>NC_140589.1:861888893-863139989 GCF_964204655.1 Triturus cristatus
CCTGAATAAATGTAAATAAATGACTTCTAAAGTAAGGAAATGCATTGCCTCCGGATGGTCTATTTCCCGCCTCTGTCCTGGGACATGCTAACAGAGACAAGGCCCAGTTAAACCTAGGCTCCTCTGATGATGGAACAAAGATGTCAAGAACCCCACTTCTGCCACCCATCTGTACAAGTCTAGTCGGAATGCCGACCACTAAAAGACTTTGATGTTTTTGCAGTCAAATTGTTCTTTCTTCTTATGTCGTTGCAACAAACCGTAGAACAAATAAAACGCTGACATTCCAAATTCAGCGCGACGGGGCCCGCGGACTCACATGAAAGGCTTTCCGTGACCTAAATAAAAGATGCAATTAAACGGGTGGCCGGCTTGATGCAGTCACGGGCACTGCAGCTCGATTACACGCGTGCTACTGGGCTCCGAAGCCAGGTGAACCCCATTAACGCATTTTCCGCCAGCGCTGCTGCTTTAGTTACCGCGTGCAGCCAAAATCTCATCTCCGGGATTTCTTTCAGCTCTATTCATGCCTTAACCAACCGTAATCTAATGCCCATACTGAGACTTTTATTTTTCATTTGATTTGTTTAATGAAATGTGAGGACGTTATTGCTCTTATAAGTTGGTATACATTGTCTATAGGCGTTTGCCAATTTTTAAATTGCATTTCCAACTTTGTCTCGAAATATCCGCAATGACTATCCATTTTGCTCCTCTTTGTATCGTCTTACGTTGCAAGAGAAATAACAGTTGTGGTGGTCAGCAAGAGAGCCTGGTAACATTGGACGAGGAAGTCGATTACTTATCTTGAGGAGTGGGAGAATGTAAGAGAGCGCAATAGATACCAGCAGCACACAGGACCACTTGGAAAAACAAAACATGTTTCAGCACACATTTGGGGAACCTCACGTGGTATTAGACCCAGTAATTCTGGGTCCTGGTGTTTTTCCTTTTTTTAGGTCCCTATAAGTCATTACGGACGATAACTGGGGTGGAGAATGGAGATACCGACTGGGATCAGTAACTCCAGGAAAGGTATCATAACTTCCAGCTCCCGACAACTAGGGGAAGTCTTTTTGTAGCACCTCAGCCTAAAATGGTGGTCCAGTATGACCCTAGTATGGCTATGCCCACCGGACGTAACAAGACTGTAACACATAGTAGATGCCATCGTGCCACGCAGTCGCCAGATACTACCAGCTACGGAGGAACATGGAATATCGAAGGAATATGAGTGGAAACGGACAGTCCATAGAGAATCTGTAGCATGAGCCCAGTTTAATGAGATCACAGAAGGTAAGATTTGGTGTGATCACCCCTGAGGCGGAAGCCGGGGGCTGTGTGAATGCTACGCTGTGTTCTACAATAGATTTACATTACTGTGAGTGCTAGTGGTGCGGTTGTCTGCTGAATGGACCAGCATTCGCTAGCTTGCACGCTTCGTTTTTAAATTGCAATTCCTTGTTTTTAAATTGTAATTTTAGCTTGCACTGCTCACCTGGCGCATAGACCTCCTGTCTTCACCTCGCTCGCCTCCCTACCGGCAGGACTCCCTCTTCGCTCGGGACCCCTGCCATTGGGCCGAGCTGAGGGTGGGCGCCATCTTGGGAGTAGGTCGGGGTAGTGCGCTAGTTGCGGCTGCCTCCTGCCCTCCCAGACTACTTAATTCGTCTCCCAATACTCTCTTACAGATTTGGTGTGATCACCCCTGAGGCGGAAGCCGGGGGCTGTGTGAATGCTACGCTGTGTTCTACAATAGATTTACATTACTGTGAGTGCTAGTGGTGCGGTTGCCTGCTGAATGGACCAGCATTCGCTAGCTTGCACGCTTCGTTTTTAAATTGCAATTCCTTGTTTTTAAATTGTAATTTTAGCTTGCACTGCTCACCTGGCGCATAGACCTCCTGTCTTCACCTCGCTCGCCTCCCTACCGGCAGGACTCCCTCTTCGCTCGGGACCCCTGCCATTGGGCCGAGCTGAGGGTGGGCGCCATCTTGGGAGTAGGTCGGGGTAGCGCGCTAGTTGCGGCTGCCTCCCGCCCTCCCAGACTACTTAATTCGTCTCCCAATACTCTCTTACAGATTTGGTGTGATCACCCCTGAGGCGGAAGCCGGGGGCTGTGTGAATGCTACGCTGTGTTCTACAATAGATTTACATTACTGTGAGTGCTAGTGGTGCGGTTGCCTGCTGAATGGACCAGCATTCGCTAGCTTGCACGCTTCGTTTTTAAATTGCAATTCCTTGTTTTTAAATTGTAATTTTAGCTTGCACTGCTCACCTGGCGCATAGACCTCCTGTCTTCACCTCGCTCGCCTCCCTACCGGCAGGACTCCCTCTTCGCTCGGGACCCCTGCCATTGGGCCGAGCTGAGGGTGGGCGCCATCTTGGGAGTAGGTCGGGGTAGCGCGCTAGTTGCGGCTGCCTCCCCTCCCTCCTCCCCCCGATAAATGGACCCTGCTCCAAGACGGCGCAGCGGGCGGGCGCAGCGGGCGCGCCGGCGACGCGCCGACGGCGCGCCAAAGGCAAGCCCATCTGCGCCAGGACCGGGCCCAGGGCCAGAACCCCTGTTCACAACCCCCGCCAAGGCCCACTCACCTATTCGAAAACTGCTTTGTTAAAACTAGGCACAATGACTAACACCCACTGTGTTCGCCACGATCTTTGCAGCGTTTCGATATCTACTGACCTAACTTGTCCTCATTGCAATGTTAACCTACATATAGTCAATGAAAAGGTCAAAAGGAACCCCATGACGACCAGTACTTCTACAAACTTTCTAATTGCACTCATAAACGCTCGTTCTCTGGTTAAACATCGGCAAGAAGTATCCGATCTCATCCTGGATAATAACCTAGACTGTCTCTTCATAACAGAGACATGGACGGACGAGGCATCTGACCCAAACATGGCAGTTGCCGCCCCTCCAGCCTACCTAGCCTATCGGCAAGACCGCGTCGGAAGGCGGGGAGGTGGGCTAGCCATTATAGCCCGGGATCATATCAATGTGAGAATATCATCCATCCCTTCCAGCCTTTTCGAAGCCCTCCAATTTGACCTTAAGCTCACTTCGTCATTTCATTTTAAAGGAATACTTATTTATCGACCCCCAGGTGCTCGAACTGGCTTCCTTGCCAATCTTGGCTCTACACTTGAAGTATTGGCAATGGAAGACTCTTTCACACTGATGGGTGACATGAACTTCCATCTCGAGAAGTTATCTGATAGTGATACCCGCACACTGATATCAGACATGAACATCCTGAACTTCCAACAATTGGTTATCACCCCCACCCACAGGGCTGGTCATATTTTGGACGGCATCTTCTCTAACTCGAAAGACCTAAAAATAATAGACACCTTGCCCATGCCGTGGACAGATCACTATCTCATCCTAATGAGGATCTCTGTCATAGCAAATAGGGCCAGGAGAGAACCTGTTCCGAGACCAGAATCTTTTAAAGTCTGGAAAGACATTGATCGTATGGAGCTCATTTCTCTTCTAGATAAGACCCGACCAAACCTTTCTACTGATCCGTATACTGCCATCTGTCAATTTCAGGAGTGGCTAGGCTCAGCCACAGACACTCTAGTCCCTACCAAACAACCCTCTAGAAACAGAACAGCACCCTCAGCCCCATGGTTTACAGAGGAACTACGCAAACAGAAACAACTCTGTAGAAACAAGGAAAGGCACTGGCGTAGATCTTACAGTCTTGAAGACAAAGCCAGTTATAAGGAAGCATTAGGGCTCTGTAAAGCCCTCATTGTTGAAACCAAGAAAAAATTCTTTATAGAACAAATCAACAATGCCGAAAACTCGAGTAAAAAACTGTTCGAGATCACCAAGATCCTAGCGGGAAACGCTCCAGACCTAACCCCACCTCCCTCCCAATCTCTCTGCGACTCTTTAGCTAAGTTCTTTTTCACCAAGGTGAACGACATCTATCAAATCTTCTTCGAAAAAATTATAACTCAACCCACTCTATCCGACGGCATTACTCATGACCATGCACTACCTCAATTTACGGATCTCACAGAGATTCAAATCAAGGACATTACTGCTACCTTGAACTCGGGATCAGCCTTAGATCCCTGCCCCTTCAAGGTCATTCGTTCGGTGATGGACTGCTTAGCCCCTGAGATTACCTCAGTCTGTAATACCATGTTCAGAACAGGGATCTATCCGGACCCACTAAAGAACACCTTGATTAAGCCTCTTTTAAAAAAAGCCAATCTGGATAAGGAACAACTAAAGAACTACCGTCCCATAGCTAATCTACCTTTTCTAGCTAAGGTAGCTGAGAAAGCTATGAATACACAACTCTCAGAGTTCTTAGAGAAGCACCAATCTCTAGATAACACCCGATTTGGCTTTCGCAAGTACCATGGTACAGAGACCGCCTTAATCAAAGCCACTGAGGATATACGAATGATTCGTGATCAGGGAGGAACAGCGATACTGATACTTCTTGATTTATCCGCAGCATTCGACACGGTCCACCATAAGATCCTGATGGACCGTGTCGGAAAGATGGGGATTTGCTATCTGGCACAGAACCTGCTTTCTTCCTTTCTGGCAGGGAGAACACAGATGGTCACACTGGGACACTTTCAATCTGACAAGCTGTCACTGCCGTGTGGAGTTCCTCAAGGCTCATCCCTAAGCCCGACACTATTTAATATCTATGTGTCGGACTTGGCATCTGTCATCAAAGCCCATGGGATGAGTCTTACTTCATACGCAGATGACACACAACTTGTGCTAGCCATTAATGGGGATGGAGAGAGAGTAGCAGGAAATCTCCAGGAGGGCATGCAGGCAATTGGAGACTGGATGGCCTCCAACTGCTTAAAACTTAACTCCGAAAAAACAGAGGTGCTCATCTTTGGACATCTCTCACCTTGTTGGTCGTCTACTTGGTGGCCCCCCTCGTATGGGACCCCCCCGGAACCAGTCACCTCGGTTAGAAACCTAGGAGTGATTTTTGATGAAAACCTGAACTTTATGGCCCACGCAAATAAAACAGCAGCTTCTGCCCACTACAAATTGAGGCTGATTAAGAAAATACTGCCATTCCTACCACCCGCAGCCGGAAAAACCCTGATAAGTGCCTTAGTGCTGTCTTCCCTCGACTATTGTAATGGCCTGTTTGTTAATGCCCAGGCCAGAGTGATCAATAAATTACAAACAATTCAAAATGCTGCAGCCCGTCTTCTGTCGGGAACCCCGAAATTCAAACCAATCTCAGATGCAATAAAAAATTTGTATTGGCTCAAAATCCACAACAGGATTAAATTTAAAACACTCTGTATCACATACAAAGCACTGCACAACCAAGGCCCCGACTTCCTGAAGGCCCATCTTCGGCCTTGTCTATCTACTAGATCTCTCCGATCTAACAACCTCAATCTTCTGCAGGTACCTCGAACTAAAACAGTCTCCTGGGGCGACAGGCGCTTTCTGGTGGCCGCTCCCAGGCTCTGGAACTCGGTACCAATTGCCATCAGAAAAAGCTCATCCTTGATGTTATTTCGCAGAAAATTGAAGACCTGGCTCTTTGGTCAATAACTACTCTTTCTTAGCTCTGTGGGTACTTCACACCGTTTTCTCAGCGCCGAGACGCCTATGGGCATTTGTTCGCGCTTTATAAATTTCAAAAATAAATAAATAAATAAATAAATAAGCAAAATAGAAACTGTTTTCAGTATGTTCTCTATTGTTAAAAAATAAAGAAATATTAAACATCAGAAACACCACTGCAGGAAGATATGTAGACAGCAGGGGGCTTATTTACAAGCCCCTTGCGCCACTTTTGCGTCACTGGGAGTGCTCAGTGGTACCTTCGCTGCCTCATATCACGATCAAAGGAGATATTGTTTATTCAGTCACCGCTCTGGCAGGGACGGTCATCTGTAGGGAACTCATTTGGATTTTTCACTCTGGTACTCATTGGCCATTGTGATATTGCGACTGAAAGTCTTTTTAAATCTAGCATTGTTAATTACTCTCCACTTTAGATGGTTCAGTGAGCAAAAAGAAAGTTACCAACACAGGTTCAGATGAATATCCATCACAGTCGCGTACAGAATGCCCTGTTTCATCTTCAAAGTCACTTCCTTCTTCCAAAATGTTAGACCTGGCACCATTGGCGTGGGTCACCCTTCCATTTTTGTCTGTGCCTCAATGTATTTTTGTGCTGGTGGGCCCTGTGACACTGCCATCCAGTGCCACAGGGCAAGTGCTCCCTATGGGAAAATGTATTATGTGAGTTGACTTCCATGTTTGGCTATTTGGTTTACTATCAGTCCCTAGTAGAGTGCACCAGGGGTGCCCAGGGCTTTTATATCCAAATGCTGCTAGTGGGCTTGCAGCACTGGTTGTGCCACCCCCAGAAGCAGCCTGGTAAAATGTGTCTAAGGTCTGCCATTGCAGAACCTGCATGCAGTCTGGTACTGTCATGCTGACTGGGCAAGTGTCCCCACTTGCCAGTCCCTAAACCTTCCCTTACCGTCATATTAGTCACCCCTATGGTAGGCCCTATGGCAGGGTGCATTGTAAGGATAAGGTAGGACATGCCCTGAGGTGAGTGGCATGTCCTAATAGTGAATTACAGCCATTTTCGTTTTTCACTATTGTAAGGCTACCTGCTCTCCATAGGCCAGAATGGGCCGCTAGATTATAACACTCTATAATCCTAGCAGGCTCAGGAAGCATGGTAGAAATTCGTGTTTAGTATGCCTGAACTCAGAATAATAAAATACATCTTTTAGCAAAAGTTATTTTAATATCCTGGGTTTGCAAATGCTACTTTTAGAAAGTTAGCCTTTGCGTGCCTAACCATCTCAGTCCGCCTCTGGAGGGGAGGGCTATCTTCTTTGTGTGTAGCTTGAGTGACAGGGCTGGGAAGTTCCAGGAGACAGGCTGGGGCTACCAGGTGGTGAATAGAGAGATTACACCAGGATGGGTGGGAGGAGTGCACCTTGACGCTGAATAGGGCAGTGCTCTGCCACCACAATGCTGGCTCCACCCCCTGGGGAGCATCTGATGTCTCTGCCCTGCCTGCTGAAAGAAGAAGCCAGAGTACCAATAGCAAAGTGCTCCTCACTGAAAAGAACTGGACTGGGATTATGCAAAGGCCCCCCTGGCCTGTAAAGACAAAAGAAACTTGGTATAAATGTAGGAGCCCTGCTCCTAAGAAATCAGATCCTGATTGAACCACGAAGGAACTCTGCCTGACCAGAAGGACCTGGAAGTAGCTGAAGGAGGAGTAACTTTCTCTGACCTGGGGGATTGGCCTGCAGTTGGTGCCTTGCTGAGAAAGGAGAGGAAAAGACTGAAAAGAGACTTTGCACTTTGTCTTTCAACTATCTCCAAGGGCTTGGAAGAAGAGATTGCCCCCTGAACTGAGTCCTAGGACCATTGGACTCATCTGCCTTCCAAAACTGAGTTGCCTGGACAATTCTTGCTTGTTTCCCGCTGGATTTGGCCCCAGTACGCCTCGTACACCATCCGCCGCGAAGCCGTGTCTTTTGCCGCCCGGCACCGTGCGTCTACGCTGATCCAAAAGCGTTAGTACGCGCCGTATACCTCCCTGCCGCATCGCACCTAACCTTCCCCGCCGATTCGAGACGTACATCACTGGCTGCCGAACCCTGTACGCCGGACTCAAGCTTCGCTGTCCCGCAGGTACGGTCTGTACGCTGCTAACGTACTGCACCGTGCCGTACTCAAAGCCGAGAAGCCGCATCACGCTGATCCTCCCCGTACGCTGTACGGCGCCGAGAAGTGTCGCCGCCTATCCGCACCGAAGGTACGGCTCGAACGCCGAACGCCATGGACTCTGCAAGCTGATCCGGGCCATCCACACGTATCCCTGAAGGTCCCGTACCAACGCCGCGTCCCGACGCCGCGACCCGACCAGCATCTGAATGCGCTGCCGAGCTACGACCCGGACCCATCAACTTGTCCCGCACTGTCCGTCATGGACCCCACGAACTTAAGGTACTTTGTTCTGTTCGCACCGCAGCGTGCGCATCACGGACCCCGGAGTCCGCACCGATGGTTTGACTCGTACTTTCCTTGTTTTTAATGCGGACGAGTCGCACATCCAGGTACGAACCGTACAAAACCTGAAAAGAAGCAGAATTGACTAAAAGAAGCCTATTTTTGCATTTTAAGCCTTTTTACAAGAACATTGAACTTTAAAATAATACTGTGGTCATTTTATTCGTTTTTCTGGTCTTGTGCTAAGCCTTATATAAAGAGAACTATTTTTGATACAACCTTGACTGGTGTCCATTTGTGGTGTGTCATTGTATTACTGTATGTGTTCACAAATGCTTAACCTATGACGCCCTGAGAATAGTCTTGACTGCTTCCGCCTCACTACCTAAAGGGTGAGCAGGGGTTATTTGAAAGGGTGATCCCCTTACTCTGACTTAGAATTGAGAGTCCCTGCTTGTCGCAAGTGCATACCTGTGCCAACTAGAGATCCCCAGTTCTAACACAAAACATAGTTGAAAGTAAGTGAGCTCGCAAAGTACACTACTCATTTGCTCTTGTGGTGGGTGAGGTTTATTGTCTTAGAGTGATATATTAAATCCCAACACTGCAGAGGATCGAGAAGAGGAGCCATTCACTGTGCCAGCATCAGATTCTAATCCCATATCCATCACAGTAATTGAACCGGTACCCCGGGGCCTGAATAAACACATATTGTGATTTTCCGGTATGTGTGAAAGCCACCAGGTGCATACTTGAATCCCCACAGGACTATCCTTCCCACAATGCAACTTGGGTGAGCAAATAAACAACAGTAGATCGTGGGCAAGTGAACTGTATCAAAGTTAATGTTATTACTCCAATTTGTCAGGGGCAAGAGGCTGAAACAATAACCATGGACAGAAAAAATAATAAAATCTCTTGAAAGAGAAAGTCTCAATTTCAATGGTAATAAGCAGCACTGAAAATAGATTCCACCAGGCAGATTCTCGGGGTCGAAGGAGACAAATGAACAAAAATTGAATATGCCGCACAGTCCTCACCGCTTCCGCATAGGCGTCCACGGTGCCCAGTCACCAGAGGGCATCAGTATCTTAGGCAAGGCATTTCTAGCTGGGGAAATGAAAACCCAGCACTAGCAGTCAACAATCCGCCCACTACGGAATCCTGGTCTCTCACTGCTGTCATACTTGATCCTCTCACTGGTAACCACTCTGGGGTGTCCACCTCTAGCACTCCCGTACTCCTCCAAGGAAATGCCGTCCTAGGGTAGAGCCACAACCGACTGGTGTCACGTGAATAGCGTGTAGACCGCAAAACGCTAAATTTAAATGAATAAACATTCCTACTTCCTCAGAAGAAGGCACGTGCACAAGGCTGTTTGGGATACAACACTCTTTATTTTCCTAAGTCACCCTCGATCCCAAGACCAAAGAGACACAGAGTTATGGGTGCCATAACTATGTGAGTATAAGTAGCCCTTCCAATTAGAGGCACGCATTGACATAGAAACAATACTAAAACGTTTTTGAAATGCACAGATGTAAATTCATTACAGTGTTCAAATGTAATTCATCCCCAAAACAAGACGACGTGGTTGGTACATCATGTAATTGTCCTCTAAATACAACATTTAAAAGTGCACAGTGCAGCTAATGAAATATATATAAAATACCTTTTCAGGCATAGAGTGCCGTATAAATTATGCAGAAAAAAGCTGAGAACTCTGGATAGTTCCCAAGTTTAGGTGGAGAGCAGCTCCTGTATAGATCACCCTACAACACCAGTGACACGCTGAATTTGCTCACATCAAATGTCTGTTTTTCTATTAAAGATTTTAAGCATACGATTAGCACATTGCTATCCATGCAGAGACAGAAAGGTACAAAGTCTTTTGCAATTTCTACAGCAAAGTCTTCAAGCATAGGATTTGCACAGTGCCATCCAAACTGAGCTGTAAATTGACAAAAGCCTTTTACCACTCCAGGCACAGTATTACAGCTTTGGGTTGGTAAAATACCATCCAAGCCAACCTGGAATGAAAAAAAACAACCCCTGACGGGTGTTTCAGTATCATTATAGTGCTTCAGAGAGGCTTAGCTTTGTCCAGACACAGGTGAGCACCCAGTACAAGTCAAAACAATAACCTTTCAGGCATAGAGTGTTGCATAAATTATGTAAAAAAGAAGCTGAGAACTTTGGGTAGTTGCCAAGTTTAGATGGAGAGCAGCTCCTGCATAGCGCACCCTACAATAGCAGTGACACTCAATTTGGTCCCCTCAAATTTCTGCTTTTCTATCAAAAGCTTTAAACATAGGATCAGCACATTGCCATCCACACCGAGATAGGAATGGACAAAGTCTTTAGCCATTTCTACAGCAAAGTCTTTAAGCATAGGATTAGCACAGTGCCATTCATGCCGAGCTGTAAAATCACAAAAGCCATTTACCACTCCAGACACAGCGTTACAGCTTTGGGTTGGTAAAATACCATCCAAGCCAACCTGGAATGAAAAAATACAACCCCTGACGGGTGTTTCAGTATCATTATAGCGCTTCAGAGAGGCTTAGCTTTGTCCAGACACAGGTGAGCACCCAGTACAAGTCAAAACAATAACCTTTCAGGCATAGAGTGTTGCATAAATTTTGTAAAAAAGAAGCTGAGAACTCTGGGTAGTTGCCAAGTTTAGATGGAGAGCAGCTCCTGCATAGCGCACCCTACAATAGCAGTGACACTCAATTTGGTCACCTCAAATTTCTGCTTTTCTATCAAAATCTTTACACATAGGATCAGCACATTGCCATCCACACCGAGATAGGAAAGGACAAAGTCTTTAGCCGTTTCTACAGCAAAGTCTTTAAGCATAGGATTAGCACAGTGCCATTCATGCCGAGCTGTAAAATCACAAAAGCCATTTACCACTCCAGACACAGCGTTACAGCTTTGGATTGGTAAAATATCATCCAGGCCAACTTGGAATGAATAAAAGCATCCCCTGACACGTTTCGTTACCATTATAGCACTTCAGAGAGCTTTAGCTTTGTCAAGACACAAAGGAGCACTCAGTACAAGTGAAAACAATACCCCTTCAGGCATAGAGTACCGCATAAATTATACCCATATAAGCATATTGTAAATTAATGATGCTTACATCAAGAAGTTAATATATTTTCTATGTTCATGGTGTTACTTATATATGTAATGTCTTTAATGTGAAGTACTTTCCCTACTATTTTTTTTAGACTGCAGTGGGAATAGTGAAATGAAAATCTTTGCAGTTCAACACTTTCCCTACTGCTGCACTGTTTGGAGTAGGAATAGTACATTTCACCCTTCCAAAATCCAACGCTTCCCCTACTATTTTACAGACTGGATTGGGAATAGTGAATTGTACCACTCAAAAGTCCAACGTTTTTCCTACTGTTGCGCTGCTTGGAGTGGGAATAATAAAATGTACCCCTTGGAAATACAATGCTTTACCTACTGTTGTCTTATTAAGAGTGAGAATAGTAAATTTAACCCCTCTAAAGTCCAACCCTTTTTCTACTGTTCTTCAGCTTCGAGTGGAAATAATTAATTCAACCCATTCAAAGTCCCTAGTACTCCACAGACTGGAGTGGGAATAGTAAATGTTGCCCCTCTGAAGTCCAGCACTTTACCTAGTGTTGCATAAACCAGAGTGGGAATAGTATATTTAATAGTATTAGGCCCTTATTATGACTTTGGCGGTCTGACAGTTGACACAGCCACACGCTGTCCGTTGAAGGGCCGCCAAAACCGTGGAGCGCCCGCACACCAGATTAGGAGTTAAATCCTGGTCTGTTGGGCGGTCCTGTGGCGGTCTGACCGTGGTGGTCTATTAGGTTCATAGAAGAGCCTAACATGCAGTTCGTCGCTCTTAGAGCACCGTCTTCACCTTCCTGCACGTTGTGGTATACATGCCACACCATGCAGGAACTGGGGGTGTAAAACCAGGGGGCACTACATGTGTCCCCGCACATGCACCCCCCAGGTTCAGGAGCAGCAGGGGACCCTGTTAGGGCCCCCTTAATTGCCTCTCAGCCATTCTTTGTATGGCGGGCTCACTGCCATGAAAAGGGGAGTGGACGGGCAACTTCTAATATGCTTGGCAGTGCCACAGTGTCACTGCCAGCCTATTAGCTCTGAGTGCTGCATGACTCTTGATTCTCGCTGGTCGCAGCGGTCCTTTGGTGGTCCGGCTGCCACACACATAATACTGTGGACGGACCCGCAGTTTTCCAGTGGTTGGACTGCTGCCACAGGTATGACTCTTCTATGGACTGCTGAAGTCGTAATAAGGCCCTTAGACTCAAATAGTTTTCTTAATATTGGTAAAGTAGATTTTATAGCATTAATTGTTGTTTTTTCACTTTCTATATTATTTTGGTTTTTAATTTTTAATTAAATGTGTCATTGTGAGAAAAGAAACGACATAGAAAGATGTGGCTTTGACTACCAGTGTTTGAGATTAATTCAAGCATTCCATCCATTAGTTATTCTATTTTCATTCATTAAAATGTAATGCTGCAGCATGCACCAGTAACCAAGGATCGATCCATCATTGGTGCCCCTCTGTCGGTTTTCTAGATTTAGTGGATTCCAGAGAGTTTGAGACTTTGAGACATCTCATGGACCTCTTGACACAGTGATTGCCACCTCAAATCTCTAGATTCACAGAAGCACTAATAGTTTGGCTACTCAGGAGAGGCTCTTTGTCATATGAGAACATTCAAGCCTCTGGCAGAATTTAAGGGTTTTGGAAACTTGGACTAAAATAATGGACTGCCAAAAATACACAGCTGACCCAAATTAAAACAAACCAACCCTAATTGACATTAGGCTAGGTTTTGTGATCACCCAGTGTTTCATAATTTCTTAACCATACATACACATTGGTACACATTTTGTATAGAAATGTGTGATGCATATTGTAATATAATTATTTACCATTTAATTTGCCGGAAAATTGATATAGTTCAGCTTTAATAGAATCTGATAAATTTGACTGGAAAAAATGCTGGAGCAAAGTTATACCTGAATTTCCTGCCACTTCTGTGTGGCAGAGATTGTAGCATATCTAAATCATCACTTCTACAGAAAAGGTTGCATATTCCACTTAGTAATCAGTAGATATAAAGTGACCAGTATGCAAAACCAAATGTCAGTTTTTTATTCAACATCAAGAATGAGAGATATACATTTCTTTTACATCTTCTAAAGGCCTTTGTGAAAGATTTCTACAAAGATATATTTGCCTGCGCCTTCAAGTAGGTTGTAGGTTGCTTCAAAATGTAAACATTCTTTAAATAAGCAAACAAATGCATCCATCGGGAGAAATAAATATCACAGTATGCTGAAAATCGTAGGTTAGACTAGGCATTCTCCCTTGGTATGCAATGATGTGGCCAGAACAAGAAAGGGATTCTCTATATAGAAAATGGAGGCATTGCAAAAACATTTACAGTTCTAGACCATTAAAGCTTGTGTTACCCCTCTATACCAGGAGATCTTTTCAAAGCCTAGGGAAATTCTTAGAGCCAATACATTCTTGAACTCAATTGGAAACAATGGGAAACCAATCTTCATGTATAAATAACAGAAACATATATTGCTCCTGTGTGCTAGGATATGCTAAGTCAGCTTATAGGAACCAACAACTTAAATACACATAGGTAAATTACTTGCATCAGACTTACTTAGCCATGGCTATATTGGCCAGAATCTTCCCAGGGTCTTCTGAACAATGTCAAAGGTGCAGGTCTACCCAAGCTGATTTCTTTCATATGGTGTGGGATTGTGGAACGGTAATTTAGTACTCAAGTCAGATTCATACAGTGCCTAATAAACTGGTAGGTACACATTTAAGGATATCCCCTGAGCTTTGGTTGCTGGAAAGATTGCCCAGAAGCATAGAAAACAAACAAATATGTAAATTCACAGACCTCACCCTGGTATTAGAAAGTGCTAGACCTGCTAGTCTTACAGTGGTCTTCCCCCAAATGTTGTGCCTGCACCCCTCCCATTTTTGATGATCTTGTTTTTATTGGCATTAGGACTCTGAGCACTTTACTACTGCTTGTGCTCTCTCCGCTAAACATAGTAGAATTGTCTTACACCCAATTGGCACATCTGATTTACCTGTAAATTCCTAGTAAAGTGCTACTACCTGTACCCAAGGCCTGTAAATTAAATGCCACTAGTGGGCCTGCAGCGCTTATTGTGCCATCCACTTAGGTAACATTTTCAAACATGTCTCAGGCCTGCCATGGCAGGCCATGTATGCATTTGTAAACCGCTATTTGACCTGACAAAATGAACCTTTTACCAGACCCAAACCTTCCATTTTAGACATCTAAGTCACCACTAAGGTAGGCCCTAAACAGCCCATTGGCCAGGGGGCAGTGTGTTTAAATAGTTGGAAATGTACTTTTATGTTTTACATGTCCTAGTGGTGAAAAACTCTTAAAATGTATTTTTTACTACTTTAAGGCCTATCTCTTATGTAGGATAAGATTGGGTTACCTTTCTACATTTACTAAGTGATAATTTTGAATTAGGAGCAGGTAGACAGGTCGAGTTTGGTTTCTAATGAATTGAGATAAAAAACCCTCTTTAATGGTAAAGTTACATTTTTAGTCACAATTCTGAATATGCCACTTTTAGAAGGTTGGTGCTTTCTAGAACTAATGATTTGGTGCTTCCAGTCTGTTCCTGGGTCGCATAACTATGTGTAGCTGGCAGTTGGTCTTTGTATATTGCTCTCAGGCAGCAAGACAAAGTTAGACTAGGTGTTGGCTGGATGGGCCACTATGAGTTGATGAGGGAGAGGAACTTTCACCTATCACATTTGCACATCACTAAGGCTCTACCTGAGCACTCTCACAAAGGGTTTGACACTAGTGTTTTGTGACCCCAGAAAAGCCGGGGCCAGGGCAGGGAGGAAGGGGATACCTGACACCTCCTGTGGGTGAAAGCCTTTTGAAACTTCTTCTACTTCATAGAGGGCACCAGGTATAATTATTGGAGCTCAGACCCCAACTGTTCAGTACACTCCTGGACCTGTGGATGCTACAGAAAAAAGACTGATGTGCTGATTAGCTGCCCAAAAGAATTCCACTCTGCTACCCTGCTACTCTGCTGCTTTGCTGCCCTGCTTGCTGTGAAGAAAGACTGGACCTGCACCGTTCATCCTAGGATGAAGTTACTCCAAGGTTCAGTCTGCTGACCTCCTGGTCTGAGCTACAGGGACAGAACAAGCTCAAGAGGGTCCCTGCAACTGCCCAGCTAACCTGATGCCTGGACCTACTAAAGCCTTGCTGGCCTCTGTTGGACTACATTTCTGACCGCCAAGTTGTGCCCTTCAGGTCCTGGTGTGGCCTCAGTGTGCTCCCCTGAAGTTTTAGAGGTCTTTGAGAAAAGGGTCCATTCGCACTAAGATCTTGCCACCCGCTCCACCCAACAATGCAAAGTTGTGGCAAAGCGAACAGTTTGCGCTACAGCAACCTTCACGACAAGCATTCCAAGGGCTAATGTCTCCTCTCCGAGAAGAGAGCTACAGGTTTATCCATCAGCAGCTGTCACCTGGTGCCAGGCCCCAAGCTGCTCTGGAGAGAAGGCATCAAGTGGGAAAAGGGTATCTCAGAGACCATGTGGCATGAGACCCCTAGACGACGCCATTTTGAACAAACCCAGAGGCCTGGGCAGGAACGAGGGAGCAGGGGCAGAGAAGTGATGTGTCGCTGTGTGATAGAACAAAGAGAGACTTCCTGACAGCCCCCTCCCAATTCTTTAAAAAGAGTTTGCACAGGAAGAGGAGCTCTCTCTGGGGTGTGGTCTGTGGAGGACGACTGGTGCTGGAGCCTGGCACCATGGGCATCTGGAAGGAAGAACCTCCAGTCTGGCCCAGGACCACTGACTTGCACCAAAAGGGGAGACCAGGACAAGTGACTAGAAGCCTGGGCCTCTGCGCAAGGAGAAGAGAGGCCCAGGAAGAGAGCCAGGCAAAAAGCTGGCACAGGGAGCCAGTGAAGACCACTCCCTCTGCATTCACCCTCCTGGAGATCCAGAGGGCGAAAGTAAGTGCTCCCAGTGGCTGGGGAGTGTCATCAGGAGGAAGAAGAGGCCAAAATATGGAAGATCAGTCCCCTGGGGGCATAGATATGCCCCCCAGAAGGTAGGCAACCTTTGACCTACCGATGACGAAGCACGTGGGGTTCTGCCACCGGTCCAGACAATGCCCCCGGGGTGGGTCAGGTCCCGGGGGCTGCCCCCCAGCAGAAGATTAGACTGCGCTCCCCGTGAAAATGCCCCTTGGGTGCCAGGAGCCCACCCTGGCTCCCTGCGACAATGGAGGGCAGGGAGCACTGTTGCGCCCCCCACAATGATGGCCCTGGGGTCAGGGGATCCCAACTCTTGGCCCGACACCCACAAGCAAAGCCGGGGAGCGCCGTCGCGCCCCCTGTGAAGAAGTCCCTGGGGGCCTGTGACCCTATCCGTGGGCCCTGAAGTAAAGGTGAGGTGGGGGAGTGCCATCGCACTCCCCTATGGTAGCGGAAAGGTGGGGGGAGTGCTATCGCACTCCCCCTAAGTCCCGCTGGAGCAGGAAAGCGGTCTCGCATCTGCCCGCCGGAGCGGGCAGACTAGAACAGGAATGCTGGCTCCTGCGGCAGCACGCGAAGGTGCTGGCCAATCCGGGAGCCGGCGGAAGCTGCCAGGGGTGGGGTCCCCGAGCGGCTCTCCACCCAGAAGGCCATACGGGGCACCCAGGTGGGACCGGGGCCCCAAAGGAGGGGAGAGGTGTGAGGGGCCTGGGTGGGACTGGGCCTCCGAGAACAGCCTGAGCAGCCGGGGGGTGGGCTCCCCGAGCTGCCATGCCTCCCCTGGGGGTCCGGGTGGGACCGGAACCTCCAATGATCCTGCAGTGCGAGGTTCCCAGGTAGGACCAGGCCCCCGCAAAGAGAAGAGCGGCTGGGGGTGGGCACCCCAAGCTGCATAAAGCACTCACCGGCATCACAGGGTCCGGGTGGGATGGCCCCCAACAGAGATCGGAAGCGGCGGGAGGCCACCAGTGGTGTCATTGCGGCTCTCCCGAAGCAGCTGGAGAGCTGCTGCTATAGTATTCACGTGGCTGGAGAAAGCATCCCAGAATGCCTTGCAGGCCTAGACCGGCCTGCGAGGAAACGCAGCTCGTTCTCTGTGTATGGTGACCTTCGGAGGACAGGGTCACCAACAGGTGTGTGCAAAGGGGCAGAGGGAGCTGCAGGAGCTCCGAAGTCTCCCCCAGCAGGAAGAAGGAAAGTCCCTCACTAAGGGCCATATGTAGGAAGCCCAATACCGGTCGATAACGGCCGATTTTCGGTAAAAATCCCGTTACCGACCGGTATTCAGGCTTTTGGTATGTAGGGGGCACATTTCAGGATTCGGTAATTTACCGAATCGGTAAAATTACCGATTCGGTAATTTTACCGATTCGGTAAATACCGAATCCTGAAATGATATGTAGGGGGAGTGTGTGGTTGTTGTGGGGATTCGTTATTTACCACCAACTAAAAGTTGGTGGTAAATGACGAATAGCTGTAAAAAAGCATTTATTTGCACTTTGAAGTGTGCAATGTGGCAGACATACATGCCCTTAGGGCATGTATGTGTGCCACATGTGCACACATGCAGGAATCAGGGGTGCAACAGGGTGTCACTGTGACACCCTGCCACCATTGATTGTGCTCCCCCCATTACCGAATCGGTAAATGCCGATTCTAAATTACCGACCCATTCCGAATCGGTAAATATTACCGATGGATTACCTACATATCATTTACCACTTCATAAATACCGAATCGGTAAAATTCGGTATTTATGAAGTGGTAAATTTTAGGCTACCTACATATGGCCCTAAGTCTCTAGGGACTTGTAAAGAATAACCCCTCAAGGGCTCAGCACAGGCGGCAACAGCATCCTGTGGCTGGAACTTTTGCGCTTCAGCTGGGGACGTGTTAAGAATTGTGCCAAAGAGTGAAATGTGAAGGGCTGAGGTTGGGGATGTCTGGAAGAGGGCATCCCTTGGAGGTCGAAGATGTGTAATTGCACCAGAAATGCTTTTACCCCTGTTATTTCTTTTTAGAGGGACTGAAAGTCACATGTTTAACGTGAAGTACCTGTGTAAGGTGGTATCGTATCATAAGCAAAGTGGGGTTATGTTGCCAGACATTCCAGCTAGGGTGTTTGGCTGTAAATGCATAATCCTGTGATTTTACCTGTGATGCCTTTTAGAGGCTGTGATTGCAATGCATTACAATGGTTATCAGCTATGAAAAGTACCTCATTTAAAGTGATGCCCAAACATGTTACTTGCTACTGCGTTAGGGGAGGAACAACCCAGACTGTTAGCCACTAAAATGTAGAGGTGTATACTGTATGGACTGTATGAGATGCTCAGTCAGGGTTATGTGTCCCCAGGGCAGGTGTACCTATTTTTAATGTTTGTTGAGATGATGGGGTGGGTCGCCACTGGGATGGTGCCAGTTGGTAAGGCCCTCGCTCCAGGTTGTATCAACCCACTGCATTAGGGGGCAAGATGATGTGCATACATGGGAGTGTTGGTACTAGACCCCCCCCCTCCGTGGGAGGGGTGGAGAGGTTCTGTAATGTCACAAAGTAATTTCAACAGCTTATGTATATTTGTAAATTGGTGCATAGTATTAAATAGTGTGTGTGTTTAATAAATGAACTGTTACTTTTATAAAGCAAAGTACAGACTGGACAATCAATTATTGAGTGCTATTTCTGCGCACCTGTAATGGCAATTACTAGCCCACACCACCTCCTTTGAGTAAGCCTTAGACTGCTCTGCAACGCTACCCTCTGAGAGTCAAACGCTACATACATAGGGTGTTTGGTTCCCAGCCAAGGACAAATTCGACATGTTATTTGTGCAGATCTCACAGATACTGCCTCGTTTTTCAACATGCACAAAATAAACAAAGTGCCATAAGCTACAATCAGTCAAGCAAACCTGCAATGCAATATTCTGTTATCAGGACACATTGTGGACACGTGGAGAAGCAGCCTCACACTAGTAGGCCAACAATAAACATGTATTCCACAGCAGGACTTACCCAGCACATTTTGCCCCAGAAACCTCAACTATTCTGAGTAGTCATATCATCAAGCCCTTATCCACTACACAAATTATACTGGACTTTTGTAATAGGGACCAATGTCTAAAACAAATAAATGCTGTGGTTGTCTAGAACATAACTAAGAGATCTTAGCCTCATCCTTCCTTTACTCTGTTTGTAACTGACAATAGCTCCCACAGTTCCCCAAGTAACGAACCTAGACAAAATACTGCTTATACAGCTTTATCTCCCACCCTAGTTCTGGGATGGGTAGTGGTAAGGAGTAGTAAGAGAATCTTTTGGGGGTTCAGGGAAGGCTAGTTGTAAGGGGCATTGGGATTTTTTTTAAAGTTCAGGGAAGGGTACCATTCAGGGGTTTTTGTATAGTGCTTTTGGGGTTCAGGTAAGGGTATGTTTAAGAGGTAATAAGGGCTTTTATGTTTCAGGGTCAGGTAGCATTAAGGGCTAGCAAGGTATGTTTGAGGATCAAGAAGAACAGCGTTAATGAGTTTTTATGGTTTAGGGAATGGAAGCATTAATGGGCAGTAAGTCGTTGTTAGGTTTCATTGATCCGTAGTGTTAAGTAGTGAGGTGATTTAGGCTACATAGAAGGGTAGTGTTAAGCGGTAGGAAGAGATTTTAGGCTTAGGGGAAGGGTAGCAATAAGGAATAGGAAAGGTTTTTATGGGTTCAAGGAAGGATAGTGTCAAGAGGTAGTAAGGATTTTTTTGAGTTATGGGAAGGTTAGAGCTGAAGGATAGTAAGGGATTTTTAGGATTCAGAGATTGGTAGTGTTAAGGATAGTGGGGGGTTTTTAGGGTCAGGGATGGGTTGCCTTCAGACACAGTAACGGTTTTTAAGAAAGAGTAATAGTGCTGGGTAGGAAGGAGTTTGTATGGTTTAGCATACCTGAGGGTGTATTAAATGGTATTTTAGTTGAGTGAAGGCTAATGCTGGGAGGTAGTAAGTCTATTATAGGGTTTAGGGATGTGCAGTGTACAGTGTTCTAAAGTGTTGTAATGTATTGCAAGGTTGCTGTTTGCAACTAGATGGTAAATGCTACTGTGGTGTCTGAGAATGCATTGTTATTGTGGTCATTGTTATGTATGCGTGGTAAGTGAGATAAATGGTGCTGGTGTTTGTTGTTGTAATCTATATTCCCTCCACAGCAACTTTAACATCTGCTATATGATTCTTCAGTAGTCATATTTGTAACATGTAATGTAAACAGTCCATCACCCTGCTTCATCAAAAAGGGCAAATAAAGCCAAATGCAGTCTCCAGCTTCCACCCAATATCAGACCTTTCTTGTTTAACTAGGACATGAGAGATGAAGTTACTAGATAAACTGACACTTCAAGTTTCAAGACATCCTATGTGATTTTGTTTTTGCCTTTCCTCCCAGAATTTTGACAGAGAGTGCCCTAATTAATATTAAAAAATACAACTATTTCTTAACTAACTTTGGACCAGCAGTGCATGATACCATCAACCACGAGCTGCTCCCACTTGAATCAGTTTACCTCTTTTCTAGTAAACAAGTGCAGCTTGCAGTTCTCTTTCTAAAACTGTTTTAGCACATTACAAATTCAAATATGCTGTGTCATCTGCACAGTGCCACACAGAACAGAACTGCCTCCCAATTTAGTAAAAATGTACTTAGCCTTCCTATCCAGATCAGTGAATCTTGCAACACTGGATTTCATATATAGGCTGATAACACTCAGCCATAAAGCATTTAAAGCTACAGGAAAGCTTTGATCACCAACATCAGATTGTCCATGCACAGGGAAGTTGCAAGACTAGATGATCAAAACATACTCTGCATGACCACTTCTAAGTAAGAGATAGTGCTTCTGGGCAAATCGAACCTAGGTTAAACTGAACTGGATAACCTCTCTCGGTTCACCAACGAAGCCTTCTGACAAAGTGTGAAATCTTGATGCCATCATCAATGTGCTTACATTTTTTTTTACCACCGATGCCTGCTCAGCACTATTCAGCCAATGTCAATTCCTCTAAACCACATTTAATTTGTCATTGCAGACTTAAGGCCTGATTACGAGTTTGGCAGTCTTACCACCGTAGCGCCATGGTAGCATCTGCGTCGGTGGTCTCCCACCTGCTGTATTACGATGTCACCGCTGACTGTACTTGTGTGTAATGTACACAAATGCATGACATATGTGAAAAAATACCTACTACGAGTACTTTCTCATTTATGGATTCCGGAATATATGTGCCCAGTCCAGTCAATAGGTAAAACCAACTTACCTGGATTTTGGCGGCAGCAGGATTGTTTTCTTCGGGGTCAATATGCAGCTGTGAATGGGGACCTGGAGGAAGGGATCCACGTAGGAGACTGAAGAAAAGAAACAGAAATGGGTGAATATGCTTCCCAAATCCTTTGATTCTGCTGACTTGAAGCAGGCGGTGTTCCTGCCACAGTCCGCCAGTCGGAAAGCCAACTCGTAATTAGGATGGTGGTGAACTTCTCCATACGGCCCTCTGACAGCTGCCTTCCCTCTACCAACGCCGCAGCGGTCTTCGAATGGCTGGCAGTGGCAGCGGTGCTCCAGCAGTCTTTTGTTCTGAAAACGGATAAAATCATAATACGGTGGGCAGACCGCCTACTCGGCGGGCGGTGAGTCTAAAGATGACGTTATGGCAGTCCAAAGACCAGCGAACTCGTAATCAGGCCCTTAATTTCTGGATTGCATGAAGGTAATGTCAAAACCATTTGCAATTTGAAGAGTGCTCAAAGTCAACCTATCCCACTAATCTTGAATGTGCATAAAACTGAGCATATTACCCCTACATTAGAGGCCTTTACACTCTTCCTGGGTAACACAGTAAATACAGTTAAAAATAAAGTACCTTGTTGTGAGAAGCTGGTTTGGCATATGGTGTACACATATGTAAGTGGGCACCTTGCACCAATCCAGACAACCCTTATGGTGATTTAGTGGTCTTAGGCAACCTTAGAAAGCTCTCTAAGTGGTAGCTGTGGAGAAAAGCCTTTGGCTCAGTCCAGAAGGAGTGTAAAGCAGCTTGTTTCACCAGAACATAATCTTATAAGTATAGATTAAGTGAAAAAGAACCACACAAGGTATTTATAAAAAATATGTATTTATTATAAGACATTCACTAACACATACAGATATCTACTAGCCGGGTATATACACAATGTACACAATACTTTACAGGTACAGTAGCACGTAATACACTGTCAATCAGAGGAGCCCTCAGAATTCAAAGATGACCCACAAGAGGTCCCATTGGCCGGAGACACTAGAGTCGCAAGAGGACTTTGAGCAGCTCACCAAAGATACAGGCCCACGGTGCAAGTGATGCAGTGAGGACAATGATCTTGGTCACAGGAGATGCTTGAGGTCTTGGAGCCCAAAGATCTTGGTGGATGGAAGCCAACAAGCCTTTGCAACTGCAAGTCAAAGCAGTGCACAGGGGTTCGGTTCCTGCGGCTCCAACAGGAGATATTGGCCTCAAACTTGGTGAGAGGAAAGGGCAAGCCTCGAGGGATGTAAAGAACCACCACCTGTGTTGCTGAGCCTTTTGGAGTCCAGGAGAGCCCAGGGTGAGCTGACCGGTCAGTTTTTTTGCCATGCCTGCAGATGCAGGGAAGTGACTCTTTCACTTCAAGGAACATTCCTACAGGTGTCTTGGATTCCTGTATGGTGCACAGGCATGGACATTGCAGTAGACGAGCAGGGCAACAAGATCAGGAGCAGCAGGAGTCGTCTCAGTTGCAGACTTGATTCCCAGAGCGAAGTCCAGAGTGCCCAGACGGTCGGAGAAGAAGCGGTGTCTTGAAAATTAATCTTGTCCCATGACGAATCTAGGGACCTACCCTGAGGTAAGCCCTTAAGTACCCTAAAGGAAAGGTTTGGGATGATTCAGGGTTCCCTCCAGGGTAGGGGTTGGACAGTGGGGAGGGTACTCTCATGTCCTTTGTTCAGTTTTGTGCCAGAGTGGGAGCCAACTGCCCCCTGAGCTGGTTTGAACTAGATGTGCCCTTCAAGCAGAGTGAGTGGCGCTGACAAGTGCTCCCACCCAGCCCCAATACACTAAACCCTGTCTGGGAGACGGTCACAAATCCCTGAGACATGATAACTATTGTTCTGCCTTCTCCTGCTCAAGCTTGGCTCAGCAGCAGGAGGGTAGAATCATGTCTCTGGTCGGCAGCATCCATGTTGTGCTGTCCGTGTCTGGAAGAATGGTACCAGGAGCACTGAGGGCCTCCTAGATGAGCTTTACAGTCCATGGAATCTTACCTCCCACACCGTTTACCGTGCTGGGTATGATTCCAACATGTTCAATACCAAACATGATAGGGTTCGTTACAGCCAGTTTAGAGATGGTCATTGCGTAATAATGCCTGGTCACTCTATGTATCGTAATGGCTGATGTACTTACAGCACGGGAGAATGGACTCAGAAGGCTGTAGGGGTGTCCTGTTCATTCAGGGGCACCCTCACACTTAGAACTGAGCACCCTGCCTTTAGGATTGAAAAGGCCTGCTTTAGGGGTGACTTATAGGTTTTAAGTGCAGTGACCTTAGATATAGGGAAACATATATCTTTCATAGGTGGTGCTAGCACCAGCTTGCACAGGCTGCAATGGCAGGTCTGTAGTTACAGTTTGCGTGGTCCCTCGTGGGTAACATAATACATGCTTCAGCCCATGTAGGAGCCCTGGTGTACCTATGCCCTGGGTACCTCAGTACCATATAGAAGGGACTGATAAGGGTACACCAATAACCAATCTGAGATGTTCCTAAGTACTTACCATACTAATTTAGGGAAGAAATCACAAAGACTGGGGTCCTGATTAGCAGGGTCCCAGTCAAACTAATCAGAAACAGCATAACACCAGGCAAAAAGTGGGGGGAGCCATAAAAGCAGATCATACTTTACTACACTTGTCCAGAAGGTCTTCACAAGAGAGCCCCAATCCAGCTAAATGGTGGATTACTGTAGAACGAACCAAATATGAGCGGTATGGTGGGAGAACTCCCTCCTGGCAAAATTCACTCTCTGAAACATCCTACTCCACTAACATAAAATTAAACGGGATTTCCTCAAATTCAGGAAATTGTTTGAAAACCTATTTCTCCTGAAGGTCAATGCCATAAACCACTCCTCCCTTCTGTACATACCATGTCTGTGACTACAATGGCACTTTGGCTATTTGTTTGCAATCTATTGGCCCCTCTGTTTATTCCTGTTACCCACAACCCATCGCTTTTGTTAGCACAATCAATTGACTGCAAAGCTGTAGTAGTACAAAAATTATAAAGCATAAACCATCACAATGACTGAATTAGACTAATTTCTTTAGAATCTTGCTTAATTTCTTAAAAAGTGCACTCTGCTATGTCAAGAAATGTTTTCACTGTTTTGCATTTTAAATTGCCCTCAATTTCATGTTGTCTTCTAGAACAGGGGTTCTAAACCTTGTTCCATGAACCCCTTTGGGTACTTAGGTGGTCCACAACTGTTTAGAAGATTAAATAATACTGATATATTAATAAAGTATATACACATAAAAAAATTCATTATTAAAAATTGAAAGGTTTAAAATGCTCAGAACTTTTGAAAAAGTTTGAAACTGGAGCTTGATTAGTAGGAACAGTGCAAGTACAACAAATGAAATCATGTGTGGACGATTCTTCACCCTAATTGAAGCACTGACATAAAAAGAGAGCTTGCATTAAGAGGCAAAACAACAGAGTGATAAACTGAAGTCTAGAGGGTCCTTTTGACTTTTAGAAAGAAAACTAAGGGGCATATTTAAAAGGAAGTGGCGGAGTACCGCGTTAGCCTCCTTAGTTTAACGCCGCGCTTCGCCATTTCTGAAATGTAGGGCTGCACCGTATTCACAAGCATGTGGTGCAGCCTTGCGTTTCCCCCTGCACTGGCTCCTATTTAGCTGCTAGCATCAATGCAGGCATCCTTGAATGTATTGAGGGGAATGATTGTTTATGTGAAGGAAGGTCCCTTCCTGCACAGAAGCAATATGAAATGGTGGTTTGAAACGTCTATTTGTGTTGCTTAATTCAGTACACATAGAAGTTGAAAACATAATTTTTCTTTAAAGAATGTTTATGTGCAGGAAGGGACAATTTCCTACACATAAACAATAAAAGGCGTTTTGCTGTTTCTATGTGTGCTGCACAAAGCAGCACACATGGAAACAGCAAAAACGAAGAGAAATTAAACATTCTTCCTCGCTCGTTGCGCCAGAGCAAGACCAGGTTTTCCCTGGTATTAATTTTGGCACTGCTCCATATTTGCACTACACTTGTAATCAGTGCGTGTTGTGGTGGAAAGCCCACCACAACACCCATTGCCCTCCCCTTTCATGCTAAGTATAGTGTTAAAGGTTACCTTAGTCACAAGGAAGCTTTAAGCCACGTGGCTTAACGCCGCCTTGTGAATAAGGCGAAGCCCCTATTGCCACCACAGCGTCGCGAAAAGTGACGTTGTGGTGGCGATAGTGGCTTGTAAATATGCCCCTAAATTCTGATAAGCTTTTACCTTCCCTTTAAAGGGTAGAGTTTTGGGTTTTTTTGTTGCTGAATTAAATACACATTTTATTAATGTGTATTTGCTTGACATATGCTGGTTTCTGTAGTTTTGTGTAATGTTTTGATGTTCAAATTGTAGAAATTGCATAGACACAGGTCCTTATATTCCACTAATAATTCAGTGGGGGTCTGCAGGAGTCAGAATCTTTAAAAAACCCTGTTCTAGACAATGAATAGGAACTCTCTAAATAAAATAGTGCTGTTACTCACTTGAGGATGAGAGCCATTGTCTCCTTTCGGTCCTTTCCCTGGAAAGGTAGCGAGCCCGTGAGCATTTCAAACTGGAAAAAAATCCATATTATACAATTGATGAGTTCAATGACAATCAGGAAAACAGAACATATGATTATGCACAAAAGATGTATGCTGCGATCACAAACTGATTGTTAATTGATTGGTGGCAATTGGCTGGATACCACGCACTTCCAAACAAAGCTCACAATGTCTGCTCCTGTCTGTGATCATTCGGATAGATGTCACATGTGAACCCACGATTGCCATCACTACTTCACATAAATATGTTTTTTCTGTCTTTAATGAACTCCAAAGAAGCGCAATCTGTTAAAACAGCACTTTAAAAAGTGATAACCTTCACTACACCGATGCAAAAAATATTAGACGGTATTATGTACAGTCCCCAGTGTTATAAAGGGCTATTTGATTGAGCTGTAAATTATGAAATTCAGTTTCTTAAAATAAGTTTACATTCATTTTCAGATCACCGTTCCTTCTAGTCCGCTGTGCTTGATCAGCTGCCCTTTGGTTCGAGTCAGGATCAAATGTTATTCACCTTCTAACTTCAAACTCTCAAGCTTTTCTGAAATGTATGTTCATTTGGCTTATTTCCAGGACATTCCTCGACAGGGAAGTCATGTGAGATCAGTTGTCTTTCGAAGGGGCACAGCAGCTTAAGTGGGGTTTCCATGTTCTGTTGATTCTTCCTCTACTTGGTCTGAATATTTTTGGGAGAAACACGATCAGATCGTGTATTACTGAAAATAAAGTGACCTATATGCCTGCTTTTCTAAAATGGTAGGTAACTGTCCAGAAAATCATTTCCAGCATTAATTGCATACATTTTCGCCGCACCATAAATGGAAATGTAGAAGTGTAGGTACTCATTAGTCAGAGTATCCGTGTTGCTCGGATATGAATATACATAAAGGAATGAAAAGACAAGAGGCATTTGGCTAAACAGGAACAAGTTGGTTTAACTAAACGCAGCGGCCTGGAGAGTCTCGCAGAATCTGTCTGAGGAAAGTCTCTTGGTGTACAAAGTCTTGGTTGGTTTTATACACATCTTGTGAAGTACAATAAACTGATTGTTACATTCTCAAAATACATTACAGTCGTAAATTAACAAGGTTGGGCATCTTGATAAGGACACAGATGGCTCTGGACCTCAAGGAGAGCTAGTGTGGGCCAGTGTGTATGTGTCTAGATGTCCGGCATGAGGAATGCATGATCCCTACATGTGGAGTGCATTGGCTGAGTGTTTCTATCTACATGTGGTAGCTAGCTTTGTGGTATTTCTGGGGAACGCAGGCCTTTGGCTAAACATGTTTTATTGGGGCCAATTGCCGTGGACATTTTTGTGGTGCAACTATCTGTGGGATCGATCAAGGTATTCCATGGGTGTGCGTTTATCTTGGGTTAAGAGGGACCCCACCTGTGACCTGTTATTCGATAGGCATAGGTGTGGCTCGCAGGGCCTTTCTGACCATGTATCTCTGACTCTGGGTTGATGGGCAGGTCACCTTGGGTAAATCCGACAGCAATGGTATGAGTTCACTAGAACTCCTTAAAATAATAATGCAGTCACTGGTGTCATTTTTATGAACATTCTCAATAGCTTGTGTACAGTTGTTATAGGAAACATTGGCATTGTTTCTACTGATATTGGCATAGTTATGTATTCCTCGATCATGACATACATTGACATTGCTTTTACAGTTAACAACATTAGGCCTCATTATGATGTCGGTTGGAAAGCAATCCGACTGACTCCTTGTCGGAATCGTTTCGGCGAGTCCGACCGAGCGATTGCGATGGTTCCGAACACCTTTCAGAAAGTCTCCCATTGACTTCAATAGGAGTCTGTTTTCCAACCAACAACACAGGCTCCCATTGAAAATAGGGGTGGTTGCCGAAAACCTTGCTCGCTGTTGCAGGCACCCCATGGTGTCTGCCACACTGTGCATGGTTTTAAAGGTGGGGTTTCTTGGGAACTCCTACGAGCCCCAACTGGAGGCCTCAGGGTGACTGCGGGGCCTGCCACAGGCCCCCAAAGTCAGTTTCCAAAAGCTGTTCTGTGTCGGACAGACCGATTCAGAAAGGCTGTCCGAATCTGACATCGTAATACGTCGGTCAGAAATGTGATCGGTAGAGCTGTACGATTCCGCTTCGACCGACTCAAAGTCTCCGAATGGCGGTAGGAACCGATTCAAACTGACCAAACAGTTACCTTTCCATCATAATCGGGTTGGTCGGAAACATAGTTTCCGACGCAGTTTAGCCATTCAGAGCCTTTCCAACCGACATTGTAATGAGGCCCACTGTTGTTTGCACATGGATTATGGCATACATTGACATTGCTCCTGCCAGTATAATCTCTGTTGTGCAGGCATAGATTATGATATTGACACTGTACTCATGAACATTGCCATTGTCATATGGGTACATTTTAGGGAATATGTTGGTATTGTTGTTGTCGGGCCTGCACACATCATGGTACTAATTAACAACTTATTTACCCATTCCAACAACTGTTTGCTCCTTAAAACGGTGAGTGACGAAGTATCAATATTTTCTCAGGTGGCCAAAACCTTTTAATGTGTCTAATAGGGACAATATTGAAGGAAAAATGATTACATGTAGGAATAGCTGAATGAGGCTTACCAACCCTACTGGGTGTAGTTTCAAAACATGGCCGTGCTGTGGTCTTTCTGAATTTGACCATGTGTAGATTCCTAAATTGAGCGTTTCCAGCTCTATCAACAGAAACAGCTTTTGTCAATCATTCTTGTGTTTTGGTCTGCTTGACTGCTCTGAATTTGGGCCACTTGGATTTAGAGAAAAGATTTACACCTATCAGGGCTTTCTGCTAATGGGTATGAAATGTTTCATTTTCTGAATTCCATACATTTATTTTTTCATCAGAATTTTTCATCCACCCCTAGTTAAAATCGCTGTTTGTGTTGTTTGGCATTACATAAGACATAGGTCATTGTAACAACATTTCTGTACTAGAGTTAATGCCTCAAGTTGCTGTGGCCAAGCACTACTAACATGTAGAATTTAGTAGTATTGTTTAAGTACGATGTGTATGGCACTTTGTGCCATTCATGGCAAACATACCGTATTCTTTTGTTCCAAAATCTCAGCCATTGCTTATAGACATTGTCATTCACATCTTGGCTAAGTCCACAGGAATATTTCAGTCTCATTGTTTTCGTATTGCATGTTTGCACGTATTCTTCAGAGTCTATTGTAAGGCATGAGAGACCATTTTAGAATTAGCATGTGGCCCGGTATCACTGGAGAGTGATTGCTGACTTAAGAATTTGGAAAATAGATGATATTGAAAAGAAGAATGCTTTATTTTTCTATATAAACCGTTTTTAAGACGCTTTGTCAGCACTTGCTCCTGATTATCAATCAGCCATCTTAGAATGGTAGATACTCTATTATCCTTTTACTTTGCTTTTCTAATATTACCATCATGCATATAATCAATTAGTGAGTGTTGAAGAAGCACTGAGGAGTGAGTGCTGACAAAAGAATGTGTAAAATGATTCTACAGCAAAGAAAGCAATACTTTTATTCTATAGAGTCTAGTTTTAAATGTGTTTGCATTTACTATCCTTTAGACAAGTAAGCATTGTTTAAGCCAAATACATGCCATAAAAACATCAAGCCTATTGGCTTTGCCAGTGCTTATTTTCTATTTAATTTATCTCTCAAAAATGCTATACTTTTAGGACATGGTCCATTGATCAACATTTTGGTTTTTATGGTCTAGCTTGACAGCACAGCTGTCCCCTGACACAAATGTGAGAATCACTGAGAGAAAGGCTTTGACTCAGCCGAGATGTTGGCAGCTAGGAGAACATGTTTTGATTGGGAAGAAGGTGTGTGCTTCTACAAATTAAGGGTTGCCCTCCACCCGCTGTGATTATTTTGTGTATTTATCCAGCTGCCTGAGCTTGTACATTCAGAGGCACACTCCTGACATTGTAATACTATTAAAGAGTCTTAGAAACTTGATAATTTACATATTTTTCTCTGGCAACTGCACAGATGGGAGAGTCAACTGACCTTATGTGATAAACGCAAAATACGTTTTGGGGATCCTACTGTGAGAGGGTCTTAGGCACCACTCACAAGTTGGTTCCCCTGAGTAAAGGATTTTATTGGGATGAACTTGTGTGCTTCCACTAAAAACAGTGCTTGTATTGAACATTTTGGCTTGTGGCACAATTTAAACTTGATGCAGAAGAATTGAGTTGGTTATCATAGCAAGGAAAGCCAATGTTCATGTCTGTTGGCCTGATTTCAATTTTTATGAAATATTATGATCAAGACACTAGTCTTGTCATATTTATTGTGAAAAGCGTATGTTAAAGTTGAGACTTATTTAGGTGCTAATTGTTATTACTCTATATTAAAGCCTACACAAAGGTACTTTTTTGCATGGAATCTCACAGATTACCGAAGTAGGCAAGGGTTTTGACGTTGGACAACCAATTTGACAAACAATAGGGGGATTTTCTCTGTGATGATTTTTGTTAAGCACTGTTGACAATTGTGTTGTACTTTGTTTTGCAAACTGTATTTTTCTACATCTTAGTATTTTATAACTTTATGCAAGATGGTTTGCAGTTTATGTGCACTTAAACAGGCTGGTGTTGGCTAAAGTGTAAAGTCAATGTTAAAGGATAAAGGTTGCATCAGTTTATTGGGAAAATAATGTCAGATTTCATAGGTTTGATCTGTTTATTATGAAACGTTATGACAAAGCCAGTAGGACTGACCTACTTTTTGTGAAAAGCATACGTTAAAAAATAGGCTATTAAGGATAGCATGTTATTACACTGTACTAATGCCTCAAGGCAGGTACTTTACTACATGGAATCTCACAGATTACTGTAGTAAGCAGGAGCTTTGGTGTTGATGATCTACCCGTACAAACTGTGGGGATAGAAGATATGCACTTTAATAATCCTTATTAGGCTCTCTTAGGAAAGATAGCATCATTCTTTGCCAGTTGTGATTTGGTATACTTGTTTACTATTAAGACAGTATGACAGATGTTAGCCTTGTGGAAATCTTATGCTCAGTACAATGGGATTAAGTAGGTTATAGTGACAAACCAGTAATAAAGGCCATATGCCCGATGAAGTCAATAAGCACTTAAGGATGGATTTATATTACTCTGATTTAAATCCTACAGATTTTTTTTTTGTCACATGGAAGTTTATAGATTCCATTAATAGATAAGGGTTTTGATCTTGGTTTCCTCCTCTGACAAACCATGATTATATAAGATTTGCGCTGTGAGAATCCTTGTAAAGCCTTGTTAAGAGAGATACTATTATTGTTTGACAACTGTAATTTTGTACAGATCTGCAATATATTACTTAATGTATAATGGTTGCCTTGTGGGAAAGTGTGTCTCAGTACAGTAAGTTATTAGAAAGCTATAGATGTGGCTTATTTATAGATAAAAGCATAAGGTAAATCCAGCTATGCATCTCACAGTGGGCTGTTGTCACATTATGTTAGTGGTCAGAGAAATATATTTGGTTACATGCAATCTCATTACTATTGTAGACAAGGGTTATGTTGTAGGCGATCCACTCTGACAATCAATGGGAGTAGAAATTCACTGTGATGATTCATGTTAGTCTTATTGAGACGGGTTGTTTATTGCTTTGCCAACTGTAATTTTGTATATATTTGTAATTTTCTGCCTGGTAGCTGCCAGCTCCTGCTCACTTCTGTAGGCTTGGGTTATATTATATATAAAGTCAAAGGGTAAAGGCTTTATTAGTCCACCAGTTAAAGTTATGATAGGGCCTTATTATGACTTTGGCAGTGTGGCAACAGGCCCCCACACAAGCACCCACGGCCACACTGCCAAAGCCATAATGGGACCGCCCACCGGATTCTGACTGGAATCCAGGTTGGGCGGTTCTGCGGTGGCTGGCACACGGCGGTGCAGTACTAAGGCTCATGCGTAAGCATTAGCAAGGCACTGCAATGTGAATGCCATTGCACAGTCCTGCAGAGTTTCGACTGTCAAGTCCATGCACTGCAGGAACTGGGGGTGCATGCATACAGGGAGGCATACTATTTGAGCCACTACTTGCATTCCCTAGTGCAGAGGCAACAGGGGGTCCTGCAGGGCACCCTTTGTTTATTTACTTCCATACTTTTCATGGCAGGCTCACTACAATAAAAATTGTGGTGGTGAGGAAACTTCTAATATGCGTGGCACCACCAGCATATTAAGGGATTCAGACCGCTGCAAGACCGCTAGGGATCGCAGATCCCTGGCGGCAGCAGCGGTCCCATGGTTTTCAGATCACCCAACTTGTAATAGGGCTGTTGGACCACAGGTGCGGGGGGAGCTGCACTGCCAATGTGGGTTTTGCAGTCCATCAGACTGCCAAACGCAAAATAAGGTCCTTAGGCCTTACTTAGCTATTGTACAAAGTGTGTGTTAGAGGTTAACAGCTTTTAAGGTTGTATTTTTGTAACACTGTGATGAAGCATGAAGGATAGCACTTTGTTACATTGAATCTCACAGATTACTATGGTAGGTCAGGGTTTTGTTGCTGGTGACCCACTTGAACAAATCGAGGGGATAGACTTTTAAAGTAATCCTTGTTAGGCTCGATTAGTAGGGATTTTGTTTTGTTTTGACAATTGTATTGTGTGCATATTTTCAATTTTATTATGGTATACCTGATTGCTGTAGTGTGGGAAGGTTTATAAACCAACACTGTAGGTCTGAGTTGTTTATGGTAAGAAGCATATGATAAAGGCTTGGTTGTATATAATGAAAATTTATGGTAAAGACAGTAGGCCTGATATATTGTTTGTAAAAAGTATATGATAAAGTAAATAGGCATTTAAGGGTAGATTGTAATTTCTCTGTATTAAAGCTTACATATAGGTGTTTTGTTATGTGGAATCTCACATATTACCATAGTAGGTAAGCATATTGGTGATGATTACCCCCTCTGACAAACCATGGGTATAGAAGATTTGCACTATCAGAATGCTTCAATGCCTGCTTATGAGAGATAGTATTTTGCTTTGCCAACTGTAATATTGTATACTTTGTCATTTTATGGCTGTATGTCTGAGGTGAAAGCAGGACCTCCCTGCTAGTTATGAGCACAGACCACATTCCACGCTTTATCAGTTCTTGTCTCCTTCCGAAGCTGTTGTAAATTCGTTTTGAAGTTTCCTTTGTTTATTTGAATGCTAGTATTTCACAGGGTAACAAATTGCATCCATTTGAATTTGTTCTGTATTAAGTTATTCTCTTTTTACTATGCGTGCAGTACACAAACCGAAAGCGTCAATATTATACTTGAGAACTCATAGGCAAGCAATTGTTCAGAATACATTTATTATGGACTCAGTTTCATCAACGTTTTTTCATAAACTTTGCCCAGGCAGAAAATTACCCTTTATCGTGTTTAATTTGCAGTTCTTGTAACATTTTTTAATATTTCTTTCCTTCTTTGTTTCTTTGTTTGTTTCTTTCCTTCTGTCTTGCTTTCTTTCTCTCTTGCCATCTTTCTTTCCTTGTTTCCTCCTTTCTTCCTTCCTTCCTTCCTTCCTTCCTTCCTTCCTTCCTTCCTTCCTTTCTTTCTTTCTTTCTTCCCTGCTTTCTTTACTTTTTCTTGCTTTCTTTCATTCTCTCCTTCTTTCTTTATTTCTTTCCTCTTTTTCTGCTTTCTTTGATCTTTCTTGCTTTCTTTCCTTCCTTCTTTTCTTATTTCTGTCTATTCTTCTTTCTTTCTTTCTTGCTTTTCTGTATCTCTTCTTTCTTGCTCACTTGCTTTCTTACCATCTTTCATTTCTTACTGCTTCCTTCTTTCTTTCTTTCTTTCCTTCTTCCTTTCTTTCTTTCCTTCCTTCCTCCTTTGTTTTCTTCTTTCTTGCTTTCTTTTTCGTCTTTCTTTTTCCCCTTTCTCACTCTCTTCCCTTTTTTGTTTCTGTCCTCTTTTGTTTCTTTCCTTCCTTCTTTCCATCTTTCTATGGTTTCTTTCATTGTCTTGCTTTGCTTCTTTCTTTCATGTGTTCCTTCTTGATTTCTTTTCTTACCATCTTTCTTTCTTTCTTTCTTTCTTTCTTTCTTTCTTTCTTTCTTTCTTTCTTTCTTTCTTTCTTTCTTTCTTTATTTCTTTCAAGCAAGAGGCTGCCAGCCAATAGCAGAACAATTGGCTTTTTTAGGTCTTTGTTAGACATGACTTTTTGATTTTACAAACATTATGTGTATGTTATAGCTCCTTAAAGGGGTTTTCAGCCACACTTCATCCATTTGTCTCTGGTTCTGTCATTCACCTTTTTCTCCAACCCACTTGAACATGCATCAATAGGCAGTGGGTCAGCCTACTTCAGCCATCAGCTTACTTCAATATCTTGAGTAACGACATGATGCCCTTTCAAAATGAGCACATCATACACAAAGTGTTTCTCATCAGTGCCATGGAATACTATGGAAATGTGTGCTTTTTTTAGACCAATATTTTCCTTTACCCAATCTTCTTTAAAAGGCTGTAGGTCTACGCCAGACCTATTGACTTTGCCATTGCTTGTTATTTTAATGTTTCCTAAGTGGTTACCACAGCTCTCCATGCAGTGCTGAGGGCGTGCTTGCTTGCCACTCATTTCATCTGCAGAGATCCATATTCTGCTCAGCAACTTCCTCCAAACCAGAAGATCATTATGGAATGCTGTTGTCCATAGTGTATCATTGTTTTACCATTCCAAAATGGCGAACACATTGGTACTAAATCTGGCAGCCATCCTTGAACTCTAAAACAATGATAGACTATTTACAATACATTTGCAAGTAAGATTCATGCTCCTATGCTTAGTTTTGGTATTGCAAACATATGCCCGTCATACTTAGCTGGCAGAGTGTTTTCTTTTTCTACTTGTATTCTTTTAATTTGTCTTGCACATGTTGTTGATTATATTTGTATTTTATGGTGGTTGAGTCAAGAGGGTGAATGAAAGGATGAGTCAGTGGATTCATGAATGGATGCACCACTGCAAACATAAATGACAGATGAAAGTATGTTGGCTTATGTGTCTACACCCATCAGTGGCATAAAAGGCACTTTCATTCATAAGTCAGGCCCCTTGGCATTTCCAATGTTTGTTTGAAACTAGTAATGATGATATTTGTGTTCTAGTGTACTGATTTATGAAATTGTGTTAACAAGAAAAGTGTGTAATGTCTATTTTAATTTTTTTATGGGCTGAATGACTGACGTAAATAAGTAATGTGCCAATGAACACATTAACGTGACAGTGGAACAGGATTTGAGTTGATTACAAAATGGGGACTGTTGGTGAGACGCTCACAGCTGAGCTTATTTCTAAGCAAATTAAATTTACTTCGGTATAATTTAACGACATAAAATGTTCAGATTAATGTTCTTGTCCTGCAACCAATATAAATACTGTGCTGTGGGAAATAACCATCTCCTCACAGCGAGATTATACGCTGCAAATTGGAAGCAATTTGATGCCTTCTCAGTCGGCACAAGGTCGAGCAATATGGAGAGTTTTCTTTATTCAATACTGCAAAGTCCTACATTTGGAAGGCTGGAAGTCGCAGAATTAAACCTCTCATGATACCATGTAGTGCTATGGATTCATTTTGAGATTGTTCATATGGTGCTAAACTTTTACAGTGAGACCCCTGTTTACTGTCACATCTCACACAACTGTTGCAGAATCTGTTTCACAATCAATGGGGCATATCAGCAACAATCGGCGATAATTATCGCTAAGCGCATTTAGCGCTAGGATAATTATCGCCAGCCAGCATGGATTTTTATCGCTGAGATAGCGTGCTATTAGCAACGCTTATCTCAAAAGCATTAAAAATCCTAGCGCTAAATGCCTAACGTGAGATTATCGCTGGAAACCCAGCGATAATCTCACGAAATCTGGTGTTAGCTTGTTGATAGGGCCCCACAAACTTAGCCATGATATCCACCTTACATAGGATATCATGGCTAAGTCAGTCCTGAAGCAGGCGTAAGGAAAGTAGCGATAACAGGGGTTATCGCTACTTTTCCTGCCGCTATGCTTCATAGCGTGGGGCTTGATGATAGGAGAAATGTCGCTTGGGAGAGATAGACAAGAGAGTTAGAGAAAGAAAGTGAGTGAGATAATGGAGAGAGACTGTCAGAGAAAGAGAGCAAAATAATGCAGTTTGAAAACAGTTATAGATAGCTAAGCAGCAATGAAGATGTTCACGAACAACATAACTGGAATCTCAGAACAATTACTCCTGTAGCCCGAGCTGCCTTTTTTGGGCAAATGTTTTGGTCTACCTGGCCTCAACTCTAGGCCTGTAACTGAGTCTGAACAACATGTATAACTGATGCACACTATGGCACCCACTACTAACCAGAACAAAAAACTACTAAAAGGCCTCCCAGAACAAATATAAAATGAAAACCAACCAATACCAGTTTATCGTAAACAGGGAGAGTTTTCTTCTGGAAGTCGCAGAATTAAACCTCTCATGATACCATGTAGTGCTATGGATTCATTTTGAGATTGTTCATATGGTGCTAAACTTTTACAGTGAGACCCCTGTTTACTGTCACATCTCACACAACTGTTGCAGAATCTGTTTCACAATCAATGGGACATATCAGCAACAATCGGCGATAATTATCGCTAAGCGCATTTAGCGCTAGGATAATTATCACCAGCCAGCATGGATTTTTATCGCTGAGATAGCGTGCTATTAGCAACGCTTATCTCAAAAGCAATAAAAATCCTAGCGCTAAATGCCTAACGTGAGATTATCGCTGGAAACCCAGTGATAATCTCACGAAATCTGGTGTTAGCTTGTTGATAGAGCCCCACAAACTTAGCCATGATATCCACCTTACATAGGATATCATGGCTAAGTCAGTCCTGAAGCAGGCATAAGGAAAGTAGCGATAACAGGGGTTATCGCTACTTTTCCTGCCGCTATGCTTCATAGCGTGGGGCTTGATGATAGGAGAAATGTCGCTTAGCGACATTTCTCCTGTCATGTTAGGTCAGGAACGCCCACTTTGCATCTCATTAGAGATGCAAAGCTGGGCGTTAAGATTTTGAGCGCTAATGCAAGGTTTCACGCGTTAGCGTGACCTTGCTAATTAGGCGATAAAATTATCGCCGCTTTTCAGCCGAAAACGGCCGCAAAAGCGGCGAAAATTTTCTATCGCCTCCTTGTAAATATGCCCCAATATCACTTGTGAATGATTGTGTACTTAATCCGCCCATCACAAACATTTTCAAAACTGAAAGTATCCCTTTTTATTTCCAGTATGAAACAATCATGAACTAAATGTTCACGGTTTATATTCTTCTCAAATATATTTAAATCCATTTCAAAATCCAGAATTCTATAATTTATAAAAATCTATAGATTTCTAACCACACAGTACGATATGAGTGTGATCGGGTCTGAGCAGGTTACACGTTGTGCATTTTGTTAGCACAGTGATTGGAAGGGCTACTTTGTGCCACGTTATCAAATTATTGAACTAGTTTAAAATTATGGGGGTGATTACGATGGCAGACAGACTTGAGCCGTTCGCCATCATCACGGGAATCGGGACCGCCCGGCCATATGGCGGCAGTCCCGCACATCCAATTATAATGCGACTGCCACTGTGGGGGTCACATTGTGCATGTTTACCATTGCAGCGGGTGCTGCTGGCTGCAGCACCTGACGCAATGGCAAAAATGCATGTTGTGCATTTCCCTGCACTGTGTGGCACGCACCAAGCGGTGCCTGCCACCTGGTGGAAGGAACTGTAGAGGGGGACCATAGGTTCCTCCCAAGTGCACAATTGCATTGCCCCGATATCACCGTTATCATAATCACCCCTTATGTTCGGAAAGATGATAAATAAGGTATGGGGATACCAACACTAGTTTAATAAGATACTATTTACATTTCAGATGGGTAAGTGCAAATGCATTTCAGACAGCAGGGGTGACAGAAATTGCACAATGTAGCAATCAAATAAGTTTTTCCATTAAAACATTGCAAATAACAGGAAAGCTATTTCACACAAAATATATTTTATATAGTGATCATTTTCAAAGTCTTATATTTTCAGGTATTTTATGAGTTATAAAATGTTGTGGAACCTGTGCAATGGAGAAAGGTCAATCAAAATGTCAGTCGGAAATCATTTTTTGCGAGCTAACTTTTCTTTAGGAAGGACACAGGTTTATATAGTGAAATGCTTATGAGCTTCATCTTCCTCTAAGGTAAAGTATGGTACACCAGCATGTCTGAAGTAATGAGAGATAAGCTGAGGGACTGTAAAGAGTCAGAGTGAGAAAAGAAATGAAAGGCCAGATGAATGACTGTGGGAGAAGCAAAGAGTGACTCAAAGGGAGAGATAGACAAGAGAGTTAGAGAAAGAAAGTGAGTGAGATAATGGAGAGAGACTGTCAGAGAAAGAGAGCAAAATAATGCAGTTTGAAAACAGTTATAGATAGCTAAGCAGCAATGAAGATGTTCACGAACAACATAACTGGAATCTCAGAACAATTACTCCTGTAGCCCGAGCTGCCTTTTTTGGGCAAATGTTTTGGTCTACCTGGCCTCAACTCTAGGCCTGTAACTGAGTCTGAACAACATGTATAACTGATGCACACTATGGCACCCACTACTAACCAGAACAAAAAACTACTAAAAGGCCTCCCAGAACAAATATAAAATGAAAACCAACCAATACCAGTTTATCGTAAACAGGGAGAGTTTTCTTCACAGACTAAATACACTTTTTAAAAATAAAATTAAGGCAGAATTGGGAGCGTCATCAAAGAGTCAAGACTCTAAAACTACAAAGAAATGCGGATATAAGACAGTAATGTCATACTATGAAACACAACTAATTGCAAGGCAGATTGATGAAATAGTTGGGTGACTCATCAATCTATTTAAATTATTTAGCCCAGAGAGCAAAACAGAAACGTCACCTTTTTGGTGAGGGACATATGAAACCCTTACCAGATATTATTTTGATTTCTCATTTACCTCAATGTCACAGGGATTGACATTTATTTTCTCCCCCAAATGCAAGGACACCCCAAGTGAGGTATGTTGTCTCTGGGATTGATAACTTGTTATTGTTATTGATATCATGACATCCATCTTTACTGAAGAACCAGATTCCCATTTTCTGAACTTCTTTATACCAAATAAAAATGTAGTACTAAATAGAAATCTATTATGGAATGTGAGAAATTGGTTGATAGTTTTACTAAAAGACGTTACTTTCTTAGGCTCTCAAAGAAACTCTGAATAGAGCTAAGAACCTGGATAGAAATTGCTTTCTTGAATTTGGAGCAAATAGGAGCTTGAGAATAATTTTGAACCTAACTTTGATCATTGCGAAAATAAAATGATCTATGGCTCCAGAGATTGAGCTTACAAATTCCCAATGGGTAACATATAGCAAGTTACTGTACTCAAAGATTGAAATTCTAACCAGAAACCACTATGTGTCTCACAGAACTCCATTTCTTGGCTACCTTTGATTCAAGATTGATTTTATAACTGTGGCTGCAGTAAGATATGTACAGTTGATGATAATTGCCTTCACCATTTTGATAATGATGGAAATCATGGAAGACAATACTGGACTAAAGATTTTCATAATTACCTTTCAATCTTTTGTCTATGTATTTCGCTGTTTGTGTAATACACTGTGGGCATCATTACGATGTCAGGCGGACTTCAGCAATTATGATGCGATTGCACATGGTGTGGTAGCCAGCTCCCATTTTACTATGGGAGCTTGTGCTGCAGTCAGAATCCGTCCACAGCACAAACTCCTATAGAGAATAGGGAGCTTGTGTTAATCCCTGTTCCTCGTGGCAGGCACCTTATAGTGCCTGCCACATGGTGCAGAGATTAACAGGGGGCACCCTAGGTGCACCTCTCAACTCCAACCAGTGGCCACTGAGGGATGGAGGCCCTGCTAGGTCTTTCCTCCAAGAAAACTGTGGCAGTGAAGAAAGAAAGTGACCGTCTAGGGCACGCTTGTGCCTCACGTCTTGTGCATGCACATAGGGGGGCACAACATGTTTCCCCCTGTGTGCATGCAAAGACGTTCTAGCATGGGATGGACCTTCAAGTCCATGCTGTGCTGGAACTTCCTTTGATGTTCCCATTTCTTTACCTATTTTATAGGCACCGCCGAGGGAAAGGCAAAGAAAATGCCCGCCACTGACAAAAAAAGTAATTATGGGATGGGCGGTCAACAGGCGTGTTTGGCGGCGCAGCGGCGGGACCGTCAAACTCGTAATCGGGCCCTTAGCGTCCAACACCTTCCACAAAATGATTTCATTTGGAGTGGAAATAGTGAATGTAATCTCTTTAGTGTGCAAACCTTCTCCTAAATGGTTTAGATTTGAGTTGGTATTGTATTTCTCGCATACATAATTATTATATTTTTTTTAAATAATAAAGGCACATAATTCAGTTTGTAATTTTTACTTAGTTATTCTCCCAATTATTCAATGTGTGTGAATAAATTTTTTAATTCATACATATTTTTACACATTGTTATCTTTAAACAATATTTTATTACAAAACATAGATAATTTTTTAACAGGGTTGTACATTAGTACGTTTTTTTATATTTTCAAGTGTGATACACTTTATTTTTTACACATCTATACACTTGTTTCACATACATTTTTGTTAACAATTTTTTAATAATATTTAAGTATATCTTGAATAATACTTTATTGTTTATTTCATATAGCATTTTTTATTTTACACTTTATATGAGTAATTTATATTTTCATAAAACATTTATTGACAGATTTTCCATTTGAAAACATTTTTTTATTTTTCAACATTTTCAAAACAATTTCTAATTAAATTCCGTTTATTTTCTATAGGAAGTTGGGGGCCCATTACGATGGCGGGCGGAGCATAACAGTAAACGTGACCGGCCACTAGAGGTGCGGCGGTCCTGCTATGGCAATTGGGATGCGACCGCCACCCTGGCGGGCGCATCCAGCACATTTTATATTGTCGCGTCAGAAGTCATAAATCACATCCATGCATTCAAGTGAAGCCGCAATATGGGGCAGAACCTCTGTTGCGCAAAACACTATGGGAATAATTACTTCTGGCCGCTGTGCTTGGAGGTAACAAAAATCACTGAAAGCTCCAGTACAGCTATTCACTCCGTCTGTAAGGGCACCGACCTCATCTTGGTGCTCAGAGGGATCAGGCACACTCGTTCTGCCTTGACCGCTACAGCGCGCACTCCGTCTGTAAGGGCACCGAGTTCAATTGGGTGCTCAGAGGGATCAGGCGCACTCGTGCTGCCTTGACCGCTACAGCTTGCAGAGACGAATGGAAAAAAAAAACAGCCCCTCTCGTGGGACTCCCTTACAGCCTTGGGGTTTTTGAAGGTGGAATGAATACACGGTGCCCCCTCATTTCCTTCATTTGTCTTTGAATGACAAACAGCGTTTTGAGGTGCTCAACCACAATTACACGGCAGCCCACGATATTTTTTAGTCCTGATGAAGACCCCATATTGAGGATTAATAATCTCACGCTTCTATTGAGGGGTCGAAACATCGACGTATATCATAAATCAAACGTCCTAGTCCATCTATACCAAGGAAGTGCGGAATCAAGCCTCTATGTTTAACCCCTTCAGTTCGGCGCGGATTTCCGCGCCACGCTGAAGGTTCTGAGCGCGGGCGGGGCCATGACGGAACGGTTCCGTCATAAGCACAGCCCAACCGACGTGCATGACGGAACCGTTCCGTCATCGGCATCGAAGGGGTTAATATAGGACTGTCCCACATAAATTTGACGTTGATGGAATCAATAGTATTTATATGTGATCATTGTGTGTTTATTTTACTGTTGTGTGATTTTTGTGTGTAACAGTTTGTATTTATGCACTGTATTCATATTGTGTTTTTAGTATTGATTTTGAAAATAATTTTGTGTGTTTTACATGTTATGCCTTCAATATACATGAATTTTTTCAAACTTCATGATTTGTTCTCTCGTAATTATTTAGATAAATTGGGAGAGTCTAGTTTCTTATTTCTTCATTGAATGAACATCCCCCTGGCTGGTGGGTTTGATTACAAATTATTAGTATATTTTTTCTCTGAACACAGGTAGCATAACCATTGTTCGTATACTGTAACTATCCCCAGGTTCTGTACAATACTGGGTAACCCCATTGATATTAATGGGCTTCTTCCCAGTCCAGCAGTGTATCCAAAAAGGCAGAGGGGCAGACCTGGGCACTGGCAGGCCAGCACGTAGGGACCCCCAGGAGCCAGCAGCTGGGTCCCACGGCGGTTCCTCCTGGCAAAGTGTCCCCCCAGTCAAAGTAAGCACAAGCACACACAACATTTGGTCACAGACCTTCTATTTATATTACAACTCTTTTTTGTCTGCCCCCTACTAGAAGCTTCTGGAAGGGTCTTTGGGGGAACCAGGCCCAACTGGTTCCGGTGGGGTGTTGAGCACTTTGTTTACCAGGCTTCCCCCCTCCTTTGTGAGCTGGGGCTTGGTCATCAGACACACCACAGGGGGGCGGAGTCAGCATTGTACAGGGCAGGCACAGACCTATTCAGAGACAGGAGACTTCTCCTCCCACTACTCCAATTGCAGATCGTCTATTCAGCCTAGTGCTGATTCACTTTGCCCTCCCTGGAGCCACCCACACCTCACCAGCCCTGATCACTTCTAGAACCAGACATGCAATAACCATACACACCATTGCGCAGCCTTTATTATTTGCATTCCAAACATACCAAACATGACATACTTATTTTGTTCCATTTAGGAGTTATGCCATAAGGGGGGGGGGGGTTCCCCAATGTTAGCCTATGGAGGGCAGAGAGCACACACACTCACACTGGACAGCAGTGCTAAAGTGCCCAGAGTCCTAAATCCACCAACGCCATTTCAGATAAAACTAGGAGGAAGGCAAAAAATTCAGGGATGATGACCCTGCAAAAAGGGTCTAGTCCAAGAGGTGGTACATCAAATGGTAAAGGTTACAGCTTGTCTAGAGCAAAGTCAACATCATGTTTTATTGCACTTCTCTCTATGATGTGTGTTGCATATGTGTTTAATGTGTGGAAGTTAGATATTTGTTTATCCCCACCTGGAGGGTGAATATTTATCATACATTTTTTGATCCTCTTTTGTGCATGTGCCTCTTTCTTTAGGATACCTTCCATCAACTGTCTAGATATGAATCCAGTGCTGTTGCAGGTGTAATAATTTTAATATCTTGCACTTCAACATTACCCACTTATGCGCATTGCACTTGTTTATGCTATTGGCAATCTGAAATATCTTTAAAGCCACGGGTCCTGTGCATCTATTAACTGACCCGTCAATGGAAACTGGTAAGTGTGGGTCTTACCGTCGGTTGTGTCCATAACAGGGTCGGTTTTGGACATCATCAAGCAGCAGCTGCAGGACTTTTAGTATCGGCTCCATGGTGATACAGGAAGTGTGAAGGTGAGTTTGTGCCTCATATCCCTTCCATTCTACCAACCCAGGTGTGGAGGACTTTTGTGTTGGTTTCAATGCATTCATTATGTATATATTTTAAATGATTTTTGTATTGAAGTGTATAATTTGTAGGTGTGTTTTAAGTCTATATTAGTGAAATGCAAGTTGTTAGAATATTTTTGTTAAGTTCATTGTTATTTTGTAAAATGTTGATATTGTGTGTTGCGATTTTTTGGACAATTTAAATGTTTATTTAAGGGTAAAAATATTTTTGTTTGCAATATTTTTGTTATTGATATAAGTAAAAATAGGTATTTTTCTCTGGGGTATTTTTGTTATCAATATTTGTGTTTTTATCATTTAAGTATAGGATGGCAATATTTTTGTGAATAATATTTATTTTCTGACACTTTTGTGAATCTAAATAGTTGCTAGCCATATTATGTCATTGATCCCAAATGTGCGTGATGTCATCAATGATGTTATAGAACATGTTATAAGTGAAGTAATATGTGAGGTCATAAGCAGTGCTTGGTGATGTCATGAGTTATAGTTCCCTCATTTAACTATAACTGGTGAATTACAGTGGGGAAAACTCTGTAATAGCCATCGATAAGCAGTAATGCATCATTGCATCCCTACTGCCAGAAAACCAGCACCCTAGGATGTTAGGGGATGGACACCTAGCACAGGACCTCTACCTTTAGGTAGGTTATAAGGCCCAAATTGAGAAGCCCTGGTTTTAACAGTCTTTCTCTGCCAGAGGTATGGGTGACCCTTTCAGGTAGCCACAATGCCGCCAACACTTTAATGTGCTTAACCAGATGGTGCCTTCAAGAATGACTCCAAACTGAGGAAAAAGCCAGACGGTAAATAAGCTCCTAGATGGCAACAAGGCTACTGGTGGACAGGAAAGCCAAGGTAAAGACCACACCTCGGAGGAGTAGGAGACATTAGAGAAAAACAGAAAAATAAAGGAACTGGAATTACCTAGACTGAAGTGCCAAGGCAATCCTAGAGCTGACAGGAGTGAGGATACACACTCACAGGAATTAATGAAGTGTTGCGATGCAAGAAGTCCAACCCCTAACCACAGGAAATTACCTCACAAACAGGAAGCCACCATAATGGATTGAGAATCTCTAATGAAATTTAACAGTGTGGCAGCCATCTTCAAACGGGCTGAATATCTACCCCAAGATTCCTCACTAGAGGATTTTGGGAAGCAGGAAACCTCTCAGCATGGAGGCACTGGTCTTCCCAAAGCTCAACTCTTGTCTAGCATCTGACATTCCGTGCATCCTGGCTACCCAAGATCAACTCAGGAGCTGCTATTGGGCAGGGTGTAGGCAGCTGCTCGACAAGTGAGAAGGATTGGAATGTCATCTCCTCTTGACAGTTTACTCCCAGAATATCAAAATGTAAATATCAGTCTCACAAAATATTGTGGCATAATATCAACCACAAGACTATCAGGCCAGTAAGCATCCATAGGCAAGTGCGTTCTAACTATACTTAAATCTTAATATAGAGACCCTGACCATACCATATATCTTCAAGGTACATAGATGAAGAGATAAAAGTCATACATATAAATTAACCTATATACATGCCATCATGATATTCCGGTAGTCCTTCCTTTGCCACAATATTTTGGCAAGTCTATATTTGTTTTCTGGATACTTTGACATACAGCCACTGCGACTAATTTATTCAATAGCATTTGGTTTAACAATCAATCATCTCTGACTGCGAACAATTAATTTTCCTCTGTCAAGACTGATCTTCTTTTGATTAAGAAGTTAACATACATACCTCACATCACAAGAGATCCTCTCTTTACCTTCTCGATGGAAGGATGTGATAACTTAATGATAGTGCTTTAATTGCATGGTCTCATGGTCTAGGATAAGAATCCAGTATGATGCAAGAAGTCTTCATTAAAAAAACATGGGTGAGTACCCAGCACAGTACAGCTGATTGAGATACTAACGACCAATGCAAGTTATTGACACCGAAACAGTTATACAATATCTTCAATTACTTCCTGGACTAACCACTTTATGTTTTGTTTGGGTAGGCAGCATGTACAGGCTACAATGTGCAACAAATATCTTCAAATCCAAAACAACAGCTTCCTGCTTATGCAATACCTAGGCAGTTAACAAAGGCTCACAGAAAGAAATCCATGCATTGCAAGTTAAAAATGGAATTGCATAATACCTCTAGAAATCCAACTGTCATGGTCTTACTTTTGTGCTACAGAAATGTGGCTTATACACTGATGTCATTAACTGTTTGTGCACTTTTCCTCCTCATATTCTGGCCATTTTCAGCCAGAGATCTTTCCCATTCTAAATCTTGAAATTGGTGAAAAGTCAATCTACCCCTTGCTGGACTCTCTAGCAACTGAGCCCCACACAAACAACAGCCTCAATTCTTTCATTTCTCCTCCTAAACCTTTCAGCCAGCATATTGTCTCACAGCATCCACGGTAGCACTAAATGATGCTTTGTGATTTTCCATCCGTCTAGGTACTCTTCCTCTATTCTATCTCCAGATGAACTTGACAATAAAATCACACTGCGCTCCATGCTTTACTTACAGCAAAGAAAGTGTAAGCAATATATTTCCTAAGTAAATCTCTCACATGACAATATAATAGGAAATCACAGACTACAACAGTTTAAGCTGCACCAGACAGTGCAAAACATATTGACAATAAAATCATTTTTAACAATAATTCAAGGATGGCCAGTTGGTATGAACTGTGACAGCATATTGCTTGTAAGCCTATTGATTGCGCATATAGAACCTTGGTGGCATATGAGGACAAAATAAATAAATAAATAAATAAATAAAAGGAATAATTCAAGGATGGCCTTGGAATTATGATCATGATAAATCAAGGATGGTTGATTATGTTGTGGGTTGTTTAATTTTCACACCTTACCAAGGTTCAGCATTGAGTTCACAATTTGCCGACACAGTTTTGCCCGCATGTCAGACTGTATTTTGTGATTGATATTGCAAATGCTGATTCTTACCATTGATAGAACTATGCATGGATGACAGGGGCAGACAAAGTGACAGGACATAACCATCCCTTGACCCAAAGACAACACCAAAAGTGGCATCATGTGATCTTAAACACTGAATCCTCTAAGGAAGTGGTGTCACATGTTCTTAATCCTGAGGACATCACAATAGCTGACTTTGCTAAGGTTAGGAGCACTTTAAGGGGCCAATTATGTAATAGCAAAATAGTTACTAACACAGATATATGTCCATATTATATACCACTTACATTTTAAATGGGGTGCTGGCACGATAGCAACACTATACGTTTCTCGTTTTTATTGCAGGAAACATTTCATATTTGTCGGAAGAGGAGGATTTACAGCCTCAAAAAATACACAAGAACACTGGTAAATCAAATTATTTGTGCCACAAACTATCATGGTCCTAATGATTACCCTTATGTATACCTCAGGCATAAAATGTACTCGAAATTAGAGTAATTTGAAAACATACACTTAAAAAGACAATAGTGGTTTTGTCTATGTGTATTTCGTCATGTAGAACACATATTAAATGTGAACTGTGTTGCAGACATAAATGATTTCTTAGTCTTGTTAATACAATTTGATTAGCATTACTTGCAAGGACTTATCTATCCCTCGCTAAAGTACAAAGGTGAGGTTTTATTCAAACCCATCATTTTCCACGTGATGACAATAATGAGGATCAATAACCTCCTTTTTAAAATGTGCATTTTGAATTTAATTTTTTAATTTTGTTCAAAAGAGTTATATATCGTACTGCTGTTTGTTTTATAGAGCTAAGAGTTTAATGCTGCAAGTCACAGAGTTGCAGAAAGGAAACAGCACATAGCACTGGTTACCTTTGGTTCTTGGCACTGCTTTTCCCACCACTGAGGCAAACTAGGTGTTCTAGCTGCCCTCTGAAAAGGGACTTATACAAAAGAGATTGAGATCACTGGGTATTTAACACTCATCACCGGATATGGCTATTCACATCTACTCCCTTATGAGGCAAAACTGTGCAACCCATTAAATTCATACCAGGACACTTCTTACTTATACATGGCACTGAAATAGAATTATCGACAGAGGTCCTAAAGCTTAGGAGCATCAACTACATCTTCTTCCTCTGAACTATTAATTTTTTCCACTCTGGCAGACGTTCACAGTTTTAACACGGAAGCATCACGATAGTGTTACACTACATATTCAACCCCAGGGGATTTTTGGCAATGTGAGTGCGACTAATTAGGACAGTCCCTATCGGGGTAATACCCGTGAGAGAATCACTCCTCCTATTTCTCCTCTGGAGTGGGTTGAAGTTGAGTAATGTGTCTCATGACCTTTAAGTGATTGAGAACTAGACTTTAGGCTGATTGCATTCGGCTTCCAATTTCTATGCACAGTTCATAATTTCATATTGCAATAAAATCCAATATGTGTTCGGAAAATTACATTGATGGCTACGAAGCAGTTGCTTACTCACTTGTAATGGTATTCGGGTGACTTGTTATCTGAATCAGACGGTTTCTTTTATTAGACATAGCCTCATTATATTATAGTGGGACTCCACTTTCCATTCAAATCAATCAGATAATGTGGGTTGACTGAATGGAAATTGTGTTATTGTGCTGAGGCAAAGGAATAATTCATGCTTTCTATCTGAGAATAAAAGAGACTAGCTGGCCATTTTCATATTGTCTGTTTTTAATGGTACAATGTGATAGCATATTGAGTAAAAAATGAATCAACATTTGAGGTGATGATAAAAACCTCTGGGCACAATAGTAAAGCACTCCAGAAAGGGATGTTTCCATTAAAAATAATTTCTTATGAACCGGCAGTCAGATACAAATCAGTGTTGTACCCTATCAAATTCACAGAAGCTTTGCCAACAGAGGAAACCAATACTCTTGATGCTCTGCTCTGTTGGAGATGAACTGGGAAATGTGTTTTGTGAGGCCAGGAGGACTTCTACAGGTTTCCCTCAGCAATGTATCAGAAGCTTGGAACACACCAAACTCCAAATTGGCACAAATTAGGCACATTATCGTGTTGGCAATGCAGCGAGCGCAAGATAAATAGTTGTATTTATTTATGTACTTACCTTACTCCATGCCATCATATGTCCGACTCCACTACCCCCTAACGTGCTCCTCCCCCACCCCGCCCACCGTCCCGCAGCACTCCCTCTCCGAGCCGCCACTGAAATGGTGTCACTAGTTTTGTCAGGTTTACTCCATTTTTACATGGCTTACATCTGGTGCATTTTCTGAAGCATTCATATTTCATGAGACACATTCTCCTATTGATACAACTCATAAATCCAGTCGTAACCAGATAGTCCCTCAAAGATTTAGATTTTCTAAAACTGATCTGTGGGTTATTGGTTACCTTTGTTCCAATAATAGGATCTTCTTTTAACAAATGGCAATGTTTTTTCATGGTTTTTCTCACTCTGGCATGTTCTTGATTGTATGTTGTAATAAATCTATGTTTCTGTTCTTTCTTTTCTTTCTTTAGTGTCATTTTGGAAGGGTTGAAGAGAGCTCTCCCCCTATTCAGTTGCTTAGCTCATTTAGTGGCTGCTTCTAATATGCTTTGTGTGTACCCTCTTTGTTTAAAATGATTAATCATTTCTCCCTCAATTTGATTGTAATCTTCATCAGTACTGCATATCCGTTTGACTCTATAGAATTTACCAAAGGGGATACTTTTAATCAGTGGAGCCGGATGGAAACTCCCTGCGTGAAGAATAGTATTTCCTGCAGTCACCTTTCTGAATATAGATGTTTCTAATTTCTCATGTCCCACCTGAATCAAAACATCTAAAAATTCTACCTATGTTGCACTTATTCTGCCTGTGAATTTCAGATTCAGAGTATTGTTGTTTAAGTCTCTCATATATCTCTTGCATTTATTTTCAGTGACCTGCCACAGCACAAAAAGTTTGTCAATAAACCTTAACCATGATATAGCATGTTCCATGTCAGAGCCCACGAGCACCTATTCTTCCCACCAGCCCATATGCAAATTTGCATAACTGGGGCCGAAGCAGGTGCCCATCGCTTAACCCTTTGTTGTAGATAGAGTTGGTTACCAAATATGAAAATGTTCCTTGTCAGACACCAGTTCACAATTTCCAACAGCATGATATTGTGTGCTGCATAGCCGACGGGTCTCCAATGTAGGAAATGTTGGGTGGCCCTTAAACCATCTGAGTGTCGTATACTCGTATAGAGTGTAGATACATTTAAAGTAATGAATGACATGCATAATTCCCATTTAACATTGTAAATTTGTTTGAAAAAATCTTATATGTCCTTTACATGAGAAGGATGAGTTGAAACCATAGGATTTAAAAAGCAATCTATATATTTGGAAACATTTTCAAAGAGACTATTTTATGCTGCTGTTATAGGTCTCCTGGGTGCTCTGTTCAAATTTTTATGCATTTTAGGTATCATGTAAAAGGTAGGTATTACTGGATGATCTATTTTTAGGCAGCAGTATTTATGCCAACACTGGAGATTCTGATCTCACCAAGATTTCAGATTTTGTGTACATTTCTCTTTAACAGACACGTAAGTGTCCATTGTGACTTGTATATAACGCTCTGTATCATTCAATTGAGACATAGCTTCATTCCAATAGGGTTCTTTGTCCCATAAAACAACATTGCTGCATTTGTCTGATGAGTTGACTATCACATTATCCAATTTCTTGAATTTTTTACTGTTCCAAAAAACGTTGTGTCTCTTTCGTTCAGCTTGTCTCTCCTATTTATGGCAGTCCAATTAATATGTTGTAAGTCCTTAATTACATTCTCAGAAAAGTGATCCAAATTGTCTCTAGCCATTTGTGTGATGTGCCTGGATTTTGGGATGAAACGGAGTAATCCCTGCTCCTTCCATATTACTTGTCAAGAACTCTTGCATTAAAGAGTCTTGAGTTAACTTCTGACTCTGCTCCCAATCACCCTCTTCCTGTAGGGTAATAAGATCAGCTAAAACATCCAAGTAGATACCACTAGGTTAGATTGTATAACAGTCTCTGGGTGTTCAATACTTGTTGCTACCTGTGAACTAACTTCCATAGATGATTCTTGTAATTTATGACTTTTTGTTAGTTTGAGTTTTTGAATACATTTATATAGATTAACTCTTGTTTCTGAGTAATCAAAATTACTTTTGTTGCAATATGATAATATATAAAATGTTTAAATATGTATATATAGGTTTTTAGTTTTGGGTAGAGTGTTTTTGATAGCATGTTATTGCATTTTACAGCTAAAATATGTGTGAGTATGGAGTACTGATTGTGTATATAAAAAGTTTAATTTGTATTACTTTCTTTAAAATGTTTTAGTTTGAAGTGTACATAGTAAATTTGGCATCTTTAGCATTTAACACCTTTTTCAAATAGACTTAGATTGGAGGGGGGATAGTAAATGGATCCTCTTTAGCATCCAACATCTTCCCCCAATATGATTAAATTTGAGTGGGAATAATAACTCTCCCCCATTTAGTGTCCAGCACCTTCCACCAATATGGTTAGAATGGAGTGTAAATAGAAATTGTCACCCCTTTATTGTCCAATGCCTTCCCACAAAATGGTTAGAATGGATTGGGAATAGTAAATGTCAACCCTTTAGTGTCCAATACCTTCCCCTAATATGGTTAAATTGGAGTGGGATTAGTAAATCTCACCAATTTAGTGTCTAATGCCATCCCAAAAGTGGTTAATATTGGAGTGGGAATCGTACATGTCACCCCATTAGTGTCCAACACTTTCCCCCAGTATGGTAATCTTGGTACAGGAATAGTAAATGTAACCCCTTTCATGTCCAACACCTTCCCCAATAATGTTAGATTGGAGTGGAAATAGTAAATGGCACTCTTTTAGTGTCCAATGCCTTCCCCAAATTGGTTTAGATTGGAGTGGAATAGGACATGTCATCCTTTTTGTGTCAAACGCTTTCCCCCAATATGGTTAGATTGGAGTGGGGGTAATAAATGTCACCCCTTTAGTGCCCAACACCTTGCCCCAATATGGTTAGATTAGAGTGGGAATAGCAAATCTCACCCCTTAAATATCCAATACCTTCCTCCAATGTGGTTAGATTGGAATAAGAATAGTTGATGTCATCTCTTTAGAGTACAACACCTTCAGCAAAATGGTTTAGATTAGCGTGTGAACAGTAAATGTCAATCCTTAAGTGTTCACCACTTCCCCCCAATATTATTAGACTGAAGTGGGAATAGTAAATAACACCGTTTTATTGTTCAATGCCATACCCAAATTGGTTTAGATTGTAATTGGAATAGGACATGCCACCCTTTTAGTGCCCAACACTTTCCCCCAATATAGTTAGATTGGAGTGGGAATAGTAAATGTCACCCCTGTAATGTCCAACACCTTCACCCAATATGGTTAGATTGGAGTGGGAATAGTAGATGTCATCTCTTTAGAGTACAACACCTTCAGCAAAATGGTTTAGATTAGCGTGTGAACAGTAAATGCCAATCCTTAAGTGTTCACCACTTCCCCCCAATATTATTAGACTGAAGTGGGAATAGTAAATAAAACCGTTTTATTGTTCAATGCCATACCCAAATTGGTTTAGATTGTAATTGGAATAGGACATGCCACCCTTTTAGTGCCCAACACTTTCCCCCAATATAGTTAGATTGGAGTGGGAATAGTAAATGTCACCCCTTTAATGTCCAACACCTTCACCCAATATGGTTAGATTGGAGTGGGAATAGTAGATGTCATCTCTTTAGTGTCCAACGCCTTCCACAGCAGGGTTTATATTAAGCCTGTGCTGTAAACTGTGCTCCGCGGACGGTGTTCACTGAATTTTTGCTGCTCCGTTTGAACCACGGAGTTCAGCAAAAATCCTGCCTATGTCACGTAGTGGAGTTTTCCGGTGTCGGTGCTCTGAGCCGTGTGCCATCACGCCTATAGGAAAGGAATTACAACAATGTGTTTCACAGAAACGCAAACAAGTGTATATTTGTACCTTAATCCCTTCCATGCACGTGGTTCTGTCCTGTCCACCCTTGAGGCATCCTCAACCCCTGTACGCTGTCTCTTCAGCAGTACTCAGAACTGCTTCTCCCACCGGAATGATCCAATCTGAATTATTCCAAATGAGGTCTCTACCCGGGGACACGCATGACGTGCCTCTGACACAGGACAGCCCGGGAGGCTCTCCTCGGGGACGTCTGTTCACCGACTCCGCTGGGTACGACCTCTTCAGGACAGCCAGAGCCAAGAGCCCGTCAATGGACAGAAGGCTGGATCTGCACTTCTGCAGTAGGTAAGTTCCTGCGGAGTGACCCATGTTGTGTTTCACTTATTTGATGAAGAGTGACTTGCTTTGTTTATTGGTCCTGGGGAATGCCCATGAACTCCAGCTGGAGTCGAGTTAGGGCAGAAACATATTGACCTTTAGCACGAGTATATTTGTTTTTAACCCCTAGTCCTCTTCGCTTTTAATCCTGCCCAAGGGTACCATTGAATAAAGGTACTAGGCCCCATGAGACAGTTTTAACACTTCACATATTCTTTTGCACTCTGCCCCTCACTCGCTTATCTCATTGGCCCCTCATTGAAAACAACTCAGCTCCTCTCCACTAAATATTTTTACAGTGGAGAGTTGTAGGTCACACCTGGGAAATATGAATTTTTATGGTCAATTGTGTCCCCTATCTAGACCCCAACGGCTCCATGTACATGCTACAAGTACATGTATGTTCCCTCCGCTTCAAGCTATGAAGACGCAAATACAATTGTGTCCAACGTTAATATGTACTCTTTCATATCTGCCATGAATGGGCCAGATATTCCGTTCCTAAGTATGCCTTGCCACCGTCTTTATATGGTATACTTTTCACGTTTTCCAGCTCTGGCAAGGTAGGCCCTGAAGTCTGCCATCGAGCTTTTTCTTGCTTCTGCCTCTGAATGCTCCAGCCTGGACCTGCATCTGTATCCATGAACTTTGTCTTACTTCCTGCGCGGCTAACGGTGCCTAGCCCGGCCTGTTGCCTGCCAAAAACTGTATTCAGCCTTCAAGTTATCTGCTCCGTTCCTCAAGAAATGCATTCCTGTCTAAGTAGCTTAGGTAAACATCCCTCTAGCTGCAGAGCAAAGGGCCCGGCCTTACTGTCTCCGTGCAAGTAATTCATGACTCTCGTTACCATGGTAGGCCCATGCCCCCTCGCATCTCATGTAGACACTTAGACGCTTGTACACGCACTAACAGTCAGTATAGAATAGGATTTGTCCGAGAAGACCTTTCCTTCAAGATAATATAGTTCTTTAAACACAAGATATTAGATATGATTCAGGACTAGGTTGTCCTGACACCCCAGACTTCTGTCTCCTCATATAGGGCTAAATGTCAAGTTCCCTTCACCCTCTAGTTACACGTCAATCATACGTCATGCGGCTGCGCGCGCATCTCTGCCATGTATTTTTTGCTGACTTTGCAGGATCTCTTATGGATCCACCCATTTGTGTCATCATCATAATGACGTTTTTAGTATACGCCTCTATGCACGCCTATTATAACGCCTTTTCTATTACGTATGTGTATTTTTATCAGCTGTTACGCCTCCTGCATCTGTCTTTACTGAAATGCATTACTATATATGCCATAACCTGTCAATAATGTATTGCTGATCCCTTCCTGAACCTTCGTGGTGACGGAACTCGATTGCCTGGTTCGAACCATCATTCCTTTGTAAGGAATAAACTCCCTATTATACCCTCGAATACCACGGATTCTGCCTCTTATTTTTACTGAGTTATTCGTATTGTATTTTACCGCATAAATTAAGTCCAGGTAATTTAAATTTACCACATAATTGGCGCCCGAACAGGGACACCTCTCACACCCCACGCGCCGGAGGTGCGTTGCAGACCCGGTCTCCTGCCACAGCCGGACGGACAATTACGCGTACCCGCAGGATTTCCTGTATCTCCCTCAGGCCAACGGGGGCGACTGAGGCTGCGATCAACACCCAGACGAGGCGGTGAGGAGTGCGGAGAATCCCGACCAGAGCCTAGCTGAGAGAGCAAGATCCGAGGTATACAGAGGCCCACCAGATTCCGAAGTTCCGAAGTATCTAAGTCACAAGTCGAGTCCAGTCCAGTTTGGTCTAGTCCAGTCCAGACTTCCGAGGCCTTCCGTTCCGTGCTTCCCGGTGAGTACCGTTGCTGAGGACGCATCTAGACGTGCACATTAGTTTGTGCCGGTCAAGACGGGTCTAGGTACACAGACCTGGTCTGCACTGTTTTAGCAGTGTATCTGTACTGTTTAGCAGTACATACAGTATATTTAGTATTATGCAGTTAACTAGTTTTATTCTAATTATTATTGTTCGTTCTAAAATGTTTTGATATGTTTTAAATGTCGTGGTATGAGTGATTGTTCGATCTTCATTATTGTGTTTATTGTAATTTTTGTGTTCAGAAACCGAGTAAGAATTAAGTAACAAGGTTCAAGATGCCGTTATTTTCAAAATTAAGACAGATAAAAACTAGAAAAGGGATACTCGAGGAAGCTGTTCCCATCCCACCTAGGGACACTCCAGGGTACTTTATGTACCATAAACATGGCCTAGATGCCGTATTATATCTTGATCTATGGGTGGACTACACCAAGGATTTAGCAGAGAGTCAGAGATGGCCCGCTGCCGGAACATGGGATGCAGATTGCATCATGAGAATAGAAGAAGCGTTATGGAAAAAGAAAGCCAGACAGTCACAGAAGGATGCCATTGAACTATGGCGTAAAGAATCGCATAGGCGCACAGAGAAAGCGCTCAGAAAGGAAGAGAAAAGTAGGGAAGATTCAGAAAAAGCCCGAGAAAACATATTAATTGACGAAGGTACCCGAGTAAAATCAGAACAAGTAGACAGACAACGAAACACTCTTATGAATGGTATGTATCCTCTTCTGGCCGAGGGTTTGCCTAAGGCCACTTTGGAGGTACCAAAAGATCTGCCACCTCCGTTACTCCCGATTAAAGTACATCCCAAGACCGCAAAAGACATTTTTCTTTCTTCCTATTTAGACGATGCAGCACCCGAATATGCTAATGGTGTGCAGCCACGCACACCACCCGTTAACGACGCTCAACCCCAAAATCAGCTGCACTCACCTCCTCAGCAACAAACTCCTACTCAAGTTCTAACAATTCCATCTGTTTCTACAGTCCTTCCTACACCGACACTCTCTACCCTGCACCCAACAAATCCTTTTGGACTTGGCACCTCAGGAGGTGCGACCGGAGGTTTTTCCACGCCACCGCCAACAACTAGATTGACTTATAGAGATTTAGCATATCGACGTACACCCCAAAGAATATCAGACAATATATTAAACGAGCCTCTTTCCGATTGTAGCTATGATCCAGTGCCAGGAAAAGATGACAGAATGTTGCTGTCTTCAGTACGTTTGCGACGAGCTGCAAACTATTTAATGACGTTACCAGGAATGGTTGAACATCTAGACAAAATATATCGCTTTATCCAAAAGGTCCTGAAAGTATTGCCGAAGCCATGGAATACCAGAAAGTAGACATACAAAAATTATTGTTACGCTTTTTCATAAACTGCTTGATCAGAAATAGAGATAGGCCTGAGGTAGATTCGGAAGAAATGCAAGCACTTACCAAATGGGGTCAGAATATAACAGACGGGAGACATGATAAACAGAAGTGTATAGAAGCCATGTGCCGAAGGATCAGAAAAGAAGTAGAACGAATACATGAAAGCAGAGTAGAAGCAGATAAAACTGAATCAGAGGAAGAGGAGGAGGAACAGTCAGAAACGAACACAGGACAATATGAATTACCAGCTAAACAAATGATCGCTTATGTAGGAAAAGGAAGATCTTTTAATAAAACAATGCGTCCGATACATCCAGAATGTAACAGAATTTTTCAAACAGTTATTACCAATCCAAGGACCCCTGAACATTTATTCCAGGCTACTGATAAATCACTTCGAGAACGAAGGGGGTACCATGTGCTCGATTCTATGGATGAACAAGAATTAGCCAGGTCAGCAGTACAATGGGCTGACAGCTCTGAAAAATATAGTGATGATGCGCTAGCACACACGTTTCTGAATCTCGCCCCAGACGAACAGCGTTTAGCTAGTATATACATGATACAACATCTCCTTATATTATATAAAGGCCAACACTCCGATCCTGGTCCCCTACCTGATATATTGATAGAACTACTCATGAATAAATGGAGAGGTTTAGGTACCGATCTAATTAAAGTAATTCTAGAATACAGACATAGATATAGTGCCTTTTTGTGTCCAGAACATGATCCAGCTCCTTCCATGGAGAGAAAAACGTATTACATAGACAGACAGAATCCCTTACGCGAAGTACACCCGGTAAGAAATGATGACAATACGTTTAGACGCGTGTTTGTGTACACGCCCATAACTAAAATAGAACTATTGGAAATGAAAAAATTGGTGCCTAGCCATGACAAAGATCCAGCAGGTTTTCACCGTGAACTAAAGGACATGTTACTCATGGGTGATTATACCTATCCTGACATTATGAAAATATTGAAAGTATTATTGCCTGCCGGTATTTATGAGAAACTCAAGGAAAAGGAATGGGAGGTGTGAGACCAAAAGATTGATTGGACCGCATTAGAAACTGAAGAAAATAACCGAACTGCAGGCGTAGGGCTTGGGGACAAAACAAAAGCATTGCCAGGTTCATTAGTGCAAGTATTGCCACGTTTATTAACTACGAAAAAGGAAGATTGGGGAGCAATCTCAGCTTGTAAACAGAAACCCGATGAAGACACTAGTGATTTTTATTCCTGATTTGAAAAATGTTTTGGTATTAATAGCGGCCTGAAAGCAAATAGTGAGTCATATCCACATCTTTTTGTAACAAAACTAGTCGAGAATTCCCTGCCGCAGGTTAAAAACAGAGTATTGAAAGTTGAGAGCACTTGGCAAGCTAACACTCCTTCACAAATGTTACAAATGTTACAGTATCACCAGAATAGAATTAGAGAAGAGCAAGAACACGAAACAAGGCGTATGAAAGACACGAAAATGAAAATGCTTGTCGCTCAGTCAGTTCCAGCTGACGGTCATAAAAAGGGTACGGCACAGTCCAGTAACTCAGCGGTTCCCGTTAAAGGGACATGCAACTATTGTAAACAGCCAGGTCATTATATAAACGATTGTGCAGTTCTGAAACATAATATCTCCACGGGTAAAACCAAGGAGAGACCACGTCCGCCTAGACAGGATCAGATCCAACAACAAGTACCTCAGAATATACAGCCTATGCAAGCTGCACAACAGACCGTACCACAACCACAGCCACAGCCTATTGCTGCAACACAAAACACGACACAACAGATGTACCAGTATGCACAAAATGACTATCCAGAGTATCAGCGCTACACATGAAATAGCCTAGAGAGGGAAGTTGGCTTACCCCTTATTGAGGTTCCTGTAGATCAAGAGGGTCCTTATGTACAGAGTCAAGTATTAGGGAAAGACAGAAAGTTCCTACTCGACACAGGGGCAAGCAGAACAACTATAAGTCACGATGAAGTCCCAGGGGCACCCCTCTCAGGCTCACAAAATATTTCCCTTGGTTTTTCAGGAAAGCCTACTATTAACGAAGTATCGCAACCACTTGCATTTACAGTCGGTCCATTGACACGAACTACAGATCTATTGCTTACGAAATCATGCCCAGAAAACTTGTTAGGTATAAAAACATTAAAAAGCTCTAGGAGCTATAATATGTTGTTCTCCGGACGGAGTACGACTCTTTTTGCGTGACTTTAAAGGTCACTACGTGTCTAGAGACATGGATCACCGGTTACAGAATCTACCTGCACATTTATGGGCGCAAGGCCCCACTGATGTAGGTTGTATGCACATTACACCATATCGAGTCACACTCAAAACAGGAGTGGTACTACCACGAATGCGACAATACAAGTTACCGCCAGATGCTGTAGTGGCTTTACTGCAAATCATTGACGAGCTCATTGCACAAGGAGTGGTTGTAGAAACCGACTCCAATGTATGTAATTCTCCGATTATTCCGATTCTTGAACGAACTGATCCAAAAGCACCCCCAGTATATCGATTAGTTATTGATCTGCGAGAATTAAATAAATGCATTGTACCACAATACCCCGTGGTCCCAGATATCTCTTCATTACTGACAGCTATTGATTCAGAGGCAACGTTCTTTACTGTAATCGACCTCAAGAACGCCTTCTTCAGCGTCCCAATCGATCCGGAAAGTCAATATTTGTTCGGATTCAGTTTAAATGGACGAAGTTTTAAATTCGCACGCGCACCTCAAGGATTTACAGAAAGTCCTAGCATCTACAGCCAAGCACTGAAAAGACAACTTGACAGTATCCACATGCCTGTTAACACTGCACTGCTTCAGTATGTCGATGATCTGCTGATCACCGCCCGAAGCGAACCCGAATGTGAAAAAGCATCACTGACGGTTTTACATTTCCTAGCCGACAAGGGGCACAAGGTGTCCCCTTCAAAGCTGCAATTTTGTGCCCAGCAAGTTGTGTACCTAGGGCACTTGCTGTCCAAATGGGGGAGACCGCTCACACCTGACCGTATCCAGTTAATTGTAAATATGCCACCACCCAAGACACAAAAGGAGGTACGGGCCTTCATAGGCCTCACTTCGTACTGCAGGCAGTGGATTCCCCAATATGCATTCCTAGCAAAACCACTCATTCAGTTGACAACCCAGGAGGCAGCGACATCGACTGTCCTCCCTTGGACTCCAGAACATACACAAGCTTTTGAAGACTTAAAGAAAGCTTTATGCCAAGCACCTGTTTTAGCGACACCATGTTACAGTAAGCCTTTTACACTCTTTGTTACAGAACGTGAAGGTACTGCCTTGTCAGTACTCACGCAGGAACAAGCAGGATCACACAAGCCATGTGCTTACTTTTCTAGCACGTTAGATCCCGTAGCTCAAGCTCTTCCTGCGTGTCTGAAATCAGTTGCAGCGACAGCTCTAGCGATCAGACAAAGCGATTCCATAGTATTAGGACATCAATTGACAGTACAAGTACCACATGCAGTAGAGGTTCTCTTGAACCGGACACAAACACAACACTTGACTATAGCACGACTGACTGGTTACGAACTCACATTGTTTCAGCCACACATAGAAATCAGACGTTGTAGTACATTAAATCCTGCCACACTTTTGCCATTAAGTGGAACAGACCCACTGGCACATGATTGTATTGAAGTCATTACTATTACGACGAAACCCAGACAAGACTTGACAGATTTCCCATTACCAGACCCCGACCTGACACTTTATGTAGATGGTTCATGTATGAGAACAAGTACAGGAAAGTTAGTGGCCGCTTATGCAGTCACGACAGACACCGAAGTCATTGAAACAAATTGTATCGACACATTATCAGCTCAAGCAGCAGAGCTTATTGCTCTGACACAAGCCTGTATTCAAGCCAAGAATAGAAAAGTTAACATATACACAGATTCACGTTATGCTTTCCGAGTCGTACACGACTTCGGAGTCCTTTGGCGAGAGAGAGGTTATTTGACTTCTCACGGTGCCAACATTCAACATGGTCCCCTCATTCAAGCTCTGTTAGATGCAATACATCTGCCTACTGCGATATCTATCATGAAGTGCAAAGCCCATACAAAAGTCACCGATATTATTTCCCAGGGTAACGACCTAGCAGACCGAACAGCTAAGCAAACAGCACAGAATCAGACTCCTGCAACTGACTTGACAAAGACAATAGTTCCGACGCCGACACACTGCATGACAGTTAAGGATCCCGCCCTTGATGTAATTGACATACAGACACATGCTACACCAGAGGAAATAAAGAAATGGACTGAATTAGGAGGGATCCAAACAGATCAGGGATGGATGACGAAGGGAAAATCTATATGGTTTCTCCCCGACTCAATGGTTCAAGTTATCATTAACACAATACATAGTCCAGCACATCTAGGAGAAAAAGCCATGTTAGACAGTATTCAACACATTTGGTTCAACAAACACTTACGAGCTGCAGCCAAACAGAAAGTCCGAACTTGTATGATTTGTTGTCAGTTCAATCCAGGTAAAGGCGTACCTGTAGAGCAGGGTGGATTTCAACCTCCCGATCACCCTTTTGAAGTCCTCCAGATGGATTATATCCAGATGGAACGATGTCGAGGATTCAAATATGTCCTCGTAGTTGTATGCGCTCTTTCCCGTTGGACAGAGGCGTATCCCGTCTCAGATTACACTGCCCCGACTACTGCCAAACAATTAGTTCGTGAATTCTTCCCACGGTATGGTTTGCCCCGTATCGTGTACTCAGATAATGGCCAGCCGTTCTCATCCGAGCTAATGAAACACATTTCACTCTTGTTAGGCTATCAATGGAAATTCCACTGTGTCCGACATCCCGAGGCAGCAGGTCTCGTGGAACGCCATAATCAGACCCTGAAAATACGACTTTCTAAAATCTGTAGAGAGAAAGGTGTCGACTGGATAGTAGCCTTACCGGTTGCACTATTTTACATGAGAATGGTAGCACATTCTCGCACAGGGCTATCCCCGTACGAGGTGGTCTTCGGTAGGCCACCAAATATGTGGGGGACGCCCATACCTCGTAAAATAACTGATGTTGATTGTAATATGCTGACAGATTACCTTGCTTCCTTGATGTCTGCACTACAATCTTGCCGTTCACAGGTAGCTGCAGCCTTTCCCGACAACACCGAGGTAAAGCCCCATGAAGTAGCTCCCGGAGATCTCGTTTGCGTCAGAAATTTCGACAGGAGGAGCCCGTTGGAGCCTCGCTGGCTACAACCAAAGCTGGTTCTTCTAACGACGAGGACAGCAGTGAAGGTCGAAGGTCGCAAGGGTTGGTTACACTCGAGTCATATCAAGAAATTTCATGGACTACCATCCGAACTGAACTCTCAGCCCTGCCCCCTTCCAGAGACTGATTCAAAACTCCCCCTGGTTGAACCGACCGAATATCAGAACTATAAACTGAAACTAAGGTCTAGCAAGTCAGACAATTCGATTGTTTAAGTCCTCTCCAAGGTGAATCGGTTGAATTAAGTCTTTGACATGTATCCTCTAGACCGAATAAGAGAGAGAAATAGACAGAAACAGCTCAAGAAACATGCATACTGTAAATCACTTCATAGTCACTGTATAGTGACATTGTTGATTATGTTTTTCCTAAGTCTTTTTATTATTGTTGCAAGTATACTGTTACATATGTACTATCCTATTTTCAAGCGTGCTTACAATGTCACAGCCGAACATTCTTTTAGTGAACTACCTCCACATGAGTTGTCCTATAGATTTGCGCTGCGCAACAACACATTCATTAGTATGTTACATCATTCCCATCAGACCAGCAACGCTACAAATTGTTGGATATGTGGCCGACTCCCTCCCTATCAGAAGTACAAAGGAGTTCTGCCTCTCTTTCCGTATCCGTTTACACACAATGGTTCCTGTGGAGCATGGTTTAGTTTGCTTAACTCTTTAGATTCAAACACTGTAGTATACCAGAGCGACTGGGTATGGGGAAACCTGAACTTAGTTTTGCTTAAAGCCTGTTATCCTAACAAGGAGGGACTTCCCAAAAGAACAGGAACTGACCTAGAAAATGAAGTATATGGATTAGGTAATTTTACACTTAACCTCATGATTCTAAATGTTGAATCTGAAGCTACACTAGTCTTGCCTGCTATGTCCGTATTACCAGTCAAAGGTGAATTATGTGTAAGAAAGAATGGTTCAGTACACCTGGGTCATAGTAAATGTACTACTGTGATCGAATTCAGTGATAAAGGCAAGTCTACATTTAGAGCTTCCCGTCACTCCTACTTCATCTGTGGTCACACCGCATATATACGCCTACCCCTAGATTGGGATGGTACCTGTTACATTGCATTCCTTCTGCCACCTGTTTTCCTAGCCCCTCCTGATTATCATAGAAATACCAATCTAGTACACCATAGACCCCAGAGAGATACCCCGATTGTTGACTACACCGAAACAGCATGGGAACAATATACAGACTTCAATAAAGGTCTCTTTCCTTACATAGGTGTTGTCTCAAACAGTAAACTGATACGTAGATTAACCAGAACCCTTGAAGCAGTAGTGAATGAAACTACCTCTGCCCTAGGCCACTTAACAGAGGAGCAGTCTGCGATGCGGATTGTTGTTCTTCAAAATCGTCTTGTCCTTGACGTCATCCTAGCAGATAGGGGCGGAGCTTGTAGGGTCATTGGATCAAGTTGCTGTGTTTTCATCCCAGAAAACGCGCCATCCGTATATAAAGCCATAACTCGTCTTCACAAGATTGCAAACCAGATACATCAGAATGCAGGCACCTGGACATGGTCCGGTTGGTTCTGGAGCGTGTTGTCAGCCTGGGGATGGAAAGTCCTATCCTTCCTAGGTATTGGCCTTCTCATAGTAATCAGTTGCTGCCTATGTCTACAATGTGGACCAGCGATTTGCGGCCTGTGTGCCACATCGTGTATTCCACGTTCAAGTTTTCATTCAAGATCCCGGAAGAAGAAAGAAGAACAAATGATGTTACATGAACAGATTGATGGATTCCTGAAGATCGATATTTCATGAGGGTCCGTAGGGGACAAGGAGGGAATGAGGAAATATGAATTTTTATGGTCAATTGTGTCCCCTATCTAGACCCCAACGGCTCCATGTACATGCTACAAGTACATGTATGTTCCCTCCGCTTCAAGCTATGAAGATGCAAATACAATTGTGTCCAACGTTAATATGTACTCTTTCATATCTGCCATGAATGGGCCAGATATTCCGTTCCTAAGTATGCCTTGCCACCGTCTTTATATGGTATACTTTTCACGTTTTCCAGCTCTGGCAAGGTAGGCCCTGAAGTCTGCCATCGAGCTTTTTCTTGCTTCTGCCTCTGAATGCTCCAGCCTGGACCTGCATCTGTATCCATGAACTTTGTCTTACTTCCTGCGCGGCTAACGGTGCCTAGCCCGGCCTGTTGCCTGCCAAAAACTGTATTCAGCCTTCAAGTTATCTGCTCCGTTCCTCAAGAAATGCATTCCTGTCTAAGTAGCTTAGGTAAACATCCCTCTAGCTGCAGAGCAAAGGGCCCGGCCTTACTGTCTCCGTGCAAGTAATTCATGACTCTCGTTACCATGGTAGGCCCATGCCCCCTCGCATCTCATGTAGACACTTAGACGCTTGTACACGCACTAACAGTCAGTATAGAATAGGATTTGTCCGAGAAGACCTTTCCTTCAAGATAATATAGTTCTTTAAACACAAGATATTAGATATGATTCAGGACTAGGTTGTCCTGACACCCCAGACTTCTGTCTCCTCATATAGGGCTAAATGTCAAGTTCCCTTCACCCTCTAGTTACACGTCAATCATACGTCATGCGGCTGCGCGCGCATCTCTGCCATGTATTTTTTGCTGACTTTGCAGGATCTCTTATGGATCCACCCATTTGTGTCATCATCATAATGACGTTTTTAGTATACGCCTCTATGCACGCCTATTATAACGCCTTTTCTATTACGTATGTGTATTTTTATCAGCTGTTACGCCTCCTGCATCTGTCTTTACTGAAATGCATTACTATATATGCCATAACCTGTCAATAATGTATTGCTGATCCCTTCCTGAACCTTCGTGGTGACGGAACTCGATTGCCTGGTTCGAACCATCATTCCTTTGTAAGGAATAAACTCCCTATTATACCCTCGAATACCACGGATTCTGCCTCTTCTTTTTACTGAGTTATTCGTATTGTATTTTACCGCATAAATTAAGTCCAGGTAATTTAAATTTACCACAAATGGACAGAAGGCTGGATCTGCACTTCTGCAGTAGGTAAGTTCCTGCGGAGTGACCCATGTTGTGTTTCACTTATTTGATGAAGAGTGACTTGCTTTGTTTATTGGTCCTGGGGAATGCCCATGAACTCCAGCTGGAGTCGAGTTAGGGCAGAAACATATTGACCTTTAGCACGAGTATATTTGTTTTTAACCCCTAGTCCTCTTCGCTTTTAATCCTGCCCAAGGGTACCATTGAATAAAGGTACTAGGCCCCATGAGACAGTTTTAACACTTCACATATTCTTTTGCACTCTGCCCCTCACTCGCTTATCTCATTGGCCCCTCATTGAAAACAACTCAGCTCCTCTCCACTAAATATTTTTACAGTGGAGAGTTGTAGGTCACACCTGGGACCTTGTGACCCGGTTTGTGGAGGGAGCCCTATGATGAAGCATGTCACCTTCGGGTGAGTGAGGGTTCTCATCCTTAAAGATAAGATCTTTCTTTAATCCCCCACATTTTTTTGAGAATGCACCTTTTTATGAGTTTAATACACTGATAGGGAGTAGTGCACTCTTCTCAGGGGTATCTCCCTTAGATCCCAATTGTGATTTTCAATAGTAAATGACACCCTTTTAGGGCCTGATTACAAGTTTGATGGTGAGGTGGCAGGATCGCCCCGCCGCTGCACCGCCAAACCTGCATGAGAACTGCCCACTGTATAATGACTTTTTTAGTCATTGGCGGCTGTTTCCTTTGCCATTCCTTTGACAGTGCCTAGGCACCGCTGTGGGAATGTCAAAGGAATATCTAGCACGGTGTGGACAATGAAGTCCATGCCTTGCTAGAACTGGGGGTGCATGCGCACAGTGGGCACATGTTGTGACCAACTGGGTGCATCCACATGGAGTGAGGCACAAGGGGGCCCCCTTTCTTTCCTTACTGCCACTGTTTTCATGAAGGAAAGACCTCCATGAAATCAGTGGCGGTGAGGAAAGTCGTAATATGCTTGGCAGGACTGCAGCGGTCCTGACAAGCATCTTGACCGCCACACTACCGCCAGGGAACTGTGGTTCCCTGGTGAAGTTGGCTGTCCCAGGACGGCAGGATCAGCAAGGTCGCCGCCCCACTAAGAGTCGGGCGGTCCGAGGACTGCCAGACTCACAATTAGGCCCTTAGGACTATCACTTTATTTTAAATGGTCTATGTTGGAGTGTCATCATTTAATTTTATACGTTTTGTCTGAAATCCCTAATTTAAAGTTAGAGATAAGTTTGTAGGGAATAATATCATTCGTTATTGTTTTTATACAATAAAGACATATAACACATTTTTCTCATTTTATTTATGTTATCAAATTGTATTTATTGCATAATTTTACATTTTTAACACATTTTTACATTTCTTACATTCTTTTATGTACATATTTTCAACATCGTCATAGCATTGTTTTAGTATATATTAAATAATTGTATATATTTATACTATTATTTAATTTATACGTTACAATTTTTAAACATTTTTTTAAGAACATGTTTTTGACATGTTTTATGTGTTTAATATATTGTCATATTACATTTCTTCAACATTTTTACATTATTGCCTATGCATTTCAATTTATTTTTAGTCTCCATTTTGTTTACTGCTACCTTTTATTTTGCAATCTGTTTGTGTCATTTCTAGTATATTTTTCACGGAACAAGGTCCATACATGACACTAACACTCAGTGCCAGTTTACACATTTCAATTTTGAGAACTTGGCTACATGAAAGGGGATATATCTTAAACAATCAGATTGAATAGGCAAATTATCATTGACTCATATCATCAGCTGGAGCCATATCCTCTGGCTTTCATAAGGAATCTCACATCAAAATACATCAATAGAGAAAAATATGGCAGTACTACATTTTGTATGCACAGGATCATTCCAATCCAGTGTTACAGTATCTGGTGGAATGTCACAAACAAGTTACAGTGGTGTGCAACATGAAGTATGTTCTACAATGATGAGGCACATCAACAGCTACATTCATTTTAACCACAATGACGATTTTGCCAATGTGAAAGGAGATGACTATGATTTGGCTCGTCTATCACATGTGGTTTGTGCTAATGAAGGCACAAATATAGCCTTAGTGATAACACATGACATAGAGCAAGTCCAATGTAACCTTCTATTCCTCCATTAAATCGAAGTGCAATTTGCCTTGGAACCAGATTTGTGCACCCAAAGTCTGTGTCTGTGTTTCCCAGGTTCAACCAAGGTTCCCTTTGCACTTTGATACGGCACCACATACCTGCATTTGTCACAAATCTGAAATGTCCAAATAAAAATTAACTGGTGAAGGTACCTAAAAAGAGATCAAAGCTAAAAGATTACCAATCAAACATAACATAATGGACAAACAAAAAAGGCAATTTTTGGAGGACACTGTTCCACAAAACAATGTGAGAGACACAATGTAACTGAAAACAGTTGTCAATGTGTTTAAACATTAAAGAACAAACAGCTTTGGCCTGCATTTGCCTGAACTTGCCTTTCCTTACAATTGCCCGCCACATACTTTTCTCATCATCTAATGGATAGTTGGTTGAACAATGAAAGTGATAAAATGTTTAGATGGACTTACACTCATGAGAAGAATTTGACAATGACATCTTGACTTAAGTCAAACCCTTCCTCTTCAGCACTATCATTTTCATTTGGCTTTTCGGGATCCTCACATGGGCTCTCTCTGCTCTCCATCCTCTGTGATGTAAGGGATGTTCCGTTGTAGGTCGATGTTGTGGAGCATGTAGGAGGCCACACTGATTTGGCATACCTTAGCGGGTGAGTAGAGGAGGGCTATACCAGGTTTGTCCAGACAATTAAATTTGGTCATTAGGAGTCCGAAAGCCCACACCACTGCCCGCCATGTTCTTCCATAGGCCTCCCTGAAGCAGACTTCCCTTTGAGTTGTTGGATTCTTCAGCGGTGCCAGCAACCATGAGCAGTTGGGATAAGCTGAGTCTCCTGGATGGAAGACAACCAAATGCAAAATAATGTAACACATTTTCATATTGTCCAATTAGAAATTCTACAAACAAGATAATGAAAGATTGTACTGACTAATAGGGCAGGTCCTTTTAGGTCCAAGTAGTGACATTTGCAGGAGTATGGTGCTTTACCATAGCACAATTGAATAATTGGCAGAGAAATGTGCACAGATGCTTGTGAAGTACATCTCCAGTAAGCAGACCACTTGCACGTTAATTGAATGGAAGTGTTTGTGATTACAGTAGACCTGTCCCCTGGCATGTGGTGGCACTAAAGCAATATATGTACCATCAGTTCTTCCAACCACATGTGGTAGGTGACCAAAACCACAGAAGTCACTGTTCACATTGGCTAAATCCTGCTGACGTGGAAACTGGATGAAGCTGTTGATATGTCTCATAACTGAAGAAAGTACTTCTTGTATCACACCACTGAAAGTTGGTTGTGACATTCCACCACATACTGCCCAGAGTATTGGAAGGATCCTCCGGCCACAAAATGAAGTACTGTCATGAGTTTGACAATTGGTGTAATAGATGTGGGATTTTTGTTTTGAGCATAAAGATCTGGCTGATGACATAAATCCAATATTTTTTGCCTGTTCAATCTGGACTTTTATAATATGGCTTGCCTCCATGATGGCAAGGTCTGGAAATGGCCGGAACACCTGCATTTGGCATCTTGTCATTCTCCCAGGTTTCCTATGTCTGTATGGAAAACAAGTATTGCAAATTAGCTAGATTTTCTACTGCAGCTTATTTGATATTGATCACTCTCGCACTCCTATAACACTTTGATTCATCCATTAGCTTGTTGTCCTTTATTCTTACACATTACTGTAAAAGCCTAATATGGATAGCAATATTATAAAATGTGTAAATCATACATTTCAAATGCATTATTGTGACATTTAAAAAAAAATCCTTCCAAAATAAACCGTCAAGGGGGGTGTATAGTACACCACGCAAATATCGCATTTCAGCACAGTAACGCACTATATGTAATTGTTATTTTTCAAAACATTAGTTTCCATCAAAGTTTAAATATGTGAACAAAATAGCCCCCATTTTGAGTGGTGGTGACGCACATAACAGTCACAAACACCCTCTTTTGAACATTTAAAATGGTGGCTGCCTGACCTCACTGATAGAACAGTTTGAAGCAGACGGCCGCGGGAGAAGTTGACCGTGTGGTGGGTGGTATACTCCATGAAGGGCCCAGCCAGAGGCTAGTGTGTGTGACATCTACACATGAAAGATGATGCCTGTGCCTGTGTCTGCCGTGGATTGCGTATGTTGTGTACTTGTACGTGGTGTTTTGAAACAAAACTCACTTGCCTCCTAACACTGGGGGTAACAAGACCTCCTCGTAGTTATTGCTGCTGTCACTGACCTCTGGGAGCAGGGATGTTGGGCAAATCTGTTAAGAGGGCCCCTGCCTTCTCCCCTGAGGTTTCGGAGCTCTTTCCCAGGGAGGTCCTCCCGCAGTACAGCCGGCTTTATGGGACCCCTGAGTAACAGGTACTGTTTGAATTGGACATTTTTGCTAAATGGTCTAGTTACCTCTGTCCGCAGGCCATTTGCTCCCTTTTTGGTCATGAGTGAAGTATTGAGATTGGAATGTACTGAACTGAATAATTTATCTAGGTACAGGGTTTTGTTTGAGGATCTTAGAAATGTCTGCGTTTTGAAATGAAAAGTCACCTGAAAGTATTAGCTGGGATTTTGGGGTTTACCGACAATTCCATGTTCTATTAGACAAACTGCAAGCACCTTCCTTCCAGTCACTAGTAGGCACTGTGCCACTAGTTTATGTTCGAAACATACAGCCAAGGTTGTTTTGAGAGAAATGTAAAGTCCATGTAGAATCTCTAAAGTTATGAAGTCGTCTGATGCTGTCCTGTCAAGTGTCGTTTACGCCCATATTTTGGAATATAAACATCTGCATGTGTTAAACATGTTGTGCTGCCACATATGGGGAATGGTCTTTCCTGCGCTGCCTTTCTAAATGACCCAGGCTCTCCATCAGTCAGACAAGTATGTCCCATTACTACAAATATTTGTGTATACATCACACAAAACCATAATCTCATTGATACATGGCAGCCCTCCCATACTGCCCTTAGTCACTGTATGTGGTGCACACCATAATATGTGACTCTTAGAAGGTTAGGCATGAAGAAAATTGTTTGTGTGTTGGATTGGTAACATGAGGAGAAAGAAAGTATTGAGGTTAGCCCACAGATCACTACTAATTAGTATTTCCTAGGACCTTTGACATGTTAGCAAATAATCTGTTCTGACTGCTTTGGGAATGCAAAGCATATTTTGTTGTATTTTGTTCTCATCCATGCAGTTCAACGTCCACACGAAGCGGGATTTGTGGAAGGCCGTCAGAAAGATGGTGCTGACCTAGGGTATATTTAAGAGGTGTAGCCTTCATTACAGGAAGAAGTGGGAGGACCTCTGATACTGGACCATGAAGACTGCAGAAATCCAGCTCGGCCAGGCCTTCAAATGAAGCAAGCACGTGTGCGGCAGCCTGACTCCCCTAATGGGTTGCATCCTTGCAGTGGCATATCCAGAGCTTGATGGTCAGTTGAGGGCCCAACAACAGCGCCAAGGGGGTAAGTCATTTTATATAGCTTATATTGCTGTTTAACTTTTCCAATTCACAGCAATATTGTTTGGCATCGCATGACGGTTGATAAACATCCAACGCAGATGGCAATATCTGGAGGTGTTTGTTTTTCAGACTGTGTCTGATGCTGTGTCTGGTATAATGCGTAGTTTGCATTCATAATATTTCACTCTTCAATTGTTGTGTTTCTTTAAATTCTGAACTCCCTACGTCAATATGTTATTCCATGTCTTGAACTCCACAAGTCATTTATTTTGCTTTCTCACAGAGCTGAATGTCATAATAGCTAACACGTATTTCATCGACAATTTTGACTTCATCAGGGCTCAAAGTCTTAGTAGAGTCAAAACTAGCATCACAGCTGTGCAATGGTAAAACACCACTGGTTCACCCTATCCTGTTGAACTCAACGGTGTGCAGTGTAATCATTCCATGTATCAACACTTCAATATTACAACCAGAGCTTTAACCGCTCCCCCGTGGCAGATATGCAATGATTATTCTTTAAATCAGGAACACCTCCGGGTTCAAGTAAGCCCAATTCCTTCATGTAACAAGGTGCGCTGAGAGTGCTCAGAGCGAAGTGGAGTTGAACCACGGCTGTGCTGCTAGTTTTGACTCTAGTAAGAATTTGAGCAGACTCCACCAACACCGAGGGAGCCAATACCACCGAGGGTGAGGGGACTGACGTGGAGACCACGAGCAACCCCACATCATCTTCGCAGGCTTCCACTGATGAGCAGTCCCTAGTGGTGGCGAACCAGACTGATACAGATCCACCTGCATCGTCATCCGTCACCCACGTTTCTGTCTCCACTCTCCCTCTTGCTCACCCCCCCCCCAGTTGGCGCTCCACTAAGAAGGGTAGCGTCACCTTTGCTTCAGGCACATCCCCCCCACCTCTGTCTCCCAGGCTGCCATCAATGAGGAGGCTATTGATCTATTAAGGACTATCACTGTAGGCCAGACCGCAGTACTGAATGCCATCCAGGGGCTTACTTGTCAGATGACCCAGTTGCTGGCTTTCTTGGATGGCATTTACAATGCCACGTGTTGACTACAGCAGTCATTCCAGTGTCTGGCCTCCTCATTGACTGCAGCCTCCCACCCACCTCAATCACGTGCCCCAAAATCCACCTCTTCTACATCCCAAAACTCTATTGCCAGCCCTATTCAGAGCAAACCTTTCCACATACCCACTCAGACACATGCAGTCAGCACATCCTCACATACACAAAAGCACAGCAAAAAAGACCGAGACACACACAGACATGCAAACACCACACCACTAGCACACCCGTCTGTAACATACCCAACCCAACATGAACACCCACACACACACCCACAGCCACCAGCAGCACACTAACAGACAACACACCAGACACAAGTACCCACAGCCACCACCAGCACACTCACAGACGACATACCCAAAATGACACAAACGTGCACCAGCACATCTACATATACCACATACACCAGACCCACAGGTACCCACAGCATCAACAGACACATGCACAACATGCCCTGCCACTCCTTCTACCTCCCAATCTGAACTCCCGACCGAACACCATACCAGCTTTCACAGGGAGCATCTTATATTTTCCCTGGCCTGGACCTCTTCCACATCCCAAACCACCCCTTACAAAGACAAACCAGCCCACCCAAACCCAAAACGACCCCTTCCAAATCCCAAGCCACCCTTTCCAAAGACAAACCCAGCCCTGTCACACCAAGCCCAACCCTTCCACATCCCAAACCACCCCTTCTGAAGACAAACCCAGTCCTGCCAAACTCAAACCAAACCCTTCAACATCCCAAACCAACCTTCAAAAGACAAACCCAGCCCTACCAAACCCAAACCAACCCATTCCAAATCCAAACCCAAGTATCTCCCACCCAAGTAAGATCATTGAGGTGCATGATCTCTGCCCCACAGCTGCCACTTGCAGAGAAAGTTTATTTTGGCAGTGCAAATTGGAGGCAAGTTATGGGCATGCTACCCGGACTTCATTTTTTTCTCACTCAATATATGAGAGAGGTATCTCATGGTGATAAACACATTTTGAATTCAGTATACCTTTGTCTTAGCCATATTCTTGGATTTTTACCAGTTGTTTGTTGTTGGTGTTATTTCTGCTTTTGTGACAGTGACAAGCACAGTTTGGATATTTTAGATTTATTTAATAAGGCATACATTAGTGTTTTACATTTGTGATGAACATGTTAATTTTGGTGCTAGCATTCATCATGTTACTGGAAACCTACATTAAATTAATATGCATTTCTGTTTTTGTGACTGGAGACATCATGTGTGTTTTTTTAACACAATGGGCCCGATTCCGATCTCGCTTGGAAGGGCTCATGACGGCATCGGTCAGGAGCGAGTCCGAATTGCGCATGCGATTTCCTGAGCGACTCGTCCCTCTGTACGAGCAAGCAAGTATGATGTGAATATCGCCTCACGCTCCGAGCGACTCGTATCCGTCAGTGAAGCCCTCTGGACGACTACAACATGGCTGACTCATACAGCGCAATGGGTCCGATTTCCAAGCGACCAAGTACGATGCGCACGTCGAACAGCCGGATTGACGAAACCATAGCGGCCCCCCCTTCACCCATAGCCTTACGAGTCAGTCACGGGGGGGACACAAGGGCCCCCCGACACATTCATGCAATTTGCGTAGGCGACCAAGTGACAGGGGGCACCATTTTCCACGACGTACCTTTTTTCTGTATGGGAGCCTATGTATTCAACATACATCAGGCTCCCATAGACGTCAATGGGACTCCAAGCGACCTGAGTCCGTCAGCGCATACTTGCATCGTACTCACGCGCTCGGAGCTCAGGAACATGAGTTGTTCGGAAAGCTCCACGGGACCGAGTCAGCCGTAGGGCTTTCCCAACAAGATAGGAATTGGGCCCAATGTATCAATAATATACACATATGCATTACACAAAGAACCTCACACTTTACAGTTAAAAGCCAACTAATGTCTTTCATTAATTTCACAGACCAAGGGGACATGTGACCCTTATACATCTCTGACATGTTTGCAGTTTAGAGGTCAGAATGTTTGTACGTCCTGTGAACCTTGTAGCATTTTGTAGTGCAATTGCTACATTATACTGGAATTTAGTTGTTCCTATTGGGTGTACTGTTTATGTATTTGATGTGTTAGTTTCAGGTAACATTCTGTAGACACCTATATGGACACATTTCTATTTGTGATTGTTGTGACTTTTTATGCAGGTGTCCATTGCCATGATGGCAGTTAGTACCAGATTGGTGGGTGTTACTAATAGCGCGAGGTGTGATTTTAACCATTTTTCTAAGTATGACATTACATACATATGCATTGTACATCATTGTAGTATTGCTAAAAGTTTTGCTTAAACATGCTCAAGTCCAGTGCTAATGTACTTACTTTCTTGTATTTTTTTTCTGATTTCTGTTAGTTGTTTTTTCTGGTAGTTCATCGCCTTTTCAAGTCATTGTTTTTTCTTTTATGAAGTCTATATAAAGAGATAGAAGTTTGAGACTGTTTTATTGACTATTTGTTATTTTAAGTTTTTAAGTTTATTAACAAGTACGTTTTAGTTTAAATATACGTTTTACTTACTTGGTTAGGTAGTTGTTCAGATGTATATATTTCTTCTTCAACGGTCTGGTTAGAGAATCCAGCAGAGTTTCCTCGTCTTCATGTGTTTTTCTCGTATTTGAAGTATTCAGGGGCCCATCAGAATATCCGGCGGATCGCCACCGCCGGCCCGGCGGTGGCCCCTGCCGGCCTGGCGCTGGCGATCCGCACTTCAATTATCATTTTTCACCCCCGCCATATTAGCATGGCGAGGGGCACCGCTGCAGACGGAAAGACCATCTGCCGCTTTTCCGCCGGTCGGATTGCCGGCCGGGCGGAAAAGGCAGGCAATATGGTCGCGGTGCATCCATATTAGCATGCCTGCGGTGACATGCCTTTCCATGGCGGAGACTCCACCATGGAAAAGCATGTGGAGAATGCCTTTGGGGGCCCGTTGAGGACCCCGTGGGGGTAGGGGGGTGGATGCCTGCAATTGGGGGGCACCCATGGTACCCCCTTCATTGGCATGCACAAGGTGGCAGGCACCGCGCGGTGCCTGTCACGTTGTGCATGCCAATGCACAACATGCATATTTTGCATTGCGGCGGGTGCTGCTGACAGCACCACTTCCGTAATGTAAAATGTGCTGGATGCGACCGCCAGGGTGGCGGCCGCATCCTAATTGCCATGGCGGGACCGCCGCACCTCTGGCAGTCAGTCCCGTTTACTGTTACGGTGTCTGCCCGTCATCGTAATGGGCCCGTTAGTTGTTTAAATTAGTGCACCTTTTATATTGTTGATTTAATTGTTTGTCTGATTTTATTGTATAAAGTTGTTTATACTTCTATCTTACTGGCTAGTTTAGTTTGAATTTTTTTATCGCAATTTTGGATTTATTTTTAACGTATGATAGATAGTTGATAGTTTTGAATATAGATGCATATATATATATATATATATATATATATATATATATATATATATATATATATATATATATATATATATATTATTCATTATTTAGACTGTTTAAATGTTTGTAGCTAATAGTCATTTTTGTGGTTTGTATTGTTTGATTTTACATATATGATGTATTGGGTGAATGGTCAAGATTTTGTTGATGTAATATATTTAGTTTTTATTTAAACTTGTATAAAATATTTTAGGTTTATTTTCAATAATAGTTTTATGCAAAACCAGATTTTTTTCAACATATTTATTCATGATTATCAAATTATTTTGACACTACTATTGAAGTTGATATTATGTGAATCGATACTTTTGACATATTATATGTTTATTTAAAGGCAACAATATTTTGTTCCTGATATTTCTGTTTTCATTAGGCTAAAAAATGTTATGTTTTATAATAATATTTTTGATTTTACTAATTAAGTATGGGAAATCGATATTTTTGTGTTCAATATTTAATTTCCAATATTTTTGTGTTTTGATATAGTATGCATCAATATTATGTCACTGATCATAGTTCTGAAAGCCTAAGGCCGCTCCTGGTGCCCCTGTCACTTTCCTCAGTAGGCTTAAAGAGAGAGAGAAAAAAGAGCCTGTTAGGGAATATAGTAAAAGTGATCAGTGAAGAAGAAGAAAGATTGGAGAGAGGAATAGAGGGATGGAGAGAGATTTTGTGTGGAGACGAGGGGAGTGGATGGGAGCTGGTTTGAGCATTTTTGCCAAGGCTGCTTTTGGTCACCTAGTTCTGCCCAGAGTAAACCATGACATGAACCACATCATCTGTCTTCCATTTCCAATTTCATATCTACTTATTGATCCACTAAAAAAAATATATATAGCCTTGGCTCTACTTTATATTTAAAAGTGGTGTTCATAAAACATATAAAGCAGCCCAAATTATTTTAACCTATTCCAAAGTAGGAAACATGTTAATGGAATTGTACACTCTGGCCCTGATCCACAAAGGTAAACGTAAACTTTTGTGTAAGTTTCCTTTGTTTTGGTATTCACAAACTACGAGTTTACTAATAATAATGTTACAACTGCATAGACTCTACAGTTGGACACAGATCTCCGCACATAAAGAGATTGGCCTTACCTATCTTTTTAAGTGCAGAGTCTCCTGTGAAGTGTGAAGTCTCCTCAGTCATAAAATTACTAATACTAAAAGTAAATTTGTAGTTTGTAAATACCAAGCAAAATAGTAGACTTACACAAAAGTGTGAGTTTACTCTTGTGAATTTGGACTCTGTCTCCCTCGACATACTATAAATAGGTAGGTATCGCAGCACAGAACTGATTTTATTTCACTTTTTAAAATGGATGCTGTTGCTTCCTGTTAGCATTTCTACAGGAGTGCTCAGAGCCGGCATTTTCAATGCAATCATCCACATGAAGCTGCATATTCCCATTCTATACTGTTCCTAGGCAACATATTTGTAAAGAGGAAGACAAATTCAGTAGTTGTTTTGTCTGCACTAAAATTCTCAGGGCCCAATTCACAAAGGTAAACTTAGACCTGAAATCTAAGTTCAGATCTGAAGGCTAAGTTTACACCTGAGGTCAAACTTTACCTTGGTGAATCATGCCCCAAGGACTCAGGTCTAAAGTTAGATTTCAGGTCTAAGTTTACCTTTATGAATTGAATCCTGTGTGATTAGAAATGATAGATAGAGAAGGAATTATGATGTAGGTTCTCTTCTTCAAAGGCATTCCATCTACAATGTGCTGTAGAAGCTACTTTTGCCAGTTATCAATTTGAGAAGAGTCCAAATAGTGACAACCACCGCAAATTCATAACTGAGAAAATTAGACACAGGTGCATATGACGAACGTTCTGAGTTACTTCATTCACTCCAGAAAGGATTATCTTAGTTTCTGGATGGATTGGTTATTGAGGAACCCTAACAACACATAAGAGTGTTGACTGCCAGAGGTTAATCAATTTAGCCATGTGGTAAATAAAGCTCCTTGAAATAACAGCCCTTTAGTAGTGCTTCAAATTTTTATAAATGCCTTTGTGAATCTACTCCACTGACTCTATATTATTCAATCTTAGTCATAGTGCGCTAGATGTGCATGCGCAGAAAAGCCTTTCAGTGACTACCCTTGCAGCCCAGAAAATCCCTCATCCAGACACTCATTGTGAGTCGACTAGTCTATGGAAACTCTCTAATGGTTGCAATGAATGAGGGTCTTTTCTCCAAGCTCCAGATGATACAGAACACAACAGTGCGGTTGTCTGCATCCTGTCCCCTCATTCTCCCTCTGAACCCACACAGAGATCTCTGCACTGGCTACCTGTTAGAAAGAATGCTCTTTTTAAGCTTTTATGTTTAGTCTGTAAGTCCCTCCAAGAAATTGGTACCTGCTACCTACAAAATAAGCTGCAACCATACCCACATCCTCAGATCCAGTGAGCATTGCTACTATGCCCGACATATTTGTACGGTTAGGTATGGACCGCTCTTTCTCTTTTTTTGCCCCTCATCATTGGAACCAGCAGCCACCATACCTAAGATCCTGCATTGATTAAGCCTCATTTAAAAAACGTCTAAAAACTTAGCTTTGTAATCTTTCAATTTCAACTAAAAGTAATCTGTGTGGCCTCCTTGAGCACTGAGAGACCCCTTAGGGGGTGATTTGTGTGCTTTACAAATATCTTAATAGTTAAACCATCCTTCTAAAAAATTTGAGGAATCCTTGCCAAACATTCTCTGTATCATTGTGTCCTTCTATGATAACATTACAAGGTGTCTGACTTTTAAGGTATCTGACTTGTAATGACAACAGTATACTTCAAGTTTGTTCTCCAACCTGGCACCCACAGTGATTCTTTTTTTAAATTCATTTATGACTTTCAGAAAAGTCAAACCTGACAACCCTGCCGTGTAATACTGAGTATTAAAGCAACAAATTAAGGCTAGATAACTAACTTCAAAATTGAAGTGATGAAAACTCACACTTTAGTCAAATAACGCAAAAGTTAATGGGAGAGAGTCTGTAATGTAAATATTTCAGTTACTATGGGTTTTAAGATTTTCCAACGGTGTCCATAAACATGCATCATCCTGAGCAATTCAGTTAAAAAAATAGCTGTAGACAGTTCTATAGTGTCAAGTGACCTTCCCAGTCACTTGAGAGAGAATATTCATTTCTACAAAATAAGCCAAAATGAAGGTAACCCATCAATACTTAAACCAGTTCTCATCGATGCACACACAGGGCCTCAGTCACAGAATAGTCATAAATCCCCATGAGTGTAGGCATACGTCTAGACATTACAAATGTTTCAAACTTGTATATTTACTAATTTGCACTTGATTCACAAAATATTTATGCTCACACTAAGTGAATAGGTGGCTAGTTGCATTTTCCTGACATACTCCTGTTTTTGCTAATTCTGAAGGTCAGTTCAAACTTTTTACGAATAGTTGTGTGTTACTCTGTGTCTGTGATGCAAGTTATGGGAACCATGAGCCCCCACATCCCATGCATGCAACCCATGCACAGGGGCAAGAGGGAGCCCTGTAGGGCCCCATTTCTTTCCTCACCGCCAGCAGTTACATGCAGAAGAACCTCCATGACACCGCTGGCATTGAGGAAAGGCGTAATATACTTGCTAGTGCCTCAGCCAAATATACTGAGACCCTCAGACAGCTGAGGGGCTACCAGGGAATGCAGTTCCCGTTCGATTGAGGAGGTGCCATGGCAGTCTGAATGCCAAAGTCCTAATTGGGCGGTCCGATCGCAGGTGCGACGGTGGCTGGATCGCCACTGCTGCGCCCTCACGAGTCTGGAGTACTTTATTTTGTGTGTTTTGTAAAGCGCACAGCTGCCCCAACGGGGCGTCCCGGCGCTGATAAATCTGGGAACAGGGAGGATCAGAACAGAAGAAGCATTATGTGGAAAAGAGATGAGTCTTCAGAGACTTTCGGAATGCTGATTTTGTTTGACAGGCACGTAAGGCAACCGGAAGCTTGTTCCAACACTGAGTGGCGCAAACCTCGAATGTTTTCCCTCCAGCACGAGTTCGTTTGAATCTTGGGGTTTGCAGGAGAAGTAGACAGTTAGAACGTAATGTCCTAGTGTTGACATACGGCCTCAGAGTACTTTTCAGGTGGGCCGAGCCATTGCCCTTAGAAGCGCGAAAAGCCAGAGTCATGGCCTTAAATACACATCTCTTGGCAATGGGTAACCAATGCAGTTTACGGAGGTGAGGGGAGATGTGACGTCTAGCAGGAATTCTCTCCACCAGCCGAGCGGCAGCATTTTGGACAGTCTGTAGTTTATGACATAGGCCTGCTGTGATACCAAGGTATAGTGCGTTGGCATAGTAGAGATGCGATGTTATCAATGCTTGTACCACAGTCTTACGGCAGTCCGCCGGCAGATAGTTGATAAGCCGGTTGATAGTCTTGATCTTAGCAAAACAGGATGCTGCTACTGTTTGAACTTGGGCATTAAAACTTGGTGAGAAATCTTGGAGTGCGCTGGGATAATCATCTGAGTCTTTAGGCGTGGGGGCTTGGCTCAGATCCTCTGGCCACCACAGGTTGGAATCTAAAGGGGATGGTGAATTAAAAAACAGAATCTCCATCTTTCCTGCATTGAGTCGGAGGGAGTTAGAGTCCATCCAACTAGAGATGTCTCTGAGACAGGATTTCAGCGGGTCGAAGGCAGAGGCGGAGGGTGTGTCAAAGGTAAAAAGTAACTGAATGTCGTCAGCATAGGAGGTGGATTTGATCCCAGTTTGCGCAATCAGTTTAGCCAGGGGGGTAAAATAAACATTAAACAAAAACGGGCTCAAGGATGAGCCCTGTGGAACTCCCCATTTGAGTGGTCTAGCGGAGGAGGTATAGGGAGAGGTATATACCTGCTGTGTGCGGTCGCATAGATAAGAAGAGAGCCACCTCAACACAGTTCCGCCTATACCCAGGTCCCCCAGCCTTCTCAGCAGGATCTTATGAGAGACGGTGTCAAATGCTGCTGAGAGATCCAGCAGCACTAACACCGCCCTCGACCCCCGGTCCAGCGTCCATCTCACCGAGTCAGCCATTTCAACAAGGGCAGACTCCGTGCTATGGCCTGACCGAAAGCCGTGCTGAGAATCATGTAGGAGCACATTGGATTCGATGTAATTCGCCAGCTGGGAGTGTGCCAGTTTTTCCAGGATCTTAGCTGGGGCAGGCAGAAGAGAAATTGGCCTGTAATTACTGGGGTTGTCAGGGTCCAAATTGCGTTTCTTCAGAATGGGGACCAGGGAAGCATGCTTCCATTTGGCGAGGAAGCTGCCCATTCTCAAGGATTCATTCCAGATATGATTCAGGTAGGGATTGAGCAGGGGTGCCAGTTTTTTATATTGTTTGGCTGGCAGAGGGTCATTTGGAGAGCCAGATTTGCATTTGAGTAATTCTACCGTAGTGTCGGCCTCAGAAATATCTGCAAATTCTAACAGAGTGGGCGACTGTAGCGTGTAAGTAGTAGATTCCTCTTCCAATCCTTCACTGTTGGAAATAGGGAAGGAGGTGTAGATAGTCTCGATTTTTTCCTCAAAGAATTGCGAAAGTTTATCGCACAGAGACTGGGAGGCAGGTTGAATTCGAGTCAGCGCGTTGGGGTCCGTGAAGGATCTGACTATGTTAAAAATCTCCCTAGCGCCGTTACTAGCATGTTTAATTCTGGAGGCCAGAAAGTCCCTTTTGTGCTCCTCAATCATTCTGCGGTATTCTTTGAGGGCTATCCAGGGAATAGTTCTGCCTCCAGGATCGCTCGAGAGATTTGCACGAGGCCTTTTTTTGACGAAGCTCGTCGGAGTACCATGGTGCTGATGGTGCAGCCCTGTAGGTTTTGATAGGTTTAAGAGGGGCCAAAGCCTCTAGGGCTTGACCGATCCAGGTGTCCAAATGGTCAATACCACTATCTGGGTCAGACGACGGGATGGGTTGGGAGTTTTGTAAGTATTCCTGGAGCGTTTCTGGGGTAATGCGGCTCCAGTTTCTGCCGGATGCTTTAGGAGTGATAGTGGGTCTGATGGGGCAAAATACCAATCTCAAAAGGGATGAGGAAGTGGTCCGACCAGATAACCGGGATGGGAGAGGCTGCCAGAATACTTGGTAGGTTGGAACAGATCAAATCTAGTGTATGTCCCGCTTTGTGCGTGGGAAAAGCTATTTTTTTAACTAGATTGCAGGCTGCCAGCGTAGAGATAACATTTTTGCTGTGCGTGCAAGATTCCTCAGTTGCGTGGAGATTAAAGTCCCCTAAAGCAGTGAAGTTGGCGTAGCGTGTGCTAAGCTGGATAATATAATCCACCAGAGCCGGCAGGTAGGAGATGTTGGAATGGGGGGGACGGTAGATAAGAATTCCCGAGTAGGAGGGAGACGGGGAGATTTGAACACTGAAAGGGAGACTCTCTATGCAGTCAATTGGGTCATATAGAGGGAAGGTAGCCGTCCATTTGGATTTATGGATTAAGGCAACGCCACCCCCCTGTTTACCATTGGGTCTATTGGCACAAACGATACTATAGCCCTCCGGTAGGGCAAGGGTGATGATAGGGTTCGTGGTCTCATTCAGCCAAGTTTCTGTTAAAAAAAGCAGATCCCAGTTGTTGTCCCGAAGGGACTGCCAGATGTCAATGGCATGTTTGCTCAAAGACCTGCAATTAATCAGCGCAGCTCTGAGGGTCAGAGAAGGGCGGGCTCTCCTAATGGAGGCAGGACTCAGAGCGTTAAGTCGAGGGATGGAAGGGAGAAATGGCAGACTTTACATACGTAAACGTGGCTCCGAGCGTCAGGGATAGACCAGAGGCAGGTCGAACATGGGGAGGGTCTCAGGGACATCATCGCAGTCCGAGAGTATTTTAAGGTGGTATTGCTGGTGAGTCGGGCAGGGGGACCGGCCCCGGTCGCGTCAAGATCTCGGACGAGCGCAGACGAGCCGCCAGACGCATAATCAGGCCCTTAATGTGTTTCTTACACTTTCATTATTACTCAGATCTCATCTTATAAGGCTAGAAATTGGAGGAAAGGGATTACAAACACTTAAATATGTCCAACTCAGTGTATTCAACTCGTTTGCAGAAAGCACTGCAGAGGAAACAGTCAATACTGCGTTTCGTGCAGAACCATCTGCCAATGTAGTGGAATTTCACATGTGACAACTCTTTATGTTGTACTCGAATTCCTAATCACTTGCCAGTTGTGCAAACAGAAGTTTCGAAGCTTTATATGCACAAGTCTAATTTGCATTTTTAAAAAGTAACGTGAATTTGTCCAGCAGATGTATCTGTGGGCATAATACGGATTCAGACATTTACTCAAGTTTGCACATGCTCTCACGAGATAAAACACAATGTTCTGCTATATACGTGGGCCTTTACAAAGGTGGGTAAATAGATGCAGTCAGTCAGTCAGAAAGCTATATTTCGATAAAAAATTGTATCATAAAAGCATAAACATACAGACATAAAAGGTACAATTCATCGAAAGAGCGACATTTATAACAAATGGCAATGATAATAGAAGCGCTCCCAGTCTAATAACTTAGTGACTTGTCTAAAAAGGTTACAATATCAAAAGTTTAAAAATTTTAAATGTAGTTAAAAGATCATTTCACATGTTAGAAAAGACAGGAGAAAAACGTTGTACAGAATCATGTGGTAGAACAAGGGAGTTTACTTCTGATGATCCATGACCACCCCAGAAATTTGGCCACGGCACAGACTAGCACTAGGCTGGTGTCTGATCGTAATATGCGTAGTGCCACACGGTAGTTTGGTATGCCCAGGAGACGGCAAGCAGGGCCTATCCATCTTCTTCTAGGGTTTTTATACGCTGGGCATTCGAACATGATGTGGGCCGTGCTTTCAACCTTCCCCACGCAATTCAAATAGGTGTCCGGGGTCTGGTGGGGAGGCTTCCATTTGCTAGTAAACTCTCGAGTTGGGAGTGTCTCGAGTCTGAACTGTAGGTACAATGATCTATCGCTTGGTTTCTGCACAAATTCAAGATAGGGCTCAAAGCTAACAATCTGTTTGTGAATGTAAAAGACTTCGGTTAGCCTGCCCATGTTAGGATTGCTGAGATCCTGATGGTCAATCCATGCTCAGTAAGCTCTTTTGATGTCTGCCTTGCTCACGGGGGCTCCATGCTCCCAGGCTTCATTAAGACCGAGCTGATTAAGAGACTTTTTGATGTTACGGAGCCAGCTTACTTTGTGAGAGCCCAGAGAATTCATAATTTCTTTTAGGCCCTCAGTGTATTTAGCTAGCTCCGGAGTACGCCAGAGGCGAGCCCAGAATAACAAAGGGCGTAGCCTTGCCATATCCTTAATCGAGCGCCTGCCTAGATCGCTAAAGAGTGGTTTTAGTGGAGTACCCCTTGGCAGAGAGACCAAATCTCTCAAAAATGTATTCTCGTACAAGGTAATTTCATCGAGATTATCGTATCCCCATAGTTCGGCTCCATACAGCGCCGAACCAACTGCTTTAGCCTGGTAGATCACTAATGCGGGAGTGATTGGCTTGCTCTTCGAGGAGCGATGTTCTTTAGCAATGGCCCCCGTGGCTCGTTTGTGATTGAGCAGCATCTTGTTAATATGGGGTCTCCAGTTTAGGCTGTCAGAAATTCTAATTCCGAGATAGTCGAATAGTTTGACATATTCTAAAGGGGCTCCATCAAACATGATGGCGACGCTGGGTGATCTGTGCGATTTAACAGAAAGAAGCTTGGTCTTTAGTGTATTAATGGTCAGACCTCTCAATGTGCAGAACAGATGGAATCTATCCAGAAGCTTCTGTAGCCCTGCTGGTGTCTTGGAAATCAGGAGGGTATCATCCGCAAAGAGGAGTGTGGGGACCCTTTCGCCCGCCAGGGCAGGGGCATCAGCTGGTATATCTTGCAAAAACTTCACCACTCCGTTCACAAATAGGGAAAAGAGGGTGGGTGCCAATACACAGCCCTGGCGGACTCCTCTTTCGACTGAGGTCTTATCATTTTTCTGGGCCTGGGTTCCCCACCTCACCTGTGCAAAATTACCCTCATGAAGTCGGACCAAAAGGTCAAGGACAGGGGGTGGCACTCCCATGTCCTGCAGAACGGACCAAAGGCGATCATGAGGGACCAGGTCGAAGGCAGACTTGAGATCTATAAAGGCCAGATGGAGACTGCCCCTACCGATCAAGACAACCTTCCAGTATAGCAATAACAGCCTGAAGACCTGGTCGATCGTGCCCGTGTTTGGTCTGAACCCAGCCTGATAGTGCGACAGAATATTGTTCTCATTGGCCCACAATAAGATGCGCTCCAACAGAACCCTGCCAACCACCTTCTGGCTAACATCAATAAGACTTATTGGTCGGTAGTTGGCAGGGTCCTCTCTGGAACCCTTTTTGAATATTGGTATTACCTCTGCTCCTTTCCATGACTCAGGGATGGGTGATCCCTTAAGAAATGCATTGAGCAAGATGGTAAAATACGCAGCCCAGTGTTTGGAGTCGGAACGAAACAGGTCGCCAGGAAGGCCATCAGGGCCTGGGGTTTTAGCTGGGACTAATTTGTTGATAGCAGTCATGGCTTCCACCTCCGTAAAAGGATCATAGCTCTCATAAATAGGATCTGTCATGATGATATGAGAAGAGGCCCTCGAGCTTTGGGTGTCCTCACCAGAATAAAGATTAGAAAAATTAACAAACCATTCCTGGTTTGTAATATGATTCAAAATTGTGTCAGGCTCAGAGTCTCTTGAATATCTGCAAAGATTCCAGAATACAGTCCCATCTCTGGCTAAACTGGCGGTTTTCAAGGCCAACCAGTGGGATTCCTCCCAGGCAGACTTAGCTTTAATCACGGCCTTTCTATAATTCAATCTAGCAGATTGGATTAGGCAGCAATTCCTGGTTTTGACAGCGGTTTACAAGCTTTTTCTTGCTGGTCCTACATTCAGAATTATACCAAGAACCAGGCGATTTGTGTTTATTAGGTTTACCAATAGAAGATGATGCCATAAAAAGTGACCCTATCGACTCAGCTGTAGCTGTGTGGATGGTCCAGGCCCTTAGACTCCCATCGGGTTCATCGCAAGCTCGCTTGAGTTCAGCGGTTTTTGATAGCAATATCTCTTTTATGGATATAAGTTTTTGCTCTTCTAATGCGATTTTGGGCCATTTAAGGTATCTTTTACAGTTCGATGGGGTAACTTCTTTAGTAGACATGACAGGGTAGGGGTCAAAAGTTGGTCGATCGAGGGGCCAGGGTCTCTTCAGTATCAAGCACAGGGGATTGTGGTTGCTATCGATGGTGGGGACTATGGCCAAATCCACTGCGTGTCGCCATAATCTGCGATCGATCAAAATATAATCGATTCGAGATGGACTGGAAATTCTGTTGAAAGTAAATGCTCCATGGAGATCAGAGGGGTGCCGACCATTGGCGGCTCTCAGCCCAAATTCCAAAGTTAGGGCGTTTAATTGAATTGCCACCTGCGTCCACCTCTTGACTGGAGGGACCGTCAGGGGGGGTATACCCCACTTGGCACCTTCCTCTTCCACCTCTAGTATGTCTTCAGAGGCGAGAGGCTCATAGGTGCAGTTCAGATCTCCGGCCACCAGAATAAATGAATTTGGAGGACAAGAAAGGAGCTCCTCTTCCAAGGTAGTAACAATGGATGACTTGGTTCCTCCTTTGGTGCCTCTAATATATACATTGAAAAGCACAATAGTGGGCCCCCCTTTTGGCCCTTTCAGAGTTACATGCATCACATCTGGGGAGGGACTTTGTATATGACAGACTCTACAGGCAAGGGCAATATTTATCCATATCATGAGGCCTCTCGAGGGACATCCTCGGCCGGTAGATACTGCAGGGACACAATAGCAAGTGTAGCCAGATTTATATAAGGGTGTTAGACTCCAAGTCTCATGGAATATACAGATATCATGGGTTGCGATAAAGTTGTTCCAATCCGGCAATGTAAGCTTGGCTTTTAGGCCGGCGATGTTCCATGAGATAATTTTCACATCAGTTTTTAAAACAGGAGGTACAAGAATATCAGGGACCATAATAAGTGAGTTGGAAACTACGGGTTGAGTCCCACCTTCCCCCTTTTCCTCACTAGGAATAACGATGATGGGTGTTGAGAGGGGAGATTCACTAGCAGTGTTAGAGGCAACATTAGACACTTTACAGAGGTTTGGTAGTGTGTTTACAGCCGGGGTTAGTCAGTCAATAAGTTCCAAAGTAGATACATGCTCATTTTGAAAATTCAACATCCCACCCCTCCTCCTCGCTGGGTCATGGCTGGTTGAGGGAAAACGTCTAAATTGAATAGAAGATGAATCCGGAGAAGATGATCTGTATTCAAGGGCTATAAGGCCATGAGCTAAAGAGTAGTTAGCTAAGGTTAACTCAATGGTGTCCGTAGGGTTGCCGTTTGATCTATGTCTGCGGACCCTTATTAGGTCATCTCTTATGAGGGATCGGCAACCTCTAACCTTACGGATCCAGTGAGTGACCTTGTTTTTTAGGGATTCTTCTCATACCCAACGGTCTTAGGGACACCCACCATATAAACAGTAGGCTCGATGGTAACCGGGGGTGTTTGGGCTTTGTGAGATGAAAGAGGTAGGAAGTGGGCTGGAGTTCTTTCGGAGGAATTGGACTGTCTAGTCGTAATGTGAATGTTTGAAGTTGCGCGGGACTTTATATTGGGATTGGCAGAGTTGTTCCCGGCTCTAATCATGGGTAAGGACTTGAGTCTGGCTTGTGGGGGTAGAGATGACGGTGGAGTCGGAACGGGTGTACAAATACCATTATTTGATAAAGATGGTACTAAAGGATTAGAAGGGCAAGAAGTAGCAGGTAGAGTGATTAATGGTTGCGTGGAAGGTTTTTGGACAATTGTCAACAACTCCAATACCAATGTTTTTAGATCACTGATGTCTTGTCTCAAGGCCTTGATAGTTTCCGTAATTAGCCCCGAGTCAAATGCTGCCCCTCCTAACTGATCTTGATGTGTCCAGGCCCTTTCAGGCACAACCCCAGATCCAGATCCCAGGTCAATACATGAGTTAGATGTTACAGATACATCAATACTACCAACAATGTCATCATTATCGTTGTCAGCCAATACCTCAAAACGATTATTGCAAACTATGGCAATTGAGTCAAGGGGAGCCAAGTTAACGGCAGCAACAGAGAGAGCTTGTTCCTCTAGGTTTGACATAGAATTAACAATGATACTCTGACAATCGTCCCTTTCAGACAGTTGGTTTGGGATGGACTTTTTACTAAACATTTGAGGAATGGTGACAGAGCCTGGGCGATTTTTGCTTGAGGGCAGTGGGAGTGGGGGCGCGGCATTTGAGTCCGGATCTAGGATGGATGTACAGTCGTCAACCAAAGACTCAATACGATCCAGAGCGATGGTGGACATGGGTTTCCTGCAGGACTTTCTAGCCTTCTTCCTTTTTTGGCCGACCAGTAAGACTAGCGGCGCCCCCATTAGCGTCCAACATTTTCCTTTTGCCCATCGTGACCCGCACTCATACAAAACAAACAATAGGGGGCCGGTGAGAGGGCTACAAAACACAGTTAGATAACACAGGTCCCAACTATAAGAACACAGTACCTTGGACTTGCACCAGCAGGGATGTTGGCTGATGACGAGGCAATGGGCATAAGGGAGGTGGCCCGACCCGGCCTCCTCTGGCCCCTGACGGCCACAGACAGCCCGCCCTCTGCCCGGGCTCAGCCCGGCGCCGCCCGCGCGCGTCCCGCGACGCGGAGGAAGCCGCTTGAATTTAGCGCCTCCAATCGCGGAAGTGATGGTGATTGGGGGCGGTGCCGCTGCCGAGAACCCTGGGAGCTGTAGTTCCGCTGTCAGGCACAGCAAGCACCGTCAGCAGCGCAAGCGGGTGGGAGGGAAAGCGTCCACCTCTACAGCTGGTCTCCACGATACCGAACCCCAGGTAGGGGTACTCCGTGTCTCTCCTGAATGCAAAGTCACCCGCTCCACCGAGGGAGCCGCTTGAATATAGCGCCTCCAGGCGCGGAAGTGATGGTGATTGGGGGCGGTGCCGCTGCCGAGAACCCTGGGAGCTGTAGTTCCGCTGTCAGGCACAGCAAGCACCGTCAGCAGCGCAAGCGGGAGGGAGGGAAAGCGTCCGCATCTACAGCTGGTCTCCACGATACCGAACCCCGGGTAGGGATACTCCGTGTCTCTCCTGAATGCAAAGTCACCCGCTCCACCGAGGGAGCCGCTTGAATTTAGCGCCTCCAGGCGCGGAAGTGATGGTGATTGGGGACGGTGCCGCTGCCGAGAACCCTGGGAGCGGTAGTTCCGCTGTCAGGCACAGCAAGCACCGTCAGCAGCGCAAGCGGGAGGGAGGGAAAGCGTCCGCCTCTACAGCTGGTCTCCACGATACCGATCCCCAGGTAGGGGTACTCCGTGTCTCTCCTGAATGCAAAGTCACCCCAAAGTAAATAGATGCTATCTTTTGTGTCACGTTGTGCTATGAAAAACTGAAGTAAATAAAGGCCTGAGTTGGTGTTGGCTTTTGAATACTGCACTCTGTAAATCACTGAACATATCTAAAGATAAATTAATTAAGAGGATTTGTTGTGCTAACAGAACACTGTAGCCTTGTAACATTTGCCAATGGCTTATTGAGGCCCAGTATTGCTATCTCATCAACATTAATTTTATCATTTTTAACTGTATGTTCAAAAATTACCATGTGCAGGATACCATATAATAAATATACAAACTCAGTACTTCCTTGAATTTCAGAAAATGTAATAAAGCTTCGAAACGAATAAAAGCTTTCTCTTGATAAATCTGTGCAGTGTTACACAATATTGCATCAGCCCTGAAGTTAATGGCAGGCAAGAACTGAAAGCTAAGGCAGATGCTTAGTTTGCTCTAATACCTTTAACAACACCTAAACCCACCTGTCATCAGACAGAGGAGCTTCAAGGGCCACATTATGTAGCCTTCACTTTTCCTAAACTAGTTTGGTCAATCGCAATGGTTAATGCTAAAAGCGGTGCAGAGAAGACGGAGAAAGCAGACATAATGTAAAATAGTAAGGCGATACAGAGCACACGCTACAGAATAGTGTAGAAATTATATATTTATTAAACTCCACAAAAAGAGTGAAAAAGAAGAAATTATGCTAGTAAGGGTTAGAGTAAGGCAACCTTTGTCCCAGAAACACCTGAAGACACTTAGGGATCTATTATGATGTAGGGCGGATCGCCACCGTTCGCACTACATCATACCCCACTCGCCACCCATTTTCTTCCCCCGCCATATTAGTATAGCGGAGGGGACCCCGGCGACCGAAATACCGTCTGCTGGTTTTCCGCCGGTCGACCGGGTGGAAAAGGGGCTGGCTATGGTGGATGTGTCTGCTAGACACCGCCATCCATATAAGCATGGGCAGCGGTGCAGGGCTTTCCATGGCGGAGACCCCGACATGGAAAGCCATGCGGATTTTGCTTTCAGGGGCCCGTTGTGGGCCCTCAGGGTATTGGTGGGGTGCGGGTGCTCATGGGGAGTACCACATTGTCACGGACAAAGTGGCAGGCACCGTGCAGTGCCAGTCACCTTGTGCATGACAATGCACAACATGCATTCCCAGCATTGTGGCGGGCGGTACTCTGAGCACCGCCCGTCACAATGCTGGATATAGAGGATGCCACCGCCATGGTGGCGGCGGCATCCTAATTGCCGGTGAGGGACCGCCGCACCACTGGCGGGTGGTCCCGGCACCGCTAGTGTGGCGGGCGGACAGGAGTCCGTCCGCCATCCTAATAGACCCCTTATTTCCCACATGGCCCATAGCTTCTAAAAATCAGCCTGGGTGAACGGTATCTTAAATCCAGCAGTACATATACTACCTACCATTAACTTAAATCGCTCAATGGACACCATGACCAGTCCGCACAAAATCCATATAGTTGGCTCAAAATATTTGAATCCCACATTCAAAGATATGACATTATGCTTAAACTCTTAATGACAAGATTGCACATACATTAGCACTGACTGATGGCACCTTAGTGCCTTTACAATGTACAATTCCCTAGACACCAAGGGGTCTATTAGGATGGTGGGCAGATCTCCACCCCCAAGCCGGCGGTGCTCACTGCCAGGACGGCGGTGGAGATCCACTCGCCATATGTCCCTGGTTCACCCCCTGCCATATTAGTATGGCGGGGGCACCGCAGCGGACAGGAAGACCGTCTGCCGCTTTTCCGCCGGTCGAAATATCGACCGGGCGGAAAAGGGACTCAATATGTTGCCGGTGTCTGCAAGACACTGCCATCCATATTATTATGGGGCATTTCTCATGCCTTTCCATTGGCGGAGACTCCACCATGGAAAGGCATGCGGTAAATGCTACGGGGGCCCAATGTGGACCCCCAGGGGGTTGGGGGGGTGGGGGTCTGTACTTGGGGGGTACCTATGGTACCCCCCAGCATTGGCATGGTCATGGTGTCAGGCACAGCGCAGTGCCTGTCACGTTGTGCATGCCAATGCACCACGTCCCTTCACAACATTGTGGCAGGCGGTGCTGTGAGCACCGTCTTCCACAATGCTGTGAATGCGGGATGCCATGGTGGCGGTGGCATCCTAATTGACTGTGCGGGACCGCCGCTCCACTGGCGACCGGTCCCGGCAGCGCTAGGGTGGCGGGCATACAGGAGTCCGCCCACCATCCTAATAGACCCCCAAGTTTTGGACCAACCACCCTTTTAATGTGTTCTAAATTGGCATACATATGACTTATGGCTATTTAAGAGTATATGTATGTATAATTCCCTAGGCACCAAGCTTGGACCAACCTTCCCTTTAAGGTGATCTAAGTTGGCATAAACATAACTTATAGCTATTTAAAAGAGTCAAATAAAACCTATGTAGAATATTCTGTTATATGGTATTTGTACAGCTCTCTGCTGTTTTTTTAAAATTCAAACTAGTACTATACGAACACTGCATAAACACATGCATATATATACATGCGCAGATAAGTAATTTTATGGGATGTTTTAGCAGGAAACTAAATCAAGGCAAAGCCTTAAGTAGACATTAGGCTCTCCGCAGTCTTGCTTCTCGGGCACCAACACCCAACAAAATAAGACAAATCTCTCTCCTTCAAATTAAGTACGCTATCTGAACTAATTCCCTAGTCCCTGATATTATTTATAAACTTTCCTGTTTGTCACAATCATACCAGTTTGGTTATGACTGGGTGCTTGTGGTCAAGTTTTGGAGGAAAGAAGAAGCTTCAGGCTGAGGGCGTTGCTAGCATATATTGGAGCATGGTTGGGGTGCTAGGTTCACTTTGGGGATCTCTCTCAGTTAGTTTTCACAGTTAAGGTCTTTGAGTGAAAATTGTCATGAGCAGTTGCTTGTCAGTGTGAGATCAAAGAGGGCTCAGGAACAGTGCTGTTAGTAAAGTGGGGGCAGAGGGCCATTAGTCCTCAGGCCTTGCACTTTTTGGGTTCCTGCCGTTGTGGTGTATTATTCATTTATGTATTTTGATGCAAGTCTGCCCTGTTCATTTGAGGCAGCTAACATTGCTTAAACCAGAAGACAACACAATATTGTGCCATATGGGCCAGGTATGATCTTTTTTGTATCAAGACCTGCAAACAGCAGGAGGCGCTGACAGCGAGAGTGAGGGACTGAGAAGTGCCGGGCCCCTACCAGCGCTACTGTCTACGTGGCTTCGGCTATCTTGAGTCTCTCTCCATCAGTTGCAGGGAGGTTGGCGGCACCTGGGTGAGGGTGCCCCAATGATGCATTTGGCTGCCAGTCAGGCTCGGGATACACAGTGGTACAGCGACAGCTTCTCGGAAGACAGCATGTGAGCAGCCACTCACCTCCATTTGGTGGCCTATACAGGGGATTGAACCAGTTCTGCAAGGCCTGGAGGACTGCACCAGTTCTGGAAGGCCTGGAGGACTGCACATAAGGAGGGACGTGGGAGGTCCCAGGGAAGTCACTCCCTAAATAGAGATGTTTGACAACAGGCCTGGCTCTTAGGGGAGTCTGCCATAGAACAGAGAGATGATGGAGGCAACCTGGGAGACCGGAGAGGAGGGTATCAGTCAGGGAGAATGACTTTGGATGAGAGAGAGACCCAAAGACCAGCCACACCCCAAGAATCGACATCGCTACTCCCATTGGAGGCATCTACTAATTACCCTGCCCCCATTCGATAGCGCAGACCGTACATAGATTGGAGTCTAAAAATACTGGATACTCCCTATCGGGGGCTGCTCCTACTGAACGTTGGCATGAATTCCCCTCCACTCGGCTCTGTCTATGCTTCACAAAAACATATACAGAGGAAAGTTACTAGATTCTTTGGTGCAAATGCTCCCCACAGGAGTGACACCTTAACGGAGGCAGTAGTGGTGGACACTGCCCAGAGGGGATTAATATGGCTTTGATGAAGGTGGATCTGTTGTCCAGCCTCCAAAGTTTCAAGGCAGAGCTGCGGGAAAAACTTAAAGTGGATATCTTCATTGAGCTCAAAGCCCTCTGTTCACACCTTGCTGAAAACATTGCAATGTTGAGGGTCATGGCCAAAATGATGTCCTCACCAGAAATATTGAAGATCTTGAAAACCACTCAAGGTTCGATAATGCTTGCATTCATGGACAGAGGGCTTGGACATTAAGCACATTGTTCTAGGACTTTTTCATCTCTGATCTGCTGACCCCACGTCAATTACACTCGACATAATCCATCGTGTGGGCCCACAAAAGACCGACAGTTTGTTTAAGCCTCGAGACATCTAGGCAAATTTCCATGCATTTAAGAGGAAAGCGCAGCTCCTCCAACCTGCTAGGGCCATGGATGTGATCCAGCACGAGGGTTTCTCATGCTCTTTATTTCAGGATATAGCTCTCGCAACGCTTCTACGTCGGCAATAGCTCAGACCAATCATGGAGCACATGTGACATAACAAACAAAATCAGGTATAGATGGCTCTACCCATTTGACATCACCTTCGACTATGGAAATAAGACCCACCAGACCTCTGATCTAGCAATAGCAGCACACCTGATGGGGCTCTTGTTAGAAGAGTTGGAAGTGCTCACTTGCATGAGTTGGTGTCACCAGGACAGACAGACAGCCTTCAGTCTACCTCATTGAGGCAAACTCAGTGACCGCAGCTACAAAAGGTGTCTTAAACGTACAAGGACATGACTCGGAAACACACCATATGGCTTTTGGCACCACTTCTACAGTCACCCAAGTAGGTGCTGAAAATGCTGCTTGGAGCTGTCTCATGCTATTGTTGTAATATTCTAGAGTTCATTATAGGCTATGAGATTAAGATACAACTCACATGCGCCCTATCTCTCACAATGATGGTTCACTTGCAACCCCTCCAGTGAAGATGGTGACACCGGTTGACTGGATAAGAAGCCTTCAGGCACTGTGAAACTTCTTGGTTCTATGTTCCTCCTACTGTTTCTTTGGTTTTATGTATTTGGGATGAATGATGAGGGGGTTGGAAGGAATAGGGGGTCTACATATCTCACACAGGCACCACTTCTCATTGCCATAATAGCAGTGCTTTATTTGTAAAATAATAAGTGCCATGGCCATCACCAGTAGGCCAGTGCAGCTTGTACCACCTACTGCCTCCTCATCGCTGCAAATGATGGTACCAAAACAACGACTAACCATCTCTCTCACCTGCAAGTGCAACAGTTCAGATTGTTCCATGTCCCCAAAGCATAAGGAATGGCTGGGGAGGCAGGTAATTGTTTTTAATAAATCACTGACAAAATATAGAAGGTCAGAATATCGACCTACATAAACATCGCAGCAAGAATATCGACATCCTATCTACATTATGGTAAGTACAAAAATATCGGAAAAAAATATCGATGTCAAAAATATCGTTGTTAAAAATATCGTTTTTTATTTCAGTTAAAAAAATAATGTAAAATAAAGTAAATAATACATATAATTAAAATAAACATAGTTAACAAAATGTTCAAAAATTATAAATAATATATATAATGTAAAAATAAATTAATCACATAATATATAATATATATACTTACTTACTAATACGTTTTATTAATTATTTTCATAACTTATATATACATATTTTAAATATCATATAAATTATAAATACATCTATACACATAAAACAATACTATAAATACAAATTAAATAAATATATAGAACAAATTAAAAAAATTAAGATTATGATTAATCTTTTTAATATTAATTATATACTACATTAACTAAAATAATACAAAAAATATGATATAACGGAGGTAACACAATTACTATTCCAACTCCAAACAGTGCAACAGTAGGGAAAATGTTGGATAGCGTAGGGGTAAAAATTACTATTCCCAACCCAGTGAGTGCCACAGTAGGGAAAGTGTTGGATAGCGTAGGGGTAAAAATTACTATTACCACTCCAGTGAGTGCAACAGTAGGGAAAGTGCAGGATAGCATCTGGGTTAAAATTCCTTTTCCCATTCCAGTGAGTACAACAGTAGGGAAAGTGTTGGATAGTGGCGGGGTTAAAATTACTTTTCCCACTTCAGGGAATGTAACAGTAGGGAAAGAGTTGGATAGCGTAGGGGTAGAAATTACTATTCCGACTCCAGTGAATGCAACATTAGGGAAAGTGTTGGAAAGCGTAAGGGTTAAAATTACTATTCCCACTCCAGGGAGTGCAACAGTAGGGAAAGTGTTGGATAGCGTAGAGGGTAAAAATTACTATTCCCACTCCAGTGAGTGCAACAGTAGGGAAAGTGTTGGATAGCGTAGGGGTTAAAATTACTATTCCCACTCCAGGGAGTGCAACAGTAGGGAAAGTGTTGGATAGCGTAGGGGTAAAAATTACCATTCCCAGTCCAGTGAGTGCAACAGTAGGGAAAGTGTTGGATAGCGTAGGGGTTAAAATTAATATGCCCACTCCAGTGAGTGCAACAGTAGGGAAAGTGTTGGATAGTGTAAGGGTTAAAATTACTATTCCCACTTCAGGGAGAGCAACAGTAGGGAAAGTGTTGGATAGTGTAGGTTGAAAATTACTATTCCCACTCCAGTGAGTGCAACAGTAGGCAAAGTGTTGGATAGCGTAGGGGTTAAAATTAATATTCCAACTCCAGTGAATGTAACCGTATGGAGAATGTAGGATAGCATAGGGGTTAAATTGACATTCTTATTAATTAAATAATTTTTGTAAAATAAAACATATTGAACATTAATTAACTAAAAAATGAATAATAAATACCAATACAATTAAATTAATATTTACTTAAATAACATTAAATTACTTCCCACCCTATTCCCCATGAACACACAACCCGCTACACATAAAAAACCCACAAATAATGTAATTGTCAAGTAATCAATCAATAAAAATTAATTGCCACTTAATGATAAATTAACAACGAATTAATTAACAATAAAAATACATTAAAAATAATAATACATTAATTATAATTAATATAATTATAAATTAATAAATTAATACAAATTAATTACAATTAATTAATTAACAATACATTAATTATCAATAACAATAGGTAAAACATATTAGTTAATTAATTATAATTAAATTACTTCCCACCCAATTCCCTTATAAACCCGCAACCCGCTACACATAAAAATTACCATAATTAATTTAATTATAAATTAATCAATTAATACAAAATTACCAATTACTAAGTAACAATAAATTATTTAACAATAACGATAAATAAATAAATAAATAATAAATTAATTATAATTATTATAATGATAAATTAAGTGATTAATAACAATCAATTAGCAATTAATAATTATTTATCAATAAATTAATAATCAATAACAATACATAAATACATATTAATTAATCAATTATAATTAAATTACTTCACACCCTATTCCTCTATAAACCCACAACCTGCTCTGATACTAAAACGCAAAATGTACCGAAGAAAATGACAAATTTCTAAACATTTAATACACATATTTAAAAATAATAAAAATACATTACAAAAAATGTTAAACATATAAAATACATACTACAATGCATAACTCTAATATAAATATCGATATTATTAACAACGATATTTTTGCTAACAATATTAATTACTTCAATATTACTAACTTCGATATTACTTACTTCGATATAAAAAAACTATATTACTTACTTTAAGGTCGATATTCTGGTCAACGATATTCTTGACATCAATATTCTGTCCCTACGATATTAAAAACTCAATATTAGTGTAGGTCGATAAAAAAACTTCGATATTTTGACTGCTCACCGTTTTTAATATATATTGTATTCATAACCGTTGTTCTGCCCATCTCTAAATTATATAATCGGTGCCACCATGTGGCAGTAGTCATTAGTGTGGTGTTGACAATTACGTGCCTGTGCCGAGCAACGGAAATCATTTAAGTGCTGGTGCCAAGCACCGGAAACCAACAGCACAAATTAAGCACTGCAGAATGGACACTCTGCACCTTGTTATGCACACATTTTACAAGACACTGCAAGCTGCTCAAACCTTTAACAAGGGCAAGGAAGGGGGGAGGAGCCTAGCGCGCAACCAAGATGGCCGCGTAGGTGCGAGGCTCCCGAGGACCTCCGCGACCTCCTATCACTATCCTGAACATATCCTGTCCCAGATGAGGGGACTGTGTTGGTGAGCCCGAGCTGAGGTGGCGTCCGTTTTCCGCTTCCAAATCGGACCTCGGACACCGACTTTAACACCGATTGAGGTTTGCGGCCTTCTCCTAGCCGAACCCCGGATTTGCGTTGTGGGGCGACCCAGTGACGAAGTGAATAACAGTGGCGGGCAGGGCTTGGTGGCTCGCGTAACCCGCACTTTCACTTTCGCTTTCGTACCCTCCTTGCTGTCTATGCGAGGTTGGGTCACGGGGCTTTGTGTGTTGGTGTGGCCTCGCTGGGGGACCCTGCCTGCCCGCCGGCTGTGATCCGCCCCGCAGATCTGGGGTGGCACCCCCCCGGAGCCCGTGGACCGGCTTGCCCGCCCTTCACGACGTGGCTGGTGCGATCGGGAGACTGAGACCATGGCCACGAAACAAGATGGCGATCGGGCAAAGGTAAAATCGACCCGGCGTGGCGCAGCCCATCAGTCCAACAGCATGGATCGCTATACCCTCCAGAAGGGATCTCCTGAGGTGCCACGCAAGTCCCCTGAGGGCCCTACTGATGCCCCCGATCTGCCCACGGATCTGACTCTGCGGGATGTCATGGGCGCCATCGCCGAGATGAAGGCCTCTGTGGGCCAGCGTTTTGACACTCTGGCGCAGAAGATCGACTCGGTCCTCGTAGATGTTGGCCTGATAAGGGCCGATCTCTCCAAGACCAACGACCGAGTCGATTCTTTGGCCCACACCGCATCGGGCCTTACGACAGATGTGGCGGCCCTGCAAACGGAGGTGCGCCGGCTTGCTCGGGCGAGTGCGCTGATGGATCATCGCCTGGAGGACTCCGAGAGTCGGGCCCGGCGTAAGAACATCCGTATCATCGGGGTGCCTGAGGGACGTGAGGAAGCGGCGGCGGACCTTTTCGTGGAAGACCTGATCGTTACCCATCTCCAGCCACGGGGGCTGAGTAAATTCTTTGCTGTGGAGAGGGCCCACAGGGTTCCCAGGGGAAGGCCTAAGGTCGGAGCCGCTCCGAGACCTCTCATCGCCCGGATTTTTAATTTTCGGGACAGAGACGCTATCCTGCAATCCTCCAGACTACAGGGACCGATTAGACTTGATTATATGGACATTAATTTCTATCCTGATTTCACCCCTGCGGTCCAGAAGCAGAGACTGAGCTTCCTTGGTGTCAAGCGCCGTCTTCGGGACCTAAATCTCAAATACGCCATGCTCTTCCCAGCCAAGCTGCGAGTGGAGGTGGAAGGTCGCACACACTTTTTTGATCGTCCCGAAGCAGCCGGGGACTGGCTGGATACTCTGTCTGGAGATCGGGATCGGGGTGGCGGGGGGGGAGCGGCCAGGGGAGAGGGCTCGCCGGATCAAGACTGAGGGACTAATATTAGGCCTCGCTCGGGACAAAATTGATGCCACTTTTGACTATACGTCGGATTGCTTAAGTTCCCCTCCTATGGAGGTTGTGTGGGGTCTCTTGGCGGTTCTCCCTCCTCCTCTGGGGGTCTAGTTAGTTTACCTATCTATGGGGCGACAGGCACACTGCACGTTGGGGGGGCTGTCTGGGCTCATGCAGGGGTGCAGGGAGGGGGGAGTTTTGTTGGGGTGGGTGGGCAGGGATGGGGCGTTGCTCGTTATTATCACAAGGCAACCCTTTTTTTGTGTAGGCTCTACTGTGCTCTCGGGGGGGACGAATGATGGTTTTTGTGTATGATGGGGGGTAGGGAATTAACTTTGTTGTCTTGGAACGTCAATGGACTGGGGGACAGGATCAAACGAGGTGTGGTCCTACAGTATCTGAAGCGACTCTCGCCTGATGTGGTCTTCCTGCAGGAGACACACCTTATTGGCAATTCCTTCTGCGCCATGAATCGGCGTGGCTACCGCCTCGTGGCCCACTCTGGCTTCACGTCAGGCTCGAGGGGTGTGGGTATCATGGTAAAGAACTCGCTCCCGTTAGAAATTGATGAGGTGCTCCACGACGACAGGGGACGTTACACTGTCTTGGTGGGGAGAATGGAGGGCAAAGTGGTTGTCTTTGTGTCAGTGTGCGTCCCTCCGGGGCTGCAGTCGACCACCTTTGCAGATCTGGGGCGCCTCCTCCTTGGTCTTCCGGGGGGGCTTCTGGTGGTGGGGGGGGATTTCAACGCGGTGGTTTCTGGGACTGTGGATCGTCACCCCCCTAGGGACCTCCCCCGGGCACAGGCGTGGCTATCCGGCCTCTTGGATACACTGGGATTGGTGGACTGCTGGCGCTTAAAACATCCCACGCAGCTGCAATACACTTTCCACTCGGGGGCCCATGGTAGTCTCTCACGGCTTGATTATGTCCTTGTCCCGGCGGCCCATGTCGGGGGGGTGGGGGAGGTGCGCCATTTGGCACGGGGTATCTCGGACCACTCCCCGCTATTGTTGCATTTTGATGTCTTTCCGAGGGCTGAGAGCAGGGTGGTCCCAATCAATTCCTGGTACCTACGCGACCCCACCATTCGCGCTGACTTGATTAAATCCCTCCAGCGCTATTTTGAGGAGAATGTGGGGTCAGTGCCTTCAGCTATCTCCCTGTGGGAGGCCTTCAAAACAGTACTTAGAGGGGAGGCCCTATCCCTTATTTCCCACGCCCGGAGGCGCGAGCGGGAGGAGGTAACCCGGGTGGAGGCTGAAATAGCTGAGCTGGAGGGTAATCTAGATGATGGGGTGACGGATGCTGCATTACATGTCCTCCAGCTCAAGCAGGCGGCTTATAGGGCCCTCGTTACGGAGGCGGCCAGGGGCCTCAGTAGAGAGCAACAGGGGCGACTGTATGATGTGGGTGATAAGGCTGGTAAACTGATAGCGTGGTTGGATAAAAAGGAGAGAGCGAATCGTGTGGTCCCGCTGATTGAGAAAACGAATGGTGTGTGTGTAACTGAGCCAGAAGAAATTGTCTCCTGTTTCGCGGAGTATTTCCGCGAGGTGTATTCCCCGGTCTCTTCTTGCTCGGAAGAGGATTCACGTACTCTGCTCAGGGATATCGCGCTGCCTTCCCTGTCCGGGGAGGACAGGGTGTCGCTGGACGCCGCTCCCACCTCCGACGAAATCGCCCTCGCCATACGCTCGGTCGCTTCTGGCAAGGCCATGGGCCCGAATGGTATCCCTATCGAGCTGTATAAGCTGCGACCGGATACATTGGCGCCTCACCTCCGCGCAATGTTCCTGGCGGCCCACTCGCTGGGTTCCCTCCCGCTTGACCAGCGTCTTGCTACAATCGTGGTGATCCACAAGGAGGGGAGGCCTCGGGACTGGGTTACTTCCTATCGGCCTATCTCACTACTGAATGCGGAGCCCAAAATTCTCGCCAAGGTACTGGCCAATCGGCTGGTCGGTGTGGTGGGCGATCTGGTTCATCAGGACCAGTCCGGCTTTATTCCCCATCGCAACACAGCCCTTAACCTGCGGCGTCTGCATGGGGTGCTCGCGCGCGTCCCATTTAAACGGGAACCGGCCATTTTGGCGTCCTTAGACGTCACCATGGCGTTTGACACGCTTGAGTGGCCATACATCTGGGCGATGCTTGCTAAGTTCGGGTTTGGCCCAGGATTCATCAGTTGGGTCAAATTGTTGTATGCGGGCCCATTGGCACAGGTGGTCGTGAACGGAAGAGTATCGGCCCCGTTTGAGCTGGGCCGGGGCACGCGGCAGGGCTGTCCCCTGTCGCCGCTTCTTTTTGCGCTTGCCTTGGAGCCCCTGGCGGAGTGGCTGCGGTGGGAGCCTTCCATCCGTGGTCTCCGTTGGACCCCCGAGTATGAGGACCGCGTATCCCTATACGCTGATGACATCCTTCTGTACCTAGCCTCCCCACGTAAATCACTTAAAGTCCTAGTTGATGTTTTACACTCGTTTGGTCGTAACTCCGGTCTCGTCATCAACTGGGCTAAATCGTGTGTGTATGTCCTCTCTGGGGAGGCTCCTATTCTCCCGCGGGGCTGTCCGATCCAGATCGCCCCGCAGGGATTTCGGTACCTGGGTGTCTTCATTACTCTGGACCCGGAGGCCCGGTATGAACGGAATCTGCTTCCCCCCCTCCAGCGTATGCGGGTAGATGTCGCACGCTGGCGGCGCCTGCCGCTTTCGCCGCTCGGCCGGGCGGCACTGTTCAAGATGATGTCTCTGCCGCGTTTTCTGTACGCTCTGCAGAACACTATGGACTTGGTCCCGGCGCGCTACTTCCGTGAGGTGGAGAGTCTGCAACGCCGCCTGTTCTGGGACGGGAGGCCGCGGATTGCTCTGGCTAAGCTGACGCTCCCATGGTTTGACGGGGGGATTGCCCTCCCGGATATTAAACGGTACTATTGGGCCTCCCAGCTCGCTGCCATTAACCATGGCCTCTACGGGCCCGCCTTAAACCCGGCATTTGAAATGGACAAGATGCTCCTGCCAGGTGGCGATTACAATCGAGCGCTCTACTCTAGCGCGCCCGACGCTCGTCTGACGGGCCCCACGCGTGTCATGGTGCAAGTCTGGCACGCGGCCAATGCAGCTATGGGGTGGAAGGACCGTTTGACCCGGGCGTCACCACTATACGCGTCTGAGCGGTTAGGTTCCTTGTGGACCTCTAAGGGCTTCGAGAAGTGGGACATAATAGGTATCAGTAAAGTGGGGGATCTTTGGACGAGGGGAGGATTTAAAACGTTCGATATGCTGCAGACGGAATTCCAGTTGCAGGGCGGTGAATACTTCCGGTATTTGCAGGTCCGTCATGCGCTGGGCTCCGTCTTCTCGGACGTTGCCTCCATCCCGGAATATTCCCCCCTGGAAGATAGAGTGCTGGATGGGCACGTCCCGGACAGCACGATCTCACTTATATACAAAAAGCTGATCAACGACCGCTCGGGCCTGTTGACTGCCCTTCGTGCGGCTTGGGTTGCCGACGGGCTGGAGTTGGACGACGAGGACTGGACCTCCGCGGTGGCCTCCCCGAAGGAGGTGGCCATACCGGCTCGCCTTCGCTTCGTCCAGCTCAAGATACTCCACCGGGTCTACATGACGGGGCCAAAGCTTCTGCGTATGGGCTATGCCGGAGATGGGTTGTGTAAGCGTGGGTGTGGTGCTTTGGGGACCTTTATGCATATTTTGTGGGAGTGCCCGGAGGTAGAGGGGTTCTGGCGTGGTGTACATGAGGTGCTGCGACTGGTTACGCATGTGGCGCTGTTGCGTGAAGCGAGGAGATGCCTGTTGAATGTGTGGGAACCGACTGATTACTCAGCGCCGCAGACGTGGTGGGTGACTCTGGGATATATGGTAGCCAAGCGTGATATTGCTCAACTGTGGGGATCCCAGAGGCCCCCGACGGTCTCGGCCTGGAAAGAACACATGGACTGGTGCATGTTTCGCGAAAAAGTGGTGTATGTGGCGAGGGGTAAGCCTGGGACATGGGTGAAAGTATGGGGCCCCTGGAACGCCTACCGAGGGGGTATCTGCGCGCCACCGCTGCTGCCTGATCCCTCGCCAGCCCCATCCCCTTAGCCGACTCATTCCCCCGCTGCCGGGCATTGGGTTCCCCCAGTCCTCGCTTTGCTCTCTTCCCCCTCTTCACACTTCTGTGTATAGTTGGGATCCCCCCTCTTGGGGAGCACGTGCTGCTATTTTTGATTGTGGGTTGCCTTGTGGGTGTGGTTTTAATTTTCGTTGTTCTTAATTTAAAATGAAACCGCATAATGGGGCCTGGATGATGTGGTTTTTGACATTGTTATCTACTGAGAAATGCTCCTCCTGTAATACCACGTGTTCCATAAATGTACGTCGTATGTTCCTACCATTGCTAGCGGCCGGCCGGAAGGTTGTGGGCCCATACTTGTATACTTTTAAGACCTGTAATAAACGGTTTAAAAAAAAAAAAAAAAAAAAAAAAACAAGGGCAAGGAATGTTTGCTTTTAGCTATTAATTCTCTTAGTTTACCTTACGGTTAAGGTCATTTCTATCAATGTTATGGGGCTTAATGTTCCCAATTAATGAAAAATATGGCACTTCATGAAGCAGGGAGGATTCAATAACATTTGCACTGCATGAAACACATGTCAAATGGGGTATCAAGCCACATTTAAACATGAACTCTATACTCAGGCCTTTTACTCTTCGAGGCCCACAAAGCACAATGGGATTGACATTTTCATGTGAATTGGATTCCCCTTCAAGCCCCTGAGCATGAAAGAGATAGGGAGGGTAGAAACCTTTTTGTAAGGGGCTCGGTTGAGGATTGAGCACTGACAATGGCGTAAACACTCCCTACACTGGCCAGGATGACTTCCTAAGCAAAACTAACTATTTATTGGCAGAACTTTCTGCCAGTAATGTTACCCTCATGCAGGACTTTAATTCAGTTTGGGAACATCAGATGGTTAGAATAGACTCGGGTACCCCACATTTTGGGGGGCTCTCTGTGAGATTGAAAGAGAAATTTATGGAACTTGGACTTCGTGATATCTGGTGAAAACAACACCGCATGGATAAGGGCTGTTAGACACTGGGGTGTTGGTTGACTGGGGTGTAAACCCTGGACAAGCAGCAACCAAAATCCTATTCGGGGTAAGGGGCAGGAACACCCTAATTTAACATATGCTCACTCTGTGGTAGCTAGGCACCCAGCAGTCAGGCTAAAGTAGAAGGCAGTGTGTGAAGTATTTGTGCAACACTTCAAACAGTAAACAATGAATAGACCACAAAGAAAGATCCCACACCAAGTTAGAATAATAGACCTGACTTTAATAAATAAAACAAGACCAAAACTACAAACATCCAATTAGTAGAACCGGAGATATTGAGTTTTAAAGTTTAATGTAAAACAGCACCACATTGCACAAAGCACTATTGGGGCTATCTGTACATGCCGGACCAGGATAAGGTCACAAATTCATGCTGACCGCAATGGACCATGCCTTGACCACAGGGACCCAGATAGGCCTGCTGAACAGAGTACCTTAAATCCTGGTTGCAGAGCGTTGTGTAGATTTGAGTCAAAGATGTGCCATGCAGCCGAGGCAATATCTCTGAACTGAGATGTGACAAAGGTTGTACTGTGAGGTCCTGTTGCACAGACATCAAGGATCCCGTTGACAGATCTTTTAATGCGAAGTCCGGTGTCAGGAATGCGATTCATAGCTGAGGCAATACATCGGCTACTATCAGCAGTGAAGCTGTGGTATGGAGTTTTGGCATCGGTGTCGAGGCTGCCATTGATGAGTGGTGTGAGCAGCCGTTCCAAGGGAAACGTTCCGCAGTGTCAGTTCCAAAGGCTATGCATTGGTCCCAAGATGGAGGTTGCGGCGGCGACTTGAGTCTTTGGCAATGGGTCCAATCCAAGCACCAGCGGCGATGCATTGGTCCTGCTCGGGGTTGTGACGCTGAGCCGAGGCGAAGCGTTGGATATGCTAGGGGATGCGTTGCTTAGCAAAGAAGATGCATTGGTCTCACTGGCAAGCACCTTAGGTTCACTTCCAAGGGCCAGGACTGGGTTGGCACCACTTTGCAGGGTAGACTCACAGATGGCAGAGTCTAGATGCAGGAGTTGGAAGCCTGTTATATCCCTGAGGCTTCAGATCAGGAGGCCAGCCAACTAACTCTTGGAGTTGCTCTGGGTTCTGGAGTCAGGAGATGCAGGTCCTTCTCACCCATTCAACAGGGCAGCAGGCAGCAGATCAGTACGGCAAAGCAGTAGTCCAGCAGAGTGCAGTTCAGCATAGTGGCAGTCCTTCAGCAGAACAGAAGGCCTTCTTCCTGGCAGAGTATTCAGAGATCCAGAAGTGCACTGCAGTGGTAGTGTATGAGGTCCAGTACTTATAGCCAGTGGTGCCTTTGAAGTGGGAGAGATTTCAAGGACATGCATTTGAAGTACACAAATCTCCCTCTTCCCTTCCTGGCCTGGCTCCAGACCCACTACACTGTGTGTGGACAGGACACTGCCTATTCAGGTGTAAGTGAGGCTGTGCCCAGCTCTTGCCTCCCATCCTGCCAGATATGGACCATTGAGAAACATCTAAGCTCCCATTGTGTGTGGCTGTCTAGGAGGATCACACAAAGCCAATCTGCCATCTACACCCAGTCATGTGATCAGAGACAGGCTACAGGCACCAAATTGCTAAAGAAAGAGAATGCCAGCTTACTAGAAGTGGCATTTTCAGAATTGTAATTTAAAATCCAACTTCACCATAAGTTTTCATTTTAAATTAGGATTCAAGAGACACCAACCTTGAATCAGTTATAACTTTCCATTTGGAATAACACTTGTGAAATGTAATAAGGTAATCTCAATGTTATCCTGTGGAAGATATAGGTCTTGCAATATTGAAATGGCAGTGCAAACTGCATATACAGGCTCTGCAATAGCAGGCTTGTGACATGGTTGAAGGGCTACTTAAGTGGGTGGCACGGGCTGTGCAGCAGGGCCACTAGTAGCAGTTAATTAACAGGCCTTGGGCACATATAGTGCACTTTGCTAGGGACTTGTAAGTAAATGTAATATGTCACTTTGGTATGAGGCGAAATTACAATGTTTAGGGGAGAGAGCATAAGCACTTTAGCACTTTTTAGCAGCGGTGACGAGTGGAAAGTCCTAATACCAGCCAAAACGAGGTCAGAAAAGTGGAGGAGGATGGCAAAACCTTGGGGGGAAGACCACCCTAACTATGTCAGGTCTAACAAGGACTATACCTTTACCATGTAGAGAGGACACATTCAAGGATTGACCATATATTTCTTATCTCCCCACTTAACTGCCTCAGTTGTAGCCTCTGAGATAGGCACAATCAGTGTATCTGATCATGCACACATAACTAACTCGATCTGGGAAGCCTCTCCAGAGATGCCCCAGATAGATATTTAAATCTGGCCTTGAAAGGAATCCAATGCTCAACACCAAACTGACAGAATCCATTAAAGAGTATTATCAACATAAGGAGACCCTGAGACACCAGAGAGGGAGCTTTGGGATGCCTGCAATGTTTTAATATGGAAAACTTGCATAAGTAAACTCACCTAGCTAAAGAAGCTCAGAAAAACAACATGGGGATGCCCTTGAAAACAAGATTAAACTCCTAGAAAAAGACTACAAGCTTGCACCTATGTGCCAAAAACAGTGACATCATATGTCACTTCAAGGTAACTTTTGAACTATGGACACTAATAAAGCCGAGCTTACCCTCCTCAAACTGAAACACTCATATTACATACCCAGCAATAAGAAAGGTTCACATTTGGCTGATCACCTACGGAGAAAACAGGAGCCCCACTATGTGAAAGAAAAAGTTCTAGATGGTGGAACTAGGCTCACTAGGGAGGAGGATAAGGTAAAGGCCTTTCCCTCCTACTACACCCAACTCTACACAAAGGAATGCCTCAGTATAGAAGTGGAAAATGGCTACTAAATACTCACAATCTCTTCAAACTCACTGCTACACAAAGATCTCAGCAAGAAGAACTAATTACAGAACAAACGGTCAAACTAGCTATTAAGACCCTGAAAGCTAAAAAAAACTCCTGGGCCTGATGGGTACGTGGGCAGTTTTTACAAAACAATTGGGGTGTTGGTGAGCCCATACTTGACAAGAGTGCACAATTCTTTCCTATCGATCACATCAGTTACTCCGACAATGAGTGAATCTCTTTTCTCCTTGAGTCATAAACTGGGGAAGGTTCCCGGAAGATGTGCTTTCTATTGGTCCCAAGCCCTATTAAATGTGGATGTAAAATCTTTCCCAGAATTCTTGCAACTGGAGAGCATCTTCCCGGGACTTGTCCACCCCGACCAATAGAGCTCTATAAAAAAAGGCCAGACTCACGATAACCTAGAAGGGTGTTCCACCTGGTTGAAAAAGTAGACAAGAAAGTGGTATCAGATATGTGGTAATTTTGGATGCAGAAAAAGCCTTTGACCTAGTGGACTGGCACTTCCTAACCCGAGTTCTGGAGACCATTTAGTTTGATCTCCACTTTCTGACATGAGCTTTGTTGGGGTACCAAGGGCCACCTTCCAAAATAACACTTGATGGTGGCACTTCATCAGCTCTCCAGCCTATAAGGGGCACCAGCTAGGGCTGTCCCCTCTTCCTTCCCTTCATTGCTCTATGCGTGGAGTCTTCAAGAGGATGGGAAAGTTACAGGCCTTACATTTGGAAAAGAGGAACACAAAGGTATACCGGTCACTGATGATATCTTACTGGCCTTGAAGAACCCAAGCAGAACACTTCCGAAGCTCCAATCACATCTAGAGCGGTTCCAACTGGCATCTGGGTTCAAGATTGACATGAACAAATCTTGAATAGTGAACTTCACTCTCCCTAGGGAGGAGGATACTCATCCTTGGGACCTCCTGCCCTTCAAATGGGCAGCTTCCTGTATCATGTATCTGGGGGTACTAATATCACCAACCCCGCCGACCTGTAAAAGATAAATGATATCTCTTTACTATCAAACATTCAAAGAGACTTGCAGTGATGTGATACTCTTCCACTGAGTTGGCTAAGCTGCATTAACACTATTAAAATGAGAATATTGCATAGATTGCTATTTCTTTTTCAGGACCTACCTATTTTTATTCCAGACTTCTTCTGTCATGCGTAAAAGAGTACCTTATTGAAATACATCTGTGGGGCAAAAAGCTGCAAGTATCATATGTTATCCAGTGCAGGCTGAAAGAAAGGGGATGGGTCGCTCTGCCGGAGGTCCGTATATATTAAATGGCCCCCTCACTCCAAGTCCTAGAAGACTAGAGTATAACAGAATCAGAAAAGGCCTGGATGCACAAGGAAAGGGTAGTTGCAGGCTCATCCCTCTGGGATGTGATCTTGAAACCTAAACATGATACATTTCCTAACCTTTATCTTAGCACCCTGCCAAACACCATGTTGACGGATTGGGACAAGGCAATTGGAGATTAAATATGACCACATATTCCTCAGCGGAAACACCAGTTCACTTCAATCCAGAATTCTCTCCTGCACTCTTTCTGGGACCATTTGATGCTTGGCGCCACGGTGACTGTCGCATGACCCAAGATATGTATAATAAAAGCCGCATTAAATCCTTTAATGTCTGTAAGCTAGAATTCCATCTTGATGAAACAGAAAGGTTGTGATTTGCCTATTTGTGCCACTGGGTGATGCACCCTACAGTAAAGCCCGGCTCAGCGGAAGCTCACCCAAATTAAACACTTTGTCACACTTACAAAAGGAACTCGAGGAGTCATATATACAATATACCAATTACTCCTGAATGTCTGGCTTCCAACCACTCATCCGTATTTCGAGATGTGGGACACTCTAATACGATACACCTACACCGAATTCCAATGGTAACGTGTATGGCAAGATCTAATAAGCATTATCATAGTATACTAGGCAGGAAGCTAACTATAAGCTTTTATACGATTGGTACATGCACCCCGCCAAACTACACAAATGCTACCAGACAGATAGCCCGTTCGGCTGTAGGAAGTGTGGGGAACTTGAAGACTTACTGCATGTCTGATGGTTCTGTCCCAAAATACAAAGGTTCAGGAAGGTGGTGTTTGCGGGTGTCCACAGAATGCTGGGTTACCATCTGCCCCTGATATTATACAGTTGGACTCGTGCCTTTGGAATATCATTATGATGGAGAAATTATTGAGTGCCACTATGGACATGGTTGATGATTCTTCAGTTTATTGGGACCCTATCCTGCAGTACTTGCTAAATGGACAATTGAGAACAGTGCTATCTCTTCGTTTAAGAGTCCTGAACTCCTTTTGATGTTTTCCTGTTTGCGATAATGACATTGTTAAGACTGCACTTTGTTTATTTAGCATTGTAATATCCCTCTTTATGGAGAATTTGCACATATGCTAACTGGAACGCTGTTTGATCTGAATATTGACTTCTGGTGGAAAATAGTGGGAAGGGGAAAGGTCTGATGGGGTATGTTAGGAGGTTATTGTTTTTCTTTAGGGATTCATATGTCTGCCAGGGCTAGACATAGCCAAATACTTTATATTGTGTTTGGTATTTAATTTTCAATGGAGATGGTTCATATTGTCTTTATATTAGAAAACCAATAAAAATTGTTTAATATAAAAGATATATATTTTTATTGTGATCACAGCAATACATATAAGGGGAGCCTAATTTTCTGGGTCTATCTCCAACTTGGAAAGCCAGACCCACACTGAGATAAACCATTTTATTCCAAAACCCACCTGCCAGTTTCACAGGAACTAGACATGCAGTATGAAATGCAGTACATCCAAGGAAAAACTCACACACATACATAAATACACACACAAACACACACACACACACCGATACGTGAAATTGCCAATTCCTCTGCTGGTCTCACTCTGTACGTTTTTTGTTTCATCAAGCAAATATTCCCCCTTCGATGAATACTTAAATGCCAGTTGCACCACAGCTATTAGATTCTGCTTTTCAGTACATTGAGACACCCATCCACTTCACAGGCAAGTCACATGAATACAATGAGGAAACAGAAGGATCATACTGTTTCTGGTGATCAGTCAAGGAACAGACATACTTACTGGATGATCTTCATCAGCCATTATCAAGGATACAGGAGTTCTATATGCATAAGTCACATTTATTAAGGCTGGTGGGCCACAGTTAAATGTTAAATAGAATCTGATTAGGTGATTGGTTTCACTTTAAAGTCTCCCAGGGAAGCAATCAGACGCTTCTATTAAATGGCTGCCATTTGATTCTAAACTACACTCACAAGAAGTTTGTTCCCTTATGCAGAGTGTCCAAGTCTCAAATTCTTGGCAGAATGCAATGTACTCTGAATGTATAGTAAAACTACCTCTTTCCCAGCTTCCTGGGACAGGTGTTCTCTTGCACAACTTTGGGTTTGCCCCGTAACATAAGTGCTTAGGCATATCAGCAGCTCAGTGAGTCTGCTCAGTACCTCAGAGAGGGCACTAGAGAATATGCTGAACAGACATTTGGGGCCTATTGACGAGTTTGGCGGTCCAACTGCCTGAGAACTGCATCCGCGCCCACCAGTAGACCACAGCTCTGGTGGTCTTTAGACCGCCGTATTACGAGTTGACCAGGGTGTCTGTGGTGCAGATGTGGAGATCTTGTGGGGGTGGGGAGTACTTTTACCTAATATATTGATGTGTGTGTGTGTCTTTCAACTGCATATGTGTCAGATGCAAACATATGAATTACACATGTGGAAACACACCATCTACCCATTGCTGGGTTCCGGTCCATAGGTGGGCATTTCTGGCAATGAGTATATGGTATGAAAGGGACCTAACTGTCGCAAACATGGTTGTAATCCTCGGAGTGAAGATCCTGCTGTGAAGGGGAACATTAAGAAAGAAATCCACGTTGTTTTCTGCCTGGAAGAACAAGTAAGGGGTGCGTACACTCCCCAAATCCTTTGTGTTCAGCACCTTGAGGCAGGCGTTCAGACCGCCGTAGTCCGCTCGTGGAAAATGCAACACATAATACAATCTGTGGTGTGACTCCTCTGTACAGCCCTATGGCAGCTATCTTTCCCTGACCGCAGACATGGTCTGCTGGTGGTCTCGGCGGTTCAGCTCTAGTCTTCAAAAACGCAATTTGCCCAACTCGTAATAAAGCGGTTGGACTCCCGAAGCTCACCACGGTCGGACAACCACTGCCGCCATAACGGTCCACAGTCCGCCAAACTCGTAATAAGGTCCTAGGTGTGAGTATTGACTTCTGAGTAGCACCATAAATCTGTAGGAATTCAAAGCAATATCAATAACGGCTTCTACCTGACCCCGGAGGTGGACGGAGAATAGGGCAGGAGGGGGGGACGGAAAAACTTTTTTAAAAGCTTTCCTGTGATGGCCGGCCTCCGCCTCTCCTCCGTCCTCTTCTGCCTGACTCTGGTCCCACAGCAAGATTCAGGAAGCAGCAGAAAGCACCCGACTCCCAGCCTCCTGATAGTGGATCGGTGCTCAGACAGGGAATGGGTATGCTCTCCACACAGGTTGCAATGCAGCCTGCATGGAGAAGATGCAAAGTGCACATGAATCATTGGCAAGCCCAAGAGGGCCGGCCAAACAGTCAAGTGCACTTAGGAGTTGGCAAACCACTCTTACCCTGCTCCTTTGTCATCGGGGCAGCCCTGCCCAAAAAGCAAAGCTGCAGCAGAAGGAAACATAAAATGGTAATACCGCGAGTTATAATCATCTTATGTTTTCTTTACTTCACTGCTGCGAATCAGCGGGGCGATGCTCCCCCTCCTTAGCAGAGAAACCGCCACTGAGCAATATGCCTACGTCTGATGAAATCATCTTGTTCTAATAAACCTCTTAAAATGTGAGTTCTTTTTCTTTGTAAAATGAGGGACTGTTGTTAGCTGAAACAGTTGAAGTATTTTTACTATATTTTGCTTAGTTAAAATCGAGCTAACGGGCTTTAGTGACTAATGGAGGCCAGTCAATATGATCTTGCAAATTCATATCTATTTGATTCCAAACATTTCCCTTAAAATAAATATGTGAACTATCATAGTTCACTAGAAAGTTAAGAATAAGAGGACAGGTATGAGAAGTGTTGCCTCACAACAAAACTAGGGCTACATGATAAACAGAGATGGGAATGTAGTACTGATTTTAGGGGCTTACAGAGAAAAAGTGCAGAAACAGGATTTAGGGTATGCACGCTGTGGAGGAGATGAAGCAGACATGGTATGCAGAACATTATTGATATGTAGGGGCACAAATGGTGATAAGTGCAAAAAAACATGACTTAAAGAAAACATATAAGAAACAAGAAAGTGAAGGGAGATCTATTAGCGGCAAGGAAAAGAGAGAAAACAAGACAAACACGATGATTCTAACTTTAATATGATCCCCACACTTTTTCGAGCTACTGCACCGCTCAGCCTCTTAATACGTACTTACACTGTAAAGTAGTTGAGACGCAATAACGGACTGGATCACTCTACCATTTAATATCATTTAATATGGATAGCTTTGAATTCACAGTGACACGAGCGCAGAGGAAACTGCGGTCTGGCATTTAAGTGTCAGAATTGATGTTAGCGACACATCTTCTCGAGTGAAGTCGAGGGATAGGCAGATCGCCCGTCGCTGTATTCATTTAAGAGTTTCAGTATGTTTGAATGTGACAATTGCATCAGGAGAGTTTTTCACTATTATTTAGATAACTTCGGGTTACTGATATTCAGGCATTTACTTGCAGTGCTCATAGAAGCAGTCTGTGACCACTAAATATTGAGTCACGCTTCGTGCTATATTTGAGCATAATGGGGATTCCATTTGTTTGTTTATTTTACTAGATAGTGAATTTCGATTTAGTTTCATCGTTTTTTTAATGGAATGTAATCCCTACAAAGGGGTTTCCTTATCTCTTTCCTTTTATTAGAAATTGTGAAGTCATTTTTCATCCCATGATCATTACCACTGTAATACGAAATGTATCTGTTGGCATTGTAAGTATTGCACCTTGGGGCCAATATTATCACTGGGTGCAAATGTAAGCTTTTGTTGTTCATTAGAACAAATGTGAACTGTTTTTAATGCCACCATTTTCTCACAGATTTAGGATCAAGAAAATGGTATTTTCTTTTCTTAACCGTGCAAACTATTAAATATTTCAGTATTGGTACGATCACACTACCATTTTGTGCTTCGTTTTTCTCTATCCAACTTTCAACAACCCCGGTGCACCTTTCTTGGAGTAACAGTTGTATGAACTGCGCAAACCGCAGCTTTTGAATGTCTTTTGTCTATCCTTATACAATTGCATACTGCCCCAGGGCCTTTTATCATCTACCCTCATATATATTTGCTTTTCATGGCAAACACGCGGTGCTGCTGTAAACAATATGTGTCACTCAGATACCACTCTTAGAATACACTTGGATAATGTCGTGTACACACACACCCCTCCCCCCCCCCCCCCCCCCGATCTCATTTGCTTCCTAATTGTCGTTTAGCTTGTTTTGGTGTTTGTGTAGTAGTTCTTTCTAACGTTTTTTTTTCATTTAAGAAAAATAATGTCCCATTAATTATTTTATTATATTGTTGTATTTTTCCATTTTTTTTAATTGAGGTTTGTTTTTATTACTTTTCTTCATGTTCTTTCTGTCTATGACCTACATTTTCAATATGGCTTTGTAATTAATTGGTTCCTTTAAATGCTGTGCTTCACTAAAAACATTTTGCAAAGTATATATTTTTTGGGCTCTGATGAGATGACATGTTTTTGTGAAACGTGTTGGCCTAGAAAGAACTCTTGAATCAATACAATTAAAATATTCTTGACGTATTCATCATTTTTTGATTACTCGTTAAGCCTCAAGTCCTCAAATAATAGAACATGAGTAAAGCTAAGAATCTTAATATTGTGGAAATTCTGGAAGGGGAGAATTTTGTGAATTTGTTACATGGCTGATTTCTAGAAGTGCATGTTAAATAAAAGCCATTAGTGAAGGAATGGTATAAATGAAAGGTAATATACAGCTACATACAGAGGTAGGAAGTGGGGAAAAGGTTTAGGGAACTGAAGTGGAGATAGCAAAATGAAAATATATAAGAATGTAGAGAGGAAACAAGAAAAAACATTTTGGCTTTAGAAGGTTTAGAATGAAGAGAATGAGTAGGCGTTCCTTCCTAGGCAAATGTGAGATGAATAGACATGGTATCATTAAGGGGCCGATTACAATGTTGGTTTGGACTAGCCTCCGACCGACACCGTCTTAGACTCGACACCAACAGACCTTCGGTCGGCAGTTGCGACTGCCTGATTACAATGCAACCAAACACTGTTCGGTCGGATTCCTATTGTTCTCTATGGGAGCTTGCGTTATGGCCATAAACCTGCCATAACACAGGCTTCTATGTAGAAATGGGGTGTGTGTGTAAAACCCTGCAACCTGTCACAGGCATCCCATGGTGCCTGTCACCCAGAGCAGGGTTTTACATGGGCCTACATTTAGTACTCGGCCACCAACCGTAGGCCATGGGGGTAAAGGGACCATGCCAGGGGCACCAAAAGTCCCAATCTGACAGCCTTTCCATGTCGGAATGGCCGGCGTGGAAAGGATATCACAATCCAACATCGTAATCCCGACGGCGGAAACGCCGTCCATGGGGGGTTACTGTTCTGTCATGACCAACAGGAATACTCCGAGAGCCGGTCGGAACAGATTTGGAATGACCGCCTTGTTTATGTTCCGACCATGAGCATCGTAATTGGGTGGTCAGAATGCAAACCGAATGAGTCAGTCAGAAAGCCTCTGATACGGTTGGAAAGGCTCCGACAGTTGGTCAGAGGCTTTCTGCCCGCCATCGTAATTGGCCCCTAAGTGTAGAATGATATAGAGAGACCAAAGCAAATAACTGAGGGTTGTCTCGTAAAATTGACAAATTGACAGACAAAATAAGGAGATGATTTAGATGGGAGAGGTGCGTAGATAACGAAAAGGACAGAAGACAAAATACTGCATTACTACAAAGGGAAGAAGGAAAGAGTCAGATGGTTGGCTGGCCAAGGAGTTAGAGAAGAAGCAACATGAAAAACGCTATGAGAAAAAAGAAATAATAAAGTGGTCTCTTATGTCACATGTTGCAGCATGGTCTAAGTGTTTAAAGAGAGTTAATTAGAATGCTTGGAGCAAAAAGCAAAGGTGAAAGTTTTAGTTAAATAAAGGACTGTTTCCTAAGTAATGATGGAATGAAAACCCAGGGATTGAAAAGAGTTAGCATCAAGGTAAGAACACAACTGATTGTTGACAACATGTTTAAAAATCTCAGAGCGTGAGAGGGAAGAAGAGAGGTAGTGCAAGCATTGGCAAGGGACGATGGATCATGAGAATTCTTTTGTGGTTTGTTGAGTGTTTGAGTAGAAAAACACAGATAACAGAGAAGAGACAGGTTAAAAATGGGAGCAAGTAGAAACATAAAGAGGTAAAAATTGAAAAAAATTAGAAGCAAGGAAATTAAATGTTATGTTATGATAGGAATTTTGTAAAGCGCATGGTTTCTTCCAAGAACCCACAGGTCCACCACACATCGCTCTGCTCACTCAACTTGTTTAAGGAACCAGGTTTGAAGTTTTCTTTTGGAAAATGGCTTCTGAGCATTCCAGTCTCAGCTCCAATGGAAGGGAATTTCAAAGTTTAGCAGTCAGATACCTAAAAGAACTGCCACTCAGACGTGCTCTAATTACCTTAGGGACCACAATGAGTGCAGTCCCCAAGAATCTTAGGCATCTGTTGAGAAGGTGTTGTTTAATCAGGGGAAATAGATATTGTAGACCTTTCTGATTCAGGATTTTATGACAAAAGCAAAGTGCTTTGAATGAAAATCTTTTCTTGATGGGTAGTCAATGAAGCTTGGAGAGAGTTGAGCCAATATGAGAATATCTGGGAATGTACAAAAGCATAGACGCGGCAACATTTTAAACACCAAGAGAGCCTGGACAACTGTCTTTTTTACCGTCTCAGGAAGGAAACCCAGTATCTTTCTAAGCATTTTTAAAATGGCAAATATGCCAGGGCAGTTATCTGGCTATAAAAAAACAGGGTACAGTAAAACTCAATACCCACATTATTGGCTCTTGGTTTAGGGGTTGGTGTAGGACCTAGATCATCTGGCCACCAGACATAGGACCATATTGAGGGCTGTTTCCCCACTACCATGACTTCGGTTTTTTCAGCGTTGAGTCTAAGATAACGGAGATCCAGTCCGTTCGGCTACATCCACCAAACATGATCTAAAGCTAGCTGCTGTGGTACCTTCGTCCTGCTCCAGAGTGATAATTAGCTGCAAGTCATCCAGGTATGACGCGTCATCATTTCAGCAAGAAGGCGCATACATCGATTAAATAAGGTCGGACTCAGGGCCGAGCCCTGTGGCAGATGAAGGATCTCAGAAGTACATGGCTGCTGCAGCACTTTAAAGGTGCGGTTCTGAAGAAAATCTGCCAGCCACTCAATAGCATGTCCCCCGATGCAGTGGTGCCACAGTCGTTCCAATACAAGGCAATGGGACATGGTGTCGAAGGCCGCACTTAGGTCCAGCATGACTAGGGCCGCTGTCTTACCCACATCAATAATAAGTATCAGGGACTCTGAAGTCAACAAGAGTGATGACTCTGAATGTGCTCTGAATCCTGAATCAGTCTGGAGAATGGAGAATCTCTTTCTCGTCAATGTAGCTCATCAACTGCTGGTTAATGTGTTTTTCTGCGATTTTGGCACAGAGAGGTAGCAGACAGATATATGTGTCAAGTTCTCTGGTTTAGACAGCTCTAAGGAGGGCTTCATCAAAAGTGGAACAACAGTGGCATGCTTCCACTTTGCAGGGACCTGACCACTGCTCAATGACAGGTTGAGCAAATCACAGAGAGTAGGAGAACCCGATTGTACTTGGTTGGAGGAGTACTCATCTTAACCACTAATAGAGTAGTTATATTTAGAAAGCACCCTGAATAAATAGGGGGAAAGGGCCATGAGGTCGGGGATAGGTAATTTCTGGCTTTTCTGAGAAAGAGGTATATATTTTAGCACTTTTATCTGAGAACAATTGTGCAATCTTATTGCAATTAGTTACCGAACGGATGAAGGAGGCAGTCACATTCCAGGGAGGTAAGTGTTTTAACTATCAGAAAAATGTCCCCAGAGGACTTCTTAGCCATTGGATCTGTATGCTTCATATTAGTTTGTAGTATTTCTTCAAACAAGTGGTCCAGATGTTCACATGACTTTCATCAGAAGGAGGTCATCAGCAAACCACTCTGCTGATGGGTTTGGGTGCAAAATATTACATGTTTTCAGGGGTGCTATGTTATCTAAGGTCTTATTTATCCAAGCTTCTACCCGAAGATTAACTACCTGAGTGGACTGACTAAGCGATGGAGGGTTCAAGTTCAGAGCCACTGTACAAGGGGAAGGAGTAAGCAAGGACCATTTGCGAGTTTTGTTACAATGCGCTCCGGTTACTAATGGAGCTGAAAAGCTCTTAGTTACTTTGAAAAGGATAATTGGAGGGTCAGACCATGCAACAGGTATAGGATGAGCAGAACTAATGTGGGTAGGGTTCACAAAGTCAGGGTCCAGAATATGACCTTGTACATGGGTAGGAGTCTGGACCAACTGAGTAAAGCGTAACAGCCCAAGGTCCTCAGTAAGAGAAGATGCAGTGTGGCAGATAGTGTCTTCAAAATGTAAATTAAGATTGCACAAAATCAGAAAACTAGAATAACGAAGGGCATAAGCAGGTACTATGTCTTTCAGGGAGGTCACAAACTGTATGGCGGAACCAGGCTGGTGGTAGATTAAAAAGCCTATTATTTTGCAGCTACTAGAGAACACTAAGGAGAAACAGGCTGCTCCAAAGCCGACAATATTTACTTCATCAAAGCTGCACTGTATGTGGCATTTAAAAATAACTGTGATACCCCACCCCCTTTAGTTGGGTCTATCTAGGCCCAGGATAGCTTAGTCCTGTAGAACGGTATCCAGAATATGTGGAGCTGGATGAGCCGTAAGCCAAGTTTCAAGAAGAAAGAGAGCTTCAGGCTGGTGGCAAGACAAGAACTCTGAGATCTCAGTTTTATGTTTTGATAAGGAACAACATTTTAAAAGGAAGGACTGTGCAGGCTTCAGGCTTAGGGGATGCTTCGTTCCAGCGGGATCTACCCGTGGCGACGCTATGAACTAGAACACACACTTACTGCAGCTCCCAGCACTCAGGAGAACATCCATAGAGTGCCTACAGTTTTCCTGAATACCCAGAGCAAGTTGTAGACTCTCTCGCACTGTTTATCGACGATGAGCAGAAGCAGAACTTTCATTAGGCCTGGCCTATGTTGCAGTCCAGATGCAGACGGGCGCAGATGGACTTGCATTTGGTGTGCCTTTGGTGTGCCAGAGGCGCGTCGGCACAGCAGCAACATTTTTATAGCCAGTCTGCAGGTGGATGTGGCTAATCACCGAAGAACGAGGGGGGCCAACTGGAAACCAAAGGAGCCCTGAACCTCCACTCCTACCTGGCAGGCACCCCTCCCAGTTGGAACTGCTAGGAAACTAAGACCAGCTTAGATTGACAATTAAAAGTGACAAAAGGAAACCATAAACCCAGTAAAAGACCGGTGGGGCCTGATTTGAAAATAGCTGCCAACGGGGACGTGAGACAGGCACCTCCGACATCTAGTGCACTACAAGGAATACAAAACACAGAAGGTGAAGTGGACAGAGCCACTTACAAATGGTGTAAGTAGAGTGAAATTTTAGCATACCTGTTGATATGAGAGCTGCTGCATCCACGCAGCTGCCATGTTTATATAGCCAGTCTGCAGGTGAGCGTGGCTAATCACCAAAGAATGAGGGGGGCCAACTGAAAACCAACATAAATTAGGGGAGCAGTTGTATGATTTGCCCTAGGGAGGTAGGCAAGAATGTAAAACTATTCCTTAATAATGTCTAAAGATAGTTGTAAATTTCTGTTTCAACTTTGAAGTCCAGAATACTACAGCATATTCCACTCTTGTATACTTCATCACCAAAGTGAATGCCCTTGATAGAGCACAATTTGCTCTTTCATTTGTAGGCGTGCATTCCAATCATGAGTAGTTCGCACCCGCATATAATCCCTTATCATGTTAACATTTAGTTATTAAATCATGTAATGTAATAACGTGTAAAGTGAAGTGAGAGGTATAATTTCGTACAACGTGGAAGAAATTGACATTGCACTCATGTGCTAATTGATGAAAGCTTTAATGTGATGAGTTTTATATGTGACTAACAAGAGATGATTTGTTTGCTATGTAAAACAAATAAATTGTACATTGAATTAAATGTGCACAGTAATAATGATTACGTATATGTGTGCTTAATGAACTTGTATGTCGTTTCTAATGTTAGCCAAATTTTGTAGGCCTCGTGTTTTTCTCGCTGTCGCTCTCTAGATGTGTTTGCTAGCAGAATTCCTGTGTATGTAGAATCTGTTCTTTCTCGTGTATCTGTTGCAGGTGGAGAAATTCACCCTTGTTAGTTGGAATAACTCTTTTGTTTTAGGATCTAGGCTGAGGGAGCAGAAGATACATTTGTACAAGTTATTCTGATAATGTGGCTGGTGTTCTTTCTCATCGGAGAAGGCCTCGGAATCAAGGTCATTGAGCAAGAGCCTGGGAGCACGGTTGCTGCATGGAAAGTTACCTACGAGGAGGTGTCTCGCTGGATGGGGTGGTGTTATGATGTGCTGAGGGGGTGTGACTTACGGGTTTTGTATTGGGGTTAGGGACAGAGTCTGAGGACGTCTGCCATGCCTTGAGAGAAGAGAACACCTCAGAACGAGCTCTGTAGCTTTATGCTACATGACCCATTCAACGTTAGTGTACTTCTTAGGAAGCCTTCACATGCTGACACCTTTTCTGGAACTTGCTTGGGAAATGCTAAGTAGGAATGTCACGATAGTGGTAGAGTAGGGACAGACTAATGCTTTTCACTTACGAACCTCCAATGAAGGGGACTCTTGATGTCAGAACAGTTATATTTTGTGTTCTGATATTAGAATTGGTCATCCGGTACATGTTGCACTGCCTACATTTTATTCGTGGATTTGGTTTTGTATTAGTGCCCATGTACCTTTACACCCTCATTTTGAGGTGTTTGTATGTTCAACTTTTCCTGGCTTTGTAATAAATGTACTAAATTTGGATCTTGAGTCTGTGTTTCTTCAGTAAAATGAACTATTGTAATGGTAATGTATAATTGGCAATTGATTTCTCTCCCATCCACATGCTCAAGCAGGCAACAAAGAGCCATTGACCAGGGGTTTCAGAGTAAGTCTAGAAAGTGGAACCCGGCTCCTTCACCCTTGATGAGTCAGAATCTCAGATTGAGGCCAGTAGAGGATCCATGGATTGTAGAAATAGCACTGGTGAGAGCTGACAGCCTTGTCTTACCCCCGGAATGGTTCCAATAGTATGCCATTCTCTGTCAATAAAGCACTACAGTTACCTTAAAGGTTCACCCATTTATTAAAAGCTTTTCGTCTGTAAAGTAAATAGTTAGGCATTCCATTGAAAAAATATATCTCAGCCGCAGGGGCTAAATCTTGAACTATTGTCTGCCTATCTAGCATGTCTACCTTAATTGGATAACTTGCAGTAAAGGCATTTGATCCAAAATTCAAAGAGCTATTTGCAGTTTCTTTATAATGTGAATAATATCCAGAATTTTCTGGCTGTACATTGTTTTTATTTGAATTTCTTACGCAAAAGAAAAGCAGCATATTGTTACTTCAATTTATGATACGCATGTAGAGATTCATTTATTTATTCTTTTATTTTGAAACTTTACACAGCACGAATACAATAGCTTCATAGAGAACAGGTTCCGACTTCCTTCAAGACGTTTACATAAGGAAAGTTACAAGGATTGCATAAAAATGCACTTCATTAGGAGCCAGTTTCAAATTTTGAATTGTTCCTTACTATTTAGCAGCCGTTGCATTGTTAGAACTAGCCCTTTTTGCAGGGTCATCCCCAAACATTTTCCCTTCCTCCTGTATTTTTTCTGAACTGTGTTTGTTGGTTTCATGACTCTGGGCACTTTACCACTGGTGATCAGTATTAAAGTGCATGTGCTCTCTCTTGTAAACTTGGTAAGACTGGTCTACACCTGTATGGCATATTTAATTTCACTGTAAGTACCTTGTACAGTGGTATCCCATATACCCAGTGCCTGTAAATTAAATGCTATAAGTGGCTCTGCAGCGCTGCCTGCACCACCCACCAAAGAAGCCTTTCAAACCTGTCTTAGGCCTCTGCCACTGCAGGGCCTGAGCGCCCAGTTTACTGCTGCAGTGACGTGGCATTTAAAATGGTTGCCATGTCTGAAACTCTCCTTTTACTAAATATGTCACCCTCAAGGTAGGAACTAGATAGCCCTATGGGAAGGGTGCTGTGTAGGTGAAAGGCAGGACATGTGCCTTAACTCTGTGGCATGTCCTAGTAGTGACAAACCGCCTACTTGGTTTCTCACTGCTGTGAGGCTGCCCTCTCATAGGTTTGCATTAGGGATTCTATGATATATGTTTCAGTGGTAATTTCTAATATGAAAGTGGTAGCCTGGGCATGTTTGCCATGCTTAGAATAGTAGTGAAAAATATTGCTTATTGGTGAAAGTGGATTTGTCATGGCTATTTTAGAAATGCCACTTTTAGAAGTGGGTATTTCTGTGTGCTTATGAGTCTTTGTGCCCTGCCTGGATGTGTATTTACCATATGGTTTAGACTGACAGGAGAGAGGGGATGTGCATTCACTCTAGACAGTCACAAGGGGGGTTGAGGTGTGTCCTGCCTTTCCTAGGTGACTCAGCGCTAGGCTGAACAGACCTTGGCTGCATTTAGAGTGGCGGGAGGAGTTTCCCTTGCACCTGAATCGGCCTGATCTGCATTTAGAGTGGTAGGAGGAGTTGCACCTGATAAGGGCAGTGCTTGCCTTGTACAATGCTGTCTCTGCCTGCCAGTAGTGTGTCTGGGGCCGGGGCTTGGGATGTGAATGTGGGTGTTGTGCACCTCTAAACAGTGTCTGAAGTGCCCCCAGAACAAAGACCTTTGAACTATAAGTTCAGGGGCTGTGACCCTATGATTTGAGACACTGCGTGGTACTTGTAGCCAGATTCTGTTGGCTCTGCTAACTCCCAGAGGACTGCTGGATTGCCAGGAGGAACCGCCCCGGGACCTGACTCCTCTGGGGTGCTGACCCGATGCCTGCTGGGCTGAAAGAAGGACTGCCAATCTGCTCTGAGGACCCTTGTGCAGACCTGCTGGCCTGCACATTGCTGGTGTACCCCCAGTACTCTCCAAGGAGTGCTGTTATGCTCCTTGCAACTTTTAGCGCGTGGTGAAGCACTTCACCTTTGGCTGCTGAGAGCCTCACGGTAATTTCTTTGTGCGTTTTCTTTTCTTGAGGGGAAGTCTCCGGTGCACTTCCTACCAGGCCAGCCTTGCCTGAGCCTCCCCACCCACTGCTGAACAGCTGCTGTGAAGCAGAAGAGAACTCACCCAGCCAAGGCGTGACCAGCACGCCGGTCAAAGCCTCTGGTGTTGCCAAACAACCAGGGAACCAAAGCCAGTGCAACGTCATTTGCAGCCGGTCCTGCGCTGTCAGAGTTGGGCTGCAGTGTGCCTCCCCGGTGGGAGCCAGTGCTGCCCCAGCTGCACCGAACCGCCGGGCCGTGCTCCACTGGTAGGAGCTGATGCCTCATGCCTCCCGCCACAGAGAGCCCACCTTCTTTTTCCTCGGGGAAGAAGAGAAGGATGGAGACTTTGCCCCTGGTCTGCCCAACTGTGAAGGGCCTGATCGGAGTACCGCCAGTGGCCTCCTCGCACCAGGAGCACAGGCACATTTGTCGTCCTTACAGCGTAGGGCTGCAACCTTACCGGCTCAGCCCCAAGTGATTGGTGAGTGGGGCTGAGCATCACTATATTAAGCAGTGGGGCTGCACGTTTGTGGGGGCCAGTCCTTTGGGTGAAGGGAGGTCCCCAGCCAACGTGGGCATAGTGGGTGCCTCCCCTTCCTGTGGAGCACATACCTGGGAGACACGACAGCGGATTAATGAGGATGGGGTAAACTTCGACAGAGGCCCCCGCTCCTCATTTGAAAATAGGAGGTTCATCAGAGGTCCCGATCAGGAGCAGAGATTACTGCATTTCCGGTTGTAGGGGGGCAGGTGGCCCAGAAGCCTACCAGGAAGGGAATTGAATTACCACATAACACAAAATAAGAGTGCAGGGGCCGCTCTGGCCGTGAAAACTTGTTATGGTGGTAATTCCTGTACATTATGCCTTACGCTAACAGCCTTGTCTCTTGCCTAATGTGATGTTGTTGCTTATATCTAGCAATTGTCAGGAAGTGGAATCTATGTGTTCAGTGACGGTGTTTAAGCATAATCTTTTTATGCTGTTTTATAATGTGTGTGCCCTATGAGCATTGCTTTCATGTGTTATGATCATTGCACTACGGCAAAGTGATTTATGGTCTATGTGATGTCATGATAAGTGCCTAGTGACGCAGTGATTTATGTGATTTGGTCTAATGTGTTTTATGAACAATACAAAGGATATTTTTATATAACCTTGTGTGGAGTCTCTTTTTGTGGTGTGCCTAGTGTGTCACTGGTGTGTGTGTGTGTATGTGTGTTGTGCAAACACTTTACACATTGCCTCGGGGATAAGCCTGACTGCTCTGCCAAGCTACCAAGGGGGTGAACAGGGGTTATCTTTTGGGTATAATTCCTTTACCCTGACTAGAGTGGTGGGTTTTGCCTGGCTTAGGTGTATACCCTAGCCAACCAGAAACCACATTTTTAACATGCATAAATATAGACTTTCGGTTATTTCATTTTACACAGACAATATCCAGCTAGGGTTTGCTAATCCCAACAGATGTAGAAGAGATAGTTCATAAATCTTAAAGCATGAAGCCCACAGAAATCCATCATTTGGTTTCCTTTATTGTCCCTGAAGTCATCCTGCAGGAAAAACTATATGATGACTTATGTGCTGAGATCCCTGGCCTCCTCCATAAGACTTCTTGACCCTATATTTTTTTCCGCTTCCCGACAATGGCATAGTGCGGATGAATATTTCTTGGTAAGCATGGGTGATGGTGTGGCCACCCATACATATAGTCTCTCCCACATAAGGCAGATCTTCCCTCCTGGATGCCCAGCTCTCTTTGTCACCCATGTTGCTGTTGGAAGGTGAGCACGGTTGAGAACTGTGTGCATGGCACTGCCTAGCTCCTGGGCACAAGTCTCCAGAGCATATATGGAGGTAGATTCAGAGATGAGGTGGGCGATGGGAAAAAACGCTTGAGCACAGTAATGAACCAGTGGCAGTGGTAAGCTGGGTGGTTTGCTACATCTTGCGAGTGACTCAATAAGCCCTGAGTGAATCATAATTATTTACTTTATTATTACTGTAATATGTCACTTTTGAAAATTGTGAAAGAACATCAGCTCAGCTCCAAAGTCTTTAAAACAGTAGTGGGCTACCTTGTCATGGCTTGGGGCTGCTATTATATGCATCATGTTGGCACCCATACAACCAATGATTCGCAATATTTAACCATATGAAAAATCAAGGATATCAAGTTGTAATTTTGTAAATGTTAGCAGCAGGATAAAGAGTGTATATCTCTCATTGACCTCAATGAACAATGGTAACAAAATCAAAAGTAACTGACCAAAATAATGGACTGTGTTAACGGTTGAAGGTACATAAAAAGATCTGTCAAAATTATATCAATGTAGAGAAACAAAAGGAATTAGTAAAAGTACATTGAAAATGTTGTTCACATACATAGTTGTCGGGATGTGTTTATCTCCAGAGGCAAATCATCATACATTCCAGTCATGTACTTTTAGGAGTTCTTTTATGCACCGGATGCTGCTCTGCTATAACTATGTATGATATTTCGCCTAAGAGTATCACACTAAACTTTCAGGAGCAGATTTACAAGGTCTGGCGCATCTCTGCAAATCAGCAGGGATGCGCCAGAACACTTGCGACCCGCAAAACCACCCATGCGCCACCACTGATGCGGCGCATTTACAATGGGGTGCGCCGTGGCGCATGGATGGGCAGATGCGTGTCGCATCCCCCGGCGGAAATGCGGCGCATTGCTGGAGTCGCGTCGCAAGCGCGACGCGGCTCCAGCAAGGCTCGGGGGTGCCCTATGGCTAACATGCTCCGTCAATCCTTACGCCTGCTTCAAGCAGGCGCAGGGTTTTGACGCAGCTTGGCCGTAAAAGTAACTCAGTGAAATCTTGTAGATTTCACTGCGTCACTTTTATGAGGCGTACCTGCGAGGGAACGCCCACCCTGCGCTGGGACGCCCACATGAAACCTGATGCAGCTTTCATGTGGCGCAGGGGTTTACAACGTGACACATCTCCCTAGAGGCGTCAGGTTGTAAATACGTCGCAACATGACGCATGATTTATGCCACCGCTGCGTCATAGAAGTGACGCAACGGCAGCGTAAATGTGTCGCAAGGGGCTTGTAAATCTGCCCCATAGTTTGCAAAGTCTGTCTAGTAGAAGAGAACAGTCCAGTATTCTAAATACTGCATATAATTCCAATATGAAAAGAATGTGTAAGGGATCAGCTGCTTCTTGAGATTACTATGGATACTTTGCTGCATTCGGTTAGCTGCAAACGAAATTGTACATTGTTGGGGAGTGAGTTTGTGTTTAGAGGAACTTGAGTCAGTATGTACCCATATTTTTGTACTCCTGGCGAAGAAAACTCTTTGTCAGATCCTCTGGGCTTGGAATTGCTTTCCAGTCAATAAGTGGAACTGCCTTACTCCAAATTACCATTTGGTGTAAAGTCAGCCCGGTTGATGCAGTACTGCTATTTAATTTCGCCTGTATCAGTAAGTGACCTCTTGAATGACTCTTCTTCTTTCAACGTTATAACTTTATCAACCATTCTCACCCTCCTCGTATTTTCGTCATATACTTTCCTTCCTATACCTATTGCAGGACGCAGCAATTAAATGAGAAACAGTGGTCATTACTAACTGTGTGTGGACCCCTACCTCATCACCAATGACTAACCGACAGAATAGAATAGAGGACGACAATGGACCAATGGAAATGCATTACAGTCTGCATTTCGATACTGAAGGCCATATGCTACATAAAGGGGGCATGTTGCATTCCGTTTTACTTTCTCCTCTTGTTCCCTACCTCAGAAAGACATCAACTACAATAAGCTACACTAGAGATTCCAATTGGCTGGTTCGATTGGGGTCAAAGATCTGGTATTCATTTAGCTTAGTAATCCATAGAACCATGGGCTGAGTGGGGGTAGAAGGTGCACTTATGCAGCCAAGGAGAAAGCACGGTATGAAGAAGGCACCTTCAAGGGTAAACGAGTAATAAAGTTCTACCAGTTACTAGAAGGTTTATTTCAGGTAATATTCAGATGATTAGTGTTAAAAATGTAGAATTCAGAACTTGCTATCTGGCTGAAGTTTTTTCCTCCCCAAAGTTTCAATCCAAAAGACAGGTTGCATATGCTCTACCACACACAGGGGGATATTCACAAGGATCTATCGCCGAGTTAACGGCACTATATCGCAGCCAAAGTTGCGATAAACTTATCGCCCCAATCACAAACTGGTGTTAACATCCCACAGCACCAGGTTACCCGCGATAGCAGCACAAAAAACATCGCCACAGATGACCCCCGCAACTATCGCTAATGAGATGCAAAGTAGGCGTTCCCGTGCCCAAAGCCGGGACAGCACCACTCCACAACATTCACAACGACCAGCCAGAACTGCGATAAGAACACAAAACAGGCGATATGGCACGTTAGCAGCAGGAAAATAACACCTGCTCTGACCTGGTGCAAAGTCGGACCACAGCCTGCACCACAAAAGGGAGCCCAGCTCACAGCCACATCGGAAGGGCAACAGATGCCATGGAGCCACTGGTCATGCGGCCCGTACACCCAAGAGGGCACAACACCCACCGCCACCTCCCCAGGACCCCACCCGGAATAATCCCCCGGACCCCCACAGAGGCAGCACAAACAAAGACAGCGGACCTACAGGAAACGCACCAGCCTCACAGACCCAACACCTGACAATGTCATTGCCCACTACAGGCTCAAAAGGACAACCATCCTATGCATCCTGACCAAAAACACCCAACAGGCCGACGGCACCAACGCAGCGGACAACCAATATCCCACCCCACACAAAGCTGCTGGCTGTGCTGCACCTGTTGGCCCCTGGTACCCCCCCAACCAACACCCTCCAGAGTCGGAGGAGTCACACAGCCAGCCACATCCAAGTCCCTATGTAGTATCCTGGTTCTAATGTGGTTTATGCTATGCTAGTGGAATTCTCCCTGAATGATGTAATCTGGAATGTTGGGAGTGAGAGGCTACAGTTGAGAAGGACTGAGCAGCATGCTGGCTGCTCCTGGTGGGGCTGAACTACCGGATTTGTAACTACTACAATAAATACTCCTGAAACACCACAATCTGCCTGGAGTGAGTTACTACATTTTTATGGCGACGAGGTGTGAGGGTTCCAGTCGCATTGCTACAGTACATATCTCTTGTCTATGTCTAATTTTGGAGTTACCTCACATTGTGCACAATACCTGTTTCTCCGTACGGGGTAGGGGTTTTTGTCCCGTTTGTTACAGTGCACGTTGTTTTGCCCATTCGTTACAGTGCACAATATTTTTACCTCTTCATGGGGTGTTTCACGTGGGTTGTGTTTCTGCTACTCTTGTGCACAACATTGACCTCTCAACGAGGTATGTCTCTTTTGTCACAGTGCACAATGTTTTTTCCTCTTCATGGGGTGTTTCACGTGGGTTGTATTCCCGCTACTCTAGTGCACAACATTGACCTCTCCAAGAGGTACGTCTCTTTTGTTTCAAGTGCACACTTGTACCTCAAGGTTCCACGAGGTATGTCTCTTTTGTTTCAGTGCACACTTTTACCTCAAGGTTCACACGTTGCGAGGCTGCTGCCCCGCATTCCCACTCTTCAATTACATGAGGTGTTGCGCGGACTGTTGTTCCGCACATACATGCACATTTCTTGACCTCTCCGTGAGATGTGTTTTTGATCATTTCCCTTTTTCATGTGCATATCAATGGACCTCCAGTGGAGGTACATATCACGGTCTTACACCTTCACTACTTAGTGCAACGTTTCTTTTACCTTATGTCAGGTGTGTAGTGTGGTTTGTGTTTTTAATATAACAGTGCACTATGTATAGACCCCTCTTCTGGTTGCCTCTGCGTGTTCATATTGTTACCCACATGGGTGTATAGTTTTGGTTCTTGTCCATTAACTATAGTGCATTGGTTTACGTTTGACTGGGCGTTTTCCTCTCAACTTTGTTTTCTTTTTCATTCTCAACACTGTAGCCCAGTACTTTTCTATTTTTCTTTACTCAATTGTTTTTTTTATTATGGAGAAGTATGAGTTATATAATATATTTCTCTTCTTCTCTGTCTTTTTGTTTCATCATGCTCTGACCTGCCTCTGTGCATATCTGTCTGGCCAATGGGTGTGCAGGTGGTAGTCATCAGTGAATTTTCCTTCTATTCTTTTCTTGTTCTTCTTTTGTTTATTTATAGAAAGGAGGATGGGATATTGATTGTGTTTATCTGTTTCCTCAGTTTCTTGGTTGTTTTCTTTCTCTCTTTCTCTGCCCTGTCTCTTCCTGTACGCTCCCCTCTTTTACGTTCATTTTAGTTTCTACGTCAGATTTTACTTTTCTCTTTTCTGTTTGGAAGAAAAGAGGATATGTTATATGCTAGCTATATTGTAATTTATGTCATCCATCGCTCCACCAGTGGAACCCTGTAAGTATGATGTAACATGGAATGTTGGTGTATGAAAACCACAGTTGAATAAGGGCTGAGCACCATGCTGGCTGCTCTTGGTGGGGCTGTATTACTGCTCTACTATTGAGCTACAATAAATACTCCTAAAACATCTCAACCAGCCTTGAGTGATTACTACACCCTCACACCTTTGAGTTGGATGTTGCCGCCCGTTTCTCTACTGCCAGCACTCATTTTTAAAATTGACTAAACTGATTGAAAATCGCATTGTTTTAAAAATTAATTATCTGTGCATAGAATTGAAGTCATATTGCTATTACCCACCGCTAAATCTTGACGTCCCTTGCCCGTTCTCCAACCCCTAGGCCTTAGCCAATCGGCCATAAGGAGGAGGAGCTAGAGGCGGGGCCAGGTATAAAAGCGGCTGCAGTGCCGGAAGCGGGCAATTTGAGTTGGATGTTGCCGCGCGTTTCTCTGCTGCCAGCGCTCGTTTTTAAAATTGACTAAACTGCTTGAAAATCACATTGTTTTAAAAATTAATTATCTGTGCATAGAATTGAAGCCATATTGCTATTACCCACCGCTAAATCCTGACGTCCCTTGCCCGTTCTCCAACCCCTAGGCCTTAGCCAATCGGCCGTAAGGAGGAGGAGCTAGAGACGGGCCAGGTACAAAATGCTTGCCATATCAGGGGAGCGCAGCGGGCGCGCCAAAGGCAAGCCCGTCTGCACCCGGCCGTGCCCGGCCGGGACCAGGGGCCACGGATTATGGCCAAACGATCAGCTATCCCTGTAGGAAGCTAAGATCACTAGCGCAACACTGACCCCCCTTGGACCCTGCCACTTACGGCCGCATATTGGCTAACGGCATCCTCCAAACTCAGCCGGGGCATACCCTCCCTCCTGCTCCCAGCCACTTCTCCCCCTCAATTATCAATCCTACAACAGCAAATCAAACCATCCTCCGTTTCCTTTACCTTAATACGCGCTCCCTGATAAAGCTGATGTCCTCCTGATCACTGAAACTTGGTTAACTCAAGATTCCTCGCCCGATATCCTAGCAGCACTCCCTTCTGACTATTACATCCTGTCGGCCAACCGGCCCCCAGGGAAGCTGGGTGGCGGTGTTGCCGCCATAATCCACAAAGATTATAAATTCACCACCATGACCTCTCTTGTCCTCCCAGAGGTCGAGAACATTGTTGCCAAACTCAACACTGACACAGGGTCATTAGTGTTAGTGCTTATTTACCGACCCCCTCAGGCAATGTCCACCTTCCCTCTCTCCTTAAGTGAACAAATGGCCACTTTAGTTGTAAATCATGCTAAGGTTCTTCTCGTTGGCTATTTGAACTACTGGTTCAATGAAGTCTCGGGCGGGCCCCATGCGGTAGAACTATCTGAGCTTCTCTCCAACTTGAACTTGGCCCAGCATTTATTCACCCCTACTCATGAAAAAGGACACACCTTGGATCAAATATGGTCCCGCAATCTTTCACTATCGCTGCCTATAATCACCCCATGTATCTGGTCAGACCACCACTTGATAGAGTTTACAGCTACTATCTGTTGTCATAACAAACCCATTATATTGGCGGGCGGCATGACAAGGAAGTGGAAATCCCTAGATAAGCCGGATTTCATAAACTCCTTGACTTGCTCTTTACCTACCTTCAGCCCTGACGTCAATTCCATGGAAGAGAACATTTCTGAGTGGTTATTGTCGGCAAGTAATGTACACGTCCCCCTTGCTAAGTTTTCCCGCACTAGCCACTCAGATGCTCACAAATGGTTTACAATCGATCTCAAAAAACAAAAACTCGAGTTGTGCCAAAAAGGGAGAAAATGGAGACTAAGATACTCCATTGAAGATAAGGAGCAATTTTTGAAAGCTCGTAGAGAGTATAAAAAAGCCATGTTGAACACTAAAGCAGCTTACTTTTCTACTCAAATGCTAAATGCCCACAACAAATCTAAAGAAATCTTTAAGATTGTGAATGATTTGTGCAATGATGAGAGAACTTTGCCTACTCAGGCACCTACTCAAGAACTCTGTAATTCCCTGAATAAAGTTTTTCTGGACAAAATCACCACCATTAAAGCCAGTATCCCTTACATCATCAGTTTGGAACCACAGGAAGATATTTCCAGCAATCAATTCACATTAGACCTTCTTCCACCTATCTGTCCCAAAACACTATTAGAGCTCACGACCCGTGTTAAATCTGGGTCGTCCAATGATAGTTGTCCACCTCATGTCTTAAAAGACATCCTTTCCGTCTTGCCTCACAGTGTACTCCCTTTCCTTAATGAGTCACTTGCTCAGGGCAAGGTTCCCAGTGTTTTTAAGAATGCGACGGTTGTTCCCCTTATTAAAAAACTTGGGGCCGACCCCACGAATATCTCAAATTACCGCCCCATTTCTCTCCTCCCCTATCTTATCCATTCGCTAAAAAACAGAAAGATCACCATTTTTAACTACACTGACGATCTTCAGCTTATTTTCCCACTGGACTCCCCTGACTTCGCTGCTGAGTTTCAGGCTACCATGCTTCACATCCAACGTTGGATGTATCTGAACCACCTGAAACTCAACCCAGGCAAGACGGAATTAGTGCTGCCTGGGAAGAGCGAGAGCTACTGGTGCCCGCACTACTGGCCGGCGGAATTGGGGCCACCCCCACTCCCTCCCCCTCGGTGAAAAGTCTAGGGGTTACCATCAATGCAGATCTCTCACTCAGAGGACAGGTGGGAGCGGTGATCTCCTCTAGCTTCTTTCAATTGCTCAAAATCAAGAAAATCGCCCACCTGCTGACTCATTCAGCTCTCATACAGGTGGTGATAGCCCTGGTCCTCTCGCGACTCGACTTATCGAATTCTATCTACCTAGGCCTCCCAGCTTGTCTACTACAACACCTACAAATCGTCCAGAATCAGGCAGCAAGACTTATCCTCCTTCAAACGGAAACGGCAAGGAGGCTGCCGCTTTTCCTATCTAGCTCCTAAATTTTGGAACTCACTCCCCCTGGCACTCAGGAGCTGTGACAGCCTCCTGGGCTTCAGGAAAGCTTTGCAAACCTGGTTATTTGAGCAAGCCTATGCATAGTCACTCTGCCACGACATTCCTCATAATTAGCGCCATGAAACCTACGGGTGAGCGTCGCTTTAAAAGTTGTTATTAACATAACATAACACCTGTCCTGGACATTACCATCAACCTGGTATCCCAGTCCCTATACGTCCAACACAATGCGCAGGATCCGCTGGAGACCAAGCAAGGACCATACACCATAGCTAGATGCATGCACGTGTTGGGGGCAATCCACAGCACACATGCCCTACCTGTGCCCCCTGGTGACACAGCACACAATCACCGCAACAGAAAGCACATGTCTCACATCAATGTGCAGGCAACAACCGAACACTGTGGAACTTCCACCAATGTCGCCTCCAAATACCCAGCCAGTGTGCATGATTCCTTCATCCTCCGACAGTCCATCAGCAACCAGCGTTCCCAGGATGACACCAAGGGAAATGCACAGCCCCTTAGCAAGTTCCAAATGAACACCCCACTCACCACAACTCCACAACCATGCAACTCATACCTCTGGCAATGCACATGTCACAAATTCACAACCAACATGCAAAACAACATGCCCACCCACCAGACATGACAGAACAACTCACAATGGTAATCTGGGCAAGCCGTGAACATGAGCCATCAACGGCATGGCACCTCAGCCACACACTAGCCGAATGTGAGGAGAGGTGGCAACCAGGCATGTGTGAAGGATGCAGGAGAACCATGATTGGGAAAGTACATAATGCCAATAGTGGCGGAGATGTGCTGGACAGACCGCAGTATGCCGAACACACCCATATCCATGGCGACATACACCGCTGGTGTATGGAGTGTAGTGGACAGTGGATGCAACCATGTCACCCCAGCCAGCGGGGGAGTTCGCAGAAATGTTGCTTGTTACGTCCCCCCCATAAGCATGAGTGGAGTGGGATGACCCGGCGTATGCCAGGACAGCGTAGACGGGTGAATAAAAAGCACATAGCCCTGGGCGTGGTCCTCTTCCGGGAAGGCCAACGTCTCTGCCAGGGTGGCGCCTCTCACCACACCAAGGGGCCGACGCCGTCCACGTGAGTGCAGTTGCCTGCGATCCTGTGCGCCTGCCATACCCCGGCCCGCTGGGCCCCGAACCCGTCAGGCCCGCACCTGCGCAGCCAGGCCACACTGATCACTTTCCGACACTGGTGTGTTTTAAGGAGGGCCCACCACATGCCTGCACAAGCTCCAAGCCCGAGGGCCGCGACCTTGGCAGCCTCTCAGACCATCACGGCCTCCACGATACAGGCCCGCTGTAGTCCTTTCTCATTGACGTACTCTACTGCTGCCTTCGGCCTACACCACGGCCAAGTAGGTCACACATTTGGAACTGAGTCTTGATTACACCATTGCAGTGAACATTATTTAAGGCAGAGTTCATGTCACTATACTCCCTTCGATGTGGTGCCACCAACTCTGTGCATAGCATTACAACCACACGTGTCTGTAGGCCTACGGGGACTACTGCCCTCGGCCTAAGCTGCGCACGAGTAGGTCACAGATTTGGAACTGAACATCGATTATTCAAAGGCAGAATCCATATCATCGCACGCAAGGACAGGAGTAAGAGGATGACGCGTTGCAGTCCGGAGGGAATAGGATCATCGTTACGGAGGTGATCAAACACTACCGACAACTGCCCTGGTGTCACTAACTCTGTGCATCACGAGCCTACGACAGGTGGGTGTGGTCCCCTGCTGACTACTGCCTTTGGGCCACACTATGGACAAGTAGGTCACACAATTGGAACTGAGTCTTCATCATACATTATCCGTGTACGCATAAAAAGGAAGATTCTACCTCTCTGTACTCCCTTTGGTCAGGTGGCAGCAACCATGTGCATATCCTCCCAACGACACGTGGCTGTGGGCCCTTGCTGACTGCTGCCTCCGGCCTACACTGCAGTCGAATAGGTGACACACACCTTCGAATTCAGCCTTGGTTTATTTATAGCAGACTTGATGTCCTTGTGCAGGCCTCATCGTAGACTGCATCCCCTTTCAGCCCCGGTGTCACTATGTTTATTCCCCGAGACCCATGGACACTTTCTGGTTTGACTTTGGTGGCGACTGAGTCCATGGACTTGGGGTTGTCGTCGCCATGATGGTGGTGATACTGACTTTGTGGCGAAAACGAGGCTGTGGCATTCCACCCTTTCCATTTGCTGCTTCTGGACAGCTTCCACCCTCTGCATCATGCCCTGGAGGACACCTTCCACTGTCCCCCGCAACCCTCTGCAACATACACCTCGGACATTGATGAGGACCCGCTCAGGTCGCATGGCCCATCTGACTGCACTGCAATTCACCGTCCTGTGGCTGGGTGCCTGTGCCAGCCGCAGTGCATCCGGAGCCACTAACTGTGCTGGTCATGTCCGGGACCCCTTCTTTTGAGATATTGGATGGCCTCTGAGGCGATGGCCTTAGGGTCATCAATGCCATTTGTCTGTGGTCCTGCGCTGTCCGCTGCCTCCGGCCTCAACTGCGGTCCACCAAGCGCCCTGAGATCTTTTGGTGATATGTGCGCTCTACAAAAACATTTGACATTGACATATCAAATCGAGTCCTTACCGGCCCTGGTGTCGCATCACCGCAGGAGGCACACGCCAGGTGGTCCCTGACGGGTAATAGACACCAACGTATGTGATCTAGTTCGCCTTCCATGGGTTCAGACCCCACCCACACCTGTTCGGCCACCTCCTTTTGGCATGCTGACATATGGCATTGGGGTGCCATGTGTGGGTGGGTGAAGTGTCGTGATCCAGCTGTGCTTGCGGGTGCTTCCTGCTGTGTGGTCTGTTGCTGGTTCTGTGTAGCTTGGCTGCCCAGGTCCTGGTGGTGGGTTGCGTGGGATGTCCATGGGCTGAGGGTGTCTGTGTCGAAGGTGTGGTGGTCCTCTCCGGCATCACAGATGTGTTGTCTTCTGTGCTCTGCTGGAGGTGTTGTGTGCCCCTCTGCAATGTGAAGGGGAGATGTATGTTGACATTGTGTTGACATGTTTGTTGGCTCATTGTTCTGGTTTACATGCAGACTGTATGATAATGTACATTGTGACTGTTTGGGAGGTGTTGAATTCTGCTGCGGGACAGTGTACATTTGGACTACACGATGGATGTGAGGTCATACGCTTAAATTTCCATTTCACAGTTTCATACTCTGTCAGATGTAGTTGGCATGTTTCTGTGCATGTGCGTAGCCAGTTGTGTCCTCTGTTCTGCAGTGTCGGCTATGCGCATTGTACCACGTTGTCTTCAATGTGGGTGTGCTGTTCTTGCTATGTGTGTGTGCTGCAGTGTGCCAAGGGGACCAGGGACATGGTCCTGGGTAATAGTGGGTGTGCAGTGTGCTACACCTCATTGTGCATGTGTTCCATTGTGCCCATCTCCCCCCATCCCCCCATCCCCCCAGTCCCTGTTCGTTACTCTCCCTGTTGATGTTGTGTCAGGTCCTCTCGAGCTGTGTCCGTACTCCCTACTCCTTGCACCGTCTCCACACTGATGACTATGGCCTTGGTTTCCTCCAGCTCCTCCTGTGGCGCAGGACTGCCACCTCCTGTCACCGTTGCTGCTTTTATGTTGGCAGCGGGTTTGTGCCTGATTTAGGTTGTCACGTCATGCCGGCACCTCTGGGCCTCATTGATAGGCCTCCTCAGGCACTCTGACTGCATTCCAGGTGGTCTGCTTGCGGGTCAGTTGCTGGTAGTGTTCTGTCACCTCCGTGATGCTGGTCTTGTTTTCCTGAGGTCTGCACCCTGTCTTCCTCTCCCTCTTCTCCTTGGCCTTCCCTGACCCCGTTGTTCCTTGCTGGTGGTCTGTGGGGGTTGTGGGGTTCGCGTTGGCCTCTGCGCTGGGTCAGGGTGCATCCATGTCACTACATGCTTTGGATTGTTTCTGGTGTGTTGTTTCTGTGGGTTTTTTGGTGCATTTTCCCACCAGATGCGTGGGATTTGCAGGCCTGTGGCTGGTTTTCACTACTTTTTGTACTGTGATTAACCTCATTGCCTGAGTTTTTGCATTCGCATTTCGCATTTTTGCGGCATGGCGTTGAATTTTGCACGACCATTTGACGCGTTATCTGGTGACTATCGCATGCTACCGCTGCGTTGTGAATACTTGGTTGGCACAGTGTAGTTTTCCCGCGATAGGCTGCAATGTTAAGAGTTGCATTAAGCTACTCTTGCGGTAGTTATCACACGTTCTTGTGAATATACCCCACAGTATTTAAACAGAATATCGAGTTGTTAATATCGACTGACACAATTATCGAGTTGTAAATATCGTGGCAGAAATATTGACTGCAGGGGGGCGCGAGGTGGCGACATCCAAGATGGCCGCATACCTGTGAGGCTCGGGAAGCTTGGAGACCAAATCCGCAATTTATCCTCACTTCTACCGACAATACTACAATGTGCCGCTACCTGCTTATTCCCTAAACCATCCGGAACCTGTGTGAGAAAAATCGTGGCTCTCACGGCCGAAGAAGGTGCTTCAATCTGCTTTCAGTGTTGCGGGGACTTCTGGGAGCGGAGTGCCTGGCGACCCGAACGGCAGCCGCCGTCACTCGAGCCCCGGGGATTCCACATGGCGGTGGGCCCTGTTTGCAACAAACCCGCCTCCTGCCCCGTCCTGCGTGGAGAAGCCTGCTCCCCACGGGATCGCTCCCTATTGTAATTACCGGCGCATCATACAGCGGCGCAGATATTGGTCGCCGGAGGAGACACTGTGAGGGGCCTGGTGTCAGGGGTGAAATCTCTGCTGTTGGGGTCGCGCCATTTTCCCTACCACCTCAGGACTGCTGCTGCCCACTGTGTCACCCCCCCGAGGACACCTAACGACAGGCAGACCGTGCGCCACTGTGGGGGAGTGAATGCCACATATCTCCCCACCACAGAACCTTGAGGGCGGCGCCATCTTAGCAGGCCGGCTGGATGCTTCACTACTGTATAGACTTTGTTGCCCTGCCTCGCCCATATCCCATAGCGCACCATTCGGCGTCCCACGACTCTGCCCGCCTGCCTTATTCCCCCGAGATGCTAACCCGAACTTATCTGCGGGACACCGGAAGGCCGCTCCCTTACATTCGTGCGATCGCCGGCAGGCCTGACTGCGCCCAGCGCCGTGGGTACTGTAAATCTCCCAGATTTGGCCTGCTGACGGTGGTGCACTCTGTTGTATCCAGTGCCCACCCATAATCACACACCAGTACCCTAATCGTCCACATGAAGCTAGGACGCACAGAGGAGGCTGTTGGGCTGTGAGAAACCAACTACGAGCCCAGATGCTGACATTTAAGACCTGGAGGAGGTTGGTGCTGTTACGCTGCTCTCGATCGATTTATCACCTGATGGTGCTGCCCACGACGGGCACAGATATACCTGACCGGCATCACTGCATCTACGCCTCAACAGCTGCCAGTCAGACGACACCCGCCCATCTATAATACTGTGTTATCTAAATATATTGAGGAGGGCAATGAGGAAACCTGATGGGCGCCAACCTAGGCTCACCTTTGAAAACAAAAAGCCTGCTATGCAATCCACCTCAGCAGATTCTGGTCTGGCCAGCACTGACCAGGCGCATACGCCCTCGCCGTCCTCAGCGGATGACGTTAAGATACTACTCCTGGCTGTTCAGCACAGCATCACTGACCTCTCCGGCAAAATGGACACGATAAACAGCCGGTTAGATTTCCTTGTCCAGAAAGTCGACAAACATGATGGGCAGTTGAAGGAAGCTAGGCGCCGCATATCCGAGAACGAAGATGCCACCTCACAGATGCAACAACAGGTGTCGCAAATGGATAAATTGCTAAAAGTAATCGCCAAAAATGAGGACATAGAAGCTAGGAGCCGCCGAAACAATATTCGCATCCTAGACATACCTGAAAGCACAAATACGGGGCCCATGGAGGACTACATTGAGCGCCTCCTACCGGGTACCTTTGGTGCAGACTCTCTCTCTGCAGCTGGTGATAGAACGCGCCCATCGCTCCCTGGGTCTATGACCTCCGCCGGGTGAAACTCCGTGGCCCATTGTAGCCCGTCTCCTGAATTAACGAGGCCATGATGCGGCACTGAAGAATGCCCGAGAACAGAAACCACTGCAATTCGAGGGTAATACATTCACCATATATCCTGACTTCACTATGGCAGTGCAGGAAGCGCGTCGCAAATTCCTCCCTGTCAAACAGAAATTGAGCAAGGCTCAAATAGAGTATGCCCTCATGTACCCTGCAGGACTTTGGATTACAAGTCATGGCAAACACATCTTCTGCACGAATCCGCAACAAGTGGAGGACTTTCTGAAGACTAACCAACGACGATCGCCATGACGGGAATGTGCTTCCAGATCTCCTTCTCCATCCTTGGACTGAACGGAGTTGTGTGGACATAAGCTGTGATGACTCGGTGTTGGTCCTCCCGCTTCTGGTGAGTTTTGCTGAGCTGTATTGCTGCAATGTTGGGACTCGCGGCGTCCGCCCCCTCCCTGATGGGGTCCCTGTAGCCCCTCAAGATGGAACTTTTCTTCTACAGGATAGTCACGGACAGCTCAGCGCCATTTGGGCTTTGAGCAATATATGGCGTTTATGACTCAGTACCTGTTTTTCTATTGGTAGGCTTGCACCATACATCGCCAAGCACCCTTCCCCCACCCATCACTCTACCCCCCGTCACTCAGTGACATCCGGGGACTACAATGCAGCTAGAGGTTGGAAACGGGAAGGTCTTATAGCCCACTGGCACCCCCCCTTATGGGAGATCCCCTATACTGTCTCTATTTCTATGTTTCTTATTGTTATTTTCTTTTATTGTTTTGTTGGCCTTATTTGGGTATGATAAAACAGCCATGTTTTTTTATGGGAATGGGTGGGCGACTTAGTACCGGCATGTTTGGGGTGCTGTTGTTGGTGGGGGTGGCGCTGTTATTTGCTAGTTGCGGTAATGGTGGCACACTGAGGTTGCTTTTAGAGATGGGAGTGAGTTGGGAATGTTAGGTTTTACTTTTATGTATTTTGAACAGCAGCATACAGACATGGCAGTAACTGTAGGCATAGACACACTACCTATACACAATGTCATAATCACCATAACCCCACATCAGAATTGTAATCGTAGCTCACACTGAACAACTTTGCATCAAATTGATCACATGGAATGTCAGAGGCCTGCGCGACCCTCGTAAACGAAGACAAATATTAGCGTATCTTGATAGACATCATATACAAATTGCAATGCTTCAAGAAACACACATCGACTCTCGACGACCTAACTGTTTTGCTAGCAAATGGACCTCTGCCCGGGTGTTCTCCTCCTACTCAACATACTCACGAGGCACACTCATATTAGTGAAGGAAAATCTGCCTTTCATACTGGGAGGCACATTTAGCGATCCCTCCGGTCAGAGTTGTCTGCTCTGGGGTACGCTGGGCACACAATTGGTCATCCTAGCTTGCTGTTATGGCCCTAACATGGATGACCCAGACTATTTCACTACTCTTTGGGGACAGATAGTTAAGGTGGGGTCCACTCACATCATATAGGGCGGAGATTTTAACACTACCCTGCACCCATCCATAGATCGATCCAATCCCCTTCCTCATCACTACACCAGCACCCAAGACACCCTTTCTTGTTTATTTCTCGATTACGGGCTCATTGACGCGTGGCGGTACGTACATCCAACCAACAGGGAGGGCACCTTTATACAGCTGGGCACTCAACTTGGTCGAGGCTCGATTACTAGGTATGCTCACGGGGGGTGGTCCTTTGATTCATTCAGCAGAGCATTTGACCCGCACATATTTGGACCATGCACCAGTCTGCCTAGAGATAGACCCCCCTAATTTAATTGTCACCCCACCTGGAGACTAGGGCCTGAGGCACTGTTGGAACTGTCTTTCAGGCTGAAATTAGAGAGGAAATTACCGACTATTTTGCCAGAAATAAGGGCTCTGTTACCTACGTCGGCACAATTTGGGAGGCCTATAAAGCCACTATACGGGGTTCGTGCATGTCAAAGAGCTTTGGGGTACTCAAAGATATTCGGAGAAATTTGTGACGTCTGAAAACTGAGATAAAGCAACTTGAAACTGACATGTGGAGTGTGGGGTCTGGTGCCCAGACAGCCAAACTCTGGGAAAAACGTACGGATTACACTACCACTGCGGAACGGGAAGTCAAATTTAGAGGTAAATATTTTATCACCTGTCGGTACGGTGAGGGCGAGCGGCCCGGCTGAGCACTGGCGAATGATATTGGACAACCGCGCTTCTCTAACTATACCTTAGATGTGGTTGATGGAGATGGGGTACGACACAGGGACAGTCTCGAACTGTTAATTCCTTTACTACATACTATGCCGATCTTTATAGCTCAGGCCCTGATTTTTCTCACTACCTTAATGATATAGCTCTGGGGTGGCTGGGCGACCACGACCACCATCGGGAATTTTTGGTGGCACCATTCGAGGGCGACGAGCTGCAAATTAAATCAGGCAAAGCGCCGGGGTCTGACAGGCTTCCCATAGATTTTTACAAAACCTATATTGATCAACTTCTCCCAGTACTAAAATAAGTGTTTCTAGAAGCTCAGGAGACTCAGATGTTGCCCGCTTCGATGAGAGAGGCTCTAATCACCTCACTATTAAAGCCGGGCAAACCTGCGGACCAATGTGAATCCTATCGGCCCTTCTCTCTAATAAACTCAGATGCAAAAATCCTCAACAAACTTACAGCAAATCTCCTCAGTCTCCTAATGGAGAACCTCGTTCTGCCGGATCAAGCGGGGTTCATCTTGGGATGGGTGGCCTCTCACAACCTTAGGACGCTCTTCTCAATCCTACAAACTGTTGACCCGCAACTGGCACTAGTGGCGGTATTCCTCGATGCCACAAAAGCCTTTGATTCTTTGGAATGGGACTGCCTGTTTACTATATTGCAATGTATGGGGCTCCCCTAGGGATTTTTGGCCTTGATCCGACTTCTCTATACTTCACCGAAAGCGAAGGTTTTGATAAATGGACATGTTTCCCCCTTGGTCTCTCTCTCTCGTGGCACTCGGCAGGGATGTCCACTGTCTCCCCTTCTCTTCACCTTGGCCATGGAACCTTTGGCAGCTAAGGTCAGGCAACATCATCAAGACAAGGGCCTCCGTTGCTTTCTCCACCCAATCCTCATTTCCCTTTATGCTGATGACGTCACCCCATATATTAAGGAGCCGCACCAAAACCTCAATCCTCTACTCCGGGAATTCGTCAAATTTGGCAGCCAATTCGGTATCCATATCAACTGGGCCAAATCCCAGATCTTCCCACTAACCACTGCAGCCACACCATTCGAAACAGATTTCCCCATCGAATGGTGCTCTGATGACATGAAGTACTTAGGGATACGTGTTATGGCAGACCGTGAAGAGCTGATGATACACAATTATGGGTGGGCATTGGAACATCTTACTGGTTGCATCACTGGATGGATTGTGCTTCCCTTGACCATGGCTGGCCGCATCTCCCTTATTAAAATGATAATCCTTCCTAAATGTTTGTATCTATTTCTCAATATCCCATACGACCCAGGCTGACATTTTTTCACCTCACTCCGTTCAGAGTTGATTCGATTAGTGTGGGGTGTCAAGCAACCTCGCATACAATGGGACACACTCATGCGACCATACTCGCAGGGGGGCTTTGACATTCCTAATTTTGAATTATACTATGTATGTGCCCAGACACATTATGCTCATTTCTGGTTTCACCCTCCTCGGTATACACCTCATGTTGCTACTGATCACTGGATTGCAGTCCCAATTCCTTTGGAGGGTGTCATACTATCCAAGGGCGAGGCCCGTGGGCCTCATCTGTCCTCTGTGGACTGCACGATCAAAGCCTGGTCCTGATTACCAATCGCATACTAGCGCCCTGCCTATACTCCCCACTACTCCCTCTCACCTATCATCCAGAGCTGTCATTATTGCAAGTGGGTATCTTTAAGAAAGTTGCAACTACCCGTAGAATCCGCTGTTGGGGTGATTTATACCTTAATGGAAAACTTTGCACTCTCCAACAACTCTTTCCAGACCCCCCACCTTCGACTATGGAAACCTTCCTATACGCCAGGCTTTGACATGAGATTAGAGACTGCAACCCAGTGTACCCAATGGAACATGCATTGGTGGCTCCTCTGCATCATGCCCTCCTCGCACTCACTGCTTCACATTTAGTGGCCACGCTCTATCACAGCTTATATGTTGACACTGAATACCCCCAATGTGCAGCCCGAGATAAATGGTTGACTGAACTGGAACACAGCATCACTGACGCACAATGGTCTTTCTGCTGTAAACAAACAGAGCAGGTTTCCTCCAACAGTAGGCTATGAATCATTCACTACAAATTCCTTAAACAAAGTTACTATACCCCGGTAAAACTCCATAGATTTGTCTTACGTGACACAAACAGATGTGATAGATGTAAGACAGAGGCCGCGGACTTCCTCCACCTAGCTTGGGGTTGTCCGACTGTTCACACATACTGGCAACAGGTCTTCACGGCGTTGGACTGCATTATTTCTATACCTATTTCGAGGACCCCTATTGTGGCCCTACTAGGCTACACTGAGCAGATTCCGGTTAAACATCGCAAGTTTGTGTCCTTTAGCTTAGTTCTAGCCAAAAGTCGTGTGGCTTGTAGATGGGGTCAGGGGCGTGCCCCAAAATTAAAGGACTGGCTTGGTGATATGATATTGTGGCAAGACCAAACCTGTGCATATGCTGAACTCATCCCACTCTCCTCACGCCCCCGTGACATATGGGGCCCACTACAGTCGTATCTGTTGGAACATCCAGATCACAAGGAACAAGAGTCCTGACGCTCACTCTCACCATCATATGATTGTCATACCCACTACAATGCGTGAACTTTCCGTGATCACTCCCATGTGTAAACTACTCGCCTCCCCAGGGCTACACATCAGTCTCCTCATGTTACATTCCGGTGTTGTAACGCTGCGAAGCCATTTTAGAAGCGTATAAACGTCCTATTTGCCTGAATGTGTTTGATCATGTCGGTCAACATGCCATCCGATCTACCATATTCTCTTTTGTTATTTCTTTGCTGAATGTCCACTGCATATGCTAAATCTGTATATGTGTATTATCAATAAAAAAAATATCGACAGCAAGAATATCGTGTACAAGAATATCGACTGTAAGGTAAGTAATATCGATTTCCATAATATAGAAGTCATTAATATCGTATTCTAAAATATAGTAGTCATGAATATCGTTTGCAAAAATATAGTTGTTTAAAATATCGATTTTTCAAATAGTGTTATGTATTTTAGTATATATTTTAAATGTATGTGATGTATTTTCTTGAATACGTATTGCTTATATTTTTTAATATATATATCACAATGTTAGTAGTTATTTATTTTATTTTTATGAAATTCTGCATTTTTTAATTCCATAGCGGGTTGTGGGTTTATAGGGTAATAGGGTGGGAAGTAATTTAATTATAATAAATTAATGATTATTTTTTATTTATTAATATTTATTTAATCGATATTTTACAGTGTTAATTGTGCTTATAATTTTTTGGGGGTACATTTTATAGTGTCGGTTGTGGGGTTTATAGGGGTAAAAGGTGGGAAGGGAGTTATCTTTAATACATTAATAATTAGTTGGTAATTAAATATTAATTAATTAATTTATAATTAATTATGGCATCTGTGTAAAAAAAATAAATTGGTGCGGGTTTTGGGTTCAAGGGTGGGCTAGGCCCCTTAAAGCTATGCTTAACATATACAGAGCCAAATGTCTGTCTATTGCCATGTATGGCTCAGCCATCTGGGGCTATAAACATCTGGAAGGGGTGCAGACATCTGAAAACAGATTTTTACGTATCCTTCTGTCTGTACCTCAATCAACCCCAACTTTCGCTATCGCTAGAACTGGGGCTTGGATATGTGTCTGATCTGCTGAGAATAGCCCCAGTAGTCTGCTGGCTTTAAACCTGGCTTAACCCAAGTTTAACCCTGAACCATCAGATGTTTCGGGACTGTGTTACCCTCGATAAAGCCAGTAGCATTCCGTGGTTGTACTACGTGAAGTTTATGTTTTCCAAACTGGGGCGCCCAGAACTTTTTAATGTTCCAGAGGGGATTAAAAAAGAGGACGTGAAATAGGCTAAATCTCAACTACTGAACTTATGATGGAACACGAAGAGCAGGAGTTACAGAAACCCTCCGTCAGGGCTCATTTCTTGATAAAAACTTCCCCTCTAATTGAGCCATATCTGAGAATAGTGACTAAGCCTTTACGTCGCTGGCTCCTGATCAGGTTTCGTTTCACCCTAATTCACTTCTCGCTGGGTAACCTGCACAGTTGGTGTACACCAGAGCATATAGGCCCGTGTCACTGCGATAACTTCTCACCACAGGATACATTACATTTTATAATGTTTTGCGACCATTATAACGAAATTCGTAGGAGGTTTTTAGTTTCTCTATTGAGGGGAAAGCACTTTTTACAGGTTAGACCGGCATTATTTTATCTTCAAATGCTAACAATATATGGGATATTTTTAACATTGCTAGTTTTCTAGTTGCAGCTGTACGTCTTAGGAAAAGAAGGTATCCAATGCTAAATTCTCTATGAAAACCCCTGTTTTATATTTCTATGAAATATTTTCTTAACTGAGTTTTTTAAGCCTTGATGTATTATATAATTGATCCTGCTGTTTTTATACCCTTTCTATATCGCCCATACGTTTTTATTGATTACATGACTTTGTTTAGTGTATATTGTGTATTGTACTTTTATGATTTTAAATAATCGGATAAAGTGTTTTGACTGACTGACTGGGTGGGAAGTAATTTATTTTTAATTAATTAATCATTAGTTGGTAATTAATAATAATTAATGGATAATTAATATTGTTAATTGTTGAATTAAATTTTTTGGGGTGTGGGTTTTGGGTTTATAGGGCTAAAAGGTGTAAAGTTATTTTTTATTAATTAAATAGTAATTAGGGGGTGATTACAATGTTTGGTGGAAAGCCACCTACCGAAAGTTGGAATCTCTAACCGCGTCAGAGCCCTTCTGACCGACTCGTCAGTTTGCATTTCGAAAGCTCAATTACAAGGATCGTGGTCGAAAGGTACACTGCGCGGTCTGTCCGAATCGGTTCTTAATGACTCGCAGAGTGTTCCTGTCAGTCACAACCACTGACCGCAAGTCGATTGGTTCAGATTCCGCGTCGGGCAAATGTTTTCCGCCCAACATTGCAATGAGCACCCATATGTTTTATTAAAAAAAATATATATATATTAAATATCTTTTTATTTTCATTTTCAACATATTTATATATGTTTTAATTTACTTTGTTATTAAAAAAATATTATTTTGTTGATGATATTTTGTTTTGTTTTAATTTTGAACTGACTGTAGTGGGAATAGTAATTTTTACCCCTGCGCAATTTAACACTTTTTCTACTGTTGTACTGACTGTTGTGGGAATAGTGCATTTTATCCCACCGCTATCCAACACTTTCCCTACTGTTGCACTCACTGGAGGGGGAATAGTAATTTTTACCTCTCCGCAATCCAACACTTTACCTACTGTTGTACTGACTGGAGTGGGAATAGTAATTTATACCCCTCTGCAATCCAACACTTTCCCTTCTGTTAGACTGACTGGAGCGGAAATAGTAAACTATACCCCTCTGCTTTTTGACAGTTTCTTGGTGTTGTAACTCCTGGAATCTATCATTTTTACTACAGCTGCATTTATTGGAGGGAGATTTGTAAATGAAAATGTTTATTCAGTCGTAATATTTATGTGTTGCGCTAAGTTTGAGAGGTTAATTTTTTATATACTTAATTTAATAGTTTGCGTAGTTTTGTTTAAATTGTAGTGGAAATAGTATATGTATTAAATTTTATAATTTTTGTATTGTTATAATTCATATTATTATGTTTTGTTTATTTCAAATTCTAATATTTTGAATTATTAATATTTGTAATATGAAACATAATTTGTACTACATTTAAAGACTTTGAAATAGTTTAATGATTCAATTTAATTAAAATGGTTTGTTTTTTATAGATTTTATGTTATTGGTATTTGTATAAAAATATGCATTTATTTGTTTTTTTTCATATCATTTTTTAAAAAAAATACATTAAAATTATTAGTTCAACAAGAGCTTTAAAGTAAATATATGTATGTAGATATATATTATTACATATGTGTGTTTAACTTTTTTAAATTACGTTTATTTGTTATATTTGTTAAGCTGTGTATTGAATCAAATTTTTTTTTAAATTAATGTTACTATTTGATATATTTAGGGGCCAATTCCAATCCGGGTCGGAAGGGCACCGAACGCAATCCGGCCGGAAAAACTACGTACGCGTGTTTTCTGCCCAACTCGTACAGCTGTACGAGCGAGCAAGTATGATGCGAGCTGCATGAAATTCAATGACCGAGTCGTTTCCGCGTCCGACCCACTCCGTACGTCTCGGTTGTAAGCTAACCATGACGTGCAATAGATGCAATTTATGACCAAGCCAGTACGATGCACGCGTCGGACAGCCTGTGCGAGCCGGAGTGTCCAGCTCGCAACACGTTCGGGTGGTTGCCTTTGGGGGTCTGCGTCAGACCCCTTGTCACCCGCAGCCCTATGACTCGGCATGTACGGTGCGGATGGCACCGATGCGTACCCACTGTAGGGGGCACCCTTGCGCGAGACGTACCCCTTCAGCCAATGGAAGCCCATGTACGCCTCATACGACCGGCTCCCATTGACTTCTATGGGAGTCCGACCGAACCGAGTCCGGCAGCATACGGCCGCATCGTACTCGCTCGGTCGGACTGCAGGACTCCGGCTCGGTTGAAAACACTCCGGATCCGACTCGGTCGGAGTGCTTTCTGACCCGGATCGGAATCAGCACCAAAATATTTATTATTTTTTATATATATTTAATAAACAATATTTTATACAACTATGTTAATGACATCGATTTTTTGTAGATATTTGTGTACTTACCATTATATATATAGGACGTCGATATTTTTAACCAATATTTACAACACGTTGGTAAGGGGTTGTTTTAAATGTGGTCAGTGAATCCCACATACACATGTCTTAGCATATTGGGATACCTCACTGACATGTGAACATTAGTCAACAGTAAAGTACCCATTAATACATGTTCTGATTACATGCAAAGTCTAGCACTTTATGGTAAGGCGGATGAACTGGCTGTGAGAACACCTTTATTCTCATAATCAATTCACTGTTTCAGGTAGAACTGCTCACTAACCGCCACTGGTCGTACAATTCCTCCAAGTGTCTTCTTTGGTATCACTGCCCTATTATTAAATAGACATGCACCTGGAATAATTCCCAACATTTCTGTCATCAATAACTGTGACGTTCCCCTTGGAATTTGGTAGAAATTCAAACCTAAGCCAGAGGCTAGTCACACCTACTCACAGAAACATCTGTTTGAATTGAGTCCATACAGCTTAGTTAGATGTTATTTTTATATGAATTTACAGCAAAACAGTAAAGAATCTGTACAATTTGTTTTGCTGCTCCGTGTGTCTGTGTCTCTTGTTTTGCTGAATTTAGCAGAAGTAGCTTCCCAAGTTGTACTTAATATAACTTTACAAAAGTATTCATGGCTAATGAAGTGAGTTCTAGGTTGTATAAATGCTAAAACAATAAAGAAAAACGAGAGAAAGGAAAATATTACCTTCACTAAGCAATCCCTTAGGATTCAGGTATGTCCATGACATTCTGATTAACCTATTAGATGTTACTTGAGCGAAGCCACTTTAGTTGTGCTCATTAGTTACAATACAGCTTTCTGCATTAAAACTGGAGGGGCTGGTTGAAGGATGTGGAGTGCTGATGCTTTCATGATCATTTCCATCGCTGTGCTTTTCCCCAGGGGAGATAACGAATCCTAGCAGAGCTGTAAAGGATGGGGGACCCCATGCTGACCTTTAATAGAAATCTAACACCGTGTGTGACTTTGTAGGAATTGAAGCATTTAATAGTGTCTGAACCAGAGATAGGGAGCAATTTGCAGTGAGTGGCATTCATGGTTTCCGAAAAGTGGCATCATTCTTCTCAAACACATCCCAGAGGCAGAGAAGGCGCTGGTGATAGAAAGGCACAACATTGTTGGCTGCAATCATTAAAGAGCATACACATAACTGGTGTAACTTCAACCCCAACTCACACACACTTGTTTTTAGGAGGATCCACAGGATGTTTATTAGATTTTTTCTCCTTGCACAATCTGATTTAGAGGAGTACCTCCCATTTGCAATTAATTTCTAGAATTGCGGTAATACCATTCTACCTATGGTAGGTGGCGACAAAGGGCATAACATTTAGGAAAACATGCAATATAGTAGGTGTGGCTGCACCACACTTTCTACCACATTTTAGTTGCTTTGACTATAAAACAACATATAAAACCGAGGAAACAATATTATTGCGTCGCTGGGAGCAGTCTGTGCTTTGTGCCTGCCAGACATGGTTGCTGGTTATACTCAGCAGGTAATGCAGGTCTTGTAGCTTCTTATTGGTATGGCTTTATGACTCCATAATAGTGATGTTCTGGCCTACAGTGTTTTTAGCCTGTTCCTAATGTTTTATTTGGTTCCTGTTTGTTTCTGTTGATGTTACTGGTTTCATCTGATTTCAACAGACTCTTGCTGATTTTCAATGGTTATTACTTGGATTAAATGATTTGAGTCAGTTCTTGCTGTTTCAGTTGATTGTACTGGTTATTACTAGCTTAACGTGGTTCTCAGTGGTTTTACCAGATTCAATTGGCCTTCAACTGGTTTTTACTTATTTTATTTGATTCTTACTGATTCCTACTGTTTTAGTTTGTTCTCATTGCTTCCGCACAGTTTCCAATAATTTCAACTAGTCTTCATTCGTTTCACTGATTTGACTAGTTTTACATTGTTTTTTACACTTTTAATTGCTTAAAATGTATTTTAACGGGTTCCTGTGTGTTAAAACATTTTCACTGATTGCAATTGGATCCTAATGGTTCTGCCTGCATCTTACTTGTTTCAAAAGGTTTCATTTGGATTCTGTAAGCTTTATGGGTGTTGCTTGTTACTAGTTCAATGTATTTAGCACTAGTTTCAATGGGTTTTCCACGTTCTCAAGGGTTTTAAAATCTTATTTTTGGTTGAAATGGTTCCATCTGGTCCTTACTAAATTTCAATCGGTCTCCACTGGTTCAAAATGATCCCTACTGGTTTCATCTGATTCTAGCAGCAACAACTGGTTTCCCTTGATCCTTACTAGGTCCTAGTAAGGTTAGTTTAACTGATTATCGCTGGTTTCAGCTTGTTTCAACTGGATTCATGTAGTTTTAGCAGATTTGCAATGCTTTCACATGGTTTTCGGCGAGTTCAAGAAAAGTAGTAGCATACTTTACTAATTCAAACTAGTTCTTATTAGGTTCAACTGGCCGTTACCGATAGCAACTGTTTCTTACTGATTCTGACTAGTTTCAGTGGCACTTACTGGTGTCAGGCAGTTCTTATTGGTTACTCCTGGGTTAAACTGTTTCTCAATAGTTGTGATGGTTTTCAACTTCTTTCATCTGGGTTAAAGTGGTTTTATGATGTCAAATCGTTTAAATCATTCGTACTGGTATAAGCGGTTTCTTACAAACACCTATTGTTTGCAATTATTTTTTATCGGTTGGGGCCATATTTAACAAAATCTTTCTAGCTTTAAGTAGTTTCATCTGATTCCCCAGGTTTTAGCTAGTTTCATATTATTTCCTCTACTGGTTAATTGTGTTAAAGAAATCCTACTGCACTTACTGGTTTTAACTGTTATTACAGGTTCGATCTGATAATTATTGATGACAACGTCTTTCAACTGTTTTGTCTGCTTTCACTGTTTAACCTATTGGATGGTTCTTTAAGGTTTCAACAGGCTTGATGAATGCCTTACTAGATTTTAACTGATTCTGGTCTCAAGTGTCCCTATCTGGTTTAGTTCATTCTTATTTGTTTTAAAAGGTCCTTACTTGTTTCAAATTGTATGCACTAGTTTCACTAGTTTAATCAGGTCTCAAAACATTTAGGTAGGTTCAACAGGGTGTCATCTGGTTTCAAACAGTTCTTATTGGTTTTGAATGGCTTTACCTTTTTACTGAATCCTATTGGTTTGAGCTGATTCTGATTAGTTTCAACTAGTGCCTACTGATTTAAGCTGATGTAACGCGTTACAAATAATTTCAACTGCTTCTTAGTGTGCCTGGTTGGTGCTTCCTGTTTCAACTGATTTCAACAGCCTCTTTCTGATTTTAGCAAGTTTTATTGGTCTTTACTGATTTCAACTTGTCCTTACAATGTCCCTTCTAGTTATTCTCTCTGTGTGTAAATTGGATGTTTGAATGTGTATTTTACTTAGCCTTGTGTTCAATCAAGTGATAACACTATGTGGAGGGAAGGGAGTAAGGTAACCCATCTGAGGAGATATTGGGGTATACTAATAGTTTGTTTCGAATATGTAGTGTAAAGTGGGTCAAAAGTTTAGATTTCTTCCAATGCTTGTCACCCTTTTTATGGCAAGAACCAAATTCCAGTCTTCCATTTATATGACTTGTTATAGCACTCTCAGCCTCAGCTCTCTTTTGTATGCCTCATATTGAATACTGTCTTACACTTGTTGGGACAATGTCGACTTCCAGTTTTGATTTTCCCTTTACAGTCCTTACTGCTGTGTGTCAGAAATCTTTTTCTTTTGATTTTTCTTTCTGAGATTCCAGCCTCCCCTTTAATTGTACAGGGTTTCCTTCCAGTCCTCTCTATGTTGGTTCAGATTTTACCTCCGCTGCTCACCTCTCAATATATTAAGAGTGATGGCTTCCAAGAATAACAACATAGAAGCAGAAGTTAAGCAGGCAAGCAGGTTGATTGACTGGTTTATGTTACATTCACACAATCAGATTTGTGCAATTCCGCTTGGGACCTCCAAACTTGCCCTGGGGGTCAGCGTGTGCTCACTCTGCCTCCTTATCAGGACACATGGACTATGCCGATCAGTCCTTGAAAGTGGTTCATGTTGTGGCCAGACAATAAGGGTTGATCAGTCTCCTTTAAACTGGCCACAAATGGTCCACATATACCTTACATATACCTTCTTAAAAACAGGTTTACACCATATCACAAAAAAACACACTTTCTGAGCAAAGTTCTTACTTTTTGCTAAATTGGGTGTAATTCTGTTCAGCCATTTTTTGTATTTCAGAGAGCACATTTTCCTATGAGAATTAACACGGGAAATAGCATATGTGGGACCCAACCTTTTGCTTGGCTCCTGCTTGATGGAGTAGAACAAAAGATTCATTGAAGGAGCTGAGATAGATGAGCTTTATTTTGGAAGGTTTCAGACAGATTCATCAAATAGCTCCAAAGTTATTAGCAAAACAAAAAACACTATACCAATGGCAATTCTGACCTATGCAGTGGGAACTGTCACTGTGTAATATATATGTGACAAATTGGGTTGTTGGTTGAAGGGAGTGAAACACTACTCAAGCAACAGCCACTGTCCTTGTCAGGCTGAACAACAAATGTCACTAAATTAACCTATGCTTAACCCTCTGGTAGCTTGGCACTAAAGCAGTCAGCCTTAACTTAGAGGCAATGTACAAAGTATTTATGCATCACAGAAACAGTAATAAAGTGAAATACAACACAAGAAAAATTCCAAACCAATTAAGTAGAATAGAGTAAAATTAAAAAAAATATTTGACATGCAAACAACAAAAATCCAATCAGTAGAACTGGAGATATGCAATTTTAAAGATTTAAAGTAAGTATAATGCCTAAAAGCAAAAAGTGCCACTCGCAGGTAGCAAGTTGTGCGAGACCGGGAAAGTCACAGGTTCAGGCCAACCATGATACAGCGTGGGCTGACTACAGGGACAGGGTAGTTCCACTGAAAAAGCTACCTTCTGGAGTCTAGTGCAAAGAGTCCAGATCAAGGTGGAGGAGGCCACAAGGAGCAGGGGAAAGCTTCGCTGATAGTCGTCACTGAAGCGCAAAGAGGAGGTAGCGCATCAGGGTTGGTCATTGCTGTAGTGTGAAGATCCTGTTGGGCATAGTGGACAGTTGTTGCTGGAGATTCGTGTTGACGGTCAACATGGGCTGTTGATGCTGTCGAACACAAAGTACAGATATCGCTTTGCCTGTTGCAGCGTGAAGAGTCAGTTTCACCGGAGCTTCCCATTGGTGGTTGGCACAGTCTGCAAGAACTTGGCATGAATGGACCTGTTTGTGGTTGCAAAGAGCCCAACACTTTGGAATTTTTCCTTTTCTTCAAGGAGGAGCTCAACTGATGCCACAACAAGGGTCCAGGACCAGGGAGGCAACTCTTGCTGATCAGGAACATACTCTAGAAGAGGCCAGCAGGTCTCAGGCAGGTCTGGTTATAGAGGGGCTTCTAGAGCATGTTGTGTCTCTGTTTCTCAGAACAGGATGTCAGTCAGAAGACCCATGGAGTCACTTCAGCCTGGGATGAAAGGTGCAAGTACAGTCTTCCTTCTCAGCAAGCAGGGTAGGCCTCAAGCAGATGGGCCGCATGGCATCCTTCTTCTGTACTATCCTAAGGTCCAGGAGTGCACTGAAGAGTGGGTCTGAGGGTTCTCTTTTTATACCTGATGCCCAATTTGAAATGGGGGAAGCTTCTGGAGTTTCCCCTAAAGAAATGCTTGGAATTTCCTGCCTCCCTGCCCTGGTCCCAGTCTGTCTGGAGATACAATAGGCAAGTGTGAAGTCATTTGCTTGTGTGTGAGCCTTTGAAGTGCAAATGGGTCGATGCACAGCTCCACCCCTTATCTTGCCAACACCCAGGCTCTCTATTGTGTGGCTATCTGGAAAGAATACACAAAGGCCAACTGCCAAGTACACCTAGTCTTGTGTCCTAGGAGCAGGCTGCAGGCAACAAATTGCTAGGACAAGTAAATGACAGCTTTCTAAAAGTGGCATTCTCAGAATTGTGACTTAAAATCCGACTTTACCATTAAAGAGGATTTTAACTACAATACCTGCTCCCAAACAAAAGTTGTCACTTATTAAATGTGATAAGGTAACCCATTAATATCCTATGGGAGAGGTAGGACTCACTTCAGTGAAAAATAAATTTAGGATTTTTTCAATACCAGTACACAGTAAACATAAAACTACACATCCAACTTTTTAAATATAATGCACTCCGCTCTATAGGCTGCTTAGGGCCTACCTGATGGTTGACATATGCATTAAAAAGGAAGTTCGTGGGGTTTTGCCCACTCCACCTTACTCTTGTTATGCTGAGTTCTAATCAAACTCCGCCAACCACCGTATGGCTGAGTTTATTCTTGGGTGCGGCTTGCCAGCAGTAAGTTAACGTGCATGAGCCAGAATTAGTACCTCCTAGTGCGATTTATGGGAGCTAGGAGGGCACCTGGCTAGATTTTCCTGAACACAGGCGGATGCGAGAGATCGCGACTGTTTGCGGTGAGAAAGCTGCTGCTTGAGTCAAAAATCTAGCAGCAGCAAAACCAACTATGGCTGGGCGTAGCTCATGGAGTTTCACTCTGTGGAATGTCGTGGAGTTACAGAAAGCTTTTTCACAAGTGGGAGGAATATTGCTCAGCCACCCCAATCAAGTAACATCACTAGTAGCAGCAACACAAAAATACTCATTAGTGAAAAAAACATCCATTTTGCAGCACATAATCACCTCAAAAATCTTGCTACTCCTCCCAAAATAGCCTCACACACAGCCTTTTGTCAACCCTCATTGTCTACACACTTCCATAATGCCAGTTCCCTCCTTCGCGCAACAATGGAGGGCATGCACAGCAGCGACAACTCTGAAGCAACAAAGCAAAGTATGAGGAAAAGTTAGAAAGTGCAAGAAGAGCCTGGCAAGCAGTTGCACTCACCCATGAATGATCAGGCAGAATATGTCTAGACAGATGAGGAGCACCTCCTTGCTGCTCTTTTTGCTTTTCAGTGCCAGGGTGCCCCTGTTCATGCTGTTGGGGACCATCGCTTTGGTGTTTTGCATGTTGGGGGTGAGGTGCTGGAATGTCGATGCCGCTCCAGCACACAGTGCACCACGCCTGGAGGCAGCCAGCTTTCAGCTGTCTCTACCGCCCTTGGCCGCGGAGCAGTAAAAAACAAAGTCCCTCTCTCTGGTCGAATCTGCAACGTACAGGTCCGAGAGTAGTGGCTCCTCCTGACTCCAGACTCAGTCAGTTGACTTCCAAGCCTCGATTCAATGCTGAAAAGGAAGCACAAACTTGCACAGATGACGTGCTTCCTGGAATCCACTAGCACTATGTTTAGTTTTGTTTACCTCAAACTTGAAGTTGAAGCCGTGTTTAATCATGTTGATCTGAAAAACCCCGCTTCCACCAAGGAAGCACCATTTACTCAGATTGATCTTGAGGGTGTGTTAAAAGTCTGGTATGCACCGAATAACACTATTGCCTCAAGAAAAGCAAGAGGGTTGCAGCAGAAGTGAGTGTGTGCTCATTATCACTTATGTTGGCGAAAGGCGCAGAATGTTAAGAGAGCTCGTTGCAATATGGTCAATGATACTGAAGAGATACAGGTCTGTAGCAGCCAGTCACATTTTTGGGGGCTTTGCATAAGGCTGCATTTTATACAGCACTACTGCACAGGATGGTATACAATTAGTATGCATTAACCTTGGAATAACTCATCTGCCATTGTTTTGAAATAAACCCTTAAGTCAATCATGGCTTTTAATTATGTGAAATGCATTATGTACTTTGTACACTGACAGAAGTCACTGGCATTCGCACTCACAGCCTCCTGGCAAACTTCGCTCTGCTCGTGGTTGCAGAGTTTTTGCTAAACTTCACGCTACAAGTGGAGCGCGGACTGAAAAAAACTCTGTGAACTCCACCGGCGGTGCAGTTTTCCTCCCACCCCTAAACAGCACCTTCTGCTGCACTGCATGGTGCCATTTGTGCTGATCTTTTAGCATGGAAAAAGCTCTCAGGGCTACAAATGAGTGCAAGCAGCGTGACTGCTGATTTCCTGCCGTTCGTGGAACTCTGCGTTATCTCGCTGTCTTTTCATGTATCTCCATGGAATTCCTCGGAGTGAAGCTTCTCGAGTTACGTCCACCCCTATTTAAAACTGCACACACAGGCTGCAATGGCAGGCCAGAGACATGTTTTAAAGGCCTACTTAAGTGGGTGGCACAATATGTATTGCTAGCCACTGGTAGTATTTATCACCTTACTAGAGACTTAAAAGTAAGTAAAATGTGTCAATTAGTTATAAGCCAATTTTGTCATGTTTAGAGGAGAGAGTGCAAGCACTTTAGCACTGGTTGGCAGTGGTTAAGAGCACAGAGTTCTAAAAGTCAACAAAAACGGGTTCAGAAAACAGGTGGAGTGAAGGCAAAAAGTATAGGGTTGACCCTGCAGAGAGGGCCAAGTAAAAAAAAAAGATATATATATTTACCCAATGGTAGATACAGTTAGGAAAAACACATGCATGGAGTTGCTTTTATTTATTCCAGGTTGGCTTGGATGGTATTTTATCAATCCAAAGTTGTAGTACTGTGCCTGGAGTGGTAAAATATTTTTGTCACATTACAGTTTGGCATGGATGCCATTGTGCTAATCCTATGCATAAAGACTTTGCTGTAGAAATGGCAAAAGACTTTGTCCCTTTCTATTTCGGCGTGGATGGCACTGAGTTAATCCTATGCTTCAAACTTTGATATAAAAGCCCACATTTGAGGTGAGCAGATACAGAGTGTCACTGGTGTTGCAGGGTGCTCTACATAGGAGCTGCTCTCCACCAAAATTTGGGAACTACCCAGAGTTCTCCGCTTCCAATTTTATATATATATATATATATATATATATATATATATATATATATATATATATATATATATATATATATATATATATATATATATATATATATATATATTCACTGATAAAAACATAGGTTTCAGGGGCGTTATAGTTAGGTATTAGCATTTAAAAAACCTTAAAAATTCACTGAAAAAACCATAGGTTTCAGGGGCGAAATAGTTAGCTGGACATTTCCCTCGTACAAAACCCTAGAAATTCCCCAGTGATGTCATCAGTGATGTCATTTGAGATGTCATAAGTGATGTCATGAGTGATGTCACTGACCATGTCATGAGTGATGTAATATGTGACGTCATCAGCAGTGCATTGCGGGGGCGCGAGTTATAGTTAGCTGAACTAACTATAACGGGTGAATTTCTAGGGTTTGTATGAGGGAAATGTCCAGCTAACTATAACGCCCCTGAAACCTATGTTTTTTTCAGTGAATTTCTAAGGTTTTTAAATGCCAATACCTAACTATAACGCCCCTGAAACCTATGGTTTTTTCAGTGAATTTCAAAGGTTTTTTAAATGCCAATTCCTAACTATAACGTGCATGAAACCTATAGTTTTTTCAGTGAATTTCAAAGGTTTTGTAAATGTTAATTCCTATCTATAACTTATCTCTAAAGATATCATGTTTAATGATTTTCATTGGATTTCTATATTTTTCAATTTCAGTGTGTCAATTTCATTAATTATGTTTTTTTGAAATACTATTTTATCACCATTTTTTAAACCTATTTTTTCAATTAATTCTTTTAAAAATTAAAAAATATTATTTGGTTTTATTGGGTTTTTTAAAAATATTTTTTTATATTTTTCAAACTATTTTAAACTATATTTTCAAAACTTTATGTTTTAATTATTTTTTCAATTTTTTGGGGATTCGCGCACCTTATGCGCACCGTTCTCGATCCCTACACGAAAGCATCCGCGCACGGTATGCATTGTGTATGTGTTTGCAATGCGACTGGTACGTGACTCCAAGCCTATATGCGACACGTACGATGTACGTAACGCGACGCGTGCGCGCTTCCGCGATGCGTCATATGCGTGTATGAAGCGATGGGTGCGCGGATCCGGCGAAATATTTAACATTTAAAAAAACATATATATATGTATTTCATGTGAATATTAATTGAACACAAATTGTAAACTACTCATGAAAGTAATATATTTTTACATCTAATCCTATATTCCTTTTAAATTCAATTTTGCGCATGCACGCTGGGTACGTGCTGCGTAAGCGCACGGTGCGCGGATCCCATGTGACCTGCAAAAAAAGAGATTTGATTGGTTCATTACACTTCCTATTCTAACTATTGAAAGACCCCACCCATTTCAATCATTCTTCTTTGAGCTTCTTTGGAGGAACATCTCACACCTTAGACCTAGAAGAAACTTTTTGGGGAAGATTTCCACAGCTGCAATTTTTCTGAAGACAATGGCTTCTGCACAGCAGCCACCATCAGAATCAGACCATTCGTCCGATGAGGAATTTGTTGTGGAACCTCCACGCACAGAAAGATACAACTCTCTGGTGTGGAAACTTTTTACCTTCCCCGAAGGACAAAATAAAACTAATTCAACTAAAGTGACATGTAAAATATGTCAAAGAGTGCTTTCCAGAGGAAATCCATCAAAAAAAATACTCTTGTGGGACTGCGAGTATGTTAAAACACCTGAAGACTCTGCATCCCGTGAACCTGGCCAAGCAGGAATGCAGAAGACTCCGACAGCAGCCTCAGCCAGCAGTGTCAAGCACTTCTGCAGCATCACCATCGAGCACTCACCCGGACATACGTCCAGAATTTGGAAAACTAAAAATCAGTTGCATTAAATGCAACAAACTGCTATGTTACGGCGAGCAGTCAATTGAACTAATCTGCCGAGCGCAGCAAAACTACAAGTGCTAAACTTGTGTTTATTTTTTATTTTTGCAGAAGTTGACTGTTTTGTTCCTCCTGTTGTCTTTTTTTCCTTTTAAAAAAAACAATAAAATAACAAAATTGTTCCAAAAAGTACAAAAAAATTAAAAAACAAAAAAGAAGAAAAAAAAAGTTTTTCTAAGAACTAACTTTCCTGGATTAAAAAAAGAGCTATATTTGTTTGTTTGTCTGTGAAAGTTTAGATGAATGTATGTGTAGTACGTAATTGACTGAACGAATGCATTAGTAGTGTATGGTGAATGTATGAGTGCAGAACTATAAGGAAGTGCTGCAGCATCACACAGTAACCTCTTTATCTACAGTGAGCTGTAGTACTTCCGAAGCACAGGGATGCAACATATGTACATAAATATGTTGCAAATCTATGCTTCTCTCTGCACGGCTGCTTAAACTGCAGCCATGTGGTGACACAGGCACCCTTGCACCATAGTGCAAGGATATCTGTGTCATGTGCTGTTTGTTTTTGTGCACCTTCCTGCACAAAAACAATCAGTAAAGGCATTTTTCTCCTTCAATGTATGCTGAGCATTTTAGCATGCATTGAAGATGTAAACATGTGGAGAAATGAAAATAATTCTCCTTGTTGTGCTTTCCTACACCAATTTTAGAATGGTGCAGCATTCACACACATATCGAGATTTATGATTTCTGATAAATCTAGAGATGTGTCTTGTTCTATGAGTATTCAGTGCAATCATGCACAACAACACTTATAGAACATCCTTTCAACGCAAAGTGGTGTGTATGGTGACGTTGTATTTACATGGAGTAGAAAAAGTGCACAGAGTGCCTTTTCCTCTCTTTGTAAATATGAAAGACTGTCTTGCGCAATAACTATGTTACAAAAAGTGACATATTTCCGGTTTTAAAATTCCTTGCGAATGATAGAAGGTAAGCACAGAGTTTTGTCTGCAAAGATGTTCAAAGAAGAATGATTGAAATGATTGTGGTCCTTCAATAGGTACAATGGGAAATATTATGAGCCCCTCAAATCTCTTTTTTTGCAGGTCACATGATATCTGATTATGGTCAGATTTCAAAACTACATAGGTATAAACAGAGTTTTTTTAGAAATGTTTTTCAACTTTGTAGCTTCTTGCAGACCTCCTCATTCTGCATATTGAGACTTAGTTAAACTTACCTTCACAGTAATAGGAATACAAAATGGTATACATCTTTTTTCAGATTTTCATTGCAATCTAAATTCATATAAATTGCTTATTTTAAAATTTGGATCTGTGAAAGAAAAGGAAAAAAAAATTTATAACATGTAATAATGCATTTTTTTACAACACAGCATAATTTCCACAAAATTATTTGTTTGCCTTTTTTGCTGTTCTCAGAATATATTGATTATCACTAAAAATAGTGATTTCAATCGTACTCATCACTTAAAAGCGGGCAAAAAAAAAACAATCAGAAAGATTGTTAAAAAAACAACAACATGCTATTCTCTGCAAAATACCACAAGATACAAATCACAGATATATAAAATGCTTACGGCTAACAACATTTTATAAGTTTAACTTACAAAAACTGTAAATGTTGTCGCTTTAAAATATTCACCGAATCTGAGGATACATTTTTGGAGAAGGCACCACGCCCACAACGTTTTTCTTCAGTGGTGTGGAAATGTTTTACTTTTCCCGAGGGGCAAACAAAGACCAATGCCACCTTGGTCACGTGCAAGATTTGCAAAAGAGTTCTGTTGCGAGGGGATCCTAACAAGAAATACTTGTACGGCACGGCAAGTATGATGAAACACCTAAGGACCCTTCATCCGAACAATCTTGCACGAGAAGAGTGCAAACGGATGAGAAACACCCCTGCTCCTGCGCCTTTCTGAGTTTCTTTTCTTTTTCTTTTTTTTTCTGGCATGATTTCTCTATTTTTACGTTGAAAAACAGTATCTGTAAAAAAGAATCACATATAAATGTATATTAATAACTTTCAAATGTATACTATTCCATTACTGTATAAACACATTTTATATAAAAACTGACTAAGAAACTATAGCCCTGAACCACAAGTGTGACGATGGTTAAAACACTACATGCATAGTGCATACTACTTTGAAGCAGTTCATGCCCTAAAGCCTACCTCACTAAAAGACTACATGCTAACAGACTGAATGATTACAGTACTATAAGGAGACACACTGGGTGAGTGACAGGGTGTTTGCTAGAAGTGTATGAATACGGATTGGGGAATTGAAGGTGTGAAAGACAACTGTGCAGGTGATTAGAGGACTGCATCCATAGTGAATAGGCATTTGAAGCAGTCCATGTGCTAAGGCCTGGCTCACTGCATGAGTACTTGGGTACTGACGGAATGATTAGAGTACAGCAAGGAGAGTGCCTGGGTGAATTTATAAGTGGTTGGCTTTTGACACAGTGAATGGATTAGTACTTGGTATTGAATGGGTCACTAGAGGAGTGCAAAGGGAGTGACAGGATGTTTGCTGGACTGTATGGATACTGACTAGGGAATTGAAGGTGTGAATGACAAGTGTATAGTATGTTAGAAGACTGCATGCATACTGCATAGACATTTGAAGCAGTCTATGTGGTAATGTATGGTTTACAACATGAGTACTTGCAAACTGACTAAATCATCAGACTACTGCTAGGACAGTGCCTGGGTAAAACTTTTAAATTTTCAGTTCAGGCACAGTGAAGAGAATAGTACATGGTACTGCACTTTAGAGTCAAACCCTGACTCATTTTATCAATGCATAAGCAAAGAATAGTTTCTAAAGCTACTAAAACTTACAACATGACCGGTTTTAAAACAGTTATCTGTCAGCAAATACACGATGTTACCAAATGCTTCTATCACAATCCTTACCCAAATGCACACAGACTCACAGTGTGATTTTAGACAAGCAACACTATCCTAGGAGTTAACCAAAACTCGTTCACTAGTCTAGAAGAGGTAAGGGAACTGCACACAATCTACATATTTCAGGACTGCACTTTTGTGTCAAAGCCTGACTCATTTAATCAAAGCATAAGCCATAACTGTCTTCTAATGCTACTAAAACTTGACAACATGACAGGTTTTAAAACAGTTATCTGTCAGCAAATACACAATGTTACCAAATGCTTCTCTCACAGTGGTTCCCAAATTCACACAGACTCACAGTGTGATTCAAAGAATGACTCATTGTATCAATGCATAAGCAAAGACTGGCTTCTAATGCTACTAAAACTTGACAACATGACAGGTTTTAAAACAGTTATCTGTCAGCAAATACACAATGTTACCAAATGCTTCTCTCACAGTGGTTCCCAAATCCACACAGACTCACAGTGTGATTCAAAGAATAACTCATTTTATCAATGCATAAGCAAAGACTGGCTTCTAATGCTACTAAAACTTGACAACATGACAGGTTTTAAAACAGTTATCTGTTAGCAAATACATGATGTTACCAAATGCTTCTCTCACAGTGGTTCCCAAATGCACACAGACTCACAGTGTGATTCTAGACAACAACCACTATCCCTAGGAGTTTACCAAAACTCATTCACTCCTGTCGAAGTGGTAAGGGAACTGCACACAATCTACATATTTCAGGACTGCACTTTTGTGTCAAAGCCTAACTCATTTAACCAATGCATAAGCAAAGATTGGCTTCTAATGCTACTAAAACTTGACAACATGACAGGTTTTAAAAGAGTTATTTGTCAGAAAATACACAATGTTACCAAAAGCTTCTCTCACAGTGGTTCCCAAATGCACACACACTCACAGTGTGATTCTAGACAAGCAGCACTATCCCTAGGAGTTTACCAAAACTCAGTCACTACAGTGGAAGTGGTAAGGGAACTGCACTCAATCTACATATTTCAGGACTGCACTTTTGAGTCAAAGCCTGACTCATTTAATCAAAGCATAAGCAAAAACTGCCTTCTAATGCTACTAAAACTTGACAACAAGACAGGTTTTAAAACAGTTATCTGTCAGAAAATACACGATGTTACCAAATGCTTCTCTCACAGTGGTTCCCAAATGCACCCAGACTCACAGTGTGATTCTAGACAAGCAACACTATCCCTAGAAGCTTACCAAAACTCATTCACTACTGTGCAAGGGGTAAGGAGACTACACACAATCTACATATTAAAGTACAGCACATTAGTGTCAAAGCATGACTAATTTTATCAATGCATAAGCAAAGATTGGCTTCTAATGCTACTAAAACTTGACAACATGACAGGTTTTAAAACAGTTATCTGTCAGCAAATACACGATGTTACCAAATGCTTCTCTCACAGTGGTTCCTAAATGCACAAAGACTCACAGTGTGATTCTAGACAACAACCACTATCCCTAGGAATTTACCAAAACTCATTCACTACTGTGGAAGTGGTAAGGGAACTGTGCACAATGTACATATTTCAGGACTGCACTTTTGTGTCAAAGCCTAACTCATTTAATCAACGCATAAGCAAAGACTGGCTTCTAATGCTACTAAAACTTGACAACATGACAGGTTTTAAAAGAGTTATCTGTCAGAAAATACATGATGTTACCAAATTCTTCTCTCACAGTGGTTCCCAAATGCACTCACACTCACAGTGTGATTCTAGACAAGCACCACTATCCATAGGAGTTTACCAAAACTCATTCACTACAGTGGAAGTGGTAAGGAAACTGCACACGATCTACACATTTCAGAACTGCACTTTTGTGTCAAAGCCTGACTCATTTAATCAAAGCATAAGCAAAAACTGCCTTCTAATGCTACTAAAACTTGACAACAAGACAGGTTTTAAAACAGTTATCTGTCAGAAAATACACGATGTTACCAAATGCTTCTCTCACAGTGGTTCCCAAATGCACACAGACTCACAGTGTGATTCTAGACAAACAACACTATCCCTAGCAGCTTACCAAAACTCATTCACTACTGTGCAAGGGATAAGGAGACTACACACAATCTACATATTAAAGTACAACCCATTAGTGTCAAAGCATGACTCATTTTATCAATGCATAAGCAAAGACTGGCTTCTAATGCTACTAAAACTTGACAACATGACAGGTTTTAAAAGAGTTATCTGTCAGAAAATACATGATGTTACCAAATGCTTCTCTCACAGTGGTTCCCAAAAGCACACACACTCACAGTGTAATTCTAGACAAGCACCACTATCCCTAGGAGTTTACCAAAATTCATTCACTACAGTGGAAGAGGTACGGGGAATGGACATAAACCACATATTTCAGAACTGCACTTTAGAGTCAAAGCCTGACTCATTTGTTCAAAGCATAAACAAAAACTGCCTTCTAATGCTACTAAAACTTGACAACAAGACAGGTTTTAAAACAGTTATCTGTCAGCAAATACACGATGTTACCAAATGCTTCTCTCACAGTGGTTCCCAAATGCGCACAGACTCACTGTGTGATTCTAGACAAGCAACACTATCCCTTGCACTATACCAAAACACATTTCTTCATCTAGAAGGAGTACTACATTTTAGTGTAGAAACATAACTCATTTCACAAATTCATAAACAATGACTGGTTTCTAATTCTACCAAAATATAAAAACAGCACAGTTATCTGTCTACAAACACATGAAAAACACAAATGCTTATCACAGAATGGTTTCTACATGCACACACACTGTCAATAAGATTGTAGAGAAAAAAAGTACTCCCTACACTTTAGCAGTAGAAATACATTAGTCTGATTAAAATCAAAATAGTCTACATACATCCCCTCACAATTAAATAACTCACCTTTCAAGTTGTTTTGTAGATTACGAAGTATATCAGTCACACACCAGATATCAGTCACACACCAGATTTTCTTATACAGAATCTCTGCACTGTGCACCTGTCAGCAGAACCAAAGAATGGCAAAGTTTCCCTCTCATTTTCCACACATATACATGTAAACATCAAATCACATTCCTTCCCACATAAATTCAAACGCAAACACACATTTCTATTGGTTAAACAGTTCAACCCTTTCCAAATGACATAAATTTGAACCCTTCCCCCAATCTGCCTTCTGCCCGTTACCATAGAAACAGGTCATGGAACACTGTACTGAGCACACAGGTCATAAGTTCAGCACACAATGTTGCTAATCAAGACAGCAAGTGTGCTTGACTTTCAACATATCAGCTTATCATATATAATGTTCCTTACAATCAGTTTTTGTTAACCAATAAGAATCATGCGTTTAAAAAACAGAAACATGCACCCTACCTTTCAGTGTAGAAGGTTGTCAAACAACCAATGATTTCTTGTCTTTTTTCAAAATTGCATCTTAGCCACCATTTTAGAAACATCTTACTTTCCAAACTGCCATTTCATTTACAGAGACCATCTGAGTGCATCCAGACCTCCTTTCAAGATGCTTAGAGTGTGGATTGTGGGACACAGCTATATTTTCTGGAGCCAAAGGTATGCAGAAAACAAAGGCATTCACAAAGACCTAGGTTTGCCAAATGTAGACATTAAATGGATTGGACAGAGAGGGTTAAAGTGACACCAATTGATGCCATTGGTAAAATCCTTCATGCAAATCCAACACCCTGACCTCATAATAGTGCACTGTGGTGGCAATGACCCAGGCACTTTGACTGGGGTAGGTCTGGAAATGCTTATGAAGGACACCTTTGCAGAACTGATTTCACTTTTCCCCAAAACTGCCTTTGTGTATTCTAACATATGCCAAAGGCAGAAATGGAACTGGTCAGATCATTTTTTGTCCACAGATTGAGAAAGCTAGGAAACATGTGAATAAATCTGTTTCCGCTTTTCTCCTAGACTATAGAATGGGGTCCATTTACAATAACAATCTGCACTTTCATATGCAAGAGATGTATAGGAGAGATGGAGTACACTTTACTGATGAAGGAAACAAAGTCTTCCTCAACAACTTTAGACTCTGTATAGGTACTTACTTATAAGTACCAAAAACTCTCAATGAACACAACGCCTCTTTTTAGAGCCACTCAAGAACAAAACACTTAAGCTTGATCTTTATCTCCCAACAATTTCAATTTTATTTTCCTTGGATCCGCGCACCCAACACAAGAGAATCCGTGCACCCAACGCGGTAGGATGCGCGCAGGGTGCGCGCATTTTGCCGTTTTTTTGTTTAAAAAGGGGGCCCCAGGGGGTCCTTCTGGGACCCCCTAAGCACCTCTAGAGGGTCAGAGTATTTCCAGTCTGCCCCCTTTATATGTTTTACACACTTATTCCCCTTGCTTCTTCAGCCTCGCTTCTACCGAGGCAGAAAATGGCCGCCAACAGTTCCTGGTTTCGAATGTAGACAGACACTCGACAGCCACTTAGCATTCAGCGCGCGATCGGGAGGGTGCGCGCTCGGTTCCGGGAGGGTGCGCTTACAGTGCGGGTTGGGTGCGCGGATCCTCCCCGGCCATAGACATAGATGTACTTTTAACTCTAATTTTCTCAGGAACTACTGAACGGATTCACACCATTTATGTGAGGGTGGGCGTAGTGGGCATAGTGGGGCTACGTGAAGCAGTGCGTAGTGTGCCCAAATCTACGCACACCTGCGCGCTCCGCGCATTTCTCGCAAGAAATGCGCATGCGTGGGCGTCCGCGCATGCGCATTTGTCACAAGAAGTTGAAAACGAGGAAGAGGGAGCCCCGGAGACGCCGCGCTTCAGGTAAGTCTCTTTACTTTTAATTATTTAACATGCAAGATATGATTTAAAAGGAGGGCGGGCGGGAGGCCGGTGGCGGGTGGCAGGCAGCTACGCTTCGCCCTGGCGTGTGCGTAGCGCTGCCTGCTTCACCTACTTCGAAAACTGCGAAGCAGGCAGCGCTACGTACACTACGTGGGCGAAGCGTAGTGTAACGCCCAGGGTTACATTTATGCAAAAGGCACGAGTCTGAACTGAGGACTACCTCTTTGCCAAATTTGGTGCATTTCCGTTCAGCGTTTCGGCTGTAGCTGCGACAACAGATCCTATGGGAAATTGCTTGGGGAAAACAGGTTTTGGGACCCCCCTTTTTTCTCGGCCCCCGCTTGATGAATCACCACGAAACTTTCAGGGTAGGAGCGGAGCGGAGCTGGCCAAATGTTTAGGAAATTTCGCGAAGATTCGTCAACCGGCGCCAGACTTATTGGGAATAGAATGTTGCGGATTTCCAATGGAGAATAGGTCCTAACTATAACTATCTACTGCCGGCCGCCAGTAGAATATATATATATATATATATATATATATATATATATATATATATATATATATATATATATATATATATATATATATATATATATATATTATCCAAAACTTCTCCAAGTTCAAGAAAAGCAATCGACGCCGTGTCTGTGCTGAAAATTATTTATTGCCAGCCGAAAAAGCTAGACGCGTTTCGCCTGTCCTGCAGGCTAGTGAACAAGCCTGCAGGACAGGCGAAACGCGTCTAGCTTTTTCGGCTGGCAATAAATAATTTTCAGCACAGACACGGCGTCGATTGCTTTTCTTGAACTTGGAGAAGTTTTGGATAATATTTGTGACCGCGTTTGGGAGGTCTTTTCATCGACGCGCCCTTCGTTCTGGAGGCAACGGGTGTTCCCATTCACCTGTGGATTATATATATATATATATATATATATATAAAAAAATCCAAGGTTGCCTTTTCTTGAGATGCACTCACTTGGGTGATAACATAGACTACCAGTCCCAGAATTCATAGCGTGACTCACCTGAAGTGTATCATGTCACGTGTGCTGTTAATAAATAAGGGGATGTCACTGGCTGTTATCGTTTGCCCTTGGTTGTTTTAACTGCCCAGGTAGAAGGGCGTGAGCCCGAAAAGCGTCGGCAGAGATTGTAGAGATCAGCAAGCGTGTCAGACAGCCAGCGCTTGTCCTAAACCAGCGGAATCGCCCCGTGAGTGCATCTCAAGAAAAGGCAACCTTGGATTTTTTTGTAATGTGGCCCTGCCTGTGGCCACGAGAATACACCGCCACAATATCCTGGTGGGTCCCTTGCTGCTTATTGGGGCGGCGTTTGCAGGAGCAGGGTGACGCTGGGTGATTTACAAGTGCGGCTGAACTGTACATTTGAAGTGCCTTTAAGAACTTTTATTCTATCGCAACTGAGGGCGGCGACCCACTTGGGTGATAACATAGACTACCAGTCCCAGAATTCATAGCGTGACTCACCTGAAGTGTATCATGTCACGTGTGCTGTTAATAAATAAGGGGATGTCACTGGCTGTTATCGTTTGCCCTTGGTTGTTTTAACTGCCCAGGAAGAAGGGCGTGAGCCCGAAACGCGTCGGCAGAGATGGTAGAGATCAGCAAGCGTGTCAGACAGCCAGCGCTTGTCCTAAACCAGCGGAATCGCCCCGCGAGTGCATCTCAAGAAAAGGCAACCTTGGATTTTTTTGTAATGTGGCCCTGCCTGTGGCCACGAGAATGCACCGCCACAATATCCTGGTGGGTCCCTTGCTGGTTATTGGGGCGGCGTTTGCAGGAGCAGGGTGACGCTGGGTGATTTACAAGTGCGGCTGAACTGTACATTTGAAGTGCCTTTAAGAACTTTTATTCTATCGCAACTGAGGGCGGCGAACCACTTGGGTGATAACATAGACTACCAGTCCCAGAATTCATAGCGTGACTCACCTGAAGTGCATCATGTCACGTGTGCTGTTAATAAATAAGGGGATGTCACTGGCTGTTATCGTTTGCCCTTGGTTGTTTTAACTGCCCAGGAAGAAGGGCGTGAGCCCGAAACGCGTCGGCAGAGATGGTAGAGATCAGCAAGCGTGTCAGACAGCCAGCGCTTGTCCTAAACCAGCGGAATCGCCCCGCGAGTGCATCTCAAGAAAAAGCAACCTTGGATTTTTTTATTTATATATATATAGCTAGCTCACTAACTATAAATGTTGAATTTCTTTGGGTTTGTACGAATGAAACATCAGCCTAACTATAACGTCCCTGTAACCTTTGATTTTTTCGGGGAAAAAAAAAAAATATATATATATATATATATCAACCACAAATTGCCCACATCATTTACCAAAGCACTCGACATTACTCTGACCCTCCAGTCAATATTTACAAGCATGCCTTCCTGCTTCACCATTCAATTTGCCTGACGCGTTTCGGGGTCAGAACCCCGTCTTCAGAGGCTGCAGAAATGGCACTCAGAGATCGCTTTACCTTCAATTACTGACTTTAATTAGTTGACAAGCCCCCCAGTGGGCTTTGCTAAGTGCATCGTTACTCTGGTGATTAGTGGGACTTGTAGTCCGTAAAGCGAAAGCATTATTCCTTTAAGTAAGTCCAAGTGAACATTTCACATTGTGCATTTTAAAATACCTTCAGTAGGTTGTGTCACACTCGAGCATGTATATCGATGGTAGAGCACTGTGCCACAGAGTCCGAATTCGTTTCAGGCTCAAGCCTCGCACTGCTGAGTATCCTTTCTCTTCCAGCAGGGGTGGTGCTTTGGCCACGGCCAGGCCGCCGTGCATAAATCAACCACAAATTGCCCACAGCATTTACCAAAGCACTCGACATTACTCTGACCCTCCAGTCAATATTTACAAGCATACCTTCCTGCTTCACCATTCAATTTGCCTGACGCGTTTCGGGGTCAGAACCCCGTCTTCAGAGGCTGCAGAAATGGCACTCAGAGATCGCTTTACCTTCAATTACTGACTTTAATTAGTTGACAAGCCCCCCAGTGGGCGTTGCTTAGTGCATCGTTACTCTGGTGATTAGTGGGACTTGTAGTCCGTAAAGCGAAAGCATTATTCCTTTAAGTAAGTCCAAGTGAACATTTCACATTGTGCATTTTAAAATACCTTCAGTAGGTTGTGTCACACTCGAGCATGCATATTGATGGTAGAGCGCTGTGCCACAGAGTCCGAATTCGTTTCAGGCTCAAGCCTCGCACTGCTGAGTATCCTTTCTCTTCCAGCAGGCGATGGTGCTTTGGCCACGGCCAGGCCGCCGTGCATAAATCAACCACAAATTGCCCACAGCATTTACCAAAGCACTCGACATTACTCTGACCTTCCAGTCAATATTTACAAGCATGCCTTCCTGCTTCACCATTCAATTTGCCTGACGCGTTTCGGGGTCAGAACCCCGTCTTCAGAGGCTGCAGAAATGGCACTCAGAGATCGCTTTACCTTCAATTACTGACTTTAATTAGTTGACAAGCCCCCCAGTGGGCGTTGCTAAGTGCATCGTTACTCTGGTGATTAGTGGGACTTGTAGCCATTTGTCAAGAGACCTTTGAAAAGAGACAGCAGTCTTGAAACGCGTTTTTTACACCCAGTGGCATCTAGTTATAGTTAGGTCGGCTTTTCAATAGGAAATTTTAAAAATAAATGCTCCTTTTTGCCTTGTTTGTGCATTAAGGGCCTCATGTAGGTAGCCAAATACCGGTCGGTAACGGCCGATTTTCGGTAATTATACCGTTACCGACCGGTATTTTGGCTTTTGAGATGTAGGGGGAGAATTTCTGTATTCGGAATTTACCTAATCGGTAAAATTACCGATTCGGTAAAATTACCGATTCGGTAATTTTACCGATTCGGTAAATTCCGAATACAGAAATGAGATGTAGGGGGACTGTGTGGTGTGTGTGGGGATTCGTTATTTACCACCAACTAATAGTTGGTGGTAAATGACGAATATGTGTGTAAATGCAATATTTTGCCCGTAGATGTGTGCAATGTGGCAGACACACATGCCCTCAGGGCATGTATGTGTGCCACATGTGCACACATGGCCGAATCAGGGGTGCAACAGGGTGTCAATGTGACACCCTGCCACCCTTGCATGTGCTCCCCCATTACCGAATCGGTATTTACCGATTCGGTAATGAGGCATACCTTCCCATCAATGGGAAGGTATGCCTCATTACCGAATCGGTAAATACCGATTCGGTAATTACCAAATTTTTCCGAATCGGTAATATTTACCGACCAATTACCTACATAGCATTTACCACTTCATAAATACCGAATCGGTATGATTCGGTATTTATGAAGTGGTAAATGCCAGCCCACCTACATAAGGCCCTAAATGTTTTGTGGGAATCCGTCAAGCGAAGCTCGAGAAAAAAGGGGGTCCCAAAATGCAAATTCACCATGCATTTTCTATAGACTCCTTTAAGAAGCACTACCACAAAAACTACTGCATGGAATTGCACCAAATTTGGCTGGAAGCTAGATCTTGGTCCACTGATTGTGCGTTTTGTAATTTGGCATACATCCATTCAGTTGTTTTTCAGAAATTAGGGTTGAAAAATATTTGTATAGCTGGACAATTGTGTAAGCGAGAGGCTAGAGAGAGTCTCATGGGAGCGCCAATTTAAAAATAGAGCGTTCTTATTGGCCCAGAGATCTTTTTTCCCTTGGCCCATATCACTCCCACAGGAATCAGACTCATGTGGAAGTGAGTGCGCTGAATGGCTGCCAGCAACATGAGAAAGGTTTTGCTAGCAGCCATTACAAGACTTGCTGACGTAGTCCCCTGTCCTGAACTGTAAAAAAAAAAATATACAAAGGGGCAGGGTGGGGATACCGTGGCGGGGACCCAGTGTGACCACCTCGGTGCCAAAATCTTCAAAAAATCCACCCACCCCCTGGACACAGTAGTTTCTCTGCCCGCAAAAGTGTGGGCAGGGAGACATGTGCCTGCTTCAATTTGGCAGGAGCATTTTCAAATCTCCCACCAAACAGGAGTAAACACACAGTCTGCACCTTGTGGGTGGGATCTTTAAAATTGCTCTTCCTGGCTGGAAGCAAACTTTAGATCTGTTTCCCTGCTTGCACTGATGCGGGCAGGGAAACAGAACAACATATTGCTCCCGTCTGGAGGAAGCAGAATAAATAGCTGCTTCTGCCACGTGGAAGCAATGGAGGCTCCTGCACCATGCAGGGAGCCAGTTGGAGCCACGGGGATCCTGGGGATCCCCATCAGTCCTCAATGTGATGAGGGTCTAGGGGATGGGGTCACAAGGGCCAAAACAGGCTAAGGGAGGGGGGCTGCATGGACCATTCCCTTTTTTATTATATTTGGCCTGGCAGATGGGATACCCAGGGCCTAATAAGGCTAGGGAGGGGTCGATGTCACCCCTCTCCCCTTTTTAATAAGGCATAGCCCAAGGGATGTGGTCCAGGCATCCATAAAGGCTGAGGGGGGGGGCGCGTGCCCACCTCCATTTATTAATTACTCTGCCTCAGGGTCTGGGGTCTCCTGGGCCTAATACAGCTTGGGGAAGGGGGCGCACAGCCTCCTCCCCTTTTTTATTATATTTTGCTTGGGGATGGGGCACCAGGGGCCTAATAATTCTATTCTATTCATATTCTAGCTTTTGCAGAGTTCTAAGTTTTTTGCTTGAGAAGTCAAGGAAAGCTTATTGTCAAACCAAATCCCTGATTCTTGACTTTTGGTTTTGGTGCTGGTAGGGCGCCCAGACATTTTGGCCTATTGACTTCCATCCAACTAGTTTGGTTGTTTCCCACTACCATCACCTCAATTTTATCACCATTTAATTTTAGGCTTCCAGCTGTCATCCACTCTTCCACAAGTTTGAGACATTGCCTAAGTTGGATAGAGGTTCTGCCTGATTGGGCAGAGAGCAAGATGATGATCTGCGTATCATCCATGTAGGATGTGAAGGAGAAATCATAGTCTATTATAATCTCTGTGAGTGAGGTTACATACAAGTTTAATAGGGTCGGACTTAGCAAAGAACCCTGAGGAACTCCACAATTTAGGGGATATATTTCTGATTTTTCAGTTTTCTCAAATACTTGAAAAGTCCTGTTTTCAAAGAATGAGGTAAGCCAATTGAGTGCAGATCCTCCTATCCCTGCTTCCTCCAGTCTTCTTACTAGAAAACAATGAGAGACTGTATCAAATGCTGCACTCAGATCCAAGAGGATCAGAGCCGCAGTTTCCCAAGGATCGCTTTTAGGGCCAGATGTATAACCAATTTTAGCATGCGCAAACGGGTTAGCGACCCGTTTGCGCATGCTAAAATTGGTATGGCTATGTACTAACACAATTTTGCGAGTTGCAAATTAATTGCGACTCGCAAAAAAGTGTTTAGAGACTCACTATTTGGAAGGGGCGTTCCCTTCCAAATAGCGACTCTCTAACCCATGTACTAATGTTTTGCGACCGCAACTGCAGTTGCAAAACACTCGCATTTACCACCTACTTCACATAGGTGGTAATGCATTCGCAAATGGAAAGGGGTCCCCATCCCCTTTGCAAATGCATGCGAAAATATTAGCAGGCAGTGGTCCCAGGGACCACTGTCTGCCCATAAAAAAGTTTATGAAAAAGTTCCATTTTTATTTTTTTAAATGCATCCCGTTTTCCTTTGAGGAAAACGGGCTGCATATAAAAAAGAAAGCTGCTTTATTTAAAAGCAGCCCCAGACATGGTGGTCTGCTGAGCCCAGCAGGCCCCCATGCCTGGGAGGGCCAGCCATTCCCAATGGGGTCGCAAAATGCGAGTGCCTCATTAATATTAATGATAGGGCGATAGTTTTCACATATGGAGGGGTCTAATGAAGGTTTTTTTAGTAGCTGCATCACAATGGCATGCTTCCATGCTGCTGGAACTGTTTCTGACTTCAGGGAAAGATTGAACATCTCCATCAGCCTTCTAATAACTACTTCTCCATTTAACATAATGCCTGGATGTGCTGGTTCTAGAGGTAAGCCTCACGAGAGAATTGAGGATCTCATAGGTGTCTTCTATAGTCGTTTCAGGGGACTTATTCAATTTTTCATGTTGACATACCTTGAAATTTCTAGCTTCCTCATCTTCTTTCATAGTTAGGAGAATGTTCTTGACTTTATCGAGGAAGGAGTTCGCTAGCATATTGCAGTGACTGGCTGATGAGAAGGGCTTGATTTGCTGTCTACTGGTTTAGTCATGCTGCTTACTAGATGAAATAATTCCTTGGAGGAATTGGCTGTACTGTCAATCTTGGAGGCAAAGTAGTTCATTTTTACCTTCCAGATAACGTAGTGATATTTTTTAGGGCTTTTCGTATGTGTCCTAATCAGCTGCATTATATTTTTTTCTCTATAGTCTCTCTAGTTTTTATACCTCCTTTTTTAATTCTAGGAGTTCAGGTGATAACCAAGTGGGCCAGTCTCGTAGATGTTTAGTTTTATGCTGTTTTACAGGTATTAGATTGTTGAGAGACTTCAACAACCAGGAATCAAGGCTCTTGTAGCTATTAGCAATGTCTCCTGTCATTTCTGGGATATATATTTAATAAGTGAATCTTGCCAGGCTATGGTGTCCAGTTTGGCCCAATTATGTTTTAATCTGAGCTGTGGAGGTATAGGGGTTTTAATAGTTTTATAGCCTTCTTGTAAAGGTACGAGTTTGTGGTCTGACCAAGTGATCTCTACTGGGTCTCCTGTTGTGAATTCAAATATAAAAATATTGGATCCAGTTGGTGGCTTTGTTTGCGGGTGGGGCCTTTAACCCATTAGATTATCTGTAGTGCCTCTAAGCCTAGGGTCAGGTTTTTGTAACTTTCACACTCTGCGTTTTCAAAGTGGAGGTTTAAATCCCCTAGGACTGTGAAAGTGGCCATTTTTAGGCTGTGTTCTGCAACAATCTCAGCAAGGGTTAAAGAGAAATGATTAGTGAAGCCTGGGGGTCAGTAGATTAAAAGTCTGCAGAAAGCAAAAGTTGGAGATAGCTCCATTACGAAAGTCAAACTTCCATATTCGGGTAGTGGTAATGGGTCCTATTTTATTTTGTACTGTTCTTTATAAATTATGGCTACTCCCCCTATCCTTTTGTTTCCTTCCCTATCACATCTGGCTATAGCAAAGCCATGAGGCAGAGTCAGTGCAATGTCAGGCAGAGAATCTTCTTTGAGCCAGGTCTCAGTAAGAAACAAATCCTCTGGTTGTTCATCTGCAAGGAAAGTGAACAAATCCAGGCTATATTTGAGTAGTGATCTGCAGTTGAGCATATACATCTGTCAGTGTCTATTTTTTGTCATTTCTTTTTTGGGGCTGTGTTTGTCTTTATTTAAAGCTGAGCTGTTCATAGGTATTTTACACTTTTCACATTTAAAATCATCAGAACAGAGGATGATGGCCTGATAGCAAGGCTTGTTTTCATGCTATTCAGTGCATGTAATTGTTCCAGTGTATAGTCGATCTTAGTTTTATTAAAAAGGGCAGGGTTCCTGGCCCCAGGTCTCAGACAGGTGCACACGGGCTTGCCTTTGACACGCCTTTGGCGTGCCAGCGGTGCCCCCGCTGCGAGTCCGCGCCCTGGTGTACATTAAATAGCTGGACTCAGGAGGGGGCTCCTTCTCCTTTTAGATAAGTCATGGTCCAGGAGATGGGGTCCTTGGGGGCCTATAAAGGCTCAGAGAGAGGGTCTGCGTTCCCACCTCTAATTATTAATTACTCAGCCCCAGGGTGTGGGGTCCCCGGGACCTAATAAGGCTCCGGGAGGGAGGTGCAAGCCTCCTCCCCTGGGAATGGGGTCTCTGGGGTCAAAAGAGGTTCAGGGAGGTAGGCCGCATGCCTCCTCCTCTTTCAATTGGCTTTGGTCTGTGGATGAGTTCCCTGGGGCCTGTTAGGGCTCGGGGCTGGGGGCGTTCTTCCCTGTTAAACAATAAACAGCCCTGGGGGATATGGTCCCTGGGGCCTTTGAATACTTGGGAAGGGGGCAACATGGCCCACACCCCTTTTTTATTGGTTTAGCCCCCATAGGATGGGATCCCCAGGGACTAAAAAGGGTCGTGAGGGGGGCTGTGCAGCTTCCTCCCATTTTCAGTATATTTTGGCTAGGGGGTGGGGAACCCAGGGCCCAATAAGGCTCAGGGAGGGTGGGGCACGTTCTACTCCCCTTTTTATGTTTAAATTTGTTTTCTTATTATTATGGTTATACTGCATCCATAAAAGACAGTTTGGAGCATAGACAGACATGTGTAAGTGTTACAAAGATGACAAAACGCCGATGCAGGTAAGAACCTCTTTATTCCACCTCCACCGTACTCCACAGTTCGTCTCTAGAGCTGCTCACTTCGGAAGGTTCACTTCAACATTCTAAGGTAGCCTCTCGGCCAACAGTAGGAATATACCAACAGCGAGGGGAGGAGAGGAAGACAAGGAGAAAGGGAGGAATGTTCCAAGGGAGGAAAAAGTAATATAAGGAGAAACTATGTAAAGTAAAGGGACGTAATTATAACACATCTTCCCCCTTAATGAAGAGGAACACAAGTAAAATTACAGTCAGCTTATGATACTCAAAAAATACAGTCTGAAACAGTTCTGATAATTGTCTCCATGTTATTTTCCTGAGGATGATTGCTGAGAAGGATGGACAAGGGAGACCATTGGGTGTTCCAAGATAGGAACTGGAGATCTGGTCAGTCTATCCATGCTCCAGCATTGACCATTCTCAAGAATGACAGTATTCTGCCTAACTTCCACAATCTTCATTGGTTCAGAGAATTTAGATTCACTCTCCCCACTACGTGTGGGTCTTTTAACAAACACCCAGTCTCCAATATCCCAATTCTGTTTTTATGTACCCTTCTTGATATCATAGTACCGTTTGTATTTATTCTGGTTGGCAACAACCTTCCTACTCCTCTCTTCCTCATCATGCTCAACACATTCTCCCCCACCAATCCAATTAGGAAAGAATTTGGTACCAGGTTTCCTCCCTCTGAGAGATGAAAATGGAGAGATGCCCGTAACTTGATTAGGAGTGGTATGGTATGCCCATAACATTTCTTGCAACACCATTTCCACTGACAATTGATTATGGCATGCAAGTTGGATATGTTCCTTGATCATTCTGTTGACTCTTTCAACCATGCCGTTGGCCCTGGGACAATAAAGAGCTGTCTTATTCTGTGTGATCTCTAACTTAGACAAGAATAACGACATGGCTGATGAAGAGAATTGCACCCCATTGTCTGTTACAATGGTTGATGGGATACCTTCAGATGCAAATGTGTCTCTGAAGAAATTTATAAGTGTTTCTGTATTAGTTTGATTAACCATTTAAATGCCCACCCAATGCGAATGGTAATCTGTCAACACAAATGCAAATCTTTTGCTAACTCCTTTCTTGTTGATAGGACCAATAATATCCAAGGCTAGTTTGTCCCATGGTTTACAAGGGATAGATACTGGAGACAACAGTGCTTTAAATGTTGCCTTGGATTTATCACTGTTAGCGCACACACTGCAATTTTTTACCTTACTCTCTACCAATGAATCCATTCCTGGGAACCAATATCGTTCTCTGAGTCTAGACTTAGTCAAACTACGCCCTAAATGTCCCTCATGAACGAGGTCAATGATTTTATCCCTCAACCCTGATGGTGGTATGATTTTGTCATTTCTCCAAATACGGTCTTGGTGTAGATTAATTTCATATCTCACCTCCCAATATTTTTTAATTTCTTGGTTGACTTCATCACATGTGTCAGGCCACCCTTGCAACGCGTAATTCTTTAATTGAGTCAGAATCGTGTCTTGGTTCTGAAAAGCACACCACTCATCGGAGCTTATGGTGGATGAGTGTATTTCTAGGATTGGGTATTCTGTAATCCCAAATTGTTCTTCCACATTTAAGGGTGCTCTCGAAAGGAAGTTTGCAACCAAGTTGTGTTCTCCTGCAACACATTCAACCTTGAAACAGAATCCCTCTAAACCCAACACCCACCTTGCAACTCTTGGGGTGCTGTTAAAAGTCCCTTTCGGGTTGAACATAAATATGAGAGGTTTGTGGTCAGTTCGCACAGTAAATTTTGCTTGGTGTCAACATTCAGCCATAGTTAGCTTGCAGTATTTAGTGACCCAACTCCCCCCTCCCCAGACCTTCCCCCCTCCCCTCGGGTGCCTAACCTGTGAGGTTACATCTATTGATCGAACCACCAATCCCATCACCGGGGTTGGACTGCCCTGTTGAGTAGTCGGGTCAGTTAATCTCAGTATTCGTAGGTATTTAGGGCAGGTCAATTCAGTAAATTCCTGGGAAAGTAGATATATAAATGGACTCCAGGACTCTTTGAATTATGTCTCTCTGCTGTCTAAGTATAGCCGGAAGCCTTTCCATCCCCAACAGATGCCATATGTGATGGAACCATTGCCTACGTGTTGGGACCTTTTCCGGTCCCCAGAGCGCCAGTATCGCCTGATGAGCTGCTCCCAATGCTAGCACTATATGCTTGCCATGTCGAGATTTTAAGGGGTAAGTGAGGGAGTGGGGAAGGCCGAAAATCACAAACGAGAGGAACCAGGGGAGTTGGATGTCGTAGTGTGTGTCTATGTCTGATAGGATTTCCTCCCAAAACCTATCCAGTCGGGGCATTCCCACAAAATCTGAACTAAGGTTCCCTGTCAGTCACACCCCATCCAGCATCTGTCATCACTGTCAGGGTTCCCCTTCTTTAGGCGTACTGGAGTAAGATAGCAATATGTGGCTAGCTTCGTTGCTGGTTCTATACTAGCAGCATTTGAGGTGGTGTGCCTCGCTCTGTAGTATATATCCCGTGACTATTTCTGGAAGAGTGATCTTTGCAGCTCCCCCTCCCATGGAGCTGGGAGGGCAACTTAACCATCACCTCCACCCCCACCCAAGTGCCCATACAGCTCTGAGGTCAGGCGCCTGTCCGAGTCTCTCAGGAGAAGCCATTTTTCAAAGCAAGTGAGATGTTGCTGTGCCGCCTCCCTCACTATCGGTTGCATGATCCTGTGGCGTATATGAGTGTATCTCTATCATTCACTCTCTGGAATCCGGTATTCCTGTTTCAAATCCTTGAATGTCTTGGGCCCTTCCTGATCAAAGAAATGCCCAATAGATCTGCATCGCTCCCTCGACCATACAGAGACTGCAGCGCTATACATCCCTGGGGTAAGCTCTCTATTTTCCACTATAGGGGTGAGGGGGGACAGAAAAGATGATAGTCCCGCTCGTATTGCAAGTGCGTCTCCAATCCTTAAAGTGGGCACTGTGATAGCTGACAAATAAAGATTCATCGGGCTGTGAGCGGGGGCAAGAAAGGGGACCATCCATAGCACTGTGTTTGCTAAAGCCCTTTCCATGAATAACCATCCCTTTTCGGATTCAGGCCTATACCATTCCACCAAATATCTAAGTTGTGATGCTTGGAAATATCGAGCAATGCATTGAATGCCCAAACCCCCCTCCTCCGGAGGTCGCCAGCTATGGGCTTGACTCATCCAAGGGCGCAGGTCCACCCACACAAAATTTTGAAGTGCCCTCTGTAGGGACTCTAGTGTACCCTGTGGAGGCCATATCAGTAACGTTTGAAACTTGTACAAGATTCTGGGGAAGACCATCATCTTCAGTGCCACTATTCTGCCCACTCACGAGAGTAGATAGCATTGCCAGTGCACTAACTTTAATTTGACTCTCCCGAGTAGCTCCTGATAGTAAACGAGGCGACCGCCCATATGGAGTGGGACAGCTGGGTGCCCAGATATGTAACTGGGCCTGATGCCCAGCATATGGAGTGGTCCGAGTTACAAGTTCTTTAGTATTTGGTGTCGTTGTAAGGTTCAGTGCCTGGGATTTAGCGAGATTAATGCAAAAGTCAGAATTGTCACCAAATAGTTTTACTTCTTCTAGAAAAGCTGGGAAGGCATCCCTTGGGTTTCCTATGGCCAAAATTACATCATCAGCATAGAGTTATCAAGTGCTCCTGCCCTCTGAACCGTATGCCCATAATCTCCTCACTATACCTGACCCTTTGTGCTAATTGGGCCGCTTGATCTGGCCCAATTAGTCCTGGTAACAGAGGCGCCAGGCAAGCCGCTAAATTCCCAGTAAAAAGCTTTGGATCCACATTCAGGAGGGAAATTGGGTGGTAAGAGCCGCACTGGCGCTTATCCTTGCCCTGTTTCGCGATGACTGTTACCAAAGCCTCCTTCATTGAGAGGGGGGGTATTCTGACGCCGGGATCAAATTAAAGACTCTAGTTAGGAGGGGAGCCAGTTTACCCCAGAGTAGTTTATAAAGCATTGCTGAAAAGCCATCTGGTCCCGGGGCTTTATGCGTTTGTAGTCTAGAGATCGCGGATATGACTTCTTCTATCGGGATCGATTTCTCTAGGTCCATCACTTGTGTCTCGGTCCAGTGTTTTACTTGCTCCTCCTCTACATAGCGCAATATGTCTCGGTCAGAGAGGTCTTGGGCCGAGTATAGCTTCCGATAGACGGCTCCAAATTGAGCTGCAATGGCCTCATCTCCCTCTATCACTCCTCCATCCGGCGTCATTAAAGCCTCTGCCACATTTGCCTGCCATATCCCTCTAAGGTTCATTGCCTGGGATTTAGCGAGATTAATGCAAAAGCCAAAAATGTCACCAAATAGTTTTACTTCTTCTAGAAAAGCCGAGAGGGCATCCCTTGGGTTTCCTATGGCCACAATTACATCATCAGCATAGAGTGTTATCAAGTGCTCCTGCCCTCCGAACCGTATGCCTGTAATCTCCTCACTATCCCGGACCCTTTGTGCAAAGAGCTCCATATATAGAGCAAATAGAAGGAGGGAAAGCAGGCACGCCTACCGCATACCCCTATGTTTCACAAAATGCTTGGAGTTTGTGCCATTTACTCAGACTCACACACTTGGAGTGCTATAGCCACTAAGGATCCAGAAGCAGAAACGATCCCTGAAGTCAAAGCATCTCAGCAGAGCCGCTAGGTAAGGCCAATGCACTCGATCAAACGTTTTTTCGACATCGATAGAGAAAAGCATTGTCTCTTGTGGTAGGCGGGTAGCTCTATCTATCAGATGTGATATTCTCTTAGTATTGTCCGAGCATTGTCTATGTGGAATGAATCCCGCTTGATCTGGCCCAATTAGTACTGGTCCAGAGGCGCCTGGCGAGCCGCCAAAACCCCAGTAAATAGCTTTGGATCCACATTCAGGAGTGAAATTGGGTGGTAAGAGCCGCACTTGCGCTTATCCTTTCCCTGTTTCGCGATGACTGTTACCAAGGCCTCCTTCATTGAGAGGGGGGGTATTCTGCCGCTGTGATCAAACTAAAGACTCTAGTGAGGAGAGGAGCCAGTTTACCCCAGATTAGTTTATAAAGTATTGCTGAAAAGCCATCTAGTCCAGGGGCTTTATGCGTTTGTAGTCTAGAGATCGCGGATATGACTTCTTCTATCCGGATCGATTTCTCTAGGTCCATCACTTGTGTCTCCATCCAGTGTTCTACTTGGGCCTCCTCTACATAGCGCAATATGTCTCGGTCAGAGAGGTCTTGGGCCGAGTATAGCTTCCGATAGAAGGCTCCAAATTGAGCTGCAATGGCCTCATCTCCCTCTATCACCGCTCCATCCGGCGTCATTAGAGCCTCTATCACATTTGCCTGCCGTATCGCTCTAAGCTTCTTCGCAAGCATTGTTTCACATTTATTTCCTCCCACATAGTAAGAGTGTTTAAGGCTCAGGATTGAGTATTCCACGCTATCTTGGTCTAACCCTGCTAGCTGTTTTCTAGCAATTTCCAGCTGGTGCCAAACCCTTGGAGCCCCGGTTCGGTGGTGTATCCGCTCCAGTTCTTTGACCTGATGATGGAGCTCTGATCTCTTGTTCTGGCTCACCTTATTGTCAATAAACAATGAAGCCAGTGTACAAAAATATGAAATAGGGGGCACTCTAGTCAATGTAATACATCAATCAATCGAGCAGCGAGCCTCAGATTCCCTGTGAACCGTTATGTTCATAGGAAGTAAGCTTGGCCACTTTGGAACAATACCCAGTGGGTATGAAAAAAGCCCTCACTCACCAACCTGGTTGGTGACATGCTTCATCATTGGGCTTCCACTGGGACGACCGAATGTCATCCCAGTGTGCTGCAACGCCAGGTTACTGCGGAGCTGGGTTGGTTGTGTGGGGAAAGTGAATTTAAAATAACCAATCAAGTCAAAAAGAAACTTTATTAATTTTGCTTAAATGGCAAGAAGTAAAAAGGAGTGAGGGTCAAAAAAATAAAAGACCTGGTTCACTCCGTGGCGGTCAACATGTTTCTGCCTCATGGAGTGTTAATCGGGCATTCGTCAGGACCAGAGGGGGATGTGCGTAGCCCCGGTGGTGTGCACTCGCTAAGGTCCACCCAACCGAGGGCTAATGTGTGAAAAAATCAAAATACACTGAGTAGTGTGAACTCCGCCAAGTAAAATAATTAATTATGGGGAGAGGAACTAGTTTACTCTGATGATATAAAGAGACAAACAAACAGAAAGACAAAACATAAGAGAGGTATCAATGTTTGTCATACAAAACGTGCTCTACAGATCAGCAAATTGGAACTGATGTGCTCGAAGGACAAGTGAGTGCCTTTAGGTCTACCACAGGTGCGAAAATTTGTGAGAAGCTGTGCACCTAGGTATAGTAATATATCAGTGTAAGGACAACGGAACGCTGTCCTCTCAACGGTGACTAGTAGTCAATTCTCGGATCGCAGGTGAAATGTAGCTGTGACACTCAATGCGGAGAAATCGCGCTAGGGATTAGAGTAACTGCACGCGATGCTCAGTGTGCAGAAAAAGGGACGGATCTTACAGCGAGGCCTGTCCGTTAGAAGCCTCATGGATCCCGGTAGGGGGGTGGGAGCAAAATGGCACACCCTGCATCAAAAGAAGAAGGAAGAAAAACGGAGTTCGTGTAAATATCACGAACGGGTGAGAAAGCGAAGGCTCGCTTACCTTGTTGGTTGAGGAGCGGAATTGGATTACTTACGCCCTTGCTGCTCTCAACCCGCGATATGCCTAAACAGCCTCTTGCTGCCGGGTCCGGATAGTAATGCACCCGGGCCGGAGGTCTGCATAAAAGGACCCCACGGCGATCCCTGGTGAGGCGCTGACAAAGAGCTTCTCCCTGATTGGGTAGAAAGCTCTAGCTCGCACGCTGATTGGCCCAGTGAGAGCCAATCAGTGCGGCGATCAGAAAAAACAAAGAAGTTCGTTGCGCTAGGTAACGATAGCAACGAAGGTGAAGAAAGAGAGTTTGTAAACTTTATTGGCACAAAACAACAGGAGTATGAACGAACCAAGCACACTGCCCCGCGCGTGTGCATCAGAGCCTTGAGAAAGAAACTAAGGTACTACTGAATGGGGCTATGTTGCGAGCTCGCGCACGGGGTCAGAGGGGCCTGGTTGAAAAGTGCATGAACAGTCAAGGGTTAGTCATGTTCAGCAAAAGAGCAAACAAATTGGTCAATGGGTTGACGTCATCCTCACTGTTTTAAAGAATACTATTCTGTACTTCAGGAACATCGTTTGCTCTTTTGCTGAACATGACTAACCCTTGAATGTTCATGCACTTTTCAACCAGGCCCCTCTGACCCCGTGCGCGAGCTCGCAACATAGCCCCATTCAGTAGTACCTTAGTTTCTTTCTCAAGGCTCTGATGCACACGCGCGGGGCAGTGTGCTTGGTTCGTTCATACTCCTGTTGTTTTGTGCCAATAAAGTTTACAAACTCTCTTTCTTCACCTTCGTTGCTATCGTTACCTAGCGCAACGAACTTCTTAGTTTTTTCTGATCGCCGCACTGATTGGCTCTCACTGGGCCAATCAGCGTGCGAGCTAGAGCTTTCTACCCAATCAGGGAGAAGCTCTTTGTCAGCGCCTCACCAGGGATCGCCGTGGGGTCTTTTTATGCAGACCTCCGGCCCGGGTGCATTACTATCCGGACCCGGCAGCAAGAGGCTGTTTAGGCATATCGCGGGTTGAGAGCAGCAAGGGCGTAAGTAATCCAATTCCGCTCCTCAACCAACAAGGTAAGCGAGCCTTCGCTTTCTCACCCGTTCGTGATATTTACACGAACTCCGTTTTTCTTCCTTCTTCTTTTGATGCAGGGTGTGCCATTTTGCTCCCACCCCCCTACCGGGATCCATGAGGCTTCTAACGGACAGGCCTCGCTGTAAGATCCGTCCCTTTTTCTGCACACTGAGCATCGCGTGCAGTTACTCTAATCTCTAGCGCGATTTCTCCGCATTGAGTGTCACAGCTACATTTCACCTGCGATCCGAGAATTGACTACTAGTCACCGTTGAGAGGACAGCGTTCCGTTGTCCTTACACTGATATATTACTATACCTAGGTGCACAGCTTCTCACAAATTTTCGCACCTGTGGTAGACCTAAAGGCACTCACTTGTCCTTCGAGCACATCAGTTCCAATTTGCTGATCTGTAGAGCACGTTTTGTATGACAAACATTGATACCTCTCTTATGTTTTGTCTTTCTGTTTGTTTGTCTCTTTATATCATCAGAGTAAACTCGTTCCTCTCCCCATAATTAATTATTTTACTTGGCGGAGTTCACACTACTCAGTGTATTTTGATTTTTTCACACATTAGCCCTCGGTTGGGTGGACCTTAGCGAGTGCACACCACCGGCGCTACGCACATCCCCCTCTGGTCCTGACGAATGCCCGATTAACACTCCATGAGGCAGAAACATGTTGACCGCCACGGAGTGAACCAGGTCTTTTATTTTTTTGACCCTCACTCCTTTTTACTTCTTGCCATTTAAGCAAAATTAATAAAGTTTCTTTTTGACTTGATTGGTTATTTTAAATTCACTTTCCCCACACAACCAACCCAGCTCCGCAGTAACCTGGCGTCGCAGCACACTGGGATGACATTCGGTCGTCCCAGTGGAAGCCCAATGATGAAGCATGTCACCAACCAGGTTGGTGAGTGAGGGCTTTTTTCATACCCACTGGGTATTGTTCCAAAGTGGCCAAGCTTACTTCCTATGAACATAACGGTTCACAGGGAATCTGAGGCTCGCTGCTCGATTGATTGATGCATTACATTGACTAGAGTGCCCCCTATTTCATATTTTTGTACACTGGCTTCATTGTTTATTGATATTCTACTGAGGGGACTAGCCGTGTTGATCCCTTCCTCTCCTGTTGTTTTTGATCACCTTATTGTCAGCCAAGGCTATTGCGATTATTTTCCCCCTTAGGGCGGCTTTCATGGCATCCCAAATTATAGACAAAGGGACCTCTGTTGTGTCATGTATAGCTAAATAGTCTTCTATTTCTTTCTCGAGATGTGTGATCACCTCAGGTCTACAGAGGAGAGTCTCGCGGAGTCGCCACGTGCGAGATGTTTGGGCGTAAGCTGGGAGAGAAAGGTCTATGAGCACTGCAGAGTGATCTCATAATGATTGGGATTTAATTTGAACCACCTGCGTAGCCTACTGTACCTCCCTTGAGCGTCAGAAAGTAGTCTAGCTGGGTGTAGGATTTATGTGCGTGGGAATAAAATATGTAATCCCATTTGTTCGGATGTGATACACCTCCACAGATCCCAGAGGCCCATTTCCTGTAACCACAACCACTTCCCCGGGCTAAGAGCTCCGACTGCACCATGCCTGAGTGCTGAGCGGTCCATTTTATTGTTAAAAACAATATTTAAGTCTCCTCCTATAACAACCCAATGATCCTGTGTCGATAACACCTCAGCCACTGCCCCATTTATTAAGATTTCCTGTCCCTTGTTGGGGGCATATTTGGAGGCCAGTACTATTGAGTACTGAATACTGAATCCAATATCTCAACAGATGGCCCTTTATTTCAGCTATCTTGGCACCTATTTTTCCTCTAAACTTATGAGAGAGCAGTATTGCCACTCCTGCGGTCTTGCACGGCATGGAAGAGAAATACTGCTGGGGATAGGCCTTAGATTTGAGTCTGTGTTAGGCCCTAAACTGGAGGTGAGTCTCTTGCAGGAGGCATATTCTGCTTGTGAGTGCTCCAAATAGGATAGAATAGCTCTCCTCTTAATGGGATTATTTAAGCCTTTAAAGTTAAGAGTCTAAGGCTAAGCATAGGAACTGCCATAGTGGAGCTAATGAAGGGATCTGTCAAGATGAACCTCTAAGCACTTTCACCCTCCTCCCTCCTCACCAGTGAGCTGTAGGCCCAAACCATGTTGTGATAAGGAATATCTAAAATGACAAGGTTGTCACCCAAAACCAACCCCCCAACAAGAAAACAACCCAAAAAGCAAATTCCCATGGCCTATGGCAGGGAAGGACAGATCTCATTCTCTTCCAGCTTGGTGGAATAGTCATTGATAGGAATGTGACCAAGTCCTCCAAAAACTTCCCCGGTCTCCCCCAGCCCCGACCCTCTGAGCCCACCCCCGCCATGAAAAAAAGGGACAATATGCAAGTCCTTAAGCTGGATCATCGGTTATCGTGCCCTCCGTGAGTTTTTCGATCAGGGCTTTCCTCTAGGAGGCCATCGTTGCTGATTCTGGGAAGGATACGCTCCGCGGTGGTGGGGACTCTCCTCTATCGGCTGATTTTTGTGTCGCTCTCTGCAAGATCAGTTGGTCGCTCCCCTGAGGGTTGTTTTGTAGTAGCTCACATGCTGCTGCCAACGAGGGGACCTGGTGCATCTGGTCCTGCCATTAGAAGATCAATCTGAAGGGGTGCCCCTACAAATATGATACTACTTGTTCTCTCAAGAATGACGTGAAGGGACGAAACTCCCTCCTCTTCTGGAGGGTGGATTGAGCAAGGTCCTGAAAGATATGCAGCATATTACCCTGGAAAATCACTGGCGATGAGGACCGAGGTTCTTTCAGGATCCGTTCTTTGAGGGAGAAGTTATGGACACACATCAAGATGTCCAGCGAGTGTGTTGAGTTCGATTTCCATCTCCTGACTCTGTGGGTTCTGTCAAGGCAGATCTCCCCCACTGGTGTGTCGTCCAGTATATGGGCAAATAGTGCTGCTACATATGCCACTATGTCCCCTCCTTCCACGTCTAGTGGGGCTTCTCTGATACATATGTTGTTCCTATGGAAATGGTTTTCTAGGTACTCAGCGTGAGCATGTAAGTCAATTTGCTGCTCAGATAACCTAATGATCGCCTGCTGAAGTTGTTCTATCACCTCATCGCAGGATGTCTCCCAACCCTTGAGGGCATCCACTCTGTCCCCTATATCAGTGACCTCCTTTAGGACAGCTTGTAATTCATGGGCTAAGTCTCTCTTGACTGCTAGGAGGTAATCGCAAAGAGCTAAGAATAGTGACTCCAAGTTTGGATGAGTGATCGGGCCTCCAAGTCTTCTCCAGTGGGGGGGCCGCGCGACTCAAGCTCGATTGAGGAGTCCCTTCCTGAGTCGACTGTTTCAATGGCATCTCCTTGATAGTAGCCCTCTTCTTATTCCTTGCCGATGCCATCAGGCTGAGAGCGATAATGTATTTCATAAGTGGGTAGGTTGTGCAAGTGATGTTGTGGGTGGTATGTCTAAGGCACTGGGATCAACGGTCTCTGGTTGCCCCCACCTCTTGTGCGCCAAACAGCCCAGCAGACGGATGAATCAGGGCAAATTCTAGGTGTGCATCAGCCATGTAGCACTTTTAACTTGATACCCCTGGAGCCAGGCCCTCTATGGTGTAGGCAGCAGGGACCCTTCTTCTGATCTCCTCAAGCCGAAGCTGGAACTTGGCAAAGCAGTCTGCCTGGTTGTGTTTAGGGGTCTCGATTAATAAAGCTGAGTACTGGGGAGAGTCCTGGCTACCCCCAGCAGGTGCCCGTATATATATGCCCCCCGATTGCCTCTTCAGTCGCGATGACTGATACTTCAAACCCCTAGGGTGGCCGCCATTGGGATAATCACGTGGGGCACCTCCTCTTCATTGTATCCCTCGGGATGGGCAGAGATGTTCTGAGGGTCCGGGGGGTCCTCCCCCCAAGCCACAAGTACAGGTGAGTTAGGCTGCCCAGTCAGAGGTCCTCCCCCTGGTGCCCCTCGCAACTGGGACAGCTTCGTGCCCTGTCGTCAGGTAGCCAAGGCTCTTCTTCTGCCTCCCCGGGATGCGGTGTGCCACGCTCCTTCACGGGAATTGGAGGGCCAGCCGCCGTGGTGCAGGTCGGGCCGCGATGAGTGTAATCTTCCCAGGGGAGCTGGGGGCTTGCCCTCGCCAGCCTCGATACAGGCCACCATTGAGATTAGGCCCGTCCTGGTATCCCACCTGGCGTAGCTTGCTCCTCATCTCCCTCTGTTCTCGGGCTCCCTCACCGCATCCAAAGATCTCTCTGGCACTCACAGTGACTGGAGGGGAGGGTATCCTCTGCCACCTTTAACCGCTGCTGCTGTCTGGATCGCCACACCCTAGGCTGTGATGGTCTCCCGGAGGCCGCGCCGCCGTTACAACTCCCAAAGAATCTCAAGGCCGCTCCGATGCTCCTGGTCGGGCTGGTGCTGCCTGGCTATCGCCACCTCGATTTAGCTTCCTGCCGGCCCCGGTGCGTCAGAACCTCTCTAGTTGCAGTGGGAGCCGAGGCAGTTGAAGCGATCAGGTCTGGCGTAACTTAAAGAGCCCCCACCTCACTGGTCTTAAATATAGGTTGCCGCCGAGATCGGGCCTGGCTCAACCACATATGCAATCGGCTAATCCTCGAGCCTTCTGGTGACACCGGACCCTCTCCAATAACGCAGATGGTCCACTCTCATTTCTCCAATGACTCTGGCTTCTACTTAGACCGCTGGGGTTTTACTAGCAGGGAGTGTCAAGGGCTCAGGCCGAGCTGGAGCCGGAGGAGGAGAGATGGGTTAACACGTCCTACCCGGATGCCATCTTGGCCACGCCCCCCTACTCCAACTGCCCCGGGGATGGGGTCTCTGGGGCCCAAAGAGTCTCGGAGAGGAGAGGAGAGCTGTACGTTGCCTCCCTTTTTAATTGTCTTTTGGCCTAGGGGATGAGATCCCCGGCTCCTGATAGGGCTCGGGGACAGGGGCCTTGCAGCCTCTTCCTCTTTTGAACAAAAAACGGGCCTGGGAGATAGGGTCCCCAGGGCCTATGAGGGCTTGGGGAGGGGGGCCACAAGGCACTCCTTCCCTTTTTTAATTGGTTTGGTCCCACAGGATGGGATCCCCAGGCCCAAGTAAGGCTTAGGGAGGGAGCTGTTTTTAGTATATTTAACCCGGAGTTGGGGTACCCAGGCATAATAAGGCTCAGGAGGGGGGCAATGGGCACCCTCCCCTTTTAAATATGGCATGGCACTGGGGGATGAGGTCCTGGGTTCTATAAAGGCTCAGGGAGGGGGGCTGTGTGCCCACCTCCATTTAATAATTTCTCAGCCTGAGCGATGGGGTCTCCAGGGCCTAATAAGGCTCAGGAGGGGGCAACATACCCCTTTTCATTTTAATTGGCTTTGGACCTGGGAATGGAGTCCCCATGGGCTAGTGAGGCTCAGGAAGGGAGGCTGTGCAACCCCCCTCTCTTATTAAACAAAACAAAGGCCCTGGGGATGGTGTCCTCAGGGTCTATGAAGGCTTAGGTAAGGTGGCCACTTGGTCCCACTCCCCTTTTTTCTTGGTTTGGCACCAGAGGATGGGAACCTGGGGCCTAATAAGGCACAGGGATGTGGCTGCATGCCTCCATCCCCATAGATTTTGGTCCTAGGAGATGGGGTCCCGGGGCCTTAGATGGCTTGGGGAGGGAGACCATGCAGCCCCTTTCCCAATATTTAATTGTCCCCTGGGGCCTATTATGGTTGGGAAAGGGGGGATGCATGCCCACCTCTCCTGTTTAATTGTATTTGGCCCCACTGGATAGGGTCCTTGGAGCTTTTTTAAGGATTGGGGAGAGCCCCTATTCACTTTTTATTGGAACTGGTCCAGGGGGATTTGGTCCCATGGGCCCATTAACTGTCAGTGAGGGGACTGCATTCCTCCCTCCCCTTAATATATATGTTTTAGCCCCAGGGGATGGGGACCCCTGGCTCCGAAGGCTGCACACCAAAGGCTGTGTGCCGTGTGGGGTTGGCAGCCTGCTGCAAGCTTGGCCTCAGGGCCGATTCCTTGCTGCACACTGCCAAAGGCTGTGCACAGTATGGGGTTGGCTGCCTGGGGGAGTTGGAATCAGGACCTAGCTGAAAGACAGGTCTTGCAGCTAACCACATGCCATGTACGAAGAGCGTGAGTGGCATGGGGTTGGTTGCCTCAGGGTAGCTTTCTGGCAGGAGCTGGATGCATGGCCTGGCTGCAAGACAGGCTGTGCGGTCAACAGCATGCCGTGCATGATGAAAGGCCAGGCGCAGTGTGGGGTTGGCTGCCTCTTGGTGGGTTGGCCACAGAACCTGGTTGCTGGCCAAGCCCTTTTGCCAACCTCCTGCTATGCATGACCAAAGGCCATGTGCAGTCTGGGACTGGCTGCCTGTGAGAGATTTTGCCACAGGGCCTGGCCGAAGGCCATGCATGGCAAAGGGTTGGTTTTAGATATGGTAATAACAAACTGCAAAAATTAAAGTTGAAGTAATGTTGTAGTCATTTGTGATAAAAAAATCTGCTTTTCTTTACAAAAAAAACCTTAGAAATTCAATGACAAAAAACATATTATTCTGGGCTATTTTGTACTAGGCCTCCAAAGCCATATTAGCTCATAGAGTAAAAGTACAAATGGAGCTTGGATGATGTCATCAATTATGTCATTTGAGATGTAATCAGTGATGTCATAAATGACATCATAGAACTTGTCATGAGTGATGTAATATGCGGGGTCATAAGCAGTGCATTGCAGGAGCATGAATATCTGTGGTTTTCTTAGTTCAAAACAGTAATGTTGTCACTGACATATACACCTATTACATTAATTTAACCTTTTTTTCAGCGAATGTCTAAGGTTTATTTTAAAACAAAACCAGATCTTTTTATCACAGCTGACTATAACGTTACTTTAAACTTTATTTTTTAAGTTTATATAGAAATATATATATATATAAAAAAAATCAGGCTTTTCACATCGTGGGATGTGCCCGTATGCACCCGACTGCCAGTGGCGCATGGCATCCGACGCATTCGCTCGTGTCTATGTTATGCGCTGACGTCACCCTTCGATTCATAAGGACAAGTCCGTCAATCTAGTGGCTAAGTAGGGAAATGTATTAAAAGTTCATAGCTTTCTTACCAAAGATCATTGCATTTTAAACATCAGTATATATACATATCTGTATAATATGTTTCTTTACATTACAAAAGACATAGAAATTAAGAGAAAAAATATAGATTAAAGTGGCATTATAGTTAGGTGAAAATGTCAGTTAAAACGTAATGTTTTAAACTTAAAAAACACTGAAATTTATCAGTCACAGTTAACGGAAGGAACTGTGACTAATGCCCATGCCATGCAGTGTTGCATCAATGATGTCAAGTCAAGTCAAAAACTTCTTTATTGCGATCATTATGATCATAAAAGACACATCCATTAAATACATTTATAGCATTTTAGTATAAATACATTTAGCAATAAAGCGCAGTATTAAAAACACTAAAAATTAAAAACATGTCACTAAAAAAAAAAAAAGAATTACATCCCATTCTAAAATTATGATAAAACAAAACATTAAAATGAGGATGAGATACTCAAAGCACATCTCATAGTTATTTAAAAAATTACTTTCCGCCAGGGCCTGTGGGTAATTAAACTTAATCCTAAAGTGCTAACATATATTCAGATTGTCTTCATCTTAATCGCCCTTATTTTCCACGCCCAACTCAAGAATTTGGTCACGGCTATCACAATATGCACCTCAGTATTTGATGTTAATATGCGGAGAGCAGTGGCACAAGATCGGGTGCCCATGTTGGAACATAAGGCTTTAATCCATTTGGCTCTGGGAGATTTGTACGCCGGACAGATAAAGAGTATATGGGGGACTGTCTCTACCTGCTCAGGACAAAAGACACATGTGTTGCTCGGTGCGCTCTTCCAATTACAGGTGAAAGCTTTGACCGGAAGGGTACCTACTTTAAACTGAAAATCGAGTTTTTTTATCACCTGGTTTTGTTATAAAATCCCAGTAGTCCTCATATTTGGCCACACTTTTGTACTCCAGAAATAACCTAGTCAAAGAGGTATTCGAGGAGTGGAGTGCTGACTTTGTTCTAACCATGTTCCAATATGTTTCTTTGAAGATCCTCTTAGGGGGGAAAGAGTTACCGACAGGATCCTCCCATAGATGGCTTAGACCCATATCTTGTAGACCACTTTTAACCTTTTGTAGCCAGAGAATCTTGTGGGATGTATCGGCTCCAATAACATCTTTCAATGCGTTAGCATAAACTACCAGCTCCAGAGTAGACCATAGTCTTCTCCAGAAGGCCACTGGTCTAAATCGTGCTGCCTCCTCAAGCGTATGGCACCGAGATCTAAATACCTATACCTTACTTGACGGATCTTCTCAAAACATTCGAAAATTAAGCTTAGGTGGATGAACCTTGTTTTCTGGAAACTTTTGTGACAATTTATCAAACGGCGACAAAGTTATTAGCAAACCAAACAATCCTTTTACTTTAGAAGCTTGATTTGTGCTTTTTAAAATTGTTATTTTACACTCACTGTTTTCTGGGGTTTATATTTGATCATTTCATTTTATACTCAATAATGTAATGATTTTAAGTAAATCTAACAATAAAGTGAAATGGTCTTACCCATCCAACTGTATATTACGACTGTTGGGGCAATATTTGCCTGCTTATAGAATTCCAATGTTTCTAATGTATGAAACATCTGTGAGAACATCTATTGCCTGCAGTGGTATTGCAGCCTGCTATCTCTCTAAATTATGTGTGGAAAAACGTGTTTTACCTGCCAGTGACACTAAAGCAGTGATCTTCAAACTTCCCATGACATGCCCCTCCACATGAAAACAGTTTCTTCGGGCCCCCCCAGAATATAAACTATATATTCTTTAATTATTGCAATAAACTGGCAGCTGTGAACATATTTAGCAATATAAAATGATTGCAAACATGTTATGGGCAGCTTGGTCTCCTCATAGTGTAAAATCAGCCACAGAGTGAGTCTTTATTAGAATTGGGGGAAATGAATTTGAGGGTAATTTAGAACCCCTTTTGACATCTATTCCCTGCCAGGACATGAGTCCCATAAGATGCTATTAATTTTCCACTACAAAGAGGCTCGCTGCCACTTTTAAGCATGATGCGCCTGTTGGCACGTGCCTGGCGCACTCTTTAGATCAAACCAGGGCCTTCCGTATGATATAGGTGGCCATATATGTGAGTCCACCATCAGTTATCTAATTTGACAAGTGATGCCTGGTGCCATGTGAAGTGAGTAGTGCATGGGGAGGTAGAGTGGAAATGACTGCATAGCCAACGATAAATGGGGATTTTAGTGCTTTATAGTCCTAACATTTCATAACATCCTAATATTTCCCTTCAACTTAAGCTTTTTAAGGTTAGTTTGCATGTTTTTATAACACAGGTTAATCTATGTTCTTAGTAGCTCATCAAAATAACCCTTTATTAAAGATTTGAGGTCAATTATACGTAAAATACCTATGTCATACCAGCGAATATAAATGAGGCGTAGTAAAGCATTTACTATGATGGTTTACAGGTCAAATTCCACGGCATTACTGACATAAATAATAACTACTGTGAAAAAATAAAGCTAATTCTCTCAGCACAAGCCTTTTAATAGATACAAGACCTATTTAAAATAATTGTACATTTACTACGTGTATTTAACCTCTTGCGTCCTGGTTCAAGTGAAATATATTTGCTTATATCGACTACCAAAAAAAGCAAGTTTATTTCCATTATTGATATGAGAGGATTTGCATCATGACCCACTCGTGGTTTTGCCTCTCCTGTGCCATTGCCCCTCTCCACACAACGATTATATATAGCATATTACATTCTGGACACCTGAATATTCAATGTATATGAATGAAAACACAGGACCACTATTCACCTTACGTGGCTGAATATGGCACATAGTTAAACACGTTTTCTTCCACAGTCACTTCCTACATAAAAACGTTATTTTTGGATTAGCTAACTGATATTAATGTATCATATTCACCAATGGTATCAACAATGAGAAAAAGAAAGGGCTGCAACTTCAAGAGTTTTTAGTGGAAGGTGGCTTTCATTTGAGACGTCCCTGTGCAGTCATAATTTAATGCTAATTATAACATTTAGCACGCAGAGAAGCAAAGTAAGATTCAATTTAGAGGAAACAATATGTAATCTCAGTATCCCATGCAATTAAATTGTCTTTAGTTGCAATATGAATAAATGTCAAGAGCATGTTATGTTCTGTTAAAAATAGTTTCTTTGGAGTATGCACAAAATCGAAGATGTACATGAAATAAAAAACAAAATGACAATTCCATCCTTACCATTAGCACACCAAAAGACCACCAGTCAGCGCTCTGCATGTGCCCTCGCCGGTTGACAACTTCTGGGGCCATGTATTCTATGGTTCCGCAGAATGAGTAGGCCCGCTTGTCATGGTCAATGGCCTCTTTGCTCAGTCCAAAGTCTAAACAGTCAGAAAGAAAGATGTTAAGTTTTATGTGACGTCTGATGACTGAATGTGAGTATCTGTATGGCAATTCTCAGGGCATATAGCTGAGGGTACATCTCCAAGGTCCTCAACTTGCAACATAGATGTGGTACCTGCTGGATGATGTTGACTTCACAGCAACGCAGTTCATTTGGCTCATACTCTCCCTGCAACATTACTCCCTCCCAACATTCCTCCCCTCGGTCATTATGGACTGGTGTGTATCAGCCTCTCACAGCTGTCCCTGGTTGTCCCACCTAAAAGGAATTTTTATTTTACCCCTTCATCTCTCTCTCTCTATCTCCTGCCGGGCCCTTCTCTCTATGGCAGGGAGCTGCTTTAAAGACAGGTCAACCAAGAGTAAACTCTGTGGGCTCTTCTTTCACGAGTGTTGGAAGGCCCCTGTAGACCTTGATGGTATTCTTGCTGCTAAAGACTTATTTGCACCCCCACAAGCCAGCCTCACATGGCTTAGGCTAATGACATTGAACATTTTTGTTTGGGGGAGGGGGAGGGTTACGAAATTACGAAATGTTTGCGAAACAGTGTACCAAATCAACATCCAATCTGCCCAAGGAGCGTTTGTGGACTAGTTTTTCCTCAAAGATACATTTTCAGTGATGGGGTCAATCAGCACGTTTGGAGCTCCTTTGTCAGTAAAGGATAGGTGTTATTTAGGAGCATTTCTAAAGGTAATGAAACTAAGGTGTTTTTTGAGAGCTCAGTAATCTGTCAGTTTTGGCTCATCAGTGTATGACAGAAATGTTCTGGCTCACGTGGCATGTGACTCCTTGTTAGCTTGTGCTCAGCTCCTAGTCCACTGAGCCTTTATTCTCATGTTTACTCTTCCTTTAATGCAACTGCTATTCTGTTATTTAATTACAACTTTGTATCATAGTTATGCAAATTAGTGCAATGAATGTTAATGTGCCTCCTGCACAGCCATGCCTGAAACCTGAAGGCCAGGCAGGCGCCGCTTCTCCGCTATGGCAGGAAAGAGTCGCCCCACTGCTAAAACGCAGCAGTAGGATGAAAAATAAAGTGACAATAAAACTATGTTATTGTGATTTTATTTTTACTTACAGCCCGCCGAGTCGGGGGTGGGGTGGGGCCAGGCAGCAGTGTCACACAGCAGGGGGAGTGGCGAAGGCAGGCCCTACGAGTCCATGGCCCAAATGCGCAATTGGATATCTCCAGGCTGTTCCCTTGGCGATATCCTAGGTCTCAGGGGCATAGACACCAAGACCCTGCTGGAGCACAAAACGGGCCTGCTCTGCCCAATCCCAGCATTTCTCTCATGCTGGGAGAAGCGCTGGGATTGGGTGTGATTTGGGAGCCTGCGCCCATGGGAACTGTAGTGTCATCAGGAGGGGAGCAGTGGAGCGGCGCAGGAGAAGATCACGGCAGACTGCAGGAAAGGTAAGTTTCTATTTTTGATTCTATTCGTTTTTTACTTTCCTGCCTCCCCACCTCGGATTGGCAGCAGCCGCCATTGATGTCATGCGTTCTATTCCAAGTGAGATCGCTCAGTACATTAATGCCGCTATTTTAGCGACCTGAGTGTAACCTGCATTTGACAAGTTTGCATACTTACATATAGTTCAGTGGGTAACGTGCATGGTGCAATTATCTGCATGCTTTCTGTATGGTATAAGTGAATTAGAGGTGTGTGAAATTAAGCAAATTGTTTACAGCATTTCAGGAAAATTATGTACAAATATGTGAAAAAATGAGTAATGTGTTTTTCCAATATTTCAAGTGAAAATTGCAAGTGAGGGGATATTTTGTGTAAAACATCACACGAGATACCAGCAAGACATTGGTTAGAGCAGGAAATGTCTCTCAAGCATAACGTTTTTTTTTTTGTGCATACCAGTCTCCTGTACACAAGAGTCATGCAAATTTGTACAATGCAAAATTGTGTTGGCGTAATTACAATTTTGCCCAAGCCCAGTCTATGAATCTTTGCAGAATTTCATTCTTAACTGTTGATCAAATTAATGCCATTGATCTACCAACTAATGTTAAATGCAAATTCTTCAATTGTTTAACCGACCTGCTACCTACGTGTAAGCAAGTATTTTACCATGGTAAAGAGGACTTACGCTGCAGACTGGAGATACGAGACTGTGTGCACATGCAAAGAGTGTACTGAATAGCAACCTCCAAGAGGCCCTCTAATGTGTGTTAAATGATTATCATGATTCTCCAGAAATTGTAAAGGTCTTAGAACAGTTGCTCACCTGTGATCTTTATATGACCTTCTTCGTCTAAAAGAATGCTGAAAAACAACGAAGCAAGCATCAATAAGTGAAGAAATAGACAACAAAAACAAAGCAATGGGTCTGAGGTCTCATGTAGGGGCAGTCCACTTGACAGTATTGTCAATGCCCCCCACGCTGACACCGTATACAAAGGGTTGTACGTCTCAGAAAGGCAAAACATCTGTACTGCATTTCTTGTGTTTCAATTTTTTATTGAAATTTATAAATAGAATTAATACATATATTATGATAACTCTATGTATTATCATAAAATAAATATATAAGAACGTTGTTATATATAAGCATATAGTAACACTTTCTGAATAATTAATCATATTATATAATTTAAAAAAACATAAACATATAAATGCAAGGACACATATTTGGATTTATATTGAGGCCATAAAAGATGGAATTAATGGAAGAAGGGGAATAGAGGGGTAAGGAAAGAAGGGATCACAAAAGAAATCGATATTTGAAAAATGTACAAATATGAAGCATAATACAATATGAGTATGTTCCAAGGAGAAAAAGACACACTAGAAAAGCAATGCGAGTAGGTAAAAGGTGAATATAAGGGTTAAGTAATTTCATTTGACGTACATATATATAAATGTATGAGAGGACATTCTAAAAGATAAATAAGATAAGGTAAGATAAAGTAAGATAAATACGATAAATACTTACCATAACATTAATTAATTAGGCTGATTCAAAGAAATAAAAAAAGCAATATTCTGTGACATAAACAAAATTAAATAAATTAAATTATGTTACAGGTCTATGAATATATTGTTACAGGACCAAGGGAGATGAAGTGGGAAAAGGAAATACGAGACAAGGATAGAAAAAGAGAGTGAACTGGATAATATAGAGAAATGTACAAACAATAATTGAAAAAAATAGGCATACTGTGGAGAATGTAAGTGTAAGCAAAGAAACACACATGTATAGTATATTAAAAGATACAGAATTACATGTAAAAGTTCTGGTGAATAGCTATTAAAAACAACAACAAATAGTAGATAACCTCTTCCGTGCTCAGGACGGCATAAATACAATATGTGTTAAGGTTTATAACCACCAATAATGAATAATGAATGAGAATAAGAGGAAGTAGAAATTAAATTACTGCGTAGAAGGATCATTAACGTTAGCATCGGTATTTCAAGCTAGAAAAGGTGACCATATTCAAAGAAAGAGATCAGATTGATCCTGTATGTTGTATATCATACATTCGTAGGAAGCTGTTTGGATCATGGCCACCATCCATGTTTCTGTACTGCATTTCTTGATCATAATGGTAGTCACCACAGGAAGAAAGTGTAGACAGTAATGATTTTGGATTGTTTGACAACGAGACCATCTGCCATTTGGTTATTTTTTCCTTTTGGGACAGACCTAAAGGATGCCCAGAATGCTCCTTGTGACCTGGTTCTCAGTTCCCTGTGGGAGCAAACATCACTGAATCAGCTGAGAAAGCTATTTAAAGTACTTCAGTGGATCACAACCTGCCTCCTTGAGTAGCTGAGGTTTGGGGGTAGGAAGCAAAGCTGATATTAAAGAGGAGCTACGACTGTCTCCCGTGCTAGGTGTGTCATGCCTACTTAGGCTTAGGTTGCCTGAGGTATTAGCAGGACTGGAAATAGTGGTTCTGGTCAGCACCTCCAGGGGAGTTTTCAAAGAGCCCCGCACCAAGTCTTGGTTTAGCTGTGCCATTGTGCTCCAATTAAGGGGTCAAGAAATTGGTGTGAAAAGTAAATGGAATTAGGAGCAGGTGTGGCACCCAAGAAAGAGAAATAAGAACAGAACAGTAAAAGTTCACGGTGAGTGTGCAGGATGATAAAGCTGGGAGGATAAACTAGGGCCTACATCGGTATAGGAGGAACAGCATCCTCATACCTTTTATCAACTTCTAAGAGGCACGTCATTACAACTGCTTTTCGTTGAATTTCCTACAGAAGGATTCACAAATGGTAACATAACACAAGTGCACAGAAAGCTCTGGCAAAGTCAATGACAAATGTATGAGGTTCTTAAATTACACAACAGTATATAATATGGGAAGTCTAGTTCCTGGATCAAACCATTGAGTGGACTTGTACACCTTACTAAATGAAATATATTGGTGGTGAGTGCTTGCATGAGGATCTAGAAACATATAAATGCTCTATTCCTAGACAATTTAATGCAGCCTTTCTATTCCTAACATAGTTAACTCATCATTTCCCGAGTTGGTTCCAGGTTTGCATTAACAATATATGTTAAATAAGTCAAGCAACGCACCTGAAGCAAAACATGTGGTCAGCGGATATGCAAACTTCAATGCTACATGTTATGCCTCATTAAAATTTTTGAAGCTTGCAGTAGGTGGGTAACACTTTAACTAGTGAATACTGTAGTCTGTGGTATTGCTATTTACCAGGTGCACTATTATCACCCAAAACTGCGGGGGCACTCAGAATTAGGCTCTGGGTATTTTTTATCTTATAATTGTTTGCTTACTACAGAGGCCGGCTCTTTTCCAGCTGTGGGATAAATGTCTCTTCATTCACACATCATTCTGCTGCCCCTTGAGATTTGCAATATAACAAATAATGAAAGTCAATTAAAGATGAATGTTATAACGGCTCCTTGATGGAGAGGCCTGTTTCCTTTTAGACCTGGAAAACGCCTTCCATACCCTAAGCTGGGACTGCCTGTTCGGGTACTAACCGACAATGCTTTTGGGTGCTGAGCCATAAAGCTCTTCTATACTACCCCACTTAGCAGAATTTGACTGGGCCAACTTATCTCCTCCCCTTTCCCAATTCACTGAGGTACTTTACAGGACTGTCCTCTCCCCTCTGCCTCTTCGCATTAGCCATTGAGCCACTCATGGTGCAGGTGAGGGAGGAGGGAGAGACAAAGAGGAGCCCATTGCATGATACAACCTATGCCAAATATCTCCATGCTGATGATGTTTCACTATATCTGCGAGATCTACGTAGCAACCACTCCAGTATAGGAAGACTTCTCACCAAATGTGAGCCGCAATCAGGTCTCCACGTCCGCTATAAAAGTCTTGTCTCTTCTCACCAGCCCTTTCTTTCCCACAGGTTGACTTAGACTTAGGAGGTTGTTCCGCCTCTGAGAAAATAGCTCCTTCTCTACCTGTTCATCTAAAACTACCACACTGACCAGGACATCCTCGAGGGCAACCTTGCCAAAGTGGTCAGGACCCTTAAAACTCAAGAAGGCTTCTGGAAGTGTTTGTAACTCTCGGTCACGGGTCGGGTTGCCTTTGCTAAGGTGTTAATGCTCCTGCTCCTCTTTTTATATTTTGTTAACCTGCCACTGTTCCTCCCGCTGAAGACATTCTGGGAGTTGGACTCTAAACCAGGAAAACTCATTTGGCATACTTGGCATTCTAGGGTGGCACTAATTATGCTTAAAATTCCAGTTGACTGGGGCAGGTTGGGGGTCCCTAATTTCTGTCCGCAAACTACAGTGGTGTTTCGGCTGATGCTCGGGATGAGAGCTTGAAGAACTGACTGCCAAGGCCATGATATGGAGTCATCAAGATCTTTAGTAGTTAGTACTTCTAGAACTCCCTCTCCCCAAGACACACCTGAATGTAGCACTACATTGTTTAAACAAATGCCTGTACATCTTTTTTCTTGATGGGCAATTTTTACCTTTCTCCTGTCTTACAGAACAGTTTGGATTACATGAAGGTCAATTCCTAATACAAGGCTTGCTACTGCATACCCTCTGAGCTAAGTGGGCAATCACCAAAAGTGAAGAAGACCCTCACATACTAGTAGAATCCATATACACCGTGGGAAATGGCAGCAGAATTGATAGTTGGGCTCATAAAGCCATCTAGACCTACACTCAAATCTCGCTTCAACCAGTCAGTGACACCTGGGAACTTGAGCTCCTAAGCACATTACATGAAAAGGAATGGATCAAAGCCTCTACATACCCACTGAAGGTGGCAAGCAATGATCACTTTAAATCAATATAGTTGTTCATCCACCACAGAGCTTATTTCTTCCCGTCAAAACTCAATGACTTATTCCCTACAGTCAGCGCAGCTTATGGCCACTGTGGGTCCCAATTGATGGACTTCTGCCATATGCTATGAAGCAGTCTCGAACTGTCCACATTCTAGTAGGGCGTCCTTCAGCAGGTGGCCAACTTATCGGGACCTTCCAGATTAGAGTCTTGCACAGCCTGTGCATTAGGAATATTCAAGCAGCCAAAAAAAGCTAAAATAGCACTGTGCGTTTCCTTGACTTGTCACTACTACTTGCAAGCAGGCCATTGCCTCTTGCTTGATAAATGGAACCATGATCACCTAGACTGGGAGAAAGCCGAGAGCATGATCCTCCACAGGGAAGAAACCTGCAAGCCCTACCTCCTTCCCTCACCCTATGTTTCTGAAATTATTTTTCTCCCCTTGAACTCTCTCCTGGCTCCTGCAGGGGCTGTGCACTACTCTGTATTCCTTTCCATCCATACAGGTTAAGACACACCTCCGGGAGGCCATCCTCATAGTTATACCACTGCAGATCTACACCTGACCCACCACAGATACCTGTATTGTCACCGACGAACTCTTCCAGCTTGTCAGTTCTAAATTGGTATTTATTTACCCCTGATTTGTTCTTGTAATTTTACCTCTGTATCACTATCACACATTGTAAAACCTTCCCGGGTGAAGCGAACCATTGACTTATCTTCTTCAAACTTTTGCAAGCCTACATCACTACAACCATCAAAGGCATGTCTTTCCTGGTGTGGAGTGTCGCACACTACCTAACCTTAAATGTTTATGCGGACTTACAGTTTTTTTTATTTCGCATGCTAATATTGGGTTATATAAATATACAACTATGTCAAAACCCTAATGAAAACTAATGGACAATACAATTTAAAATGCATATTATTGATTTTCCTAAAATGATCCGCCTCCACAATCCCCTGACGGTATTGCATGTGCTTCTTTTTCAAAATGAGACTCATCTAATTTATTGTGTGAATTATTCATAATTTTTTAGACTGTGTTTACCTTTATATATGGGTTGTTTCTGCAGATTTCACACATGAAAAAATAGGATGAATAAGTTCTAGACTACACACAAAACAAACCATAAATCAATTGTGAGATCAAAATTGAGTTTTTGTTTTGTTTTTAAATCAGAATTACAATATTAAATACAACCATTCAAATATTATTTACGCAATACAATAATCAATTTGCTACAAATTAATTAGAACATTAAAAATAGAAAGACAACTAAAATACAATATTGCTCTTCAGTCTGCCCTGACCTCACATTTGCACGTATACAGACTTTGACCAACAAGCCAGTTATGATGATTTTATGAAATGATTCATTGCTCAGGCTGTAATGTCTAGAGGGGATAAAGAAAATAAATGAGTCCTCTAAGGACACCTCCGATATTAATATCGCAATGTACTCTTGCAACAGCTACATCCATCATTGCAAATAAACCTCTCTCAAAGAGTGCTTTACCAAAGATAAGTAAATGGTTTATTTAGATATGATTTTAATGTGTTTCTTCAGTGTAAGTGCAGCTCTGGCTTGCAATTTGCAAACATGGCCCACTTTTTTATACGTATGTAATTCACAAATGTGGGCCAGTTTAATTTTGGTGCCTGGTCTATTTTCTTTCCCAGTCTGACAATGCAAATAAAAAGGATTGCCGATAATAACAAGGGTGACCTAATTAACGCATTTGGGTCTCTGCAGAGCCTTAAAACTAGTGGAGTCATCCTCGGGAGGGGGCGTCCTCGTGGAGCACTACTATTGCCTTGACCCCACCCCCTGCCTCACCACAAGCTGCATTCAAGAACAAGCATTGAAAATGCAATAGGCCTCGCCTTTGATTAAGTTAAAGCCATTTGCTTTGCTAATGGTGTTATATAGCATGTTTGCAGGCTCAGCTGGTGCAGGGGCTCTTCGAGCCCAGCTGGACCCCTGGCTCAGCTCTCCCCGTTCATTTGCTGGGTGGCCCACCTCTAATCTATAGCCCCTTAAACCGAGGGGTAAGGCTCTGACTGCCACCGGAAGGCAAACACATTTCTCCAGAGACAAGGGATGAAGCTGCTCCAAGTGGCCCGCATCACACGTGGCGCTAGGCGGCTGTACCGGCTGCGCCAGGCACTGGAGCACGGTGACCGGAACAGCGCGTGATCAGGACAGGTCGGCACCGGCAGCCGGTGCGTGGAAAGGGAGGGTGGGGGGAACCTCTAGGACCGGACAGGCCTTTCATTCCACTGGTAGGTATAGAAGGGGGAGGGAAACCTACTCAGGACCGCGCATTTCCTCACTGTGCTGGAGCACGGGGAGGCCGGTTTCGAAAACCCAGGGTGGTTTGGAGCCTCTGTCACTTTTCCCAGCTGCCCGGCAGGCAGGGGAGGCTTCAAGAGAGGAAGACGGGAGGTAGAGAGAAAGCGATCAGAGGGAGAGGGGAGCGAGAGAGTGGGTGAAGGAGAGGGGAGCAACAGAGTGGATGGAAAGAGCCCGCGAGGAGACAAAGGGATCGGGGCTGTTTGCGCATTTTTGATTCCCAGTCCATCCCTGCGCCCTCATCAACCCGCGTAGGGGACGCTGTCCACCTCCGCTGTGTCACAAGCCTCACTAAGCATGCACTCACTGATGCAAGGCCTCCCAGTCTCTGTGTCACAGAAGAACAGATAGAACTAGTTGGGGATGAACAAGCACTGAGATTTGCAGGAACGGACAAATAATAATTTCTATACTTTGTGTAGCGCTCTCTAAATTTTCTCTGATCTCTAGGCGTTGAAAACAGTTGTTAATCATGACGAGGGCCTCGGGGATTATGCAGTAGGGAAGGACCAAATTATGTTGCATGTCTGACTAAATTATTCAGCAAGAAAAGACAATCAATCAGCATAATGCAGCACATTTAGCGATAGCTTTACGTTGACATTTTTACAAGGGTTAACACAATATCTGGGCAAAGGTTTCACCTCATTAGAACTAGTTTAGCACTCAAATCCAGGAATATCAAGAGGCAACAAGCTACTGTGTTTTTAGTAACTTTTGATCAGTTTGAGCTAGAAAGATTTTCTTTGCAAACATTTGCAGATTACGTAGCAGATAATGGATTATGTGGCAAATGGTGTAAATCCATAATAAGGCAAAAAAACGTCAGGGCGAAATATTGCAGATTTCCAGGAGCCCTGATGAAGGACCCAACTCAATAGCACTCATTTTACCGACCTCAGAAGTATTAAAAGCTGAGTAACAGCACCAGGATTGGAACCAGTAACCATCAATCTAACACACATAATTATACAAAGGACGCATTAGTCCATTGAGCTATATTACATTTTATACTAGGAAACACAGAAGTACACAGCTATAGATTGACAGAGGCGCACACACTGGGACAGTCACCCACTGACATACACACCTAACAGTCAGTGTTGTAACGCAAACTGTTGGGGCCCTCCTGCAGATTGTGGGGAGCCCCCCCGCACCTCTCGCTCTCCCATAACTCAAAGATATTAATTGGTCATGGCTCAATAGGGGGGACTTAAATGGGATGGGGCTCCCTAAATGGCTTTCCCCACACACACGCACCACAGGGACCGCAGAGGCCTGTGTTATGCCTCTGAACAGTCATACTGCTGGTAGTTAATCAAATCGTCCTGATCAGTGAGAGCACATTCATAAAATGAGCTAAAGGGAGAATGGAGGAAAATAGGGGCGACAAACAGCCATACGAACATGCACTTGTGCAGGACAGTGACAGAAGTAGTTCAGGGAGAACACGTAATTGGAGATACACACAGCGACCGCCAAGTGAAGACACGCAAAGACAGACGGACGGACAGACATACGTTCAGAGCCTCACCATGGCGAAGCCAGAGAGCAACGCCGAGGTGTGGCTGGAAGCCTTGAGCTTGGTGCGGCTGGTGTAGAGGCACCTCCAGTTGAGAGCGTGTACCGAGTGCTGGTTCACGCTCATCAGCTCCACGTAGCTGCGGCTCACGAAGTCCCGGTAGGTGACGGCTGGCTCCTCCGTGAGGCTCGGGCTGCACTGCTCCTCCTCGCCTCTGGTATCGCCTTTATTCCCGCCACCCACCTCTGCCGCGGGCTGCATGGGCGCGCAGGTACCCTCCGCCCTGCCACTGGGGGGCGTGGCACCTCTTCACCAGCCTGAGGCAGCGCCCGGGTCCCTGAGGCGAGTGTCGGGACAGCTGAAGCAAGAGAACACCCTCAACGGAAGAGCCCCCGCGGGCGGTCGCTGTCACAGTGAACCGGAGGTGCCGCTGTCATCCGGGGCCCAGGTAGTGAGTGGTGCCAAGGAGGCGCTGCAGCCGGACGTCCAGAGTGCGCCCTGGAAAGAGGGCACTGACGGAGCTGTCACAAAGAACACAGAAGGGCCCGCGCAGGGGGCACTACCGCAAAGGGGGCTCGGTAGCGGAGAGCTCCAGAGGAACTCTCATGATGGATCAGGGAGGGAAAGTACAGCAGGCGTGCCTCACTCTGACAGTGAGGAATCCTCCCTCTGTAGGACCCCAGGCTCAGGCTGGAGAATCGCTTCAAAAGAAACTGATCACTGCTGAGCTGCGGGGCTGGGCAGCAGGGGGTTGAGTGCCGTCTGCAGGAAGCACTGTACAGTTCAGCACCGGCGATCTGTCCGCGCCCAAACCGGGGTGGAAGTGAGTCACGGGGAGGGACCCAGGCACTCCTCCCCTTCCCAGTAGGCACACACACACATGAAAAGCACACAGAGCAGAGCACGGAAGTGTTGGAGCGAGGGAGGCGCACTCCCTCTGGGTCACAAGTCTCACTAGGCATGACCGATGACCCGCCCTCCCTCCCGCACAGGCGCCTGCAGAGCCCCCACTGCTCCCCAGTCCGCTTTCACTTTCGTCCTTTACGAAAGCTTTTCTTGTCTTTATGGGGCCATATGTTTGAAACACATGGCCCCATAAAGATAAGAAAAGCTTTTACCACAAACGTAAAGGAACCGAGCCAGTCCAACTGGGACCGCTCTAAAAGAGAAAAGTGTACGTCACTAGACGCTCTATTCCAATGGCTGGCCACCGTTTAGCATAAACGTGATGCCAGCCAATGGAAAAGAGGGGCGGGCTTAAAGCCCACTACAGAAATCTCCTCCAAATCATTAAATCTCATCAGCGAGACTGCGCATGTCTGCGCAGTCTTACGCCAGGCGAGACCTAAAAATTAAAAAAGACACCCAGCCTGGGAACAGCCATGTCATTGTGTTCTTTCTTCACATTTTGTTCACTCTAGAATTACCTTTTTTTTCTAAGATGTTTTGTTTCTGTAAGTAACTTTATGCAACGTATTAATTTTATGTTCCATACTGTGAAAAGAGCTGCCTTCCTGTCTGTGTGAGTTCAGGTTGTGCGCAGGTGTTGTAACAGGGCACAGTTAAGAACTGTGTAGGTCAGGCCTAAGGCAAAGCAATCAGTTAAACATGTGCTGCATTGGGCCTGTGCTGAATAGGGCCTGTGCTGAATAGGGCCTGTGCTGAATAGGGCCTGTGCTGAATATCCGAGTAATGTTTTGAAAAACTGGTGATTTTTTTTTTTCACTCTAGTAGCCCCACCCCCACCCACAGGCCCATCGGTGCGGCCCTCTGCCACAAAACACTGTTCTTTTGGCCCCCGAGAAAAACTTTGTGAGTACCCAAGTTTTAAAGGATGATGCAAAAATTGTTCTGTTAATCTTAAAAAAATAGTATATGCTTGTGTTTCTTTCCTTTCATCTTATTGCTAAAATGCTGTATTTACTTGCTTGTTGTTTATAAGGACCACAGATATGACAAACGTAGTTAAAAAAAATTATCAGGTGCAAAAATGGAAGCGTGGTTAAGTGAACAATGCATAATATGATTTGTTGCAGGGCTGAAAAGCGTGCACAGATGTGGTGGCGGCCATTTTGGAGTTTTGTGTGTGATGGCACGGTGCACACACAATCTTCCAGTTCGCTTTGCCTCATTAACTTACTTCTCTGGCTTGAGATCTCGGTAAATGATTCCGAGGCTGTGCAGGTGATCTAACGCCAAGGCCAGCTCGGCTAAGTAGAACTTGACATCCTCCTCTGTAAACATCACCTAAAAAGACAGAAAGTCAAAGTTCGGTGAGCTGCGAGAACAAAGCCCCATTAATATCCGCATCAGCTTGCGACCGAGGCCAATTAGAGACTCATAGCAGACATTTCATTCAATTACCGTCAACCAGAGAAGAACTAACATGGTTTTGTGGGCAACATAGGTCACTGAGCTGCCCCAAGCTTTAAAGAGATATCTCTGGTATTCAGTTCACATTTCAGTTTATGTGTTTCATTGTTCATAGTATATGGTGTTGGTGGAACAAACTCTCTTATTTTTTCCCGTCTATTTATTTTCCGCTTGTTTATTTTCCTGTCTTTACATTTCAAATATACCACTGCATAGTTCTAATAAACACCTTAGAATTTGGCCTATTCAATGTTTACAACTGTTCTCACTGACTTACCGAAAAATATTTAGATGAGCAGATGTAGGGATACCTAACAAGCAGGAGAAAAATGTTGTGCTAAAGACATGCCTTACAAATTCCAGGAACAAAACGTTCAGTTGCAAAGGACGACAATTCTGCATTAGTGACTTCCCAGGGAGTATACCAGGAAAGTCATTTGTGACAGGCTAGCTTTCTCGTCGCATTCTTGGATAGGTTTGTGAATCAGAAATAGTAAATCTGCAACCATGCGGAAAACTCACTCAGGAGGGGCAGAATTACGACTTTAAAAAAAAAAAATTCGAACTTGTTGGGCCTATTTACCAAGGCATTTGGGAATATGCTAAGTAGTACTCCCGTAGTACTTTTTTACCTACTGTAGCATGCCTTTGTGAAATGGCCCCAAAACCGCTAAAATGGGAATAATCAGGGAATATTCGTATACAATTAGTACAAATACATAGGAGTGTGCCCTCTTTATACTTATACTAATAGGAATTTGGAGGTTGCAGGGCCAATTCACAAAAGCAAACAAAAGGGTGTATAGCAATACTTCTCGTATTCATAAATGCTTTTGTGAATTGGCCCCAATGACTCAGGGGCATATTTACAAGCTGGCGATAAAAAATTATCGTTTTCGGCCTAAAAGCGGCGATAATTTTATCGCCTAATTAGCAAGGGCACGCTAACTTTAGCATGGGGATTCCTAACGCCCAGCTTTGCATCTCTAATGAGATGCAAAGTGGGCGTTCCTGACATAACATGACAGGAGAAATGTCGCTAAGCGACATTTCTTCTATCATCAAGCCCCACGCTATGAAGCATAGTGGCAGGAAAAGTAGCGATAACCCCTGTTATCGCTACTTTCCTTACGCCTGCTTCAGGACTGACTTAGCCATGATATCCTATGGAAGGTGGATATCATGGCCAAGTTTGTGAGTCCCTATCAGCAAGCTAACGCCACACTACGTGAGATTATCGCTGGGTTTCCAGCGATAATCTCACGTTAGGCAGTTAGCGTGAGGATTTTTATCGCTGAAGAAATAAGCATTGCTAATAGCACGCTATCTCAGTGATAAAAATCCACGTTACCCGGCGATAATTATCCTCACGCTAAGAGCGCTGAGCGATAATTATCGCCGGTGTTGCTGATATGCCCCTCAATTCTTTTGCAGTTCATCATTGATTAGTGCCTGCCACTGTGCACCGTGGGTTCGATTCACAAAGGTAAACTTAGACTTTAGTGTAAGTGTACAACCTTTTGGAATTCACAGATTAATTTACAAGTAGTAACTTCACTACTAGTAACTTCACTACTAGTAACTTTGCTACTAGTATATTTAGTAGGAGTAAAGTTACTAGTAGTAGCTTACCTTTCTGAATACCACAAAGTCGTGAACTTAGACTCAAGTAGCAAACTTAGATTTAAGCTTATGTTTACCAATTTTTGGTATTTACAAAGGTAAGTTACTACTAGTAACTCTATTGCTTCTAAACCTACTAGTTGTAATATTAATACTAGTAACTTTACTACTAGTAACTTTACTAGCAGTAATGTTACTAGTAGTAGCTTACCTTTGAAAATACCAAACATTTGTATACTTAAGTCAAAGTTTACCTTTGTGAATCAGGCCCGTAATGTATAACACTCACATACTCAAAAAATGTCCTGCGATCATCAGTCGCAGGCCTGTTTTCATTGCTCTCGTTTGGTACACAGTATACAGCCTGTAACAAGGCACTTTGTTTACCACTCTAATGAATCGAACACAGTCTGCAGAGTGGGTGTAATTTGTGTTTAGTATTTATGTCTATTACACACAGTGTAAATCCAGGTATTCTGTACTGTATAATACAACAAACATGCATGGAACCATCGACTTGTCTGTAGATCACGTTAAGTATCTGTGTGTTGTGCGTATAATGTATGGTTTAACCCGGTGTTGTGGGACTACTGAGATTATCAAAACACAGCCAACAACCCTCAAGTGTGAATTATAATTTCTACATGTGTGTGATAAAACAGCGTACAGAGTTGTCATTTAGGTACTACCAACGTGAGCTACATCATTTAGATGCAGGCCAAGGCCTTATGTGGACTATGGTGGCTGTTGTGTCCGCCCTGTTTAGGACTCTAAATAGGGTGGGCGGAGCATTCACCATTTTGTGGCGGACATCCTGCATCTGCTAAACTCGAAATATGGCCCTAGGTTTACTGTATTTGTAAAGTATTAAAAATGCACAACTTGCAGGATAACTTACTATGTTTGAACCTGGAAACAACAAACACAACCTGCAGTCTTTGGATACAGCCTATGTTTAAGGGCATATGTCTGCAAAGTTACACTGAATGTACAGCTTCCATACGTTGACGGTGTATAGCACTCCGATGCATTACTAAAGGGAAGCATAATCTGAGTCTTGAGGATTCCTTTCTGCCTGATAGCCAGTTACCCTGTTTGCCTGGATTGCACCTAAGGGACTCGGTGTCCCAGAACTGCAGTGGAAGGAGGAAGGGGAGGAGCCAGGCAGCATACCCACTGGTCACGTGCTGAAAAGCGATTGTTGCCTCCTGCAGCGTGGGACGCCTTTCTGCCTGATCGCTAGTTGCTCTGTTTGCCTGGATTGTACCTAATGGACTCGTTGTCCCAGAATTGCAGCGGAAGGAGGAAGGGGAGGAGCCAGGCAAGGGCAGGCCGGTCCATGTCCGTCAGGGCCTGAAAGAGGCTGTGCTGGACCACCCCTCTCGGCTCTGGGACTCGCTAGAGGGAGTTTGGCGCACCTGTGCAGCCTTAAGGGAAGGTACCGATAGGGAGCCTTGTGGACGATTATTAAGTAGAACTACAAGTACGGGAAGGTAGGAGGGGTTTTCTTGTACTTTTTTAATCCCGGCCAAGGTTGTTAGATTTACCAGGTCTGTCTTGTGTGACTGTAGTTACACTTTAGTCTTTTTTGTACTTGTCCTGTCTGCTGGTTAACCTGTTTAGTTTAACCCTGTCTGGGAACTATGGGGAAACGCAAAGGTCCAATATAAGTACCCCCAGGGCCACCAGCCACAACGATGGATGCATTCCTATTAAGGGCAGCTGGGATTGTAGAGAAGGAAATCGAGCTGGTGGCCTGCCGGCTCTCTCGTTTCCCTGTACCCCGACCTGTTTCCAGCCCACCATGCATATCGGGGGTAGCTTGTCCCAGTCTACCCAGGATACCCATCCTGACCAAGGGCAATTATCAACACCAGTAAGATCCCCTGTCCAAGGATGATATGGAGGCTATGATAGAAGGATGGATGGGCTCCCTGATGACAAATATAGAGTGCAAACTAGATCCTATCAGGCAACGTTTAGCCACAATGGAGTTGGAGCTCATGAGGATTCGCCAATACAGGCCAGCTGGGAATACTGATCCTCAAAGCACCTCTTCGGGGGCTTTAAACCGGTCCCCGGTCAGTAAGCAGTATAACGTCTGATCTAAATCCAAGTGGGTATATGCCACCATTAACTTTTGTGCAAGGTAGTGCCAAACTTCCTCCCGGTCCCTGGCAGATTCAAGCTTTCGGGAGATGGACTTGTTGGTCGGAGTAGTGACATCGAAACTACAGTGTCCGACAGCCTGTCCTGGTCCAGCCAAATAATCAGTGGGGGAGCTATTGAGAGGAGAGGGTGGTCATCACAGAGACCAGCACAGCAGACCCCGCAGTGAGAGACGGAGGAAGAAGCTTCCTACTATACATCTTCCACCAGAATCTTGACCATATGTAATAGTACTTGGAAATGTTTTGGTGCTCTCCTCGGGTTCCGTTGAAGAATTTCACCAACCTAGGAACAAGGTTCTGCATTGGCTGGATCGTAATGCTTCCCTTGGACTAAGGTTGAGGAAATTCATAAATATGGTGTGTTGAGTTTCTTGGGTCAGGAGGTCTACAAAAAACTTGATGGGAGACAGTGTAATTGTTAACTTTAACATATCCCATGTGGGAGAGAGAATTTTACATTCAGTATCATAGAACAACTTATGTGGGGTTGTCTCTTCTATCCTGGCTTCCCAGCTGCAGCATTTCTATAGATCCTTCAGCAGTGCGTCGACGACCAATAGGGTGGGTTCATGGAGGCTCCCGGTTAATTCTGGTCGTCCCGTGCTGGACCGACAGATGGTAACTCAAGATTTACCCCTTTATCATTTGTTTACACCTTTGGAAACAATGGACTCCTGTGACTGACCTTCCTGTATAGAACCTATAGAGACAGCATCCTTGCATCCAATGCAATCAGGGCTACTCCCTACAGGTCTAGGGGATGGCAAGGCTTGTAAATGTATTTCATGGAATGTAGCCGGATTGGTAAGCAAGTTCTCTGACCCAGGATGGATTGCCTACATAAAAGGATTTAATGTGATTTGCCTGCAGGAGACGCGAACTAACACCAATAATTTTTTCTTAGAGGCATTCTTAGTCGGCGCTTGTAATCACAGCTGACGAAGTCAGTAAGGGTATTGCAGGGTTATCTAGCAATAAAGCACAAGGGCCTGATGGTATCCCCCCGGACCTTTACATATCTAACCCGCAACTGTGGGTGCCAGTCCTCACCACCAATGAAGCAATTAGAGAGGACCCACTTAGCACCTGGTCTATATTCACTATTGTCCCAGTCTTTAAAAAGGGGAATATGGACAACACTCTCTGCTATAGGCCCATATCGCTACTTGACTACTCTGTCAAGGTGGTGGGACATATCCTGTTGGATAGGTTGTCTACATGGGCAAACAATAATAACATTTTCACTGATATTCAATATGGTTTTTGTCTAGGGAGGTTGACAGTTGACCAATGTTTGAATTTATATATGATTGTCAACAAATACACCATCGCTCTATATGGTAGTATATATCTGGCCTTTATGAACTTGTCTTCTGCCTTTGATAGTGTCAACAGAAATAAGTTTTGGAAGACCGTATTGTGCATTGCTATAGACAGACATTGTTCTTTAATACAACCTGCAATGAGTGGGTGCAATGCACCACGGATTTTATTTATTCATGCCTGAATAAACTTGCACTATTACTAAATCCTCGTTTAAGAGACTCCTCATTGGGAAACACATCCAGGATATATATACTGTGAATAGGAGGGATTATTTCTGGACACAAGATATGTGCAGTCTTAACTGTGTGTCTAACACTGGACCCTAATGAATCTTATTCGGGACAGAAATACATCCAGATTTAAGGAGCTTCACACATTGAGTATAGCCCTGAAGAAGTCGCTGCGCACAACCGTAAGCACGACGAAACACGTGTTGGCTAAGGCTGTTGTGAATAAACTGAAGCGCATGTTCCAGCAAAGACTCAAGCTTTTGACACACTATTATTGATATAATTGATACACTGTTAGTGTGTGCAGGGGACTGTGGTTCTCTTTTACCAGTGGACATCCACATGTTGGGGAGGAGGGTGGCTCTCCCTACCCTTATGCACCGCAATCCTCACTCAGTACTAGAGTATACTTATCTGCGTATTGCCCAGGAGCGCCAATACCCTATAGAACTACCTACCAAGCAGTTTCAAAGACATTGTCCTATTCCTAAGAGAGCTTCATAGGTATACCAAAGCGGAGGTATGATGTACGAACAATTGCAAGGTTACTCGACAATTTCCAATCCAGAGAGGGGTCTGACTGGGATGTATATTGGCCCCTTTTTTATTTAATTTATAAATTAAGAACTTGAAGAAGGTTTTAGTTGACACACAGGTTGATTTTCCCCAGGTGAAACGGCGTGGTTTGCCGGTATTACAGTAGGCGGGAAATGCGGTCCTTACGGCACAGACAGCGAGGGGTCTGTAAATGTTACTTAACTCCTTTGTGAAGTTTATGGAGGACCGGGATCTGCTGGTCAACAACTCCAAGTCATACATGATGCAGGTGGGGCGGAGTTCAAAGGAGACTTTTAATTTTAAGGTCGGGTCCACTACAGTCCCTAAGACTCGCGCCTTCTCTTACCTGGGGGTTATGTTGGATGCCAAACTAAACATGGGCCCCTTGAGAAGTAAAAAGAAAGGGAAATATTTACTAGCCAACTCTGCAATTTTTTACTTTGCCTCACAGTTGGGCAAAAAAGCGATAGGTCCAATTTTGGAGATCTATAGAGCAAAGTGTTTATCGCAGGTAACTTATGGCAGTGACATGTGGGGCTATATATCTCAGGAGGAGCTACAAAGAGCTGAAAATAAATTCCTGAGTCGTCTCCTATGCGTCCCCCAGGGAACCCCTACTTTTACCATACATGAAGAACTGGGTATGTAATACCTGACTGATTTGTTGTTGCTTCGCCCCCTATATTACTGGCTCAAAGTTTGGTTGAATAAGGGGACTACCCTAAACAAAGATATCCTAAGGGATTGTATGGCCCTTGACAATGCCCATGATATCCCTTGGTTTAAATATATCCGGGAAGGGTTTAGGTCTTTAGGAGGGGCAGATATCTTTAGTAACCCGGATTCAATCGAAAGAAAGGATCTTCTTTGGGCCAAGTAGAACTTTTTCAGACAGTGGGTGGTAAACAGGGAATAGTGAGAGCTAATGAAGCCCAGTGTCTGTAAATAAATTATCCTGAAAACCGTACAATCTACTGAGCCATACCTCCTAGGTCTCCCCAACACGTATGACTGTTTTTTATTGACAAGATTCCGTTTTGATTTATTCCATCTCCTCCTCGCTCACCCACGAGGGAGTAGAAAAGGTGAGACCCTGTTGCCGTGAAGTTGTGATGGCAAGTCCCCTCAGCATATGATTCATTTTTTTATGTTTTGCAGTAACTATAAGATGCCGAGAAAAACATTTTTAATCCCTATTTTAATAAAAGCAAATTTTATTCAAGTGTGTCCTGCTTTTATATTTTTAGCTATGCACTCAGGGTCCATGCTATGGCATGTTCTTGGCGTTTTGAAGGCTGCAGTTAGGTTTAGATGTAGCTGCTACTAAGTTTTATGAATAGAGTAGGCTTGAATGTGTGACCACTTTGACTTTTATATAACTTGTGGAATATGTATTTTTATGTTTATTTTCGGAATATATTTTAATAATGATTGGTAACTGACAATTGATAATATTTATGGATAGGAATTTCCTGTAATGTTGTATCCCTGATTTTAATGGTTTTTATTACAAAAGCCGAATAAAATATTTTTGATTGATTGATTGAGTCGTGTTTGCTTCGTGCATCTGATACGCCCAGTGGATGCTTACACACCACACACTGTGTGGGTCAAATGCATGAACAAACCACTAAACTGTGGACTGAGGTCATGATTAATTTTATAGTCCACATAGTGCACAGCTGCAGCAATGCATTCTGGGAATGACACACCTGCATTCAAAGGCTGCCGGTTGTGTTGACTGAATCGGATTTGCAAAGGAAGCTTTGTACACCTCTGTGCTCTATCAGATTACATGGAAAAAGGATAAACCATGGGACCTGTTGGGGGAGTGGGGCACTCTTAAATGGATGGGAGAGGGCATATTCAGGGCACTTTCCCAATTTCTCTCTATGCTCAAATAGGCTCATTCCAGATTTACATTATGCACTCTATGCACGTTTTGCAGTTTTTATTGTACCCTTTCCAAGGAGCGAGCATTCTAATAGTGTGCCCCAGAAAATTAATTAAGACCTGTTATTACCACCAACAGGTTAAACAAATCATAAAATGTGATATATCAATGCATTTTTTAAATTAATATTTTAGTATTTCTTTCCATAAAATTGAATAAGTGTGCTTTAGGCAATTGAAAAGGGAAGGTAAAGATGGCTGTAGGTGTGGGTCATGCAAGCTGATATGAAGACTGGCATTGGTGCAAAGTTCTGGGTATTGCTAAAGGTTCTCCATGTTGCCGTATCCCTTTGGAGCTCACAAAAACCTACTAAAAGTCGGGGCTAGGTTTTCTTCTGGAGTGGGAAACAAAAGGGAGCACCTGCATTTCTAATGGTGTTTTAGCCAATAGGTTTCTCGACAGAGATAAGTATTTTGCATGTGTAGAAACCCGGGGTTTTTAGAAATATAGATAATACATTGTAAACCCATTCCTGAAACTGGTTAGGGCTAGGAAGGCTAGGGTTAAGAGTGGACAGATTACATCTAGATGTCCACAAATAACGCAGCTATGCAAATGGGCAGCAGTATATCTGCCTGTGTTTTGTACTCTGTAAGAAATTGGGATTCTGGTTGAGATAGGTGAAGACCCTTCTCAAGCAACAACCACAATCCTTGTCAAGGTGATTCACAAGCATCACTAAATTAACCTGTGCTTAACCCTCGTGTAGCTTGTCACAAAAGCAGTCAAGCTTAACTTAGAGGGAATGTGTAAAGTATTGATGTAGCACATAAACAGGAATGAATTGAAAACATATACAGGAAAACATATCACACCAATTTAGTAAAATAGAGTAAATGTTAATAACTAAAATGATACCAGAATGACAAAAATCCAATCAGTATAACCGGATACATGCAATTTCAAAGTCTTAGGTAATTATAGTGTCTAAAAGTAATAAGTGACATTTGCGGTCATCTTGTCGCATTAGACAGAGGGAAAGTCACACATTCAGGCCTATCACAATGGAGCGTGGGCCAGATACAAGGACCTTGTTAGTCCCACTAGAAAAGTTACCTTTTCAAAGTCTGGTGTGAAGAGTCCAGTTCGTGGTGGAGGAAGCTGTGAGGAGACCATTGCGGATGTTCATAGCTGTGGCATGAAGACCAGGCCTGGCGCCGTGGACGATCATCACAGTAGCGCAAAGGTACAGTCAGGGTTCATGGATTGTTGTTGCTGGAACTTAGTGTTGGCGGTTGTAGGAAGGTGGATATCTGACTATGGTTACCCCCAATTTTTTGCCTAGTGTCTAGCTGGTTTTTCGACTTAGTAGGCCTGAGATCCTGCCATTCAGGGTCTCAGCCTGTCTGCTCTCACTCTAAAATGGACTCTATGCACCCTAGGTGCATAACCAATTGGAAGTGGATCACCCTGTAAGCCCCTGTACCAGTGTACACTAGGTACCCAGGGCATTGGTGTATCTAAGGCCTACCAGGGGCTGAAGCATGTATTGTGCCACCCCTGGCCTGGCCTAACAAATTTGACACAACTGGCTGATCACTCAGCTGGGGTAAGTTGGTGTAACCACCTCTTACTTAGGTGTAGTATACCTATACCTAACCTTAAATGGAACACATGGTAACCTATCAGCCACTCCTACAGCAGGCCTTGACAATCCTGAAGGCAGAGTGCTTGGTTCCATGTGAGATGGTGCTCTGGCATGAGCTGAGCCTGTCTGCAGTGGTCGGAACCACTTCCTTCTACTGTTTCCAGATATCGTCACACCATATACTCTTAAGTGCATTATGAACCTCGCGGTTAAATGCTATCTTTGGTTTGGCTTTATCAAAACATGTCGAGTAAGGTGTCATATGAATTGGAATACTAACCCCTCGCCAATTCTGGCAACGGGGTTAGCATTCCACCCTTCTAGAGGGACACGACATGTACAGTACCTGAAACCCGGGTAAAATCAGACAAAGCCTCAGCTCCACAAAATGGATGCTGCCACCACAGACACAAGTCTGCCCTCCTGCTGCTGGGAGTCCTTCCAGCTTGGGAGGTATGGACAAAGGGTTTCCTGCCAGGGGAGGTGCGTGCACCACCCCAGACAGGATTTTGTGTATTGGTCAGGTAGGGCTTGAAAGGAACCAGACATGCCTGAGGCTCACAAGGAGCCTCGGTGCATATGCCAGTTCAAACCGGTCCTGGGGCACACCAGCCCTGGACCTGGGGCGAGCTGGACAAAGGATTGGGGGTGTAACCACCCCCCTTCCTGGTCCCATCCTTAGGGAGGGACCTAGCAGGTAGTCCGGCCCCTAGAATCCGAATAAAGGTAGGAGCTGTGTCCTAAGACTTCAGACATCCTGGAATCAACTTAACTACAAGAAGAAGACGGGAACTTCGACGCTCTGCCGCGCAGAGGACTGAAGCCAATCTCCCCTGTGGTCAGGGAGTGACCACCTTGCTAACGCAAGCACCATCCAGCGAATCAACGTCTGCTTTGCCACCGCCTCCCGCCGGAGCCCGAGCCCAGAGACTGACAAGACCTGGACCTCCAGACCTCTCACCGCCCGATCCACAGTCCCTGAAAAGAAGGAACCCGTGGAGGCACCGAGACACGTGGAGCCAGCCATCTTGAAAAGACCACGACAAGCTGCAAGCGCGACAACCGAGGCTCCCTCCAAGTTGTGCTTTGGGTCCTGAGACGCCTAACACCCGAGCAGCATCTGTACCAAAGGTGAGCCCTCCAGCATCTCCACGATCTGCGTGGGGCCCCTCTGCATTTTGCCACTCGACGCGCCTAACCGGTTGCTGGCCCGTTGGCTAGTGGCCATCTTGGCGACGAACTTCAAGAACTACACCGCTGGTCTGGTTGCTCCAGACTGGCCCTTGCTCCCCTCCAAAGGAGCAGTCCCTCTGACCTTGCTGGTCAGAACCATCAGCTTATTTCGTTTTCCACAACAATTGCTTTTGCCAAGGCTTGTTTGCTTCGATCAAGTCGCCGACACCGCCGACAGCGAGAGCCTGCGTGGGACAGCTCTTGAACCAACTCCTGGATGTCGTCGACCTTCAGGGACCACGTGGCTGCAGAGACAAGCTGCACCTTTCCTCCTGTTTGCACCCGACATCGCCTGGTACCCACCTGGTGCCACGCTGGTCACTGGCTAGTGACTGTGAACACTGTCCCCTCTGCTTACAGGTCTTCTACAACTCCGATCCACTCTGGGATCCACCGCATCTCTTCCGGCCCGACCGCCTGCAGCATCTTTGTCTTCAGGCTCCATTGAACAGATAGAAGAAACCCGACGCACTTCGAGACCTATGCACCCGCTTCCTGTGGGTGAGGTAAAGCTGGCACTCCGGTGCCCAAGTGTAGAGTATCATCTCTAGTGTCTGTGTTTCCAATCTTGAGTTCCTAGTCCATCCGGAAGATCCTTTTTGCCGTAACTTTGTAACTTTTACGCACCCATTGAAAACCTATGGGAGCCCGCGTGTGACTATTTGCTCTGCACACGCAACCCGTGGACCTCCTGGTCACTAACTAAAGTTAGCTCCTTGTAGGCCCAGCGATTCTAGAGGCCCTAGGCCTTTTCCCTTTTCTGTTCGTGGTACTTATACCACTATTTTAGTATATGGTTCGAGTGGCCACCAGGGCCTATCCATATAAAGTGTAACTTCTGTGTATTCTAACGTATTCTTGTTTAACGATTTGTGCTCCTGTGCTCATAAAGAGTCTAGGGGATACTTTGAGAAATAAATACATATATATTTTCAATATATATCTGTGTGGTGTCCTTTCATTGGTATAAAGGGGGGTTACATTTGGTAAAACAGCCTGCTTAACACGTTTCACGAGTTTAGCCTCAAAGACTGCTTAGCCTACGCTACCACAAGGGCAGCTGGTCCGAAGAGGTTGACTTACAACCACACCATAAGGGTTGCTTGGCATGGTACAAGGTGGTCACTTTAACTAGTGAACATCATATACCAGGCCAACTTCTCACATTGGTGAGCAGCGGTTGGATTTGAGCTTGCTGTGTTTTACCTCTGTAATCTCTTTGTTACCAATTGAAAGATCATACAGGTACCTTTAGGTACATATAAAACAAGATAGATATACTTAAGTTCTACTGAACTTAGTTGTTGTAGAGCAAAGGGAGTAGCACACCCTGACTACAACTACTAGATAGGTTTAGTAGGAAAACCCAAGTGTAGGTAGATTGCAACACATCCACCCACACTTAAGAGCAATGGCTGGGGCAGAGGGGTCCAATGTACCCATCTCTGTTGAGAGTGACCCCCAGAGGGCACCATCCATCTTTGCTACCCTAAACCAAAATGAGCTCAGGCAGTTGGCAAATATCAGGGGCCTTAAACAGCCCAAGAATCCTACTTCTGCTGAACTCAGAGAGCTTTTACAGGCTGATGAAGATCAGAAAGCTCTCAGGAAAGCCTCCCAGTTAGGCCCCTTAGGGACTGGAACAGGAGGCCCCCTTCTGAAGATGCTACTGAGGTACCCCTTCCCAATAGTCACCCCTTAGATGAGATTCATACTACAGAGGATGAAAGTGAGAAGGGTACTGATACAGAAGGTAGTGAGGATGAAGGGAGAACTAGCCCAGTGCCAAGTGTTATACGTGGCCCAGCTAACCTAAGGCTATTGGGGACTGACAATGGGATCACCCCATTGGATCTCCCCAGTGGACTTAACCAGGGGCTTGGGAGGCAAAGGAATCACTCAGGTGAATCTAATGCTTCTCATACCTCTAGAGGCTCTCAAGGTCACTCCAGGAGAAGGATGACCACCCCTCAGAGGAGGGAACATGAGGCCAGAATGAAGGAAGCTCAGCTGAGGATCAGGAGACAGGAGCTAGAAGTAGCCCTGATGGAAGAGACTGAACAAGGCTAGGCAACCTAGAGAGAGTGGGTCTATACCCACTGGTGGCAGCACTGTCCCTAGGGACAAAGATAGGGTCTTTGATAATAGGAACCTGTCCAAGGTTGTGCCCCCCTACAAAAGTGGGGATGATATCCACAAGTGGATGACTGCTCTTGAGAGAGCCTGCAAAGTGCAGCAGGTTCCTGAAGACCAGTGGGCAGCAATCTTATGGCTCTCCTTTGAAGGTAGAGGCAGAGATAGACTCCTCACTGTTAGAGAGGAGGATGTCAGAAACTACAGGGTCCTGAAGAGTGTCCTGATTGATGGGTTAGGCTTAACCACTGAACTGTACAGGTTAATGTTCAGAGATACCCAGAAGGCACAGACTCAGGACTGGTCTGAATATGTGGAATGTGCCACTAAGGCTTTGGAGGGTTGGCTGCTGGGAAGTAAGGTGTCTGATTATACAGGATTGTACAATTTGATGATGAGAGAGCAGATTTTAAGTAATTGTCAAAACCAGCTTCTCCATCAACACCTGGTAGACTCAGATTTGGGAAAGAGGGCAGATAAATGGGTCAGGACCAGGATCAGGCCTAAAAACCAGGGTGGTGACCAAAAGAAAGATACCACCAAGCCTCAAGAGAAGGGTGGGGATAAAGCAAAAGAGAAATCTTCCTCAGGGCCCCAAAACTCCACACAGGGTGGTGGGTCCCAAGCTCCCTCCTCTACCACAGCTAAAAAGCCTTACTGCCATGAATGTAAAATTCCTGGGCATTGGAAAACTGACAGCAGTTGCCCAAAGGCTAAAAACAAATCTGTTCCTCCAATTACTCCTGTCACACCACCTATTACTGTCAGCAGTAATCCCCCAGGTGGTGGGAGTGCCCCCAGAAATCTGGGTGGGTTTACTTGGGGAACACAGGGGGACCCTGGTTTAGCCAATTCCCCTACAGCAACTACTCTTGTCTGTGATAGTGGCATGGGGTTTGCCAACTTCACTGCCTGTCCCAACACTTTGGGTAGGTACAGACAGGAGCCCTACATCAATGGTACAAAAGCTGAGGCCTACAGAGACACTGGAGCTAGCATCACTATGGTGGCCCATTGGCTAGTTCCCTCTGAGCAGCTTTTGCCTGGTTTCTCCTACCGGGTGACTAACATTGATGGCAAACAGAACAGTCATCCCATGGCAGAGGTATGTCTCAGCTGGGGAGGGGTCACTGGCCCTAAAAGGGTGGCACTGTCCCCAACCTTGCCTGTAGACTGCTTGCTGGGGAATGACTTAGAACTCTCAGCTTGGGCTGGAGTTGAACAAGACACCCATTCTAAAATGGTAGGCCTTTCACAAAAGGGTAGTGGGGTTGTGCCATTCACAACCCCTGTCCAAATAGATTTCCTCCCTGGAAAGGTTGGAAGGGCAGTGGTAACCACAGCCCAGGCACAGACAGACTTCCCTGTAGAGACTGGCAGAGCTGTGACAGTCACAGCCCAAACACAAACTGAGTGCCCCCCTGAAAAGGTTGGCAAGGCTGTAATGGTCTCAGCCTATACTCAGACTGACATAGGTGTAGTGAAGCCTGAAACTATGGATCACTCCACACAAACAGAGAGTAGTGGGGAGGAAGAAAAGTCTCTCTCTCCCCAGACATTAGGAAAAGGTCAGCCTCCTCAGGGATCTGACCTCACCCCTTGTGAAGGAACTGCCCCAGAGGTAGCCAGGCCTGGCCTCGCAGAGCCTCTGATGTCAGTGGCCCCTTCCAAGGTGGGACCCAGTCTGGTGCAGGTAGCCTGCCTCTCTCTACCCTGCCTCAGTCAGCCCAGGGCTGCAGAGGTCAGGGAGGCCAGTGGACCCCAAGAGGGCCCCTGTCCACAAGAACCCCCCCATCAAAAGAATGAGGATTGCCTGACTAGTAGCCCTAGCCAGGTGATGGGTAAAAACATTCCTGAAGGATCACGGTTACAGGTAGTTAGGGACCTCCCCCAGAGGGATTCTGTTGGGCACAGGCAAACCTGGGACCTTAGGGCCCCAAACCTGACCTGTCCCTCCAGTAAGCCCACAAAAGGGACCCGGCCTCCAGCTTTAGGTAGCCAGAGGCTGACCCTGAGAGCACAGTGCAACTCAGTTAAGGAAAGAAAGGCATCCATGGTGGAGGATGATTGGAGGAAGCTGAGGCCTCACTTTGAGGACACTCACTTCTGTACTCCATCTCAACACCAGCCTTTTACTTTGCCAAGACACACCAAAGGTAGAGATTCCCTATCGTGGAGACCCTCTGATACCCTTAGGGTGAGGGATTCCTTAGTGGACCATGAGACAGGGGGTAACCATGCCAGTGCTGGTTCCTCCTTATATGGCCACTTGGGCAATAGAGGCTTACCTGGTCAAGGTCAGCCTTATCTCCCTTCGTTTGGGGGGGGGGGTTGTGTAGGAAGGTGGATATCTGACTATGGTTACCCCCAATTTTTTGCCTAGTGTCTAGCTGGTTTTTCGACTTAGTAGGCCTGAGATCCTGCCATTCAGGGTCTCAGCCTGTCTGCTCTCACTCTAAAATGGACTCTATGCACCCTAGGTGCATAACCAATTGGAAGTGGATCACCCTGTAAGCCCCTGTACCAGTGTACACTAGGTACCCAGGGCATTGGTGTATCTAAGGCCTACCAGGGGCTGAAGCATGTATTGTGCCACCCCTGGCCTGGCCTAACAAATTTGACACAACTGGCTGATCACTCAGCTGGGGTAAGTTGGTGTAACCACCTCTTACTTAGGTGTAGTATACCTATACCTAACCTTAAATGGAACACATGGTAACCTATCAGCCACTCCTACAGCAGGCCTTGACAATCCTGAAGGCAGAGTGCTTGGTTCCATGTGAGATGGTGCTCTGGCATGAGCTGAGCCTGTCTGCAGTGGTCGGAACCACTTCCTTCTACTGTTTCCAGATATCGTCATACCATATACTCTTAAGTGCATTATGAACCTCGCGGTTAAATGCTATCTTTGGTTTGGCTTTATCAAAACATGTCGAGTAAGGTGTCATACGAATTGGAATACTAACCCCTCGCCAATTCTGGCAACGGGGTTAGCATTCCACCCTTCTAGAGGGACACGACATGTACAGTACCTGAAACCCGGGTAAAATCAGACATAGCCTCAGCTCCACAAAATGGATGCTGCCACCACAGACACAAGTCTGCCCTCCTGCTGCTGGGAGTCCTTCCAGCTTGGGAGGTGTGGACAAAGGGTTTCCTGCCAGGGGAGGTGCGTGCACCACCCCAGACAGGATTTTGTGTATTGGTCAGGTAGGGCTTGAAAGGAACCAGACATGCCTGAGGCTCACAAGGAGCCTCGGTGCATATGCCAGTTCAAACCGGTCCTGGGGCACACCAGCCCTGGACCTGGGGCGAGCTGGACAAAGGATTGGGGGTGTAACCACCCCCCTTCCTGGTCCCACCCTTAGGGAGGGACCTAGCAGGTAGTCCGGCCCCTAGAATCCGAATAAAGGTAGGAGCTGTGTCCTAAGACTTCAGACATCCTGGAATCAACTTAACTACAAGAAGAAGACGGGAACTTCGACGCTCTGCCGCGCAGAGGACTGAAGCCAATCTCCCCTGTGGTCAGGGAGGGACCACCTTGCTAACGCAAGCACCATCCAGCGAATCAACGTCTGCTTTGCTGCTGCCTCCCGCCGGAGCCCGAGCCCAGAGACTGACAAGACCTGGACCTCCAGACCTCTCACCGCCCGATCCACAGTCCCTGAAAAGAAGGAATCCGTGGAGGCACCGAGACACGTGGAGCCAGCCATCTTGAAAAGACCACGACAAGCTGCAAGCGCGACAACCGAGGCTCCCTCCAAGTTGTGCTTTGGGTCCTGAGAAGCCCAACACCCGAGCAGCATCTGCACCAAAGGTGAGCCCTCCAGCATCTCCACGATCTGCGTGGGGCCCCTCTGCATTTTGCCACTCGACGCGCCTAACCGGTTGCTGGCCCGTTGGCTAGTGGCCATCTTGGCGATGAACTTCAAGAACTACACCGCTGGTCTGGTTGCTCCAGACTGGCCCTTGCTCCCCTCCAAAGGAGCAGTCCCTCTGACCTTGCTGGTCAGAACCATCAGCCTATTTCGTTTTCCACAACAATTGCTTTTGCCAAGGCTTGTTTGCTTCGATCAAGTCGCCGACACCGCCGACAGCGAGAGCCTGCGTTGGACAGCTCGTGAACCGACTCCTGGACGTCGTCAACCTTCAGGGACTACGTGGCTGCAGAGACAAGCTGCACCTTTCCTCCTGTTTGCACCCGACATCGCCTGGTACCCACCTGGTGCCACGCTGGTCACTGGCTAGTGACTGTGAACACTGTCCCCTCTGCTTACAGGTCTTCTACAACTCCGATCCACTCTGGGATCCACCGCATCTCTTCCGGCCCGACCGCCTGCAGCATCTTTGTCTTCAGGCTCCATTGAACAGATAGAAGAAACCCGACGCACTTCGAGACCTATGCACCCGCTTCCTGTGGGTGAGGTAAAGCTGGCACTCCGGTGCCCAAGTGTAGAGTATCATCTCTAGTGTCTGTGTTTCCAATCTTGAGTTCCTAGTCCATCCGGAAGATCCTTTTTGACGTAACTTTGTAACTTTTACGCACCCATTGAAAACCTATGGGAGCCCGCGTGTGACTATTTGCTCTGCACACGCAACCCGTGGACCTCCTGGTCACTAACTAAAGTTAGCTCCTTGTAGGCCCAGCGATTCTAGAGGCCCTAGGCCTTTTCCCTTTTCTGTTCGTGGTACTTATACCACTATTTTAGTATATGGTTCGAGTGGCCACCAGGGCCTATCCATATAAAGTGCAACTTCTGTGTATTCTAACGTATTCTTGTTTAACGATTTGTGCTCCTGTGCTCATAAAGAGTCTAGGGGATACTTTGAGAAATAAATACATATATATTTTTAATATATATCTGTGTGGTGTCCTTTCATTGGTATAAAGGGGGGTTACTTTTGGTAAAACAGCCTGCTTAACACGTTTCACGAGTTTAGCCTCAAAGACTGCTTAGCCTACGCTACCACTAGGGCAGCTGGTCCGAAAAGGTTGACTTACAACCACACCATAAGGGTTGCTTGGCATGGTACAAGGTGGTCACTTTAACTAGTGAACATCATATACCAGGCCAACTTCTCACAGCGGTCACCGTAGGCTTTCATTTTTGTTGCACGAAGTGTAGATCTTGCGTTGCCAGTCATCTTACAGTCGCTGTAGCGCTGTAGCGCGGAGTCGGGTTCACCGGTGCTTTGTGTTGGCTGTTGCTGCGCGCACTAACTGGCCCATTCGCAGTCGCAAGAAGCCTAAAATGTCAGGACTTCTCACTTTCTTTCACAGAAGGGCATCTTGATGCCAACCACTGGACCAGGACCTAGACATTCACGTCTTGGGGATCAGGGACTCTCTAGCAGAGGCCAGCAGTGCTCAGGCATGTCCAGTTGCATGTCCAGGGAGATCCAGTTGCTGCAAGTAAGCTGAACATGTGCAGGGAAGTCTCTGAAGCTTGTTGCATCTCTGTAGCCAAAACAGGAGGTTAGCTAACTTTCATTTGGAGTCACTCTCTAGATCCTGGGTTCAAGGAGCAGGTCTAGTATTCTTTCATTAGACAGTCCATCCAGCAGCAGGGCAGCCCTTCTTTTGAGTCTCACAGACGTCCAGAAGAGGTTCAAGTGATGAGTGGTTCAAGTTGTCCAAGATGTACACATGGTGCCACCTTTTAAAGCGGGGGGGGGGGCTCCCTATACTACCACCACATCTGGCTCTGGAAAGTTCCTTTCATTCCCTGGTAAGGCTCCAAGTAGTCTAGGGTGAAAATAGGCGGGTGTCAAGTCCCTTTGTGAGTGTGCTGTAGGGAGTCCTTTCAAATGAAGTGGGGCAGGAGAAGCTGTGCCTCACCCATACTGGCAGTATGGTAATCCTGCCCTCACCTAGTGCCCCTTTGTCTCACTGTCCCGGGGGAGTACACAAATGCCAACTGCCAAACAATTCACAGTCATAGGACTCAGGTCACAGGCAGCAAGCACCAAATGGTCACGACAAGAAAATGTGAACTTTCCAAAAGGGACATTTTCAGAATTGTGACTTAAAATTTAAAGGGGAGAGCAAAAGTACTTTAGCACTGGTAATCTGCGCAGAGTCCTGATGACAACAAAACACATTCAGAAAACAAGAGGGGTGAAGGCAAAAAGTTTGGGGGTGACCCTGCAGAAAAAGCCAGGTTGAACACACTCTAACACCTCACCACGCCCCTCAGTTTTTCAGAACTATATTGATTCGGCCTGAACCATGCCAATGGTTTTACTCTGGGCATGGTGTTCAAAGTTAAGTAGAATTCTAGTGGCGAAAATGAGAGCGCAATAAAATATTTGGGAATAGACCACTGCCACTATAGTGCCAGGAACGCCTGGTTTTAATTGTGAATCATATTTTTTAGAGTAATATTTTTCTTGCCTTTTATTGCAGCCCTTTGATTTTGTTTTATAAATTATGAACCTGACTGCACATCGATGTTATGTAGTGTTATCTATTATTCTTTAAAGTGTCTGGGTTTTAAACATCCTTCACACCCTGGAAGAAGCCTTGACTGCTCACCCTCAGTACCCTGTAGGAGTTAAATACCCAAAGGAAGTCTCTTGGCTATTTAAAGTGGACTGCAAGGTACGAGGGTTGAATGACAACTAAAATGTAGTGCCCAATAAATCCTAATTGACAGATTTCAGTAGCTTGCGACTGCCTCATGACTCACAGTTGTTAAATCATAATATCTCTGGTTTGTTTTTTGGTAAAATATTATTGTAGCTAGATATTTCTTTTTACTTTTGATAAACTTTGTTTAGGCCTTACACTACACAGTAAGGAATCTTAGCAATTGTAAACGTCCGCAAATTTGGCAACCCTCCTTCTGAGGATTTCTGATCTACAAACATTTCAAATCTCTGAGCCAATATTATTTATCCGAGAAGGATCAGTCCTCCAAGAATGTAATTTACCGAAAACCAGGATCAAATTACTGACACATTTTATGGGCTTTCAAAGTGAATGCCCTTTCTCTTGAGAGATGTTGTGAGCAGGACTTTCCAACATGAATGATTACACACTTAGCATTGTTAGTAAATCTGCTGATATTTGACTTTATTTATGCAGCATGCTCCACAAAATTAATTGAATCTTTCTTCTTAGGATTAGTGCTTTCTATTACCTAAATAGGTTGTTCTGATGTAATGAGCCTTAGAATGATTAACGGCCGAGCTAACTCTGACGGAATTAGATCATATCTTGTACATACTAATCTCTGTAGCAGTTAATTATTTGTATTTGACTGATCCCTCAATAAACTACGGTTATTTTGTTCCACTTAATATGTGAGAATGTGTGTGCGAGCAATGCAAGGAAAAAGAATATTGGATCTCTTGCACATACGATAGGCCTGGGCGGAGCTCACAGAGTTTCTCCGCAGAATTCCTCGCAGTTGTGGAAAACTCCGTCAAATGCCACGGAGTGCCATGAACGGGCTGAGTATTACTCAGCCACCTCCAGTGAAATCCCCTTGGCTGCTGGGGGTCATTAGGAGCCAACAACCCCTATTGTTGAGACATTAAGTTCCCCACAGTGGGATTTCTGCGATGTTGTTGAAGGCCCTCCCCTTTTTCAAGTGCTTTTCAAAGGGTCCTATTAGCGCACTACTGGTTGTGGGATGAAGTCCACTTGGCTGCTTAGGGTCGTTGGGGGTCAAGAACCCCCATTGTTGCAACAAGTAAGTCCACCACAGCGAGTTGCAGAGATGTCATCGGAGGTCCTGCCCCCTTTCTCGATCACTCTCCACAGGGGCCTCCTGGCACACTAGTAGTTGGAGGCCTACATTAATTCTCTCTTTTTAGTTGGCTGATCAATTTTGAAGTAGTCAGGCCACTTCAACCTTAGGTATTCTGGAATAGCCGACTTGAAATCTGAGATTTCATTACAACAGTGAATTCCAACAAACGCAAACATGCCCAAGTCCAATAGGACTTTCTAGGTGACAATCAATGGCTGCCCCCAAACTACTACAAGTCCTTGTGTCTTCTAAGGGCCTGATTACAATGTCGGACGGACCGGAGTCCATCCAACATTGTTCTGAAAACTGGATCCGAACGACCTCCTATCGTCGGTTTCAACCCAGCAATCTCATACTTTACAATGGGAGCAGGCATTCCGAATGGAATGCATGCTCTCATTGCAAAGGGCAGAGGTGCAGTTCATCCCTGTACCCCGTGGCAGGCTCCCATTCGGCATCCTTGCACCCATGGGGGCCATGCTTGGGGCCCCCCAAAGACAGAATCTTAATGCCGTTCTATGTCGGAAAGGCCGGCAAGGAAAGACAGTGAGAATCTGCCATTGTAATCCCTCGGCCAGAAAGCCCTGGCCAGGGGATTACTGATGGCTCTCCAAATGGCAGACGGGCTCTCTGAGCCCGTCGGATGCCATTCGGTAAACAGATTTGGATTCCCTTCCGACTGACCCTATGAAAATGGGTCGGTCAGAAGGGAATCTGACCAGCAGATCACGATGAAGGCCGGAGGGCTCCGACCGATGGTCAGAGTCATTCCAGCCCGCATCGTAATTGGGCCTTTAGTGTTGGTATATAAACGAAGTTGATCCCACAAAAACAACACTTTGTCAATACATATTCCTGCTTCATGAAGCACGAGGACCTTGAGGACATTGTGAAGAAGTGGAAGATGGAGAAGAATATGTGATCGGAGAAATCTGTGCAAATTGGAGCGTAAAACAGAGATCTGGATTTTAATGACCTTGTCTTTATTTTCACACACTATCTGGGCAAAAAAGTAGACCCCCATTATATGACTCAAATTATGTCGGATAAAAAAGTATATTGAATCGACTGTTGCTCCTTACCACTGCATTGCAAGGTAAATACAGGTAAGTATAAAAGGTGACTATAATAGTTAATAGGGTTAAATAGACAATGTGGAGGTAACAATTGTAGTAATATACTACCATGATGACGTAATGGTAGGCAATAAGCTGGATGCAACATAATTGTAGGTTGATACTAGTTACCTCAATACAGAGACATTTAACTGGAGCATTTTTTCTGAATAGCTATGTAAGATAAATTGACATGCAAGGAATACACATGTAAATCAATTACAAAGTCTATGGTTATCCCGAAAATGTGGCATGGATGCAGCCCTGTCGGATCCTACCACTTATTCTGTGCATAGGGCCAGTGATGGTTCCCGGATGTGGTGGAAGGTAGCAGTTCTGCTGTCTAAACCCTGAAGCTTGTAGTAGCAGCATGACATCAGTTTCCAAAACTGGCTACCAAATGACTCAGTCTTCCAATTAACTAGACCAGATACATGTCAATAGCATGATTACGAATAAGTAGCTCTGGGTAACAAAGGCAGAGTATGGACAGCAATCAGACTTGCAGAGTTATAATTCTAATAATAGATCATCATATCAGTGTCAGAAACATTATCAGATTGTGTGAGGTGAAATTATAGAGCATTTCTGATTAGGCATTGTGTTCTATCATATTACAACTTTGAAATCCTCACTGCATAATGTCAAGCATCAGCTTTTTTAAGACGGCTGCAGAGACATTTATCTCTGTAAAATATTTTCCAATGTAACGTTATTAGAAGAGGTTTCTCACTATGATAGCCTTACTCCATGCATTTTCTGGTCCACGACATGTATCTGTGATTGGCACATGATGATGGCTGTCACTAGGCGCAACTAATCTGCCAATTGTCCTGCCAGCTACATGCAGCAATTTATTTCTATATAGTTTATTGATTTCTACACCACTAGCTTGTGACAAGCAAGGCACTTCATAGTGAAGGATTTATCCAACTCAGAGGTATATTTTCTGGACTTTTTATGCTGGGTCAGCAGTTGCTGAACACCAACAAGATCAGGGAGTTCCCCTCTCTGCTTCCATTTATAGGCGGCAGAAAACTATCTACTGTTCTTTCAAGAACTATAAAGAGGTGAAGTCAACGGCATCAAAGAGGTATGGGAAGCCTGTCTAAAAAAGCTTGTTTTTACATATCTTTTAAGTTATGTCAAATGTGGCTGGTTTTCCAGGCTGGGCTTAGCATGTTTCATAGTTGGGTGGCAGGAGCTCTGATTCCTCATCCTTTGTGTGTCTTTTCAATAAATATGGTTTGAGCAATCAGATTTGCATCTCTTGGCCTGATTTTCCAACAGGCGCATAGAGTGGTGTTACTGGGGCCATACTCTGAAGATTGTGCTGAGTATCTTGAACACTCTTTTGAAGATAATACAGAGTAGTTTGTACGCATTTTTCTGGATCACCAAAACCTACTGAGTCCTTTTAGAGTTAGGGTGATGTGATCAGTTCAGCTGAGGCAGCGACAAGTCCCTTCATTTTGCATCCTCTGGATTTTAAAGATGATCTTTTGATGAGTTACTGAGTAAATTATTTTGCAGCCATTGAGGTGAGATAGAACCAAAAGTGAGTTCTGTCTGGTGGTTTATGTAGAGTAGCACGGCTATCTTTCTTATCACCATACAGTGATTGGTACTTTTGATGACTACTGCGAATGTGTGCAAAGGAGAGATCTTTTTTGTACCCAACAACTCAACCAAAATAATTCTCACTAATTGAACTGGGGATTGAATAACTGCTAATCCCTTATGTAACAATTCATATAGCTGTGCATGCTGCCCTGCTGCCCCCTTACTTGGGTGAGAAGGACTGGACCTGCAACCTGTACCCAGGAACACCAGAGTGACTCCAATGGCTAGTCTCTTATAACCAGCACCTGGACCCTGCAACTGTGGGTCCTACCCTGCAAAGTGGTGCCACCCCAGTCCAGAACCCTTAGAAGTCAGCCAGAAGATGCTCTGCCAGCCCATTTGTAGACCCAGAAGAACCAACGCATTTCCTGTATTGCACGATGCAACCCCAAGCAGAATCAAAGCCTGGACTCTGCTGCATGGACTTTCCCAGTGCAAGGACTCATCGACGGCAGCCTCGTCGATGATGCAGATCTCCGCCTCACAAGCCGTGCAACTTCTTTGTAACCAGCTGGTGCGTAACACATCCTTAACGTTTGACTTTCTATTGCAAACCTCTGTTGACAGCCTCTTCAATTATGATGCAGGAACTCGCATCGCAGCTCCTCAAAATTGACGCTGTGTGACATATCTCCGACCAGGACCTGTAGGACGCATCCTTGAAGCAGGACCTTGCAACACTCCACAACCAGGGTTTAAGGTACTCTTGTTCATCAGGCCTACCTGAGTCCCTGTAGCCATCCCATGCTCCATTGTGGCTGGCCTGAAAGTGTGACTTTGTCCCAATCCAGCACAACCAGATAGCCCCAATAACGCTTTGTGCGTTTTGGCTCTATGTTTTACCATAACCATTAAAACTCAATATCTCCGGTTCTACAAATTGGATCTTTGTCGTTTAGGTCTTGGTTTATTTATTAAAGTCAGATCTATTTTTCCAACATAGTGTGGGATCTTTCTATGTGGTCTTTTCACTGTTTTACTATTTTAAGTGTTGCACAAATGCTTTTCACACTGCCTCTTAGTTAAGCCTGACTGCTCTGTGCCAAGCTACCAGAGAGTGAGCACAGGTTAATTTAGGCTTTGCCTGCCCCTTAGTCTGACTAGGATTGTTGTTGTGGCTTGACCAGGGCTTATGCCGCAGTCAACCAACAACCCAATTTCTAACAGTCCTTATTCATGAGGTGCTGTTGTCACCAGATATCATGAAGTACCAGTTCCCTCAAATTCTCTTTGAATTTCGTAGAGAACTCCCCTCTAGAATGTAAGGTACCTGAGTCTGTTCTATCCATCTGAGGGTCCCGAACTAAATTAAAGTCCCCCATGAGGATGACATTACTGGCAACAAGTTCTGCCAATAAATATCGAGTTTTGCTTAGGAAGTCATCCTGGTCAGTGTTGGGAGTATAAACCATCACTGTCATTGCTCAAACCTCAACTGAGCCACTTACAACAATGTATCTATCCTCCCTATCTTTTTCATACTCAAGGGCTTGGAAGGGGAATCCACTACGCATAAGAATGTTGATCCCATTGTGCTTTGTGGGCCCAAAGAGTAAAAGGCCTGAGGATAGAGTTTATATTTAAATCTGGTGTCATCCCTCCCGCTTGAGTTGTGTTTTATGCAGTGCAATGATATAATATTCTCCCTGCTTCATGAAGTGCCATCTCTTGGCTCATTTATTGGGAACATTATACCCCATAACATTGATAGAAAGGAACTTAAGCAGAGAACTACAGTTGGCGCTTTGTGCTTTTTTAGCGCTATATTCACTGAAATCTTTAAAATTGCATGTCTCCAGTTCTACTTATTGGACTTTGTCATTTTGGTCGTGTTTTTTTAATTAAAATGTACTTTATTGTTCTAATTTGGTGGGTGGTTCTTCTTGAGTTGGGTTTTCTTGTTATTGCTGTTTGAAGCACTGCATAAATAAATTACACATTGGCTCTAAGTTAAGCCTGAATGCTGTGTGCCAAGCTACTAGAGGGTTGAGCAGAGGTTTATTTTGTTTTGCTGTGATATCATCCATTGCGGTTGCTGCCTGAGTAGGGTTTCACCCCTTCAACCAGTAACCCAGTTTCTTACACGCTATACAACAACATTTGATATTATTGTTAGTATTATTGTTAGTGAGTGATATGTTTTTAGTAGGTGTCTAGGTCCACCTGGCAATATTGACAAGATCATAGAGAAGGGCAGTGAAGTGAAGTCTTGTTATTAACTTCACAAAGTAAATGTATTTTGTTCAGGCACATAATATCCCGTGATTAAAACAAGGCCTGATTTTTTTCCCCAATAACTGTTTAATGGGAAGTTGCGATTCGTTTGGCACAGATAAATCTCCCTAGTCATGAGGTAAGTCAACAACCAGCTATCAATGTCTTTAGCACCCTCTTTTTTTGTTATAAACAATACTTGCCTAGCATTTTGTCTGTTGCTGTCCATTCAGCACTGGTCTCTTGGTCTCCCTTGTTAGGTCCCTCCAAAGCTCTTTACATGTGTTATTTTTTTTTATAGCACCCGAGGAACCACCAGCACGTTGGCTCTGTCTAAATATAACTGATACAAAGGTTACTAGAGTTTTCTATCAAATACACAGCAATAACATGTAATTTAGACATCCCTCATTGTTTTAGCACTCTCCCTAGCTCTAATTGGAAGGCCACAGAGACCTATGATAAATGCTTATCGGAAAAGACATTAGGATAATCCATTCTAGCAACTGAAATAGCCCTCACCACAAAGCAGCTGGTATATTTATCTTCCTCATCCACGCTTGGAAGAGAAGGTGTTTGAATGACAGCACCTACCTGATGGCTGAATTTCTAAAACGTGCGCTTTAAAAATCAGTAATTTGCTTTCACGTGATCATTCTTATATTTAGAGGTAAACTTAAGGGCACAAATGCTTCTGTAAATTGGGAGCTTATTATATCTATTGGGGATGAGTGTTCAAAAATTGTGGTAAACAGAACAGTAATGGGTCCATTATGAGTGGGATCATTTTTGCTCTGAAAGTACCAGCTCTATCTGGATTAATTGGGCACGCGTAATGAGGAAGAAGCGTTAATTCTCCTCAGGGGCTACAGAGGCATCTCCACAGGAAATTCCTCTACCTGTCCCTTAACCTTACTACTTGTTGCTGGTCATCCTCCAATCGCAAAACTGGGCAGCAAAATAGACACAGCCATGTGTATGGTTGGTGGTTGCTGATGAGGTCCCTTCAGTGTTTCCACATGCGCATTAAACGCATCACGACTTAGTCAATCCCTGTGGAACTTCACGGGCATTTAGGATGGAATTTTGGTTTAACTCCCCACTGCTATTCTCTCTGTGTACAATCTAAAAGGAAAGAATGTAACCACCCAATCGCTCAGTGAGAGATTGTGCCATCTTTAGGCTGGTGCAGCAATTGCTGTCGCACTAGGTGCCTAGCTCAGGGGGTGCCATTTGTGCTCTGATATAAATGAGTGCTGTTGTCCATCTTTCATTTCCATGATTTTGGTTGTCATTGAAATAAAAAACAGACAACAATGTTCAACAACCTGCCATAAATGGATGGGTCACAAACAATAAACAGCTTACTTCTTGGACCATTACACGCAGCACCCTACACCACTGTCCCTCCTGTAAATAAACTGCAATATTTGAGCTAACGAGGGAGCTTGCACTTTTCTCTTGCAATTGCTACTAAAGATACAGTATATAAATTGTGACAAGACCACCACACTCCACTACGCAGCTTGAGATACCTCCCAGAAAAAGGACAACCTGCATCTTCGCACACGTCATAGGTAATCCACTGCTGACCTGCTGCTGCAAAAACTCTAAAAAGCAGCCCATGATGAAAGGCGAACATCTGCACTATCCAGTGCACAGGGGTAGAAGCGGAAACAACCCCGAACCATGAATGGAGACCGGACATGAACAACTACCTGCGCCCCTTGTAAAACATCGCCCTTGTCCTGCTGCCATGGGTGATACAATGGTATGCTACACACAGCGGTGAAAGCATTAAAGAGAACACCCCTCCCCTAGTTTTAGGGAGGGTTGATATTCACCTTCCTGTAACCTGCTCCAAAAACACAAACTCACTTCTGTCAACACTTGAGTCACCCCTGAACCCTGCTAACAAATTCCCCTGTGCAGAAAGTAACTCCACTGCATACCCTGAGACTACAGTGCCCCCAACACCCTGAAAGCTTGAGGCGTCTGGTGGTACCTGCCTCTGGGTGCAGTCTGAAAGGAGACAATTGTTAGGTGTTCCAGCCCCACTCGGGGACTGGTAGAGACAGCGCTGTTGGCACGGACGAAGTACAGTGCTTAATTTGTGCAGGTGTTTGCGTGTGTTTATCTCTTGACATCTGAATATATTTTTAACAGACCCCAACAAGCAATGTTTACGAGCAGAGTAATTAAAAATTTAAATATACATTAAAATCCAAATATCTGGACCTCGGTCAGGCCGGTCTTGTGGCTTAGGTGATGCAGATGAATCCAAAGTGTGTTGTGAGTGATGGTCAGTAGGTACCACTGCACTGGGATCGAGAGCCCTGGCTTGGTGTTCAAGCTGCAGTGGAAACCCGCAAAATGCCTTGGACTCTGACATTTTTTTTTTTAATTAAGCACTGGCCTACTGCAAACACAGTCAAGTCTCTTTGCTCATCGCAAAGGTCAGCAGCAAGAGGGCATGATGAAAAAAGACCCCACATCTTCAAGACGACACCTGGTGCAAACAGCAATACTCTCTTTACATCTTGCCGTAATTGAGCAGCACTCAAGAGGCAGCTGCGGCCTCACATTGTCTACCAGCAGGAGCCAGGAGACACACCCGGAACTGCCCTGTTACCCCAGTTCTGGAAAAGAGGGAGCCGGACAGGACCAGATACAAACTTCCTGGAACATGTCAGCAGCAATCTAGAGGACGACTCATGCTTACTGCGCTGCCACCTCCTGACCGCAAAACCCTCAGCTCCGGGCCTCAAGGGAGACTTCGATAACAAGCTCTTCTCATGAAATATCTGTGTAGCACAGTGGTGAGCACCAGCTGCTCTGCTGACTACAACTCCAGAGCCGGCATTGCTGCTAACCCCCACTGCAAACCAGACCGGAAGTGTTCCCTCCATCACTGCAAGCAGCAGGCACAGTAAGACACTCTACCTCTGGGGTTGCATCAGATGCACAATGGCGATCCAGCAGCTTATGCCATTCTACCAACACTGGCGGTGTCCCCGGCTCTGAGTAAACCCCTGTAGTTAGGGTGACCAACCGTCCGTAAATTTCACGGACACTCCGTAATTTCGGCCGTCTGTCCGTTGTCCGTGAAGGATTCTTTAATGGACGCCATTTGTCCGTAATTTTTCCGGGCACCGGTCGCACCACCCTAAAGCCGGCACAGCTTCCACCCACCTCCCTTCTTGACTCTGATGCTGTTGAGGTCGGGTGCAACAGACTCCGATGCAGTACCAAAGCTTGGAGAGGCACAGCGGGATGGCAACCCTCACACCTTCCGCCCTTGATGAGCTGTTAAGAGGTGCTTGACGGTGACTGAGAGGGAGGGGCTGCAGCTTCAGGAGCAGGGGCATCTATTCAGATGCAAACAGCCCTGAATGCTCATGTCTCTGCAATTTAGAGGGGCCTCACACATTCCCTTTCTGCCCAGGGCCCCAAACATCCTAGAACCCGATTACCCAGAGACAGCACATGGTTCTCTTCACAGAGCTTAATTACTGTCACTAAATTGCAAGCAAACCTTGGTTCTTCAAACTTGCAGTCTATAATGTAATAAAATAAAGAAATGGCACAATCACACCCACACTGATTAACAAAGTATGGAGGACAATCAGTTAAATCAGTTCTCTTGGAGTATCCCCTTTAAGTACTGTACATCACAGTGGGGGATGACAAAACAAACATTTTGGAAAGAGAGCCTGTCTTCTCGTTGTCTTGTCCAGGAGGGGGTGAGGAGCCCTACCCCACCCTGGAAGAGACCAAGATGATACTAGAATACTGCATGCCCACCCCTGTGCCCACCCTGGTGGATCCTGTTCCCCCTCCTGTGATGGATCCTGTTCCCCCTCCTGTGATGGCTCCTGCCCCCCCCCCCAGTGATGGCTCCTGTCCCCCCAGAGATTGGCTCCTGTCCCCCCAGTGATGGCTCCTGTCCCCCCATGTGGTGGCCCCTGTCCCCCCCGCCTGTGATGGATCCTGTCCCCGCTGTGGTGGATCCTGTCTCCGCCCTGGGTGGCTTCTGTCGCTGTCCTGGAATGGCTCCTGCAGCGAGGGTGAAGTTCTTGATAGGCCTCTTCTCAAAAAGGCTCAGCTCAAAATTAATATGAAAAGGTGGGTGTGTGAGTAAGTGAAGGGATGGGTGGATGGCTGGATGAATTAGTGAAAGGGTGAATGGATGAATGAAAGATTGAATAGATGGATAATGAGAGAGGAAGGATGGATGAGAGAAAAGGTAAATAGCTGGATGTATGGGTGGAAGGGTAGCTGGATGGGTAAAAGGGTGGATGGATGAGTGAAAGGATGGATGAGTGAAAAGGTGGATGATGAGTGAGTGGGTGGATGGATGGATGAGTGAAATGATGGATGAATTGATAAGTGCAAGGGTGAATGGATGGACGGATGAGTGAAAGGGTGGATGTAAGGATGGATGAGTGAGTGAAAGGGAGGGTAGATGGACAAAAGGATGAATAGATGAGTGAAGGAGTGAAAGGATAAATGGATGAGAGAAAGGATGGTTGAGTGATAGGGTCAATGGATGGATTCATGAGTGGATGAGTAGATGGGTGGGTGGAAGGAAGGAAGGATGGCTAAGTGAAAGGGTCGATGGAGAGAGAAAGGGAGGCTGGATGGATGAAAGGGTGGAAGGATGAGTGACTGGATGGATGGATGGATGAGTAAGTGAAAGGATGGCTGGATGGGTGAAAGGGTAAATGGCTGGATGGATGAGTGAATGGATGGATGGGTGGAAGAGTGGATGGATGAGTGTACAGATGGATAGGGTGAAAGGATGGATGGATGGATAATAGATGAGTGAAAGGATGGATGGATGGATAATGGATAGATGAGTGAAAGAATGGATGAAGGGATGGATGAGTGAAATGATAGATGGAAGGATACATGATGGATAGGTTTGCAAATGGTTGAATATGTTTGGATATGGCTGGGCTTACTTATATACTATTGCGCAACCTCCTCTGATGTGTCTGTAAAACGTACCTATTGTCCTGAATTTTGACCTCCTGTCCTGAATTCGTGTCCTGAATTTTGACCCTTTGTCCTGAATTTTTACACTCACCGTCCTGAATTTGCACCAATGCCAGTTGGTCACCCTACCTGTAGTGCGAGGCATCATACCTTTTTACTATGAAATGTCTTTGCTGGCTTACCTAAGTGTGTCACAAACAAGCGCGTTTTAAAATGACTTATGGGGTCAAAGGCACCTGCTGCAGAGATGTATGGGTGGCCAGCAATTTTCGGAGGATAATAATAAAAGCAAGTTTACTTTGTAGGTTAAAGCCCTTGCAGCCGTGATCTGTGTTTTGTTCGAGTCATAGAGTTGACTCATCATAAAGTAGCTCAGAGGGTTAATGTCCTTGCTGCAAAGCAAAACATGTCACATGCAGATCACAATTTTGTATTTTACCTAGCTTGAACAGTGGGTTCCTGCCTTTGTTACAGAGATTCTTCTGTTACATCCCATCTAATATAGCACAGTGAACACTGATCCGGCAACAAATAGATGCATGCAAACTGCAAGGCATGGGTTTGGCAAATTACTGTTTTTTCTCAATCTTTCGTTATTCCACAGTTTTAAAAATACTTAATTTGGGTTGCAATTAATTCTTATTAGTATAAACAACCCCAGCCACTGTGCTACCTTTTCAATTCAGAGTTTTTGTTTCTTAAAACCAGGCACTCTTAGCATGTAGTGCCTACCAGTATACATGTCATTTGATTCCTGCACCATATAGCCCTCATTATCTTATGTAACATTTTCCATTTTCTATACATTTATAACATATAATTCATTGTGTGTGTGTGTGTGATGCAAAGTGCTCCGACCTACTACATTGTAATGAGTAGCATACATCAAATACATTTGAGAGAGGGGCTAAGGAGAGATAAGGGGCATCATAGGAGGGTGGTGGTGAGGCAATCAGTGGAGAATGTGGGTATTCGAGGGAGCGCCAACAAAGAGTGTCTCACCAGGTGCCACCGAATCTAAATTATCTCTGGACAGAGGCATGAGCCATCACCTCCAGCCATAGACATACATCTCATTGGTCATCATGCCTAAGGTGGGTGAGAAATCAAGCATTATGATCTGAGACAAAGAGCATCAGAAGTCGTCCCATGTTAACGTTAGAATGTATTCATTCACACAACAGGGCTCATACCCTAAATCCAAATGTTCTAACAACTCATACACCTCTATTGACTGAGATGTTGAAGAGGCATGGATGAGTTGTATATTTATTTTGAAACATTTTTATTTTCTCCAACAGGTCCCCGAAGGGGAATAACACATTCAATACAATACCTTAACACCGCCCCCTCACTCCCAATTTCACGGTTTCATGTGCCTGTTTTCATAAGATCAGATGTGGCCTGGTCCCCCAGCCTCCACCCAGCCCACCCCCTGTTATTTAACTGGTGTCTTCTCTGTAGTTTGGCCATATATCCCATATTTTATTAAACTTCTTCGGTCACCCCTTTGCTTTGTAGATAGTCTCATCCGCTTGCAGGCAAAAGTCCATATTTCTGACCTAGCCTGTCACTTTTAGCGGATTCCGGGCACCCCAAAGATAATTATGCTTCTTTAATGGGGCCAACACTACAGCAACATTGCACCACAATTGCATGTTTTCGGGCAATGTCTGTTCTCCCCGGATACCCAGGGTCAACAACGCTGATCTAAAGCTTATTTCCTCCACCCAGGCCTCCCCCATTGCCCATCATATCTCGGAGCAGAAGGGTTGGCTATGCACACAACCCCCCCACTACATAGAGCAGGGTTCCTGCCCAGCGACGGCCTCTCAAACATGTGGCTTCGTTTCTTTTACCTATATTCTACAGTCGGGTTCTGGTGTAGCATGCATTGACAAATTTTGATAACATCTCACAACTGAGCTTTCTCCACCTACATAAAATGACAAGCGCATTCATGTTAATGTTACAGCATTGTGAGCTTACTGGATCGCCGAGATGCACAGAGTTCTGGGCTACATGAGGGTGTTCTCGTGATCATAGTTTTAAAGACGTGTGGTATATTAAATGTCCGAAGCATGGATACGGGCATTGAAATCAACCCTGGGCGTAGTTCGCGAAGTAGCACTACGCGAAGCTACGCAAAGTGCACTTCGCACTACGTGAGCTACGCGTAGCACTTCGCGAACTGCTTAGTACCCTGTTCGCACTGTGCAAGATGCCGTTTTCAATGATTGCACAGTGCGGACAAGCATCCGGCACTGTGCAATCATTGAAAACGGCATCTTGCACAGTGCGAGCTGTAGTTTTCTGCCACTCGATTAGATTTTTACTCGAGCGGCAGCTTTCTCAACGCGGACTGGTAGTTTTTCATCGCGAGCGGTCACGAGCATACGCGACCACTCGCAATGAGAAACCTGACCTCCTCGCGTTGAGAATCTCGCCGGGATGTTTATTTTCCATGCTCGCGATCGGCAACTTGATGTTGCTGATCGCGAACAAGGAAAAAAGTCTCACCGGGATGTCATTTTGCTTGCTCGCGGTCGCCAACTTGATGTTGAGGACCGCGAGCAAGCAAAAAATGACCGCTGTACTACGCAACACTACGCTACGCATGTTTGCACTGTGCTACGTGCAATTCTCGTAGTGTGAAGTAGCGCAAACTTCGCAAACTACGCGAGCGTAGCGTAGTGCATTGCCCAGGCTTAATTGAAATTAGGGCAGGCAAAAAGAAGAGTCTACTGGGTTACAATATATCATTCCAAAAGTGAAGCGTCTTGAAAGAAACTGCAGACAGGAACGTATACATGTAGGGAATGGAGGTAGATGATCAAGTGTGGAGTAAAGGATCTTGGGGTAAGAAGCGAAACAGGGTTGGTAAAGAATGAATGATAAGGAAGAGAATGATAATTTCTTTATTTTTTTGAAGTGTGCGTGGATTGGCTAAAGTAGTCTTGGTCAGTCTGGAGGGAGTTTGCAGTAGTCTGCACTAGTGACATCATCATTGTGTGGAATCCAGATTACAGTTAGGACAACAGAGGCAAGGCAATGGAACCTGCAGCAAAAATGATTTTTAAAAATGTTGATTCTGTTTCTCTGGGTTAAGTGGAAGGTTGAGTCAGAAAGGGGTATTTTTTGATGTTCTAAAATCTTTAGTTAGGGTTAAATGAGTGGATTGATTTCATGGGTGAGTGGACGGGGTGAATGGCATGAGTTCATTTTGTTTTTTTAATATATTTATATTGCTATGAGTTAAATTACGATAGGAGAGCAATTTGCCATCATGGAGATGGCTTATGGGGGGCATGGGGGGCAGGGGGGAGGGGACAAATATGGAAATTGGGGGAAGATCTAACTACATGGTGTGGCAACTGGGACAAAGTTGCTGGAATACCCGAAAATGCACGTAATGTGTTGCATGGAGATTGTGGTTTGGGATTGTGTGTGAATGGGAAGATAAGGCTGATGGTATGAAGATTGGATGTCTATTTAGAGAAGCATGTCTTAATAGAACTGGTGAAAGCAGAACTGAATGATGATAAAACTCAAACAAATGTGGGTGTCATCGTGCCTGTGTTTCTCAAGGTCCAAATACACAATAAATAGGTACTATTAAAGTTTCTCTCCTCAACACCCATAAAACAAAATAAATAGTGTTTTTTTGAGAAGAGAAGATGACGTATCATTGCTACCTGTTCAGATCCAGACTGCATGATGGAACTTCAATGCGACCAGAACACTTTGAATTATAAAAAGATCAGCCAATGCTGTAATCAAGTGTCAGACAATTGGGCCCAATTCACAATGTCCTTGGTGGAAAAAGCTGTAATGAGCGGCCATTGGCCAAGCCAGGAGAAGACACTTTGAAAAGGAAGGGTTATAGAAAAGGGTATATCCAAAATCACTGGGACCTGGGTGAGGAACAGTATAGGAGTGTGTTTAATTAATCCAAGGCAGATCGTACACCCATCAGTGATGGGTGTACAATCTGCCGAGGATTAATTAAACAAGTTTCCAAGCCAGTAATCATGATTCATTTCACCATTTGACCGATGGCATCATCACAGTTTCCCTAGCCGCATTTATTCTGCTTTAAAGACCTTGTTTGGAATTCTTATTCCCATTCTAAGTGTCCATCACTCTCACCGATACTTCTTCTGGAGCCTTAGAAGTCCTACGACCTCTTTGGAACGTGGAACCAATTAGGCACTTTCCTTAATTAGATACGGCGCCCCTCCACTCCCACTCTCACTCTTGTCCTGAGGAAGACTCCCACTAGTAAGGCCCAGATTCAACCTACATGATTACAGGGGTCGAAACGTCGATGCACCATTGATGCCAGTATCGCCAACAGTGCATTATTACACTGTGACTGCATTTCGTACATGGCTATGTAAATGAATGTAATGCATGTTGCTATGAATTAACGTCATGAACAAGTGGCACTGAAGAAAGTGCTAAGCAATTTGATTGTGTTATTTCGCAGTTAATATCTGTCACTTCCCTTCCTATCACACACGAATCACTCCCCCCCTTCTCCCTTCACCCAGTTGGGCACGCCAATGTTTTGCTGAAAATATGTACTTTTTCATGAATATTGGAAGCTTGGTGTGATTAAATAACACTTTAGCTATGTATCCTTTGGTCATATTTTCTCTATGTATGTTGCTTACACTGATTTAATGTGATAGTGCTGGGACCACACCCTCCTATACTTTGAAAAGGAAGGCTGCTAAGTCCTCCGGTGACCCTCTAAGCAATAACAGGAATTGGTTCCTGCTGCCATGAAGGTCTACTGAATATACCTTTAAAAAAAGTTTGCAAGCTTCATGATATGCTAATCATGTAAATTGTGAATACAGTATGTGAATTTGTGAGTTTAATTACTTTGCTACTTTGATAATAGCTAGCCATTAGTGGCTGAAAAAAGCTGAATTAAAATGACCGCGATGACAGAAAGACCTTTTGCATTTCTTGTCAGAGTGCTTGGTTGTACATCAAACGTAAGAGGCTTTTTTAGCAAGGAAGTTTTATATATCATGTACTTGACCTGAAGGTTTGAGAGCGCTTCACATGAGCACCATTTTCTGTTTCAGACGAACACATTCATTTCGTTAGGCGCAGGAGATTGAGTGATTTGCCCAGAATCTCAGGATGTTGAGTGTCCCTGCCAAGACTTGAACCTGGTTCCCCAGCTTAGAGGTCTAAACTGTAGCCACAGAAAATCTGAACAGCTGATTCCAATCATGAAGTGTTTTGTTTTTATGTTTCCACAAGGCCAAGAGACCAAAGTGGACAATGAGGTTCAACATCACATGCACCATAGTGCTATTTAGACAAATTAGACTGATATTACTTTCCTACATTATGTTCATTTAATGCTCCAAATCCAGGCACACTGAAAGACATTTATTCTGGTAGGCTTGATTATATTTGTAAAAGTACTATATGTCTAGTAATCCATTGCTTGATTTTTAGAAAGAGGATTTTGGTTCAGAACTGACACAAACTTGTGTTCAGGTTTTTCCCTTATGTATTAATTTACAAAATGTATTAATATGTTTGTCATAATGAAGCTAACTTTTAACAGTGGTAGGCATTTATCTACCGAACAGTTTTCATCACTTACCTCTTTGGAGAGTCGAGTGAAGAGGTCTCCTCCTCGTAAAAAGTCTAATATTAGATAAAGTTTTCCTTCTGTTTGAAATGCTGTATTAAAAAAGAGAACATGTCATGATTGTATAAACCATCCTATTCTGCCACTTGATTTTACAACCCCACACCATCATGCAATTATAATTTACACCCACATTACCTTCCCTCAAACCCCACCTACAGCCTAGATCATCTATATTTTATATACATATAATTGCTCACATCACCACATACACCCACCACATCACCTCCACCATCTGTACCTTATGAATAAAATGCAGCCTGCACCACCTTTACGCTACACCAACTGCACTAGCGGAACTCACACTATCACCTACTCCACCAGCTTGCAGCTAAATAACCAACTAAGCTCACATCTAAATCACCTTAACCATCATCTCAACCTTCAATATACGCCACCACTTACAAACCTACACCACCAAGAGCAGCCATTCAACCCTTTCCATAATTTCTGGTACCCAAGTATATAAATCCTGTATTTGTGTTGTAATAATGAAGCACACTCGTAGTTAACAGAAGCATTTATTGCCAGCACTTAGATAGGTATGTGTCAGCAGCATCACTTCCATTCTTTCAGAATCCACCCAGCTTTCATCCCACAAAATGCACCCCTTCCTTCCACTATACGTTAGTTCTCACTGTATCCTTCTTCACTTTAAACGTTTTGAACTTTCCACTTGTAATCATTATAAACACGTGGCATTGTAACTCACTAACGAGGGATGCAGGCACATCCTGTACTCCTGAATTTTCGAACTTACTTGTAACAATGCACAATATTAACTTCATAGTTTCACTTAGTGACAAAATATGTACCAGAGGATTGTGATCCGAATTTTAATTTGACACCATATGCATAATACTGGAAATATTGCACACCCCACGTCACAGCCCCTGCAATTCACGTTCAATCAATTAATATTTGTGTTCATCTAGGCCAATGCCATTGATGCATAAACCACATTCAATTCATTCTATCAACATTTTTAGATAACACCGCACCCAAATCACACCCATTGGCATCTACAGAGAGTCATTTTCTTTTGTATCAAATTCTCTCAAGATGGATGCCTTCACAATATCTTGCCTCACCAAGACGACAACGTTATGATGCTCATGCTCCCCAGTAGTAAAACTGCACCTTTTTTTCAACAATCCCCGGAGTGGTTCCTTCCTATTTGCACAATGTATAACAAACATTGCATATTAATCAGATAATACACATAACAGCGTTAATTATTCTTTGTCTTTGGGGTGAGGACATTCACCAATAGCCTGACCCAAAGACCTCGTTGGGATGATGCTGACCTTTGAAATTATGTGTCTCAAAATTGCCACCTGTTTTTAGTACATTCTACCTTTCTCCTCTTAAGTGTGAATTCTTTATTTCTTAATAGTTTGCAATCAGTCTCCAGAACTACAAGATGCATAATTTCGCCCTGAAAAAAATTCAAAACACAATTATGAAACCTCATTTCTCCATGTCTCTGAACACGTGGAGCTTAGCCAATTGGAAAATGGAGTAAACTGACAATCATCCAAAAGCTATTCTTTTGCTCTTGGAAAGCCCTCCCCCCAAAAAACAGAAGTTATGTGTTTTGCCTGTGACTAACTGCAGCTCAATGTGACTGTCCCTTATCTACACAGCTTAATTTTATTTTAGTGAAATCCCATAAAATGTATGTGATATTCTTGGGTCCAGCCACCAGTACTTTCTTAATGTGTCTAATTTCATCTGCAGTTCCCTTAGTCTTTCTAAACCGCCATTAACACTTTCCTCTTGTCTTTCTGTAGTTTCACGTCTGACACACTTGACTTAAAAAAGCAGGCTTCCTCGAATATCCCAACAGATGTAAGGTTTGACCCTAAACACCAAGGGGCAGATTTATGACAACTGGCGCATCCCTGCATATCAGCAGGGATGCGCCAGTTATTATGCGCCACAGCTGCGCCACCATGGATGCGCCGCATTTATAATGCGGCGCACCATGGGGCAAAAACGGCACAGATGCGTGACGCATCTGTGCCGTAAAAGTGGCGCATTGCTGGAGTTACGTCGCAAGCGCGACGCAGCTCCAGCAATGCTCTCGGGGGGCCCTATCTGTACAATGCTGCGTCAATCCTTACGCCTGCTTCAAGCAGGCGCAGGGTTTTGACGCAGCATGGGCCTAAAAGTGACTGAGTGAAATCTTGTAGATTTCACTCAGCCACTTTTAGGAGGCGTTCCTGCGCCGGAACGCCCCCACCTGCCCTGGAACGCCTACATGTGGTGCAGGGCTTTACAACGTGACGCATCTCCCAGATGCGTCACGTTGTAAATACCCCGCACCATGGCGCAGGATTTGCGCCACTGCTGCGTCACAAAAGTGACGCAACGGCGGCGCAAAAGTGGCGCAAGTGCAACATAAATCTGCCCCCAAATGTATATGCAACAGGCAGTAACAATAGTCCAATCCTTACTTCCAACTTTGATCTTCTGTTATAATGGTATATGACCATGATGGTCAACTCCTTTCATCTTATCTTATCTATCTCCATAATGCACACACTTTGCCTCTTCTTCTCTCATATATTTATCCATACAACAAAATATCATCCACTACAGATTCATACTTTTGCATAACAGCAACTCTACTCTTCTTTCCAATATATATCTAGGCAAAATGCCTTGCTATTCCATATTCTGAATATATCTCTCAGACAAAAGGACGAGACTTTGTTGATGCTATTAACACTGCTAATACCTAAAATAGGCGGAACTCTTTCTGGTTGGTAGCTTTACTATCCTCATTCACTTTAGTATAATTCAAAATACACAATTCAGGCTTAGGTTTCGATTCCATGTCTTGCCTACAGACAATTGTAGCCATATGTCGGAGACCTCATGTTACCAATTAACTCTTACCGATTCACAAATACATAAAACATGCATACAAAAATACATGCAGAAGAAGAGTTTAATCCAGTCCCTCGTCAGCCACAGATACTTGGAATATTTTAAAGGTCACCATTGGCATGCTCACACATGCATGGTGGCCATGTTGTAATAGAGTTAATCTTTTTTTAAATTCAATTACAATATTGTCTCCATATATAAATGTGCATGCATGAAAAACATCTCCTATGGAGTTTCTTAAGATGTTTTAAACTTAAACTTTATTGCATCTTGTAATGGAGCTTTTTTATTTTGTTTTTTTAAATCCATTACTAGAGCCACCATGCATGCACATGCCTGCTCAGTGGCAAAAAAACATTGTCAACGCCTGTAGGTCAGCCGCCGGTAGCAAAGGTGAGAGTTATAGCCAGTACGTGTTTTGTCTGGCCACCACTTTCACTTACTTATCCAACTCACCCATAACATTGAGAATAGCTTCAACTAAATTAGATCATTGGAATGTTGAGTGCTCCAGTGAAAAGGATTGAGTAGATCTGGTGCTTAGAATTTCTAGTATAAGCCTAGAGCTCCAACATTCCACTATTTGCCTGTATTGTTTCTCCCTTTTTAATTTAGAGACCTGCAAACCACTAACTAACTAACTAACTTCAAACTGAAGCTCGGGCATAAAACTTGGTCTCAGGACCTTTACCTACTGATATAGCAGTGGCCTATAAATCTATGGTGGAATTTCCTATAATCCACACAATCATTCTTGAATCCTTCAATCACTTACATGTATCGTAATGTGATAATTAATTATCTCACTCTGAAACTACCTATAGTGATATGTAGAAGCTAATATTCACAAAGCAGCACCAAATTAATCTACATTTTATTCTTCCGTCAATATCACTCCCATATTATAATAATTTGAAAATATGTTTTCAGCATCGATCTGAACCATCCATTTTAACAAATTTCGCTCATCTCCACCTGATGCTCTCTATATTACAACTAAAATCTAAAATGTTCTGCCCTGTCTCATCCTGCACTCTGTTAAAAATCTTTTTTTCCTTTACATTGCCATTTTATGTGCATCAATTTTCAAGAAATATAGATAGATTCTCTCTCTCTATGTATTTCCAAATGAACAAAAGGCTCTCTTTCATTAGCATATGTTGGATATTTAAAACACAAGTTATAAGAAACTATCAGAGGGTGGTGTGAGCCCTTCTCAACTAACAGCCACAATCCTTGTCATGGTGAAACACAAAATACACTAAATTAACCTGGTAGCTTGGCACCAAAGCAGCTAGGGATCAACTTAGAGAAAATGTTTAAAGTGTTTGTGCAGCACACAAACAGTAATAAAGTGAAAACACCCCACAAGCAAAATCTCACACATTTTAGAAAAACAGGTTCAAATGCAATAAATAAAATGACACAAAAATGACAGAAATTCAATCAGCAGAAATGGAGAAATGTATTTTTAAAGATTTAGATAAAAGTGGCGCAAAATGGCGCAAAGTGCCAACTGAGGGTATCTGGTCACGCAGGACCGAATAGAGCCACAAGTTCAGGAAGACCACGATGGAGTGCAGGCCAGGCCCAGGACCAAGTTTGGACCACTGAGGATTGTATCTTATGTACTTGGTGCACGGTCTGCATGGCGTTGCTTTGCTTAACATTGCGTTGGATTTGGTGGAGCTTGAAGTTAAGCTGCTACATACATTTTAACCACCACTTCCAAGGGCCCAGGAATGGAGTGGCACAACGTGGAGGGTCAGGACTCACTCGGGCTGGGTCCAGGTGCAGATTCAAGATGGTTGGAGCCTTTCCTGTCCATGAGGCTCTGATCAGGAAGCCAGACAACTAGCCTTTGAAGTTGCTCTGATAATCCTGGGTGCAAGCAGAAAAGCAGACCTGAAGCAGTAGGGCAGTCCACTGATGGAAGAAGGCAGGCTTCAGGAAGCAGGGCAGTCCACTTGGAGCAGCAGGGTAGTCATCTGAAGCACTGAAGGCTACAGACAACATGGCAGTCCTCTAAGAGCCCTTTTCACAGATCCAGAAGTGAACTGGAGAGTGGGTCTTAGAATCTGGTGCCCACTTTGAAATGGAAGAAGCTTCTGGAGTTTTCCCTCTACTGAAGTGTCTGGAATTTCCTGCACCCCTACCTTGGTCCCGGTCTGTCTGCGTCCAAAATAGGCTATTGTGAAGTCCTTTATGTGTGAGATGAGACAGAGTCTTTGTAGTGCAAGTGGGACAGGTGGCCTCTCTGCCGCCCTCATCAAGTCAGGATGGCCCATCCTTCCACACCAGGCTCTCTATTGTGTGGCGGTCTAGGAGGAATACACAAAGGCTAACTGCCAACTACACCTTGTAATGTGACCCAAGAAACAGGCTGCAGGCACCAAATGGTTAAGACAAGAAAATGGCAACTTTCTGTCAGTGGCTTTTTCTGATTTGTGACTGTACCATTAAATAGGATTCTAAAATACAATAAAAACAATTCCTCATATGCCAAACATTTCATTCTGACCTCTTCCCATTCAAAGGTTTTCACTTATTAAATGTAATGAGGTAACCCAATGTTATCCTGTGGAGAGGTAGACCTCAAATTAGTAAAAAAAAAAACACATTTTTAAATGTTTCATTACTGGGACATGTACAATATTAATGTCCACATTTTTAAAGACAATGCACTATGCCCTATGGGCTGATTAGGGTCTGCCCTAGGGGTGACTTACATGTATTAAAAACATTTATGGGCCTCACAAAAGGTTTAGTTTACCAGATTGAAATCTCAGTTTCAAACTGCACACACCGGCTGCAATGGCAGGTCTGAGACTTGTTCACAAAGGCTATTTAAGTGGGTGGCACTATAAGTACTGCAGGCTCACTAGTAGCATTTTTACTCAGAAACCAAGTGCATGTGCTACCACTTTACTAGGAACTTACAAGTACATTAAATGTGCCACTTGACTGTAAGCTTATAATGTTAATATAGTTAAAGGTGAGAGCACAAGCACTTTAGGACTGGTTAGCAATGATAAACAGCACAGTGTCCGAAAAGCAAACAGAATGGGTTCAGGAATCGGAAGGAGTGAAAGCAAAAGGTTTGTTTTGACCCTGCAGAGAGAGCCAGGTCCAACACAAGTTATTAAGGAATGAGTGGATACTGTACCCATATCGTCCAGCAATTGATAACATCGTAAAGCTGTTAACATGATGTGTTCCAATTGTCTAGCCAATTCTTTATCCAAGACATTCATAGAGTATGTCAATGTGGACGCCCACTGTAAATAGAATAATATTGAAAGTGTTGCCTCTAGAACATGATGACTGTTAGAAATGAGGGTCTCTAGTTAGCAGTGGTATGCATCCTGTCCAAGTAGGGACCCTTCCTTCTAGTCAGAGGAAGGAAGTTACACACCCAAGATAACCTCTGCTCACCCTCTTGGTAGCTTGGCACGAGCAGTCAGGCCTATATCAGAGGCAATATGTAAAGTATTTGTACATAACCTACACAATATCACAGTGAAAACACTACAAATGGGCTACCAATTTTGAAAATAAAGTATTTTTATCGAAACCAAACAAAACCAATATGTTAAAAAACCAACATACAGAACTCAAAATGTGACTTTTTAACATTTTCAAGCAATTCTGTTCATAGAACTTTATGGATGCAGTGATTTTACAGAAAGTACTTTAGATGCATCAAAATCCACAAAGAAAAACAGCAGCAGAGGAGGGAAGCATCGGAAAACACAGCGATGCATTGATTCTTGAGGCTGGAGGTCAAGGCGGCGGCAGTAAACAGGTCTGCATTGATTTATTCAGCTGCGGTCCCATGACGCGTCGATCCTTTCAGCCGCACAGCAGGGCCTGCGCCAGAATCCATTTGGGTTCGGTGACATGGTGCACTGAACTCAGGCTGTGGTGTTGTTTTCGCCTGCAGGCAGACTTTGCGTCAATTGTTTTGCCTGCACAACTTCTGTGTGGGGAAGTTTTTCCCACACAGTTGTGCTGCATTGAAAAGACATTGTCAGCATTCCGTCCATCATTTGTTTGTTGTAACGCATTGAAAAAACAGGCACTGGAAGGGCGATGCATCGTTTTTTACTTATTTTGCGCTTTCTGTAGCAGGAATGACCTCCAATGGCCCAGAACTGGAATTGGCACCACTTGGCAGGTCAGAAATCCCAGCAATGGAGTTCAGGGATGCTGCAGGTGAAGTCTTTGATGGCCCTGAAACCTCTCAACAGGAGGCAAGCACACACGAGCCCTTGGAGAAACTTCACAAGCAAGGTCCAAAGGAGAAGAAGCTGGCAGACCAACCCAGTAAACCAACACACAGCAAAGTGGCATTACTCCTCTTCACAACTCTTCAGCTCTTCTGCTTGGTAGAGTCTCTTCCTGATCCAGAAGTATTCACAAAGTCTGGGGTTTTAGGCCCAATACTTATACCCGTTTTGGCATATGAAGTAGCCATTCATCAAAGGACTGTCTTTTTAGTGTTTGCCCTGCCTAGTCTTGGCTCCAGACACACTTCAGGGGACTGGATACAGCAGTCTGAGAGGCCAGGCACAGCCCTATTCAGGTGTCAATGACAAATCCTCCCACCACTCTAGCACAGGAAGGCCCATCAGAATGGTGATGGGCCATAAGGATATGGAGGGCACATCTCAGCTTCTTTTGTGTGACTGTCTAGACTGAATGCACAAACAGGCCCCTGTCAGTCTAGTCTAAATTGGATGTTGATTCCAAAGGCAGACAGAAGCGCAAGATGGTTAAACAAGAAAATGCCCACTTTCTTAAAGTGGTATTCTCAAACACACAATTTAAAAACCATCTTTACTAAAAGATGTGTTTTTAAATTCTGAGCTCCGAGAGCCCAAACTCCAAATCTCTAGCTGTCCCAAATTGAAAGTTACACTTGTAAAATGTTACAAGGCAGCTCCAATGACAGTCTAAGGGAGAGTTAGTCCTTGCAATAGTGAAAAACAAAATTGGCAGTATTTCACCATCAGGACACACCAGTAGATGTCCTACCTTTCACATACACTGCACCCTGCCCATGGTGGTACCTAGGGCGTACCTTAGGAGTGACTTACAGGTAGTAAAAGGGAAGGTCAGGGCTTGGCAAGTGGGTGCACTTGCCAGGTCGGCATGGCAGTTTAAAACTGCACTCACAGGCATTGCAATGGCAGGCCTGAGACAAGGTTACAGGGCTACTCATGTGGGTGGCACAACAAGTCCTGCAGACCCAGTAGTAGCTTTTGATTTCCAGACCATGGCACACCAAGTGCACTTTACTAGGGACTTACCAGTAAATCAAATTTGCCAATCATGGAGAACCAATCAGATTTAGAGTTTACACAGGGAGCACTTGCACTTTAGCAATGATCAGAAATGGAAAAGTACCCGGAGTACATAAACCAGCAAAAACGAAGTCCAGCACACAGCAGATGAGAGATGTGTGAAACACTGTTTGTGGCCCATGATGGAGATGCAATTCTTACTGCAAGAGACCTCTGTTCTGACAGCAAGGATAAATCAAAATGTTAAATGCGAGACCTCTGCACAATGCCCAGTTCAATTAATGCAGTGTGGTGACCGTGCTACAGAATGATACAAGGAGACACTTGCCAGAAAAATTCAACCTAAATATCCGAGCAATGAAGCAAACTCCTCACAGTTAACAGTAACCTTTTTGATATATTGTAGACAATAATTGGTCAACAGAATTTAGTTCCTATCTTTTCTACTTCTTTTAACATTCGTTCCCAGAATCCTGACCACTCACAATCGACTAACCTCATATGATTTGAGTGATGGCTGTGACAATTCATGTACATAACAAATGTTGAAAAAGAAATGTTCAGTGCACTATGCTGATCGGTAAGTGCCTATGACGAAGTGCAGATCAGTGATGAGATTCAGTGTAATGCTCTAAGTGTGATAGGCATGCCCAGATGTGAGCTCTATTCTATAAGATCCAATCTGCACCTCACTGATAAGTGCTAATAACTGCTAACAGTCTGAGTTTACTTGTGTTCCCATTCAGAAGACTATTCGGGTTGTTGGAGCAGGAAAAGGCTCATTTGCACATAGTAGCTCCTTCTCTAGAGCAGGACACTGATAGGAAAACAAAGAACTGGATTGTGGCATGTGTAATTGCAAGGGGCTTAGATTTTTTAAAGCATTCTATACATCAAATTTAGGATTTCAGATCTGTATCAAGGCAAGGCCTAAGGTACATATTCTCAATTTTCCTAACCTTCACAGAGTATATCTTTCAGAAATGAAAAAGGAATTGCCTGCTTTAGTCTTGGAGCACCATCAAAGGGGGCCCTTTTAGGCATCTTCTGCTGAGCTATTCATCCCTCGCTATGAACAGACCAAGGGACCGGTTACGATGCGGTAAGGAATGGCTCCGACCCTTGGTCAGAGCCATCCTTATCACACCGTAATCTCCTGTTTGTAATAATTTCCAACCGACCCATTTTGATGGAATCAGTCGGAAATTATTATAAACATGAGTTACGAATGGCTGACGACAAGCTCAGAGAGCCAGCCCGCCATTCTGAAGGCCTGCAGTAATCCCTCGCCAGCTATTTCCTGAGAGGTATTACGATGGCAGCTTTCCACTGCCTTTCTGTGCCGGCCTTTTTGACACAGAGAGGCATTGGGAAACTGTATTTGGGGCTCCCAGCAATGCCCCAAGGGTGCAAGGCCACAGCATGGAGGGCTCGGGTGCACCTATGGTGCACCCTGTTGGTCCCTGCATCCAGTACAGGCACCTTGAGGTGCCTGCCACGGGGTGCAGGGATGAACTGCACCCCTGCTCTTTGCAATGAGATCATGCATTCCATTTGGAATGCATACTCTCATAGCAAAGTATAGGATTGCGACCGAACATGGTTCAGTCGCATCCTAATAGCTCACCTGGTACCGAGGACAGGAGGTCATTGGGTTCCATTTCAGGAGCAATATCGGATGTACTCCAGTCCATCTGACATAGCAATAGGTCCCCAAGTCTTTTCTTTTGTGCCACAGCAATCAATGTCACCCAAACCCTGGACTGGCAGGATTGTGCTGCCAGAAGTTCCCTATCAATCTATCTTATAGAATACCATTAATTTCACCATTTCTCTATCATCATGACAGTCTTGTAGTCTTTCTTTTATCTTTGAACTACTCTTTGTTGGCTCTCCCTGCCCCTCCTCCCACAATGTGATGGAATCGTAAAAAGATGATGCCTGTGTAACTCTAAGGTTTGTGAAGGCCTGCCTGTTGCAGCCAATTCTGAAGTACCTTTATGTTAGTGGGAAGCTTAAGCACACCCTTACTGTTACTGGACTGTGTGAAGAGATGTCTTGCACTGCTGCTTTCGCTGTTGAACCAGTTTTATTATTATGCGTACCTTATGCGCATGGTTACCGTACATAGAATATGTTTGAGGATGTCTTACACTGCTGCGTTTTGCTCTGTACCACTTCGGTGTATGACAGACAGTTGGAATGCTTCTAGCTATTTGTAATGTGGTCACATGGCCTTATTCTCATGGCCATTCATTACGCTCTCTAAAAAACGTTTGGTAGGTGTGTTTCATATTCTTGTGAGGATTTGTGGAATATAGAATGTAGTGAATTTGGAAAGGGAGAGCTGGTGTACGGGGGTCAGGTCTTGTCTAATAAACCCTGTCTTATGCCTCAAGAAGCTTGGCAACTGTTGGAAATCCACCTTTTCTGGTTGGTCACGCTGGATTTTTCGTGTTATGCTGGACTCTATATTTTAGCTGGCTTTAAAACTCTGAGCAATTTACCCTGCTAGCAAGTGGTAAAGTTCCTGTGCTCCCCCTTTGAACATGGTCAAATTGGAAAATTCCTAATTGGTATAACTTATGTATAAGTCCCTAGTATAAGGTCCAAATTGTACCCAGGCCTTGTAAGTTAAATGTCACTACTGAACTGCTGTACCTATTATGCCATCTACTATAGGGATAGTGTAAACCATGACCTCATGCCTACCAGTCTAGCATAACTCTAGCAGTGTAAAAACTACAATTCGACCTGCCACACTAAACCCTCTTAACAGGACAAAAACTCCCATTTACATGTTAATAAGTCACCCCATTTAGGTCTTGTTGCTCACAAAGCAAGGTTCATGGTATCTGAAAGTAGGACATGTAGACATTTTCTTTTAACATGTCCTTACAGTGGCTGGCACCTACTTCAAGTGTGACAGTTCTAGCTGTCCTATGTAGAAAACCAGAGCAATCAAAAAAACTCAATACTGTATCTCAGGAATGGGACTCGCTAGAAATAGAGTTAAACAACTATTTGTAATAGTTAGTAAAAATTATATTAAATGGTGAAATCACCCTTTTAGTCAGTAATTGGCATCGGTAAAGGTGTGAAAACGGTAAACATCCTTTTGTACGCGGTCATTACACCGCGTACCATTACTACGCATGCGTGGCAAAGTGAACCACATCGTTGTGAGGAAACTGAGGCGTTTCCTCACAACGACGTGCAACGATGACCGCCTCTCTGAAGACGCAGGAAGGAGAACAAAGGACACGAGGAGAGAGAGGTAAGAGGGGCTATTTTTAAGGGTTTAGGGTAGGGGGGATTAAGGTAGTGTTGTGTTTGATGAGTAGTGTTTTAGGGTATATGGTAGTTTCGGGGGGTCGTGTAGGGGAGTGTTTGGGTGTGGGGACAGGATTGGGGGTAGAGGAAGGGTCGTGCTAGGGGGTAGTGTTTTAGGGTTAAGTGTAGTGTTGTGGTGTTTGTGTAGTGTAGGGTAGTCTTTTAGGGTTAAGGGTAGTGTTGGGGTGCCGTGTAGGGTAGTGTTGTAGTGTAGGGAGCGGACTGGGGGAAGGGTGAGGGTCGTGTATGGGGAAGCGTTTTAGGGTTTAGGGTAGTGGTGTGATGTAAGTGTAGTGAAGGGTAGTGTATTAGGGTTTAGGGTAGTGTTGGGGGGTTGTTCAGGGTAGCGTTTGAGTGTAGGGACAGGAGGGGAGTCTGGGGAGGGTTGTGCAGGGGGTAGTGTTTTAGGTTTTAGGGTAGTGGTGTGGTGTAGTGCAGGGTAGGGGTTTAGTGTTTAGGGTAGTGTTGGGGGTCGTGAAGGGTAGTGTGTCAGAGTATGGACAGGACTGGGGTAAGGGCAGGGTCGTGCTGGGGTAGTGATTTAGTGTAGTGTAGTGGTGTTTGAGTAGTGTAGGGTAGTGTAGTGTTTGGGTACTTTTTAAGAGTTTGTTTTGTGTAGGGTACTGTATTTGTTTTTAGTATTTAGTGTAGTGTTGTGGTAAATGTCTGTTTTTGTTAATATGCAAGTTTTAGTGTTTTGTGTAGTGTTGGGGGTTGTGATGGGTAGGTACATGCAGGGGGTAGTGACTTAGGGATACGGGTAGTGTAGTGGTGTTTCAGTAGTGTAGGGTAATGTAGTGTTTGAGTGCTTTCCAGTTTTAGATGTGTAGGGCAGTGTATTTCTATTTATTATTTAAAGTAGTGTTGTGTTTAGAAATTTTAAAAAATGTGCTTAAATGTCTTTTTTTAATATGACACGTTATTCCGCATACCATTTTTATTACTAGGCAAGTTTTTACTTCGTATACATTAACACTTTCAATGTAATGGTATGCGAAGTAAAAACTTGCGTAGTAATGGTTATTGCTAAGTAATTACCGCGTAGTAATGGCATGCGAAGTAATGGCATGCAAAATAACGTGTCATATTCTGTGAAAACTGCTGCCAGAGCAGAAGTCAAAGGCCTGGATGTGTGGACGTGTTGTTTTCTTGACAGGATGACCAGTGGGATTGGGCCCACAAACTGGATTAACTTTAGAGAAGACTCCCTTGCCAAAGGCAAATGTTAGCTGACACCTGGGAAGGCCCTTCCTTTGTACACCCAGCCAGGTAGGTTGCAATCACAGCAGGCCTCTTTTTGACATTAAAGTGTAAAATCCTGCTTAACGAATCTGCTTGGTTTTCTGTGTACAACACTGGGGCTGCACTTGAAAGGACAGGAACCTGGGTGGTTCACTGACAGAATAGTGAGATGAAACAAATCATGATACAGAAATATTGTGTCAAAAATATCAATCACAAAGATAACGTTGTCATATACTTATAATGGTACATCCCAAAATATTGAAAAAATAATCGTTTTACACTAATATTGAAAAGATTTACCCAGTGATACCATTTTTTAATATATACATAGTTAAAAAAGGAAATATTAAGGGGCCGATTCCGATCCTGTATTTTTTTTCCCGTACGACTCATATCCGTATTTTTTTACGTACGAATCGTACAAGTACCGTACAAACGGCAAAGTACAATTCGTACGGGAAAAATACATACGAATCGCCTCGGGAAAAGTCTACGAGACGTCCCCGGACAGTTTTACATACAAGTCGTAAAACTGAAGTCCGAGCGCACAAGTACGATCCGTACCGGCATTCCGAATGCACAAGCGTATGGAAAACGTCCCGTACGGAGCGAACTGTGTACGACCCCTATCCTGGGTACACTTGTGCCCGGGGTACGAGTCGTACGGCCCCCCCACCCCAGCCCCGTATGTACAGACCGTACCCCAGGCGTACCCCCCACCCGCGTATGTACACACCGTACCCCCACCCCACCCGCGTATGTACGTGCCGTACCCCCACCCCACCCCCGTATGTACGCGGCATACCCCCACCCCACCCGCATATGTACGCGGCGAACCCCCAGCCCCGTATGTACGCGCCGTACCCCAGCCCCGTATGTACGTGCTGTACCCCCAGCCCCGTATGTACGTGCCGTACCCCCCCAGCGCTGGGGGTATGGCGCGTACATACGGGGCTGGGGGTACGGCGCGTACATACGGGGCTGGGGGTACGCCGCGTACATACGGGGTGGGGGTACGGCACGTACATATGGGGCTGGGGGTACAGCACGTACATACGGGGCTGGGGGTACGGCGCATACATACGGGGGTGGGGGTACGGCGCGTACATACGGGGCTGGGGGTACGGCATGTACATACGGGGCTAGGGGTATGGCGCGTACATACGGGGCTGGGGGTACGGCGCGTACATACATGGGTGGGGTGGGGGTATGGCGCGTACATACGGGGTGCGGGTACGGTCCATACATACGGGGGTGGGGGGTATGGTCCGTACATACAGGGGTGGGGGTGGGGGGTACGGTCCATACATATGCTATATTGGGGTACGCACCGCACATGATGACACGTACAATGTGGGTGACGGCGTGTATGGCACGTACCGGGCCCCCTTTTCCTCGTGCATCGTGGCGTACTTAGCTTCTCCGGCACTTTTTGGCTCCCATAAAAATATAGCCGTGCGGAGTGCTGTGGGTACGAATCGTACTTGCTGGTCCATAAAACGCTGCCTGACTCCGTGCGGACGTCGCGTACGCACTGTCCAGGATCGGAATTGAATGTATTTTTTAGCCGTACGGTGTTTTTTGCGATTCGTACGGAAATGGTATTTCTGTACGAATCGTACTTGCTGGTTTGTACGGTGGAATTCCCGGGTACGAGTCGTATGGAGAAAACGCTCCGTACGACCATTTGTACCCGGGTTTTACAGGATAGGAATCGGCACCTAAATATTTTACCATATAACATTGATATATATATATATATATATATATATATATTCATATCCACAAAAAGTTTGCCCTGAAGCAAGGACGCAACTTCCCAGCTGAATCGCTTTTCAAAAGCCTTTATTGTTGAAAACCGGCATTTTCAGCTCCAAACAATTACAGATTCCTGACGCGTTTCAGAGCCCCCAGGCTCTTTCTTCAGAGGATGACACTGCCAAACTGAAATGCAAGGTAGGCGCCATTGACTGCATGCATTATATATACAGCCCACGTGGGCTTCTCATGTGAGTCACGATTGCAGCATGCTGGTACCTGTAGTTTTGAGTCCAAGCAGAGTATTCCCCCAGTGGGTTCAGTTTCGGTAACAGTATCCTTTCTTTTAAACGAATAAAATACCACTGTGGGTTTCGGAATGAAATCCCCAGTTTTCTTTTTCCGTGATTCAGCTGCGCCTAAAGGTCATGAATGTTCAAACCTCTGTGGCCCCATTTTGACTCCATGGTGAGGCATCCTTCTCGGCCGGGCTGCCGAGTATAAATCCACAAAAAGTTTGCCCTGAAGCAAGGACGCAACTTCCCAGCTGAATCGCTTTTCAAAAGCCTTTATTGTTGAAAACCGGCATTTTCAGCTCCAAACAATTACAGATTCCTGACGCGTTTCAGAGCCCCCAGGCTCTTTCTTCAGAGGAGGACACTGCCAAACTGAAATGCAAGGTAGGCGCCATTGACTGCATGCATTATATATACAGCCCACGTGGGCTTCTCATGTGAGTCACGATTGCAGCATGCTGGTACCTGTAGTTTTGAGTCCAAGCAGAGTATTCCCCCAGTGGGTTCAGTTTCGGTAACAGTATCCTTTCTTTTAAACGAATAAAATACCACTGTGGGTTTCGGAATGAAATCCCCAGTTTTCTTTTTCTGTGATTCAGCTGCGCCTAAAGGTCATGAATGTTCAAACCTCTGTGGCCCCATTTTGACTCCATGGTGAGGCATCCTTCTCGGCCGGGCTGCCGAGTATAAATCCACAAAAAGTTTGCCCTGAAGCAAGGACGCAACTTCCCAGCTGAATCGCTTTTCAAAAGCCTTTATTGGTGAAAACCGGCATTTTCAGCTCCAAACAATTACAGATTCCTGACGCGTTTCAGAGCCCCCAGGCTCTTTCTTCAGAGGATGACACTGCCAAACTGAAATGCAAGGTAGGCGCCATTGACTGCATGCATTATATATACAGCCCACGTGGGCTTCTCATGTGAGTCACGATTGCAGCATGCTGGTACCTGTAGTTTTGAGTCCAAGCAGAGTATTCCCCCAGTGGGTTCAGTTTCGGTAACAGTATCCTTTCTTTTAAACGAATAAAATACCACTGTGGGTTTCGGAATGAAATCCCCAGTTTTCTTTTTCCGTGATTCAGCTGCGCCTAAAGGTCATGAATGTTCAAACCTCTGTGGCCCCATTTTGACTCCATGGTGAGGCATCCTTCTCGGCCGGGCTACCGAGTATAAATCCACAAAAAGTTTGCCCTGAAGCAAGGACGCAACTTCCCAGCTGAATCGCTTTTCCTAAGCCTTTATTGTTGAAAACCGGCATTTTCAGCTCCAAACAATTACAGATTCCTGACGCGTTTCAGAGCCCCCAGGCTCTTTCTTCAGAGGATGACACTGCCAAACTGAAATGCAAGGTAGGCGCCATTGACTGCATGCATTATATATACAGCCCACGTGGGCTTCTCATGTGAGTCACGATTGCAGCATGCTGGTACCTGTAGTTTTGAGTCCAAGCAGAGTATTCCCCCAGTGGGTTCAGTTTCGGTAACAGTATCCTTTCTTTTAAACAAATAAAATACCACTGTGGGTTTCGGAATGAAATCCCCAGTTTTCTTTTTCCGTGATTCAGCTGCGCCTAAAGGTCATGAATGTTCAAACCTCTGTGGCCCCATTTTGACTCCATGGTGAGGCATCCTTCTCGGCCGGGCTGCCGAGTATAAATCCACAAAAAGTTTGCCCTGAAGCAAGGACGCAACTTCCCAGCTGAATCGCTTTTCAAAAGCCTTTGTTGTTGAAAACCGGCATTTTCAGCTCCAAACAATTACAGATTCCTGACGCGTTTCAGAGCCCCCAGGCTCTTTCTTCAGAGGATGACACTGCCAAACTGAAATGCAAGGTAGGCGCCATTGACTGCATGCATTATATATACGCCGCGTACATACGGGGTGGGGGTACGGCACGTACATATGGGGCTGGGGGTACAGCACGTACATACGGGGCTGGGGGTACGGCGCATACATACGGGGGTGGGGGTACGGCGCGTACATACGGGGCTGGGGGTACGGCATGTACATACGGGGCTAGGGGTATGGCGCGTACATACGGGGCTGGGGGTACGGCGAGTACATACATGGGTGGGGTGCGGGTACGGTCCATACATACGGGGGTGGGGGGTATGGTCCGTACATACAGGGGTGGGGGTGGGGGGTACGGTCCATACATATGCTATATTGGGGTACGCACCGTACATGATGACACGTACAATGTGGGTGACGGCGTGTATGGCACGTACCGGGCCCCCTTTTCCTCGTGCATCGTGGCGTACTTAGCTTCTCCGGCACTTTTTGGCTCCCATAAAAATATAGCCGTGCGGAGTGCTGTGGGTACGAATCGTACTTGCTGGTCCATAAAACGCTGCCTGACTCCGTGCGGACGTCGCGTATGCACTGTCCAGGATCGGAATTGAATGTATTTTTTAGCCGTACGGTGTTTTTTGCGATTCGTACGGAAATGGTATTTCTGTACGAATCGTACTTGCTGGTTTGTACGGTGGAATTCCCGGGTACGAGTCGTACGGAGAAAACGCTCCGTACGACCATTTGTACCCGGGTTTTACAGGATCGGAATCGGCACCTAAATATTTTACCATATAACATTGATATATATATATATATATACATATATATAAATACAAACATATTTAAACAAAAACACACTTATATATGACTGTGTGCATATTTATATACACATAAATAAATAAAAATATGTTTTTAAACATTATAATCTATATTTAAATGTTCTAATGTTGTTTAAAAAATACCAACATAAGAACTAAATATATATATATTTACATACACATACATAAATAATTAATATTAATACATTTGACAAATAAACTATATGTGAAATATTTCTAATTTAGTAATACATAAAACAGTAAACAATATAGAAAGAAAGGTTTTACTAAAATATATTAAAAATAACATACATTTATAAAAACAAAAAAATTAAATTAATTACATAACAACATAATAAATATGTAAACAATACCAAAAAAACCTATTAAACGCCAAGATTAATAAATATACTATTCCCTTTGCAGTATCTGCAACACTTGGGACAGTGTTGGACACCAAAGGGATGAAAATTACTATTCCCACACGACTGTGTACAGCAGTAGAGAAAGCGTTAGACTCAGGACGGTAAAATGTACTACTCCCACTCCGGTATGAGCAATAGTAGGGAAAGTGTTGGACTCATGAGGGGTTAAAATTGCTATTCCCACTCCAGTGTGTGCAACAGTAGGGAAACCGTTGGATTCAGGAGGGGTAAAATTTACTATGCACATTCCACCATGTGCAACAGTGGAGAAAGCGTTGGTCTCAGGATGAGTAAAACATACTATTCCCACGCTACTGTGTTGATCAGTAGGGAAAGCATTGGACTCAGGAGGGGTAAAATGTACTATTCACACTCCAATGTGTGCAACAATAGGGAAAGCGTTGGACTCTGGAGGGGTCAATTTACTATTCCTACTCCAGTATGAGCAACAATAGGGAAAAGCATTGGATGCAGAAGAGGTTAAATTAACTATTCCCACACCAGTTGGTGCAACAGTAGAGAAAGCGTTGTACTCAGGAGGGTTTAAATTAAAATTAACTATTTCCACTCCAGTGTGTGCAACAGTAGGGAAAGAGTTGGAATTAGTATAGGCAAAATGTACTATTCCCACTGCACTGTGTACAACAGTAGAGAAAGCTTTGGACTCAGGAGAGGTAAAATTGGCTATTCCCACTCCACTGTGTAGCACAGTAAGGAAATTGTTGGACTCAAGAGGGGTTACATTTTCTATTCCCCCTCCTGTGTGTGCAACAATAGGGAAAGCGTTTAACTCAGGCAGGTTTAATTTACTATCCACACTTCAGTATCTGCAACAGCTGGGAAAGCATTGGACACAGGAGGGGTAAAATGTACTATTCCCACTCCAGTGTGTGCAACAGTAAGGAAAGCATTTGACTCAGGAAGGGTCAAATGTACTACTCCCACTCCAGTGTGTGCAACAGTAGAGAAAGTGTAGGACTCAGGATGGGTTACATTTAGTATTCCCACTCCACTGTGTACAACAGTAGAGAGAGCTTTGGACTCAGGACATGTAAAATTTACTATTTCCACTCCACTGTTTAGCACAGTAAGGAAAACGTTGAACTCAGGCGGGATTAATTTAGTATTCCCACTGCAGTATCTGTAACAATAGGGAAAGCATTGGGCTCAGGAGAGGTTAAATGATTTATTACCACACCAGTCGGGGCAACAGTAGGAAAGCTTTGAACTCAGGCGGCATTCAATTTACTATTCTCACCCCAGTCTGTGCAACAATAAGGAAAGTGATGGACTCAGGAGGGGTTACATTTACTATTCCCACTCCAGTAGGTGCAACAGTAGGGAAAGCGTTGGACTCAGGAGGGGTTCAATTTACCATTCCCACTCCAGTAGGTGCAACAGTTGCGAAAGCGTTGGAATCAGGAGGGGTAAAATTTACGATTCCTACACCAGTGTGTTCAACAGCAATGAAAGCGTTGAACTCCAGAGGGGTTACATTTACTATTCCCACTCCAGTAGGTGCAACAGCAGGAAAAATGTTCAACTCAGGAGGGGTTACATTTACTATTCCCACTCCAGTGTGTGCAACAGTAGGGAAAGTGTTAGACTCAGGAGGGGTTACATTTACTATTCCCTCTCCAGTAGATGCAACAGTAGGGAAAGCATTGGACTCAGGAAGGTTTAAATTTACTGTTCCCACTCCAGTAGCTGCAACAGTAGTGAACGCATTAGACTCAGGAGGGGCTAAATTTACTAATCCCACACCAGTCAGTGCAACAGTAGAGTAAGGGTTGGGCTCAGCAGGTTTAATATTTACTATACTCACTGCACTGTGTGCAACAGTAGAGAAATCTTTGGATTTAGGAGGGGTAAAATGTACCATTCCCACTCCAGGGTGTGCAACAGCAGGGAAAGTGTCGGACTCAAGAGTGGTTACATTTACTATCCCCACTCAAGTAGGTACAACAGTAGGGAAAGTGTTGGACTCAAGAGAGGTTACATTTACTATTCCCTCACCAGTCAGTGCAACAGTCAGGAAAGGGTTGGACTAGGAAGGGGTAACATTTACTATTCTCACCCCATTTACTGGTACAGTACAGAGAGACAAACAAATACCCTATTTTAATAACTGTATTTAATACCCAAAATATAAAATACTAAATATAAAAATTAAATGACTTAATTGTAACAGAAATTTAAAAAATAACACAAATATTACATTTTTTTAATGATTAATATTAATTAACACAAATGTTATTCATATAATTAAAATACCACACTAAAGGCTAGATGTATTACCGTTTTTAGTTTTCGCAAATGGAAAATCGGCCTTTTTGCAACCACTAAAACGGGTTGTGGTATGTACAAACCCTATGTTATGAGTCAGTAACTTATTACTGCCTTGTAAAATAGGGTTTGCAAATTGCCAATAGGAAGGAGCGTGCCAAGGGGTCTCTTCTTAATAGTGAGTCTCACTGGTATGTATAATTGTTTTGAGACCCCAAATGCGGTCGCAAAACAATCACAGTTATCCCCTACTTCAGGTAGCTGGTAAGACAGTCTCAAACAGGAAGGGGACGCTGTGGGTACCCCTTCCTCCTTGTGATGGGCAGCGGAATTTTTTTAAGTCAGGCAGTGGTACCATGGACCACTGTCTACTCTTACTCCAATTTTATAGAGTCACTAAGGGCCATGGAAATTGTGGATTTAAAAAATCATGTATAACGTTTGCATTGCTCATATACCACATTATTTGGTACAAGAGTGATGAAAACTGGTTCATAAATAGGCCCCTCGAATGTAATGTTAGATGTGGGAGGACACTAGGATTGCCATAGTAGACTCTTCACACATATCCCCAGCCCTCAGAGCACAAGTTTATTATGGCTTAAGACTTTTGCCATCTTCAAATTGCCCAAAGTGGGTAGCGTTGATCATGGAAACCATTACCCCATTGGTTAGGGCATGCCCAAGAGTCATTTCCACCTACTAGCCATGCAGAAATGTGTCATTTTCAGGTACCCATTTCAGTACACTCCTGCACCTGAAGATTAACAGAAGAGGACTAAACTTACTGTCTGTGACCCGAGAAGAGCCCTGGAGGACGGAACATGAACCCAGGACAAAGAACACACCAAGCTACAAACAGCCTTTCCTGCAATGGCCCAGCTGACCAGATTTAACTGGACCTCAACTGTACCCTGCTGTTTGACCTCTGCCTAACACCCCGTGACATTTAAAGAACTAAAGTCAAAAGGTAAAATCTTTATTCAGGATGAACCTGGTTGGAGTATCCAACCTGCGCGCCATCACGGTCAGCCTCAAATTGCTCCTAGGTCCTAGTGTATCACGACCATTGACTATTATTGATACTTTATGCTTCGTGGCACTATTCCTACTTAAAACATAAAAAATCCATATCTCTGGTCCTCCTTTTTGGATTTTTGCCACTTTGGCGTCATTTTGTTTATATAATTTTACTAGCTATGTTTGTTATTTTTATTGTTTTGCATATCGACCTTATTGCTGTTTTGATATTATGTACATACGTTAAACATTGACCTATGTTAGGCCTGTTTGCTCTGTGCCAGAGCTACCGAAAGGGTTGGACTTATGTTGATTTAGTGACTTTGAGGGTTCACCCTGACAAGACTTGGGATTAATCCCTGATGAGGAAAGTCACCCCCACAAACAATAATTCAATATTTTACAGAGGCTATATATTACAAAATGAGAACAGATAAGGCAACCCAAGTATGCATTGCATGTTCAGCAGAGTGTCCGTTGTCCGTTGAATCAGCGCAAAGAGCACTGCTTATACAAGCACCCTAACTGAGCACTGAGTATCCTGGGAGAGTAATATTATGCTAATGTTTGGGGATCCGGGACAAGACCCGATGTTGTCGTAATCTTACTTGCGGGTACTAGCTATTAGCATGTGTGCTCAGCACAATTTAAAAGATCAGATATTAAAACAAATAATAAATATAATATTCTCTGAATATCTAAAGAAAGCAGGAATTGAAAGAAATATTGCAGATATTTGAAAGCTTACTACATGAATTGTACACTTCTTTTAAGACGTGTTTTTTATGGAATGCAATATATTGGCAAAAAGGTGTAACAAAAGATAGCAATTATTCTTCTGGATATTCTTTAGCAGTTCTTGAAAAGTTTGAGCCTATCACTTATTGCAGGTGTTAGAGCAGCTAAATAAAGTCAAAGTGGGATTGCCTTCTGATCCTTGTTGTCCTTATGTAATAACTGCTCTGTCCACCATCACGTCTCTATTTAACATATCGCTAAACTCAGCTGTTGTGCCACTGGGGTGGAAATCTGCACAGGTCTTACCTATTATAAAGAAACCATATGCTGATCCTTAGGAGCCAGCCAACTATTAGCCCATTTCGCTACTCCTTTTTTTGGGCAAGTTTCTAGAATCTTATGTGAATAAACAACTCTCCTCTTATTTGGAGGAACACCATCTTCTGGATCCTTCGCAGTCGGGCTTATGAGCATTTCAGAGCACAGAAATAGCTTTGTGGCAGTATCCAACTCTTTCAGGCAATCACTAGATGCCGGAATGCCACCTATGCTGGTTTTATGAGATTTATTAGCCGCGTTTCATATCATCTTGCATTTCATCTTGGCTCAAAGACTCTATGAGACATGCATTGAAGGGAAGGCCTTAGACTGGCTTAAAGACTTTCTGAACAATAGAACCCAAATGGTCTCCTTTGACACCTTTCATTCTAGGATCATGCCTCTGAACAAGGAGGTCCCTCAAGGATCTTCCTTCATCCCATTTTTTTTAAACATCTATGTGGTGCTCCTTGCCCAGATGGTCAAGCCCTGTGTTTTTTAAATAATATCCTATGTAGAAGATACCCAACTAAACATCTCTTTTGGACAAAACCCAGAAAATGTTAAAAATAGGTATGTCGACTCCATGAGGAAAATTGCCATATTGATGACTCGGAACTGCCTACAGCTTAAATCCACCATGTACTGGAAGGCGAAAATTGATAAGATCTCAGAGGACCCCAAGATTGGCTCTGTAACTCGCCAGTTCCTGGATATAAAAGCCATTTACCAACTAGAGGCGTGCTTGGACTTTATACGTCCAACCATTGCCAGGAAACTCTATTTGCAGTTTCATCATGGTTGTCTCCCCCTGCATTCATTTGTTAATAAATGGTCTAAGGATGTTCCCATGGCCTGCCCTGCCTGTGGTCTAGCTGAGGAAACAGAACTGCATGTTTCTTTTGTTTGCCAAGGCTACTCTAAGATCAGAAGATGAGAATTACAGCAATTATGCAAGAATCTTGGTGCTATCCATTGCATAGATGAGTTTAGGCTTTTAAAACATGACACCAGCATGCATATAGTATTTGCTACCTCACGATTTCTTGCTGCAATGTGGTGGGCTCGTCTGCAATTTTTAAAACCTTAATGACATTTATTTTTTTATCTGTGGTCATTGACAAATTGCGAAAGATCTTTTTCTTTTATCAATGTATTTTACTCTTTTAAATATTCCTGTCAAAATCTTTTTTTAATCGTTGACATGAAATGCTGTCTTTTATGGTTTCATAACCGAAATAAAGATTTTTTACTACAGCTTAAATGGATAAAAGATCGAGATGTTGCTGTTTGGAAAATCTTAGGCATACTAGCTGGATCAATGATGGACCACTGAGTTAGGATCAGTGTGTTGTCCCAGGAGGACGGCGAAAAACCCGGGTGTTCTTCTTGACGAGAACTTGTCTATGAGAGATCAGGTTATGTCTTGACTATGGGAATGCCTTATTGTTAGCTGCCAATGAGTCACTCCTCTCCAATCTTCAGGTTGTTTAGAACACAGCCGCCCACCTGGTCAGTGAGCTTCCCCCAGGGTCTCCATCTGTTCCTTCACTCATAGCTCTTCACTGACTACCAGTCAGGAAAATATCCTTGTTCAAACTCCTCTGTCTTATTTACAAATCTTTGGCCAGCAAGGGCCAGGTTAACCCATGGGAAAAACTCACTCGCTACTTCCCTAGCAGAAATCCGAGATCCAAATCCATACTGCTATTTTGCCCGCGGTATTCATACTTTAAGATGCGGCGGGCAATCCTTTTCTTACCTTGCCCCTTAACATTGTAGCAAGCTTCCCCTTCACTTTCCATCCTGTTCTGACTTCAAAAGTTTTAAAAACACATTTGAAAATCTGGCTATTTTGACTTGCTGTTCAGTCTTGACTTTGCGGAGCACCGAGATACTCCTTCAGAAGTGAGTTGTTGCTCCATATTAAATGCCCTAATATAACATAACATAACAATTTATAGCCCTATATGTTACATTTCTATAATTTTATTTTATTTGTGCATTTTGCCAGTGCTTACTATTGTTTATATAGCATGCCATTGTTTAGATGCCCCAACTATATATGTTTTTTTTTCAATATCATAAAGAGAGAACATGTGGTTACCAGAGTGTGCTCCTCGTTGCCACTCATTACGTCATCTTTTAGAAATACAGTTCTTTATTCTTCTAAGGGTTACAATGTAGCTGAGTTGGGCTTGGTGGGAGTTGTAGTATGGGCGCTCAGGTCGGATCCAAGAGGCCCTCTGTTTTTCCATATGTCACATCCTGCTAACCTGTTCGCTGTGTAAAAGAGAGGTACTGTGCAATCCACCAGTGCTATAACCGTTCTGTGCACGAGGGGAAGTAGCACTGCTACTGCCTGTGCTATACACAAGACCCCTGTCTCCTCACCTTTGAAAAAGAACTCACAATTCTCCTCATTTACAGTCATTTTGGCTAAGGCTGAGAAGGCTTAATTGCACTCTTACTACCAAGTTCCATTTCCTAATTTCTGTTATCTTGAATTACGTGTATTGATTTGATGCCTATTTGTTTGCATTTAATTAACTGATATTTGTAAGTTAATTCTGGTGGTCTTGTGATGTGCTCTAATGCTTTTGGGCCGCGTACGCGCTATAGAAAACCTTTAAGTAAGTGAACACATAAGTATGTAAATACATAAATGCTCCTGTTAGGTGTGTGGGGAAAGGGTGCACTGCTGCTGACTGTCGTGCCTGTTCTTTGAGTGTTAACTAAGCTTCTAGAAACATTTCCACTGTTCAAAAACTATCTGTGCTTGTTTTCTGTTGTTCTTATAGCTAAACATGGACAACTAGGAGGAGAAGCCATTTTGAATGTTAATGGTTTTTAATTAACCCATGCGAAAGATGGTAACAAAAAGGCAATCATTCAGCTGACAGCATTCAATGTCTAAATAGTGAATTATTTAGAATAGTTCTATCTGCTTACTTGCAGATAGATGCAAGTCCCTGCGTTACAAGATCAGAATGCTGCTGATGACATTTATTGTGAATTCTGCAGTCGAGCGCCAACAGCACTGAAGATGAAATAGTGTGTGGCTTAGTTATTCATGATGTCCCACTGGCATGAGACTCTCAAGCTGTACGCAGGTGGTATCGTGAGAATTCAATTTAACATCAGAATAACAAAGTTGCATTTTGTGTAAAATACAGGCGAACACCGCACATTATGTCAAAAAGATAAATTAATGCAAATTCTCCGTAACACACCGTCTCTGAAGTGAATGACAAAATACAATATGTGCATATTATTATTTATTCTTTGTAACTATGGATTCTTTGTTTTGTAGTGGGAAATGCAAGGTGGATAAATCTGACAGTGTTAACCCTAATCAATAAAATGTGCTAAAAAGTGTCTTTTCGACGACTTGCTCAAGAGCTTCAGTCAATCAGGTTCAGCAGTAGGGCTGGGAAGACCCAGCACAGAGGCCCATGATCCAGATCCACTAGGTCTAAAAAACCCACGCTGGAAGTGCTCGGAAATGAGTAATACTTCTTCTGGAGTCACTCTTGCCTTCACTTAGATGACTTAAGATGGCAAACAAGATCAGAATTCTGTGGTGCCCTGCCCACTAAAGAATTGTAGATGAATATGCACATTTGTTATCTCGCCCCAGAGGATTCTGTGGTAATCCCTTTGCAGGATTCTCTGACTTCCAAACTTTTTTGTCATCTTGCCTTTCTGGCCCTGACAGCAGTGGGAGAACCAGTGAGTGCGGGAGTGCTCTTGATGCTTCACTGTGAGCTACTTCTCTCCTGTCCGGGGACTCCTTTGGCAAGGAATGTGAGGTCCTAAAAAGGGAGATTTTCCAAAACAGTGCAACAGTGCTTCAACTTTCAGTTTTATTGGGGCCCACTAGCCAATGCCTCCTCGGGGCGGTTTCCCTGTTTTAATGCCCAATTGGACTTCATATGCCCCTCAGAAAACACACTGCAAGTGGGCTCCTCAGGAATGAAGGACTGATCAAAGTAGGCCTGGGCAGAGTTTGTGGAGTTCCACTACGCAGAACTCCGTGAAGTGACAAAAAAAACCACCGTGATATGCAGAGTTCCACATGCGGCGGAGTAGTTTAATTTGTGCCATTCGCACTGATTTTTAGCACCAGGTGTTTGTCCTGGGTTGGAGAACCAGTGCGAACTGCACCATGCATAGTGCAAGAGGGCACTGCTTCTTTCCGCCCCTCAAGTAGATGTTCAACTTGAGTGGCAGCTTCCTCAACATGAGCAGTAGCGGCCGTCCAAGACCGCCCGCATTGAGAAATCTTACAGGGAGCTGGTCTAAAGTAATATATTCCTCGTTCACGCTTGCCTACTTCATGTTGGCAAGCGTGAGTGAGGAAAAAAACAGCGTGGAGTGGGAAAAACTCCACAAGCGGAGCGGAATTTCATGCACAGGCCTAATCAAAAGCGTTGAGGCAGTGCACCCGAGCTCCAGTGCACTGTTGCATGGGAGCAGAAAATAATGTGCCTGAGCAACATTTATTCAAATATCTCCGGTCGCTATGGACACATCAACATGGGTTTTTTGTTACTGTCGCCTGGTGCTGAGCTCCAGGACTGTTAGCTTAGGGCCTCCTGGCCACAGATATTTTTGAGTGGTTTCTATTTTCTTTTAAATAGTGAATTTCTCATCTCTTTGATTCTACTGCTTCCAGCGTTCCTTACGTGGGGACTATAAGGCCCTATTGGTCTTCTTGCAGCAGCACTCTATTGTTCTCAAGGCAGACCACTCACCCTACTTGGGCTCTGCGAGCACTTAAGGCTCTCCACCACTTGCAGACTCCCACTGTGACCAGGAGGCTACTGGGGATCCCCTTCTAGGTAACCCCCAGACAGAACCAGTCAACAGGAGTCCATGGTAGCCTCTTCTTTAAGTGTACCATTCCTCCAGAGTGAGTGGGGAAGCCAGTGCAAGTAGCTCTAGAGACAGAGTCCAATTTAGTCCAAGGATACAAGTCCAGCGTTCGGTCCTCCGCTCCAAGCAGGGGTTCTTTCCAGCGACGGCCCGTATAGGGCGTGTTACCAGGGCGGTGACGTGGGGCAGAGGAGGGGCAGGGTGGGGGGTTGTAAAATGCAGCATACGGCCGATTGCAGGTAAGTTACGAAAAAAATAAAGAAAGCAAATTTTGTTACGCGCGCTGCATCGCATTTGACGAAATTCGTTTTATTTATTTTTTTCGTAACTTACCTGCAATCGGCCGTATGCCGCATTTTGCAACCCCCCACCCTGCCCTTCCTCTGCCCCACGTCACCGCCCTGGTAACAAGCCCTATACGGGCCGTCGCTGGTTCTTTCATGCTGTGGTTCCGTAGATTTTTCTCTTCTATGGTTCCATTCTTGTCAAATACTCTGACTCTGTGCAGCAGTTTAGGTGTGGAGGTAGAGATTTCTAGGCGATGGCCGTCCATAGCCAATCCAGAACTGCAACATCACCTCTCTGTCCTAATTGACATTTCCTAGTGGCTGCCCACAAGCTGGCCAACCCCATGCACAGCATTTTGGAAACTTCAAAAAATAGAGAATCAAATAAGCATCTGGAAGACCTCTTTTCTGATCCTGACTTCTCACAGACGAAAACTGGTTTCTTTCTATAAAGACATCAAAGGAAACTGCCGATTTTACTAGTGCCAGAGTTATTGCTACTCTTTCTTTGTCTCTGTGAGAACAATATGCTCAGGATTGTCAGAAGGAGGCAGCTAATCACCTTATGCATACCCACCGCCCCCCCCAGGAAAAGGATAATGACTCCAAATAGACCTGGTGTTCATGTAGAGGCTTTGAAGTGCCAGCTGTGCAGTGGAGACATTACCTTGGGTCAGCAGGGTAGTTCAAACCCTGAATCTCATTAAGGCTGGCTCAGAGAAATCCTGCCAAATTTTAAATACATGAGGAAATGCATTTATATCAAGACTGATGTTATATATATTCATTAGGACCCAAGAATACATAAACAAGTCACATCCAGGAATTTTCTACATGGAGACAACCCCAAGCTATATTTATTTAATGTTTTACTCAGAGCTTAAATACAGTTTATTACTACTGACATACATTTCAATAAAAATGATAGGGGACATTTTTTCTGGATTCTCAATTTTATAATAAGGCTTACGTTGACCATAACCAAGTGATTCTGGGTCCCCTCTGTGAGGCAGATACCAATCTTCCTCGCTTAACCTGCACAAAGGTGCACACACGTTTACACATGTGCTCATGTGTAACCTGCATAGAACCTCTTAACCCAGCTGTGCAGCAATCGACCCTATTTTATAAGATTGTCAATATTGGTTCCTGATCAAAACAGAAGCTTATAGTACGGCAGGTTCAATTAGTGAGACTCACCCACAGTAGAAGCCCAAAATCATGTGTCCATGAGTTAAAAAGTGGGGAGTTGGAGGGGACTTAATGGGTCAAACGAGACTCTCTTATAATAAGGTTTCATGACTATTTATTGCTGAATTTAAATGAAGAATCATCAATAGTTGTCCAAGTGGCTCAATATAACTATCAGCAATACTTTGGGCTTGAGATATGTACATACATTAACGATTTACATAGACCTAGACGCGTGTGCTCTAGGACTTATGTGAGTCACATATCTGTAACACACCTCCTCCGATGTTAGAAGGCGGCCTCACATCACCACAGTTCTGTTCTCTCTCTTTGGGTTTCTCTGAATGATATTGTAAAGCCAAGGTCCGAGGGAATGTGATAGCACATTTTCATCAAAATTACGCTCTATACTAAACTGAGAATTAACCCATTCTGTCCAAATATTCATCTTTGAGAATCTCCCAGCATTCCACAGACACAATCACCTCGGTGCACCTCCCCGTGCGGTACATCAACTCGATGCACCTCCCCGTGCGGTACATCACCTCGGTGCACCTCCCCTTGCTGTACATCACCTCGGTGCACCTCCCCTTGCTGTACATCACCTCGGTGCACCTCCCCTTGCTGTACATCACCTCGGTGCACCTCACCTTGTTACTCAAGGCCTTGTTGCACACCAGTGCACTCACCCGCTGAAGCTTATCCGGAATTCCTTAGATGCACATCACCTTTCGCCCCCCAGTGCAGACCCCTCTGTCCTTCCCTGACATACATCACTCTCTTCCACCCATTGCACAGCAATGTATGAGTGAGTCTGTCTGCTTTTTGACCTTTATATCTGGTGCTCTGCGCACCTGGGTACCTGTAGGTTTGCTTGTCTGTGTACATGGTTGCCTTTATGCCTTTTTGAATGGATGTTTGTAGGTGTGTTGGAATTTGAGGTGCATGTACATCTGATATACGTGTGCATTGGTTAACACAAGGTGCGTGCTCAAGCTCTATAAAAAACGCGTTTTGGGTCATAACATATGTCTTTATAGCATCATAAAGATCTCGTCTTCACGACGTCACTCACAAACTTTGCGTAAAAGTTGACATTCAGAATAAGACTGCCTTTTGTAGGTTCTCACCGTAATGAAGCTTGACGATGAAAGGATGATTGACTTCTGCTAAAATGTCTCTTTCCATCTTTGATCTCACCCGATCACGAACTGTATTGAAAAAAGGACACACGGTCAGAAAGCCTTTTAAGATGCAGGGGTTGCCTTTTAGTTCAATGAGTGGCTTAAATAAAACATCAACCATTCAAATGCCCGACATTTCCGTTCTTCTTGTCACCGCTCCTAATTAAAAATGACATTTTATCGTTATTACTGGCTATGGGACGACTTAGAGTCAAAACACACATGCGAGGACATCTATACACTTTAAAGGAATACAATAATGATGCATCTTAGAAAAGGCAGTGGTAGATCTCATTGGCTGGGAGGTTGTGTTAGTACATTTAATGCCAAAGCTGAAGCTTTTGATAAAGCACTTGAGTGGGGCGAATACATTAAGATGCTCAAAGAAAGGCTCCTAAGTGAGGTGTGGGCTGTGCTCATAGCAATCGGGAGAACACACTCTCGGATCAGCGCTGACACAATGCATTTGGACCATTAAGTTCCAGTGCTCTGACCAGGAGGCCACTGAAGCTTGCACTAACCATCGCCCTTGTCATCACTGCCAAAACAACCACTAACCATCTCTCTAGCATGTAATTGCGACTGTTCAGATTATTCCAGATCCCAAAGCTAAAGGAATGGCTGGGGAGGCAGGTAATGTATATTGTATTCCTAAACAACCGTTGTTCTGCTCATCTCTAAATTAGATGAGCAGCGCCACCATGTGGTAGACTGTTCTATGTATGGTGTTGACAATTAGGTGGCGGTCTCAAGCACCGGAAACCAATTAAGTGCCGGTGCTTAGCACCGGAAAGCACCTGCTCAAATTAGGCACTGTAGGCAAACACGCTTACTGACATGTGAATTGATGTGCAACTATCCCTATATTTTCCAATTATATTTGATCTTCAAAGCCATGAAGCTCGCCCAAACAGCTTATTTAAAAACACAAATTAAATGTCTCTGGAGGATCCTGCTGCCCGTACAGCAAAGTTTTTTTCTTCACATTGACATAGCCTGATAAAGGAAGACGTATGCCTTTTTGCAGTTGTAAAGCCTGCAATTCACAAAATCACCGGCTTTGCAACTGCCACAAGTCATGTCGCACTCTATATGAAAAGGACGCATTGTCATTTGTAGGAAATGACTGTTCAGTTTACAAACTTTCCTTTCGACTTATTGCGAATCAGAAAGAGGAATGGTCATGAAAGGGTCGGTGACCAAAAGCTTGCATTCTGTGAATGACAACTGCGTGCATCTGGGGAAAGACAGTGGCCTGGAGGACCAATACATGCTCACCCAGATGTCAATCCATGGATTAGCAAATATAATTTTGCAAGGCAGCCCTTGCTTATAAAGAAACACCATTCAGTAAATGCAAATGCTGTGATAGAGTTCTGTTGTCATTTGCAGGCTTTCATCCGAACTTTCACAGCCCTTGACAGGTGGTTGTGATAGTATTTTAGCCTCCTAAGTATTAAAGAGGCAGGGCTTTTTTTGTGATTCCCTGATAATGGGCATTTTGTTATGTGACTGACAGGACAGGAGTAGCAGCAGAAAAAAGGTTGGTGTTGCAAAACACTCAATTATTAATAAGCACCAGCTTCTTTACAACCCTAGAATAGTACACCAGGCCCCTAGTAACTTTTTAAACTTACTCTTATAATGCCTTGTCAATCTGAAACTTTTTCTCCTTCCTCCAATTTCTCTGATGTCAAATCTCTTCTTCTTTAGGTCACTTTGAAAAAATAATCATTTCTCCACCTCTTTCCAGAAATGATGAACTACTGGGAAGGCCTGTGGAATTATGCGTATCTGCAACTACAGTATTTCTTTTTTTTTGCATAGTTATGGATTTGCCGATCTTGCCGCATACTACCTCATCTGTTATATAATTAGCAAATTGTAACTGAAAACATTGCTTCTAGCTCAAGTCGATCAAAAGTTACTAAAAACACTGCCACACATGTTGCAGTGCAACTGCAGTCCCTTTGCAAATTCAGTTGCTGTTTGCTGTATTTAGGTGTTAAACTGCTACTTTTTCGGCAAAACCTTTCAAAATGTCAAAATAGGTAGGTTAATACTGCCACAAAATTTACGGCATGATACCACATAATTTGCCCTTTGTTGCTGCATAATTTAGTCAACCCTGACACATAGGGGCCTATTAGCATGGTGGACGGATACTAAATTTAACAAGTAACTGATATATGTTGGAAGAGTGTAATGTGGAGGATCATGCCTGGTACATGCTGCAATGATAGTAGTTGGCATTGTGTGCTGCACCTACTATTAGTATCTGAAGATAATATCTAGGGCCAGATGTACATACCTTTGTGTTTGAGATTACCTAATAGTGAGTTTTTGAGATTTGTTATTAAGTAATCACAAGCAGCAACATACTTCACTGTGTTTTACACCGTTTGTGATTTCCAATGGGTCGCAAATAAGCCTATCTCATTAATATTCATTTGGTAGGTCGCAATTTGTGGCCCATTGGGAATCGTTAAAATCACAGGGATGGTGGCCTGCTGGGGTCAACAGACCACCATGACTGTGATTGCTTTTCAATAAAGAAAGGTTTTTTTAAAAAAATGCAGCCTGTTTTCCTTAAAGGAAAATGGGATGTGTTTCAAAAACAAAACTGGTGTTCTTTTCATTTTTTAAGAGTAAGAGGTAGTCCATGAGACCACTGCCTGCTCTTAAAAAAAGTCTTTACAACCATTCACATAGGTGAAGGGGCCCCTTGGGGACCCCTTCCAATTTGCAAACGGGTAGGCAGTGTTTTGTGACCAGATTTCAGTCGCAATACATTCACACACACCACTGTGAGTTGCTATTAGGAAGGGACACCCTCAACACGGCCCTTCCTAATACCGAATGGCTAACCCATTTTGCGATTTGATAATAGGTTACCGAATTTCAAAATAGGTTTTGGTACATATGAAAATGCTTTTTGCGGTCACAAACGGTCTGATTCTGCAAAACAGGCTGTTTGAGAGTGCAAAAAAGCTATGCACATTTGGCCCTTAGTGTTCTAGACTGGAATAAGTTAAAGTCTAGAGGTAGTGAGTTCTTCAACTAAACATTCTATGGGTTTGGTTTTCTTGGTCCAACTGCAATGTGACATCAGTTGCATCACTGACATAATATAAAAATCAACAATATCATGTAACAGAAATATTGTGTTAAAAATGTTATTTACAAAAATATATTTTTCCTATCCCTATAATGGTACGTACAAAAATATAAAAAAATATATATATATAATTTTACACTAGCATCATTAAAAAACATACAAAAATATAGTTTCATAATAGGTAGTTAGTTATAGTTAGGACCTAGTTATAGTTAGATTTAGGACCTAGTTTTGATAGGAAAAGTGTTTTTTGTTTTGCTAATAACTTTGGCGCTAAATTTTCAAAACTGATTTGCCACTCACTTCACCTGCTATCTTTAAAGTATTTGGGTGATCCATCAAGTGGGAGCCATGAACAAGGGGGGCTTATAAGCACGTTTTCCCATGTTAATTCCAATTGGATCTTTAGACATTGCTACAGCCCGAACTGCTGAACGGATTTACACCAAATTTCGCAGGAAGGTAAATGTTGGTCCAGGGAAGTGCCTTTTTGTGATTTGGTGTAAATCCATTCAGTAGTTTTTAAAATATTATGAAACATCCAAATATAAATATATAGGGACTCTATTCCACAAGGACCTAAGCGTCCCCATGGTGAAATGTAATTGGCTGCCAATACTTCAACCAGGAAGTGTTGGCAGCCATCTTGGGACTCAGATTGAAGCCGAGTCCCAGAAAAAAAATAACAAAGCAAAGGGGGCAGGGTAGACCCTAGACCTGCTCCTGGGGTCCTTCTTGGACCCCAGGAGCATGCCAAAAAAGCCTTTTTAAAACAAAAAATATTGTTTGCGGAGTCACACACACTTTGTAATTGGCCCCGCGTGAGCCAGGTCCCTCCTGTGGCTTATAAATTTCCTGGGGACCACTACCCGCTCTGGGTTTGCGCATAAAACATGCGGGAAGGCCAATACAGCCTCCCCTGCTGCCCTGGGGACCCCCTCCTCTCTGGGCCTTTATGTTTAAACAATGTGTAGGACCACACAGATCCCCCCATTCCTGGGGGTAACACCTCCCCGGGGTATTAATTTGAATCAATATGGGGGGCACCCAGACCCCCTCCCTCGCAGCCCTGGGGACCACCCCCTGACTGGGGAAAAATCAAAGAAAGGAGGGTGGCCATGCAGTCCACCTCCTGGAGTCAATACCCTCAAGGGCCGGCTCCTACATTTCCCTGGAACATTGCAGTTTGCTATGGCTAGGTGGGAGAATTACCGCTCCTGCCAAGTTATAGCAAATGCTGCTAAAAGAGGAGCAGAATTGCTTTTGGACAGAGGGAGCTGCATGTTCAGCAGCTTCCTCTGTCCAAAGCAATGCTGGCTCCTGCTGTAGACAGGGAGCCGGCAGGGACCGCATTTTCCTTCAGGCTCCCCCCACAGTTCCCAACAAATTGTCTGGGTGCCCTGGTTCTGACCAGGCCACCCAGACTGAAGGCTTAGCCCCAGGGGATGTGGTCCCCAGGGCTGAAATTTGCCTGGGAGGGACAGCTGCATGGCCCCGTCCCTTTATTTATAAGAAATAAGAAAAATCAAAGGCTGGATCCTGGGGGATGGTGGATGGGGTGCCCAGGGCCGAAATTGGCCCAGGGAGGGGGGCACTACTGGTTGGGGATAAAGTCCTCTTAGATGGTGAGTGTTCTTGGGAATCCTCCTGTTATCTCCAGTAAGTCCTACACAGCATGATTCCTGTAAGCTGGTCAGTGGCCTGCCCCTTTTCTCCACCACTCTCCAAATGCAACTACTACTTAAAAAACCATAGAAATTCACTGAAAAAAACAAAGGTTACAGGGATAAAATAGTTAAGAATTAGCATTTAAAAAACCTTAGAAATTCACTGAAAAAAACAAAGGTTACAGGGACTTTATACTTAGGCTCAGGTTTCACTCATACAAAACCAGTGAAATTCTGCACTTATAGCTAACTATAACTCGCGCCCCCGCAATGCACTGCTTATGACCTCACATATTATATCACTCATGACATGGCCATTGACATCACAGATGACATCACTTATGACAGCTCAAATGACATCACTGACGTCCCTGTAACCATTGATGTTCTCAGTGAATGCATATATATATATATATATATATATATATATATATATATATATATATATATATATATATATATATATAATCTACTGGCGGTCGCCAGTAGATAGTTATAGTTAGGACCATGTTTCCATAGGAAATCCGCAACATTCTATTTGGAATAACTTTGGCGCCGGTCGACGAATCCTCGCGAAATTTTCAAAACTAATGGGGCGCTACGCTCCGCTCCTACCCTGAAAGTCTCGGGGGGATTCGTCAAGCGGGGGCTGAGAAAAAAGGGGGTCCCAAAACGCGTTTTCCCCATGCATTTTTCCATAGGACCTTTAGACACAGCTACAGCCCGAACGGCTGAACAGAGTTACTTGAAATTTGGCAGAGAGGTAGTCTACAGGTCAAGGAAGTGCCTTTTGTAGGTCTGGTGTAAATCTGTTCAGTAGTTCCTGAGAAAATAGCATTTAAATCAATATATATATCTGTGGCAGCGCTCCGTGCGCTTACCGTGCGCTTACGGTAAGCTTACCGTACGCGTACGGTGCCGTGCGCGAGCGCGATTCTGATTGGCTGTTAGATCTTAGTAAACATTCGAATCGGCCGAAACCAGGAAGTGTCGGCCGCCATTTTCTCTCTCGCACTCTGAGGGGGGGAGGAAAAACAAAGTTGGATAACATGAAAAGGGGGAGGGTAGACAGCTCCTAACCACCTAGCCTTGGTTAGGGTGTCCCAAAAGAACCCCCAAGGCCCAAAATGCAAATTTTTTTTTTTCGAAAAAACGCCGAATGCGCTTACCGTACGCGTACGGTCAAAAAAAAATATCCACATTTCCCCCCTCCGTGTGCAAAAGGTGCCCGAAGGGCACCTTTTGTGCTTGGCATAATTAACAATTGAGCATTTCATTGATAACCTTTCACAACGAAGCGCATAATATATCCTCCGTGTGCGAACGGTGCGCGATAAGCGCATCATGCGTACATGGCCCATCCAGCGTAACGTGGGCACGCGGTGCGCGTAGCGCACCGCGTGTCCACCGTGCGTGCACGGCACTAACTGCGTAAAGGGGGCACAAGGTGCGCGAAGCGCACCGCATGCTCACTGTGCGCGCACGGTGCGCGAAGCGCACCGTGCGCGCACGGAACGAACTGCGTGAAGTGGGCGCGCACGCCACGAACGGCGTAAAGTAACTTAGCATTTAAAAAACCGTACAAATTCACTGAAAAAACCATAGGTTTCACACACGTTATAGTTAGGAATTAGTATTTAAAAAACCTTGCAAATTCACTGAAAAAACCATAGGTTTCACACAGGTTATAGTTAGCTGGACATTTCACTCGTGAAAAACCATTGAAATTCCCCCGTTATAGTTAGTGCAGGCAACTATAACTCATGCGACCGCAATCCTCTGCTGATGAGATATGTGTCTTTATGAAAAAAAAATATTTGTAATATATGTATAGCTAAAATTTAATGGAAGAAGACATGGGCAAATAAGTGTCTAAATACAGTATTAGCATCAACAGAGGATTGCGGTCGCGTGAGTTATAGTTGCCTGCACTAACTATAACGGGGGAATTTCAATGGTTTTTCACGAGTGAAATGTCCAGCTAACTATAACATGTGTGAAACCTATGGTTTTTTCAGTGAATATATATATATATATTGTGACCAAGGCTGCTTGACAGCCGAAACGCGTCTTCTGCCCCCTCGTGTAAATAAATCTATGATTTCCAGCAAGACCGGTGTGGCTCGTCTTCTTTCCGAGTGGAACTGTGGGGAGAATTTCTTTGCAATATATATATATATATATATTCAATGAAAAAACCATAGGTTTCACACATGTTATAGTTAGCTGGAAATTTTACTGATAAAAAACCAATGAAATTCCCCCGTTATAGTTACTGTAGGCAACTATAACTCACGCGACCGTAATCCTCTGCTGATGCTAATACTGTATTTAGACACTTATTTGCCCATGTCTTCTTCCATTAAATTTTAGCTATACATATTTTACAAATTTTTTTTTTTCATAAAGACACATATGTCATCAGCAGAGGATTACGGTCGCGTGAGTTATAGTTGCCTACAGTAACTATAACGGGGGAATTTCATTGGTTTTTTATCAGTAAAATTTCCAGCTAACTATAACATGTGTGAAACCTATGGTTTTTTCATTGAATTAGCAAGGTTTTTTAAATGCTAATTCCTAACTATAACGTGTGTGAAACCTATGGTTTTTTCAGTGAATTTGTACGGTTTTTTAAATGCTAAGTTACTTTACGCCATTCGTGGCGTGCACGCCCACTTAACGCAGTTCGTTCCGTGCGCGCACGGTGCGCTTCGCGCACCGTGCGCGCACAGTGAGCACGCGGTGCGCTTCGCGCACCGCGCGCCCACTTTACGCAGTTAGTGCCATACACGCAAGGTGGCACATGGAGGACATATTATGCGCTTCCTTGTGATAGGTAATCTGTTAAATTTAATTTGTAAGTGATGACAATAATATGCCATGCACAGAGAGTTTTTTTTTTTTTTTATTAAAATTTTTAGCGTACGGTAAGCGTAATCGGCGAAATTTTCAAAAAATAAAAATTTAGTGTTTTTGGCCTTGGGGGATCTTTGAGGACTCAACTAACATGGCTATGTGCATGGGCGCTGTCTAAACAGCCCCTTTATATGTTTTTTGCCTTTGTTTACAGCCCCCCCCTCAGAGTGCGAGAGAGAAAATGGCGGCCGCCGCTTCCTGGTTTCGACCGATTCGAATGTTTACTTAGATGTAACAGCCAATCAGAATCGCGCTCGCGCACGCCACCGTACGCGTACGGTAAGCGTACCGTAAGCGCACCGTAAGCTGGCTCAGATATATATATTGATTTAAAGGCTATTTTCTCAGAATCTACTGAACAGATTTACACCAAACCTACAAAAGGCACTTCCTTGACCTGAGGACTACCTCTCTGCCAAATTTCTAGTAATTCTGTTCAGCCGTTCGGGCTGTAGCCCTGTCTAAAGGTCCTATGGAAAAATGCATGGGAAAAACGCGTTTTGGGACCCCCCTTTTATCTCAGCCCCCGCTTGACGAATCACCCCGAGACTTTCAGGGTAGGAGCGGAGCGTAGCGCCCCACCTATTTTGAAAAATTCACGAGGATTCGTCGACCGGCGCCAAAGTTATTCAAAATAGAATGTTGCGGATTTCCTATGGAAACGTGGTCCTAACTATAACTACCTACTGGCGACCGCCAGTAGGTAATATATATATATATCACCAACAATCCCGATAATGGAGAAGGCTGTCAGATAGTGCGGTCCGAGTTGGGGTAATCGGCCGCCCCAATTATGAAACTCCAAACTTTTCTTGTACGAAAGTAAACACGGACTCCCAGGAGATTTGCAGTTCTAAAGCTTGTTTAATAGACTGCACACAACACAACGCGTTTCAGCTTTCGCCTTGTTCACGCTAAAGAAAGTATTGTTTCAATAAAGTTAAATACAATTCATTGTGCGCAAAATAAACAGCAGACTCATCTCGACCACATAATGTTACAGGGAAATGATAGCGTGGCGGCCATCTTAGCCTAGTACAAAATTCATTCAGAAAGGCTTGTAATGTGAAGTAACATTACAAAAGGTTTAAATAAAAAATAGCAATGATAGAATTCGATTGTCACAACTTAATGATGTATTCAGTAAATGTACAGCGTAAGTCGCAACCCACAAGCTACAATTAGCAAAAAAGTATTAAGCATGTGCATACATTGTACCTCAAGCAATATACAAAATTATAGCCCTAGTGGGCATATCTCAGGTGTTAAACCACCGCAGTCATGGATACCTCATAAACAAAATTACTGGCCTAATTGGCAGATTTCTGTTGCTATGTAAGCTAGGGTCATCAGTGTACAAACTCCTCCTAAACATAGAGCCCCAGTGGGCAAATTAGAGAAGTACAGTACTGTAAACAATTCAGTTAAGAGTGATTCGAATTTCAAGTTCATCGAGGGCCTCAGCATGATAATGATACCAATCCCTGAAAAATATAATAAAACAAAACAAAAGCAAATTTTAGTATAACATGATTCTAGCCACAGTAAATACAATATAAATATTACAGTTTAGTTATGCAAATGTACAGATAACTCTTCACTCGAGTTCAACCCTTTAGGGAACATCGTATCGAAGTCCACAATAAATCTGGACTCCAATTGTCTCAGATGGAGTAATTTGTTCCCTCCACGTACAGTATCCATAACAGCATCTAATACCACCATTTTAAGCAGTCGTTCATTTTGAGCATGTTGCTCGAAAAAATGGTGTGCCACTGGGTATTGTTTATTGTTATGGCGCAACGCCCTTACATGTTCTAGCACTCTTTTTTTCGCACGATGAATGGTGCTGCCGATATATGCCTTGTTACAAGGACATAGTAGTGCATAAACACAGTACATAGTGTTACAAGTAAGAGCTTTTTTGATGGTAAACTTTTTGCTCATGCTGGAAAATTTTTCCTCTGTACAATCCACACTGTTTCTGCAAGCCTTGCAGTTTTTACAGCAGCGAAATCCTGGCCTGCCAATACTCTTTAAGGTAGTGTCACTGGTAATTACATTAGGACTTAACTCATCCCTCAAAGAGTTGCTTCTCTTAAAAGTGACTTGCGGGTGGTTCGTCAAATATTTCTTGAGATTATTGTCAGTCAGCAGAACATGCCAGTGTTTATCCAGAACACCGCGCAAGTCATGCGCCTGTCCCGAGTATGTGGTGATAAAACGGAGGCTTTCCATTTCTGATGTTCGTTGTACTGGATGTAACAACTATTTCCGTGCAACGGCATCAGCTTTTTTACAAGCTTCTTTAATGGTCTGTGACTGGTAACCTCTGTCTCTAAAGCGTTGCACCATGTTAGCTTTTTCATTTAGATAGCTGCTCTCTGTACTGCAATTGCGCTTGGCGCGTAATAATTCCCCATATGGGATGCTGCATACCAATTTGCGAGGATGGGAACTGGATGCACTTAAAATGCTGTTACCGGCGGTCTTTTTACGGTAAAGGTGTGTATGTATGGTTTGATCACTAATCTCCACCCTAACATCTAGGAACTCAACAGAGGTTCTACTGGCATGCTTGGTGAAGACCAAATTATATGGGTTGTCATTTAATTTATTTACAAATGCACTGGCAGAGTCGAGGTCACCTTTCCAAATTAAAAAGATGTCGTCAATATATCGGAGCCACAAGGCACAGTTGGAAAATTCTTCCAACTGCGAGGCCACCCGCTCCTCCCACCAGCCCATGACAAGATTGGCATAGCTGGGGGCGAAGCAGGTGCCCATCGCTGTGCCCTGTGACTGCCGATAGACGACATCATCAAACAGAAAAAAATTATTGGTCAAACAAAATTCGATCATAGCCATGATCATTTCTGAGTGATGTAGGAGAGAAATAGAACGGGCTTTGAGGAAGTGTTGCACAGCTCTTAAACCCAACTGATGTTGTATGCTTGTATACAAGCTACCAACATCTAAGGTAACCAAAGTGTAGTCAGGTTCCCAATGTATCCCATCAATAATGGTTAAGAAATGGGTGGTGTCCCGTAAATAAGCTGGTAAGGCAACTACATATGGTCTTAAGTAGTGATCAATATAACGGGAAGTATTTTCCAACAGAGACCCAATAGAAGAGACTATGGGTCTGCCTGGCGGGTTGATGGGGTCCTTGTGCAACTTGGGGAGTAAGTATAGCACAGGAATCTGAGGGTGAGAACATCTCAGATAGTTAAATTCCTCCCATTCTAATAACCCCTTTTCCCTCCATTCTACTAGAAATTCTCCATACTTGGTATTAGACAGTGTTATAGCCCTCCTATCGGAAACCTCATAACATGTCTGATCATTCAGTTGCCTGAAACCTTCACGCAAATAAGCTAGTTTGTCCTGGATAACAACATTACCACCCTTGTCCGATTGTCGAACAACGATGGAACTGTCTGCCTTCAATTTTTGCAATGCCTGTATTTGACGCCAATTAAGATTTTTCTCACAAGCTGGAATTTTGCCATATCTAAGTTTCTTTAAGTCATGTAAAACACCCCTCTCGAATTCTTCAATGGCGTCGCACTCAATAATCGGTAGAAACACAGATTTGGGTTTAAAATGGCTGCCTGGATTGATATTAGTATCAATAGAAAATTCGTCCAAATTCAGACATGAGTCAACATTACAATCATCTAAATTAGACATAGTCGATAATGCATGTAAAACTTCAATATCATCAAAATTGAGGTTATTCAACGGCATAATCACAGGTGTTGTATCGATCTTATTATGTTTGGTCTCAAACCATTTTTTCAATTTCAATTTGCGTGAAAAATAAAATAGATCAATTCGTGTCTGAACAAAGTTAAAATTGGAAGTAGGGCAAAAGGACAAACCTAGGCCAAGGAGGTCTTTCTCATCATCGGACAGGATTCGTTTAGAAAGATTGATGACAGTCATTGTTGGACTTTCTTGCCCCTTGTCATCATTCCCATTGGGCTTCCTGTTTCTTTTCTTGCTCCTCTGTTTGGCCTGTTTGTTCCTCTGGTTCTTCCTCTGCCGCCTCGCCCTCTGCCTCTCTGACCAGTTTGGTCTTGATATTGCTCTGTCCGTCCCTGATTTAACATCTGGAACTGGGCTAAAAAATTCGATTTTTTGGGGAGATCTTGACTCACCAAGCTGCCAGCCACTGACATAGGTATGTCCGGTAAGCTGCCGTCTGAGACATCACTCTCAATGATGTCAACATTATGTAAGCTGCCGTCTGAGACATCACTCTCAATGATGTCAACATTATGTTGACATCATTGAGAGTGATGTCTCAGACGGCAGCTTACCGGACATACCTATGTCAGTGGCTGGCAGCTTGGTGAGTCAAGATCTCCCCAAAAAATCGAATTTTTTAGCCCAGTTCCAGATGTTAAATCAGGGACGGACAGAGCAATATCAAGACCAAACTGGTCAGAGAGGCAGAGGGCGAGGCGGCAGAGGAAGAACCAGAGGAACAAACAGGCCAAACAGAGGAGCAAGAAAAGAAACAGGAAGCCCAATGGGAATGATGACAAGGGGCAAGAAAGTCCAACAATGACTGTCATCAATCTTTCTAAACGAATCCTGTCCGATGATGAGAAAGACCTCCTTGGCCTAGGTTTGTCCTTTTGCCCTACTTCCAATTTTAACTTTGTTCAGACACGAATTGATCTATTTTATTTTTCACGCAAATTGAAATTGAAAAAATGGTTTGAGACCAAACATAATAAGATCGATACAACACCTGTGATTATGCCGTTGAATAACCTCAATTTTGATGATATTGAAGTTTTACATGCATTATCGACTATGTCTAATTTAGATGATTGTAATGTTGACTCATGTCTGAATTTGGACGAATTTTCTATTGATACTAATATCAATCCAGGCAGCCATTTTAAACCCAAATCTGTGTTTCTACCGATTATTGAGTGCGACGCCATTGAAGTATTCGAGAGGGGTGTTTTACATGACTTAAAGAAACTTAGATATGGCAAAATTCCAGCTTGTGAGAAAAATCTTAATTGGCGTCAAATACAGGCATTGCAAAAATTGAAGGCAGACAGTTCCATCGTTGTTCGACAATCGGACAAGGGTGGTAATGTTGTTATCCAGGACAAACTAGCTTATTTGCGTGAAGGTTTCAGGCAACTGAATGATCAGACATGTTATGAGGTTTCCGATAGGAGGGCTATAACACTGTCTAATACCAAGTATGGAGAATTTCTAGTAGAATGGAGGGAAAAGGGGTTATTAGAATGGGAGGAATTTAACTATCTGAGATGTTCTCACCCTCAGATTCCTGTGCTATACTTACTCCCCAAGTTGCACAAGGACCCCATCAACCCGCCAGGCAGACCCATAGTCTCTTCTATTGGGTCTCTGTTGGAAAATACTTCCCGTTATATTGATCACTACTTAAGACCATATGTAGTTGCCTTACCAGCTTATTTACGGGACACCACCCATTTCTTAACCATTATTGATGGGATACATTGGGAACCTGACTACACTTTGGTTACCTTAGATGTTGGTAGCTTGTATACAAGCATACAACATCAGTTGGGTTTAAGAGCTGTGCAACACTTCCTCAAAGCCCGTTCTATTTCTCTCCTACATCACTCAGAAATGATCATGGCTATGATCGAATTTTGTTTGACCAATAATTTTTTTCTGTTTGATGATGTCGTCTATCGGCAGTCACAGGGCACAGCGATGGGCACCTGCTTCGCCCCCAGCTATGCCAATCTTGTCATGGGCTGGTGGGAGGAGCGGGTGGCCTCGCAGTTGGAAGAATTTTCCAACTGTGCCTTGTGGCTCCGATATATTGACGACATCTTTTTAATTTGGAAAGGTGACCTCGACTCTGCCAGTGCATTTGTAAATAAATTAAATGACAACCCATATAATTTGGTCTTCACCAAGCATGCCAGTAGAACCTCTGTTGAGTTCCTAGATGTTAGGGTGGAGATTAGTGATCAAACCATACATACACACCTTTACCGTAAAAAGACCGCCGGTAACAGCATTTTAAGTGCATCCAGTTCCCATCCTCGCAAATTGGTATGCAGCATCCCATATGGGGAATTATTACGCGCCAAGCACAATTGCAGTACAGAGAGCAGCTATCTAAATGAAAAAGCTAACATGGTGCAACGCTTTAGAGACAGAGGTTACCAGTCACAGACCATTAAAGAAGCTTGTAAAAAAGCTGATGCCTTTGCACGGAATGAGTTGTTACATCCAGTACAACGAACATCAGAAATGGAAAGCCTCCGTTTTATCACCACATACTCGGGACAGGCGCATGACTTGCGCCGTGTTCTGGATAAACACTGGCATGTTCTGCTGACTGACAATAATCTCAAGAAATATTTGACGAACCACCCGCAAGTCACTTTTAAGAGAAGCAACTCTTTGAGGGATGAGTTAAGTCCTAATGTAATTACCAGTGACACTACCTTAAAGAGTATTGGCAGGCCAGGATTTCGCTGCTGTAAAAACTGCAAGGCTTGCAGAAACAGTGTGGATTGTACAGAGGAAAAATTTTCCAGCATGAGCAAAAAGTTTACCATCAAAAAAGCTCTTACTTGTAACACTATGTACTGTGTTTATGCACTACTATGTCCTTGTAACAAGGCATATATCGGCAGCACCATTCATCGTGCGAAAAAAAGAGTGCTAGAACATGTAAGGGCGTTGCGCCATAACAATAAACAATACCCAGTGGCACACCATTTTTTCGAGCAACATGCTCAAAATGAACGACTGCTTAAAATGGTGGTATTAGATGCTGTTATGGATACTGTACGTGGAGGGAACAAATTACTCCATCTGAGACAATTGGAGTCCAGATTTATTGTGGACTTCGATACGATGTTCCCTAAAGGGTTGAACTCGAGTGAAGAGTTATCTGTACATTTGCATAACTAAACTGTAATATTTATATTGTATTTACTGTGGCTAGAATCATGTTATACTAAAATTTGCTTTTGTTTTGTTTTATTATATTTTTCAGGGATTGGTATCATTATCATGCTGAGGCCCTTGATGAACTTGAAATTCGAATCACTCTTAACTGAATTGTTTACAGTACTGTACTTCTCTAATTTGCCCACTGGGGCTCTATGTTTAGGAGGAGTTTGTACACTGATGACCCTAGCTTACATAGCAACAGAAATCTGCCAATTAGGCCAGTAATTTTGTTTATGAGGTATCCATGACTGCGGTGGTTTAACACCTGAGATATGCCCACTAGGGCTATAATTTTGTATATTGCTTGAGGTACAATGTATGCACATGCTTAATACTTTTTTGCTATTTGTAGCTTGTGGGTTGCGACTTACGCTGTACATTTACTGAATACATCATTAAGTTGTGACAATCGAATTCTATCATTGCTATTTTTCATTTAAACCTTTTGTAATGTTACTTCACATTACAAGCCTTTCTGAATGAATTTTGTACTAGGCTAAGATGGCCGCCACGCTACCATTTCCCTGTAACATTATGTGGTCGAGATGAGTCTGCTGTTTATTTTGCGCACAATGAATTGTATTTAACTTTATTGAAACAATACTTTCTTTAGCGTGAACAAGGCGAAAGCTGAAATGCGTTGTGTTGTGTGCAGTCTATTAAACAAGCTTTAGAACTGCAAATCTCCTGGGAGTCCGTGTTTACTTTCGTACAAGAAAAGTTTGGAGTTTCATATATATATATATATATATATATATATATATATATATATACATATATATATACACTGAAAAAACCATAGGTTTCAGGCCTTATATAGTTAGGAATTAGCATTTAAAAAACCTTACAAATTCACTGAAAAAACAATAGGTTTTAGGGGTGTTATAGTTAGCTGGACATTTCACTCGAACAAAAGCATTGAAAGTCCTTCGATATAGTTAGTTGTACTAACTACATCTCGCGCGCCTGCAATGCACTGCTGATGATGTCACATATTACATAATTCATGACATGGTCAGTGACATCACTGATGACATCTCAAATGACATCACTGATGACATCACTGATGACATCATCCAGTGAATGTGGTTTGGTTCGTTATTTAAATATTTATTATATATATATAGCAATTTGCATTGAAGAATGAGTGGATATATAAATATAAATATCTGGATGGAGGATTTAGTAGCAGTGTGATTGACTGTTTACTTGACTAATTTATAGTGTCTCACTAAATATATTTGATAGTGACTAAACTGTGTGAATATCTGTATCACTTTGTCAGTTGTTGTGTAAACTGCTGCACCAGTTGGTTACTAGCTACGTGAAAGTCTATATTATTTATTGATTCGTTAACTGAGTATTTGTATGGGAGAGTGAATGTGTGTGTGGTTCGGTGGGGGGTGTGTGACTGCCCAAAGATGTGTAAATAGTTGATTCAGTAGGTATATGAAGTTAAAACTACATGTTATAACAGTTGTTTGGGTGAGTGAATATCTTTATGGGTGTGGTGATGAGCCAATATATGTCTCAATGGTACATGTCAAACAAACTAGGAAAATAAAAGCCAGTGTATGTGTCAGTTGCTGTATATAAATAAGTATACATATGACTCAGTGATTGTATGAGTGACTGTATGGATAACTGTATACTTGTAATAGTGTTTTTATAACACACTAAGTATGAATTATTATCTATATGAATAGATGAAGTGGTGTTTTTATAAGTGTATAGCTAAGTAAAAGTAAGTATGATCCATTCTTTGCATAAGTGAGTAGGATGACTTCATAAGTGCTTAGGATGTGTGCTGGTGTGTAATGTCGATATTGGTGTATAAGTATATTTGATAGTGTTCTATTGATCATTGACAGCATGTATGAGTGAATCTATAGGTAAGCGATTAGATGTGTGTATAGATCTAGGAATCACTGAGTGGGTGTTTGGAAACTTGTATTGGTGTGTCAATGGTTTTAAATCTGGCACTCTGTATTTTACAGTGAGTGATGAAAGGTTATACTAGTGTATGATGAAGTGTATCTGATTGTCACGTGGATGATGCCATCAGTGATGTCATCAGTGATGTCATTTGAGATGTCATCAGTGATGTCACTGACCATGTCATGAATGATTTAATATGTGACATCATCAGCAGTGGATTGCGGGCACGCGAGATGTAGTTAGTACAACTAACTATATCAGAGGAATTTCAATGGTTTTGTTCGAGTGAAATGTCCAGCTAACTATAACACCCCTAAAACCTATTGTTTTTTTAGTGAATTTCTAGGGTTTTTTAAATGCTAATTCCTAACTATATCAGGCCTGAAACCTATGGTTTTTTCAGTGAATTTCAAAGGTATTTTAAATGCTAATTCCTAACTATATCAGGCCTGAAACCTATGATTTTTTCAGTGAATTTCAAAGGTTTTGTAAATGACAATTTTTAATGTATTAATTGTTAAACTGATTTTTTTTATACTGATTTAGTACATTTTTTAAACTATTTAATTTTAGATATATCTTTTTTTAATTACATTATAATTACATTATACATTACAATACAAAATATACTTTCTCAGAATGAATTACTTTAGTTTAAATACCTTGCAAATAGGCAATAGACTTTTAAGTACAGTAGTTACAGTTGTTGCAACTGGCAACACAATTTTAAACACAATGCAACATTGAGCTCAATGGTAATTTCTAGTCGAATGCAATTAGTTACTTTATGGATTACTTTTCTAACCACAGGTCTGGATCCTAGATTAAGTCCTTGGACATCTCCTGTAAACAGTTGAGTAAAAGCGCTTTGGTTACAGTAGTTATTTTCAAGGAATATTATAGTATTTTAAAAGTTGATAGAAAATCTTTCACATAGAATCACCAATGTTATCCTACGGCAGAAAAATCACTTAGCAGGTAAGTAGTGTTATCGTTACTTATTCTTACTCAGTGGTGGATCCTGGATCCAGCACTGGCCAAGCTCCTGTAAACTACACAATGGATTCCTATGGAAGGAAATACAAGTTACTGGTAAGTACACTTAGAATTACTTTTCAGAGTCAGTGCTGGGCTAAAATATGCAGCCCTGCGTTCTCTCCTGATAACAGGTGAGTAAATCGGAATTCGTAGTTCGGCTGATTTTAGAGGAATATTTGTACGTTTCAAAATTGGACACTTTTAGAAACTTTTCTGCTGAAAACTACACAATGGATTCCTATGGAAGGAAATACAAGTTACTGGTAAGTATGCTTAGACTTACTTTTCAGGGTCAGTGCTGGGCTAAAAGATGCAGCACTGGGTTCTCTCCTGATAACAGGTGAGTAAATCGGAATTCGTAGTTCGGCTGATTTTAGAGGAATATTTGTACGTTTCAAAATTGGACACAAACTTTTCTGGTGAAAACCACACAATGGATTCTTATGGAAGGAAATACAAGTTACTGGTAAGTACGCTTAGACTTACTTTTCAGGGTCAGTGTTGGGCTATAAGATGCAGCCCTGGGTTCTCTCCTGATAACAGGTGAGCAAATCGGAATTCGTAGTTCGGCTGATTTTAGAGGAATATTTGTATGTTTTAAAATTGGACACTTAGAAACTTTTCTGCTGAAAACTACACAATGGATTCCTATGGAAGGAAATACAAGTTACTGGTAAGTACGCTTAGACTTACTTTTCAGGGTCAGTGCTGGGCTAAAAGATGCAGCACTGGGTTCTCTCCTGATAACAGGTGAGTAAATCGGAATTCGTAGTTCGGCTGATTTTAGAGGAATATTTGTATGTTTCAAAATTGGACACAAACTTTTCTGGTGAAAACCACACAATGGATTCCTATGGAAGGAAATACAAGTTACTGAGAATTACTTTTCAGAGTCAGTGCTGGGATAAAAGATGCAGCCCTGGGTTCTCTCCTGATAACAGGTGAGTAAATCGGAATTCGTAGTTCGGCTGATTTTAGAGGAATATTTGTACGTTTCAAAAGTGGACACAGAAACTTTTCTGGTGAAAACCACACAATGGATTCCTATGGAAGGAAATACAAGTTACTGGTAAGTATGCTTAGACTTACTTTTCAGGGTCAGTGCTGGGCTAAAAGATGCAGCACTGGGTTCTCTCCTGATAACAGGTGAGTAAATTGGAATTCGTAGTTCAGCTGATTTTAGAGGAATATTTGTACGTTTCAAAAGTGGACACAGAAACTTTTCTGGTGAAAACCACACAATGGATTCCTATGGAAGGAAATACAAGTTACTGGTAAGTATGCTTAGACTTACTTTTCAGGGTCAGTGCTGGGCTAAAAGATGCAGCACTGGGATCTCTCCTGTTAACAGGTGAGTAAATCGGAATTCGTAGTTCGGCTGATTTTAGAGGAATATTTGTACGTTTCAAAATTGGACACAGAAACTTTTCTGGTGAAAACCACACAATGGATTCCTATAGAAGGAAATACAAGTTACTGGTAAGTACACTTAGACTTACATTTCAGGGTCAGTGCTGGGCTAAAAGATGCAGCACTGGGTTCTCTCCTGATAACAGGTGAGTAAATTGGAATTCGTAGTTCAGCTGATTTTAGAGGAATATTTGTACGTTTCAAAAGTGGACACAGAAACTTTTCTGGTGAAAACCACACAATGGATTCCTATGGAAGGAAATACAAGTTACTGGTAAGTATGCTTAGACTTACTTTTCAGGGTCAGTGCTGGGCTAAAAGATGCAGCACTGGGATCTCTCCTGTTAACAGGTGAGTAAATCGGAATTCGTAGTTCGGCTGATTTTAGAGGAATATTTGTACGTTTCAAAATTGGACACAGAAACTTTTCTGGTGAAAACCACATAATGGATTCCTATGGAAGGAAATACAAGTTACTGGTAAGTACGCTTAGACTTACTTTTCAGGGTCAGTGCTGGGCTAAAAGATGCAGCACTGGGTTCTCTCCTGATAACAGGTGAGTATATCAGAAGTCGTAGTTCAGCTGATTTTAAAGGAATATTTGTACGTTTCAAAATTGGACACAGAAACTTTTCTGGTGAAAACCACACAATGGATTCCTATGGAAGGAAATACAAGTTACTGGTAAGTACGCTTAGACTTACTTTTCAGAGTCAGTGTTGGGCTAAAAGATGCAGCCCTGGGTTCTCTCCTGATAACAGGTGAGTAAATCGGAATTCATAGTTCGGCTGATTTTAGAGGAATATTTGTACGTTTCAAAAATGGACACTTAGAAACTTTTCTGGTGAAAACCACACACTGGATTCCTATGGAAGGAAATACAAGTTACTGGTAAGTACGCTTAGAATTACTTTTCAGAGTCAGTGCTGGGCTAAAAGATGCAGCCCTGGGTTCTCTCCTGATAACAGGTGAGTAAATCGGAATTCGTGGCGCGTTTTAAGTTGGGGAATTAATTCCTCTTCAATCCTGAGGTCCTCTGGGGGCCAACTAGCCCATCAGGTACCTCCAGTATGCGCCAGGGAGCTGCAACGACCCTTTTTACAACACTCTGCAACACAGCTCCGTGGCCCTTACTGGAGGTACCTGGTGGACTAGTTGGCCCCTAATGAATTCCCCAACTCAAAACGCGCCACAGGGCGTGTTTGCACACATATCACCTCAGGCCCCGCCCCCTACCTTCACCACTGTGCAAACGCGCCCCGTGGGGTGTTTTAAGTTGGGGGATTAAGTCCCCTTGAATTCTGAGGTCCCCTGGCGGCCAACTAGCCCACCAGGTACCTCCAGTATGCGCCAGGGAGCTGCGTTGCAGAGAGGTGTTCAGAGGCCATGCCCCTTTTTACAACACTCTGCAACGCAGCTCCTTGGCGCTTAGTGGAGGTACCTGGTGAGCTAGTTGGCCCCTAGGGGACCTCTGGATTGAAAAGGAATGAACTCCCTAACTTAAAACGCGCCACAGGGCGTTTTTGCACAGTATCACCTCAGGCCCTGCCCCCTACCCTCACCACTGTGCAAACGTGCCCCGTGGCACGTTTTAAGTTGGGAAATTAAGTCCCCTCGATTCCTGAGGTCCTCTGGCGGCCAACTAGCCCACCAGGTACCTCCAGTAAGCGCCACGGAGCTGCGTTGCAGAGGTGTAAAAAGAGGCATGGCCTCATTACACCTCTCTGCAACGCAGCCCCCTGGGGCATACTGGAGGTTCCTGGTGGGCTAGTTGGCCCCCTGGGACCCCCAGTATTCAAGGGGAATTAGATCCCCCTCTGCAAACGCGCCAGGGGGTGCGTTTGCAGAGTGGTGCAAGGAGGGGGCGTGGCCTCCGGCCCGATCCCTTCTCTTTTTTTTCTTCTTTTTTTAGAAGGGGGGCTGTGCAGCCCCCCTTCTTTTTCAAATTTATTGGCCCTAGGAATCCCATCCCCCAGGGCCTTCTCCCAATTTTTGTTATTTATAAAAAAAAAAAATCGGGAAGGGGGCCACGTGGCCCCCCTCCCGAGGCCATAATTTGCCACGGTGACCCCATCCCGCTGGCCAGTTTTAAATTTTTTTATATTTTACTGGACCCGGGGACCCCATCCCCGGGGCCTGGTCACCTCGTTGGGGACCATGGGGGGATCCTCAATCCCCACACGGTCCCAGCCGGCTACCCGCCTCCTGCGGGAGCCGGCATTGCTTTTCCACATGGGGAGCAGCTAACATGCTGCTCCCCATGTGGAAAGCAATCTGCTTTGCTTCACTGAAGCAAAGTAGTTTGCAATGTCAGGGTGGGAGCTGCAACAATTAAAAATAAATACATAACTTAGCATTTAAAAAAACGTACAAATTCACTGAAAAAAACATAGGTTTCACACGCGTTATAGTTAGGAATTAGCATTTAAAAAACCTTGCAAATTCACTTAAAAAACCATAGGTTTCACACAAGTTATAGTTAGCTGTACATTTCACTCGTAAAAAACCAATGAAATTCCACGTTATAGTTAGATCAGGTAACTATAACTTGCGCGACCGCAATGCACAATGTGTCATTTCAGATGTCATCATTGATGTCATGAGTGATGTCACTGACCATGTCATAAGTGATGTAATATGTGACGTCATCAGCAGTGCATTGCGGGGGCGCAAGTTATAGTTACCTGATCTAACTATAACGTGGAATTCCATTGGTTTTTTACGAGTGAAATGTACAGCTAACTATAACTTGTGTGAAACCTATGGTTTTTTAAGTGAATTTGCAAGGTTTTTTAAATGCTAATTCCTAACTATAACGTGTGTGAAACCTATGGTTTTTTCAGTGAATATATATATATATATATATATACACATATCTACATATAAATACATATCTATTACACGTAACATAAAAAATCTTAACAATTAAATTCCAAAACATTAAATAATTTACCACACAAAAAAGATGAAAAAACAACAAAAAATGTTACAAGAATATATAAACAAATAGAATATAAACAAATATAAACAAATACTTTCAAATGAAAGTTATAAACAAATATTTAACAAAAATATATATTTAACCAATATTAGGAAATGTATTGTCTGGGAATTATAGATTTACTATTCCCACTCCAGTTTATGGAACAGTAGAGAACGTGTAGGACTTCAGAGGGGTTAAATATATTCTTTCCACTCAAAATAGCGCAACAGTAGGGAAAACGTTGGACTTCAGAGGGGTTAAATTGACTATTTCCACCCCAGTCTGTGCAACAGTAGGGAAAGTATTACACTTCGGAGGGGTTAAATGTAATATTTCCACAGAAGCCTGTGCAACAGTAGGAAAGAGTTGAACTTTGGAGGGGTTAAATTTACTATTCCCACTCCAGTCTGTGCAACAGTAGGAAAAGCATTGGACTTCTGAGGGGAGAGATTTACTATTCCTACACCAGTCTGTGCAATAGTAGGGAAAGCGTCCGATTTTGGAAGGGTTACATTTACTAATCCCACTCCAGTCTGTGCAACAGTACGAAAAAGCGTAGGACTTCAAAAAGGTAAGGTTTACTATTGCCACTCCAATCTGTGCAACAGTAAGGAAAGCATTCGACTTTGGAGGGGTTAAATCTACTATTCCCAATCTAATCTGTGAAACAGTAAGGAAAACGTTGAGCTTCAGAGAGGTAAAATTAATTTCTATCCACACCAGTCTGTGCAACTGTAGAAAAGCATAGGACTTCGGAGGGGTAAGATTTACTATTCCCACTCCAGCCTTTACTATTCCCACTCCAGCCTAAGCAACAGTAGGCAAACTACTTCACTTCAAGCACAATTAATACTTGACTACCCCTATGAAGTTAGAAAATATATAAAACTCTAAATATAAACATTATTACTTAACATAAAATATATCTAACTTTAAAAAAAAAATAAACAATAATCAAATTTACAAAATAGAAAAACAATGTAATAATTTGTTTTCAATAACAAAATAATGTTAATTATTACTTATGTAACTTTCCACACCTAAAAACCTAGAAACTCACGCCTGAAATATAAAGAAAATAAATAAGTATAACACAATTCACATAATTGAAAAACAATGACAGAAATAATTAACAATTGTTAGTTAATTGTTAATTAAGTATTAATTTATTAATTTCCCACATTAAAACCCTACAAACCCAGCAGCCCACACTTGAAATATATCCAAATTATATAATTAATACACAATTTACATCATTATTAATCGATTAAATATTTAATTATTCAATATGCATTATTAGTTTTGATTCTTTTTTAATAAACTTCCCACCATGTACTCCTACAAACCGAACAATCTGCAACTAAAATATAACAAAAATAAATCAATATTACAAAATGTACATAATAATAACAATTCAATAATTAATAATTATTTATTAATTAATTGTTAAATAATAATTACGTAAGTAACGTCCCTCACTATACCCCTACAAACCCAGCAGCATGCACCTAAAATATAACAAAAATATATTATTATAGCACAATTTATATAAATAACAATCAATTAAATATTTAATAATAAATCATTAATTAATTATTACGTACTTAACTTCCCACCCTAAAATAGCATCAATTCTTCCTCTCTTACAAAAGCAGAACCTCGATGCTGGTAATCTCAGAAACTACCGGCCAATTTCACTGCTTCTTTTTCCGGCCAAGATGGTAGAGGAAGCCATGAACACCGAGATCTCTCTATTCATCCAGGAACATAAGTTACTAGATCCCTCTTAGTTTGTCTTTGAAAGCCAACATAGTACGGAATCAACTCTGATTACAGCCTATGAGTATGTCAGAACCACTTTACACAAGGGAGGGAACACTGCCTTAATCTTGTTAGATCTTTTGGCAGCATTCAACACCGTTAATCATAAACTCCTTATCAAGCGTCTGTTCGAGTTAGGTGTCAGGGGTACTGCCCTTAAGATGCTTGAAACCTTTCTCACCAACAGAGTTCAATTTGTGGAATCTAATGGTCACAGTTCAACCTCCTTTACTCTAACCTGTGGTGTACCACAAGGCTTGGCACTGAGCCCAACTCTTTTTAATCTATTTGTTACTCCTTTAGCCTCACTGATCAAATGTTTTGGTTTCTCAGTTGTTCCATATGCTGACGACACGCAGATCGTAGTGTTGATCACAGAAGATCTTGACAGAACTGCAAAATGCTTTCACGGTTGTATGCAACAGATCAGGCGATGGATGTCCAACAATTGTCTGAAATTAATCTCAGACAAAACTGAGGTGCTACTTTTTGGCAATTGCCCATCATTTTGGTCTCCCAAATGGTGGCCTCAGGAAATGGGAGCTCTCCTAATTCCTGTTCCTAAAGTGAAAAACCTGGGAGTCCAAATTCATGAACAGCTTTCCTTTGTGGGGCATGCCAATACCATCACTTCCCCATGTTTCGTTATGTTTAAATCACTTAGGAAGGTTTTTCCAGTCATTCCTTTGAACCTTCGCAAGGCAGTGATCACCGCACTAGTCTTTTAAGAAAAATAGACTATTGTAATGGGCTTTTCCTGGCTGCCCACAAAAAAGCTCTGCATAAGCTCCAAATGGTTCAAAATGCAGAGGACAGACTGCTTCTAGGGTTAATAAAACATCAGTCGGTCTCCCCGTCTCTCCCATTACTTAACTAGCTCCCGGTTAGAAAGCGGGTAATGTTTAAGTCTCTGTGCAAAGCTTTTAAGGCCTTGATCATGATGGCCCAGAATCCATTGGACAGCACTTTCAATGGTACAACCTTCACAGGACTTTAAGATCTTCCTCCCAGGACAATCTGGTTGTACCCAAAGTTAAGAGGGCCACCTGGGGAGGCAAGAGTTTTGCAGTGACCACTGCCATTCTGTGGAACTCAATGCCTTTCAAACTAAAAACTACAAAAAACCTGCTTAACATTCATAAGGCTCTTAAAATATGTCTGTATAATAACTTGTACAGATCTCAAATTGTTCTTCTTTATGGTCTACACGTACGTTGGCTTTTACTCACAGCCCTTTTCCAACTGACTCTAAGTCAGCGCCTACACACCTACGGGTATTAGTGCGCTTTAAAATGTTAATTTTAATTTCATTTCATTTCAATCTTTTCTATACCATATACCCATTGCCTGGACTGGCCATATATGGTCCAAACTCCAGCAATGGTTAAAGTAGAATTTTTCCACATGTATCATGCATATGTGTGCATCCAACATATGCAATCGAAATGCTCACACAGGCATCAATACATATGGAAAAGTAATCACCACAGCTGCAGAATCGCCACAGCCACACACAGTAAACTTGTAATAGGACAGTCTGAAGACCGCTGGCACTGCAGTCTCCTGGCGGCTGCGGTGTTTGGGCGGTTTGACCACCAAACGCATAATTAGGCCATAAATGCGCTTGTTGCAGATATCTTTATATTTCCTGGAAGTTGTAATTCTCATAAAATAGCTCAGTTATTTATGGAGCCTTTTAAAGAGCTCCATGTAACCTGCAAGGCACAAGTTTGAAACTCGGCAAGTTTTAACTAAATGTTTCATTATTGTAAGGTTGATATAATGGGTTCTGTCAGATTCTGTATTATTATTAAAGGAGACAGCAAGTTGTCAACTCCCACATAGTTAATAAACCTGTGCTTTGTTAGGTACATACAGTTCCAGTGAGAAATCCGTATAGCTCCGACACTGAGCAATATGTTTTTCCCCAGAAAAAAGTGATTACAGTTTTAAAGCAGTACCAAAACAACCCGATCAAGAAACCATGCAATAAAAATCCAAAACTGATTTTGGAAAAAGTAGAACATTTCTAATAAGTAAAATCCGATAAATATGGTTAACAATGGTTTAAGAGAGATAAAGCGATATGACATTTTAGAGTTGAGTTGTGAACATTTTTTGAAGACTGCACAAAGTGCCAGCTTAAGTCAGTTTTCATGGTAGACCCACTCAACAGTTTTACTTTCTGACACAGAAGATATTATGACAGTCAAAGTGTTCCAGCTGAATACTCAAATTGTTTCTCCTGGAAAAACGTCATGCTGTAAGGCCTCAAGTGCACAGATATCAGTGGAAGGCAGGCTGGGTGAACCATTGTCTGTGGCCAGAGCTTGGACCCATGTCTCAGTGCCCATAAGCTCGGCTAGCAGGACATTTGCCCTTCTTGACCTTTATGACCCTGTGGCCACAGGAGATGAGCTGGTGAAACGCTTGAGAAGCACTTTTCATTCTTGGGTAAAAAGAGGAAAGCAGGTTAGACCTCATTCTTCCCAGGCAGATGGTTCTGATCCTCACCCAGTCCTTCTATGTTATGAACAAAGCAACTGGAATTATGCGACAGGGAAATACCAAATTATGCAGCAGGGTTAACAAAATTATGCATCTAGAAAACACAAATTATGCTTTGAAACATACCTTCATTATTTTGTCTTTTTTCTCTGATTATCCCTGTCTGGGTAAAGAGTTCACCTCATTAGTACCAGTTTCACACCCAAATAAAGCAATAATCAAAATAAAGGAGAACAGTCAACCTTTGCATAGGGCCTTGCAGTACGCGTGGCTGTGTTTTTACTAACTTTTTATCTGTTTCAGCTAGAAGCAGGGACAATGTGTGGTGCAAGCTGCAGTGGCATCCTGAATAGAGTCCTGGCACTTATTGCTCTACAAATTATACACTGAGGGATTGGTAGGGGTGCTAAGTGAGAGAAAACACAATATGTCGTAAACTCACTTAATTTTTGAAGACTTTCAAAACAGAGAGTGTGTTCATTTTTGTCTCTTTGTATGTGAAGATTTCTGGTGAAATCCGACAGACATCTCACCATACCCAACTGAAAGCATCTGTACTCAACTATTGGCCAGAAAATACATTATTAGGGGAGTGTTACACCACCCTCCCCATCAACGCTACACCCTGATGACTGCAGCGAAGCAGTCCACAGAGAAGGTTACTTACAGAGGGCCATGGCACCTGTTAAACATCTGGCTACTGAAGCATTTTCGGGTCACCCTGTCCAGTTAATGTCATATCAGTGACAGACTAATTAATTGAACCATTGTACTACATTAGCACTCCAGCAGAACTCTATCTTCCTGACAGGGACCAACATTGCCTCACCATATTACAATAATTTGTACACAGCTTTCATTCACAGCCAAAAGATGTTGAGTCAGCTCTCACAAATAGGTAACATTTAATGCCGCTGTTGTGCATTTCATAAAATATCTGCATACCTTAAAATGAAAGATTTCTTATAAAAGATTTTTTTTTAATTTGGTTTGTATTAAACACTGCTCAATATACAGTAGAATGAGTCAGATTGACAGCATATCTGTAGTATACACGTTGACCTTCCTGTTTTTGGATGTTACAATAAATTACAAAATACAGTACAATGATAGAATTCCAACATAAAGTACTGCAGTTATCAAAATGTGCAAATACGCAAATATGGTGTAGAAAATACGCAATGCAATGCCTACATATCCTTTTCAAAAGAATATGGGGAGATGAGTCACATTCACTATAAGGTGCTTATCGGTGTTAAAATTACCCTGTGTAAAAAACTGTAAAAATACTTTTGTGTGGTGTTAAAACAGAAATATAAAATCTGTTAGTGTATTTGGTTAAGAGCTAAACCTGCTGATTTATTCATATGTATTATTTGCCTAGGGCAGGTCTGATCTCCTGTTAGTGTGGAATACCTTGGCATCATACCAATACTGAATATGTCATAAGACCCTGACCCTGTATGGGAGATTGAATAAGATGCACACCTAACTCTGGGGAAAAAGGAGGGTACTGAAGACAGATTCTCAGGACCCTAATTCTCAAATGTCCATAAAGAATACGTATAGTAGCAAAAATAGAGGTCTAATTGAACCATTTTAAATAATTATACAGATCCTCACCGATGTTAAGACCCAGCGAGGCCTTAGTATCAAGTTACATAATATATTTTGATTCTAACCACCCAAGTAATTTCTCACGGTTACCGCCTCTGTTGTGTACCTGAACCGCATTGATTACAAAGTATTGAATGCAGCTCAGGTCATTCCCATGGACAGCTTTGAAATGTCGCTCTGGGCCAGAATGTACTATTGCTCCTAAATGCTGCAGAATTCTTACATACACTTGCAGCTTAGTGCTCCCTACGTAGTGTAATCCACAATTACATTGGATCACATACACATGATCAGTTCTGCGTGAGTAGTGGCCGGTAAGATCTATACTGTCTTGAGAAAAAGTTGTGTTATAGGAGGTGATATTGACCCCGAATTTGCATGCTCGGAATGTGTTACACTTATTGAATCCCTTCTTAGGTGTGAGCCAGCTGGTGGTCTTACTAGTTTCAGGGCTAGTTTTAATTAGATCAGTTTGCATGGAAAATGCCTTACGATATGCAAAAGTAGGTTTGGCTGGAAGCACTTGTTTGAGTGTAGCATCGGTGAGGATAATGGGCCATTGCTGGTTTAAAATAGCCCTTATCCTTGTGGCCTGTCTGCTGTATGTGGTCAATAGTCTGATGTTTGTCGTTTTTGTCTCAGTTGTAGTCATACTAGGGAGAGTTTGCACTATATCATTCTCCTTAACAGGATTGAGCAGCCTGGTCATATATTTGCAGTTGGCTTTCATAAGGGCAATATTTAGTTGTTTGGACTTATAGCCTCTTTCAATAAACCTCTTTTTTGCTTCAGCCTGATATTGAGATAGATCTTTTTCTGTACTAAATGCTCTACGTCTATGGAGAAATTATCCATACGGAATACTAGCAAGGGTATGCTGTGGGTGAAAACTATGTAGCACCGAGTTCCCAGCCATCCGCTTCCTGAAGAGACAAGTCACTATTCTACCATGCTCACCATATATCATTATATCACGAAAATTGGTGGTTATCGCATCAATATTTGCTGTAAATTGAAGATTTAAATTATTGACGTTAATTTTATCTTCAAATTGCTTGGCCTTTATTGCACTCCCCTTCCATATAACAAAAACATTGTCGATGTATCTCCACCACTTGACTACATGTACAAGTTCATGCATCAACCATTTTTGTGGGCGCAAATGGTGCGACTTGCAAAAAGTGTCCGTTTGCGCCCGCAAACAGGGCTTCTGCGATGCATCAACCTATCAGCCTCTCGCAATTTGAGAAATAGCAAATTATTGAGATTTCTTAAATTGCGATTGCATTTAAGGAATTACAAATTGCGATTCCTTAAATGCAATGCATGATGGAATTGCAAATTGCGATTTTGCTAATAGGGGGCGCAAATTACCATCAATTTGTACTTTGATGGTAATTTGTAAAAACTTTGAAATATGCACTAAAGTGCATTTTTCAAAGTTGTAGGTTACACACACACATGCCCTTGGGGCATGTGTGTGCTCAACATGTGTGCAGATCAATTTCAGGGGTACAACAGGCTGTCCTTTTGACACCCTTGCACCGTTGAAATTGCATGCGCAATTTGCGAGTACCTATTAGTACTCGCAAATTGCGCATGCAATCCCCCATTCATTCCTATGGCCTGTAGGTCCATAGGAAGGAATGGGAAGGCATTCCTTAATTGCGGCCCGCAATTTGTGAGTCGCAATTAAGCAATGTTTGGGAATCGCTTATTTAATAGCGATTCCTACATGAATAGGCTTTTGCAATTCCTTAATTGCGATTCCTTAATAATCGCAATTAAGGAATCGCAAAAGCCTACATTAATGCATGTACCTGGTAGTGCCCAGTCATCTTTTGCATGCCCCCATAGCCACACCCCTCAACTGTGGGAATAAAGTATTATCAAATAGAAAGACATTGTTGTGCAGACACCAATGTATCGTACTTAAAATCATCAGATTGTGCTCATACATTTCAATAGGTCTTTTCTCAAGAAAATATTTGATAGCCTTCAACCCATCTGTATGTGCAATGCTAGTGTATAGGGCAGTGATGTCCATGGTCAAAAACATGTAGTCATCTTCCCATATCTGTTCATTGAGTTTTTGCAGAAAGTCTGTGGTGCCACGAATATATGTAGGGAGACTGGCCACAAATTCTTGCAAGTAATAGGCAACATATTTCAACGTGTTTTCAAAGAGGCTCTTCTGCGCTGATATTCTAGGCCTTGTAGGCACTGGTGACTCAGTTTTATGTACCTTGGGAATAAAGTACAACGTAGGCATCGTAGGAAATTCATTTTTGAGAAAGGCAAATTCATCTTTAGTAATAAGGCCATCTCTTTTCCAGAGTGAAAGATCATTTTTGTAATTTTTAGTCATTTTTCTCACTAGAGCCATATTGGACTTTTTGTAGCATTGTTCGTCATTCAAGGGCCTGTATGCCTCTCTTTTATAGTCATATATACCCCATAGCACTACAGTCCCCCTTTGTCTGATTTTTTTACCACAATAACTGAGTTTTGTTTCAATTTTGACATGAGGTTGATATAATTGGTGGACTAGTGCTTTGCGCTGATCTTGTGCTTGGCAGTATTGCGGTTGAGTGTTTTCAATTCATCGATGATATGGTCATGAAACATGGTAGGTACAGAGTCAGAAGGAGGTTTGAAGGGGCTATGCCCGGGCATGTTCAGCTTGATGCCCACAGATTGTGTGAGGGCTTGTGTATTGTGGATGTCATCATTGGTTTCATTATTCAACTCACGTAACCTTTTTAATAATGGAACATCGCCTGCTAGAAGTCTTTCAGGTCTACTTAATTCAGTTGTATATCTATCCGCATTTATTACATCTGCATGTTTTTTAATTGCGTAGTATTTGTCGAGCTTTAGTTTTCTTATGAATCTGTAGATGTCCACTCTTGTGTGGCAATAGTTAAAATTACTTTCTGGACAAAACAATAATCTAAGGGCCAAAATGTGTTTTTCTGCTTGGCTCAATTGGATGTCTGTAAGGTTGAAGACAGTTTTATCGGTGGAGGCTAGCGTTTCTTCCATCTTAGATTTTGTTGTCTCCTTCCTCTTGTGTTTGCGGCCCCTTCTTCTCTCGCGCCTTCTGGCATTCCTCCTTTGTTTAGCGCTGTATTTGGATTCCTCGGTCTCAGGAATTGTTTCCTTTCACAGCCTATATATATATGATGACAGTAGCGGTCCAACTGAAATCCAGGCTATCAGTCTGACCGTTGGAATGCAATACTAGTGGTTCAGAGAGCTGCGGTTGGAGGGAAAGACTACCACCTCTAAGAGGCTCAAGGAGCTCGACGGGGTGGCGGTCGGAATCCTATCCCTATAATGGAAGCAGTACCTGCTCAGGCACAGCCATAGGGATTAGGATGTCCCTTTCCGACTGCCTTTTCATGGTGGTTTAACCGCCATGAAAAGGCAGACATAAATGGACTTTGGGGGCCCCAAGCAGGACCCATATACCCCGAGGGCCACTGCTAAGTGGCCTAGGGGGCACATGTAGTGCCTCCCACGTGTCCTTTTACCATGTTCCAGGCACCACATTATGCCTGGCAGATTGCCTTTAGCATGGTTCCTGATGCTATGTTCTTTTTAAAAACAATTCTGTGAATTGGTAAAGGGTAGAATGGCTCTTTCCTAGAGTGTCTTGAAAAAAGGTATGCTCTCATTACATTATTCAATGTTAGCTTCCTGTGATAGTGTGTGTTGGACTTGGCCCTTCTTGCAGGGTCATCCCTAAACTTTTTGCCTTCACCTAACCTTTTTTTTCTAACATGCTGTTGGTGGTTTTAGGACTCTGGGCCCTTTAGCACTGGTTAGCAGTGCAGTGTGTGTGCTCTCTGCCCTCCATGGGCTAACATTGGGAACTCCCCGCTTATGGGCTATCTCCTAAATAAAACAAAATAAGTATGGCATGTTTGGTATGTGTACAATGGAAATGATAAATGATGCGCAATGGTGTGCGCAGATTTACTTTTACTATTTTAGAAATGCCACTTTTAGAAGTTGGCATTTCTGTGTGCTGTGTGCCTGCCTGCATGTCTGTTTCTAGAAGTGACCGGGGCTGGTGAGGAGTGGGTGGCTCCAGGGAGGCAGGGTCAGGCTGAGTGGGAGGTCTGCAATTGGAATAGTGGGCGGATGAATCCCCTGCCCCTGAATAGGTCTGTGCCTGCCCTGTACAGTGCTAGCTCCGCCCCCTACTAACACCCCTCCCAGTGCCAGTTGGGATTGGAACTTCCAAGACTCTTCCAGAAACCCCTACCCCCTAGTCCCTTCCAGAAGCTTCTGCCCCTTCTAGATGCAGGGCAGAAAGGGGTATAAATACAGGGGCTGTGACCCCATGTGAGTTATTGTGCTTGTGCTGACTTGAAGGGGACACTTTGCCAGAAGGAACTGCAGCGGGACTCTGCGTGCTGGCCCCTGTGCCCAGCTTTGCCACTCTGCCTTCTACAGGACCAGGAGTGACTCTGTTGGAGTGAAGACTGCTGCGCCAGGAGGATTTCCACACTGCTGGATTTGACTGTTCCCAGGAACTGCTGTCCTGTTTTGTTGAGCTACCCTAATGCCTGCTGATCTTGCCCAGCATTGCCTCCAAGGTTCCTGCCTTCTAGCACCTCGTGAACGCTACAATTCCCTTTCTGCGTGTTCTTGACCCCTCTGTACCTCAGGAGGAGAGGAGAGCAGGCATCCTGCAGTGCTGTGCTGCCAGCGTGATACGAGGGAATCCCAGCGTGTGGGATTCCCCCTGTGCTACTTATCGAGGATCGGGTGCCCACCCCGCTTTCTGCTATTATTAAGAGCGGGTGCCCACCCTGCTTTATACTTCACCATGAAGGGAGCCTACCCCGTATTGCCATATTTCGCGGGTGTCCACCCCGCATTTATGCCACATATTTTAGTAGAAGGTGCCCACCCCGCTTATAGTGTGTCCTGGCGGGAGTCCACCCCGCTGCAGTGTACTTCTCGATGGCGGGTGCCCACCCAGCAAGCATCTTTGATTTACAGCGGGTGCCCACCCCGCATTTGTGAGGAGGAATTACCGCCACGGCTGAGCCGCCGAGAGGAGGAAGTCAGGCAGGTGCTGCCTGCCTGTGTGCAGGCCTGCCCCGGAAGCAGGAAATCGCCGAATCTCGAGCGGGGGCTCCCGTGAGCTGGTGAGAGCCCAGCACATGCCCCACAACGAGACCGGCCCAGAAGATGAAATCCAGGTGGGAGCCTAGCCCGCCTGCTGGTTGCCTGGACACGAGAAGAGGAAGCTGCGGCTAGTGGACGGGCGGGGCTCCCAGGCGTAAGAGGAGCCCCGCGTGTGGCCGAAGTCCGGCAGCTGTAGAGGAAGAACCGGAGCCTCACGCCGAAGTCCTGGGTCCCAGGAGGGGGCCTGGGTGAAGTCAAAAGAAGCCCCGGACTGCCAGTGAGTGGGGGCTCAAATTTGGGCACGATTGGTGGATGGGCGGCGGGAGATGGTGAGAGAGTCACAGGGATCTGTGGATCGAGCTGCTGCTCCACCTGCTGGTGAGAGATCCCGGTGACTGATCCGGATTTCACCCCTTTGCCTGGCTCTCCCGGTGTTCCTGGGGGCACAACCCGCTGCTCGCCCACTTTGGCCTCCCGGCCACTGACATGTCCGCCGCCTCCTATTGTTCCTTATTGGGCTGAGGTCCCCTCCCGGCGCCTTTTACCTCAGCACAGAGCTGTGCCAGGGTCAGAGAGAGCACGCTGCAGCTGTGAGGTGGGGCCACATTTGTTTTAGAGTCCCGGAGGGGGACTCCAACGCGCCAGTACCTGTGTTGGTTGTTTGCTCAGCTGCACCGCAGAAGCGGGCAGCTGCAACGTTTGGGCAATTCTTTCTTTTAGAGTCCTGGAGTGGGACTCCCCTAACACAGCAGCGCCAGTTTTGTCTGTCTCTACATCAGCTGCATCGCAGAAGCGGGCAGTTGCAACGTGGGCAATTCTGTTGTGGAGAGTCCCAGAGAGGGGCTCCCACTTGGTCAGTGACTTGTGCCTCATTCATCACAGCTGCACCGCAGGAGCGGACAGCTGCAACGTGGGAGGAATTTTTCCTTTCATTGAGAGTCCCAGAGTAGGGGCTCCCCAGGTGCAGTGTCGCCATAGGCTAATCTGCAACATTGAGGGCACTTATCATGTGTTCAGCTTCTCCCTAAGGTTTGGCCTGGTGATTTTGTGTGGAGTGCATTTATGCTAATGGTGATACCTAATGCTATTATGATGATGCCTAAGGTTATACTACGATGTTTAGGTTTATGCCTAATCTTATGTGTGTGTAGGCCTAATGCATTTATGCCTAATGAGATGCCTACTGTGATTATGCCCAATGCTAATGTGGTGATCCCTAATAGCAGGTCATTATGCCCCGGATTATGCCTAATGCAATGAACATATGATTATGCCTAATGTCATATTATGATGCACAGTTTAGGGCTGATCTAAATGGGATTTACGCCCCATGATTGTTGCACAATGTAATTTTTATACCTAAGGATGTTGCATTTATGCTTATGAGGTTACCGAGTTACATGCAATGGTGTTTTAGGGTCATGCCTAATCTAATGGGTTTAGGCCTTATGCTAATGCGATGATGTTAAGTTTATGATCTTGCCAGTAGGTACTGGTCGTTTTACATTGATTACTTGTACTTTTGTGATGGTTCTGGCAGCAACCCGATTGGTGCTGCCATGTATATAGTCCCCTGTAAATTGTGACCTGGTGCCAGTTGGCACATTGTATATATATCTGTGATTGTACTCTGATGTGTTTTACATAATACAAAGGCTAACCTTGTGTGGAGTTTCTTTTGTAGTGTGCCTAGTGTGTAGCCGCTGTATGTGTGTGTTGCGCAAATGCTTTACACATTGCCTCTGGGATAAGCCTGACTGCTCGTGCCAAGCTACCAAGGGGATGAGCAGGGGTTATAATCAGGGTGTTCCTCCCTCGCCCTGATTAGAACGGGGGTTTCTGCCTGGCTTTGGCGCTTGCCCTAGCGTACCAGGAAACCCTGTTTCTAACAGTGTACACATGTACACATTTTACCAGGGTATTTGCAACTTTGGTTAACTCATGCACTGAACGATAAATGTTTTCAACCCGATTGTAAGGGATGTTATGGTTTCCTGATTTCCTTGATAGAATAGTGATTCTAATAGTAAGCCATAATATTTTGCTACTTCTGTTGGTGGTACATAAGCTAGGGCAATATTTTCTTTTTATTTCAAAGGCAAATTGAGTATTTGTAAAGTAGTCAATTCTTAATGTTGATTTTTGCAGGTGTGTGAGGATGCGCTTTTTGGACTGTTTTACCAATTGCCTGTTGAGAATTCATAATTGTTTTGTAGGTAGTAATTATTAGTCTTCTCTTTTATATGTGTTAATAACGCCTAATATATGATGCTTTGTTTATTTGGCAATAGTCCCTTCAAGTGTGTATACCTGAGTAAAGCGTGGTGGAGAAGATTTAAAAATGCCATCAATTCCCCAGGTTGTAAACCACTAATTGTGCAGAAAATTATATAATTCTTTTTTCGTTATTTTCATTATTATTGATTATGAAATTCTCTTTTGTGTAAATTATTTTTAGATTGTCTACTTCCTCAAATATTCTTCAACATTTGTAGCATGCTTCCAGTAGTTTTTTTACATGTGGTATGGATTGTAACTGCCCCATTACTTCCTTAGAAACTTCTGAAGTACAGCTTTTTTAAATGGTTTTTTTTGGTGCTGAAGAGCTACTGATTGCCTCTTTCAAATCTTGCACTATGTTTAATGTTTGCACATAAGCTATGCTGGGTGGATGAAGCATGGTTTACTAAGGGGGCCACAATGTGGTGGTTCAAGGTTCTTGTTGTCCTGCTGCACAAACACTAGAGATAATGTGCTGGTGGCTACTCCCAAGGTGGTGGGGTGCTTTAAGAATGTGGTATCCTGTGAGGATGTGGCTGGCATGTTGCAGGGCTGCTGCCAGTGGTATCGTGACTCAGGGATATTTGGTTCCTGCTGAGGCAGCTGCTGAAATCTCAAACATGTAGCCAGCAGACATGTCCCAACTTGTACTTTTGTCATTGATCATAGCAGGCAGAGCTTGCTGGGCTTCTGATCTACAGATGTGTAGCTTCAATGGACGATGTCTCGTCTGTTTTCAGGCATGGAGCTGGTTTTTGGGGGTACATGTAACCGGGTCACATAAGATTGCTTCTTTTGCTCAGTTTTTATTTGTTTCAATGTTGACTAAAATGATAGAAAGGTTAAGCGTGGTACACGCAACAGTGACCTAAATGCTATTGATAGATGGCTTCTTGCATTAGAAATGTGATCTCAAAAGAAGGTATTAGGAAAGAATGAAAACAAGTTATACAGAGTGTTTGTAGCTTTTTGGTAGCTGTTGATTTTTCTGTACTGTATTACGGTAACAAGACTTGTGTAAGAAAATAATGTTCAACCAGTCAAACAATTATTGCTGTAACTGCTAACCAATCGGTACATCAAATACAACATCCATTTCGAGGGCTCTGGTCATAGGACATAAAGGAACGGAAGTAGAGCAGACAGGGGCTGCTTTCACTACAGCCATTACCTAATATTGTTTTTTTTCATGCTTGAACTGATTCTTGAGCAGCATTGAAACAATATCCAAATACATGCTGGTCTCAGTTGCATCCCAGAGTTCTCTCCCTAGCTCCCAAATCACTGAGATGTTTAATGCTGTCAATGGCAACTCCCTTTACTCTATTTGAAATATCACTGCAATACTCCACTGGTTGAAACTGACAAGAGCCTTCCTTGGCAAGGCATGCTTAAATAGTACTCTCATGGAAGGGTTGTGGCCTGTCAAGCTCTGAGGCCTGTGCCTGTATTAGTGGTTTGCTGATCCTACTTACCATTTCGTGAGGTCTCTTGATTGACAGTCATCAGCTGTGTAACTGCTGCTCTTTGTTACTCCAGTGTCATTGCCGCAGGTGTCTTAGACACCCTTCTTTTCAAGTTCTTTCTCCTCATGTTCGGAGAGAAATTGTTTTTATAGGGTTTATTATTTCTGGCTCCTTCTGGCTGTCCATCATCAATTTGCAAAATTCTCTTCAGCTCAAACAACAATCTCACCTGGTGGGGTTGGTCATTTCAGGTACAGAAATTAACAGGGGAACACCTTTGACAGGGTAACTTGTAGGTGGCATTAAGTCTAACAGATTGGACAGATCTCTTCATTTGAATAGAAAATGCTGAAAAGTCTTGAACAAAAAGTACTCTGTTGACCTTTAATGTAGAGTATTCAGTCCCTCTGGACGCAACCGAGACGCACTCTTTTAGTTCAAAACTATGAACGCAAGTCAGAATATCAGGAGAGGTGCTTCTCAGAATTGCTGTTTGGTGGGTCCTATCCAATTTTCTTCGCTAGAATAATTTGCTTGAACAAGTGTGTGAAATATTATCTGTACATATCTTCAATGTGTTCCCTTCTGCTCCCCAATAGAAAATCTTCAGGCGGATGATGTTTTGTCATGAGCAGCATTCGAGACCCTCCGAGTTTTTTGACAGTGTTATGTATTATGATCCTGTAGCATGACCACTTCCTGTCTCAAAAAATCCTAATCCATATTTCTGCCAGTCTCTTACAATTTCACCCATTCCTGAACGTCTGTTTTGGCTTCATGTAGTTTTTGTATGAAGGTACATTCTGAGAGAGGGGGTTTTCTTTAAGGGTCCCAAACCACTTCTCTAAAAAATCTTAAGCCGCACCTGTGTCAAAAACTTGCAGTACTGTTGTGATGTGACTAACATCCGGGATGGTCGCATGTTTGGATTGTTTTTGGCCATCAGTCTTCTGCTACTCTGGTCTCAAAAGCATCCCACAGCAATGCCCTTTTTCCCAAAGGAGATGCCATTATTGATCAATTTGTTTATTTCTATTTGTGTTTATTACTTCTTTATAATGTAGTTCACAATTTTTTGGAATGCCAGGGTTGGGATGGTGGAGGGAGATGGAGAGGTTTAATGTATTGTATATTAACATGGGGGTAGGTTTGAGGGAATCGGTACACGTGTTAGTAAGGCCAATCGGATGTACTCAAACATGGCAAACTCTATGAAGGAGATTAAATTAAGAAGACACATGCCTTGACTGGGCTGTGTTGAAATTTCAAATGCTATTAAGACTGTGTGTAATGTAACGCTTATACTTCATACTTTGCCAAAACTTTAATAAAAAATTATTTTAAAAAAAGCCACATGCTTCACCCTGCAATTATTTGGCTCACGGTATATGGAGTATGCTCAATAAAGCATGACAAGGTCTGATGTTGAGCGGAGATGAAAAGATGCAATCTAGGTCACAAATGTTTTTACTGAAGTTCACAAAAAGCATTCGCCTTGCCACCATCTGCCTAAGTGAACAAGACCTCCATCTAAACCACTGCAGCCCTCTGAGGCACTCTGAGGCCGGCTTATGTCGGCAGGCATCTCTTGCTGCAAATGGATTTGAGGGACCGGCATGAATGAGGCTGCTCTGACTTTGAGCAGGAGGTGTAAGGAATACAAGTGCACCCAGCAATCAGTCCAGCACAATTCCTACATCCTAATTTTACACTCAGTCCTCACCTCTGACTCTTCAGCACATCAGATATGCCAACTTCTCCTATTTCCCCCCTTTTGTCCACTCTCACAACTCTTAACTTTGTTTGCCATTATCATCTTTCATGACCCTTGTCTGAGTATGACTCATTAGTTTTAACTTATCTTCAAGGTAATTAACAGTTACAGCGTATGCCATATATGTTCAGAACAATGAGTGAAACCTATATTAATTAAAAAAAGGAACAAGGACATTGTGTGCAAATTGTGGTCCTAGCTTGCGATTTCTCATTCTCACTGTACTGTTACGGGCTGATTGAAGCTGGCTCTCTCTGATGCTTTGTTTACTCTTCACATTCCACACTCCAAGGGCCTACCTCAGGGGGAATTGATAGCCAAGGAGCTGTGTGCTGCAGGTTTGTACAGCAACATTGCTGCTGTAGAGGTGCCGCCATTTTGTGTGGCTATCCTGATCTGTTAATATCAGGCACTTCTGAAAGGAGTGGTGCTGCTGCCTGAGGAGTATGCAGATTGATTTTGTGAGTTGCGATTGGCAAGGGCGAAGCTGAAGAGATCCAGATCCCCACTCAGCAGTTTTGCAGATCAGCTTACAACAAATTCACCGTATCTGGTTCACCCACTGGCTAGAGAGGAAACTGGAATAGTAGGTGGGTTGTGCCTTAACGGTGTCAGGCAGCTGGATCCAGCCACTGAGTCAATCTATGACATTTTTCAAAAGTTAATAAAGGTAGAGCAACCTTCAAAACAGTTTTTCTAACGCATAAAAATGTTTTGGCAGATAAAACATTTTTTGCCTCCTTTAAAATGTATAACTATGTGTTATAACATTTGAAAAAACAAAGCTAAAGAATGCATGTATACCTTTTTATCCCATCTAACACAGAAAATATACCAACCATGGGAAGGGAATATTCAAAGGAAAATCACACATTGGCTTGCGGAATTAAAAAGAGGAATATTACACTTGAATGTGGGTAATCAAACACACATATCAAAGAATAGAAAATATGGAGGAAAACGTACAGAAGTTATAAATCTAGTGACAAACAAGGAAGATGGTAAAAATATCGCTGTAACAGAAAATAATGAAGGCTTGGAAAAAAAAACATAACTGTAGTACCTATATACCAACATGTCTTCCACTGACTATCTGGAACTCCAAAAAAGCTTTTACCCTTACTTGCCAAAGTCAAACTACTGGGAAGAGGGGCACAGGCTTAGAATCAGCGGCGGCCCATGCAGGTAATGGCAGTGGGGCCGGGTGGGTGGGGGGATTTCAACAGACGACGACGAGGGAAAATTAAACAAATAAATCAATTTTCCCTCTTCGTCGTCTGTCTAAACCCCCCCCCCCCCTCCCCCAACTCGACCCCACCGCTGGCTTACATACAGAGAGGCATCCTTCGGAACGTTGGGCAGTGCCCTTAAAAGACTTTTGCCAGGTGCTATTAAGTAATTGCACCTCCCTCCTCTGCTTTTTGCTTGGACCATAAAAATAAGCCAATTGGAAAACTCCCACTCAGATTTACCATAGAAAGTGCCTGCAGTGGTAAAGAACATGAATACAAATTGAAACTGTAATAATAGCAACATGTTCCTCTATAGAATAACAGAAGACATTAACACAGAACATTCTGCAGCACAGAACTGTGCAAAGATTTATACAAAACTGTCATTTCTGTAGTGTAATGCCTTTTCAAAATGCTTAAGTCAAAGAAGAGCCCATGGTTAGAGAAAGGGTTCAAAATGCCAAATAGGTACTTCTGAATGGTAATAAAGTGCATTATCTAAATTCATTTATTGACGCTCATGCCATAAATTAAGTAATGAAGAGCAACATTTACAAAGTTATTTTATGATATTTCTCTTTTACAGAATGCCGTGAGAGGAAATATTGTATGCTTCAAATGCAAGAGATTTGAAATTGATTGTATATTTGTTACAAAGCTCACTCTTCATTTTTAATTCTACATTTGTGTTTTGACAATGATGATTGATTTTTGTAACGATAAAAATAATGTTAAAAATCTGACTGCAATCTTATACTTGATCACCAAACATAAAACATAAGAAAGAAGACAGTAATTAAGAGGCATACACTTCTAGTTTGGCCCTTACTCCAAGTGGCCCCTTAAATCCTGTTCTGTACGGTAACTTCTTTTATGCCCCATATTAGGGGAAATCTCAAAACGGTTGCTATTATTGTTTTTTATAGCAATTTTTCCTTTTTTATTGGTACATAATCAACAATTTGCGCTTGCTCATTGAAATTCAGCTTAAGAAAATATACCTTGCACATCTTATGGTAAACAAAAGCACATAACCGTAATCACTGCCCATGACACGGTCATCCCAATCTGTAATTGGCCTACCACTGACACCATATCTTGGCATGTTTTTGGGGGCATCCACGCGTGGCGTATATGAATTCTTCTCGTTTGTGCTCCAGTTCATGCCTGCCCACCATTCCGCTAGGGGTGGAGCGCCAATGGACTGCCAGTATTTAGCATTAGCCTTTTTGTAGTCAATGTGCCAAGCCTCACTAGTGTCTGGTCTCCCCGGGGCCTCCCAAGTCATCTAAAATGGCAAGCAAAGTGATCCTCAGTAAAAGTGGGATCGGGATGCCCAGTACTCTTGACAGTGAGGCAGAAACCATTAGCCAGTATTGTGGTATGACCCGGTATCACCAATATGTGAAAGAAATCCGCATCGTGTTCAGGTCATCTGCAACAGGTAGGTGTAGGCATTTTATGAGCCTTCCATAACCGCTGGCATGTGGAATAAGTATAATGAAGGTATTTAAGTTGAATGACAGTCAGAGGTGCAGAGATTGTGAGGGTATGTGGCCCTTTACAAGCGTCCCTCAAGTTATCATCCAATGAAAACAGCCCCCCCCCCATTGTACTTTTAAACATGACATAAATTCGGGCAGTGGGTTATTAGCACACTATAAATCTGAGATATCCCTCCCTTCTCCAGGGGGCCAATAAGTAGATGAATCTTCAGCGGGCAATACTTGGGGAGCTCAATGAGAGCCTCTTCGGGATCCATCAGGGCATGAAATAGCTTTAGATTCTGGTAGAACTTGGACCTGTTCAGGTTGAAGTCTGTCTGAACACCTGAAAGAACTTCATATGTATTCAAGCCCATGTGTCCCCAGCTCAGTATTGCTTTCTGGTCCGAGCCCTGGAATCCCTCTAGTCACTCCACCTGGTCAAGGTAGTATTCCACCAAAAGTGGGGTCTCAAGTGTCACCAGTCAGTCTCACCTGCAGCACTGTTCTCCATGCCAGGAACACGGTCCTGGTCACCTCTGGAAGTGACCCAGGGATGAATGCGCAGTATAGAAGGTCTGTTATTTTATCCAGGCCTATCAATGCTACCACCACCCTAGAAGCAGGGTCTTCCCAACCCCATGCATCCAGCCCTTCACCACCATCGTTTGTGAAGCCCAATAGTAAAGACTGTTATTTGCTATGGCGTGCCTGCCGTCTTCTATGGACTGCATACACTTTCCAAAGGCAATTCTGGTAGGCTTCTTGGTCCAGAAGAACCTACGCACTTTAGCTGATAGAGCGTGTAACCAACTTTGTGGGATGAGAAGGGGGAAATTCTGGGGCACATATAGCATGTGGGGGAGGATCATCATCTCAAATAGTGCCACTGTGCCCAAGAGATTCGGGGCCAACCTCATCCACCTGTCCATGTCTTACTGAGTTCTACAGAGGAGCAGTTGGAGATTCAGGCTCTAGGTTACTTGGGTTACCAGGCCAAATGTACCCTGAGGTATCGATACTAGTGCGGTGCATTGGGAGATCTTGCTAGCAGGTCTCTTCCGTGTGGTCACCCCTCATATAGGCCAGATGCTGTCCTGAAGGCATCCAGGATGTGAATTCGGCAAGGTCCCGTCACATATGAATGGGTCAGAAACATAAGGACATTGTCTGCATATAGGGAAATCTTGTCTACTGTTGCCAGACCCCAGTCAAACACTCAAGCCTGCACCTCACAGAGTACCCACGCCGCCAGTGGCTATATGGCCAAGGCACAGAGAAGAGGGGAGAGGGAACATCCCTACCTTGTTTCCCCAGAATTGGGAACTGGCATGACAGTGCACCATTCATCATACCTCGCCCTGTGCCCATGCAAACAGGAAACACGCAGGACCGAAATTTGGGGCTAAAGCCCATTTTAAGCATCAACCCCTCAAAGAATGCCCAATCAAATTAATCAAAGTCTTTTTCAAAGTCAATTACCATGAGTGCTGTGGAGCACTGTTGTGACAGAAAACAAGTAGAGGCCAAGTGGAACCTTCGTATACAATATTCCGTACTGTGGTGAGGTATTAAGGCCCTCTAATCTGGGTGGACCATGCAAGCAAAAACACAGTGAACTCGTTTCATCAGAACTTTGACAAAGAGTTTTATATCTGTGTTCATGAGGGAGATCAGGCGATAGAAAGCACATGGTTCGGAAGGCAAGCCCAGCATCACTAGCACCACACTTTTTCTCCAGATCCATCCCTGGCATATCCTTTCTTATTGATCCCAGGTACATTTCCATTGGAGATGGTAGGATCTCTGGGTGGAGTTTGTGGTAGTATTCAACTGGATAGCCATCTGGGTCCAGATCAGTGAGAGCTTTTCCCACCTTCTTCAGTGTTCGAGACTGGTCTAGGTCTTCCCGTTCAGAGGTGGTCAAGTGTGGCATCGGTAAATCAGCGTTTAGAGGGGATCACACTCCCACATGAGGCATCCACGTACAGCATAAAGAGATCTAAAGTAGTCTATGAAGGCTGATGCTATCGAGCAGGCAGACATTACCACCGCTCCAGACACATCCACAGTGCATGGAACCACGCTGGTTCTGTGTCCATGGTGTTTGCTTGATGTGTCCCCCCATTGGTAAACCCATCTGGTGCTGGCCACCCACTACAGTCGGGCCTCCTATATGCAGAGCTGCCAGAGGCAAGCACTATCCAGGGCCAGGGAATGCCACACCTGCTCTGTCTGGTGGCCCGATTGCTCAGTTCCAAATATAAAATTGTTGCCTCAAGGTCTGCAATCTACGCATATTTGTCTTGCTTCCTGCCTCTAAGGTAAGAACAGGTGATCCCACTCATGGTAGATTTGCAAGCCACCCTCAACATCCCTGCGCACTCCACAGTCCCCTGGTTGATCTCTAAAAGCAGCCAGAGTAGGAATGGGGGAAAGTGGATGTTGGTCAGGAACCAGGTGTTGAGGCACCACACTGGTCTTCCGCCAGCCTCTCTGTCACCAAAATGGACTGTGACTGGTGCATGGCCCAACATACCCCTCTGTAGGATATGGGAAACCTTTGTGTCTAAGAGGTCAGAATCATTAAGCAACTTAAGGTCAAAACAATGTAGAGACTCATGGGTTGCCGAATCTTGAGTGCAGCCCTGGGTCCTCAGATTCCAGACCCTCCAAGCATAACACAGTCTCAGGCCATTCACCCAACATGGCAATCCCCTCCTGATCTGTTGCGTCATTCCAAGGGGTCTAAATGAGTCAGAGTGGTCCATTTTGTCATTGAATTCCAATTCAATTATCATAGTGATGTGGGGCAAGTGCATTATAATCCCATGGAGTTTTGAAATGGTGGATTTAGCCAATGATGTAGATACTCACAAGATTATAGAAGGCACGCTTTAGAGAGCCCTCAAGAATCACATATCTACTGAGAGTGGCAAGGGAAATCTGAGAAACCACCAGTGGCATGATCTTGTGAAGAGGGATCGCCATGCTCCTAGATCCTCAGGAGTACCCTGCATGGTATACCCTGCTTTAGCCACCTCTGGCCAGGAACACAAAATTGCTGCCACGTGGCGTTGCATAGATTCCATGACCGCCCCTACTCAATTTGGTCGAGTAGGCATTCCATGTCGTTGCTGTGTATATAGGCATGTTGGGTGGGTTAGTGAGTAACGGTGTGTGATGAGAAGGACTTATAGAGTCCCACCGATGCATGTGGGGGGGTGACTAGCCCCTGTTGTCAGAGCCCAGTTCGGGCAGAACACTTCCAACATGGGAGAGTAGAATACATGACTTAAGACCAGTGCAGCGCAAAAATGCACTCCAGAGCAAAAATGGTTGCAGTGTCAATAGATGTGGTCCTGCTAAGGGCTGACCTTCAAGAGGTGAATGAAGGCATGCTTTAGAAGGAGCACATTGGGAAGGGGATCACACCAGAATTGGAGGAGCTCAGAACAATGGCACGCACTGTCACAAATAAATCTGCATAGCTGGAGGCTCATATGGAGGACGCAGAAGGTAGGGCGAGGAGATGCAATCTTAGATTGCTGGGCTTCCCAAAGGGGACAGAAGGGGCACCTCTGGTACAGCTCTTGGAAGGATGACCAGATGAGTTATCCTCCTTGTTCGTCATTGAGAGAGTCTACTGAGCCCTAGAGTCTTGGCCCCCACCCGGTGGGCAGCCCATAGCCATGATTGCATGAATCCTAAACTACAGAGACAGGGACGCTATACTAAATGGGCTGAGTGCAGGGGGATGTACTCTTCAAAGACCAGCTCATACATCTTTTTGCTGACTACACAAGGAGAGAGCAACAGGAATGAAAACCCTTCTGGGCAGTCAAACAGAAACTGATCAAGTAACAATCAGATATATGCTCTCTTTCCCGCAAATCTGCGAGTAATATACAAAGGCCATGCACACTTCTTTGAATGGTCTTATGAGGTGTGGTATTGGAGCGAGAGCAACGGTCAATATGAAGGAACAGAGATGAAGGCAACTCGGGAGAGAGGATCTGGAAACAGGAGATGCCTGCTGGGGCTGGAATAGAGGAGCAGATGGGGCATGGCCACCAAACAAGCAGCCCAACGTGTAGATGTGCAACCGGATGGCACTCTGCCACTGCCAGCCATGTAAGAGATGGAGCTGCCTGCTGTTGGTGCAACGGCGACATCAGACAGAACTGAGGAGGTCATACTGGAGAACTGAATAGGGGTCACATAGCTGGAGTGTCAGAATTTTCTTGCTTAACTGGTGGAGGTTCATAGGGGCAGACGAGTTAATGTAAGTCACACGGCGCAGGTACCTACTGGCTGGGTGGGGTCTGAGCATGACCTATGCTGCAGGACTCAGTGTGTACCACTGGAACGGTAGGAGAGGGTAAACACCTGACATATGTTACTTGATGATGGGGGCAGCAAACACATGAGACATGCAGAGGTGGGGTGGCCCCCTAGAGCTGCATGCAGTGACTGATTGGTGAACCTGGGAGGTAGGTGCTCACTCCTTGCCAGTTATTAGATGGTAGGGAAGTGGGGGTTCCTGACATCTGTGGTTAGAATGACCTCGGCTGGCCAGATACAGAGGTCATATAACAGCATACTATTCATACTATTAGTTAGCAAGGTAGCCCCTGTGGGGCAGAAAAGTAATTGCCATTTATATGTTAGAGTATCCCCATAATCAGGCGTAATGTGGGAAACCACCAGTTAATTTCCATAGTGGGTGTTCACCTGGGAGAGAGATGGGGAGGGAAGGGGAAGACTGCACACCATGAGGAACTCACCAAGGGTGCAAAGAGAGCCACTGACACACACAGACTGATTGGACCCCCACACAGCCATACACAGGCTGTGTGGTCCAACAATGGATTCCTTATCAATTTGATTGAATATTGTGTAGGACACGCGACGTAATATTAACAAGAGATCTTGCCTTCACTTTCAAATTTGTGGGTGAGTGTACCTTTTGGTGATCTTAGCTTTTTAATCATATACTGTGGTCATGTAGATATACCTTTTACTTATGATGCAATTGGTGTCTTGTTTGCCCATAATATTATTGGGCCTTTTATATTTGTGTTTCAGACATGCTATTACACACCAAATGGGCGATACAATATTATGATCTGGGTTTCCCCTGATTCTACGAATATGGAATAAAATTACTCGTGTTACCTACTGTTTGGTGAGCCCAACCCCTTGTTTCTTCTTTCTTTCTTTTCTTTGTTTCTCTTGCTTGGATTTAGCCTTAGCCCCTTTATGAGATTGCTACCCTTTGAGATATATATAACAATGTATCTGTTTCTTCTTTCTTTCTTTTCTTTGTTTCTCTTGCTTGGATTTAGCCTTAGCTCCTTGATGAGATTGTTACCTTTTGAGATATATATAACAATGTATCTGTGCTTTGTATTCTTATTACTTGTCCTTGTTATTATGAGTCCCTTTTGATCTTTCTGGTTCTTTCTTCTTCTTTTTTCTCTGTCTTTTCCTTTCTCCGTTTGTAATTTTTCGTGATACACTAAGTTGGTATACACACTTCATAGTTTTTAATCTTTGAAACAGAAGAATACAGACTAGAAAAACTTTATAAAAACTTTATATTCACAGAATTTTAACATATTGATATATATGTATATACATGTTGTACCTTAGGTTGCTTTTGTGTTTCTCTTTGATTTGTGGTTATTGTGGTATCTTTAGTGGTATTTTTATATGTTGTGATGTAAATGTATTGTATATATACATGTTGTTGTTTATATATGTTGTTCTATGTATTGATTTCAGCCCTGAAGAAGTTCCTGTGTTTTAGAACGAAACGCGTTGGCTGTCTATTCTCTTTAATAAACACGAAGATCAAGAAAAAAAATTTGGAATACACATCAATTTGGACTTTTTTATTTGAGTGCACCTTCCTTTGAGTTAAAAATTTTCGGTTCTGCCCTGCATCTAACAACGACGGATGCAGGAAGTTGTTGCACCACGTACACAGACACAGTGTACTCTATTAAGAAGGAAAACAGTAGGAATCTAAGTGCTTGACCTTTGTCCGTCGTTGGGTTTGCTTTGTTTATGTAGGACGGAAGGAGCGTCGGTTACCACAGAAAATAGTTAATGACAGAACAAATGTCCTCCATGTAGCGACCTGGAACGTACACAAAATGCTATATTGCCATGCTGCAGGAGACACACCTAACTGAGGAAAAAATGGAGGGGCAGATGCACTCCTCAACCTACTCCTCCTATGCCAGAGGAGTGCTAATATGGCTAACCCCAGGTGCAGCCTTCCAGTAGCAGTATGTACATGCGGCCGTGGAGGGCTGAGACATGCTACTGCATGGTCTGTTGGCTGGTGAGGAGGTATGTTTCCTGAACGAATATGCCTCCTTATCCCGCAGTCTTTTTCCCCGCAGGGAATTACAACACGGTCGTTACAACAACCTCGTTGTAATTCAGCATACCATTACCCCACGACTTGCGGAGGGGGGCGCTGGATGTTGGAATAGTCTAATTTACTATTCCAACTCCAGTCTGCGCAGACATTAGGGAAGGTGTTGGATTTTAAATCCAACAACTTCTCCCCCCTCCGCAAGTCGTTGTTCCGTCTTGTGGAGTAATAGTATGCAGAATTAAAACGCGGTTGTTGTAATGACCGCGTTGTAATTCCCTGCGGGAAAAAAGTTTCGTGGTAAACGTTGTTTACCTTCCTGAACTCCTACGTGCCCAACACTGGCGACAGATCATTCTACTGGGACCTGTTGGAGCTAATGCTCCAGTATATTGATGTTCCATTGATTTGGAAGGACTATAACTGTGTACTGGATGGCAATCTGGACTGAGGTCCCCCTAAGCAAGGTACTAAACCAGGGCTGACTGAAGTAATGGCCAGACTGGGCTGCATAGACATATGGCACACATTAAATCCCACCCGAACACACTACTCATGTAACTCCACCACCCACAATACACATAGCAGGTTTGACCACATATTGGTGACCCACACCCTGGAACCCCAGGTGCAAACAGCACAATACTTAAATAGATTCCTGTTGGATTGGCCATTTTTGCAGGGTTATCCCCAAACATTTTGCTTCTTCCTCCTATTTTTCCTGAACTGTTTTTGTTGTCTTTAGGTCGCTGGGCACTTTACCACTGCTAATCAGTGCTAAAGTGCATATGCTCTCTGTGTAAATTGTAATTATGATTGGTTATCCATGATTGGCATATTTGATTACTGGTAAGTCTCTAGTAAAGTGCAATGAGTGTTCCCAGGCTTGTAAATCAAAGCCTGCAGCACTGATTATGCCACCCACACAAGTAGCCTTCCAAATGTAACTCAGACCTGCCACTGTAGTGTCTTCGGACACAGTTTTCCACTGCCATTTCGAGGCGGCAAGTGCACTCACTTACCAGGCCCTAACCTTCCCTTGTCTTACATGTAAGATACCTCTCAGGTTTAATAGGGCTGACGCCTAGATGGAATGTGCTGCAGCACTTGATGACCCTGTTTGCCAGTATGCATAATAAATAAAGAGTAAAAAAAAAATGGCACAGTATCTACCAGCCACTGGGAGCAAGATGTCTACTGTGTGTAAAGGCAACACTTTGAAATGGGAGAATATTAAACTGTAGAGTTAACTTTATGTTTATTTGGATTCCATAAAACTCCTCAATTAATTTTTCTTTAATTTCCAAGTGTCACATTTACACACAGCAGTCATCTTGCTCCCAGTGGCCGGTTAACATGGTGTCATAATAATAACAGAAAAATACAGCCATTTTTTTAAATGGGAGGAATTTAAAGAGAATAACTATACTTCATAAAACATTAAGACATAATTGGAGTAATTGAAAGTGGAGAAAAATATTAAAACGGTGTTTCATCCAAATATTTTTCTTCACTTTAAATTACTACTCTTTAATAAAATGACTGTATTTTTTAGTTATAAATATGACCTTGAAATGGGAGAAAATTAAATTGAAAAGTTAACTTAATCATAAAGGTAGCTTTTAATTTTAATTTTCTTCCACTTAAAATAATTCAGAAACATAATTTTGTTCTCAGCTGCAATACTGAGCTGAAGGAGGACTTTTATTTAGGAGCTAAATACCACAGTGCTTCAGTTCATCACCTGTGTTCCACAGCCTGGGTCATAAATCTGACCAGGCAGGTAAAACAAACACAGCCTTTCCTTAACTTTAAAAGGAAAATGTGACTCTGCGTTTATTTAAAAATGAATTAAAGCGTTTGAACTACTCTGAAGGTGTCTGCAAGCTACTGGTAGCTCCTCTGCTGTAAATAATTGTTAAAACATCAACAGCTCAACATATAGACATTAACTGATTTGTTAATGATTTAAACAATATTTTTGGAAGTTTTTGCTCCTTATGTAAAACTCTCAGAAGCTCTTAATGTCTTGCATTTTACAAAAGAAGATAATAGATATATAAACTGTGCTGACTTCGTAAAGTGAAAGAAAAGCAATTCTTAATTTGAGCCAGTGATTTCAGGTGCTGCGCACTGGCAGCTAATTGTTGGCTCTAGCACCTATGACAATCTGCCACATGATGGCACCGTTTATCTAAATTAGATATTAGCATTACAGTTGTTAATTAATTCAATACACATTACAAATGACTAATATCTGCCACTCAAGCCATTGTTACGACGCTTGGAGGCCTGGAAAAGTTTCCATTGTCACACTTGTAGAAGTGTGATGGTTAGTAGTTGTGTTGGTGCTGTCATTGTCAGCCCTGACAGGGGCAATGGGTGGTGCAAGCTGCAGTGGCATCCTGACGAGGTCCCCAGCACTTATTTTATTACAAAGTAAGCACTTCAGAAAAGCAATCTTATTTTAGAATTTATCGTGACAGGAAGTCTTTATATCACCGACGCCTCTGCTGGGGTGGGCATGGTATCGCTAATACTCAGCATCTTCCAATTTCAAGCAGCTACTTGACTACCCAATCGGCTTGCTCCTTGCATGAGTCACGGGGCAGGCTCACAAATCAATCACCGAGAGATTAGTTACATTTCTCTATTGACTGAACAGGAATACTTTCCCATGAGCATTTTTATTCACGCTCACGCCCCCACATACACATGCCCATGCTCTCTCGCGCCAAGGCAGCGCCGTAACCATGACTACATGTTCATCGAGAAAAAGATATGACAACTCCAACTTCAAGCTTTTGTTTCGAGTTTGTACTTTGGTACCAGCCTTTTATCTGCAGGGACTTCTTTTTTTAAATAGAAACCACGGCTGTGTTTTTGCTGTTTGCGTGAGTGCTGAGGGACACATCAAAGCACGTCTTCCTTGAATCATATTCCAAAGTACTCTCGGGTGTCCGCGACCAGATCAGAGGCTTCCAGAAACTCACCCTTTCAACCATAGTCCGCTCTCGCTGCCCTCACACATTCTTACTGCGCAGTAATTGAGCTGGAGCGCAGAGAAGAGCACTCTTACAGCCGCATTTTAAGCACGGCTGTGAATTTGCTTTCGGCAGGTGGAAAATACCCACACAACAGTGTCAGCATTAACTGTTCCCAAAAACACGGAATATGTAGTATTTATCAAGTCTGATGAATCCTGTACATCTTGTCGGATTTCATCAGGTGCAATAAAATAGCACCTATTCATTGCTCCGACATTCTCGAAATAGGAACCCATGAGATCCCAGCACAGTGTGCAAAACGTACATAATTTATCAACCAGGATTTCATTATGGCACGCACAAAGTGAACAACTGAAATGAAATGAAAAAGATTTGTAGAGCACAAACAAATGCCCGAAGGCGTCAAGGCGCTTATAGCAGTTAGTCCTGAGGAGGAGGGAACCGTGGAACAAGAATTCCGAGAACATAAGCCCTGGGCTTCCGTTAAACAGTAGGAAGACAGGTGTTATATGCTAACTAGTGAGCCCAGAGGCGCAACTAGAGCCAAATTTCGCGGAGGGAGGGGGGGCTAAGAAAACATTTCGTGGAGGGGGGGGGGGGGGCTGAAACTTTAAGCAATAGGCAGAGTGGAGCTGCAGGGCTCTTAGAAGGGGTGAAACAACATCAAGGCCTCATTAACATGCACATGGCCTTTTAAAGATCTGTGAAGTGCTCGGGTGCGGCTGTGTGTGTACCCGGGAAGCTGTCTCATCCCGGGCTGCCACACACGACGGGGGGGGGGGGAGGGGGGCTGGAGCCCTTTGAGTCCAATGGGTGTTGCGCGCTTGTGTGAGCCCGAAGAAAGGAAATGGACCGAGGAAGGGACGTCCATAGCTTGGATGTGGCCACCGAAAAGACACTGCCTCCCCACCTTGCTTTTCGGTCTGCACCTTTGCTGTTACTGGCTACATCGAGAATAAGAATGTTTTCGGATAGGCGACAGACTTGTTATATTTTCCCTAAAGATGTTAAGGAAATATCTTGGGGAAACTGCTCGGGAGAAGGATAAATCACCGGGGAAATTGGATAAGAAATAACTGACTCCCCCTTTATAACTAAGGGATTCAACCCTAGATCTCTATTGATTCTGCAGTCTCCAGAGACAACAGGAACTCTGGTGTCTTGCTTCCTGGGTGCCTAACGAACGCTCTCGGAACTAGGATACTCGTAATGATCCATATATGCAAATCATTCAGTGAGCCTCACTCTGATTTGAGCTCAGTTTGATGCCAATTCCATAAGAACAGAGGGGAGGAGGTGCTTCAAGGCATGTTCAGTCTGGAGAGTTTGTGAACGCCCACAAACATGTCAGTTTCTGCGCGTTCACAAACTTCTCTTTGACGCGCTCCCACCATGGACATAGTTAGTACCACAGGGTGTGAAGAGCAACGGAAACATCCTAAACTGAGGGTGCTTCTATGCTAGAAAAAATATGTTTTCCCTGTGGAGGAAATAAAAAGAAACAAGCATGTGCAATGCAATAGGTCTCGCATTTGCGGGAGTTTGAGCTATTGGTATTGTAAATAATGATGCCTTTTATTTATGTGTTGGTTTTAAAACAGATAAATAAAAGGCATTGTCATTTACAATGCCAATAGCTTAAACTCTCGCAAATGCGAGACCTATTGCATTGCAACTGCTTTTTTTTCTTGGAGGCAATTGAGGGTTAGAAAGTTAAGAGATTAGATGGCGGAGAGTGACTTTCAGGTGCTGAAGCAGCTTCCTAGCTATTAGCTCTCTTTAACATTTTTCTAAAACAAAGGCGCAGGCGGACTCTATGGCCCACAGCAATAAGAGTCCATGTGGGAACATTAACTTGGCCAGAAGTTGAAGGTGTCTGGAAAGAAAAGCAGTTTGCTGTCCCCTCTGCCGGGCTCAGATATTCTGAGGTTCAGTAACTCACCTCAGTGAAGCACCCTGCTTGAAACCGGTGCAACATGTGCTGCTTCTGATGGCCTGGGGGGGCCCTCACGTTGTCTTCTGTGCTGTGCCGTAGTGTCTTTCCTACACTAGTACAGTGAGAGCCGCTCAGCGCAGACAGTGCTTTAGTGAGAAATAGTCAGCACACTGCTTTAGTGAAGGATGCTGTGTAGTGTTTTAGTGAGGGACACTGTGCAGTACTGTAGTGAGGGATGCTGGGCAGTGCTGTAGTGAGGGACACTGGCCAGTGCTGTAGTGTGGGATGCTGGGCAGTGCTGTAGTGAGGGACACTGGCAAGTGCTGTAGTGTGGGATGCTGGGCAGTGCTGTAGTGAGGGACACTGCAGTACTGTAGTGAGGGACGCTGTGCAGTGCTGTAGTGAGGGACACTGGCCAGTGCTGTAGTGTGGGATGCTGGGCAGTGCTGTAGTGAGGGACACTGGCCAGTGCTGTAGTGAGGGATGCTGGGCAGTGCTTTTGTGAGGGACACAGTGTAGTGCTTTACTGAGGTAAACAGTGTGGTGCTCTAGTGAGGGACTCAGTGCGGTGCTCTAGTGAGGGAGGCTGGGTAGTGCTTTAGTGAAGGACACTGGCCAGTGCTGTAATGTGGGACACTGGCCAGTGCTGTAATGAGGGATGCTGGGCCGTGCTGTAATGAGGGATGCTGGGCAGTGCTTTCGTGAGGGACACAGTGTAGTGCTTTACTGAGGTTAACAGTGTAGTGCTCTAGTGAGGGACTCAATGCGGTGCTGTAGTGAGGGATGCTGGGCAGTGCTGTAGTGAGAGACACTGGCCAGTGCTGTAGTGAGGGATGCTGGGCAGTGCTGTAGTGAGGGACGCTGGCCAGTGCTGTAGTGTGGGATGCTGGGCAGTGCTGTAGTGAGGGACACTGGCCAGTGCTGTAGTGAGGGATGCTGGGCAGTACTTTTGTGAGGGACACAGTGTAGTGCTTTACTGAGGTAAATAGTGTGGTGCTCTAGTGAGGGAGGCTGGGTAGTGCTTTAGTGAAGGACACTGGCTAGTGCTGTAATAAGGGACACTGGCCAGTGCTGTAATGAGGGATGCTGGGCAGTGCTTTCGTGAGGGACACAGTGTAGTGCTTTACTGAGGTTAACAGTGTGGTGCTCTAGTGAGGGACGCTGTGCGGTGTTCTAGTGAGGGATGCTGGGTACTGCTTTAGTGAGGGACACTGGCCAGTGCTGTAGGGAGGGGTGCTGTGCAGTGCTATAGTGATGGACACTGTCCAGTGCTCTAGTGAGAGATGGACACGAGGAAGTGCTTTAGTGGGGAACAGCCTGCAGTACTTTAGTGAGGGAATGCTATGTAGTGGTTTCTAAAAAGTTACAATTCACGATTTTGCAGCAAGTTTATGTATTAAGAGAGGTGTGTGTGCATTTGTTAGAATCACCACCTCTTTAGCAGCATCCTGCATAGGTTTAAAAACATTGAAATGTGGAGCAGGATTGTAGATTTCATAAAATGTACTATCTGTAATTGCAAAAAAGGAGACCAACCACGAAGGGACTCAAACCCTCAATCTTCTGATGGGAAGTCAGACGCCTTAATCATTCGGCTACGCAGTCACGTGGAAAGAGCGGCTCAAGTTTGATGTTCCGTTTCTGTTTTGGGTGTGAGGGGGCAGTATCAGCTTCAATCTCTTGAAGAGGGCCGAGGAGTAGAGAGTGATGTACAGCTGTCAACATGGGGAATGTTTTCCATGGGCGCAGTAACCCGACCCTTCTGGGAAGCCCTGGCAAAGGGGAACAGCCATTACAATGCAGTTTTTACCACGCGCAGCCTTTACATCGCAGGCGTTACAACGCATGCGATGTTACAACGCAATGCCATTACAACGCAAGTCTTTACATCGACTTGCGCTAGATGGCGTGCTAACATTACAAATAGTGTAGTTTACTATCCCAACACCTTCCCTACTGTTAAGTGGACTGGAGTTGGAATAGTAAATTACACCTTTTTTAATGTTAGCATGCCATCTAGCGCAAGTCGATGTAAAGACTTGCGTTGTAATGGCATAGCGTTGTAACATCGCATGCGTTGTAACGCATGCGATGTAACTGCACACGTTGTAATGACACGCGTTGTAATGTCATACATCCCCTGGCAAATGAGCTCTCGGACGGGGGGCAAGCAGTGTGACAGTCGAAGTCTGACAAGAGTACACAGGCAATTTCTGAGAGCAGTGCTGTTGGTAAACAATTTTATGGATGAACGGTGACGTCAGTGAAAGTCTTTCGTCACTTGCACTCACACTTAAACCAGTGGTGCATGGTCAGGGAAAAAAGATGGTGAAAAACGGGCAGCTCTTCAAAACTGCAGAACCCTCAGGGTGAAACAAAAAACCTGAACACTGATGTCTGGGAGAAGGGCAGCAGAGGAAAAGGAGTATGTTATGCCTTGTGGGTAGGTTTAGAGTGTTAGCCTGCGTGGCAGGGTTTAGGAATGTTCATGGGGGTTGCTGGGTGATGGAGTCAGAGGATTCCAGGCTTTTCAAATGTATGCAGAGACGTTTTATTGTTGAAGGTGGATGTCTTATGTTGCCTCTGCTGTGATGACCAGTAATAAACCTGCTAAAAGGACCCGACTCCTGAGGTGATTACTACAATTTGATTGGCGACGATTTCCGGTCTTCACAGCTGTTCCTTCGAACCTACGCGAGTGTTTCAGCCTCGTCTGGACAAACTAAAGAAAGACAACCAATTTGAGCTGGGTGCGAGCGGTTTCTACCTCGAGACAACCAGCGATTCACCGCTTCTAAAAAAACAAACACCCTTACGTGGCCACAAGGTAAGGGTGTCTAATTTTGTTTTAAATACAGACTGGCAACCGTTTTTCGTGAAAACACGAACTTACCCGACCAGAGGAAGATCGATCTTCTTTCCGCTGTTGTCGTACCGCGGTGTATCTTCTTTTTGACTCTGTGTCTGTTCCGGACGTTTTGGAGATTATTTCTCGTTTTTTGCCGCGCATGCGCGAAGGTAGTTCTGATCTAACTCTTACTACGAATGCGCGAACCGGCAACACGTTCAAGCTATCTGCCAGTCCTGCTGTTCTCGTTACCTAGCAACAATCACCACACGAGTGATTAACCTTCTACACGCTGCATTCGAGTGTACAGTGTTACAGCTAATATCGTTTCTTCAGTGGATTGCTTCTGTGATCCACACACACATACATATATCCATGGATTCTGTGATGTTGTCTACGAAATCAGCAGATTACTCCTGTGATCTGCACACAGTCATGTTTTTTTAGTTTCAAATAAAAAGAAGCAGATTCTTCCTGTGATCTGCACACAGACAATTTTTTTTTTAAATTGTTTTTTTTTCCTCCCAGACTCTCTTTCTTTTTTTTGTCATGCACATTGTGTTGTTTTTTGAAGCACATTTTTCCAGTTATCTTCATACAAACCCAGATTTGACGTTATTGTGAATAATTTCGTATTTTGGGTGTTATTTTTCTGCTCTTTTCATTTTTTTTTAATCAAAACTGTTTGATCATCTTTCTGTGTTCATCATTTGTCTTTCACTACCGATATGCAATCAGTCACTCCGCCTCCTGCTTTTCTAGAATCAGCGGGGGATCCACCAGTTAGGTGGGAACTGTGGTTTGATGCTTTTCAAACTTATTTGGGTGCCATTGGAGCATCCAGATTCGGCGATGAACGTAAAAGATTTTTACTTCTTCATTCTCTTGGTTTTGAGGGGAGGTCTATTTTCAAACATCTTCCTGAGATCGTTCATACTCCAGGTGAAGACATAGATGTATTTCAAGACGCAGTGATGAAACTTAGGACAAGGTTTCACAAACAACCCAGCCTGATGGTGCTGCGACATAAATTTTTCAAGAGGCAACAAAAAGATGGAGAAGATGTTGACATGTATGTTTCTGCGCTAAGAAAACTTGCTTCTGAATGTCAGTTTGAGACATTTTTAGAGCAACTGATCAGAGATCAGTTTGTCTGTCACTGCAGTGACAAACAAATAAGACAAAAACTTCTTTCTCTCTCGAATCCTGATTTAGATGAAACTATAAAGATAGCTAAAAGTATTGAAACTTCTCAAATATCTTTAAAAGAATTGGAAGACAAGCTTCCAGACCCGGTGAATGTGATCTCGTCAAGTTCAAAATTCAAGCGTATTGACTCCAAACCAGAGGTCAAAGATAATGAGTCTAAGAGATCCATTTCAAAGACAAATATGTATCCCTCACATGACTCCAAAAATATGTGCAACAGATGTGGTAACAAACAACATCAGAAGGGGACTAGATGCCCAGGGATGAATGTTATATGCAGTTATTGCAAAAAAACAGGACATTTTGCCAAAGTTTGTTTTAAGAAGAAATTCAATGAGCAAAAAAGGTCCGTTGCATGTGTGCTAGAGTCAGACTGTGAGTCAGATTCAGAAACAATTGGTGTTGTTCTAGATAGTCCTGATCATGTTTTAAAGATTTCTGATGAGACAGACTGTATCGATCCAATTGTTGAAATTCTGGTGGGGGACAAAGTACTAAATTTACTTGTAGACTCTGGGGCTAGGATAACAATGATAACCAAGGAACTGTTTGAAGAAACTTGGGGAAATAGGAGTTTGCTACCCCCCGATCGCTCGCCAGTATCTTATGAGGGTCGTAAGATAGAACTGTTGGGGTATTTCGAGGATGAACTTCAATTTGATGGTAGGGTGATCAAGGGCAAGATTTATGTTGCTGTCAAGGGACTAAATATCTTAGGATGGTTTCACCAGGGGTTATTTGGAATGATCCTTAAGCCAGGTTTTAGAGTGCAAGTTTTAACAGTTTCTGATGGTGGTTTTGATGGCAATGTCAAATGGGAGCAACTTTTTCCTACTGTTTTTTCAAAGGAGTTAGGAACTATCCGGGGGTTCAAGCACCGAATCATTGTCAAAGAAGGATCTCTACCTGTTAAACACAAATTAAGGGGTGTCCCGTTCAGTGTTAGGGAAGACCTTGAAGTAGAGATAAAGCGTTTGTGCCAGGAGGACATCATAGAACCAACAGAGTCTTCTCTATGGCTTTCTCCTCTTGTCGTAGCACGCAAGAGGTGTGGTAAGTTGCGTGTCTGTGTGGACCTTAGGTCCCTGAATAAGGAGATCTGGGTGGATTCCCATCCACTGCCAAAAATTGATGATCTGTTTGCATGCGTCAGGGGTTGAAGATATTTTTCTAAGTTAGACTTGGCAAATGCTTACCACCAGATCGAATTGGAGGAGGAGTCTCGTCATTTTACATCATTTATTTCACCTCTGGGTACTTTTCGCTATAAACGGATGCCATTTGGTTTGGCTTCTGCCGCGTCGGTTTTCCAACGTGTGATGCAGAGTATGTTGGGTGAAATCAAAGGGGTGCTGGTATTTCAAGATGATGTGCTGGTTCATTCCCGAGACATTAGTTCGCACAATGTCTTGTTGAGAAAGGTTTTTGAAACGTTCAGAGAATATGGCGTAGTAGTAAAGCCTGAAAAGTGTAAATTTTTATGTGATGAGGTTGAGTATTTGGGACATCACATTTCTGGCGAAGGTATTCGACCAAGGCAGGGTTTGTTGGATGCCATTACCAATGCGCCTATTCCCAAGGATAAAACGGGGGTTAAGTCTCTGTTGGGTTTATTGGAATATTATTCTAAATTTATTCCAAACTATGCCTCTGTGGTTAGGCCATTCAGCTATTTATTGAGGAAGGGTGTTATGTTCGGTTGGTCAAACGAGTGCACTGCAGCTTTGGAGACTGTGAAAGTTCTACTTAAGAACAGTGAGGCACTTAAGCCTTATGATCCTTCCCTTTCTACTTGCATCACGGTGGATGCAAGTCAGGTGGGTTTGGGATGTGTGGTTACGCAAGATACTCGAGGTGGTGAAAATACTATTGCGTTTGCATCCAGAGTCTTAAGGGATGCGGAAACGCAATATTCAGTAATTGAGAAAGAGTTGTTGTCTTGTCTTTGGGCTGTGAGTAAGTTTCGTACATATGTCTGGGGAAGACGTTTCACTTTGAGGACCGACCATAAACCTTTGGTGAATATTCTCAGTGCTGGTACTAGCAAGTGTTGTTCACCGAGGATTGTAAGAATGGTTTCTAGACTTATGCAGTATCAATTCGATGTGGTCCATGTTTCTGGTGGAAAGAATACAAGAGCGGATTTCTTGTCTAGATTTCCTGTAGGTTTAAACCAAGGGGTCTGTTCAGATGAATACCGAGAGGACGAAGACGATTCGGATGATTGTTTCATAGCTGCAGTTGATATTGCTGTTGGAGACGAAGGAAGTTGGTTAGAAGCTATTGCTCAAGACGAAGTTCTTCAGCAAGTGAACCATTATGTGATGAATGGTTGGCCTAGAGAAAGCACTTTGGTGCATTATTTACAACCTTACTGGAAAGTACAGTCTGAGATTTCCATTGAAGGGGGGGTGTTGGTTCGAGGAGAACGACTTATCCCTCCTCTTGGTGTAAGAAAAGACATAATTCTCAGAGCTCATGAGGGTCATCTAGGTTCGACTCTCACCAAACGTAGAGTTCGAGATGGTTTCTGGTGGCCATCAATGGATGCGGATGTTACAGAAGTTGTTGACAGGTGTGTCATATGCAGTAAAGCGGACAAAGGGTTGAAAGTAAAGACTCCTCCACTTCTGCCTGTTGATTGTCCACCAGCTCCCTGGAGCAAGTTGGGGTTGGACATCATGGGGCCGATAGAAGGTTTGCAGAATGGTGGACGTTTTGTGCTGGTTTTAATTGATTATGTTTCTAAATGGCCAGAGGTTAAGGTTGTTAAAGATATTTCTTCCTCTACGGTGATTATGTTTTTGAGAGAGGTGTTTATTCGAGAGGGGTTTCCTGAGACATTGGTGACAGACAATGGCACTCAATTTGTTAGTGTAGAATTTGAATCATTTCTAAAGTCTTCCAACATTAAACATACGAAAAGTTCTCTGTATCACCCACAGTCTAATGGTCAAGTGGAGCGCATGAACAGAGTGGTGGGTGATTGTATCAGATGGGCTAAGAGTGAGAGAGTGAATATACAGGGTTCCTTAGATAGCATGCTTTGGTTCTATAGGACTACTCCTCATTCTACCACTAGAATTTCTCCTTTTGAGCTATTGAGAGGACGTAAAGCTAATACATGTTTCCGACCAGGTTGGATGAATAAGTGGATCAAGTCGTTGCATGATGTGAACAGTCTAATGGAGATCGTGAAAAGGAATGTTGGTTGTGCTCAAGTTAAGCAAAAGCGGTGGTTTGATAAGAAAAATTCCGCAAAGCTTGTTGAAGTGCATGTGGGGGATCTTGTTAGGATTAAATCCTCCATACACGTCAAGAAAGGGGAGAGTAAGTTTGGACTACCCATCCGTGTTATAGAATTAGGTAGGAATGCTGTAAAGGTTGAAGGGGGAAGTTGGTGGAATGTAGGTAAGATTGTTAAAGCTAGGGAAACGAGTGGGACAGGACAGGAGGTTAGCTATGGTGAGCCTTACTCTTCTGAGGCTAGTCGTAGAACTTGTGATGTTCGTTCTATGGTGAGGAGGAGCAGTAGGACGCGCAGAATTCCCATGCGTTTTCGTGAGTGATTCAATGTCATAGTGTTGATGTGAAAGTTGGGGTTGTTTTATTATTGTGTGTAATGTTTATTTTCGTTTTTTTTTAAAAATGAGAAAGGGGGATATGTTATGCCTTGTGGGTAGGTTTAGAGTGTTAGCCTGCGTGGCAGGGTTTAGGAATGTTCATGGGGGTTGCTGGGTGATGGAGTCAGAGGATTCCAGGCTTTTCAAATGTATGCAGAGACGTTTTATTGTTGAAGGTGGATGTCTTATGTTGCCTCTGCTGTGATGACCAGTAATAAACCTGCTAAAAGGACCCGACTCCTGAGGTGATTACTACAGAGTTCACCGGAACAACAGATAACAAATGCCAGGGCAGGAAAACTGTACTCGGTTGGTGCTCCTCAGCCATAAACGGAAGGGAGCTATCAGCTGCAGAACGAGTATGAAGGCAGCAAAGCTGAGTGATGCTGGATTGAACCTATCGGAAGCTGCAGGTGGGACTACAGTCACAGTCATTTTATTAAATCCAACAGATCTTGCAGTCAGCGCATGAACTGAAGGCTCGACCTAAAAAGGCCCCATTGCAAAGAGAAAATGGCTCTTCCCAATGTGGAACTGCACTGTGTGCATACAATTGCATATTGAGCAAATGTTAACAAAATAAAAGGAAATCACGTGACTTTCCGGGAGCTGGGATTAGCACAGCTTTTCAAGCATACTTCTGGAATTGTTTCTGAGTAGACAAGTTGTATATCTGCAACGTGGGTAGGTGTAAGTGTACTGATGCTATTTGTGTGAATCCGTCTGCCTTCTGTGTTTAAGCCAGACAGTTGATTAGCAGGTTCTCCTGGTAAAGAAATTATCAGTCAAGTAGTTAATAATATTCAAACTGGGAATGCTTTCAAATCGTTTGTTCTGTTGTGAAATGCTACCCGCACCTACATCGCCCCTTCTACCGGTAGTATGGCGGTGTAGCACTTTCTTAATTTGGAAGCCCATTCTATACAGTTCTGGGATTTCCATCCATCAGTTATGCGTGGTTATTGTGCTGTTTTAGCTATGTATGGCTAGTAGGAGATTTGAGCGTGATTAGTTCAGTAGGCTCATTCGTGGTGCCAGAGCACGGGTTGCTGAACTACAGGACAAGTAAAGTTTGTGTTTATACCTCGGACTAAAAGCCAGCATACTCTTCTACAACTAAGGATGTGTTTCTTAACACCTCCATGACATAGCTCTTCCATCCAAACCCTATTTGATCAGAGTAGTCAAAACATTTCACTTTTTCCACCTATCATATAAAACTGTACCCTTGGCAACTGTCCTAGTTATTGGTTAGATATTTTGGTTTCAAAGGAAAGTTGTTCTTATAGCTCAAATGTCCACATTCAAAACGTCTGCATTCCTCTTCTGGCCATGCGTTTCTATTATCTTACTATTGCTGCAGTACGACTACACTGCTTCTTATACATTCGAGCTATATGAGAAAAAACATATAGAGAAATTATTACATTTCTTTTGGGATGATATTACAAGAATTCATTGCTTGACCTTTTCATTGAGCTAATAAGGAACCCCCCTCCCAAAAAAAAATGGTTACTTTTATTCTCAGCACAGAATGACGTCACAGAAGCTGCTCTCCACCCCCACTGAGTGGGGTATCAGAGGTGCAATGGGGGCATAATGCAAGCTAGAAAATAGGCACTCATCCCTTGCTTTGATAGTAAAACAACAGGTACTAATTACTAGGTTGTATTAGACCACTCGTGCCTCCGGGCCAAGGTGCCACTACACCTACTGCACTATTAACAATATCTTAGACAATAAGCGTGTCAACTGTTATTTCCTTCTTCAGGTCTCCAGATTTTTTCACCTAGTCTTTTTTCTCTATCTCTCTCATCACACTCAATTCTCTTTGAACCAAAGGGTAAACATTTACATTTTATTGCAAGCAACCAACGGGATCCATTGTCAGTAAACTACTGTACTTCATCATCACTGAAAAGAAATCCTATGCTGTTTCCTCTTTTTCCAGCATCTGGTCCCCAGATGTATAGGCAGTCTGTGACTTTCCTACACCAACAACCAACAAAGATTGCTTAGATCATTGGGGTCCAAGTTTGCCTTTTCAAGAACGGAAGAATACATTATGTCTTGGGTGCATCTGAAACAAGCATTGGTAATGCCAATAGTTTGGTTTTAAATGAATTTGTTATGGTTATGAGAATTATTACAAGTAAATAGCATGGGAATGGATATGTATTTGTATGGAATTGAAGAACTGTAGACCCTAAACATCACTGTTGGTTAATGATTGCCCTCCTCCCATCTGTGCTGCTACCAGATGAAAACACCATAAATTATCTAGTTATCTACGAAACTTAGATAGCTTTACAGTGTCACATGTATGCCACTGACATTTTAAGCTCAGGCAGCTGGATACATAAACAAAAAGATCGCAGCTGTGTGGAGGGCAACCACTTTTTTGAGAAAGCACTCAACTTCTGGCAAATTAAAACACATACTCCTGGCTCCTAACATATGGGCGGAGCCAAATCCACTCTCTAGTGATGCTTACATAATTGTATGGCAACAGCTGCTCTGTCAAATCAGACTATAAAAATACCTTTTGCAAGTCATACACTTACCGTCTTAAGGAGGGGGAAGAACCTTTTTCTGGGAATGGATTCTAGGACACATAATGCTAAACTATCCTAATAATAGTGAATATGATATAGGTGATGTCAGAGAGATTTGAATCGAGGATGTCTTCAAGGTTACTTCAGTATTCAGTGTGGCACATGGGTGATATGGCAGTGGCTTCTTTGACATTTTCAATTTGATGCTTAATTGTGACTATAAAGAAACGGTCAATGACATGCCATTTTCTAATAGGTTATCCTGTGAATTCGCGTTGCCCCATTTCTTTTCTTGCTTGCAAATAATTTTTTTCTCTGGGAATTTACTATTTTTCCTACCACTGTGCAAACGTTCATGCTTAGGATTAAATGTAGGTTCTTCATCTTCATTGACCTTTATTGTAGAGTTCAGTGTGTTAGCACAGAAATCCATATAATGAGGTTTCAAAGGAGAAGATGCCAGATAGATCATTTTAGTGTGTGAAGGTTTCAGCGGGAAAGTGCTTGAAGCAGCAGAGCAGTGAGTTAATGTGTTTAAGCCAGCCACAGATCGTGGCTGTGGCCTGACTTAGTGGAGAATGGGATTCCAAAGTGAATGTTACTGTTCAATTGCATTAGGGGTAGCAGTGATGTGATGGTTTGGTGGTAAAGACAAAACCGGCAGTGATCTCTTTAGCATAACTTGGTTTGGTGAAATGTTGGTGGATGTTTAATATATGCACACAATAAACTATCTGCTTAGCTTAGATGTCCGGAAAGCTAAATATAGCTGAGGAATATATTCTTGAAATGTTGGACTGAGGAAGCTGTGATGAGTTAAATCATCTTCTCTATAAACTGTTTCATTGGTCTTGGTAGACAATATATCCTATGGCAAAAGTTGGGCGAGGGGGAACTGGCACATTAAGAGTTTCACTGAGATAAGAGTTGAATGTTCTTTGAGTGTACAAGGTTAGAGGTTATGAGCACTACCTGACATCCTCTGATTTTGTGTGTGGGCATCTAGAATTTGTGCTAAAGAAAAAGTGAGCAATATTTCTGTCTGTGAGAGTGTTTCACTTGTTCATTGTGGAGCTATTGTCTGCATGCACACTCCAAGGTATGTGTTGATGAGCATGAGATGCAGATATCAAATGCACTTTTTGTTCTATTTGAGGTGTTTCGAAGGGATAAGAATAATGTGTATGAGGTTTATTGGTTGGTTATTTAAATACTTTTACAGAAGTATGAAGGCAACTGAATACGTAAGGGTTTGGTGATTGTGCAGTATATCTGTGTGACCAGACAATAGTGACACTTGAACTGGCATGTGAGATACTGGAGTTCTGCTCTCAGCCCTAACAGGACCAAACAAGTGTCCCCCTGCAAATGCATACTTCATCTTCATCCATTCTTTCCTCTGGCTGTGGATGCCTTGGTGAAAATGCATTAGGGGACCATAAGAAAATGGGAAGAAAGGAAAAGCAGGAATTAGGATACTGATAGGCAGCTTCATCTGATTCTTCAGGGGACATGGGGATGTCACGAGACATCGTGCCTCACATTTTTGCTGCCTGTTGTGTGTATTACCTGTCAGATTCTAATTTATTTGCGCTCATCTGCTGGGCAGGAAAAGCAGTGAGGTTTCCGACTGACTGGTTTCTGTGCCAGTACGTGCAAGGAAGAATGTAATGTGACCGTTTCTCTTTCAACTGACCTGCCAATAGACTGGCTAGAGGGCAAGATTTCAGAAGGAACTGAACTCCTTTAAGTGGCAGAAATAGCAGGTAGACTTCTGGTTAGAAGGAGAAACAGGTAGGCTCCTTGTTGACTGGGTCTTGTTGGAGGCTAATGAGGTCATGTGACTTCATCCCTGTCCTCAGTGCCAGGGGATACTCATGGATTATTACCCGTTTGGAGGGCATTAATGGCTGTGAGGTTCATGATTGCCTCTACAAATGTGGGGGCTACAGATTGACTGGTTCCTGTTGGAGGTTTGTCTTGCTGCTGTGTGGGAGGACAGCCCACTTTCAATAGTTTTCAGTTTCTTTGCAGGGCAGGAAATGGGAGCTACTAGATTGGTTCCTGTGAAGATCCCGATTGGCTAATTTGGCTGTGTATTTTGGGATTTCTCTCTTGTTTTGCCTGGTTGCTGGGTGGCTGAAGGGTAAGATTGCCATAGATTTGGGTTTCCTGAGAACATGAGAGTAAATCAACATAAAATATTTTTCACTTCTCACGAACTTGAAATTCACTTTTAAGTTTTTATTCTACCCTCATCCATATTTTCTTTACAAGAGCTTATTTAGGGGACTATTAGGATGGTGGATGGATGGCAGCCGCCGGGCGGGTGGTGGCAACCGCTGGGCCAGCGGCGGCCATCCATCCACGATCGAAACCCGAAAACCGCCGGTCACATTAGCATGGCGGTGATGACCGTGGTGGTGAGAAATTCCGCCTGCCACTATTTCGCCGACAGGAGTCCGCATGCTTGCCTGGTCGCTGGACCACTAAAATGGGGCCGGTGCAGGGCCAGGCTCCGATGGCATGAATATGATGCCGGCGGTAGCCAGCCTTTCCACTGAGGTGGAACCGCCATGGAAAGGTATGCGGAGAATGTCTCCGGGGGCCCTTTGCGAGACCCCAATAATTTGGGGGGGTGTGGGTGCACTGGGGGGTACCCATGATACCCCCTATATGTCCCTTTACCAGGTGGCAGGCACTGTGCAGTGCCTGCCACGCACTGCAGGGATATGCAGAATATGCTTCTTTTGACATCGCGGCGGTGCTGCTGGCAGCAGCAACCACCGCAATGTTAAAGGCCACGATCGTATCGCCGTGGTCGGATTTCGACTGCAGAGCATACTAATTTGACCGGCGGTTATGCCGCGGTCCTGGCGGGCGGTCATTTCCCGCCACCATGGCGGTTGGGGTGATTTTCCAACCGCCATCCTAATAGACCCCTTAGTGAGGTCCAAGCATTTTGGAAGTAGAATAAAAATCACAAGACTTAAAAGATGCAGATCACAATAAGAACAAAGGGGTCTGGTCATTGCTAACTTAGGGTATAATATACCCCACTATTTTCATCACTCATTTTGTCTCTGTAAAGCGTACCTATGTGTTAGACCTGGCATCATTGGCATGAGTCTCTCCTCCATTTTTTTCTGTTTGCCTCCTCTGTTCACAATGTTTTTGCTGGATTATTGCTTTGGGCACTGTGCCACTGCTGATCAGTGCCACAGTGCAAGTGCTCCCTATGTTAAATTGTTACATTGATTGGTGTTACCATGATTGGCTTGGTTGACTTACTGTTCAGACCCTAGTCTAGTGCACTGCGTGTGCCAAGGGCGTGTAAGTTAACTGCTGCTGGTGGGCTTGCAGCACTGGTTGTGCCACCCACAGAAGCAGCGTGCAAAATGTGTCTCAGGCCTGCCACCGCGGCGCCTGCGTGCAGTCCCTGACTGCCATGTCGACTTGGTAAGGAAACCTACTTACCAGTCTCTAAACCTTCACTTTGCCACATTTCAGACACCTCTATGGTAGGCCCTAGGGCAGGGTGCATTGCTGGTAAAAGGTAGGTCATGCCCTGATGTGTGTGGCATGACCTAATAGTGAATTACAGCCATTTTCGTTTTTCACTATTGAAGGGCTACCTGCCTCCAATAGGCCAGACTGGGCAGACTGATTATTAACTCCATTATAATCTATCTGACTCAGGGAGCATGGTAGCAAGTCGAGTTTAGTATCCCTGAACTCAGAATTTAATAACACACCCTTTAGGATGGATGGTTTTTAAATTCTATGTTTGAAAATAGCACTTTTAGAAAGTGGCTATTTTCTTGTCCAACTATCTACCGGTCTCTGCTGGTTTGGTGTGTGTGTCAGGGGCTGGGTGGCTCCAGAGGTCTGAGTGAGTCAGTGTGGGGTGAATGGGGCGTTTACACCTAGAGTGAGGGAAGAGTAGCCTGCCCTGCCTGACACAATACTGGCTCCGCCTCCTGCTGGGCGGCTGATAGCCCTGCTCCTGCCAGTGACAATACTGGCTCCGCCTCCTGCTGGGCGGCTGAGGACTCTGCCCTGCTCAGTGAATGGGCCAGGTGCCTCTGCCTGGCAACACCCACAACAAACCTGAGATGGTGGGAATCTCCCTGTTTGGACAAAGGGAACAAAGGAGAAATGGGGTATAAGAGAAGGACCCCTGAACCAAGAACTCAGATCACTTCTGACAAGGAAACCTGTACCAAGGACAAGAAGCCTGCTGATCTAAGGACTTGCCTCCCCTTTCTGCCAGAGTGCTGTTTTGCTGTGGAGGAACCTGAAAGCTGCTTCTTTATTTTTGCCAAGGAACAAGGAGAGAGGAACTTGGTGTGTACTCTCTGAACACTTGCTAGGAAATCTCCAAGGACTGGAAGAGTGCCAGTCTCCTGCTGAAGTCACAGGGCCAAAGGACTTCACCGTCTACTGAATTGCTGAATTGCTGGAAAGTGTTGTTTCCAGTACCCAAGGGAAAATCTGCAGTCTCGACGCCAGCAGCAACGCCAGTGAGCAGTGGGTATCGGCCCCGGCTCCAAGTGACCCCGTCTCGACGCCGGTATCGACGCCAGTGAGGAGTGAGTATCGGCTCTGCCTCCAAGCGACCCCGTCCCGACGCCGCTGCTGATCGCATCGACTCGACGCCCTTCTCGACGCCGTGAGCGCTGCTCCGGCCCGACATCCCTCGACACCGCTGCGGATTGACCCGATTCCGAGGCACGATCGACGCCGACCTCGACGCCGACATCTTGACGCCGTGGATCCTCGTTTTCTTCGTTTCTCAAGGTACTGTACTTGTGGGGTCTGTTGCAACTCCAGGCTCGACGTAGCGCTCCTCGCGGTCGACGCCGAACCTTGGGAATCCTGTAGACTCGACGTCGTGTGACTCCTGTGGGGGTTACATTGTTGCCAAAGAACTGTGCTCAGAAGAATACTTTGCTAAAGAACTATTTGCCAAGAAGAAACCTTACTTGAACTATTATTTTTCCGTCCAAAGAGTACTTATTAAGACTGTGGTATATTTTTGTCGTTATTTGGTCTTGTGCTAAGCCTTATATAAAAATACTATTTTTATAATAACTTCTGTGTCGTGTCCATCTGTAGTGTATTCACTTTATTACTGTATGTGGTCATAAATGCTTAACACACTGCCTCTGAGATAAGCCTGTCTGCTCTGCCAAGCTACCAAGGGGGTAGCAGGGGTTATCTGAGTGTGTAATCCCCTTGCCCTGACTAGAGTTGGTTGGTCCCTATTTGTCAGAAGTGTATACCTCTGCCAACTAGAGACCGCCGGTTCTAACATTGGTGGCAGCGGTGGGATTGAACTTTGCATTTATGACTCATGTGCAGTGATTAGTGTACGCTACATAGTGAAAGCAGACCATAACGCAGCCACAGTCTGTTTGGTAGGATTGCCTATTTTTGTTCTCCGCTTTCCTGGAGCTTATTTTCTTAAACCCTGCCAGTTTTGACCATGGAGAATGCCGGAGCTGCTACACCTGTGGAGAATGTTGTGGGGGAATTCGATAAGGAGAAGATAGATTCCTACACGCTAAAAGATCTAAAAGGATTTTGCAAGCAGTTTAAAGTTCCTACCACAGGTGTCTCAAAGAAAGAGGGCTTCCTCAAAGCGCTGAAGGCCTGGTTAGAGGCCAGAAATCCCTCTGATCCGGTGGTGGTACCGGAAGAGGAAGAAGTGGAGGAAGAGCCCGCAGATGGGCCAGTGTCATCTCCAGGCAGTAGTGCGTCCTCTAGGAGCCTTTCCCCCGAAGAATTAGAAGACAGGGAGAAGGAGAGGGGGTACAAGTTAGAAATGGCAAAACTTAAATTAGGAGGGCAGTTGGAATTAGAGAATGCAAGAAGCAAGAGAGAAGCTGAAATGGAGAGCAAAAGATTAGATTTTGAGAGAGAGAAATTAGCGTTTGAACGTGAGAAGATGGTGAGGGAGATGGAGCTTAAAACTAAGAGTTTAGAGTTGAATCCCTCTGGTGGCAGCACTCCATCTGTGCCTGCAGAAAGTAGGTTTTATTTTCCTAAAGATGTGATCAAGGATTACAGTAAGAATGAAGATATTAGCCAATGGTTTAAAGCGTATGAGTTAGCATTGTTGGCCCACCGGGTCCCTGAGAAGGATTGGGGAACGGGGTTGTGGAGCCGCTTTACAAACGAGGGGAGAGATACCTTGTTGAGCCTTCCTGCTGAGGATAGGATGTCTTATACTCATATGAAAGATGCTTTAATGCTGAGATATGGCTTAACTCCAGAAAAGTACAGACAAACCTTTAGAGAATGTAAGAAGTTGCCTGGTACTACGTGGGTTGAATATGTGTCTTTTTTCTGCAGAACCATGGATGGTTGGATAAAGGGTAGCAAGGTTGATAGTTATGATGCTCTTTATGATTTGTTTGCTTGGGAGCACTTGTCTAATAACTGTTTTCCAGAGCTACGCCAGCACCTTGTTGATAGCAAGCTATCTAACCCTAGAAAACTTGCTGAGGAGGCGGACCGCTGGGTCAGTACCAGGGTCCACAAGGGTCCAGTGGGAGACTCAGCCAAAGGTGGGCAGGGTCCCCAGCAGAAGAGTGGGGGGGACAGGGGTAAACAGAGGGAGTTTCAGAAAGGGCCCCAAAGTAGTCCCCAAGGGAACCAAGGGAAGGGTTCCCAGCCTCCCCCTGTAAAGAAGCCAGAGGCCCCGACAGGTAAACCTGTTCACAGGGGCCCCATGACCTGCTATGCCTGTAAGCAGGTGGGACACCGTTATTATGATCCCCAGTGTCCCATGAAGGATTCGAATGCACCGCCGCGTGCACCCCCTCGTCAGGTAGCAAGTGTAGCCCTGGGAGGGGAGGAGATGGGTGCCCCCGGTGGGTGGGGTCCCGCAGAAATGTCCCTGGTCTCTTTAGGAGACGTGGAAATGGTCCCTCCAACCCCTCTGCCTAGTAACACTAAGAAATATAGGCAGTGGGTGACCATTAATGGCCATAGGGTGGAAGCTCTCAGAGACACCGGAGCGAGTGTGACAGCTGTCAAGTGTCACTTGGTGTCCAGAGAGCAGGTGGTCCCTCATGCATTCTACCCCGTTGTAGCTGCTGACAACTCACAGAGTCAGTGTGAGGTAGCTCAAGTTCCCTTTGAGTGGGGGGGGGGGTCTCAGGTACTCTTCAGGTTGCTGTAAGGCCCGCCATGCCTGTTGATTGTCTCTTGGGCAATGATTTGGAGGACTCCCCTTGGGCTAAGGTGGAGAGAAAAGCGCATCTGGAAATGTTGGGTCTGCCTGAGTGGGTGTGTGCGACCACCCGGTCCATGTCAGTTAGTAAGGGTGTTGATGGGGGCCCGGAGCCTGAAAGTATGGCCCAGGTCCCAACCGTGAAGAGAAGAGGCAGGGGGCGCGGGAAACCGTCCCCCATCGTTCCCGCGGTCCAGGAGGGAGCAGACCCTGAGGGGGATGCCCTGGAACCGACAGGAGAACAAGTGGCCGAACTGGGAGACCTGCCCGAGCTGACCCATTGGCAGCAGGATGGTGGTCCCTCCAGGGAGGAATTTTGTGCTGAACAGAAAGTGTGCCCTTCTCTTGTGGGTATGCGGCAGCAGGCCTCAGCCCAAACGACAGGTGATCAGTCAGGATCACATTGGGTCTACTGGGAGAACGACCTCCTGTATAGCGAGCCTAAGGCTGCTGAACCTGGGTCAGCCCGTGTGCTGGTGGTACCCCAGCGCTTCAGAGCCTTCCTACTGGGGTTGGCTCATGACGTTCCGTTAGCTGGACATCTGGGGCAGGACAAGACCTATGACAGGCTTGTCACCCATTTTTATTGGCCCCAGATGAGAAGGGATTCAGATATCCATTGTAGGACCTGTCAGACTTGCCAGGCAAGTGGGAAAAGTGGGCGGAAGCAGAAGGCTCCCCTCCAACCTTTTCCCGTCGTCAGTACCCCCTTTGAGCGAGTGGGAATTGACATTGTGGGGCCACTGGACCCCAAGACAGCCATGGGCAACAGGTTTATCCTGGTCTTGGTGGACCATGCCACCCGGTACCCGGAAGCCATCCCTCTCCGAACAGTGACGGCCCCCGTGGTGGGACGGGCACTGATGGGTGTTTTCTCCCGCATGGGGTTCCCCAGAGAGGTGGTGTCAGACCGGGGCACCAACTTCATTTCGAATTATATGAAGTCTCTGTGGAAGGAGTGTGGGGTAACCTACAAGTTTACCACTCCTTACCACCCTCAAGGTAATGGGCTGGTTGAGAGATTCAACCGGACCCTAAAAGGCATGATCATGGGTCTTGAAGAACCAATGAGGCGTAAATGGGACGTCCTCTTGCCATGCCTGCTGTTTGCTTACCGTGAGGTGCCACAGAAGTCTCTAGGGTTCAGCCCCTTTGAGCTTTTGTATGGTCACCCGGTAATAGGAGCTTTGAGTCTGGTCAAAGAAGGCTGGGAGCAATCTCCCAGGAAACCTCCCCAGGATGTATATAGTTACATGCTGGCCTTTAGGAACCAGACTCGGCGCTTCAGAGATCTTGCTCAGGCAAATCTGGAGGCCAGCCAGGAAGAGATGAAGCGGTGGTACGATCAGAATGCCACTCTGGTTGAGCTTCAACCTGGTCAGAAAGTTTGGGTCATGGCCCCTGTGGAACCTTGTGCGCTCAAGGACAGGTGGACCGGACCATTTGAGGTTGTGGAGAAAAAGAGCGATGTCACCTACTTGGTGGACTTGAAGTCTCCCAGGAACCCCTTAAGGGTCCTGCATGTCAACCGGTTAAAGCCCCACTTAGAAAGGTCCGAAGTGGGCATGCTCCTTGCCACAGATGCTGGGATGGAGGAGGAGAGTGAGCCTCTTCCTGACCTCCTGTGTGCAAAAGAAAAGGATGGGTCAGTGGATGGTGTTGTCCTCTCTGACACGCTGACCCCTGAGCAGCAGCAAGATTGTCGCCATCCTTTGGTACAATTCCCTGATCTGTTCTCCTTAATCCCTGGTGTCACTCAGTGGTGTGTCCACGATGTGGACACTGGGGACAGCACTCCTGTGAGGCACAAGGCCTACAGGGTGACTGACAAGGTCAGAGCATACATCAAGGAGGAGGTCTCCAAGATGTTTGCCTTAGGGGTGGTTGAGTCCTCTAGCAGTCCTTGGGCCAGCCCAGTGGTCTTGGTCCCAAAGGCTGCAGCGCCTGGTGCTTCACCAGAACTTCGGTTCTGTGTGGATTACCGAGGACTCAATTCGGTCACCAAGACTGACGCGCACCCCATCCCCAGAGCTGATGAGCTCATCGATCGGTTGGGGGCTGCCCGGTACCTTAGTACGTTTGATCTAACGTCTGGGTACTGGCAGATCGCCTTGACTGATGGGGCAAAAGAGAGGTCTGCATTCTCCACACCAGATGGGCACTACCAGTTCCGTGTGATGCCCTTTGGGATGAAGAATGCCCCTGCCACATTCCAGAGGTTGGTTAACCAGGTATTGGCCGGGCTGGAAGATTTCAGCGCCGCCTACCTGGACGATATAGCAGTGTTCAGCGCCAGCTGGGAGGAACACTTGCGCCACCTCCAGGAAGTGTTGTTGGCCCTGCGCAGAGCAGGCCTCACAATCAAGGCTAGTAAGTGCCAGATTGGGCAGGGTTCAGTGGTGTACTTGGGGCACCAAGTAGGGAGTGGCAAGGTGGCCCCCCTGCAACCCAAGATAGATACCATCCTGGCTTGGGAACCGCCCAAAACCCAGACTCAGGTGAGAGCCTTCTTGGGTCTCACGGGTTACTACAGGAGGTTTGTCAAGGGGTATGGCAACATTGTGCACCCCTTGACCTCGCTGACTTCCAGGAAGCAGCCGAGACTTGTGATCTGGACTGACGCCTGTCAGAACGCCTTTGACACCCTGAAAACTGCAATGTGTACAGCACCGGTCCTCCAGGCACCCGACTTTTCAAAAGAATTCATTGTCCAGACAGACGCTTCAGAGCATGGTGTGGGGGCTGTTCTAGCACAGATGAATGAGGAGGGCCGAGACTTACCTGTAGCCTTCATCAGCCGGAGGTTACTTCCCAGGGAACAAAGGTGGAGTGCGATAGAGCGTGAGGCATTTGCTGTGGTCTGGGCGCTGAAGAAGCTAAGACCCTACCTGTTTGGGACTCACTTCCGGGTTCAGACAGACCACAGGCCCCTCAGATGGTTAATGCAGATGAGGGGTGAGAACCCAAAGCTGTTGAGGTGGTCCATTTCCCTACAGGGGATGGACTTTACGGTGGAACCCCGCCCTGGTACAGATCACGCCAATGCTGATGGTCTGTCCAGATTTTTCCGCCTTAGTGATGAGGACTCCCTGGGTGAAGGGTAGTTCTCCCCACATTTCAGCTGGAGGGGACACGTGTTAGACCTGGCATCATTGGCATGAGTCTCTCCTCCATTTTTTTCTGTTTGCCTCCTCTGTTCACAATGTTTTTGCTGGATTATTGCTTTGGGCACTGTGCCACTGCTGATCAGTGCCACAGTGCAAGTGCTCCCTATGTTAAATTGTTACATTGATTGGTGTTACCATGATTGGCTTGGTTGACTTACTGTTCAGACCCTAGTCTAGTGCACTGCGTGTGCCAAGGGCGTGTAAGTTAACTGCTGCTGGTGGGCTTGCAGCACTGGTTGTGCCACCCACAGAAGCAGCGTGCAAAATGTGTCTCAGGCCTGCCACCGCGGCGCCTGCGTGCAGTCCCTGACTGCCATGTCGACTTGGTAAGGAAACCTACTTACCAGTCTCTAAACCTTCACTTTGCCACATTTCAGACACCTCTATGGTAGGCCCTAGGGCAGGGTGCATTGCTGGTAAAAGGTAGGTCATGCCCTGATGTGTGTGGCATGACCTAATAGTGAATTACAGCCATTTTCGTTTTTCACTATTGAAGGGCTACCTGCCTCCAATAGGCCAGACTGGGCAGACTGATTATTAACTCCATTATAATCTATCTGACTCAGGGAGCATGGTAGCAAGTCGAGTTTAGTATCCCTGAACTCAGAATTTAATAACACACCCTTTAGGATGGATGGTTTTTAAATTCTATGTTTGAAAATAGCACTTTTAGAAAGTGGCTATTTTCTTGTCCAACTATCTACCGGTCTCTGCTGGTTTGGTGTGTGTGTCAGGGGCTGGGTGGCTCCAGAGGTCTGAGTGAGTCAGTGTGGGGTGAATGGGGCGTTTACACCTAGAGTGAGGGAAGAGTAGCCTGCCCTGCCTGACACAATACTGGCTCCGCCTCCTGCTGGGCGGCTGATAGCCCTGCTCCTGCCAGTGACAATACTGGCTCCGCCTCCTGCTGGGCGGCTGAGGACTCTGCCCTGCTCAGTGAATGGGCCAGGTGCCTCTGCCTGGCAACACCCACAACAAACCTGAGATGGTGGGAATCTCCCTGTTTGGACAAAGGGAACAAAGGAGAAATGGGGTATAAGAGAAGGACCCCTGAACCAAGAACTCAGATCACTTCTGACAAGGAAACCTGTACCAAGGACAAGAAGCCTGCTGATCTAAGGACTTGCCTCCCCTTTCTGCCAGAGTGCTGTTTTGCTGTGGAGGAACCTGAAAGCTGCTTCTTTATTTTTGCCAAGGAACAAGGAGAGAGGAACTTGGTGTGTACTCTCTGAACACTTGCTAGGAAATCTCCAAGGACTGGAAGAGTGCCAGTCTCCTGCTGAAGTCACAGGGCCAAAGGACTTCACCGTCTACTGAATTGCTGAATTGCTGGAAAGTGTTGTTTCCAGTACCCAAGGGAAAATCTGCAGTCTCGACGCCAGCAGCAACGCCAGTGAGCAGTGGGTATCGGCCCCGGCTCCAAGTGACCCCATCTCGACGCCGGTATCGACGCCAGTGAGGAGTGAGTATCGGCTCTGCCTCCAAGCGACCCCGTCCCGACGCCGCTGCTGATCGCATCGACTCGACGCCCTTCTCGACGCCGTGAGCGCTGCTCCGGCCCGACATCCCTCGACACCGCTGCGGATTGACCCGATTCCGAGGCACGATCGACGCCGACCTCGACGCCGACATCTTGACGCCGTGGATCCTCGTTTTCTTCGTTTCTCAAGGTACTGTACTTGTGGGGTCTGTTGCAACTCCAGGCTCGACGTAGCGCTCCTCGCGGTCGACGCCGAACCTTGGGAATCCTGTAGACTCGACGTCGTGTGACTCCTGTGGGGGTTACATTGTTGCCAAAGAACTGTGCTCAGAAGAATACTTTGCTAAAGAACTATTTGCCAAGAAGAAACCTTACTTGAACTATTATTTTTCCGTCCAAAGAGTACTTATTAAGACTGTGGTATATTTTTGTCGTTATTTGGTCTTGTGCTAAGCCTTATATAAAAATACTATTTTTATAATAACTTCTGTGTCGTGTCCATCTGTAGTGTATTCACTTTATTACTGTATGTGGTCATAAATGCTTAACACACTGCCTCTGAGATAAGCCTGTCTGCTCTGCCAAGCTACCAAGGGGGTAGCAGGGGTTATCTGAGTGTGTAATCCCCTTGCCCTGACTAGAGTTGGTTGGTCCCTATTTGTCAGAAGTGTATACCTCTGCCAACTAGAGACCGCCGGTTCTAACACTATGATTAATAGAAAGCACAGCTCAATGCTGTAAGGCTTGCAGATCTCCTGATAGGTTAACTGTTGAGCATTTCTTTTACTCAGTAGTCAATTCAATAGTGGCACAAATGTGAACCCTGTAATTATATTTAATCTGCACTGCAACGATGATAAACACATACTTGATAGTGAATAAAGGCTTATCTGAATAATTCCCCACACACCACCTGCTACCATACCTGGCCGGGAGTGATGTGACAGTTCATGGGCACAGTTCCCATTGATACTCTTTCTTTCATTATTTTGCCAGTCAAGGGAAAATGCAGGGATTGGGAGGCAATTTGTAAGTAAATTCTGCAAGATGTGCTGTGACCAGATGCATAATCATTTCTATGGAGGCAGTTTTTCACACTTATTTACCACATATTCCTGACACATTCCTGCATCCACTTAAATGCAGAATGCAAAGTGCCACAAACGTTTCTCAGCTCTTCTTTTTCTAAAATACGCATATTTGTGAATCCAACCTGACCATACCTAGTATGGGACATTTTAAATATTAAGGAAAGTTGGATGAAGCACAGGAAAACAGTAATACAAAAATGTTGCCATTACCTTTCAAGGTGGCTTTCTTGAGAACCTTCATAGCATACAGCTGCCCAGAATCAGATCCTTTAATCTTTCGCACCAAAAATACCTACAAGAAGAGAGAGGGACATATTAGGAAACCTAGTGTTAAAACTAGTAGCATTAGAGATATTCATAGGCCTTCAAATCTACAGTAACCTCACGGCTGACGTGCTAATTTGCTTTTGTATATTTCTGTGAAATTGCAACAAAAAACACATGATTACTTGAAATGTAAAACCAGTATTTAGTGCTATATTTAGATAGGAATGCATCCTCCTGTGTATTATGGATGCAAGGACACACTTTGGGTTAAAAAACTACTAGTGCAGAAAATATAAATGCTGTGTTTTCTCATCGTTCATCTTGTTCCCCTTCTCCTGCACTAAAATTGTGCCTCCTGCACAATGCTTTATTTTGTAATTGTGTAATTTTGGAAATTTCGTGTAACATGCATTACGCAAATTGTGTGAAATCAAATTACGTGAGATTACACCAGTGCGACGAAAATTTCGCCCAGGCCTACTGACCACCTCAATAACTCACGAAGAGCCTGATTTAGGGGCATATTTACAAGCTGGCGATAAAAAATTATCGCCGCTTTTGCGGCCGTTTTCGGCCGAAAAGTAGCGATAATTTTATCGCCTAATTAGCAAGGCCACGCTAACGCGTGAAACCTTGCTTTAGCATGGCGATTCCTAATGCCCAGCTTTGCATCTCTAATGAGATGCAAAGTGGGCGTTCCTGACCTAACATGACAGGAGAAATGTCGCTAAGCGACATTTCTCCTATCATCAAGCCCCACGCTATGAAGCATAGCGGCAGGAAAAGTAGCGATAACCCCTGTTATCGCTACTTTCCTTACGCCTGCTTCAGGACTGACTTAGCAATCATATCCTATGGAAGGTGGATATCATGGCTAAGTTTGTGAGTCTCTATCAGCAAGCTAACGCCACACTACGTGAGATTATCACTGGGTTTCCAGCGATAATCTCACGTTAGGCAGTTAGCGTGAGGATTTTTATCGCTGAGGAGATAAGCGTTGCTAATTGCACGCTATCTCAGCGATAAAAATCCACGTTACCCGGCGATAATTATCCTCACGCTAAGAGCGCTGAGCGATAATTATCGCCGGGTGTTGCTGATATGCCCCCAAGAGAGCTGCTGTAATGGGAAATGCAGATGCAGTAAATTTAAAATCCCTGAGATTACAGCTAGCAGAATTTCCATATGCGCTATTAAAACTCATTAAAGCAGGGAGGAAAGTGGGAGTTTTTTTCTTTTCTTTAATGTTCTAGGGCTAGTGCTTTCTGGGGTTGATCTTTGATGTATGCGAGTCCACCTGTTGGCGGCGTATTACGGCGAATACAAAATGATCTCTAATTTTGTAAGTTCTATGCTTCTTGAAATCCAATAAAAACATTTAAATATAAATAATCTACGAGGGATGTCTGCTGCATGATTACTGGTTGCTTCCCTCATCGGATGATTAATTAATGTTTTAGCTGCATTATGCTGGACGGGCCACGAGGAAAATACTGCTCATTGGTCTGACTCTTGCCACACACTTGACGATTCACCAATGAGGGACCAGGCCAAGCTAATGTATTTTGCAATTCTTCAATGTATTGCACTAGGCTAGTGCGCTAACAATGAACGGTTGCAAAATGAGATGTGACATGTGACATGTGACGTGACCTACGCTACGCAGAGGCAGGGACCACCCAGGCAGTTTCACTTTCTGGCAGTAATGTGTGGCACACAATCAGGCAGGCAGCCGGGCTGACAACATCCCATTTGAAATTTTTTATGTGCACGCCGTCACGAGCAATAGTAGCTCTTCACAGGGGAGACTGGGACCCTACTCTCAACTTAGTGAGCAGCACACAGCCAGTTATTACATTATCAATATTGCGTGTAGAGTAGACTAGAGAGTGTAGACCCGGCCCTGAGAAATAAGTGCCGGTGCTTAGCACCTGATAGCACGGGCACAAATTAAGCACTGGTTTTGGTGTAGTTAAAGAACTTACACTCTTACATGCCTTTGTAAATCGGTCCTAAAACATAAAAACTGGGAAGATGTAGGTCATTTCATATACAGTTAGTACAATTAGAAACAACTGTGCGCTCTTAGCACTTTTACTAATGGAGAATTAGGCTTTGTAAGGTGCAGTCACAGAGGCACCTAAGAGTACATGAGGGTTTTATGCATGGTCTCGGAAAACCTATGAGAGTAGTCTGCTGTTTTTAAAATGGCTAAATGTACCTGTTAAGATAGGTATCTACTTGCCATTGCATCAAGACGTGCAGCCGTAAGCCACCATAGTTCATATCCTGTTGTTAGCTGTGACACTCCCTCGCCCCCTCAGACCTATGACTCACATAGATCACTGACAGAATATTGAATACAGAAATATCATGTTACCAAAATATCGGGACATAAATATCGTTGTCAAAAATATTGACATCCTATCTATATAATGGTAAGTACAAAAATATTGAGAAAATAATATCCTTGTTAAAAATATCATTGTTAAAACATCGTTTTTTTAAAATGTATAAAAAATAATGTAAAATGAATTAAATAATACATATAATAAAAAAACATATTTAGAATTATTAGAAAATGTTAAAAATGTAAAGTAATAAATATATAAAAATAAATGAAACATACATATATAACATATAATATATACATTCACTTAATACTATTAATAAATAATTATGTTAATAAAATATACATGTTAGAAACATTATACATACATATATGTATATATATGTATGTATATATATATATATATATATATATATATATATATATATATATATATATATATATATATATATATATATATATATATATATATATTACCTACTGGCGGTCGCCAGTAGGTAGTTATAGTTAGGACCACGTTTCCATAGGAAATCCGCAACATTCTATTTGGAATAACTTTGGCGCCGGTCGACGAATCCTCGTGAAATTCTCAAAATAGGTGGGGCGCTACGCTCCGCTCCTACCCTGAAAGTCTCGGGGGGATTCGTCAAGCGGGGGCTGAGATAAAAGGGGGGTCCCAAAACGCGTTTTTCCCATGCATTTTTCCATAGGACCTTTAGACACAGCTACAGCCCGAACGGCTGAACAGAGTTACTTGAAATTTGGCAGAGAGGTAGTCCTCAGGTCAAGGAAGTGCCTTTTGTAGGTCTGGTGTAAATCTGTTCAGTAGGTCCTGAGAAAATAGCATTTAAATCAATATATTTATTTTATTTTTATTTATATAGTTTTATATAGCGCAAACGTGACCCTTGGGTATCAGAGCGCTTCACAATAACAAAAGGTAAATTGAGCACGAATACAATATGAGTAGCAGGACGATTTACACGGCTATGAGGTAGCTTAGGTATGTAACTATACATTATTTAACAAGCAAAAGAAAGAAAAATACAATGACAGGATTAGGTTACCGTGTGTTGTCAGTAATCACATATATATTGTTATTTCCCTGAATGATTAACTTCAATTTTCCCAATCACGTATTGGAAACTGCTTATTGTACAAGTGAACTGGGATATCCAAATACGCATGATTCGAAGCGTCTTTTTCTGAGCGTTCTACGTCTGTGCGCTTCAATAGGAATAGAATCGTATGCGTATATGAGCTTATCTTTACATATTCCGAATGACTGTTGTGAAAGCATCTATATCATAGTGCTCTGATGAGCCGTCTTATTTACGAAAGGAACTTACTCATCAGGAAGATCTTCGCTTCCCTCTTAAATGTTGCTGTGTTAGGAATCTTCCTAATGTTTGGAGGGAGTGAATTCCAAATTCTGGGGGCTGCTCCGGAGAAAGCTCTGTCATATGTTTTCTTCTTCCGGAAGATCGGTGGTCTCAGCAGCATCTCCTTAGCACTCCTGGCAGGTCTGTTTCCCCCCGATAGTTCAATTTTCTTGGCCAAATATTTCGGTGTTCCAATATATATATCTGTGGCAGCTTACGGTGCGCTTACGGTAAGCTTACGGTGCGCTTACCGTACGCGCACGCTGCCGTGCGGGAGCGCGATTCTGATTGGCTGTTAGATCTTAGTAAACATTCGAATCGGTCGAAACCAGGAAGTGGCGGCCGCCATTTTCTCTCTCGCAGTCTGAGGGGGTGGAAAACAAAGGTGGATAACGTGAAAAGGGGGCAGGCTGGACAGTTCCTGACCCCCTAGCCTTTGTCAGGGGGTCTCAGAAGGACCCCCAAGGGCAAAAAATGATTTTTTTTTTTTAAATCGCCGAATGCGCGCAGCGTACGTGCACGGCGTAAACGGAGAAATTCCGCGAAATTAGGCGTACCGTGCGCGCACGGTAAAAAAAATTTTTCAAAAAGGAAAGCTTAAAAAAAAAATAATAAATTGTGAGGTAAGGTTGGCTCTTAAAAGAGCCGTTGGGTTCATAGAGGGATGGAGGAAAGAAAGAATGGGAATATTATGAGCGTCTACAAACGTGCTGGTCTATCTTATTGTTAATAAGGGAAACACTGGTCTCCCCAAAAACAATAAGACCACAACACGTTGTACACCTCATTGCAACCCTCCCAAATCGAGGGTTGACGTCCAAAGGAGCAGAAGAAGGTGATGCTCCCACCTCAGAGGAAGGGCTCAGCTGAGCTGCCGATGATGTACTCGGCTGAGCTTCTGAGGCTGGGCTCTGGTGACTTACTGAAGAGTTTTCTCCAGTATGTCGAGCAAAGGTCCTGGGATGTCTATCCTGCAGGTGTCTCTTCATAGAGTGATTTCCAAAGGAATACTTTTTCTTTGGATTTCCTCTAGATAAAACACGGTCACAAAGTGTGCAAGTGACCAATGGAGCATTGACCTTTCTCTGCCCCTCTGGAAAAGTGAAATACTCCCATACAAAAGAAGTCTTCTGTTTCCTCCTTCTCTGGATGATGGTGGTGCTGCTAGCCTCACTCTCAGAAGAGGTCTGCTGTTCTGCCATTGTATCCCAAAGACAATTCAGCTCCTGCTCCTAGAGAATCACAAGCAGTAATGAGGGGAATGGGTGTGACGAATCCTCGCGAAATTCTCAAAATAGGTGGGGTGCTACGCTCCGCTCCTACCCTGAAAGTCTCGGGGGGATTCGTCAAGCGGGGGCTGAGATAAAAGGGGGGTCCCAAAACGCGTTTTTCCCATGCATTTTTCCATAGGACCTTTAGACACAGCTACAGCCCGAACGGCTGAACAGAGTTACTTGAAATTTGGCAGAGAGGTAGTCCTCAGGTCAAGGAAGTGCCTTTTGTAGGTCTGGTGTAAATCTGTTCAGTAGGTCCTGAGAAAATAGCATTTAAATCAATATATTTATTTTATTTTTATTTATATAGTTTTATATAGCGCGAACGTGACCCTTGGGTATCAGAGCGCTTCACAATAACAAAAGGTAAATTGAGCACGAATACAATATGAGTAGCAGGACGATTTACACGGCTATGAGGTAGCTTAGGTATGTAACTATACATTATTTAACAAGCAAAAGAAAGAAAAATACAATGACAGGATTAGGTTACCGTGTGTTGTCAGTAATCACATATATATTGTTATTTCCCTGAACGATTAACTTCAATTTTCCCAATCACGTATTGGAAACTGCTTATTGTACAAGTGAACTGGGATATCCAAATACGCATGATTCGAAGCGTCTTTTTCTGAGCGTTCTACGTCGGTGCGCTTCAATAGGAATAGAATCGTATGCGTATATGAGCTTATCTTTACATATTCCGAATGACTGTTGTGAAAGCATCTATATCATAGTGCTCTGATGAGCCGTCTTATTTACGAAAGGAACTTACTCATCAGGAAGATCTTCGCTTCCCTCTTAAATGTTGCTGTGTTAGGAATCTTCCTAATGTTTGGAGGGAGTGAATTCCAAATTCTGGGGGCTGCTCCGGAGAAAGCTCTGTCATATGTTTTCTTCTTCCGGAAGATCGGTGGTCTCAGCAGCATCTCCTTAGCACTCCTGGCAGGTCTGTTTCCCCCCGATAGTTCAATTTTCTTGGCCAAATATTTCGGTGTTCCAATATATATATCTGTGGCAGCTTACGGTGCGCTTACGGTAAGCTTATGGTGCGCTTACCGTACGCGCACGCTGCCGTGCGGGAGCGCGATTCTGATTGGCTGTTAGATCTTAGTAAACATTCGAATCGGTCGAAACCAGGAAGTGGCGGCCGCCATTTTCTCTCTCGCAGTCTGAGGGGGTGGAAAACAAAGGTGGATAACGTGAAAAGGGGGCAGGCTGGACAGTTCCTGACCCCCTAGCCTTTGTCAGGGGGTCTCAGAAGGACCCCCAAGGGCAAAAAATGATTTTTTTTAAAAAAATCGCCAAATGCGCGCAGCGTACGCGCACGGCGTAAACGGAGAAATTCCGCGAAATTACGCGTACCGTGCGCGCACTGTAAAAAAAATTTTTCAAAAAGGAAAGCTTAAAAAAAAATACAAAATTGTGAGGTAAGGTTGGCTCTTAAAAGAGCCGTTGGGTTCATAGAGGGATGGAGGAAAGAAAGAATGGGAATATTATGAGCGTCTACAAACGTGCTGGTCTATCTTATTGTTAATAAGGGAAACACTGGTCTCCCCAAAAACAATAAGACCACAACACGTTGTACACCTCATTGCAACCCTCCCAAATCGAGGGTTGACGTCCAGAGGAGCAGAAGAAGGTGATGCTCCCACCTCAGAGGAAGGGCTCAGCTGAGCTGCCGATGATGTACTCGGCTGAGCTTCTGAGGCCGGGCTCTGGTGACTTACTGAAGAGTTTTCTCCAGTATGTCGAGCAAAGGTCCTGGGATGTCTATCCTGCAGGTGTCTCTTCATAGAGTGATTTCCAAAGGAATACTTTTTCTTTGGATTTCCTCTAGATAAAACACGGTCACAAAGTGTGCAAGTGACCAATGGAGCATTGACCTTTCTCTGCCCCTCTGGAAAAGTGAAATACTCTCATACAAAAGAAGTCTTCTGTTTCCTCCTTCTCTGGATGATGGTGGTGCTGCTAGCCTCACTCTCAGAAGAGGTCTGCTGTTCTGCCATTGTATCCCAAAGACAATTCAGCTCCTGCTCCTAGAGAATCACAAGCAGTAATGAGGGGAATGGGTGTGGTGTGGGAAGATTCTGGAAGTGAAAGTAGTTTCAACCAATGAAAAGTGTTCTTTCAAGCAGTAATGAGGGGAATGGGTGTGGTGTGGGAAGTTTCTGGAAGTGAAAGTAATTTCAACCAATGAAAAGTGTTCTTTGTGGATCACATGACCTACCGTGCGCGCTCCGTAAGCTCACGGTACGCGCTCGTAAACAAGTGCGCATGCGCAAACGTGACGCTTACGGAGCGCTTACGGAGCACGTACGTCAGATGCACTCGCGCATGCGCATTACACGCCCCTGCGTAACCGCGACGTTGCTTCCGGGTGTACGCGTACGTCACGCACGTATCACGTAGGTGCGCTGTACTTATGACGTGCAGAGCGCGTAGCGTCAGCTTAGCGTACGCGTATCCTATTACGTACGCGCACCGTACTTATGACGTACGAAGCGCGTACCGTCAGCTTACCGTACGCGCACGGAAAAAAATGCATAAAAAAAAAAAAACCTTTCCATAATGCAGGATATAGTACATATATTATTTTATACAAAGGTTTACAAAAAATGTCAAAAAAAAATTAGCATTTAAAAAACCGTACAAATTCACTGAAAAAACCATGGGTTTCACACACGTTATAGTTAGGAGTTAGCATTTAAAAAACCTTGCAAATTCACTGAAAAAACCATAGGTTTCACACATGTTATAGTTAGCTGGAAATTTTACTGATAAAAAACCAATGAAATTCCCCCGTTATAGTTACTGTAGGCAACTATAACTCACACGACCGTAATCCTCTGCTGATGACATATGTGTCTTTATGAAAATAAAATATTTGTAATATATGTATAGCTAAAATTTAATGGAAGAAGACATGGGCAAATAAGTGTCTAAATACAGTATTAGCATCAGCAGAGGATTGCGGTCGCGTGAGTTATAGTTGCCTACAGTAACTATAACGGGGGAATTTCATTGGTTTTTTATCAGTAAAATTTCCAGCTAACTATAACATGTGTGAAACCTATGGTTTTTTCAGTGAATTTATATATATATATATATATACACACACACATACACCTGTAACATAAAAATAAAAATAAAATATATATATATAATAAATGAAAATACTAACATATTTTTTTTAAACTTCATTTTACAGTACAATAGGTGCAACAATAGGGAAAATGTTGGATAGAGGAAAGGAATAATTTACTATTCCCTCTCCAATGAGTGCAACAGTAAGGACAGTTTTGGAAAGCATAGGGGATAAAATTACTATTCCCATTCCAGGGAGTACAACAGTAGGGAAAGTGTTGGATAGCGGAAAGGTAAAAATTACTATTCTCACTCCAGGGATACCAACAGTAGGGAATGTGTTGGATAGCGGAGGGGATACAATTACTATTCCCACTCCAGCAAGTGCAACAGTAGGAAAAGTGTTGGATAGCGGAGGGCATAAAATTACTATTCCCACTCCAGCAAGTGCAACAGTAGGGAAAGTGTTGGATAGAGGATGGGAATAATTTACTATTCCCACTCCAATGAGTGCAACAGTAGGGAAAGTGTTGGATAGCGTAAGGGGTAAAATTACTATTCCCACTCTAGCGAGTGCAACAGTAGGGAAAGTGTTGGATAGCGGAGGGGAATAATTTACTATTCCCACTTCAGCAAGTGCAACAGTAGGGAAAATGTTGGATAGCGGAGGGGATAACAATTACTATTCCCACTCTAGAGAGTGCAACTGTAGAGAAAGTGTTGGATAGCCGAAGGGATAAATTACTATTCCCACTCCAGCAGGTGCCACAGTAGGGAAAGTGTTGGATAGCGGAGTGGAATAATTTACTATTCCCACTCCAACAAATGCAACAGTAGGGAAAGTGTTGGATAGCGGAGGTGATAAAATTATTATTCCCACTCCAGGGAGTGGAACAGTAGGGAAAGTGTTGGATAGCATAGGTGTAAAAACTACTAATCCCACTCCAGCAAGTGCAACAGTAGGGAAAGTGTTGGATAGCGGAGGGGATACAATTACTATTCCCACACCCGAGAGTGAAACAGTAGGGAAAGTGTTGGATAGCGGCGGGGATAAAATTACTATTCCCACTCCAAGAAGTGCAACAGTAGGGAAAGTGTTGGATAGCGGAGGGCATAAAATTACTATTCCCACTCCAGCAAGAGCAACAGTAGGGAAAGTGTTGGATAGCGGAGGGGAATCATTTACTATTTCCACTCCAATGAGTGCAATAGTAGGGAAAGTGTTGGACAGCGTAGGGAAAAAAAATACTATTCCCACTCTAGCAAGTGCAACAGTAGGGAAAGTGTTGGTTAGCGGAGGGGAATCATTTACTATTCCTACTCCAGCAAGTGCAACAGTAGGGAAAATGTTGGATAGCAGAGGAGATAAAAATTACTAATCCAACTCTAGATAGTGCAACTGTAGGGAACGTGTTGGATAGGCGAAGGGATAAAATTACTATTACCACTCCAGAATGTGCAACAGTAGGGAAAGCGTTGGATGGCGAAGTGGTATAATTTACTATTCCTACTCCAGCGAGTGCAACAGTAGGGAAAGTGATGGATAGCGGAGGGGATAAAATTACTATTCCCACTCTAGTGAGTGCAACAGTAGGGAAAGTGGTGGATAGTGGAGGGGATAAAATTACTATTCCCACTCCAGGAAGTGCAACAGTAAGGAAAGTGTTGGATAGCGGAGGGGAATAATTTACTATTCCCACTCCAGCAAGTGCAACAGTAGGGCAAATGTTGGATAGCAGAAAGGATAAAAAATACTATTCCCACTCTAGAGAATGTAACAGTAGGGAAAGTGTTGGATAGCGGACTGCAATAATTTACTATTCCCACTCCAGCGAGTGCAACAGTACGGAAAATGTTGGATAGTGGAGGGGATAAAATTACTATTCCCACTCCAAGGAGTGGAACAGTAGGGAAAGTGTTGGATAGCATTGAGGTAAAAATTACTATTCCCACTCCAGCAAGTGCAACAGTAGGGAAAGTGTTGGATAGCGGAGGGGATAAAATTACTATTCCCACTCCAGGGAGTGGAACAGTAGGGAAAGTGTTGGATAGCGTAGGGGTAAAAATTACTTTTCCCACTCCAGCAAGGGCAACAGTCGGGAAAGTGTTGGATAGCGGAGGGGAATAATTTACTATTCCCATTCCAGGAAGTGCAACAGTAGGGAAAATAATTTTCAATTAATAAATGAAAATTAATGATCAAGTAATGATTAATTTATTTAAACTAAATTACTTTCCATCTTCTACCCCAATAAACACCAAAACGCATACCTAAAAATATTTACACATTTTCCATAACTAATTTTACATTAATAAATATATGACAATTAAAAACAAATCATTCATTATTAGTTTTTTAAATTTCTACCCAACATTTACAACTATAAACCTCACAACTCACACATCAAAAGTATTCCAAATTCAGCACATTTAATTAATTAGCATTCATTAACAAATAATTCATTAATTAAAAATAATTTACCTCCCATATTCCCCTGTAAATGACACCACCAATGTCGTAAAACATGACACAAGTAACATAATTAATTAAATAATACAAATTAACAAGCAAATGAAAAACAAATAAAAATAAATTAATTCACACAATTAACACTATAAAATAACATTAAATAAATAATATATACAAATATAATAAAATATATTAAAATTAAGTTACTTCCAACCCTACTCCTCTATCAACCAACAACCCGCTCCAAAAGAAATGACACAATTAACATAATTAACAATTAATATTTATTAATAACCAATTAATAAATAATAATTCATTAATTTCCACAATTAACAATATAACATATTAAATACATGAATATTAATTCATAAAAAATATGAATTAATTATGTATAATTAGATTACTGCCCACCATATTACCCTATAAAACCACAACCTGATAAGGAACTAAAACGCTAAATTTGATTTAAAAAAAATAAATAACTTCTAAAATGTTAACACATATATTAAAAAGCAAATGCAATACTTAGACAAAAAAATAGAACGCATACATTTAAACTACATAATAAAATACAGAACACTAACTAAAGTAACAATATTTTTAACAACTATATTTTTGCAAACGATATTAATGATTTCGATATTGTTGAAAACAATATTACTTACCTTAGACTGGATATTCTTGACCACGATATTCTGACAGTCGATATTTTTGTATCACGATATTTTGGACTCGATATTAGTGCAAGTCGACATAAACAACTCGATATTCTGTCTGTTTACCGACTCACATACTACATGTTCGGTATTGGTTAGATGATGGGCCGTCAACCTGACACCAACTGTGCTAATCTAGTTAGCAGGGAGGGTATTAATCATGAGCTGTAGTGAGGATGTATCTTACTGGAGCTTTTCACCGCTCTGGCAGGATGAACTATTCACAGTGGAGCAGAGATGGTGGGAACGATTCTAATTTCTGAGAGATCTGCAACAATCATGTCTGAGCACACCGACGCTCCTCTCCCTATACTTGCTTGGATTATGTTAATGAATGCTACATTTTAGCTCAATTCCCACAAACAATTTTCCACTAAAGAAAAACATTGCATACCTCTTGGAACGTAGGCAGAACAAAAGACAGTGGCCATTGAAAGTCTCACCATCCATGGTGGTGTTGAACAGCCGCCGGCCCCATGCACTCAGTACAGCTAATTCACACCTATGAAAGGTATTGTGCTTAGTAGGCGCCTTTCCCTAATAAGTGAGGGCAATATGGCTGCAAGGGTTAATGCACTTACGACTGCAGATACATTCTGGGGCATTTAACCAAAATCAATCCTGCTCCAGCCTAATGTCACCAAATGTGAAATCAAATCACTCCTCTCTTTTTATTGGAAAGTTGAAACTACTATGTTACCAGCTAGTGCATTGCCACAAGTTGCCCTTTAATTCTAGTGGTAACTTGCATTACTAGCCGGATCAGAATTACAAGTTCTATGGATTTTCAACTGACAAAGTGATTTTCTCCCTGTGGTTTCACCTGTTCCAAGCAGGCAAACAATCTGGGGATAATTACAAATTACAGACGGGTTCAGAAGAAATTACAAATTCACGTGGTAATTTTTCATTTCTAAGTAAACTTTAATGGGTCTCACTTGTAATTTTCAGGGTATTTACCTCCTACTCCCACTGGAATTTCCAGTACTCCAGCATCAGTACTTATGGAATTTCCATCTGTATTATGGACACTCAGAATGAAGCTCGTAGGACAAGGAGGAAAAGCTCTAAGAAAATGGTTCAGAGGAGCAACACACAGAGCTCAAATACTAACTCCTCATTAAATTCAGTAATTTATCGCTCTCATTTATCTTTGGCGACATTGCTATCTCCGCAGCGAGCCAACCGGCCAGTCCTGCAATGCCAGATGACACAAGCACGGCGCAGATGGGCTAGAGAGAATCTCATTTTAGGAATCAGCATTTGTCAAGCTGACCACGTTTATGTAACGGCCCCTGTAACTTTTTGACCACATAAGGTATCCATGCCAAATTTGCGTCCTTTTCTTCCAACATCATGGGGATTCTAAAGGTATCCAGGGTTTGTGAATTCCCCTAGAGGGGTCCCAGAAATTAGCCAAAATACAGCAAAATGTTGCTTTTTTTGGTGAAAAATTGGAAAAACGGGCTGCAAATGAAAGCGTCTGGATTTTTCTCTGCAAATGGTATAAAAAATGGTTTGCGGGGTTGAAATCACCAATTTCCCAGCGTTTAGGGAATGACAGACTTTTGTCAGAAAATCATCATTTTTTACACAGTTTTGGCGTTTTTCTGGGACATAGACTATTTTTGCTATTTTTTGTACTTTCAACCTCCTTCCAGTTAATGGTAGAAATGGGTGTGAAACCAATAATGAATCCTGGAAAGCTATACATTTTAGAAAAGTAGACAAAATACTGAATTCAGCAAGGGGTCATTTGTGTAGATCCATCAAGGTTTCTTTATAGAAACTAACAGTTAAATATAGGAGAAATTTAGTTGGAAAAAACAGCCTTGTGTGTCAACGTTTTCACCTGTAACTTCTTCTAATTATGACAGCTCTTTGAAAGCAATATACCGTTACATCTGTTGGACCTTCCTGGTTGTGGGGATATATAGGACTTGTAGGTTCACCAAGAACCCTACGAACCCAGAGTCAAAAACTGAGCAGCAATTAGCAATGGTTTTTTATTATGTTCCTGGTATATAGCAATTATTGTGGGAAAATGTATACATGGAAAAATCGGTATGAAAGACACCTATATATTTCTGAAATGGGAACAAATTATAGAGTTTAGAAACAGTACATATTGGCACATTTTCGAAATTGGGAATACTCATACTAGCATAAGAGTTATCGGTCATTTTTCAAAATGACTTTTTATACACAATGTCTTTCATTTGGAAGGCAGAATGCTTCAAAAAGTCCATAGGTAATAACTGTTGCTTTACAAATCAGAATTACCCTAAGTCTCCCAATAAAACTGGTATCTCACTTGTGTGGGTAGGCATAGTGCCCACGACAGGAAATGGCTCAAAACCCAACGTGAACACACCACATTTTCACAATGAAAATTTACCCTTTTTTTGCTAAGTGTCTAGCTGTAGTTATTTAACACTAGCTCTGCCGGCACCTAGGGAAACCTAGCAAACCTATACATTTTTGAAAACTAGACACCCAGGGGAATCCAGGATGGGGTGACTTGACTGCCTCCCACCAGGTTCTTGCAACCCTAAAAAATTGTCCAAAAAAAAACAATTTTCTCCACATTTCTGTGGTGGAAAGTTCTAGAATCTGTGTGGATCCATACATTTTCACCCACCCGCATTCCCCAAAGTCTTCCGAGAAAAAATGGTACCTCACTTGTGTGGGTCGGCCTAGTGCCCGCGACAGGAAACGGCGCAAAACGCAACGTGGACACACCTCAATTTCGCAGTGAAAGATGACCCTTTTTGGCAAAGTGCTTAGCTGTAGTTTTTGAACCCTAGCTCTGCCGGCACCTAGGGAAACCTACCAAACCTATACATTTTTGAAAACTAGACATCCAGGGGAATCCAGAATGTGGTGACTTGACTGCCTCCCACCAGGTTCTGTTACCCAGAATCCCTTGCAAACCTAAAATATTGACAAAAAAACACATTTTCCCCACATTTCTGTGATGGAAATTTCTGGAATCTGCGTGGATCCACACATTTCCATCCACCCCGCGTTCCCCAAAGTCTTACGAGAAAAATGGTACCTCACTTGTGTGGGTCGGCCTAGTGTCCGCGACAAACGGTGCAAAACGCTACGTGATCACACCTCAATTTCAAAGTGAAAAATTACCCTTTTTTGGCAAAGTGCCTAGCTGTAGTTTGTGAACCCTAGCTCTGCCGGCACCTAGGGAAACCTACCAAACCCACACATTTCTGAAAACTAGACACCCGGGGCTTCCAGGGAGGTATGGCTTGCGTGGATTCCCCAACGTTTCCTTACCCAGAATCCCCTTCAAACCTCAATTTTAGCAGAAAAAAAATCCCTTTTATTCGCACATTATTGTGTGGCAAAGTTGTGGCATCACCGGGCTCACACAAATTTCCCACCACCCAGCATTCCCCCAGGTATCCCGATAAAAATGATGCCTCACTTGTGTGGGAGGCCCAAGTACCCGCGACAGGCAAGGGCCCAAAACGTAGTGAGGCGACATCAAAATTGACTATCTCAAAACCACCTGGTTTTGCAAGGGGGGTCACCTGGGTTTCTGGCCCTGTGCTCGGCGGCCATTTAGGGAAACCTACCAAAACCACACATTTCTGAAAACTACTAGATACCTGGGGGCTTCCAGGGAGGTATGGCTTGCGTGGATCCCCCAATGTCTCCTTATCCAGAATCCACTGCAAACCTCAATTATAGCTAAACAAAATCACTGTTTTCATACATTTTTGTGTGGGAAAGTTGTGGCATCACCAAGCTTACACAAATTTCCCACCACCCAGCATTCCCCCAGGTCTCCTGATAAAAATGGGGCCTCACTTGTGTGGGAGGCCCAATTACCCGCGACAGGCAAGGGCCCAAAACATTTTTTGATAGGCAATGTTGATAGCGCCTATATATCGCCTATATAGTTAGTTGGACATTTCCCTCATACAAAACCAGAAAAAAACAGCTGTTATAGTTAGTTTAGTTAACTCGTACAAAACCATTGAAATTCCCCTGTTATAGTTAGTTCAGCTAACTATAACTCGCGCTCCCGCAATGCCATGCTGATGACGTCACATATTACATCACTCATGACATGGTCAGTGACATCACTCATGACATCACTGATGACATCTCAAATGACATCACTGATGACATCACTGATGACATCATCCATTGAATATGTGTTTTTCTGAAAATTACATATGTTTTATATATGTATATCTCAAGGTCGATGGAAGAATAAATGGGTATATAAGTGTCTAAATGGATGATTTGTTTTTGAAAAATTGATTGTATAACTGACTGATTGAGTGTATCTTAGTGAATACATGGCTTAATGAGTAATGTTTAAATATGTAAATATCTGTATCAGTCTCTCACTTTGTGTATAAGTGGCTGCATGGGTTGGTGAGTAGCTACATGAGTGTCTATATAGGTTATTAGTTGTTTTTTTGAGTATCAGTATGAGTGTCTGAGTGTCTGTATGGTTCGGTGGGGGCTATTACGTAGTGCATAGGTGCATGAACCAGTGACTCACTGTTTGTATGTGTTGAATACAGCATGTGTGCAGGACTGTATGGGTGGATGAGTGTGTGCATGGGTGTGTTAGTGAGTGAATGACTGTCGCAATAGTGTCTTTATGAGTAACTACATATGTTTTAAACTAGTATATGTGACTATTGGTGTATATAGGTGAGTATATTTGAGAGTGAGAGATTGAAAGAGTTCCTGTATGAATAAGTATGTGTTTCTATAAGTTATTGTTTAAAAGACTAAGTATGTGTAAGTTTCTGTAGAAGTAAGTGTGGTGGTGTGTGTATAACTGTATATGCAAGTAAATGGATGTTTGATTCATAATTAGCATGAGTGACTATGTGTGTGAGTAACTCTATGGATGAGTGGCGTTGTGTAACAGGATGTATAGGTGTATGAGTACATATGATGAGTGAGTACATGTATGAGTGACTGTATAGGACTTTTGGTGAATGAGTGGATGTGTATGTGGATCTTAGAATTACGGAATAGGTTGTTGTAACTGGTATTGGTATGTCCATTGTTTTGAAAATTTTAGTTTCTATTTTTGAATGTGTGTATCAAAGGTTATATTAGGGGGAGAGGAGGTCTGCCACTCTATCACAAGGATGATGTCATCAGTGATCTCATCAGTGATGTCATTTGAGATGTCATCAGTGATGTCATGAGTGATGTCACTGACCATGTCATGAGTGATGTAATATGTGACGTCATCAGCAGTGCATTGTGGGCACGCGAGTTATAGTTAGCTGAACTAACTATAACAGGGGAATTTCAATGGTTTTGTACGAGTAAAAAGTCCAGCTAACTATAACGCCCCTGAAACCTATGGTTTTTTCAGTGAATTTCTAAGGTTTTTTAAATGCTAATTTCTAACTATGCCTACAGAGATAGGACATGTGAAGAAAGAAGAAAAAACGCACAGAAAGAAATGCAGAAAGAAGCAACAGAAGTCCTCAAAGACAAAGAAAAGTGCAGGAAGAAGGATAACGTGCAGAAAGAACAAACAGAAGAGCAGAAAGAAGCCTTATTGCAAAATCATCCTGTACCCTCAACTTTTTCAGACGGATACTGGTGGTAACTGAGTCTGATTAACCAGTCCTAGAGCCAGTGCTATGTTAAAAGACACTCAGAATACAGTGAAAACACCTACATACACTAGGGAACACTATGCGCTGGGGTCCCCCTGTGATTAGCATGACCTCCTCTGTAGGCCCTAGTATATAATAGGGCAGGTGATTAAAACTAACTCTTAAAACGCATCACAGGGCGTGTTTGCACACGTCACCTCAGGCCCTGTCCCCTCCCTTCCCCACTGTGTAAACACGCCCTGTGGCCGTTTTAAGTTGGGAGATTAAGTCCCCATGAATCCTGAGGGTCCCTAGGGTCCAACTAGACCACTAGGTACCTCCAGTAAGCGCCACATAGCTGCGTTGCAGAGAAATGTAAAAAGGGGCACGGCATAGACCACCTCTCTGCAACGCAACGCAGTGGTGCTTACTGGAAGCACCTGGTGGGCTAGTTGGCCCCCCAGGGTCCCTCAGGATTGAAGGGGAATTTTTTCCCCAACTTAAAACGCGCCACAGGGCGTGTTTGCACACGTTAACTCAGGCCCATTCCCCTCCCTTCACCACTGTGTAAACACGCCCTGTGGCCATTTTTAGTTGGGAGACTAAGTTCATTTGAATCCTGAGGGTCCCTAGGGTCCAACTAGCCCACTAGGTACCTCCAGTAAGCGCCACAGAGCTGTGTTGCAGAGAGGTGTAAAAAGTGGCACGGCATGGACCACCTCTCTGCAACGCAGCTCAGTGGCGCTTACTGGAAGCACCTGGTGGGCTAGTTAGCCCCCAGGGGCCCTCAGGATTGAAGGGGAATTATTTCCCCAACTCAAAACGCGCCATAGGGTGTGTTTGCACACATCACCCAGGCCCCGTCCCCTTCCTTCCCCACTGTGTAAACACGCCCTGTGGCCGTTTTTTAAGTTGGGAGATTAAGTCCCCTTGAATCCTGAGGGTCCCTAGGGGCAAAATAGCCCACTAGGTATGTCCATTAAGCGCCATTGCAGAGAGGTGTAAAAAGGGGCACGGCCTGCACCACCTCTCTGCAACGCAGAGCAGTGGCGCTTACTGGAAGCACCTGGTGGGCTAATTGGCCCCCAGGGTCCCTCAGGATTGAAAGGGAATTATTTCCCCAACTTAAAACGCGCCACAGGGCATGTTTGCACATGTCACCTCAGGCCCCGTCCCCTCCCTTCACCACTGTGTAAACGCGCCCTGTGGCCGTTCTAAGTTGAGAGATTAAGTCCCCTTGAATCCTAAGGGTCCCTAGGGTCAAACTATCCCACTAGGTACCTCCAGTAAGTGCCACAGAGCTGCGTTGCATAGAGGTGTAAAAAGGGGCGTGGCCTCAGAACACCTGTCTGCAACGCAGCTCCCTGGCGCATACTGGAGATACCTCTTGGGCTAGTTGGCCCTCAGGGACCCTCAGTATTGAAGGGGAATTAATTCCCCAACTTACAACTGGCCAGGGGGCGCGTTTGCAGAGTGCTGCAAGGAGGGGGCGTGGCGGTCTTTTATTTATTTTATTTTTTTAAGAAGGAGGGCTGTGTGGCCCCCCCCCTCTTTTTCTAATTTATTGGCCCTGGGGACCCCATCCCCCAGGTCCTGCACCCTAATTTTTTTTGTTGAAAAAATAAATTTGGCCCTCCCAAGGCCTTAATCGGCCCCGGGGACCCCAACCCCTGGGGCCGGACTTTGTTTTTTATTATTTTAAAAAATATATATATTTATAGAAACACCTAGGACATGCTGGACAAACCGTATGTACCTATCACCATGACGATTTGTGTGATATTCATTAAAAGGCGACTATGCATACAATGAATCCACGTGGAATGTATTTACACCGCTAGTGAAGCTCTGACGTGTCTGACGCCCTACCGTGCCTAATACCGGCGGGGGTACTCTCCAAGTAGACACCCTTGTCGTTTATTTATACAAACATGGATAGCTATTGACGGGCACATTTAATACACACGCACATAAATCCATTCAAAGGGGATTCGACAAAAATTCGACCAAACTATGCAATAAACCCCCCTCACGGTTAATAAAACACACATCCACCGCCGGATGTGTAATACTTTTAATTTTACTCTCTGTAAAGGAGACCAACCTCACTTGAGATTCACAGCGTGCTCCTGGCTGAGCCCAATGCTGTGTTACACCCACCAGTTCCCCCCGAGTGCCACACACCTCTGTGTTGTATTCCACCAGCTAGTGCGTGTGTAATGACACTCTCTAGCCTATGTGCACTGTAACACCACCCCGTGAATATGTCATGCCACACTTGCCTTCACACAGGTTATATTGCCCCATCTAACGTGCCTTCCTCGATGCCTATGTTATAACGCACAGCGCTATGCCATGCATATTACAATCTGGGATCCATGGGCCCGATTCACAGAACTAACTTAAGACAAAATCCAAAACTTACTACCATTTTGGTATTCACAGAAGGCACTTACTCATTTTGGTATTCACAGAAGGCACTTACTCATTTCGGTATTCACAGAAGTTAGGAGTCCTAACTTTAGGACTCCTAAATGCCTTCTGTGAATACCGAAAGTCTTAAAATTAGGATTTTTCGCAGTTTAGTAGTAGTATAGTTAGGACTCCTAACTTTAGGACTCCTAAATGCCTTCCGTGAATACCGAAAGTCTTAAAATTAGGATTTTTCTCAATTTAGTAGTCCTAAGTTTAGGACTCCTAACTTTAGGACTCCTAAATGCCTTCTGTGAATACCGAAAGGCTTAAAATTAGGATTTTTCTCAGTTTAGTAGTAGTATAGTTAGGACTCCTAACATTAGGACTCCTGAATGCCTTCTGTGAATACCGAAAGTCTTAAAATTAGGATTTTTCTCAATTTAGTAGTCCTAAGTTTAGATTTAGGACTACTAAATTGAGAAAAATCCTAATTTTAAGACTTTCGGTATTCACAGAAGGCATTTAGGAGTCCTAAAGTTAGGAGTCCTAACTATACTACTACTAAACTGAGAAAAATCCTAATTTTAAGACTTTCGGTATTCACAGAAGGCATTTAGGAGTCCTAAAGTTAGGACTCCTAACTTCTGTGAATACCGAAATGAGTAAGTGCCTTCTGTGAATACCAAAATGAGTAAGTGCCTTCTGTGAATACCAAAATGGTAGTAAGTTTAGGATTTTGTCTTAAGTTAGTTCTGTGAATCGGGCCCCATATCTTTGTCACAGTGCATATGCAATGTTACACTCCCCAGCACATATTTTATATTACAACTTTAGAGACTAGCTAGGTTACACAACACTACCCTGTGCATATTACACTCCAAGGTGCATATCGCATAGCACGCGCTAGTGCCTGTGCTATCTTGCGCTCTCCAATGAATCTGTCATTGTGCACAATGTATTGCATATTATATTTCACGCCCCGGTTCATCTTATAGCACACTTTTTGGGGCATAGTTTATACCATATACTATATCTAGTTTTCATTTTCAATCGTGCTCTCAGGACTATGTTCTGTATAACACTGCGCCCACCTACCCTTTTCACGGGCATTACATTTTGCGATGGGGTGGAGGGTCAGGGGGTGTTTCTGCCAAGTGAGCCCAGAGTCAAAGTCACAAACGTCCTCTTCTTCCTGAGTAAAAGTGAGATTATGTTGCATACTTGTTCATATTTTAAGTAGTTCGCACAGACACACATTTTAAAAACAATAAAGTTCCTAATACCCACCTTCTCTGAACAGTTAGCTTGCTGCCCCATTCACCTCCTCCCTATCCTCTGTTGTCTGAATCCATGGACTAGCCTCCTCCCTCCTTCCATGCATGGTCTGATGTGCTGCCACTGCCCTCCATTTAGCATGATGTACCAGTCCACTCCTCCTGCCCTCCATTGCCCAATTCTATGGCCCATCATTGACCTCCTGCTTAGCCTCTGTGCTTAGCTTACTGCCCCTATTCTCCTTCCCCCTGCCCTCCGATGTCTTTGTGCATGTCCCTGCTCCATCCTTTTTGTCTACCATGTTCCATGGACCTGCCGCTCCGATCTACTCTGAGTGTTCTGTTGAGCTGCCACTCCCCTCCCACATGCCTAGCATTGTCAGATGAATGTAACCTGTCCCTGCCACCTCCACCCTGCCTGTCCACATGCCATGCCCCTATCCCCTTCCTCTTGTCCTCCATGATCCATTTTACTGCCACACCCTTCTGCCCTCCCTGGTCTGTTGTGCTGCAACTGCTCCTCCTGCCTGCCCCGCGTGGTCTGTTGTGAGGCCCCTTCCCCTGAACTCTCTTGTCTGTGCCCAGGTCCTGACCCTCCCTTCTATCCTCCATGGTCCTTTGTGCATGCCCCTGCACCCTCCTTCTTGCCCATCATAGCTATTGTGCTGCCACTAAACCTCCCGCTTGCCATGCATGGTCTTCTGTGCTGCCATGGCCCCTCCCACCTTCCCTGTGTGGTCAGCTAGCTGCCCCTGACCCCCTCTCACCTTCCCTCCATGGTCTGTGTGTATGCCATCATAGTCTCACTGCTGCTCTCCATGATGTATCTTGTTTCTAGTGCCCATCCTACCTGACCTCCATGGTCATCTTGCTGCTCCTGCCCTGCCCCCTTGCCCCCAGCCCTCTGTTTCCATGTGCAGACCCCTATTCCCTCCCTCCTGGCTTGTCTGTTCCATTGTAATGCCCCTGATCCGTCCATCCTGCCCTTTAGGGTCTATTATGCTGCAGCTTTCTCTCCTGTCTGTCCATTATGGCCAGCTAGCTACCATTGCCTCTTTCCCCTCTGTTCTCTGTTATCCATTTGCATGGCCCTGTTCCCTCCCTATTGCTTTCTATGGATTGTTGTGCTGCACTCCCGTCCCGCATGCCCTTTGTGGTGTATTGTGCTGCTGCAAACCCTGATGCCTGCCCTGTAGGGTCAGTTTGGTGCACCTCTCCATGTCCCTCCTGTCCTCTGTTATCCGAGTCCATGTCCCTACCCCAATTCCTCCTGCCTACCATGATCCAATGTATCATACTTCCGAACATTTTGAACTTGGTAAGAGGGAGATTTTGAAAAAAAACTTGGGTATTGATTTTCCCCTTTGAGTTACATTGAAAAAGAGGAGATTGTAGACAGGAGACAGATCAAATAAAGCCCATTTGGGCTTAAAAACATTGGACGTTTCCTGGCTGAAACGGGTCTTTTGGCATGTATGGTTGTACTACCACTGCCTCTTCATTCTGCCCACAATGGTCTATTATATTGCCACAACCTCTCTTGCCAGTCCTGTATTGTTGGTTTGTTGCCCCTGCCCCCTTTCCACTGCCCTCCATAGTCTGTTGTGCTGCACTGCCCTTCCTGCCTGCCCAGTGTGGTCTTCAATTTTCAGAGTCCGTGCCCCTGGCCTCTGCCTCTCAACTGTATCCCAATGAACAACTAGATTGCTAACATTCTATATTTATTATAAAAGTGTGGAACGCCTGACGTCATCTTGATGTAATCGAAACTGTAATACCTAGAGCATTTCCTTTAGAAATTACATATATGAGAGGGTCTTATTTGCATCCAAATTATGGTTAGTGCTCTAAAAAACTAAAATGAGGACATATTTTCTGAGTTTTCAAAAAGCGACAAAGAATTTGTAATCTTTATGTTTTTTTATCCAGTTGACCACTTGATTAAATGTTGCACCTAGGGGAGAGGATGTGGTGTTACTTCCAGAGCTGCAGACTTTGCAACTGGGGAACCAGGTTGGAGTTTCTGCTTCAGCTCAACATTCTGTGATACTGGTCAAATTACTTAATCTCCCCATGTCTACAACCAAAATGAAATTGATCTTGTGTGATGTAACCAATGCTCATGTAAAGCACTCCAATACCTGACAAGTCTGCACTATATAAAACTGCAAATACACAAAAAATAGGTGTTTTGCACACTTCTGTCATTGGGCTATACTTTGGCTACATCTGGGTGATATTTGGGCTACATTTGGGCTCTTTTGTCTCTGGTGGCCATCTTGGGAGATTTATTTATTATGAAGTTTCCTAATTTCCTCATTTACTGCAGTCTCCACAGTAGGAAATACTTTCAGTTTTTTATTTTGGTTCCATCAAGAAGGCATTCAGATGTGTCACACATTTGCCATAAATTCTGAATGTTAGCACTCTAGTTGCTCATTAGATCACTGTAGTAAAGCTACTGCTCACCAGGGAAGTCTGCTGCTGTTATTCAAAGTGCATGTTTCATTCTGCATGTCAGAATTTTTTTATGAAATAGAAGAGGATTTGAGAAGTCAAAATGTGCCCTAATTTTTCTTTCTGCAGCACTAATCATAATTTCAATGGGAAAATGAACCCCCTCATTTTGTTCCTTTGTAAATTAAATGTTTTAAGTGTTACCACTTTATTCCAATAAAGATGGCTTCAGGTGTGCCATACATTTGTCATAAGTAAGACTGTTAGCGCTCTAGTTGTTCGTTAGAACACTCTGGGACATTCTGTCATTGGGCTATACTTGGGCTGCTTTTTGGTGATATTTGGGCTACATTTGGGCTCTTTTGTCTCTGGTGGCCATCTTGGGAGATTTATTTGTTATGAAGTTTCCTAATTTCCTCATTTACTGCAGTCTCCTCAGTAGGAAATACTTTCAGTTTTTCACTTTGATTCCATCAAGAAGGCATTCAGATGTGTCACACATTTGCCATAAATTCAGAATGTTAGCACTCTAGTTGCTTATTAGATCACTGTAGTAAAGCTACTGCTCACCAGGGAAGTCTGCTGCTGGTTTTGAAAGTGTATGTTTCAGTCTGCATGTCAGAATTTTTTAATGAAATAGAAGAGGATTTGAGAAGTCACTCAAAATGTGCCCTAATTTTTCTTTCTGCAGCACTAATCATACTTTCTATGGCAAAATGAACCCCCTCATTTTGTTCCTTTTTAAATTAAATGTTTTAAGAGTTACCACTTTATTCCAATCAAGATGGCTTCAGGTGTTGAATACGTTTGTCATAAGTAGGACTGTTAGCGCTCTAGTTGTTCTTTAGAACACTATGGGAAGCTGCAATAGAACACAAAGGAATCAACTGACAGTCTCTGCCCTTGTTGTATGTACATGTTTTACTGAGAATGTCAGACTTCATTCTTACATGACTGAGAAAGATAATGTGAATTTACAGAAAATATGCTCTCAGTTTAGCTTATAGATCACCTTCCAAACCTCTGTGGGAAAAGCATGAGAAAATAGTTTCTCTCAAACATGATTCATGATATCACTGCAGAAGGCTTTTTCACATGGTAAAATCACCTTAGAACACACCACAATTCCTAAAATGAGTATGGTACCATCAACAAATGGTTTATAGTGTAACTAAAGTCTTAAAACCTTCTATTAACTGCAATGCTTTTTAATGAGGTGCTATCATGTATATTGGTCCCAAGATGGCTGCCAACACTTCTTGGATGAAGTGCAGACAGCCAATCAGATCTCACAAAGAGATGTGTGGTTAGGCACCTCACAGATATATATGTGATTGTTTTTTTTTTTGCTCAGGAACTACTGAACAGATTTACACCATTTAAGCAAAAGGCACGAGTCTGAACTGAGGACTACTTCTTTGCCAAATTTGGTGTAATTCCGTTCAGCAGTTTGGGCTGTAGCTGCGTCAACAGGTCCTATGGGAAAATGTATGGGGAAAACGCGTTTTGGGACCCCCCTTTTTTCTCGGTCCCCGCTTGACGAATCACCGTGAAATTTTTAAGATAGGAGCGGACCGGAGCTGGCCAAAAGTTTGGAAAATTTCGCGAAGATTCGTCAATCGGCGCAAACGTTATTCCAAATAGAATGTTGCGGATTTCCTATGGAAAATAGGTCCTAACTATAACTACCTACTGGCGACTGCCAGTAGGTAATATATACAAACATACATATATATAAATGCATATGCATTATATATGTGCATATGTGTGTGTGTAGAGAGAGGTAGAGAGGTAGAGAGTAGAGAGTGAGCAGTAGAGAGTAGTAGAGAGTAGTAGAGAGTAGTAGAGAGAGTAGCAGAGAGTGAGTAGTAAAGAGTAGTAAAGAGTAGTAGAGAGTGAGTTGTAGAGAGTAGTAGAGAGTGAGTATTAGAGAGTGAGTAGTAGAGAGTGAGTAGTAGAGAGTAGTAGAGAGTGAGTAGTAGAGTGAGTAGTAGAGAGTAGTAGAGAGTAGTAGAGTGTGAGTAGTAGAGAGTAGTAGAGAGTGAGCAGTAGAGAGTGAGTAGTAGAGAGTAGTAGAGAGTAGAAGAGAGTGATTAGCAGAGAGAGTAGTAGAGAGTGAGTAGTAGAGTGAGTAGTAGAGAGTAGTAGAGAAAGAGTAGTAGAGAGTGAGTAGTAGAGAGTAGTAGAGAGTGAGTAGTAGAGAGTGTGTAGTAGAGAGTGAGTAGAAGAGAGTAGTAGAGAGTAGTAGAGAGAGTAGTAGAGAGTGAGTAGTAGAGAGTAGTAGAGAGTGAGTAGTAGAAAGTAGTAGAGAAAGAGTAGCAGAGAGAGAGTAGTAGAGAGTGAGTAGTAGAGCGTAGTAGAGATTGAGTAGTAGAGAGTTAGTAGAGAGAGAGTAGTAGAGTAATAGAGAGTGAGTAGTAGACAGTGAGTAGTAGAGAGTAGTGGAGTAGTAGAGAGTGAGTAGTAGAGAGTAGTAGAAAGTGAGTAGTAGAGTGAGTAGTAGAGAGTAGTAGAGAGTGAGTAGTAGAGTGAGTACTAGAGAGTAGTAGAGAGCAAGTAGTAGAGAGTGTATAGTAGAGAGTGAGAATTAGAGAGAGTAAGAGAGAGTAGCAGAGTAGTAGAGAGTGAGTAGTAGAGTGAGTAGTAGAGAGCGAATAGTAGAGAGTGAGTAGTGGAGAGTGAGCAGTAGAGCGTGGTAGAGAGTGAGTAGTAAAGAGTGAGTAGTAGAGAGTAGTAGAGAGTGAGTAGTAGAGAGAGAGTAGTAGAGAGAGAGTAGTAGAGAGTGAGTAGTAGAGAGAGAGTAGTAGGGAGTGAGTAGTAGAGTAGTAGAGTAGTAGAGAGTGAGTGGTAGAGAGTAGTAGAGTGAGTAGTAGAGAATAGTAGAGAGTGAGTAGTAGAGAGAGTAGTAGAGTAGTAGAGTAAGTAGTAGAGAGTGAGTAGTAGAGAGCGAGTAGTAGAGAGTGAGTAGTTGAGAGTAGTAGCATGAGTAGTAGAGAGTGAGTAGTAGAGAGAGAGTGGTAGAGAGTAGTAGAGAGTGAGTAGTAGAGTAGTAGAGTGTGAGTGGTAGAGAGTAGTAGAGAGTAGTAGAGTGAGTAGTAGAGAGTAGTAGAGAGTGAGTAGTAGAGAGTGAATAGTTGAGAGTAGTAGAAAGTGAGTAGTAGAGAGTGAGTAGTAGAGAGTAGTAGCGAGTGAGTAGTAGAGAGTGAGTAGTAGAGAGTAGTAGAGTAGTAGAGAGTGAGTAGTAGAGAGAGAGTAGTAGAGAGTGAATGGTAGAGAATAGTAGAGAGTAGTAGAGTGAATAGTAGAGAGTAATAGAGAGTGAATAGTAGAGAGAAGTAGAGAGTGAGTAGTAAAGAGAGAGTAGTAGAGAGTAGTAGAGAGTGAGTAGTAGAGAGTAGTAGAGAGTGAGTAGTAGGGAGAGAGTAGTAGAGAGTAGTAGAGAGTGAGTAGTAGAGTAGTAGTCAGTCAGTGTCAGTCAGTTAGTGTCAGTCAGTGAGTCAGTGTCAGTCAATCAGTGTCAGTCAGTGTCAGTCAATCACTGTCCGTCAGTCAGTGTCAGTCAATCAGTGTCAGTCAGTGTCAGTTAGTCAGTCAGTCAGTGGCAGTCAATCAGTGTCAGTCAGTCCGTTTCAGTCAATCAGTGTCAGTGTCAGTCAGTGTCAGTGTCAGTCAGTGTCAGTCAATCAGTGTCAGTCAGTGTCAATCAGTCAGTGTCAGTCAGTCAGCGTCAGTCAGTCAGCGTCAGCTAGAGCAGCTCGGCTGACCTGGTTCTCTGGCTCCAGAGCTGCTCTGCTGACCTGGTTCTCTCCCTCTAGAGCAGCTCTGCTGACCTGGTTCTCACCCTCTAGAGCAGCTCTGCTGACCTGGTTCTCTGGCTCTAGAGCAGCTCTGCTGACCTAGTTCTTAGGCTCTAGAGCAGCTCTGCTGACCTGGTTTTCTGGCTCTACAACAGCTCTGCCGACCTGGTTCTCTGGCTCTAAAGCAGCTCTGCTGACCCAGTTCTATGGCTCTAAAGCAGTTCTGCTGACCTGGTTCTCTGGCTCTAGAGCTGCTCTGCTGACCTGGTCCCTTGGCTCTAAAGCAGCTCTGCTGACCTGGTTCTCTCCCTCTAAAGCAGCTCTGCTGACCTGGTTCTCTCGCTCTAAAGCAGCTCTACTGACCTGGTTTCTCTGACTCTACAGCAGCTCTGTTGACCAGGTTCTCTGGCTCTAGAGCAGCTCTGCTGACCTGGTTCTTAGGCTCTAGAGCAGCTCTGCTGACCTGGTTCTCTGGCTCTAAAGCAGCTCTGCTGACCTGGTTCTCTGGCTCTAAAGCAGCTCTGCTGACCTGGGTTTCTGGCTCTAGAGCAGCTCTGCTGACCTGGTTCTCTGGCTCTAAAGCAGCTTTGCTGACCTGGTTCTCTCCCTCTAAAGAGCTCTGCTGACCTGGTTCTCTGGCTCTAAGGCAGTTCTGCTGACCTGGTTCTCTGCCTATAGACTAGAGCAGCTCTGATGACCTGGTTCTATGACTCCAAAGCAGCTCTGCTGACCTGGTTCTCTGGCTCTGGAGCAGCTCTGCTGACCTGGTTTTCTGGCTCTAAAGTAGTTCTGCTGACCTGGTTCTCTCCCTCTAAAGCAGCTCCGCTGACCTGGTTTGTCTGGCTCTACAGCAGTTCTGCTGACCTGGTTCTCTGCCTCTAGAGCAGCTCTGCTGACCTGGTTCTATGGCTCTAAAGCAGCTCTGCTGACCTGGTTTTCTGGCTCTAAAGTAGTTCTGCTGACCTGGTTCTCTCCCTCTAAAGCAGCTCCGCTGACCTGGTTTGTCTGGCTCTACAGCAGCTCTGCTGACCTGGTTCTCGGCCTCTAGAGCAGCTCTGCTGACCTGGGTCTCTGGCTCTAGAGCAGCTCTGCTGACCTGGGTCTCTGGTTCTAGAGCAGCTCTGCTGACCTGCTTCTTAGTCTCTAGAGCAGCTCTGCTGACCTGGTTCTCTGGCTCTACAACGGCTCTGCTGACCTGGTTTCTCTGGCTCTACAGCAGCTCTGCTGACCTAGTTCTCTGCACTCACAATGCACGCACCCGACTTCGCGAAAATATATTTAAAAATAATATAAGTTTATTATAAGTACAAATATATTATTTTTATGAATATCTTAGATAATCTCTTGCCCTAATATGTATATTAAAGACACATACAATCATTTTGGAACATACATTTTTTTTGCAGGAGTCGCGCACTCAGCGCGCCCCAGCACGTATAGGACGTCACGCGGGACCCGCAACCACGCAAGCATCTCGTACCGTAATGCGGATGTGTCGCGAATGCGCGGGAACAGGGGTCACGGACTGGTGACATACCAATCACGCACATCAAGTAATATTAAATGTATATGATGTAACTGAAAAACATGCAGCCGTCGCACACCGTACGCGGATCCTTCATGACTTTTCTAAAATGGCGGCTAGAATGCGCGCACCCACCGTGATGTGTATGCTTTGAGTGCACGACTCCGAAAAACAATTTTTTTTTTTAAAGAAAATAATATAAATATATTAAAATAAAAAATGAAAACATTGAAAATTAATCAATATTTCAGTTTGAATTTTATTAAGTTTTTTTTGCAATTTTCAGAAAAGTATATAATGTTATTTAATGAATAACATTTTTATAAATAAACAGTTAAAAAACTGTAGAAAATCAGTACAAAAAATAGGTATAACTACCATCACACTTAAAAATTAACATGTAAAAAACCTTTGAAATTCACTGAAAAAAACATAGGTTTCAGAGACGTTATAGGTAGAAATTAGCATTTAAAAAAGCTTTGAAATTCACTGAAAAAACCATAGGTTTCAGAGACGTTATAGTTAGAAATTAGCATTTAAAAAACCTTAGAAATTCACAGAAAAAAACATAGGTTTTTAGGGGTGTTATAGTTAGCTGACCATTTCACTCGTACAAAACTATAGAAATTCCTCCGTTATAGTTAGTTCTGCTAACTATAACTTGCACGCCCGCAATGCACTGCTGATGATGTCACATATTGCATCATTCATGACATGGTCAGTGACATCACTGATTACATCACTGATTACATCTCAAATGACATCACTGATGACATCATCCACGTGACAATCTGATACACCTCATCATACACTAGTATAACCTTTGATCACTCACTGTAAAATACATTGTACCATATTTGAATCCATTGACACACCAATACCAGCTACTACATACAGACTCACTGATTCCTAAGTCTACACACACAACTACCCATTCAATAAAAGAATCATTTATACATGCAGTCACTAATTAATAGAACACTATCAAATGCACTTATACACATATATAGACATTGACACATCAGCAGTCATCTTAGTCGGTTATGCAGTCATCCTACTCACTCATGAAAAAAATTAATCACACTTACATTTACTCACTTACACAATTATCCAACAACACCTCATTTATTCAAACACATAGTTACTCATAGTTAATATGTTAAAAAATCACCATTACAATTATACACTCATTCATATAGTCACCCTCACAATCACTGACTCTTACACATACTTATTTATATACCCCAACTCTCACATACAATGCCTTTTATTTTTTTACTTTGTTGAAGATGTACAACTAAAACATATATTCACTCACCAACACACAAATAAATACACTCATTCACCCAAACAACTGTTTCCACATGCACTCTTAAACCTATACATCTAGTCAATCAACCATTCACACATCTATGCATAGAGTTACACACACACCATCCAACCACACACAAACTCAGTGTCCCATACAAATCCTCACCCAACTAATCAATAACTAATATACACACTCATGCAGTTAGTGACCAACTTATGCAGCATGTTTCAACAACAGAGACAGTGATGCACACATTCACATAGTTTAGTTACTAATCCATGTATTAAGTGAGACACTTTTAATTACTCACTTAAACAGACAGTCAGACAGCTACTAAATCCTCCATCCAGACAGTTATATATCCACTCAATCTTCAATACAGATTGGTATATATATAATACATATTTAAATTTCAAACTAAACCACATTCACTGGATGATGTCATCAGTGATGTCATTTGAGATGTCATCAATGATGTCATCAGTGATGTCACTGACCATGTCATGAATGATGCAATATGTGACGTCATCAGCAGTGCATTGCGGGCGCGCAAGTTATAGTTAGCAGAACTAACTATAACGTAGGAATTTATATGGTTTTGTACGAGTGAAATGGCCAGCTAACTATAACACCCCTGAAACCTATGTTTTTTTCTGTGAATATATATATATGTCATACATACTGACAGTTGCCAGTATGTAGCTATTGTTAGGACCTAGTTTGCACAGGAACAGCATTTTGTGCTTTGCTAATAACCTTGTTGCTGCGTGACGAATCTTCACGAACTTTTCAAAACTAGTTTTTAGGTGATTTGTGAAATGGGGGTGTGGAAAAGTGGGGTTCCAAAGCATGTTTTCCCCATGCAATTTCCCATAGGGATTTTAAACACGACTACAGCCTGAACTGCCGAACAGCCTTACACCAGAATTGGCAGATAGCTAGATATTGGCCCTGAAAGAGTACTTTTTGAAATTTGGTGTAAACCTGTTCAGTAGTTTTGGAGTTATTAAACAAAAGTAGATTTATGTATATCAAGAGACACAGATCCATAATGGGGGATCCATGGGCCAACAGCAATGCCATGATTGGCTGGTTGCAACATGAAAGAAAAGTTGTGGCCACTGTTTTATCAATTGGGACACAGCCCCCAAGGGAGAGAAATAAAGTGTAAATGGGATGCATACTGGGTCAGGGTACCTCTATGGGACTGATGGAGGGGTCTGTGAGGGACTTCTCATGGGCAAGAAATTGTCCCAAAACATTTTTTGGGGGTGCACAAGGATCAGTGGATCTACTGCTGCGCTCAGCGTGGCCCCATGTAAATCCATGGCAGATCCATGAATCCAAATCCCCCCCAAAAAATACACTCACTCACAAACCCACTCACATACTTACTCACACGCACGCCACTTATACACCTACACACCCACTCACAAACCTACTCACACATCCATACTGCCACTCACACACCCACTCAGAGACCCAGAACACCACTAACACACCCACTTACAGATACACACACCCACTCACACACCTACTCACACAGCTACGTAAACACCCATGCAACCACTTATATGCCTCCTTACACACCTGTACAGCTACTCACACATCCACTCAGAGACCTACAAAATCACTGACACACCCACTCACAGACCCACACAGCCAGTCACACATGTACTCACACAGCCACTGACACACTCACTTGACCACCCACACAATCACTCACACACCTATACAGCGACTTACACACCCACTAACAGACCCAGAAAACTACTCAGACACCCATGCAACCACTCGCACACCCAATTAGAGTGCCAAAGAACCACTCACATACCCACTCACAGATCCAGAGAGGAACTCACATACCCACTCACACAATCACATGCCCACAAGCACACTCATACAGCAACTCACACACCCACTCACAGACCTCCACAGCCAGTCACACATGCACTTACACACCCACCACACATTGACACACCCACTTACACACCCAAACAACTGCTCAGGCAGTCACTCCCCCTCACCATGCACTGTCAATCTCCCCACATATTTGATTACTCTTGACTTCTTCTGTGACAACATTGATAATATCACTTTAACATTAGCAGTAAAATTATTGCTGAGAAAACTGTGCATGGCGAGGGCCTGAGTTATAATTACATTAGAGCACGAGTTATAGTTACTTGAGATAACTATAACAATATGTGTTGCATTTCTATGGTTTTGTGTGTGTAAAACCTGATCCTAACTATAAAGTCCCTGTAACCTTTGGTTTTTAGTAATTTCTAAGGTTTTTTTAAATTGTATTTCCTAACTACAACATCCCTGTAACCTGTGTTTGTTTCAGTGAATTGTTAGGGTTTTTCAATTCTATTTCCTAACTATAACATCCCTGTAACATTAGTTTTTTTTGTGAAATTTGCAAGGGTAGTTTTGCGTTTCTGGCCTCGGGTGATTGGCTCTGCAGCGGTTGATTCACCCCTCATTAAATCCTGCTGTGCTGCCTGAATTAAGTCTGGCAGCACAGTAGGAGACTCTTTCAAACAAAATTCTGCCCCTGATGTCATGAAAGGGCTGGTGTGAATGTGAGTCTTCACAGCACAGTGATAAATATGCATGCTCAACCAACCCTCTCTCAAAACTAGGACATTTCTTTATTACATTTATTAAATATCGGGACACCAGGCCAATCATCGAAAAACCTGTACTGTCTGGCTAATCCGGGACATCTGGTCAACTTACCAGTGTGTTGAATCCCTAAGCTTATTGTTAGATTTGTATTCATACAGGACAACACAAATCGAACATGTAGAAAAAATGCCAATACAGCCCTGCACCAGGAAATGTAAATTTGCATTTTACTGAAAAAACAATACAATTCATATAAACAAAAAAAAAGCATAAGCATGTTACTCCTAAAAATTAATCTGGGTCCAATGAAATTCTCAATAATAGTCCTGTTGGGTTGGATGTAACTGATAGCAATGAGGCAATTTTTCCTACTTTCACTACAGGGAGCCATATACCATTAAACACTAGTACTGTTTTCAGAGCCCCTAGATTGGCATCTCGGAATGTAGCTGGAGAAAAGGTTGAAAGATTTCACATGGGTGGCTTGCATATCTTAAAACCTTCACCCTAATTTGTCTCCAGGAGACATGGGAGACAGAGGGATCCTTTTATCTGGATGGATAAAAGTTATTTTTCAACCCTGCTGGCCCTCTTCGAGGGGATGTCCCAAAAGCGGTTTGCAAACCCTGGTCTCTCTATCATTACATTGTAAGTAGGGGTGGCAGTGAACTTCACTTCGCCGGCGGAGTTCATGGAGTTTTGGCACTCCATGTTTCACTTGGAGCGCAGACTTTGTCGAAAAATTCTGCCACCCACTATTTGAGTGGAGTTTACCTGTGTGCCACTCATCCCTACTCTCCATCAGCATCCAGTCTCTTTGTTCTCTGGCTTTCACTATGCCATGTCTGTCTGTCATTCTCTTTGCCTCATCATGCTTGCTCTCTAGAAAGACAGACATGTTCTGTTGACTCAGGGAGAAAAAAGAAAAACTCTTCAAGCCCAAAAGTTTGAGTACTGCATCAAGAAAGTGGGCATGACTGGGGCACGTATTCAGGGTAAATCCTGCCAAAGACTCCAGAGGGACTCGCATGAGTGGATATAGCTGACAAATACAGCTGTTTTACCTCCTTTCACCAACTCTTCCAGGTTTCAAAGTAGTGCTCGATACCCTGGTTCAGCCTATTTACAACTGAGTCAAAGAGAAAGAAAATGTGATTTGTCCAGGATTAAAAAGGGCTCCTAACAGGGAAATTGGGATTCAAATTCTGGTATCCTTGCTCATTCTTTTTACGAACCTATATATGTACTTATTTGTTTTATTCAGTAACTGTGCTGATAGCAAGCGTTTGCAATACCCTGATATAGCAGAGAACAGGTCAGGTGTCCTTTGTGTAGCGCCTTACATGGCATTTAACTCGTTTCAAAGCACTCTCAATTGTTGCAGGTCAAGGACCGGAGTCAAGGTGCCACTTAATGCTGATAACTGTGCTTCAAATCCCAACCACCTCCCCACTGATATTCCATGCTTTGATTTTCCCAAGATCACACAGCTTTGCTCAGTTATGAGGCAGTCAGGACTTCTGATTCCACATCAGGTGCTAACACCACCAGATACCCAAAGTATGAAAGAGAGCAGGGAAGGAATGTGGCTGGAGTGTACGGTTCAAGGGTTGGTCCGACGAGAATTAATAGGGTTCCAGATATTGACTACACCAAAGTAATGGCCACAAGGCGCCCACTGACATAGTTGTGGATGGATGGCTGGATGAATAGACTTGAAGAGAAGGGTCCTGTTATTTGAATGGCGTCAAACTGCCTTCTGCTTCTATGGTGAATAGAATCATTTATCATATATATATATATATGTGTGTGTGTGTGTGTGTGTAATGGGTTTGTATGTACCTATAACAGTTAATTATCTTTACAAAATGTTACACTCTATGAAAAAAACAAATCAGACAGACTTAACTTACTATAACAAAAGAAACAACTAATCTCTTCATGCAGGTCGTTGTTTAGACAGGTCGTTCTTTAGACTAGGTAGTTGTAAATGCAGTAGTGGTTGAGGGATCGTGGTTCAGGCCCCTCGTTGTTAAAGAGTAGTGGTGAAGGTTGTTTCCCAACTGAATCATCTCAAGGTGGAAGCCCGTCCTCTTATGGATAGTTTGATGAATGGCTGAATGAATAAACTTTTATAAAAATGGCTATGCTACGTAAAGGGCTTATGGCACACCTCTTCTGAATGGATAAATAGCCTTGTACAGAATGACGCAGCCCAATTGCCTTAAAGTGCCTGCAGAATTAATAGATGTGAACAGAAAAACTCTGTTCACTGAATCTCCTCAAGGTGCCCATTTTTCAAGCGAATGTGCTTGAGTAGCAGGCACTCATTCAACACTGCAAATAACAGGTGTTATTTACCAATTGAGAGATATGGCCATCAGAGGGACAAAGATCTCTGTTGGTCTAGCAATTTTCAGAGTTTTGCATTCAGATTGTGCACAAATCTGTGCAGCAAGCACAGTGACCACCTAAGCTGTCTTTCTGGGTTTGGGACTTAGACCCGCACATACCCAGAGGCGCAGTAGTGGGTGGTACCTGGTTGTCTTACTAGGACAGGAATGTGTGAACTGTGGGGTACGCACAGAGAGCTGCAGCTAGTGTTAGTCTGTTTAGCTGTTGTATTGTGATCAGATCCTCTGTCCCGCAGGTAAAACATAGATACCTGGACTGGCAACATTAATCTGCTCAAGATATCGCTCTTGGTTTGAAAAGTGTGTGCTGTTAGCTATTCTCACAATTCTCAGCAGAGGGGGCATTAACCGGCTTAGCTACCATTTTGGCACAGGGAGCTTTCTCTGCAGGTTACACACATCTCTGCAAGTGGCAATTTAACCCACTTAGCTGCCACACTGGACGTCAAACTCAGGACCTGCAGCTTCCATATATGTTTATGCAGTGGGTGCATCATCTCCCGAGCTACCTTAGAGGATCTTTTATTGTACTGGGGCAATGTGGGGGGTATGAGCTGTTCTGTTGTTTATTTACATTTTGATCAATTTAAATACGGTATTTGTAAAGCGTGAACTACTCACCCTTAAGGGTCTCGAAGCACTGGAGGCCATCGGCAACATTAAGTGAGCTATTGCCTAGAGTCACATGGTGCTGAGCTGAGCTGGGGATTGAACCATGAGCCCTGCGCTCCAGAGTCAGCCACCCTGGCCGCTGCGCCACACCTCTCCTACACCTCATATAGTCCTTCCTTTAAATTCAGAGCTGGCACTGTGTGTGATCTCTGGCAGAGTACTTTGTGTCTACTTGGAATCAACGTTGTGCCACGTGAGGTGGGCTCCTAGCTTTCTGTTACGTCTAGACTTGCATTTATAAGTGAAGAGCTGGCGCTTCTTGTGATCTCAGGGAGATCAATTTTACCCAGAGTGTCCAGGTCCACCCACACTCCTCAACTGTGTGTGCCATTTTAACCAGTCTGTTCCTAATGGAGCACACCAAGGGCCAGTTTCTACACCTGGGAATAATGTGAAGCTTCAGCACCAAAAAAACTGACTTCTCCACTTGGCAGTCAAATTATCTCCCTGTACACCGGGTCCTTTTCCAAAGACAGCTATAAGTGATAAACCATATTAGAACATTGGAATGTGGAGCACTTCATTGTAGACAATGGAGTGCTCCATGCTTCTACGGGCCGGTAAAGGCCCGCAGAGCAACATTCCAATGTTTTACAAAAGCCTCTCGAAGTTCGAGGGGATTTAAATCCCCTCGAGCTTCGAGAAGCCTTTGTTTAATTTGTTAGAACATTCTGCCCTCTAGTGGCAGAATGTTCTAATAGCCTTATAGCCCTTCGTAGCAGGGCTATACCGCTATTAAAGTCCCGCTGCTTTTGTTAAAGTCCCTCGCATTCGGTTCGGGCCTTTAACGCTGCAGCGGGCCTTTAATAGCCGGTATAGCCCGCTACGGCGGGCTATAAGGCTATAATAATAGACTTAAGCAGATTGATGCCCCACTGCTGACATCTCAGTGTAAAGCTAACACTCCGCCCCTGTGAGATTCCTTGAGAATGTTGTGCCTGCTGCAGCAATCTTTCAGCAACCTGTGAATTGTAAAGAGGAATCCCCACCAGCAGTCACAGCCTTTCATCCGTGTTAGGTCGGTAAGCTGAGTGCCTCTCACTTGGAAATTAATAATACATGTATTTAAGTTGTGTGCATCTAGCGTTAAACACTATTATTAGGTAACTGATTTTTTGAAGCAAAAAATCAAAAACAAGACAGAAAATGCTATTTTCATGGATGATATGGATGTTTGTGTTAGATCACAGAATAAAGCGGGTGAACCTGGTCTCCTGAGTGTTTGTCCACTTCCTGTGTATGGAACTGGTGGGCAAACTCGGGTGTAATTCAGAGCGAGGCTTCGGCCTCGCACACAGGGGCACCATCTACAAAAGGCAGATGAAACCTTCCTTTCAGGGACTCAAAACTAATTTAAATATTTTAATTCAGGTTGTCTTTTCTTCTGAAATAGAAAGTAATTGTCAGCCTCACATTAGAAGTTATACTAGCGATCATCGGAAAAGTCTGTCAGTCGGCAGAGACTCTCAACTGCATCTTAATTAGGATGGCTGAGCAATACTCCGCCTGCGCGCGGAGCTTGGTGTAATTCTGCTGAGTTTTCGGCAAATCTGCAGTATCCGGCAGAATGAAAATCCGCAAGCTCCGCCCAGCCATTGAGCATTTGGTCAGAACTTCTCCTAATGTGCAAGCCATTTCGTTTACAACAGCATTGGTTGGTGGCTTTATGTTGCTGAATTTCTAAAATCCAACTAATGGTCCCACTTTCTGTGGCACACATTTGGCACTTCGGGCACAGTCATAGGATATTAAGCTTAAGGAAGATGTAAGAGCTGGATGTGTTCTAATGGGAGATTTTAATATACATCTATGCACACGTTCTTTCACTTCATGTGACTGTATGTACAGTGAAGACTCCCGACATCTTGAGCATATTCAACCGGGAGCCTGCTTGAATAATAATTTGTCCGAGTTTAATCTGGAATGTGTCATGAATAAATCTTTTCAAAATTTGCATGGTAAATTTTATTTCACTTTTGTAGGCCATGGAGTGAATTCTACGTTAGACTTTATTTTTGTTACTGTTCAATTATAAAATTGGTTAGGTTCCTTTGATGTAAGTATTAAAATGGTCTAAAATTACCCCTGAAGATTGCTTGAAGAGTCTAGTAATTGTTATGGGCCAAGAAATGTGACTTGTGCCTTGGGAACTCGTGTAATGAGGCTGCTTTTCTGAGTGCATTTCCGGAGATCCAAGTGAATGTTAGAACCAGACTGTCCCTTCCTCCAAAAATGGTTCTCAAAAATAAACCTAGATGGTTCAACAAATATTGTTCTGACACCCTTAAATTGATATTGCCCACGCTTAAAGCCCAACCTAAAGATCAATTCCTCATACCTTGCAGACGTAGAACATTTAAGAAGGCGATAGAGAGGAGGAAAAGGGAACTCAGGGAGGACGCCTAGTCTGACCTGATCAAGACCTTGACCATGGAGGACAATAGCCAATTCTAGGAGATAGTTAATTTACCTATATTTAATGTCAATGGAGCCCATGGACCTCTTCTCACATTTTAGCTGAAAATGGATTGAGCATTTTGAGGGCATGTGTGGTTCTGATGATGGTGTTCATTCACATTCAAATAAGCCCTAAATTATAGCTTCAGTGCCAGAAACAGTGTAGTTTAACATTTGATTTGATGGAGGTCAAGCTAACTATTGAACGCATGACAAGTCACAAGACCCCTGGCCCGACAGGATTCCTGCCGACCTGTTCAAGATGTCATCTAGTTCGTGGCTCCTGAATTTAACTCAATTATTTAATCTGGTCATACGTACGGGGTTACCACATTCATGGTCCCAGTCAATCATTAGTCCTGTCTATTGAAAGGACTCCAGGGAACTTACCTTGTTCTACTGGTCCATTTCCTTGATAGGCTCGGTCGTCATCGTAATAGGTAGGGTGATCCTAGAAAGGGCCATGTCTTGGGCTGAGGAAGAGTCCATTGTTTCAGATCTGCAGCATGGCTTCCGATTAGGCACACGCACCTGTGATCAGTGTTTACATTTTTACATGCTAATCTACAAATATACAGTTGCTAAATCATGATTATTATTCATTGCATATTTGGACTTATCCTCCGCCTTTGATAAGGTGAACAGATCTAAACTGTGGCAGATTTTTCTGGACATGGGCTTGGACATAGCTATTGTTAGTTTTCGGAGTGATTTACATAGAGAGAACAGGGCTGTAATTAGAAATAACATTGTTGGTCCTGCTCTGGTTCCTTTAGATTGAAGAGTGAAGTTAGACAGGGATGTCTAATGGCTCCTTTTTTGTTCACTCTGTACGTGAATGTCCTGGGGACTAGGTTCCTTGATAAGCCAGTTGATTGCCCACGAATAGGTTTCTGCTAGATCACAGCACTGCTATATACAGATGATACTGTTTTACTGGCAACAATAGCCCTGGGTATTCAGACATTACTCAATGGTTTTGTGCAATATATGAACAATCTAGATCTCTCTACTAATTATAGGAAATGACAGGTGATGTTGCTGGGACCCAAAAGACCAAGCTGAAATCATATAATGTCCAGGGCAACAGGTTGTCTAGGGTCCGGACTTACACCTATTTGGGAGTTGCTTTTGATGATCAGACTAAATGGTGTCCTCTGGTAAAATCTAAGAGACTATCACTGTCAAAAAACCATAAGTGCTCTTTTTTTTCTTCCACTGAAATAGCTAGCAAGCCACTTGGCACACTAATTAAGATTTACCTGCCTAAATATTAGTGGTTCCTGCTTCTACCTCGGCACCAAACTCAAATTCTTTGAACACATATTTTCTGATGGGGGAATGACTTCTGACACTGATATAGTACAAGCACTGTCAACTACTTGCATCTGCAAGATGTCAGCATGCTGCAATCTTTTGTAGTTATGGTCAGTTTTTGCTCAAGGTACATTCGTGAGTTTGCTACTGTAAGTGCTCCAATGAGAGAGTTGACAAAAAGAGTTGCCCCATTCCAGTGGTCTGTTTAATGTGATCAAAGTTTCAAAAGAATAAAAGATGCAATTGTGAATGCAACCAAGATGGCCTACTTTGATCCCAAACTACAAACTAAGATCACAGTGGATGCGAGCCCGGAGCGGCTGGGGGCAATCCTTGCTCAACATATTGGTCTCTGAATGCTCAGAGACACATTGTGGCCCATGCCAGTCAGAACCTGTCTGACACAGAAAGTGCATATTCTCCTCTGGAGAAGAAGAGTCTGGCTATAGTATGGGCCTGCAAATATTTTTTTGTGTTTCTGTACGGAAATCTTTTCAATATCATAACAGACCACCAAGCCCTGCTCACCCTCTTTGAATATCTGAAAGCCAATATACCCCCTTACATTGAGAGGTGAGATCTGAGACTGCAAGAGTATGATTATGCAATTGTACAGACAAGAAACCTGCTGATTATTTTTCATGTACACCACTCTGCATCGTCACAGTTCGACATCCAAGGCAGCTGAGGAGTACATCAACTTCATTGTGAAGTCCAGTACACCAGCAGCCATATCAATCGAACAGATTATTGAGGTCACGAATGTTGGCAAGAACCTCCTTATCATTAAAGACATCTTTCTGACTCAGTCCTGGGAAAAGAGTGTTCAATGACCCTTTGTAAAGATGTCAAATTTCAAAAATTCAAAAAGGTGCAGGATGAGCGGTCTGTGACCAAAGAAGGCGTTGCATTGAGAGGCTCAATAATTGTTGTACCTTAGAGCCTAAGACAACAGGTCAGTGAACTAGCCAATGAATGACATTGTGGTATTGTAGCTACCAAAAGAGCCCTAAGTACCTTATTGTGGTTCCCGGGGTTTGCCGAGTGAGTGGGGAGGAAATTCAAAGAGTGTCAGCTTTGCAGCTGCCTTTCCCCAAATGTGACTCAACATCCACTCACCATGTCTGACCTTCCAACAAAAGCTTTGGAAAGGATTGCAGTTCAATTCTTTGGGTCCCTAGGGAATGGATATAATCTGATAATCTCATGGTGGTCATTGATAAATCTTCACGTCTCCCTTTCATAGAGGAGTTTTCATCAGCAACCCATGGCAAGGTCATTGAGCAGCTGGACAACATCTTTGCAGAGAGGGGTATGCCCACCATTCTCAAATCTGACAATGGTCCGCCATTCAACAGCAAGATTTCAGAGAGTTCCTAATCAGAATGAATACCAAGCATTAAAAGAGAACACCTCTGTGGCCCCAATCAAATGGTGTAGTGGAACGCTTTATGGTTGCACTCAAAAGGGTGATTCAGTGAGCATCCGTGGAGGAGATTGAATTAAAGCAAACCCTGTATCAAGCCCTTCGTGCATATCATTCAACTCCTCACTCTACGACAGGTGAAAGTCCCATCTCCTTGCTATTTGTGAGAGCCATAGGACCCATACTGTTTCAATGAACCATAGAGCGATCCATGAGTGCAGATGACGTTTGTGTCAGCAACATTTCTCAAAAGTACAAAATGAAGATGTGCGTTGATCAGCATCAGAGAGCCTGAGAAGCAGATTTCAGTGAAAGTGACTTAGTCCTGGTCAGGCAGAAATAAAAGTGGAAAACAGACACTCCATTTGCTGTCCATCCGCTGAGGGTTGTGGCATGCAAAGGACACGTGTGACTGCACATCGTATCGGACAGTCCATCACATGGGACTTGTCCCACTTTTAACACCTACCCTTGTGATCGTCAGCTTCTACACTTGCAGATTAAGCTGTCCCGCCTGACAGTCCAGATCAAGCATCAAAACTTGTACCATTGGTGCCTGAACAGAATGCATCTCAACCACTTCATGACACTCGATCTGGCTAACTAGTGAGAGCGCCAGAAGGACTCATCGAAGAAATAAAATATAACTGTTGTTTGTACTTTTTATGTAACTTAAGAGAGAAATGTAGTGCCGTGAGACTATGTGTGCTAGGATACTTGTGGTTCTGGGCAGACTCAATAGAGAAGGTACGTAACTGGTTGGGAGGTGTAAAGGTGTGGTTATTAAAGGTTGTGACATAATCAGAGATCTGGATAAAATTGTATGCTGAGGAATAATGAATGTACAATCCAGAGCTCCATGTGTGGCGTGTTCATTTGAATGATCCTGGAATGAGAAGGACGCTACAGGCCTTCTCTTTATGAGTCATAATGCAGAGGGGAGAGAACACCTAATGAAGACTTTGATCTTGGTCTAGAATCAGGACCCACACCATCCCTGTAATATGAAAAATAGCATTGACTTTCATTTGAAAACAAACATCAGTCTAAAATACAAGTTTCCAACGTCCAATGCAGTAATCAAGGCTCAGAGGCCTGGTTTAGCATTTATGGTGACTGCAAATCACCTAATTTCTGGAGGAAAGGCTAAATAGGGAGTAGAATTCACCTGTACACTTCCTCAACCATCTTTTCGATGGAGGAAACCCAGCAGGTGAATTTTCCTCTGTTTTGGATTTTCTTCAGGATCTAGAGTCGTTGCAGTTCAATTCACAGAATTCTAAATTGAGATCTATGTATTTTCCTTTATTATTAAATATTGTTGACTGATGAAGTAGGTAAATTTAACACGCAGTCTCTATCTCTGCGAAATTTACTTTAGCATTTTTGCATATTCGGATGCAATGGGACTATAGTAGCCATACCTTACAGCAAATTTCTCTATTCCAATATCACAGCAGCATAATTTGTGCTTAAGCAACAGGGACATGGTTCTTAAAATGCCTTGCACTGTTTGGAAAAAAAAAATCATATATTTTATTATTTTTTCTTGATCCTAACTGATATTTTACAGGCAGTGATGGTTGAGACTGTCTCACAGCTAAAATGCTTGAACATAAGTAGGGTCTGGCAACATCTTTGCCGACAAGTCGAAATTTTGTGCTGTATATCTTGACTAAATTTAATCTCACTTCCTCCAGGATGTCACAGACTTTTCTGATATCTATCATAAAAAAGAAGACAATATGCAACAAAAACCACGAGAAATTGTGACTTTTTTCACCTAACTTCTGGATAATTAGACCAAATCACATTAAATCGGCTTTGCCAGCATTGTGAGTTAAAAAGTCGCACAAGGCAATACTGTATGTAAAAAAAAAAGGTCGTGAGTAAACACCAGCAGGATAATAATTTGAGCTGAATATTTCTCACGAGGTAGACCTTTATTTTCTGCAACACTCAGTCTCCCGTGGCCGCAAATGACACTAAATACATAGGGGCAGATCTATATTGGAGATGCGCCACTTTTACGCCGCCGTTGCGTCACTTTTGTGACGCAGCGTCGGTGTAAACCCTGCGCCACGTTGCGCCATATTTACATCGTGACGCATCTATGGAGATGCGTCACGATGTAAAGCCCTGCGCCACGTACAACCTGCGTCAGGTTTCACGTGGGCGTGTCGACAGAGGGGGGGGCGTTCCGTCGGAGGAACGCCCCTGAAAAGTGACTCAGTCAAATCTATAAGATTTGACTGAGTCACTTTCCCAACGCTGATGCGCCAAAACCCTGCGCCTGCTTGAAGCAGGCGTAAGGCTTGACGCACCATGTTAGGGATAGGGTAGGTTGGAACAGTGCTGGAGTTGCGTCGCGCTTGCGACGCAACTGAAGCACTGCGCCAACCTTACGCCATCGGATGCGTCACGCATCTGTTTATTCCTGCGCCATGATGCGCCGCATTGTAAATGCAGCGCATCATGTCTGGCGCAAGGGTAAACTTGCCTGACGCATCATTCCTGGCGCATCCTTGCTGATTTGCAGGGATGCGCCAGGAAACATAAATCTGCCCCAAAATAAGCAAGTTCAGGGCATTTTGGAAACAATTTGTGCCTGCACAATTCAATATTCAGCTAAACCTGCCAAACCTCTCCTCCCTCGGATATGGTTTTTGCAGTCTTCTGTCTGTCGCAGACAGACTTGTAAGCAATATTCTTCCGAGTCCACCCATGTTCACAATTAGATGGCCTTCATGTCATTCTCTGTGGACATCTCTCCCAGAGGCTAGCAGCGAAGCTTTAAATTACCTCCTAATAGATTCGTTTTTGTTCTTGTTTTTCTTGGCACATGTCACAAATTATAGAAATCCGTTGAAATAAAGTGCTGGGAAAACCACGGCTGTCACAGACAGCTCTGCACTCACTTGGTTCAGAGACTTGAGATAATATTAATTTATTTTAAATCAGTGTTGTGGACCAAAGAAGTCTGGAAGGAAGTTTATTTAAAAGGACACCGTGTTAGTTCGTTTTTAAAAGAATTGTTTGTAAAATATTTCATACGCATTGCACTTTTTTCAGTTGTTAATATTTTTCCTGCCGGTCACTGTTGACGCTCCACGCATGTAAACCATGGGGTCTGCCTTCTTCTGGGCGCCCCTGCTTTACATCCGGTAAGGTTTCATGATATTCCTTCCCCAGGTCACAAATGATGTCAAGAGCTTTTTGGGATACACATCTCGATTAATATTTTGATTAACTGAGGAAACTAGCATGCCCGGACTTTCTCTTATTTGTCTTGGGTGGGCGCTAAGACCTCCTGCACTACCTTCCATACTTCTACCTGAGGCAGCTTTTCTTTCTTACGAGTATAAAAACATGAGCTACAGAGCTGCCCTTTTCTATTATTTTCCAAGTAGAAATCTTCTCACAATAATGCACTGTAGACGTGTAGAAAGCAGAACTGTCTATTTTTAATGGCCCATTATAGAATTGTGCGATTATTTTAATCTTTATTTTTACAAATATGTGGTAAGAACACAGGGCTTGCGGTGTCGTAGGATAAAAAGCTAATGTCTCATTGCCTATCTGCATTTAACTGATTTAAAAGTAATAATTATTTCATTTGTAGTGAACAGGCTCCTGCTTTGGAGGGCACAAACATTCAGTGGATTCGCTGTCTCTAGTCTGGGTCTGCCCTCCTTAATAGGAGCCCCCACATAGCTTGGTATGACACATCTTTATTCCTCTGCGTGTAACTGCAAACTCAACATTCTAAACATGAACTCTAGTCATCCCACCTGAACAGTAGCGGCTGGTGTTGTGGAAGAGTGGCGGGGTGGGTAGGGGTGGGAATAGGTCAGGGGGCAACAAAATAAAAAAATTAAAACTTACCTGCAGCCAGCCGCACCCCGCTATTTTGCTCCTCTTCTCGCAGGCACAGGCTCTCAGACTCCACTGTGGCCAATCCTGACGCTGCTCTCATGCCATGACAGCAGAGTGAGAATTGGGCCGAGCACTCTGGATTTGCGCTCCCCATGAGACTCTGAGCCTGCTCTCTCCAACCCGGCAATGCAGCTTGGGTGGGACACAGCTTTAGTGCACATGAGGGTTTGGGCGGCCTGAGACGGCCGGCAAACCGTCATGCGCACTGATCACAGTCGAGGCTCCTGCGCCATAGTGGAGGAGAGGCGGCTGCACACAACACTAATGTCACAGTTCAACAGATTCTATCAGGAACTAAAGCATTCTCGTCATCGCTAACTTACAAGACACTACATCTTCCCCTTTGCTATATAAAAAAAACATTTTTTACAGCTATATATACTTATACTCCCAGATCGTGTCCATTGAGGCTGAGAAGACAGAAGAGTAGATTCCATGACTGGCAATGGTGATGTAGGGATGGATGCAGTCAGGGGCTCATTATAATCTCAATCGCACCAGTCTCATTTCTGACATCAGGAACTGGCAAATGAACAGGGGGGTTCCTGAAGAAAAGAATCTTGAGTAATGGACTTTCCAGGAAGGTGAGCAGTCACCAATTTTCCTTTGCTAGTCACAACTTTGAAGGGTTCTGCATCAAAGGGGGTATCATATTTGCGTTTTTTCTGTTGTCGCACCAATACTCGATCTCCTTCATTAAAAGCAGTGTTTTGGGCACATTGACGCTTGTCGGCATCTACTTGCATCTTCCACGTATGGCACAAGTCTTTTTGATGCAGTTCTGTTGTAGTTCTTCTGTTGGTCCATTTTGGTGACTTGGTCATCATGACTCTCCGAAACATCAGAGTGGCAGGACTTTCAACTGTGGTTGAATGAAGAGTCGACCAGTAAGCTTGCAGAGCAGCATGGAGAGCTGACTCCAGATCAAGCTTCTCCAATGTAGTACACTGGACAATCTTTTTCTAAGTGTGCTCATAAAGAGTTCGACAGCACCATTTGCTTCTGGCAAAAGAGGTGAGCTTTTCTGTTGCTTCACATAGAGATGATTAAGAAAGTCTCTGAATTCTCAACTGTTGAAAGGTGGGTCATTTGCTTCAGAATTGAAGGAACACCCGATGTTGCAAAAATATAATCTAACCTCTCGATGACTCTTTTTTGAGTGATCGATGAGAGATCTTCTACCAATGGAAAATGGGAGTATTCATCGATAACCACCACCAGCTGCTGTCCATTGTCAAGATGCCCAAAGAAATCACAGTGATTCTCTCCCATACATGTTTTGGTAAATCAGACATATTCAAGGGTTGTTGAGTTGTTTTGGGAGATAAGAACTGCACACATGAGAGGAGAGGCCTTCAACTCTCTTTCAACTCCCTCCTCTAGATGAGGAAACCAAACTCAACCTCTGACAGCTGATTTAGCAACAATTCCACAATGTCTTTCATGGGCCACTTCAATTACTTGTTGTCACAGACTCTCTGGTATAAAAGATCTTGAACCTTGAAAGGTAATTCCTTCTTGAGTACCAAACAGTTCATCTTTCACATTTTTGAACTTCTGCTATTCGTTATCACGTGTGTGAGGTCGAGTGTGCTGTTTTCAAGAGATGTGAAATAATGCCTTTTATAATCAACATGTCGCTATCTTTGCTCGTTGCAGCAATGGTTTGTTTCAATGAAATAGCAGCTGGTGTTCTGGACTTTACAATGAAGTTAATGTATGCGTCTGCCTCTTTGGAAGGGGTATCATGACACTGTACAGGCACTTGTTAAAAGTAGCCAGCAGGGTTTTGATCTTTTCTTGGTCGGTGCACAATAGTGCAGTAAAATTCCTTCCTGTAGGTGCAAACCCCAGCGTTGAATTCTAGGAGGTATCTTGGCGCATGGGTTGCCAAAGATGGTAAGCAATGCATGATGATCTGTTACAAGAGTGAAAGGGTTTTCAGATAAGAATAGGTGGAAATAATCTCAAACCCACATTACTGCTAAACTTTCTTTCTCAGGTTATGAATAGGGATGTTCAGTTTGAGAAAAACGTCTGCTTGCATATGACAGAATATGCCTTTGTGCATTTGGGTGTCCATTGCGTTGGGCAAGGATTGTGCCCAATCGGAGCTGGCTTCCTTCAACAAGAACCTCTGTTTTAAGCATTGGATCCAAGTAGGCCATTTCAGTAACATTCACAATTGCATGCTTGACTTTCTTGAAACTTTGTTAATATTCTTGAGACCATTAAATAGAGCTCTTCTTTTTGTTAAGTCTCTTAAGTGAGCACCTACGATGGCAAAGCCACGTATATAACTGGAACAGTAACTGGCCATGCAAAGGAATTAACTTAACATGGTAAAATCTTGTGGGGGAATGGTGGCTGACAAAGCCTGTACTTTAGCAGGATCCGGTGTCATACCCCCATCAGAAAAGATATGGCCAAAGAATTTGAGTTTTGTTTTTTGGAACTCACATTTCTCAGCATTGAAAGTTAAATCTTCATCAGTAGGAACACGAGACGCTTGTGTAAGAGCTTTATCATGTTTCTTTTGTGTAGCTCCAAAAACCAATGTCATCACTGTAATTGAAAGCATTTATGACAGGTTGTATGATGCATCGACTGACATCTTGAAAAAGTAATGCAGCTGATGACACACAGAAACATAATCGTTTATATCTGAACAAAACAATATGGGTAAAAAAGGTGGTAATGTACCTGCAATTTTCTTCACATTCCAATCGATGATATCCTTTGTTCAGATCAAGGCAAGAGAAGACTTTGGCACCATTTAGCTGTGTCATTATGTCGAGAATAGGCGGACCGGGATGTCATTCTCTTTCAATTGCCTTATTAGCTTGAACCATATCGACACAGATGCGTACTGCTCCTTCACTGTCATTTGTGGGCACTACCATTATGGGCAAAACTCCCTGAGTTGAACAAGTAGATTGCTCAGTGATATCATGCTTTAGTAATGTCTCAAGCTCTTTCTCAACAGCTTCTTGTAGCTGAAATGTAACTCTTGTTTGACTTGATGCAGTACCTTGAAGTACATGAATCTGAGCTTGTACTTTTGCCTTTTTGTGTTTCATTATTGCTACGAATTAACCTTGACTCTTTATTTGCATCAATGCAGCCCATGTTTACACTTTAGTCTATGACGGTGTGTGACAGGGCAATGGAAACAGTTCATTGTATTTCTCCTCAGGCATAATGTTTATCAACGCACCACTGTCGGAAATAAAAGGTATGTAGCAACTGTTTACTTTTAGTGTAATCTTCGGAAAATGTTTGAATGATTTTTGTGATTAGACTCATCAACTTTTCTTTGACTTGTATTCTTCTTTGCATACGGCCAGTCCATCATGGGCATTTTTTCTGAGGTGGCAGTTGACATTGCACATGCATTGTCCTCACTGTCATTTAACAATGAAACTGGAGAACTCTTGGCCATAGATTCAGATGACGATCAACTTTGTTTAGTGTCGATTTGCCACTTGCCCTTGTAGGCATGCGCAGAACATCGCATCTGGAACGTTCGGGTTTCCATTTTGTTTTCTCATCATGATGCACTTAGCTTTTCCTTTGCCTTGCAAACTGTTCCAAATTGGGTCTCTTTCCCACAGCCTTTGCATACTTAGCCAATATCTGGACATTTACCTACGTTTGGAAATAAAAATCCTGATCTAAAGCACAGCTTTTTTCTCTTTGTGTCCTTAAGCTTTATGTTTCTACTCACTCTTCATGTTCATGATTGACTTATTCCGGGAATCTCCGGTCTTCATGTCAGTAGCTTGTCGATCAGCTTGTGCCTCAGCTCTGGCAGCCATGAGAACTTGCTCCAGATTAAGAGTTTCTCTCAGCATTCGTTGTCTGGATGAATCTGACAGACATCTCGATAACTTGAAGGCGTATAGCATCTTCATAATTGAATTAATTGAACTTACAGTGTTCGATGAGCGTATCAAGTCTCTAAACAAATTTGCTGATTGTTTCACCAGCTTTCTGTCATTCTTGACTGAAAATATTTCTTTCATAATCGATATTGGCATTGGATTGAACTTGAGCTGAACGCATATTTGATTTTACAGTTTGTGACTTCATTCGTTTTGTACAGTTTCATTATTATCTCTTTTACTCCTTCACTGGCACGATTATTTAGGTATTTGACAATCTTTTTGTTATCTGTTTCTTACAGTGCATCTGTAAAAAATTATCAAACATTTCAATCCAGACAGTCCATCTGTCAACAATATTTTGCTTTTTGGCAGTACCGCAGGGAGGCTGTGGTTTTAAGAAGGTGGTAGCATCATATTTTGCACTCTTTTCATAAGCTATTGAAAAGTTCACTTTTCCGACCACCACTCACAGCGGTTTGTTAGTCACTCCGATGTCATTCATCAGCCTCATAAGCCTAACTCTTGCGCTTTTGCTTGGTTTGCGGTGTCTGGTGCTGAGGTCGGGTTGCTTCCTTTACTCAGTTTCTGGTAAACATGATCATATTCTCTATATATCTGATTATCATTGCCTCTGTTTCTCTGCATTTATCTGCTTCTCCTCACAGCATTCTCTCGCACCTGGCTGTCACTGCCAGTTGCATTTTCCGTTCCTAGTTGTTTCTGCCTTTTAGCATTTTTTGCTTCAGGAATGTTTCCTCTTTTACCGCTTCTATGCTCGCATCTATCGCTGTCTTTAGTGCTTCTCTGTACCTGGTTTCTGCTGCCATTGTTGTACTGTATGATCTATAGCTGAGTGTTGTGTAGTGGTGAAGAAACCCTTTCAAGGCCTTACTAGCAGGTTTCATGCCAACAATGCGTAAACTTCTCAGTGAGGTTTTTGTTATCTTCAATAGCTTTACATTGGCTGGAGTGGCGTTTTGACTCCACATGCGCCAAATGTTGATCCTCATGTGTGGGATGCACGAGCAGTTTGCAGGACCATGACAAATTCTTTGGGAGAGTACTCTCGATTCTTCCAGTAATGGAGTTTACGTAATCCCTTATATTGTCGCCAGTTGCACAGTCCTTCCCAGCATGGGCACTCGTAAATGAATGTCACACAAGGAGCTTGGTAATACACATCTTTATTTCTCTGTGTGTAACTGCGAACTCAACATTCTAAACATGAAATCTGTTCATCACACCCAAACACTTAAGCCACAGTTCTACGGTGGGTCAATTTCGAAGACTGAGGCTTTTGAGATTAAAAGCCACCCACGGCTTGACCTGTGGCTTTTTGTCACCACTCTAATGACTTTAGCACTACCACATGAAGCCAGTCTTGAAAGTTCTCTACTGGCTCCCTGTAGATGTAAGAAAAAGATTTATATTTCTTTACAGAGGCCCAGGATACCTGAAGGGACTGACTATCCACTATGTGCCCAACAGAAATCAGGACCATAACCAGAAATTGGCCTGCTACTGTTTCTGTTTACCTGTAATGTAGGTTAAATAAAAATGGTCATGCAACTGTGTCTGTTTACCTGTCTTGTAAGTTCAATGAAAATCTGAAGCCAGGACATGAAGCAGTCACTTCTTCTCTATTTATAAGCGGTGCTACTGTGGGAAACGTGCTAATGATCTTCAGAACTGCTATTCAAGCCCTTCTGCTCTCACATCTGGATGGTGGTAATGCACTACTAGAATCCACACTGGCACCCCTTATGGGCATGCTACACGCTACATCTCATCCAGGGTCTAAAAAATATGATCACATCACACCCACCCTAATGGAATTCCTTTGGTTCCCCTTGCCAGTCCGTAAAATCTTCAAAACCATCACAATCAGTATTCTTGCTTATCTTGCAGACATGCTCACCATCTCTGGTGGTTCTCAGAAACAGCCACACCCTTGGAGAGAAACAGCCTTTACTATGAAGGCATTACAATGTAATGCCTATTCCAGGTATCAATTACAATGCATTGCCTTCACCACGCATGTTTTTACCAGGCATATGCAATTACCACACATGCCTTAACAAAAAATGGTAAGTATATATAAGTTAAGTGTTCATGTGTGTGTTTGTATATATATAATTATATACACACACACACACACACATATATATATATATATGTTTCATTTGCCTTATATACAACTACCTTGCGTCGTAAAAGCATACATGGGTGGTAAAGGTATATGCATGGTAAAGGTTTGCGTGGTACAGGCAATGCTTGATAAAGGCATTGCGTTTTAGTTGATGCGTTGTTATGGCATTGCATTGTAAATGCATGCATGCTAATGTCCTATATCCCAGCCAGGACAACATCAAACTGCAGACTAAGAAGTAACAATGGAAAAAGAAGACAACAAGCCTTTTTCATCTATACTCAGGATCTGTAACAACATCTTTGTATTTCTCAGGGCCACCCCAATGCTGCTGTAATTTAGGAAAGAAGTGAAGATGTATCTAGTTAAAGAACTCTACATCACAATGTATTAACAATCCCTATTCACCTTCCTCTCCCATTACTCGCTTTGGCTTCATTTGCGCTATACAAATGCCATTTAAATACATACATATTACCCGGATCCCTCTTGAGGTTTTAACTATCGTTAATCCCTCCTTCCCCTTGTACATATATAAAATAGAGAAGCACCTTTTCAATCGTTATTAGAATGCAATTAGGCCTTTCATGCTATCTTGCTTTTCTTATGTCCTTATGATGTGGCCTTGGTAGGCCAGTCATTCTTGAACTTCAGTAAATAAACTCTATTGAATTTCTTGTTAAATCACTCTTCTTCCTTTTTTTTTAAAGTACACATCAAAAGTACAGCCAGCACGTTTCATTCCAAAATAAGCTGAACTTCTTCAGCGCTCTGAGACCATAGTAGTAATCAAATGAGCTATTGGTCAGGTACAGACTGTGTAACTATTACTTTCCATGTTCCCACCCTAGTTGGCAGTATTTTTATGTGTGATCCATAAGTTACATTTTCCAGTGCCTGAGACCAACTATTTTACTGTGATGGACTTGAATCCCAAGTCTGTATGGGGGAATATGGCATCTGAATGTTGCAGCATGCATAAGCCAAATTCCTCCTTTCCTTAATGTCCATTTTTGTTCCTCGTCTGATGTTCATAATTGCAGGATGGGCAATTTACATTGGTTAATGCCCTCAGCAATGAGCATTAACTTTCCTTGATAATTGGTCATTTTATGGTCCTTGAACGGTGCAGTGCTTGCTGTCATAGTTCCATGACCAGCTACTTTCAAAAATCTTCACCACAAGTTTTCTCTCCCTTTTCATACCGATTGAAACAAACCTTTTACACCAGTTTAACTTACTAGCTTCTTGCCCTCGCCCTCTATTCCATTCTGCAAGACGAACTCAACGTATCTATCCTTCGACTCCCTCCTAAATATGACAAGACTGCTCCGCATGTTAGCCAAGAAATCACATTCTGTAAGAATAAGAGGCTCATACGCCCCTAATCAGAAGACATTGAGACAGTCAGTTGTAGGAAGTCTATTCTTCATTGATAAAACGGAAAACAATTGTGATCAAAGTTTATTCTGGCAGAATCTTCCTGCTGATATCCTTTAAAAAATAATTTCTCTCTTATAGTATTTAATTATTTTTCCATGCTTTTCCGAAACTGCCACCGATATTGAAGGGTGATGCAGCTATATGGTTTGAATTATTCAGCACTGTAAAGGTCACAGATTATAACAGTTTACTGCTCGATGCCTTTTATCCCTCGTGAGGCCATGCTGAGCTATGTGCGTAGGAAACCTGGTAGGCTGCGAATCCAAGCCGCTGTTAGCAGTGAGGAATGAACTTGTGGGCTTTGATTAAAAATAAAAAATAAAAAAATAAAACTGAGAAAGTTAAACAAGCACTACAATGGCTATACATCAGGGGCCGTTTAGTGCAAAATAAGAAGGAGATAACAAGACTCTCGGGTATATTCACAAGAACGTGTGTTAAACATCACCAAAAAATGCTAACGCAACTTTACACATCGCAGACCATCACAGGAAAATAACCCTGTGTTAACGTGGTATTCACAACACGGCGGTAGTATACGATAGTCCGCCGAAAACGCGGCCAATGTCCTCGATACAACCACCCAGATGGAGACAAAAACACAACACCAGAAAACTTGTGATGAGCCCATCCGTGATGAGGAAATCAGGGATAAGCACCGCCAGGACCGTGAAACACACGGCAAGCGGGAATAAGCACAACAAAAGCCTGAAAAAGTAAGACAAACCAAACAGACAACAACAGCCAACCACAATAGAGGCAACCCGAACCAGCAGACAACCCCACCAAACCCATTGGCAACAAAACATTGTACATGGCAGGCCAACTTGGACAAGATGAATGCAGCCTGAGAGCAGAGGAGGACAATGACACAAAACCAGAACTCCAGCAATGATGCGAAAGGCACAAACAAGCAGACACACGCCAAAACAAGAAGGCAGCAATGCACACCGGAGGTGGGAGTCCAGCACCACACCAGGAGCTGGATGACATGGAGGAAATGGTCTCCAACACATCAGTCTGGAGATGGTGGCAGGACTCGGGGACCGGAAACTGCACCAAACAACAGACACAACAGCAACAGGGAGAATAACCAGCAGGGACTGGGGACGGCGGGAGATGGGCACAATGTCACACATGCACAACTAAGCACAGCACAACTGCAGACAAACCATGCCCAAGAGTAACAACACCAACCAGGAGCACAAGACACACAACCCTGCAATGTCACACCACTGAACAAGCACAGAAGTGAAGACAACACCGCCTAAAATGAAGAAGGGTGAGCCAAATCAGAGCTGAAGGGACATCTCACACACAATGCTGCACACACACATAGAAAGCAGAGCACCCCAACACCGAACACAATGTGGTACAAACACCAACTTGTGCACAACCAAACACAGGACACGAGTGCACCTTCCTGTGTCCGGTAAATGGTCATACACATCTGGCAAAGGACGAAACAGGGACATGATAATGCACAAGTACAACACACAGTCCTCATGGGGTAGCAATGCATGGATGGCAGGGAGCCAGAGAGTCCGTGACACACACATTGGCATACAAATCAAGACATAACACAGTTGGAGACAAGTGAAAGTGTGAAAACTTTATCAACAAGTGCAAGTCAGTACAGCCAAGCGAAGTGCCAGCATGTCTGAATGAGGAACGTAGGAAAGCGCCCATGTCCCCCTCGGGGGAGTCCCTCACCAACACAAGTCAGTGCCAAACCGCATTGGTTGTCCGCACCTGGAACATGAGTCCTGGCCAATGCAGCCATGTCCACTGTCGTCTCGGGACCTGGAACCATATCCACAACATGCAACCGTGTGTCGTGACAAGTGCAATGGCTCACATCCAGGTGTGGCTGCAGGTCCCTTGTCACTCGTCCATGAACGCGAGTGCAGCTGCGTAGGCCAACATCTCCAATGAGCGATTGTCGTCCACCACATCTGACATGTCGTCGACGTAATCCATCAGCTGACCCAGACAGATGTGCTGACTCTAACCACTGGACCCAATGTGCACCAAAGCCCAATCGGGTAGTGGCTCAATGTGCTCACTGCACACGACGACACGTGTAATCTCCCAGGTCCAGTTTCCAGCCTGCATGCCAAACATCCATGCATGTCATAAGCGGTCATCTTGGTGACACTCCTGGTCGTGGGCCAACAGGGGGCGCACCCACACGTCGAAATGTAGGTCAAGCTACCGTTACGTTGGAGAGGGAGACATCCATGGACCACTCGAATATGCACGAGCGACAATGCAACACAGGCTGCATGCTGGTGACATGCGCAAGGCAGAAGCTCAGCCGGTAACTGATCTGAAGCACTGCCAACAACCGTGCCCCCAGTACATGCAGAAGACGTGCACGGTATAGCTCCATGTGACTTGAGTAGACCATCTGTCCGGGATGGTCTGCCATTGCGTCAGTGGCTCTGCTTGACGCGGCACTGGCTTGCCCTGAGACAGTCCTGTGAATAAAATTCCACAGCTCGGTGCAATGAGCAGTGTCTGTGTGCAACGGGTGCAGGCCTTGGGTGGGGTGGGAGTATGTGTGAAGGCCATATCACGAATGCCAACAACGACCAAGGACTACTGCTTGTGGGATGTGTACACGTTGGTCTCACGTCGGGCAGTGCGTAGTGTGGGAGTCGCAAGCAAATGCTATCGTATCTGTCAGGGGGTGCTGGGCACATGCAAGTTCCTGCTCGGAGCTGCAGATGTCCTACCGCTTGATTGTACAGACAAAGGACCTTTCATCCCTACAGTAACTTCACCAGCTGCATGCATACAGGAGACGTACAGAGGCCGGTGGTGGGTGTGGTGGGACGTCTGCAACCCTGGAATCATGGATGATATGCCCAGCACAATGCACATGAGCGGACTCACTGTGTGTCACGTTGCCACACAGCTGCTCCTGCCTGCCACGGGCACCCACACTTGTATGCGCTGCATGGTTGCATCATGTGCACTCCTACGGGACAAAAACCAAAGGAAATGATGGACGGAGTGTTGAACATTGCAAGCACTCACCCCCAGTCAACTGATCTGGGTTTAATCCATCACCGTTCTTTAGCCCACTCTGCCACCCCAGTTCAGACATGGCCATATGCAAATCAGTCTGACCCTGTGCCTCATGGGAACAGTCCAGCCCGAACTGCCAAGCCATGTCTTCCCTGGACCGGAAACAAGCTTCCTAGGACCGGTTTCTGGCATTTCAGCCGTCTTCAGCCAGGCTTGCTTGAATCCAGTGGCAAAGTGAGCAAGGAACTCACGTCTGAGCATACCCTGCCAACTAATGGCGAACAAAAGATCAGTTGACTGGGGGTGAGTGCTTGCAATGTTCAACACTCTGTCCATCATTTCCTTTGGTTTTTGCTTTGTTCGCCATAAGTTGGCAGGGTATGCTCAGATGTGAGTCCCTTGCTCACTTTGCCACTGGATTCAAGCAAGCCTGGCTGAAGACGGCTGAAATGCCAGAAACCGGTCCTAGGAAGGTTGTTTCCGGTCCAGGGAAGACATGGCTTGGCAGTTCGGGCTGGACTGTTCCCATGAGGCACAGGATCAGACTGATTTGCATATGGCCATGTCTGAACAGGGGTGGCAGAGTGGGCTAAAGAACGGTGATGGATTAAACCCAGATCAGTTGACTGGGGGTGAGTGCTTGCAATGTTCAACACTCCGTCCATCATTTCCTTTGGTTTTTGCTTTGTTCGCCATAAGTTGGCAGGGTATACTCAGACGTGAGTCCCTTGCTCACTTTGCCACTGGATTCAAGCAAGCCTGGCTGAAGACGGCTGAAATGCCAGAAACCGGTCCTAGGAAGCTTGTTTCCGGTCCAGGGAAGACATGGCTTGGCAGTTCGGGCTGGACTGTTCCCATGAGGCACAGGGTCAGACTGATTTGCATATGGCCATGTCTGAACTGGGGTGGCAGAGTGGGCTAAAGAACGGTGATGGATTAAACCCAGATCAGTTGACTGGGGGTGAGTGCTTGCAATGTTCAACACTCCGTCCATCATTTCCTTTGGTTTTCACTCCTACGGGACACCATTATAATGCCTGTCTGCGCATGTCCAGTGTCATGCCAACAACACCACGATGCAGGCCTTCGAAGGTGTGCGCCCACTTGGGTGTAGGGCAGTGGTCAGGACAGAGCAGACACAGGCATCCAGCCCATGGCTGGCTGGGATCGTGCTGCGAATGAGGGCAGGCAACATACTCATGCATCCGCAAGACTGATACACATCACACCTAGCATGCATGTGCCAAGACCCCGAGCATCCTTGCGCTCCTACATGTCCCCGTACCTGCGGGCCCGCCCTCCTGGTACATGCCACATTGCAACATCGTGTACTATGGCCCTGGTGGTGACAAAACCCCAAAACAGAGACACACTTACCACACTTCCTGCACCGGGCCAGGTTCGGACCACACCCTGCCCCCCCTGTCAAACCAGCACACGCAGCCTGTGCATGTAGGGGGGCAGGTGTGGGGCTACATGTCCAGGGTCACTGCCAATGCTGAGGTGACATGGCAACATCCTCAGAAGACAGCACACTGTGATGTTGCAGGGCCCGAGCCCATCAAGCTGACACAATGAACACACGGACACACTTGCTCAGATGGTGTGAATGGCTACGGGCACATGCGCACGGCCACATTTATTATCAGGCACACTTACCAAGTGACACCTGTGTTGGATGTGTGTGCGCACACCAGCCGACAAGGGCTGCCTGGTGCAGTCAGAAACCGACAACAGTGTACATCGAAAAGGACACAAACATACAACCATAAAGGCCCCATGAATTGTGCTGCACAGAGTTAGTAGCCCCGGATGCACAGCATCCTGCACGGGCCTGCCGCCATGGGCTGCTGACTTGCGGTCCACTGGGGCAGGGTCACGGGTGCAGAGCAGGTTCACAGGATGACAAGGGGCCTTGTCGCGGAGTGTCTTGATGGACAGTGGAAGGTATAGCCCCAGGCCAGGATGCAGAGGGCAGGCCCACGCTGATACAGTTACCATGGTGGAGATGAATGGAACATACACGTCGGACACCAAGTCCAGTCCAGCCAGAGGAAGATGCAGAAAACCACCAGGCCATGGGCTCTGACGCCACCAAGGTCCAACCAGATGGTGCCCATGACTCATTGCACACAGAGTTCGTGCCACCAGTGCAGTTAGGGGATGCCACCTGCGATGAGACGTGTCCAATGGTGTGGATTCCTCCACATCTTACCCAAAAAACAGTTCCACATGTGTGACCTACTGGACCGCAGTGTAGGCCTGAGGTAGCGGTCAGCATGGGTCATTCACCGAGTGTCACCGGCATAGGTTGGATCGCCCACTGGCCTGAGTAGTTCAGGTTCAGTGGCATCACGGGACGCGGACTTGCGATGAACAGGGTTGATGGCACCAGGTCAGTTGTTAATAGTGTTCGGTCACCTCGGTAACTGTGACCCGGCTTTTGTCCAGACTGAGCCACATCTTCCCTTACTCCTCTCCGTGCGACCACTGGTATGGACTCTGCCATTCGTGATTTGCGACTAGGTGCTGGATGTGAGACCTACTGGTCTGCAGGGTAGTCCTAGTCCCTTACCACGTGTCGCCGGCTGGTGTTGAACAGGGTTAGTGGCACCACGTGTCGCTGGCTGGCATTGATCAGGGTTAGTGGCATCACGTGTTGCCGGCTGGCATTGAACAGGGTTAGTGGCACCACGTGTCGCCGGCTGGTGTTGAACAGGGTTAGTGGCACCACATTTCGCAAGATGCCCATATGGAACTATGCCTCACTGATCGGGGGGGGATCTGGTGCTGTAGCCACTGCCCCGAATTTGGGGTCACTGCCATTCAGGACTCAGGATACAGTTTCACATATGGGACCAACTGGGCCAAAGAGGACGCCGGTGTAGTATGTAAATGAGGAAGGAGTAATGTGGGCCAGCGTCCGGGGGCGAGCGATGGTCTGCGGATGCTGCAGAGGTCATGAAACTGGTGCTTGGAGCTTGCACCAGCACGTGGTGGACCCTCCTTGACATACGCCGGTGTCGGAAGGTGATCAGTGTGGCCTGGCTATGCAGGGGGGGCCTGACGGGTTCGGGGTCCAGCGGGCCGGGGTACGGAAGGCGCACAGGATCGCAGGCAACTCCTCTCATGAGGACGGCGTCAGCCTCGTGGTGTGGTGAGAGGCGACGCCCTGGCAGAGACGTTGGACTTTCTGGAAGAGGACCACGCCCAGGGCTACGTGCTTTTATTCACACCCCTACGCTGGCCTGGTGGGCCATCCCACTCCGCTCACGCTTATGGGGGGTACGTAACAGGCAACATTTCCGCAAACTCCCCCACTGGCCAGTTTGACATGGTTGCGTCCACTGTCCACTACACTCCATACACCAGAGGTGTATGTTGCCACGGATATGGGTGTGTTCTGCATACTGCGGTCTGTCCAGCACATCTTCGCCACTCTTGGCATTGTGTGCTTTCCCAGTCATGGTTCTCCCACCTCCTTCACACATGCCTGGTTGCCACCTCTCCCCACATTGGGCTAGTGTGTGGCTGAGGTGCCATGCCTTTGATGGCTCATGTTCACGGCTTGCCCAGGTTACCATTGTGAGTTGTTCTGTCGTGTCTGGTGGGTGGGCATGTTGTTTAGCATGTTGGTTTTGATTTTGGGACGTGTGCATTGCCAGAGTTGTGAGTTGCATGGTTGTGGAGTTGAGGTGAGTGGGGTGTTCATTTGGAACTAACCAAGGGGGTGTGCATTTCCCTGGGTGCCATCCTGGGGATGCTGGTTGCTGATGGACTGTTGGAGGATGGAGGAATCGTGCACAGTGGCTGGGTATCTGGAGGCGAGATTGGTGGAGTTTCCACGGTGTTCGGTTGTTGCCTGCACATTGATGTGAGACGTGTGCTTTCTGTTGTGGTGATTGTGTGCCTTTGTCGGCAGGGGGCACAGGTATGACATTTCTGCTGTGGATTGCCCCCGACACATGCGTGCATCCAGCTATGGTGTATGGGCCTTGCTTGGTGTCCAGCAGATCCTGTGCATTGTGTTGGACGTATTGGGACTGGGGTAACAGGCTGATGGTGATGTCCAGGTCAGGTGTGAGGGTCTTGGATGTGGCTTAATGTGTGACTCCTCCAACTGTGGCGGGTGTTGGTTGGGGGGTTCCAGGGGCCAACAGGTGCAGCACAGCCAGCAGCTTTGTGTGGGGTGGGATGTTGGTTGTCTGCTGTGTTGGTGCCGTCGGCCTGTTGGGCATTGTTGGTCAGGATGCATATGATGGTTGTCCTTATGAGCCTGTACTGGGCAATGACATTGTCAGGTGTTGGGTCTGTGTGGCTGGTGCATTTCCTGGTGTCCGCTGTCTTTGTCTGCGCTGCCTCTGTGGTGATCTGGGGGTTGTTCCGGGTGGGGGTTCGGGTCCTGGAGTGGTGGCGGTGGGTGTTGTGGCCCTCTTGGGTGTCTGGGCTGCATGACCAGTGGCCCCATGGCATCTGTTGCCCTTCCGATGTGGCTGTGGGCTGTGCTCCCTTTTGTGGTGCAGGCAGTGGTCCGACTTTGCACTAGGTCAGAGCAGGTGTTATTTTCCTTCTGCTAACGCGCCTTATCGCCTGTTTTGTGTTCTTATCGCAGTTCTGGCTGGTTGTTGTGAATGTTGTGGAGTGGTGTTGTTGTGGCTTTGGGCACGGGAACGCCTACTCTGCATCTCATTAGCGATAGTTGCGGGGGTCTTCTGTGGCAATGTTTTTTGCAGCTGGTATCGCGGGTAAACTGGTGCTGTGGGCTGTTAACACCAGCTTGTGAATGGGCGATCGATTTATCACAACTTTGGCTACAATAAAGTGCCATTAACTCGGCAATAGCTCCTTGTGAATATCCCCCTCAATGTACTAATGCACAGCCAAACACAAATGGGATAACCCAGGGGTCCTTCATTCGAGTAAACATTTACTGACACATTTAGGAACGTCTTATTCAAAAGCGTGCCATTATCCCCCAAAACCCCAGTTTCAACGGGCCCGCTGAATGGCGTGAGGTGGTATACCCACTGGAGTTAATGCCCCACAGAATTTCCACCACTCCGTAAAGAGGGCCAGTCATAATAGAATGTTTTTTTGTATATGCAGTCAAAAACATCTGCCGCTTTTTTTGCGCAGGGTGGTTCAGTGTAATACATATTGTTATGTTTAGTGGGTTTCCTCACCTTGCTGAAACATGAGGGGTGTGCCACCGTTAGGACGCTCACCCAGTAATGAGGTGGTAGCTGGCTGAAAGGGGAGTGGCCATTTGTGAAGTTATTAAAAGTGACCGGAACCCGGACCTCAGGATTCCGGTGACCACACTAGCAAACGGGAATGTGTGTGTCAATTCGTCGTAACAACCTGGCCCATTTAGTGCCCCCCTGATAGCCATATTCTGCAGCTGCCCCTACATGACAGACTGGTGACGAAGGTGGGATCAACTCTGGAGCCTACCGCTATTGATACCTGCATCACGAGGGGTTGATCCTGGCCCGCGTTTTGCTTTTTGCTTGAGGCGGACGTTCTTCGTTTGGTGTGGAGGTGATGCGGTCGCAGAGCATTGTGTCTGACGTTAACATCAGGTGAGACTGTTTGTTAGTTTGTTTTGTTACCCGCTCGTGCCTTATTGCGGCCCAGCAATGCCAGCGACCCCATGTGTGGTGAATACCGCTGCGGTGTGATCGAGAAGTTTGGCTCTGCCCTGCATTGTGCGGCCACACCGTGCATCACTACAGCTGCCTAGAGACTGGTTGCCTGTGGCCATGGAGCGCCTGGCATGCCGCCGGAGCAGTATTATATTCATCTGGGCTCCATTGGAGTGCATAGTAGCTGGGGACGTTAGGAACAGCAGATAAAAATCCATTTACAAGGGACATAAGAGACCTAGTACCCCAGAGCTGCATAAAAAGAAATAGGAAAGGCAAGATGTATAATTTGCTGAGGGGGAATTTTCACGAGCCTGGGAGTCAACACAAGCCTCCTTCTGGTTGCACATAGAGTGGGCCTCTCCCTCTCCAGTGTCAGAGGTCTGTACATCATTGTCACACATATTTGCATGTGTTTGGGTCATCTGTATTGTAACATCAGTACTTCGACATGTCCATTGTGCCACCCGTCGAACCGTTGCTGCTTGATGGCCCACCATAGGCGCAGCCAGCCAACTGGTGGGACTGGTTACTGAGCCTTGAGATTTACTCTGCGGTGGTGGGCCTACAAGCCGAACTCCAACGCCCCATGTTACTGCACCTGGGTGGTGCTGCACAGACCTCAACAACCTCCAGAACTATTTCCCCCATCTTGCTGCTCCTAATACCCACCAAAGTCCTGGAGAAGTACATCTACCTCCAACTCTCCAACTCACTGAGCACCTGGAGAGAAACAACCTTCTACACCCCTCCCAATCAGGATTCAGAGTCAACCAAAGCACAACAACAGTTCGGATCACCACAACAGACGACATCCGCACCCTACATGACAGAGGGAAGTCTGCCGCCATGTTCCTTCTTGAGCTCTTCGCTGCCTTAGACACTGTCTCCCACCACACACTCATCAACCAACAGAACTAGAGTGAAATCAAATAGGATGCTCTTAGATGGATGGCATCCTTCCTCTCGGGCTTACACAGAAGATCCATCTCCTTCCCTCCACCTCACAGTCAAAACACATCATCTGTGGTTTCCTGCAAGGATCGTCCATCTGTTCCACTGTCTCAGGCGAGGGTAAGGTTAGTGGTTGTATTTATTTTTTTATTTTACTTTCCCTATCCCGTCGTCTGTCCACTGTGCCCTCCACTGTCCCCTCTCCCATCATCAGAGCCCACAACATCAACATCATGTCCTACGCTGAGAACACCCAGCTCGTCCTCTCTCTCTCAGTGGATCCCACTACAACGAAAGCCAACTTTCACAACTGCAAAAATGAACGCCTCAGACTAGATAAAAGACAACTGCCTAAAACTCAACATGGACAAAACCGAAGTACTGATCTTCGGCAGCCACACCTTCCTCTGGAAGTACTCCTGGTGGCCATTGGAACTCGGGCCCACCCCCACTCCCAAAGGATCACACCCACAAGCTCCTAATCATCCTAGACAGCAAACTCTCCATGAAACGACAGATCAACGCCATGTCTTTAGCCTGCTTCCACATGCTAAGCATGCACCATAGAACTTTCAAATGGCTAACCACCTGCACCAGAAACACAGTGATGCAGGCCCTCACCACCAGCAGTCTGGACTGCAGTAACGCCCTCAGGCAACGAAGTCAGTTCACTCAAGTCATGTAGGAGTCAGCACAAACTCGAGCTAAGGTGCGCCTGACCAAAATAGGCTCGTTTAACCACAGTCATCGGCCTATGTGAGGGCAACCACAAAATGGCTACCATGCGCAAAATGGAACCCAGGGTTCGGAACGAAAACCCTAAATACGCAGTGAATCCATTGGTGTAATGTGACAAAAACACACGTACTAGCCGAACTCACTAGTTACGGTTCGCTGTTACCAAAATCTTAACGGAACCATGATATTTATAACGCAGATTCAGATTTCACGGAACCTCAGACCCTCCTTTTGCCCTTACATAGGCAATCTCAGTCTGAATCTGAATTGATGTCGATATTCATCAAATCATCAAGGTGCTGTTGAAGCATCATCTTATCTCTCTGTACCTTTCTCAAGACAGGCGGTCTCCTAACACATGTAGTAGCACAAAGGCCACATATGGCAGGACCACACTGTACACAGAGACAACACAAGATAAGAATCGCTAAAGCCACACCAATGATCGTCAGAATCCTCCATCCCCAAGCGGATAACAGTCCCCAAAACCATCCAGTTAACGACCAATCTCCTCCGTCCGTATGTATTGACTCGGAGATCTTATGTAGCCTGGAGTTGGCCTCGTATACTGTCGGAGCATTATCTGGAATGAAAACGCAGCAACTCAATTGGATCACTTTACATACTCCACCTCGATCTGCAAGTATGACATCTAAAACCATACGATTCTGCAACGTCATAAGGCGATCCGCTTGAAGCTCAGCTGTCAAATTACTAAGGGCACCGGCAGTTTCGTTTATGGTGGATTCAACCACTCTCGTCAATTGCCGCAAGCTCCTACTGTTAACCATAGGTCCCCAAAACAGTAGGAAACCCTTAAAGAAGTCTCCCACTTCTTGTCCAGCGGTATCTTCCTGATCGAAGACACCCCTAACAACTCTCGTCTTGTGGTAATCTGCGGCAGCAGTATATGTAGGAGGCAACAAATATCCAACATAACACGTTCCCGAAAAATCAGGGGGCAACCATGTATATGCTCTGTTGTAACAAACAAAATACGTTCCCTTGCCTGCCAAAAAAGGTGGGGAAGACTGAGACGTAAAAACATACGTCTGAGTACAAACACTCTTCCCTAACTGAGCTTTCGGATTCCTGCCAATACCTTGCAGACAAAAATGACCTCGGTGGGGTACGATCCAAATCGGAGGTGACCTCTTTCGTCTCTGCTTTTCACTCAGGCTAACGCTGTATCCAGTTGCGTTCCAGCCAACATAAGCTAGTAACTCGTCCTTGGGAATAGTCCTTTACGTATCGATATCCCTACTCATATTCGCAATTCCCTTCACCAAGGCTTTAGTACTCGAGTTATCTCTTATGGAACGCAGGGGATAGACTTCGATAGCATAAATGAACATTGTCTCGAAAGCCCACAAAGACCCATTCTGACTAAATGGCAGAACCAGATAGGGAATACCTCTATCCGTAGTATGTGGCATAAGACCGCACACCCAACAATTAGTGATGTTCACTACCAACTGATGTTGATGCAGAAGCTGTACAAATGAGTTATTTACAAATTCTGACCTTCTAATCTGCTCGTGTTCGGGTAAGATATGAAAAGAATGCAAAGAAGTAGTAATAGGAAAAGACGTAGGTTGGGAAGTGGGTGCAGAAGTCAATTGGGTAGAAAAAACAATCCAACCCACCAAAGCTAACATCATGCTAAGAAACATCAGAATACATGTAATCGGAAAACATTTAAGATGCATTATCCTGCATAGTTTCATCTTAAAGTTCGTTTTCTCAACAGCTCTCTTGACCTCAAAAAATTCCATCCTCTCACCGTGCTGTTTGCGGCGGTTGTTTTTCTTCTGCTAAGGAGTGCGTCTGTCAGTCCAGGGAACGCCCTAGGACCAACCAGAACCATCGACCTTGTGTCTACACGGCTGCAATCCCAAGTCTTTACACCGCGACCTTACAGCTGAACCCGGATGGTGGTTCGAAAAAAAGGAAAAAATAGATCAAAACAGTTCCTTGGCTGAGAGAGTGCTGTTCTTGAAATAAAAGTAATTATTTGTTCTTTATTAGTCCATTGTCTCTAGACCGCAGGTTATAACGACTTTTACCAGGCTCTGTCTGACTTTGAAACAACAGTTCAGGTTCAGTGGTGTCCAATCTTAAAGGTGAAGGCACAGCTGCTTGCAAGACGTCGTCATCTCCTTTCTCAGACCTTGTCCATACCAATTCAGCGTCGCTAAACGGTGTGAATTTCGGTAATCTCTCAGTTTCGGTGTCTGTGATGCCTTCGTGGATCCATTGGTCGTACGGCAGTGGTAAAGGTACCCTCTTACAGTGTACGCCGTGGATCCAATTTCTTTTTCCGAAGACTTTTACAGATGTCCTTGTAGACAACAACACCTGGTGAGGGCCCGTCCAACGGGGCTGATCGTTCTTAGTCCTCTGGAAATTTTTTACCAGGATCCAATCACCAGGATTGATAGCATGACCTGGGTCCACAGATGCTGGTGGCAAACTATCATGAACCTGTTGATGCAAGACACGCAATTTAGCTGTCAGGTCATATAAATAGTCCACCAACACAGGATAATCGATGTCACTAAATTTCGTTGGTCTCGGCACTCCCCGCACATTTGCCGGTCGACCAAAAACAATTTCATACGGACTAAGTCCAATTCGGGAATGCACTGTAGTTCTAGTTGACAAAAGTGCCAATGGCAAGGCATCGGGCCATTGGAGACCAGAGCTCGCCTGAATCTTGGCTAACTTCAGCTTCAGAGTGCCATTATAGCACTCCACTAAACCAGATGATTGGGGATGATTCGCAGCGTGGAATTTCTGCTTTATGCCCAAACCCTCACACACTCTCTTCATGATCTTGCCCACAAACTCATTTCCGTTATCACTCCACACCATCCTTGGCAACCCGAACCTAGGGAAATATTCTTTGAGCAAGACTTTAGCTGTGGACAAGGCAGTATTATCTTTTTGGGGGTATGCCTCTACCCATCTAGAAAAGGCACAAACAACTACAAGGACGTATTTCAAATTGTTGCATCTTTCCATGTGGACAAAACCCAATTGCAAAACCTCAAACGGATACGTCGGAGGCGCGAAGTGACCAGCTGGAGTTGGAGTTCCCTTCCCAGGATTATACATCAGACACACCACACAATTCTTGACCACATTCTCCGCACACTTGGGAATTCCTCCATTCTCCCACACTGGAGCCAACAGCTTACAAATCCCTTTCACACTGATGTGAGACATTCCATGTGCCATCGTAACCACCGCAAGCACATACGCATCGGGTAACATCCATCTTTGGTGTTCCGACAACGCAACCCAACAACCAGTCGAAATCAATCTACCCGTAGTTTCTCTCCACACGTTTTTTTCACTCTCCGTAGCTTCGGCCTGAATCGATTTTACACTCTCAATCGTATCCTCACACATTCCAGCCGCGCCAATCCATCTCGCAGGGCCTGCAACATACATTCGACCCATCATATTTTTCGCTGTTTCTTTCGCAACTTCGTCCACAAATGCGTTACCACGGCCAACATCATCCGTAACCCTTCGGTGAGCACTACACTTCACAATCGCAACTTGCTTCGGCAGTGTAAGTGACTCAAGAAGCTCATTCACCAACTGTCCATGTTGGATTTTAGTCCCATGCGACGTAAAAAATCCTCTCTCTCTCCACAAGCGTCCAAAACTGTGTGCTACACCAAACGCATACTGACTATCAGTATATACATTCACTCTCTTTCCTTCAGACAAGACACGCGCTCTTGTTAATGCGATCAATTCCGCTGCTTGTGCTGAACTATAGCTCACTCGTGCAGTTTCAACAATCGTACACAATGTCGTCACGGCATATGCCGCAGTCGTATCACCATTCGGGAGCTTGTAGCATGACCCATCAATCCATAGCGTACCATCTGGATTTGAAAGAGGAGTATCTTTTAGATCAACTCTACCCTTCGTTTCCTCTTCTGTCCTAAGAAAGCAATCATGCTGTTCTTGACCATTCCTATCCACAGAAATCGGCAACAATGTCGGTGGATTTAATACGTTACACCGTTTAATGTGCACGTGACTGGCCAAAAGCGTCAACTCATAACCCGATAACCTTGCACTAGTAAGATGCCGAGTCTTTGTTCTGTTCAATAAAGTATCCACTGCATGTGGAACCATCACAACCAACGAATTATCCATCACCAACCCAGCAGACTGTCGGATGGAAACAGCCGCTGCTGCTGTAGCTCTCAAGCAACTCGGCAACGCTCTAGCTACCGGATCCAAAGTCGACGAGAAATACGCACATGGACGCTGCTTCTCACCAAACTGCTGCGTCAAAACTGACAATGCACAACCCTCTCTCTCATGAACGTAGAGTGTAAAAGGCTTACTGTAGTCAGGAGTACCCAACACCGGAGCAGAACACAACGCGTCACGCAATTCAGAAAAACTTTTATGACAATCGTCAGACCAGGGAAGAGGACTCGGTGTATCCTTACAAGTCAAAGCCAACAAAGGTTTTGCCAACAAGGAAAAATTCGGAATCCACTGTCTACAGTACGACGTGATACCCAAGAAAGCGCGTACCTCTCTCTGCGTACTAGGCACAGTCATTTGAGTAATCGCTTGGATTCGTTCTGGGGTCAACCTTCTTCCCTCCTTCGACAAGAGATGACCTAAGTAGGTCACTTCTTGGCAACAGTACTGTAACTTTGAAGGTGACACTTTATGATGCAAATCAGACAAATGTTGTAACAAGTACGAGTAGTTTCTTTACAAGTTTCCTTATCATCAGCAGCCACTAACAGATCGTCAACATACTGAATAAGAGCAGCACCCGCAGGCAACACAAAAGTATCAAGCTGAGTTTTCAAAGCCTGACTATAGATGGACGGACTTTCGCAATAGCCTTGAGGAGCGCGCTTAAACCGGAAGCTTCGACTTCCCAAAGAGAAGCCAAAAATATCTCTACTTTCTTCGGCGATTGGAATACTAAAGAAAGCGTTCTTCAAGTCTATGACGGAGAACCAGGCAGCTGAAGCTGGAATCAAAGTCAACAAAGCGGTAATGTCCAGAACAACAGGAAACTGGGACACAACAATCTTATTAACCTCTCGAAGGTCAATCACAAACCGATACTCAGGCTGCTGAGAAGAATCAGTACGCTTCAAGACAGGCAGAACAGGACTGTTACACACATTACCTCTCATCTCTTCGATCACACCTTTCTCAATTAAATCATAGATGATCGCTAAAAGCGCTCTTTCACCATCACTCGAAATCCGATATTGGGGAATACGTGGCAATCTAACATTCGATTTGAGCGTCACAACATATGGTGGAATCCCCAAAAGACCCACATCATTAGGACCAGTAGCCCAAAGAGTAACAGGGAGACAACGCAATTACAGTGGAAACTGATCTCTAGACAGATACATCGGAGAGGTCACTCTCTTACCCAATGTAAGGTGTACTCCCGAAGGAGAACAATACAATGTCGCGTGCAGTCTCTTTAACAAATCCAGACCCAACAAATTCTCACCACAACCTGTCGTTAAAATAAGGGGTGCTTCCAATTCACAAGGCCCAATAGAAAGAGACAAGGGACTAGAAACTGGATTACCAACCGGGGCGCCAGAAAATCCCACTGAAATATTCATTAAGCCAGACAAAGGTGCGCCAGGGAGTTTAGAGTGCATGATAGAACTCTTCGCTGCACCAGTATCCAAAAGAAAAGGCTGTACCACACCCGATGTAACCACTGCCACATAAGGTCCACCCTAGTCTACTGGAACTGACACTACTCCCTCTCTTTGTCCTTGGCTGTCCTAGCAATCATTATAGCCAGTACTCTCACTCTCAACATAGCCATCGTCAACATAATATTGCGTAGATCTGCCAGTCCGTACATTCTGCTGATCAAAATAATTCATAGACGTCGGTGGGGGAAAGGAACGGTCGTTCTGAGGGAACGCGCAACGTCCTCTACCCCTAGACACCTGCTGGAAACTACCACGACCTCTTGGAGCCAACATACCGTTCTCACGTTGTCGTAAAACAGGGCACTCATTCTTGTAATGACCTTCCTCTCTACAATACGCGCACTGATTCAGACCCAAAGGTGGTCTTGGAGGAAAATACTCAGGTTTCTGTGACAGTCTCTGAAACGATGGAGGTTGCTGAAACTGTAGACGTTGCTGTGATTCTTGCTGATTCGAGCGAGGCGGATACGCCTGCTGCAGAAGAACCTTCGTTTTTAAGTCTTTTGTCTTTTTCTCTAATCTATCTTTCTCATCCTTATCCCTATTCTCGTAGTACTGTGCAGTTGCCAATATCTAGGCCGACGAAGAGACAGCCCAAGAACTCTCAGAATCTTTCAACTTATTACACAGTTCGGGAAGTAAATTAAAGACGAACTTATCTACAAACAGTCTCTGGCCACCTTCCGTACTCATATCTTGACCGCTATGATCTATAAAAGTCTCTTCAAACCTGGTGAAAAAATCAGACACGCTTTCGTCCTTCTTCTGCTTACATGCTGTCAACTTGTCCCAATTCACTCGTAACGCTGGCATCATCGTTTTCATCATATTAATAATTCTACCGGGTAAATCCGCAATTAGAGGCTCAGGTTTAGCTCCTCCTACCTGTCTAGCATCTGCAGTCGCAATATTCACCCATGTATCACCTAATTCTACTGTATGATCCTCATGGCGAATCTTCACCCACAACGGTTGAGGGACTACATTACCCAATAACATGTCCACGTCAGCTAGATTCATAATGCATGCGTCGACTGTCTGGGACAACTCCTTATAATATCCCGCGGGATTCTTATGGGGGTCGGGTAAGGTTTGCTTAAGAGCCAAAACCTCAGCTCTCTTCCAAGGGACATGTATCCAAACTCGTTGGAAATGAGCCAAAATAGGTGGACTAGCGTTTGCGTCTCCCTCTCTCCAAACTGGAGGAACCTCTCTCATTGGATATTGTCGTACCTTCTTTCTAACTGAGGCATCAGGCTCAAACAATGGCTGGGGAGGAAGTGCAGACCTATATGTAAGAAGTGTCACTACCGCATCTTCGACACCAGCTCCCACTATCGTCCCTTTGGCGAACTCACTCTGAATATCAAGCAATCCAACAGGAGCCAACTCCAATACATCATCTTCCCATTGTTCCCGAAGCAAAGTACACATCATATCAAAAACATACTGCTGCGTCGGCTCTTTCCACTGTAGGAACGTATTCAAAACCACTCCCGGATCATACCTAGAACAATTCGTAACCCACCTACGAGTCAACAAATCCAACACTCCACGCTCCGCAGAACCAGGAAGCTGACTACGTCTCTGTCTGTCATCAGAAACGGGGGTCGTGACTAGCGACCCAAAAAGAGGAGTTAAGAAATTAGCAACAGTGTCAGCTACTCGCCGACGAACAGAAGGGGAAGCAGTCATAAGAACAGGAGAAAAGGTACCTTGCAATGGCAAAGAAAAAGACGCAGAAGTGGAAGAAGTCGAAAGGACAGGAGCAAGAGGCAAAGCAGTCTGAGTCAAGGCAGGCAAAGGTAAAGTAGGCAACCCAGGAAGAGGGGGTGCCGGAGGAACCTGAACCAACTGTGGAACAGGAAAAAGGGTTGTGGAGGGACTAAAGGCTGTCCAGCAACCTGTTGTACAACAAGCGGTAATATCGGTGCAGTAGCACCTTGCACGTAAGGGGGAGGTGACTTTAACAAATAAGACATTAATGGATCCTTTTCGGGATCCTTAACAGAATTCACAGGAGGGGGTGACAAAACAGGTTAACATTTGTCAATAGCCATATGATGTTGCCTATTTGACACCTCAATCGCTTTATCTTCTTCATCTTCTTTAAACTGCCTAGCAGCTTGAATTATCGATACACCCTTTTCTCTCTTATCTCTTTTAGCTTGTTTTATCTCTCGTTGTCTGGCTTCTTTGCGCCAAAGGCGGAAGGAGTCGAACATTGCCGGCCGGGCTTTCTTCCTAAATAATTTCGTCTCGTTGTCTGGCTTCTTTGCGCCAAAGGCGGAAGGAGTCGAACATTGCCGGCCGGGCTTTCTTCCTAAATAATTTCGCTTCCAAATTGTCTAAAATCTCTGTATCAAAACTACCATGTTGGGGCCATCGTAAGACACCATCTTTCCTAGTGTAGCGGACCCATACTTCATTGAACGTAATGGGGCCCATGCCGTGTTTAGAATAGAGCTCATAAGTCGGAGTTCCAACTGGAGGTATCGGACACGAGTCCTCCAATCGGAACTTCCTGTTATAACCACAACAAAACCAAGTACCAAATTTGCTACGATTAGGCATCTTCGCTCACTAATCGAGCTTCAAACTTCAAGGGACTATCTCTACCGATACACTCGTAAATATACGAGACCCTCGGCTTTGGAAATTGCAATTTTCAAATCAAAACTAAGGACCAAACAAACTAAGAACCAAACTAAGAACCAAGCAAAACCAAGAACCGCTCAAACTAAGGACCAAGTAAAACTAAGAACCAAACAAGTTAGTGGGAGCGACCCACTTATACTTAACCAAGTTGTCTGCTACGGCACCCAGAAGATCCGTCGATCGTCTCGCCTTACGAAGTTTCACAAAAGGGGGGGGTGTCCAAGACAGGGCGACAGTCAGGGCAGCGGTCCTTACGTAGCCGTCAGAAGGGGGGAAATCTCGTGGAAAAGACCTTCAGTCCATGTTTTCGACATGCAGGGGTCGCTGAAGTGGGGGCCCTCCTCCAGAGTTTCCTCACGAAGTTCCTCTCGATCCTCGGGCTTGGACCGGTACCGCTTGATGTCGCCCCACGTCGGGCGCCAACTGAAGAACCGGGTTTTTTAGAACCCAGCGGCGCCAGGGGCACGCCCAAAGTCTTCGGGTTCACCTGTCTTAGAATACAGAGACACAGGATACTTCTTGGTGGCGTCACAGATTGATTTTATTGGCTGCAGCCAGTAACAGAAGACCTAGAAGTCATCACGGTATGAGTTCTCAGGAGACTGCTCAAATTTACAAAGCAAGTCATCCCTTTTTATGCCAGAAACATCGCATTCCAGACAAACACCCATTATTTTACAAATTGTCCAATCGCATGTAACCACACCAAAAGTTTTGCATGACGGTAAAACCCACTTTTCAGTTGTCCGGCCCATGATCAATCATCGAACAATCCCAACATTCTTCTTTAGACAAGCCGGACAGACCCATAATAAAGAGACCACAACCCATATCGTAAATGGACCATAAAAGAAGAAACAGAAACAGATAGATAGAAGGAGGATGGGGCATGTTTGTGAGCAATAAAACTTTACGAGATCCCATGCTCTGACCCTTAATCAAGATCAGCTAGCGGGCGGGAACGGGTTTGGCAGGGTCGGCCTCAGGCAACGAAGTCAGTTCACTCAAGTCATGTAGGAGTCAGCACAAACTCGAGCTAAGGTGCGCCTGACCAAAAAAGGCTCGTTTAACCACAGTCATCGGCCTATGTGAGGGCAACCACAAAATGGCTACCATGCGCAAAATGGAACCCAGGGTTCGGAACGAAAACCCTAAATACGCAGTGAATCCATTGGTGTAATGTGACGAAAACACACGTACTAGCCGAACTCACTAGTTACGGTTCGCTGTTACCAATATCGTAACGGAACCATGATATTGATACCGCAGATTCAGATTTCACGGAACCTCAGACCCACATCTCCCAGCACCTGAGAGACCTCCACTGGTTCCCCATCCAGAAGAGATGGCATTCCAAGCTTCTGACCCACGCCTACAAAGCCTTTCCTGACCAAGGATCAGCACACATGAACCACTGCCTAAGCTTCCACCAGCCACCCAGAAACCTCAGCTCCTCTCACCTAGCCCTCATACATACACTGCGCATCTGCCGCTGCTGCACCGGAAGATCCTTATCCACCTCACCGCCAAATCATGTAATGCCCTTTCCCTTCGAACACCACCCTCATTTCTAGACTTAAGGACGGGACTCAACACCTGGCTCTTCAACTGAGACCCTTAGCCCAGCACCTAGATACCCTCATGGGTGATAATTTGCGCTATATAAGTACAGTTTGATTGATTAATTGATAAGTAGGGATTCCTTTTCAATGAGCACCGAGTCAGGGACCTCCCGGTGTCTTTTAATCATTTAGAGTGATTGTGCCAGCCGATGTGCCAGCCAGTAACTATCTATGTGGGACAGGTGTAGTCCTTCTCTCACAGTGACAGTGTATAGTTTTGAACTGCGCATTCAGGGTTTTGTGGCACCCCACATGAAATGGGGAATCAGGTTGTAAATATCCTTGAGTTTCGTCCATGGAACCAATAATGGGAGCATCCCAAAAATGTAAATGCTATGGGGGCAATGTTTATCTTAATAATTTGGACTCTGTCCTAAATGAGAGATTCAAGGTGGACCATTACTGAAAATCCATCTTCATTTTGTCCTTCAAAAGGAAATTGTCAGGGATCATCCAATGTAGGCCTCTGTTAACGAATATGCCTAAGTATTTCAATTTGACTAATTTCCAACGAAAGGTCATGGAACCAATGTTGCCCCACATTGTCGAGGCAGTAAGTGGTAGGGCCAATTTATTTTTTATCCAGAGAAACTATCAATCAGGGTCACGAATGCAGGGGTTGTGACAAGGGGTTGGGTCAACATAGGCAGGATATCATCAGCATAGGAAAATGGTTTAATTTCTCCTGCTTTTGCCTGTGTTTTTATGCATTCATTGTGTCATATGGCAATGGCTAGGAGTTCCATGTCTAACATAAATAGGAGGGGGAAAGAGGGCAGCCCTGCCATGTGTCACAGCATATGGCAACGGAGGGAAAGGCATAGCCTCCACTTGCTACCAATGGGATAGGGGCATGATACATACTTTTGACTAGCATGAGGAAGATGGGGCCAATGCCCATCCTTTATAATGTTCTAAACATAAAACCCCACTTCACCCTGTCAAAGGCCTTTTCAGCATCCAAGAAAAGCAAGACCCGTTCTTCCATATCAACACAGACTTGCCAGAGAATATGCAAGAGAGTACAGAGACGGTTGGCCACTAAACATCCCAGAAGAAACCCCACCTGAGCTGAGGGATAACCATTTTGAGATGGTTGGCCAAGGTTTGTGCCATTATTTTGATATCTGTATTAATGAGTGATACGGGTCTGATGTTGGAAAAGTCCAAGGGGTCTCTCTCTGGTTTTCTGAAACTGGTAAATTTGTCCGGCAGATGACTGCTCTCAAGCACCTCTCGGAACACAGAGGACAACATCAGTATTGCCTGGGCCTTGGTGAGCTTGTAGAATTCCACCGTGAATCCATAATCTCCCGATGCTTTATTATAGGCCATACCATCTACCGCCTCAGCAAATTTCTCCTCAGAGATTGGTCCCTACAGGAGCTTTAGTGGTCTGGTGTCAGCTTGAGTGTGTGTAAAGTACACAAACAGAAATACAATAAAAAATCCAAACCGATTTAGAACAATAAAAGCACCAAGTGCCACTTGCAGTCATCTGGTTGTGCTAGATCAGGGGAAAGTCACAGATTCAGGCTGACTGAGGTGGAGCGTGGGCCGAACACAAGGATGAGGCCATCCCCGCTGGAAAAGTCACTTTTTCTCATTCCGGTACGCAAAGTCCAGAACTTCAAGATTTTTAAATTGTTTTGTACAGGAGTGAATTCAGATGCCAGCCTAGGGTCCAAGACCAGATGAAACATCTCTTGGTAATCATAAACTCAATTGACCAGAGGTCAGTAGGGCTCAGGCAGGTCCAGTTGCAGCAGGCTAGCTCATTAGGTACAGGGTACCCTCTAGAGATTGTTGTGCCCCAGTAGCTGAGACCGGTACAAAAGAGGGTGGTGATGGATGGAGCATCAGAACCAATCAAACACTCACACCCAGTCAACAGATCTGGTTTTGATCCATCACCGTTCTTTAGCCCACTATGCCACCCCAGTTCAGACATGGCCATATGCAAATCAGTCTGACCCTGTGCCTCATGGGAACAGTCCAGCCCGAACTGCCAAGCCATGCCTTCCCTGGACCAGAAACAAGCTTCCTAGGACCGGTTTCTGGCATTTCAGCCGTCTTCAGCCAGGCTTGCTTGAATCCAGTGGCAAAGTGAGCAAGGGACTCACGTCTGAGCATACCCTGCCAACTTGTGGCGAACAAAGGGGTACAAAAGTGGGTGGTGATGGACGGAGCATCAGAACCAATCAAACACTCACACCCAGTCAACAGATCTGGTTTTGATCCATCACCGTTCTTTAGCCCACTATGCCACCCCAGTTCAGACATGGCCATATGCAAATCAGTCTGACCCTGTGCCTCATAGGAACAGTCCAGCCCGAACTGCCAAGCCATGCCTTCCCTGGACCAGAAACAACCTTCCTAGGACCGATTTCTGGCATTTCAGCCGTCTTCAGCCAGGCTTGCTTGAATCCAGTGGCAAAGTGAGCAAGGGACTCACGGCTGAGCATACCCTACCAACTTGTGGCGAACAAAGTGGTACAAAAGAGGGTGGTGATGGACGGAGCATCAGAACCAATCAAATACTCACACCCAGTCAACAGATCTGGTTTTGATCCATCACCGTTCTTTAGCCCACTATGCCACCCCAGTTCAGACATGGCCATATGCAAATCAGTCTGACCCTGTGCCTCATGGGAACAGTCCAGCCCGAACTGCCAAGCCATGCCTTCCCTGGACCGGAAACAAGCTTCCGAGGACCGGTTTCTGGCATTTCAGCCGTCTTCAGCCAGGCTTGCTTGAATCCAGTGGCAAAGTGAGCAAGGGACTCACGTCTAAGCATACCCTGGCAACTTGTGGCGAACAAAGCGGTACAAAAGAGGGTGGTGATGGACGGAGCATCAGAACCAGTCAAACACTCCCACCCCGTCAACAGATCTGGTTTTGATCCATCACCGTTCTTTAGCCCACTATGCCACCCCAGTTCAGACATGGCCATATGCAAATAAGTCTGACCCTGTGCCTCATGGGAACAGTCCAGCCCGAACTGCCAAGCCATGCCTTCCCTGGACCGGAAACAAGCTTCCTAGGACCAGTTTTTGGCATTTCAGCCATCTGCAGCCAGGCTTGCTTGAATCCAGTGGCAAAGTGAGCAAAGGGACTCACGTCTGAGCATACCCTGCCAACTTGTGGCGAACAAAGCGGTACAAAAGAGGGTGGTGATGGACGGAGCATCAGAACCAATCAAACACTCACACCCAGTCAACAGATCTGGTTTTGATCCATCACCGTTCTTTAGCCCACTATGCCACCCCAGTTCAGACATGGCCATTTGCAAATCAGTCTGACCCTGTGCCTCATGGGAACAGTCCTGCCCGAACTGCCAAGCCATGCCTTCCCTGGACCGGAAACAAGCTTCCTAGGACCGGTTTCTGGCATTTCAGCCGTCTTCAGCCAGGCTTGCTTGAATCCAGTGGCAAAGTGAGCAAGGGACTCACGTCTGAGCATACCCTGCCAACTTGTGGTGAACAAAGCGGTACAAAAGAGGGTGGTGAAGGACGGAGCATCAGAACCAATCAACACTCACACCCAGTCAACAGATCTGGTTTTGATCCATCACCGTTCTTTAGCCCACTATGCCACCCCAGTTCAGACATGGCCATATGCAAATCAGTCTGACCCTGTGCCTCATGGGAACAGTCCAGCCCGAACTGCCAAGCCATGCCTTCCCTGGACCGGAAACAAGCTTCCTTGGACCGGTTTCTGGCATTTCAGCCGTCTTCAGCCAGGCTTGCTCAGACAGCAGGTAAGTCAACTGAACCTTGGAGTCACTCAGAAAGCCTGGGATGAGGGGAGCAGGTCACGTATTCCTCCATAGAGAGCAAGTCTCAAGAGCAGGGCAGTGCCTTGCGGACAAGACAAGCCTCAAGCAGCAGGGCAGTCTTCTGAAAAACAAGGCAAGAGATAAGCAACAGGGCAATCCTCTGGTGAGCAGGCCAAGACTTGAGCAGCAGGCTAGCCCTCTGGAAAATAAGGGAGGCCTCAGGAAGCAAGGTAGTCCTCTAGGGAACAAAGCAAACCTCAAACAGCAGAGCAGTCCTCTGGGAAACAAAGCAGTCCTTCCTCTGTAATTTCTGGAGGTCCAGGTGTGCACTGAAGAGTTGGTCTGGGAGTCCAATATGTATACCTGGTGACATTCTTTGAAGTGGGGAAACATCTAGACTACCCCAAAATCTGGTTATGAAAATTCCCTCCCTTCCCTCGCCCAAGCACCAAGTGGTCTACGGTGGCAAAAGGCTGCTATCAAGTTCCTTTGTGACTGTGTAGTGGCAGCCCTTTAAAATGCAAGTTGGGACAGGGAACAGCTCTGCCCCAACCATCCTAGCCAGATGTCCCATCCTAGCAACACAAATCCCGCTTTGTCTCAGCGTCTGAGAGGATTACAGAAAGGTAAACTGCCAAATATTCACACTCATGTGACCCAGGACACAGGCTGAAAGCATCAAATGGCTAGGACAAGAAAATGCTAACTTTCTAAAAGCAGCGTTTTGGGAATTTTGACTATAAATCTGACTTTACCGTTTAAGAGGATTTTAAATTACAAATCATTGGAGACCAAACATGACATTTCTACCTGTTCTTTATCAAAAGATACCACTTATTAAACATAATAAGGTACCTCATGTTATCCTATGGGAGATGTAGACCTCACAGTTGAGAAAATCAAATTTGGGAGGTTTTCATTACCAAGACATGTAAATCTTAAGAACACATGTCCTATTGTTTAAATACAATTGGCTCTGCCCTTTGGGCTCTTCAGGGCCTACCCTATTAGTGACTTACATGTTTTAAAAAGACAGGTTTAGGCCTGGCAAATGTTTATTATTCCAGGTCAAATGTGCAGTTTAAAACTGCACAAATGCTGCAATGGCAGGCCCATGACATATTCTAAAGGGCTGCTTAGGTGGGTGGCACAATAAGTGCTGCAGACCCACTAGTAGCATTTGATTGGCAGGCCCTGGGCTACATGTGGGACCACTTTACCAAGGACGTATAAGTACATTTAATGTGCCAACTGGGTGTAAGCTAATTCTACCATGTTTTAAGTAGTGAGCTCCAGCAATTTAGCACTGGTTAGCAGTGGTGAAGTGCACAGAGACCTAAAGCCAACAAAAATTAATTTCTTGACACACGAAGGGAGAATGCACAAAATTTGGGGGAAGACCACACCAAAGGCTGTCAGGTCTAATACTAGTTTTATGGTTCCTAAAATGATGTGCTGCAATGTAGATGAGAAACCAATAGGGTTTCTGAAAAGATTTTGGGCACTCATCCTCACCAAAGCTTCTGACATGCTTGGGTAGAGCAGAAGGGAAAGAGAAGTGGCGACTGAGATGAAGAGGAGTATGGCGAAGATTAGGATGGGGCACAGAACAAAGAGCAGAGGAAAGGATCTGTAAAGGTGGAGGAGGAAAAGGGAAGAGTGGATAGCAGGTGAGGTGATCAGATGGGGAAAAAGCGATATAGCAGATTAGAAGTAGGGAAGAGGAATCGAACTAAGAGGACAGAGCGTCTTGCTCAAGATCAGCTCCTAAAAAGTATTGTTTTTTAAAGAAATCCGTTCAGCTTATTTAAAAAAATGAATTAAAAAGCATATATACATATATATATATATATATATATATATATATATATATATATATATATATATTACCTACTGGCGGTCGCCAGTAGGTAGTTATAGTTAGGACCTATTTTCTATAGGAAAAGCGTTTTTCCTTTCCCAATAACTTTGGCGCCGGTTGACGAATCTTCGCGAAATTTTCAAAACTAGTGGCCCGCTCAGGTCAGCTCCTGTCTTAAAAGTTTCAGGGTGATTCGTCAAACGGGGGCCAGAAAAAAGGGGGGTCCCACAACATGTTTTCCCAATATAATTTTCCATAGGAAACTTTAGACAAAGCTACAGCCCGAACTGCTGAACGGAATTACACCAAATTTGGCAAAAAGATAGCTCTAAGTTCAGAAGAGTCCTTTTTTTTAAATGGTGTAAATCTGTTCAGTAGTTTCTGAGAAATTTGAAAAAGAAAAAGTTTCAATATCTGGGGCAGCGGTGGGTTCGCGAACCCTCCCGACCACGAGCTTCATTCTAATTGGCTGCCAACACTCTAAACCAGGAAGTGTTGGCAGCCATAGAACCGAGTCACAAGAAAACAGTAGAAAAAACATTAAAAAAGAAGAAAAGGGGACAGGGTAGAAACACCCTGACCCCCAGGCCTGGTCAGGGGGTCCCACATGGACCCCCAGGGCAAAAGGGTAAAAAAAAGCATTTTTTAAAAATAATTTCGGCAGAATTCGCGTTGGGGTCGCGAATCGCGCCAAAATAATTTAAAAAATGAAGTGCGGGTGTGATATTGTTCATGTTGTGTGAATGGCAGTGTGACTGTCGTATTTATGAGAGGTGTGAATGCAGTTCGGTGGGTGTTTTTGTGGGGTCACAAACTACTGTTTAAATTGTCTTTTAAGTCAATGTTTACACTTAAATTGTAAATACGTGTATGTTTATTTAAAATCGTGATAACACAAAAATAAATGTGAAAAAAGCCATATGTATATAAAAAAAGATAAAGAAACAAAAAATATATATGTCGTTTTTATAAATAATAAAATACCTTTGTATGAATTAACCAGTCTGTAGGTATGTACTTTCCATTTCTAGCCAGTAGCTAAATGAAGTGGGTTAGTTTAGAGGTCTTTTCACAGGATAAGTGACATTACCCATGTCCTGGTCACCAACATTAGATCGAGCAGAGTGATAAGTTTGCCCCATTATTACATGTTACAAATTAGAAGGACAATTTAGATTAATTTGGTCAAAGATGGGACTTGTCGGCTCTATTGGGCCACTACTTCCTGCAGATGCATCATCTAGGGACATGATAGCATAACCCTGAGGCAGTCAGTCCACCTTTTCCAGAGTAGCCAAACAATTGTATGTGGGTAGGGAAAAAATCCTGCTGCACTTCCAGATTGTAGTTAGGTCTTGGTTTCTTAAAGAAGCAGAAAGGTACCGGATGTATTCCTTGGGCAAGTCCTGTTAAGTTACCAAGGGGCATATTCACAAGGAGCCATCGCCAAATTAACGGCACTTTATCGCAGCCAAAGTCGTGATAAATGTACCTCCCCATTCACAAGCTTGTGCTAACAGCCCACAGCACCAGTTTACCCACGATAGCAGCCACAAAAAACATCGCCACCGATGCTCCCTGCAAGTGTCGCTAATGAGATGCCGAGTGGGAGTTCCCGTGCCAAAAGCCGTGACCACACCACTCCTCAACATTCTCAACGACCAGACAGATCGGCGTTAAAAACACAAAACAGGCGATAAGGCGCATTAGCAGCAGGAAATCTACACCTGCTCTGACCTGGTGTTAAGTCGGACGGCAGCCAGCACCACAAAAGGGAGACCAGCCCATGGCCACATCGGAGGTGCAACAGATGTCAAGGAGCCACCCATCATGCGGCCCGGACACCCAAGAGGGCCACAACACCCAGCTACACCACCCCAGGACCCAACCCCATACCCGGAACACCCCCAGAGGCAGCGCAGACAAAGACAGCGGAACCCCAGGAAGCATACCAGCTGCCCAGGCTCAACATCTGACAATGTCACCGTCCACCACAGGCTGAAAGGGACAACCACCTCACACATCCCGACCATCATCGCCCAACAGGCCTACGGCACCAACACAGCGGACAGCTGTCAACAGCATGACACCTCAGCCACACAACATCCGAATGTGGGGAGAGGTGGCAAACAGGCATGTGCGAAGGATGCAGTAGTACCATGATTGGGAAAGTACACAGTGCCAAGAGTGGCGGAGATGTGCTGGACAGACCACAGTATGCAGCACACACCCATATCCATGGCGATAAACTCCGCTGGTGTATGGAGTGTGGTGGACAGTGGACGCAACCATGTCATCACAGCCAGTGAGGGACCTCAAGGAAATCTTGCCTTTACGCCCCCCCCAAGCGTGATTGGAGTGGGATGGCCAGGCGTACGCCACACCAGCGTAGGGATGTGAATAAGTAGCACATAGCTCTGGGAGTGGTCCTCTTCCGGAAAGCCCAATGTCTCTGCCAGGGTGGCGCCTCTCACCCCGCCACAAGGCCGACGCTGTCCTCTAGAGTGGAGTTGCCTGCGAAGCTGTGCGCCTCCCGGACCACAAACCCGTCAGGTCCGTCCCTGCGCAGCCAGGCCACACTGATCACATGCCAACACCGGCGTGTGTCAAGGAGGGCCCACCACGTTCCGGCTCAAGCTCCAGGACCGAGTCCCGCGACCTTGGCAGCCTCCTCAGACCATCACGGCCTCCACGACACGGGCCCGCTTGAGTCCTTTTCCATTGACGTACTCTACTGCCGCCTCAGGCCTACTCTTTGGACCAGTAGGTCCCATGTGTAAAACTGTGTCCTGAGTCATGAATGGCAGTGAACCCAAATCCAGGCCACCGCCAACAGCACCAGACTCCCTTCGATCAGTGAGGCATAGTTCCAAATGAGCTTCTTGTGACACGTGGTGCCACTAACCCTGTTCAACGCCTGCCGAAGACACGTGGTGCCATTAACCCTGTTCAACGCCAGCCGGCCACATGTGGTGTCACTGAACCTGAACTACGCAGGCCGGTGGGGCCATCCAACCTATGCCGGCAACACTCGATGAATGGGCTCTGCTCACCGCTGCTTCAGGCCTACACCACTGTCAGGTAGGTCACACATTTGGGACTGAACATCGGTCATTCAAAAAGCAGATACATGTCATCGCACGCACAGAGAGGTGTAAGAGGATGACGCGTTGCAGTCCGAAGGGAACAAGATCATCGTTACAGAGGTGTTCGAACACTACCGACAACTGCCCTTGTGTCACTAACTCTGTGCCGCGCCGGCCAACGACACGTGGCTGTGGGCCACTGCTGACCACTGCCTCCAGCCTACACTGCGGTGCAGTAGGTCACAGAGTCTTTATTTTTCAATGGCTGAGTTCGTATCAGCGTACCGGCATCATCGCATACAGCATCCCCTCTCATCCCTGGTGCCACTAAGTCTGTTCCCCGACAATCATGCACACTCTCCGGTCGAACTTTGGTGGCGTCTGAGCCTATGGACTAGGGGGCAGATTTCATCCTCATGTAGCTGATACCTAATTGGTGGTGGCAATGAGTCTGGCGCATTCCACTCCTCCATTTGCTGTTTCCGGATAAAATCAAACCTTTCAGCGTCATGCCCTGGAGGACACCGTCCACTGTCCCCCGATACCCTCTGCAACACACCTCGGACATTGATGGTGACCCGCTCAGGTCGCATGGCCCATCTGACTGCACCGCAAGTCACTGTCCCATGGTTGGGAGCCTGTGCCAGCCGCTGTGCATCTGGGGCCACTAACTCTGTGCTAGTCAGGTCCGGGACCCCTCCTTCTGAGATATTAGATGGCCCCTGAAGCGTTGGCCTTGGGGTCATCAATGCCATTTCACTGTGGCCGTGCGCTGTACGCAGCCTCCGGGCCCAACAGCGTCCCACCAGGGCTCACACACCAAATCGAGTCCTGACCGGCCCGGATGTGGCATCACCACAGGTGGCACATGCCACCACCGCATGGACCATCTCCAACAGCCATCTGCCAGAGTCGAAACGGTGGTCCTGACAAACTTGCGGAGTTGCTCAGACCTGTCATGGATGCCATCATCGGCCTGATATCCTGCTCAGCACTCCAGGGGCCAGTGCCTCAGTGCACCGCAAGCCATTGTCCATTACTGATTGAGTTATGAGCTGTGGAGAGGTTGCACAGCAATGTCTCCTCAAACAGTGTGGGGGCCCTGAGACGTTGATAGAGAAGATGATGTAGGTATGACACACCCCACTGCATCTGCATCAGGTGTCTGTCTGAGGTACACGATCCGAGACTTTTTCTCCACATGGGCGCGCTCATCTCTAGTGTCCCATCCCCAGTGCACTGCAACTCATGGACACTTCTGTTTGCATGTTGGCTGTCCTCTGGACTGTCTCCGGCTTCCTCCATGTTGCTCAGCAGTTGACTCTTTTATGCATGTGTTTTCTGTTTCCGTTGCACTGGTGTCTAATGTTCAAGTGGTTGCCAGCACCAGGCATTCCATGTGGAAAGTCTTACATCCACCCCACACACATCCAGCACAGGCATCACTGTACATGTAGCCCTGCCAATAAAGGGGACGGGCGCATGGGCCCGTAGCCAGTTCAACATGGTATCTGGGTGTGTCCCTGTGGTCTTGTTGTATACATGAGGGCCCTGGGCCTGACGCCATTACATTGTGCTGTGTACATCGGATGCAGACGTGTCACTGCAGGCAGCGGGTTGGAGCTTGGACATGTAGCTTTGTCGTCACCCACTCAATTCGCAAGGTGAGTGGCCAGGGCCGTCGTATGCAGAGCCAAAATGGGTGTGTGGCTGGAATTTGGGCACCCCTGCCTGTGGTTCTGTACTGAGAATGTGCAACTGAATGTGTCTCTATGGCAGTGTGGGTCTTCTTAGTGGGGTGTTAGTGGCCCCTGAAGGGTGATGGACACCTATGTATGTGTCCTGGTTCGTATTCCATGGGTTCATCTCCCACCCACACCTGTTGGGCCACCTCCTTTTGGTGTGCAGGAACATGGCATTGGGGTGCGACATGTGGGTGGGTGAAGTGTCGGGAGCCATAGAATGGCTACATGTCAGGGAGACACTATCTTTAAGCTGGAGTAATTGGTTATAAGAATATGAAAGCTTACCTCTAGTCAAAGAGCTAGGGGTCCTGGCCCCTGGGCCCGTTCGTGCGCGGATGGGCGCATACGGGCTTGCCTTAGGCACGCCTTGGGCGCGTCATCCGCCCCTTATAAGGAGTGGTGAACGCCGGTACCGCCGCAGCTGGGAGGCTAACCTTTGTTGCTATCTCCCGCCTAAAAGTCCCCCCGGAGCATTGAACGCAGCTCCTACTCACCGTTCACAAAGTCTGTGCAAATAGGCAAGTCAGTTCAAAATCAAGCAGTACAATAATACACAACACAATATAAACAATTTTATACTTTTAAAATGAGCAGAATTCTTCCCAAAAGGTTTTATACTTTAAAAATGAGCAAAGTTCCCTCCACAGCGCGATAAGTGAGTATATATATTTTTTTTAAACACAGAAGAGAACCGGCAGCGGCAGCAGCCTCAGAGTCCTAACCGAGCCGCTAATGCAAGATTAGGTATTGTCTATGCTGCGCGGCCGCGTCATCCGCCCCTTAAAAGGAGTGGTGAACGCCGGTACCGCCGCAGCTGAGAGGCTAACCTTTGTTGCTGTCTCCCGCCTAAAAGTTCCCCCGGAGCATTGAACGCAGCTCCTACTCCCCGTTCACAAAGTCTGTGCAAATAGGCAAGTCAGTGCAAAATCAAGCAACACAATAATACACAACACAATATAAACGATTTTATACTTTTAAAATGAGCAGAGTTCTTCCCAAAAGATTTTATACTTTAAAAATGAGCAAAGTTCCCTCCACAGCGCGAAAAGTGAGTATATATATTTTTTTTAAACACAGAAGAGAACCGGCAGCGGCAGCAGCCTCAGAGTCCTAACCGAGCCGCTAATGCAAGATTAGGTAGTGTCTAGCTGCCATAAATTAAACATATGTAAACAGCTCCTTCAGGGTCCTGTTGATAGTCTGCAATACCGTGGACTTAGGGGTCAGAAGTCTGGCAATGACTTCTTCTAGGTGGCAAAAATCCCCCTGTGGACTGGCTACACCCACCCACTAGTCCAGTTAGCGCTTGAGATTGACCCATGAGCTCCGAGCCTCCCGCTTATTCATGGGCTGTCCTAGAGCAGTGCGCTTCTTACTGCTTTTTTTTGTCTCACTCATCAGGCACAAGCCCGTTTTTTCCCTTTTGTTTTGCAAGGAGGCTAAAGAGCCCAAATTTGTTGTTCTGCCAGAAGAGGGCCAGGACTCCATTGTCTCTGCGGTGATGTCCAGGGCCCCCACAATCACTGAGACCTGAGTGATACCATTATCTTCATTAACTTGCCCCCCTACTCTCTGTTGGGCACTTCCATCTATAGTGGATTTTGGAAAAGTTTCAGTCTGCTCAACACCAGTGTATATTGATAGAGATTTCCTGGTGGACCTCAACCTCTCTTCCACAGGTTCGATCTCAGAATTTATCATGGACATGGCAGTCATCAGATAATTAGTAAATGAGCCAACCCCCCGGTTACCCTTTGCACCCACAGCAATTACATTGGCCTTTCGCTTACCCATTATTCGGTGTTGGAAGGGTCTGCTCTTTGAAAGGGAAATCTTCAAGCCAAGAGAAGTGGCCCAACCTAACCTCCTCCAGTCCCTGACAGGTATAAACGGGCCCACCCCTTGTCCTGGGCTTTGCTTGGGCACGGCTCAGATATGCCACATACATCCCGGGTGCGTCCACGCATGTCCCACGCTGCAGAAATCTGTACGTCTTTAGGAAGGCTATGGGGTCCAATGATTGCAGTCTGGCTGCCTCCTGGTGGGGATTGCAGCAATGCAGGTTGGTAACAGGAGTCCTCAAACCTCAGGTACAAACCACAGTATTGCATGACCTGTACTGCAAAAGTCTGTCTGCCCTTAAGAGGGCTGCGGGGTCCAATGATTGCTGCCTTGCCGCCTCCGGGAAAGGATTGCAGCAATGCAGGCTGGTTACAGGAGCCCTCCACACCTCAGGCACAAACCACAGTATTCTGCGTCCCACGCTGAGGAAGTCTGTCCACCATCAAGATGGCTGCAGGGTCCAATGATTGCTGCATGGCTGCCTCTGAACGGGGATTTCAGCTATGTAGGATGGATACAGGAGTCCCCCATACCACAGGCACAAACCCCAGTATTGCGCGTCCCCCACCATTGACTCAAAAACTACCTGCACCAGATTGGGTTGCAGATATCCAGCACCTAACGATAACACAATCCCACCAATATGGAATTCCTGTTTCTTGTTAACAATAGCAAACAACTAGTTCAAACCTGACATGAATTTGGATGGCTTCAAAGCAATCAACCAATGTTAAGTCACTCAGATTCACCCTCACCACCAATATCTACCTCAAGGAACACCTCTTCATTGAAATCAAATCTTCATGGTATCAGCTCTCCCTTTTGAAAAAAAGTATAACAATTCCTCCCAACAAGCAACTTCAGAACTGTCGTCCAATACCTCATACTTCTGCATCTGGATGGGTGCAACACTGTACTTCATGGCCGTCCAAACACCACACTGACTCCGTAAAACGTATTGTGCATGCCTCGGCATGCTTCCTCAAGGGCTTGAATAAATATGACCACATCATGCCTACACTAATGGAACTTCACTGACTGCCCTTACATGCCCTCATTTTCTTCTCTAAGCATCATCTAAAGGCAACTATGAAAAGCAACCCTGTTAGTCCAACTGACAAACTGGCCGCCCACAATCAGGATACAGCGAGACTAGATAAAAATAATGCAGTGGCTTAGCAAGGGCGGCCCGGGTTTTGTAGGCAGCAGCGGCCTCCCCCACTCTTACCAGTGGCAGGATGGCAAAAGCAGTTACCCCCATGGGCGGCAAAAGGTCTAGTTCCACCATTGGAATAATGTAAGAAATGAAAAAACAGAAAACAGGCCTGGTCCATCTACCATCATCTTGATTGCCCGAAAACAGGTTATGGCAAGAGGAGGCCGACTGCCTCCTATACTTACAAATTCAGCATTGGGTAATGCAGCCAGACACCATGCAGTACATGGACCATTCACTGATGCCCTTAGAGAGAAGGGTATTCCCCAAAAGGAATGACAGACATCCGATCACTGAGCTCTATGCACACTTGGGGAGGACAATGAGACCAGACTAAAACGCCAGGTCAAAGACATTGGGACTCAGAATTGGGCAGGGTACTTACCTTCAAACAATGGATGGACATTTATTACTGAGCATGACACACTGCACATAACATGCTGAGCATGGAGAAAGCATGCAAAATAGTTTTGTACTGGTACTATACTCCCACACATCTTCAAGCATGGTACTCAGGGCGTTTGAAGGAATAATGGAGGGGTTGCAGTGTTACAGCACCTTAGTACACCTTCTCCACCATTGTCCGAAGTTGGTCCGTTGCTGGGAATGAATACATGATGATATAGAAGGGGCCTTCAATACTCCTATCCCAAGGTTCCCTGCTTACACTATCCTGGGGTTCCATAACCCTGTGAAATACCCATAACGCTCTAGGAGAGTAAGACAAATGGCCCTGGCCCAATGGGCTGCCCACCAGGTCATACTGTTCCCCTAGGGTACAGCCAGACTACCCGACTACACAGCATGGCTACATAAATCGTGGTATATGCTCAGGATGGAAAAGTTGTCTCTAGTGGTAGATCCAAGGTGCAACTCCTACCCTGAACTGTGGGCCCCGTTTATCACTATCTTGTCAACAAAATTCATGGAACTTACTTGCCCGAACTTCCTTAAAATATTATCCCTGCTCGCCTACACTGCATACTTCCTGTTAGACCTGGCACCATTGGCTTGGGTCTCCCTTCCATTTTTTGCTGTCACCGCCTATGTCTTTGCTGATTTTAGATGCTTTGGGCACTGTGCCACTGCTATTCAGTGCCACAGTGCAAGTGCTCCCTATGGTAAATTGATGTATGGATTAGTGACTCCATGATTGGCTTGTTTGGTTTACTTCTCAGACCCTAGTACAGTGCTTTGCATGTGCCCAGGGCTTGTAAATCAAATGCTGCTGGTGGGCTTGCAGCACTGATTGTGTCACCCACCGGAGCAGCTTGTCAAGTGTGTCTCAGGCTTATAGCAGATCCTGTGTGCAGTCTGGTACTGCCATGTTGACTTGACAAGTGCACCCACTTGCCAGTCCCCAAACCTTCCCTTTTCTGCATATCAGACACCCCTAAGGTAGGCCCAAGGGAAGGGTGCATTGTAGGTAAAAGGTAGGACATGCCCTGGTGTGTGTGGCATGTCCTGATAGTGAATTGCAGACATTTTCATTTTTCACTATTGCAAGGCTACCTGTCCCCATAGGCCAGAATGGGCAGTTTGATTCTAACATCTTATAATCCTAACTGACCCAGGGAACATGGTAGAAAAACGAGTTTAGTATGCCTGAACTCAGAATGATAAAATACATCTTTTAGTGAAGTTGGTTTTATCATTCTGTGTTTGAAAATACCACTTTTAGAAAGTAGGTATTTGCTTGCCTAACTATCCAAGCCTGCCTCAGCTAGGTTGTGTATTCCACATCTGGTTTCTGAGTGACAGGGGCTGGGGGGCCCCAGGAGACAGGGTGAGTCAGCACAAGGCTGAATAGACCTATCTGCATGAGGAGTGGTGGGAGAAGTATCACCTGGGCCTGAATAGGGCTGTGCCTGCCTTCCACAATGCTGGCTCCATCTCCTGTGGTATGTCTGAGGACCCTGGCCCACTCTGACAAAGGAAGAAGGTGTAGACTGTCAGAATGCACCCAGAACTGGTTTGGACTAGGTACAGACACTCTCTGCCTTCAGAGACAAAGGATTTTGGTGTATAAAAAGGGGGACCCAGATGCCAGAATTTTAGATCACTTCTGGGAATCAAGATGAACCTTAGAAGAACCGGGAAGCTGAAGGAGGAGACTACCCCTGTGCTGTGTGTTTGGGGGTTGGCCTGCAGTGGTTGCTTCATTGCCAAAGAAAGGAGAAGAGGAATGAGTGTGCTTTTCATCAATTCAAAGAAGAATCTCCAAGGGCTTGAACTTTGAGCGTGCCTCCTGCCTGAAGTCTCGGGGATACAAGACTTCACCAACCAGCTCCCCCCTGAATTCCCTTGCTGGGAATTGAAGTGCCTGCTGTTGTGCTGGGACTTCTGAGAGACTGCGTGTCGCTGGGAGCTGGAAGCGCGACTCAACAAAGAAGAAGCGTGTCGCCCCCACAGCAGTTGCCGTCGCATCGCCAAGGAAGCGTGCTGCCGCCGCCGCTGTCGCCATCGCATCACCGGAGAAGCGTGCCGCCGCCGCAGTGGTCGCAGTCGCATCACTGGAGAAGCGTGTCGCAGGACCTGTCGCGGCTCCGAAGATCATCGAGTCGCCGCATGGCCGTCGGGTGTGCATGCATCGCATCAACGTTGTTGCATCACAACCAAGACGCCATTTTGTCCCATCACAACAGAGAGACGTATCGCATCGAGGGGCCATATTGTCGCATCATACCGGAGAGCAGTAAGAAACCTACGCATCATCTCCCCACACAGTAAAGAAGCAAGCATCAACTCCCCTGTGCAGCAGTAAGGAACCGACGCATCCACTCCCCTGAGTGTAAGGAACCGACACATCACTTTCCCTGCGATACTTTTGTTTGCTTTGCATTACGCATCCAAGGTACTTTGATAGTAAAGTGCCGCATTTACAATCTTAAGAGAACTGAGCTATTTTCTACCTTTTTAAAGTCTATTTTGGAGTATAGTATTGTGGATTTTTGTCATTTGGTCTTGTTATAAGCCTATATAAAGAATGCTTATTTTTATAAAACAACCTGTGTGGTGTCCATCTGTAGTGTTGTCACTATATTACTGTATGTGTTCACAAATGCTTTACACACTGCCTCTGAGATAAGCCTGCCTGCTCGTGCCAAGCTACCAAGGGGGTGAGCAGGGGTTATTTTAGGTGTGTAGCCCCTTACCCTGACTAGATGCAAGGGTCCCTATTTTGTCAAAGGTATCTACTGCTGCCAACTAGAGACCCCCAAATCTAACAATCCCGTTGAAACAGTCTTGCGCTGAAAGCAGGGTGCTCGCCCACCCTCACACAGGTCCGCATCCCAAACCACCATACAGCATATGTGGATTACAGAAGCTATATTATTGGAAGAAGGAAGGGGGCAAGGGGGAAGTTATTTTGGGGGTTCTATGAGTTATAACACTGACACTGTCGGCCCCAGGGTTGTAGGCGGACAGCTGTGTACTTTGACTGATTTGCTTTTGCTCAATACAATAAACAGAATTGATCCATAAAAATAAAACATACATTATATTATGCTGCATTTACATACTGCACCCTAAGGGGCATGGAGGGTGACCACAAAGTAAGTGATATTGTTATCGGCATTGGAACCACCCCATTTGAGGTGCTCTCCACTGCTGAGAACAATCCTGACTGCAATTGCATCAAAATCCTTCAGGCTGCAGGTGATGCTAATAGTGCACTGCTGTCTCCTCAACACAGCTTCCAATAAAGGAATGTGGTCTGGTCACCATTCTGCTGCTTGTGCCAGAACTGTGTTGGGGTGCTACACCACACTGTGGTTACTGGCCCACAACTGGGGTGCTTAAGTCTTTATTCCACTGATGTCTCAGGGCCTGACCTACTCTGGTTCTGAAAACTGACCACCAAGTACTCTTATCAGTATTCGAGTCTCAGGGTAGTGAGGCATGAAGTCCGAGTCCTCTCAGGGGGAATGTGTAGAGGTGAGACTCAGAACTCAATAATCACACAATAGAATTTAATAATGATTGTTCAACTCAGTGGTTTAGCTTTTGAAAAAGAAAAGGTACCTAATTACACCGTGTTAGACCTGACATCCTTGGGGTGGTATTCTCCCAAACATTTTGCATTCACCAAACCTGTTTGTTGAATTTGATTTTGTTGGCTTAAGGATTCTTTGCACTTCACCACTGCTAACCAGAGCTAAAGTGCTTGTGCTCTCTCCCTAAAGCATGGTAAAATTGGCCTATACCTAAATGGCACATTTGATTTATTTGTAAATTCATAGTATATGGTACTAAATATACCCAGTATCTGTAAATTAAATGCTACTAGTAGACCTGCAGGACTCATTGTGCCACCCACCAAAAAACCATTTAAAACATGCATCAGGTCTGCCATTGCAGCCTGTAGTGCAGTTTTAAGCGGTACAAAAGGGGGTGGTGATGGACGGAGCATCAGAATCAATCAAACACTCACACCCAGTCAACAGATCTGGGTTTGATCCATCAGCGTTCTTTAGCCCACTCTGCCACCCCAGTTCAGACATGGCCATATGCAAATCAGTCTGACCCTGTGCCTCATGGGAACAGTCCAGCCCGAACTGCCAAGCCATGCCTTCCCTGGACCGGAAACAAGCTTCCTAGGACCGGTTTCTGGCATTTCAGCCATCTTCAGCCAGGCTTGCTTGAATCCAGTGGCAAAGTGAGCAAGGGACTCACGTCTGAGCATACCCTGCCAACTTATGGCGAACAAAGCAGTACAAAAGGGGGTGGTGATGGACGGAGCATCAGAATCAATCAAACACTCACACCCAGTCAACAGATCTGGGTTTGATCCATCACCGTTCTTTAGCCCACTCTGCCACCCCAGTTCAGACATGGCCATATGCAAATCAGTCTGACCCTGTGGCTCATGGGAACAGTCCAGCCCGAACTGCCAAGCCATGCCTTCCCTGGACCGGAATTTCAGCCGTCTTCAGCCAGGCTTGCTTGAATCCAGTGCAGTTTTAAGCTGCCATTCCAGCCTGGCAAATTAGACCTTGTGCCAGGTCTAAACTTTCTTTTTTTACTGCTTGTAAGTTACCGCAAGCATAGGCCCTAGAGGCTCAGAGGGCTGGGTGTGTTGTATTTAAAAAGTAGGTCAGATGTTCTTAAGTTTCACATGTCCAAGCAGTGAAAAGCACCTAAAACTGCCTTCATTGTCGTAAAGCCTAGGTCTCACATTGACTAACACTGGGTTACCTTATTAAATTTAATAAGCGCTAAATTTAGAATGGGAGATGAGAAATATGTTGTTTACACTCCAATAAATTGTATTTTAAAACACTGTTTAATGGTGAAGTCAGATTTTAAGTTACAGTTTTTGAGTAACATCTTGAGAAGTTTACATTTTCTTGTCCCAACTATTTTGGACTCCTGCTAGTGAACTGGGTCAAATGGCTGTGAATGGCTCTGCTGTTGAGGTTTGCGTACTGCGACAGTAACCCAAAAGAGGATGGGCCACCATGGCAGGTGACTGGAAGAAGCTGCGCCCAACCCCACTTATAATTGAAAGATCCTCCTACACACAAAGGAATCTGATACCAGGCCTGCCTGCCCTTTGTCACCCCCAGACAGTTTAAAGCCTTACAGCGGAAGGGAAAGAACTTTCCAGAACCAGATGCAGTGAAGGACAGGGATTATCCCCAGTCAAAGGCTGGCACCAGGTATAAAAATTGAACCTTCAGAGCCACACATCAGAACACTCCTGGACCTGTGGAAGTTACAGGAGAAGGACATCCCTGCTGCAAGAAGACTGCCCTGCTGCTTGAGGAATGCCTTGCTGTCTGAGAAGCAAGACTGGACCTGCTGTTCTTAAATTCCAAACTAACCAGAATGACTCCAAGGGTCAGTTGGATTATCTCTTGTGTGAGCTACAAGGACACAATAAGCTTCAGAGGCCTCCATACAACTGCCCAGCTGACCTGCTGCAATGGACCTGCAGCTGGACCTGCCTGAGCCATGCTGGCTTTGCTGAAGAAAGTCTCTGATCCCCAAGAGTTGCCTCCTCAGATCCTGGACCATTGGCTGGCATCAGAGTGCACCCCTCAGCAAGAAACCGTGAACATCCTGACAGTTGGGCCACTCGAGACTGTGAATGGGGCTGTTTTCACTAAGACTCCAACACCCGTGCTGACTGCAAACCTGAAGCTCCAGTGAGACCTGCTCCTCACGGACTCAACCACCGCGAGCAGAATTCTTCATACCACATCTGAAAGTAGCATTTCAGTGGGATTAACCTGGTCCCTGTATCTGACCCACACTCCATCGCTGTTGCCCTGGATTTGTGTTTTCCCCCAGTTTATCATGACCACGTGAAAATGGACACCACTTTTACACAAGATGACTGGGGGTGAATGTTTTGCCAATGTGCAACATTCCGTCCATCATCTTGTGTGTTTTGCTGTTCGCCCTATGTGGGAAGGGTATGCCCAGACGTGGGTCCCGTGCTCACTACGCCACTGGAGTCAAGCTATCCTGGCTGAAGAGGGGTGAAACCCTGAAACCGGTCCTAGGATGGTTGATTCCGGTCCAGGGAAGACATGGCTTGGCAGTTCGGGCTGGACTGTTCCCATGAGGCACAGGGTCAAGACTGATTTGCATATGGCCATGTCTGAACTGGGGTGGCGTGGTGAGCAAAATAACGATGGATTAAACCCAGATCTGTGACTGGGGGTGAATGTTTTGCCAATGTGCAACATTCCGTCCATCATCTTGTGTGTTTTGCTGCATACATACTTCACACATTGCCTCTAAGCTTAACCTGACTGCTTTTGTAGCAAGCTTTCAGTGGATTAAGCACGGGTTAATTTAGTACATTTTTTTGTTCAGCATGACAAGTATTGTGATACTTGCCTGAGTGGGGTTTCCCCCCCTCTCAACAAATAACCTGATTTCTTACACAGCATTCATGTAATATAGCAAAAAACTTCTAACAACGTGCTTCAGGGACAGCAATAATGGCCGATCAAGGCAAAAGGCAGATGCAGACACACAGTTCTGCTTCATAGTGGCAGGTCAGTTTGTTAATCATGCCCCAGTTCTTCTTGGTTGTTAGAATTATGCCAGCTATCGAAGTTCTTAGCCCTGATTGTCTCTGGAACAGTGTTCAGTTCATGTTTATTTTCTCTGGTTGAGGTAGACACAATTGTGAGGTCCTCTATGAATGCGCTTTGTGCGGGTGGCCCTGTTCTCTCTCTGTACTGCCGGTGGAACTACAGATGCGATGGGTATTCAGAGGGAGCAGTTGAAATTTTCAGTGGTGCATTTCAGGCTAAAACACAACCCCTAACCCTGAGCGCCAACCCACCTTCAGGTCACTGGTAAAATTGTGGGGGCTTGGGCAGGGTACAGGTCCTTGTTGGTGCCAGCACATGTCACAGTACCTGGGGACACAGTCAGGGGAGACCACATAAGGCAATACTTGTTATCTTCATTAGTTCATCATGCCAGCTTCTCACAGGAAGGCAGGGAAACTCCCTCTAATGCTTGGTTTGAATCCTCCAATGCCCCCCCTGTTCCAGGGTGATCACTCACAGCAGTCATGCCTGGGATCATAGGAGCAACATGTCAGAATGAAATGGTGTGAGGTAGGGAAACCTACTCCAGCAATTGGTTCAGCTCCTGCATCATGCCTCCTCATCAGGTGTGATCATGGCAGTAGTAATACTTGGAATCCTTGGGAAAGCATACCATATTTCAAATGTGCAGACTTAGGGAGACCTCTCCAGCATACGGTTGGCTCCTGCGATGTACTCCAGTCAATAGCTCCCCTGGGTAGTCATTCCATGTCAGAGTAAATGGTCTTCTACTCTGGGCAGATTTCCTCCTGCAATGGTGCCCTCCACTGTGAAGGCTCAGCAGGCCAATTAGACTTATTTACAAGACAAGTGGACTCCTTCAGCAAGCAGTTGCAGACTTTCAGGTGATGTACCTTCACCTTTCAGAGTCTGGCTGTTGAGGGGCAGAGCCAGGAGCCCTGGCTAATGGCATCATATTGCTAACAATCTGCGAGAGTCTTCATCGTGGAAGCTGGTGCAGCACACCACCTGTATGGCATGACCGGGACGCACACTGGCCCAGGTGGGAGAGCCTTGAAGATACCCAAGGGGGCACCTGAAAGCTCTGGGATGCCCTCGAAAATGATGACGAGCACGGGAGGACGGAGCAGCCATGAATTAAGCAGATGTGGTTGCAGGGAAAGGGCTCCCATAGTGATTTTGGTCAGGTATAGACTCACCTGGGGAAAGAAAGGAATCTGCTGGTCATTTAAGTGTTGGCCTAGGAGTTGGAAGTTGGAGGAAGGTGCAAGGTGGGAGCACCCAGCAGAGTGGTACAAGGCAAAAAGAACTAGATCATGGTAATGGAAAGGAGAGTATAACACCTCCATCTCGGCCCAGCAGGATTATTCTCAGGGTGGAGTCATACTCATTATTGCCCCACTCACTTTCGAAATTTAAAGCCTGCTGGACGAGCTGTTCATATGTCATGGGGGAGCTCTGTGAGTGAGGCATTTCTCAGCATTCAACGAGCTCTGGGCCAATGATGGACAGTGCAGAAGGGTGCTTGGCAGAGGCAATGGAGCATTGGTGAGTGTTTGCACACCAGGAGGATACAGACTGTTGCCAGAGGCCATTGTGCGGATTTGGGTGTCCTCTGCTGACTATTGGAGACTGATGGAGCAAGGACTAGTATAAAAGAGACTTGCCCGGAAGCAATACTCTCAAATAACTCATAACACTGTATTAATCATGTCTGTAAAGACTAATGTGCACCACATTCCATATAATTAGCTTAGAGGAAGCTTGCATATGTGTTTTACTAACAAGTAACCCGAGAAAAAACTTAATTTGGCTACTTACGAGGGAATTTGCACTGCGCATGCGTCAACTGCATCTACGCAAGATGACGAACTAAAGCTTAGAGGGAATCTTTGGCATCTGCGCACTTGCTTCTAATATGGCCGCTTGAAGACTCACATGCTAAGCATCTGCTCACTGAAACTAAAACAAGCTATTTACTAAATGCTAATGCAGGAAGATTTATTTTAAGTAAATGGGATTAGAGTAGAGATAGGTGGTATACAGTGAAATCATGTTATTTTGATTTGAACATGTTTCTTTTTTACCTCTCTATTAGTTTGTATTTGGGCCTCAGAGCGATGCTAAAGTCTATACTTCATGTGACTACTCACGCAGGCGCAGTGACAACCAGCCAGAAGCCATGAGGGTGGGATTGGATCCCATCCAAGGCCACTTTCGCAACATGTCCTGGGACAGTGATGGACAACGGTTAAATGTATTCTTTTTATTGATAAAGATGTGAAATGCGGGTGGGAAATAAAGCTTGGGAAAATAAATTAAGGGGCGGGATCACTGAATAACAAACTAGAAAATTGTTCAAACTTAGCATTGTGTGAGGATCATCCCCCCTTTCCTGCCCAATTAGAATTAGGATTTTCATACATTTGAAACATTTAGGGGTGGTACATTCCATTAGAAAAGTATAATTGAGGTAGTTTAGTTAGTTAAGTAGATGCTGATGGTGATGCTGATGTGGCTGCTGCTGCTAGTGTTGCTGAGAACTGAGAGACCAGGATGCTGTCCGAGACCTGATCAAATACTGAAGAAGAATCGAATTGAGGAACTTGGAGCCAAATCCAATTAATTAGAAGAAAAACATGGAAGACTCGAGGAGGGAAATAAGGCAAAGAATTAGAAGAAGATCGCGGAAGAATCGAGGAGAAAGATAGTGTCAGAGAGGGGTGCGACGCAGGCGTCGGATCTAGAAGAGGTAAATTATCCTGTCACTGAAACCTGTCCTGAAACCTTTGTCACCTGAGCTGTCCCAGGGAACCTTCCCAGCTCCTTGACCAAGGGGTTGGTTTCCACACCATCCTAGGTAACTATAATTCTGTGTAGTATGTCATTGTACTGCTCTCTATTTTCTCCTCTCCAGGTGCTGTCATTGCAATAATATTGTTTAGATGTTTTATTGACATATTGATATATTGATTTTCCTTCCTTGGAGAAAACAGTGTACGAATTGTATTTTTGCTTTGGCTCACATGAATGTAACTAGATAAACATTTAAACTCTTCCCGAGTCTGTGGTTATTTAAAATATTCAATTTACGTAATTTCACCTCATACTAGCTTAACTAAAAGGTCCATTGACCAGAGGAAAGTACTTTTGATTTAGAAAGATATTAAAGAAAATGTTAAGGTAAATTAATCTTGAAAGCATATCACACAAATTGATCCCAGTGGCACTTTACCAGCTTATGTGAATGTGTGTTTATGGGCCCAGGTGAGTATGTGGATTGTGAGTATCTCTAGCTGTTAACCCGCTGGATCAGTTTTTCTGGTAGCAGAGCTATGGTTTTTATTAACTAGTTAGGTGAAAAGATCGACATTTGAGGTATTGATTATGTATTAACTAACCCGTTTGTATTTTGTTTTATGTTGTCTGGAAATTCCAGGGTGTATTGAATGGCGGGTGGTGAATGGAAGCCACACTGCAGTGAGGTTACTCGTCTATTGGAATAGCACTGAAAAGCTATGCAGGGCTAGCAGTGCTTACTTAGGGATTATTTTTCGTGAAAAAGTGAGAGTGATTCATAGCAAAAGAGTTCACGGGTGAAACTTTGGGTTTACATCACCTAGAAAGGGTAGTACCGAAGGAATAGCAGGTTCATCGGAGCTTGAGTGAAGAGTAAGCGGAAGAGTTTTTACTCATAGTGTGTGAGGAGTAAGCAGAAAGGTTTACACGCATTAAAAGAAATAGACTATTCTTTGGTTTTAGCGGAGCAGACAGAGCCGCGAATGTTTCTATGTCGCCATTATTGAAATTTGTATGAAATTTGTAAGAAAATACGTTTTTCGTGTTACCTTGTAAAGGAGGGGTCAGTTGCTGGAGTTTCACTGACGTCACAGGGGGCCGCGCTGGGATTGATTAAAGCAGCGGATGTGTTACTGACGCAAAATTGTAAAGGAGGGGTCAGTAGTAAGGAGTGATACTGACATCACAGAAAGGCCGCGCTAGTATTGGCTAGACGAATAGTGTGAGCCTGAATTTGATTGGTTGAAAGAATAATAAGCCGCACTGGGATTGGTCAAACCAAAGTGTTAGAGAGAATCTAATTGGTTGCCAGAAATAGAAGCCATAATAGTATTGGACAGTGAAGTTTATATGTGGAAATACGATCCAACACTAATTGGGAATCGCCCAGATAGGAGATATTTAGGATTTGCAGAGACGAATATATAAAAAGATCTATACCTAAAATGTACGGAGAAAAGAGAAAGATGTAATTTATGCAGAAAAGTATTTTAAGAAGGATAAACCCATTAAGACTAGAGAGGGAATTCTTATCCCTTCCCCGAAAACGCCAGCATCATTCATGATGATGGAAAGAGGTTATCATTTTAGCGCCTGAATCACCCCTGAAGGGGTATCTCTGCGCGTAAGGACATACGAGAAAGTGCTGATACTATGAGAGGCATCTAGAACAGAAATGTTTTCAGGGACTTTCTAAAGTGAAGATGGTCCGGGCACTGCCTTAATGCAATAGGGAGCGAATTCCAGTTCCATGGGGCAAGACATGAGAAAGCCTTCCCCCCAGTCCTAGACGTATTAATCCAGGGAACTTTGAAAAGGGATTTGGAGCTAAGGTATCTAAGGGGAGTATATTGGCTAAGTTTCTACGCAAGATATGTTGGACCATTGCCAAACACCACCTTGTGGACGATGCACCAAACCTTGCATTTTATTTGCTTGCGCTTCGGAAGCCAGTGGATCTGCCGCAACAGCGGACTCGGAGATGATCTGCAGGGAGCATTCAGTACCAATCGTGCTGCTGTATTTTGAACTACCTGCAAGCGGTCTAACGAGCCCTCGTTAGCCGAAATCAATAAAGCATTACAGTAGTCAAAACGACACAAGAATAACGTCTGAATAAGAGTCTTCCGTGTATGGTCTAGGAGAAACAGAAATACTCGTCTCAGTAGACTCAGTACATGAAAGCATGAGCTCAACATATGGGTCACCTACTCCTTCATGTTCAGACTCTGCTCAATGCGAACCCCTAGATTTTTTACTGATGCCTTCGATTCGGGGGGGACACCCAGCTCACCTGGCCACCACTCTGGTGTCCACAACATCATACCGATGTATGGTTTGAAAATTGGATAGAATATACTAAAAGTGATGGAGTGTTAGCTTTCCCAGAAAATGGTACATTCAATGGGAGGATAATACATGATCTAGGAATGTGAATGAATGACTTAGAGCCCAGACCTAGATTTCCACAGTATGAGGTTTTAGAAGAAAGGGAAACTGAGGCATTTGAGCGCGACAGACCTAGAAGTAGTAGAAATTACAGAGGATTTGTCCCTAGGCGAATCACGAGATAGCCAGATGAAACAATGGGTACAAGCAATGGTTACAGAAGGACTATGTCCTGTATTAATGGCGGAGGCACAGTCAGGAGGAAAATGTATGGAGAAAACCAGATAATGACAGGTTGTGGGGAATCAGAAGATGAGTTCATGGAGGACGTTTTAACGAGAAACTCTCCACCATACCTGGAAGAACCCAGTAGAACTACTCCTAGTGCCCCTGTTTTGGGAACTCCTTTGGTTCCGCAAGTCATACATGAGCCAATGAATGGAAGGGTACTTCATGAGAAGGAAAGAGAAGCAGTAAATAAAAATAGAGAAGAACTAATACAGAAAATAACCCAATTGAGTACACACCCTGAAGCACTGACAATACCAGTGACCATAGGTCCAGTTGTTCCATTGTATGGGGATAAAACGATCTGACCTAAACCACCAGTAATGACCACACCTATAATGGAGCCTAGAAAAGAAAATATAATAATTGATGATCAAGGCAGTGAGTGCGATTCAGAAATATCATTGATGGATTTACCGATAAGAGGACAGATAAATGAAACCCCGAAAAGAGTTACACCTAGTTGTTCAAAAGAAATAAGATTAGAAACTTCAACAGGAGTTAAGAATGCCACAATAGTATCGCCAGAAGAATTAGAAAGATGGGCACAGGGAAGAGCTAAGCCGAAACAGCCGCTAAAGATTTTAGATATTTACAAATTGAGAGTGGATTTGGAAGAGATGATAGCTGGAAATGTGAAATTGGACCGGTTAAATGCCTACAGCGAAGAAGAATTGCTGTTTATTTGTAGAAGTATTACTAGAAACACAAAGATATTACATGAGAAACTGACGTATCTAGAATCCGAAATGGGAATTGAGATAGGGAAATCAAAGGTACTACATAAACCATAGGGAGCAGAAGGATTTGGAAAACATGAATGTGTCAGGGAGAAAATGACAGATTAAGGAATTAATTGACATTTATCAAAAATGGAGAGATTTAGAGAAATGGAAAGCAAGGTGGATAAGGAGAGAGGAGGAAGCACAGGCAAATCGAAAAACTTCAGAATATTTATTGGAAGAAACAGGAAAGGTAGAAAGATTGTGCCCAATGAGAGAAGTTCCTGGAGGAGGATATGTACATGTTCCATGGAACAGACAAGATGTTTTGTCATTTACTAATGATTTCCTGTGGTTAAGAGAAACACCAGTTGAAAGGTACCGACAGGATGAAAGGTTTGTGAAGGTTTCAAAGGTTTTGTTGAAGGACTTGGATGGTCTATTTGACATAGTGGTGCCTGTTGATTTATGGACAGAATCTAAAATTACAGTTGATTGGCCTAGTGAAGAGTACCCAAGAGATGAGAAAACAGGAGCCCTCTCGGAAGAGGTAATGAAGAAATATCACCAGGTAATCACTTTCCTGAAAGGAAAGATTCCACCGAAAGAAACAGATTGGGTTAAAATAGATAGGACGACACAAGAAATAAATGAGACTGTACATGCTTATTATGAACATCTATTGCAGGTATTCAAGCAGTATAGCGGATTTGAGAATACTGGAGACAAGGGCATGGGTCATTTTGTATATCGTTTTGTGTCAGGTTTAAGGCCAGAAATCTCTCAGATGATTCAGCAGCACATGTTGTGCTGGCAGGCAAAGCCGATTGATGAGATTCTCAAGTACGCCAAGTACTGCAGAGATGACATTGATAATAGACGTAAAAAGTTAGAAGAAAAGGTAATGTGGGCTCAAGTGAAATTAGTAGAGCACCAAGAACTAAAATTAAACAGTCAGGCAGGGGATCAAGGGAAATGACAAGGCCAGAATGAAAATAATGGGGGAAAACAAATAGTACGAATGAGTAGAGTGGAGGCAAAGAAGAAGTTCCCCTGTCATGGGTGCAGAAAATTGGGGCATTGGAAAAACGAGTGTAAAAATATTCAGAATAATAATGGCCCAAATCAAAATTTAAATCCACAGATGCAGAATGAGGTGATAATGAGTCAACCGCAGCAGGTTGTGAATCAGCAGAGACACTTGCCACCTGCCCCTATGCCAAATTTAGTGAACAGAGCCACGTACAGTGCGGACACCGGATTTCAAGAAGGAAGTGGTAAGGAAAATTCTGTAACTTCACAATTTCTTTTACAGAATAGTTATCTGGATGACAATGACCAATGACGGTGCCTGAGGGGGGAGGAAAAGGAGTGTGTACTTGGCGCATCCTTACCGGTAGATCAGTCAGTTCCATATATTGATGGTAAAGTAGAAGGAAAAAATATTACCTTTTTGTTGGACACTGGTGCTACCCGTTCTACTGTGATAACAGCAGACATTCCAAACCTACCCCTCTCGGGAGAAGCGATCCAAGTAGTGGGCGTTTCAAATAAACAGATTAGAACACCTATTACAAAACCAATGGAGGTGCGAATTGGCAATTTAGGGAAATGCATAAGTTTGTGGTATGTGACTCTAGTCCAGTAAACTTACTAGGAACAGACCTATTGTGCAAAATGAATTGCACTATATTTTGCACACCGGGCGGTGTTGCAATTCAGACCCGAGCCAAAGACGGAGTCTACAAAATTATGTCAGCTAAACAAGGCACAGAGGGAGACGAGATGTATTCCATAATGACAAAAGACGATTTATCAGATGAATTAAAAGCAACCGTAAATCCTGATGTGTGGGACTTTACAGGAAAAGACGTAGGGTTAATGGCAAATGTAGACCCAGTGAAGGTGACTGTGAATGAAGGTGCAGTTTATCCAAACACTCAATAATACAAAATGAGCCCTAAAGTCAAAGCTGGTGTTGCATCAGAAATTGATCGAATGATTAAACAAGGCATTCTGAAAGAAATAATGAGCAGTCCCTGTAATTCACCTATAATTGGCATTAAGAAACCTAGTGGGAAATACAGGATAGCTCAGGATTTAAGAAAGATTAATAAGATTGTTGTGCCTTGCTCCCCCGTAGTTCCCAATCCAGCAGTAATTCCGTATCAGATACCATGGAAGGCAGGATGGTTTACTGTAATTGATCTATGCCAAGCCTTTCTCTCCATTCCATTACGCCCAGACAGCCAGTATCTCTTTTCATTTAAGTTTGAGGACTGTATTTTAGTATGGAATTGAGTTCCTCAAGGGTATACAGAAAGTCCTTTAATCTTCAATCAGATTTTGAAAAAGTGTCAAGAAACCTTAGTATTGCCCAGGAAGTCAGTTCCAGTCCAATACATTGAGGACTTTTTAGTTGCATCAAAAACAAGAGATGACTGTGTTACTGATTCAATTGCTTTGTTAAATCATTTGGCTGATGGGGGACATAAAGTGTCCCCAGAGACATTGCAATTTTGCAGGACAGGAGTCAGATATCTAGGACATCAAAGATAACGAGGAGTGAGGAAAGTGACCCCTGAAAGAATAAAGATAATAAAACAAATGCAGTTACCACAAACCCAGAGAGAGATTAGAATGTTCCTTGGAGTGGTAGGATACTGTAGACAGTGGATTGAGGGGTTTTCGCTACTAGCCAAACCCTTAAGCCAAACGGCAAAGAAACGAGCAAAGGATCCCACAGAATGGGATGATGAAAGCATGGAAGCCTTTGTGAGGTTACGAAATTGTTTGTGTGAAGCCCCTGCCTTAGGTATGCCATATTACACAAAAGAATTTGCACTATTCTGTTGTGAGAAAGAAAGCTGTGCACTCTCAGTTTTAACACAAAGACATGGTTTGATGAGACGTCCAGTAGCATACTTCTCTGCTACTTTGGATCCTGTAGCATCAGCGTTACCTGGTTGCTTGAAAGCAGTAGCTACAACTTGTATGAGGCTGGAACAAAGTGAATTGATTGTGATGGGACATTCTGTAAAAGTGTATGTCCTACATTCAGTCAAGATTCTTTTAACAAGAACCCGAACACAGTACCTTACTCCCAGTTGGATGACTAAGTATGAAAGAATCATATTGGGAGCTGAAAATGTGTCAATAGTCATGTGTACTGTATTAAACCCTGCTACCTTATTGCCAGATGTATGAGGAGAGAAGGTGATAGATGAAGTTGAGCATGATTGTTTGGATGTGACTGAACTATGTGCTAAACCCCATCCAGACATTCAGGAAGAGCCACTGAAAAAAGTTCAACATGAGCTATCTGTATATGGCTCATGCTTAAGGCATGAGGAGGGAGGAGTAAGTGCTGCTTACGCAGTGTGCACATTGGCTGGAATAGTTGAAGCATCCTATTTACCCGGAGTCAAATCTGCCCCAGTAGCCGAATTGATAGCTTTGATTAAAGCCTGCAAAATTGGAAAAAATTGGAAAGAAACCATTTTTACTGATAGCCAGTATGGTTATGGGGTTGTGCATGATTTTGGCCAGCTTTAGATGCAGAAGGATTTCATGACTTCATCAGGAAACCCAATTACAAATGGAAAATTTGTGAAAGAACTGCATAAAGCAACACAATTGCCAAAAGAAGTGGCAGTGGTCAGATGTGCTGCGCATCAGTCAGGAGATGTGACAGCTGGTAATAAGTAGGCTGATCGGGTTGCCTGGTATTTTGCCAGAAATAAATTGGCGGTGAACAAGAAAATTGTGTGGATATATCTGGATGGAAGGCCAGTAATGCCAGATTGGCTGCTTTCACAGATGGCCAGAATGCATCATGGAGACACACACATAGGTAGAGACGCCATGATCAGACTCTTTAGACAGGATTGGTTTAATCCAAGGTTCAGGAATGTCGCAAAGAGTCTATGCCAGAGATGTCTAACCTGTCAAAAAATGAATCCAGGCAGGAAAACAGTGGTCAGTTGGGGAAGAATTGGAAAGGCAGAAGGACCATTTGTGAGGTTGCAGGTAGACTTCTTACAATTACCACCTTGCAGGGGATTGAAGTACGTCCTTGTCATAGTTTGCTTATTCTCACGGTGGGTGAAGGCATACCCTACTAGAAGAAATGAGATATAACAGTCGCCAAACTACTGTTGAGGGAATTGATTCCACGATTTGGTTTTCCAGTAACTTTGGAATCAGATAGAGGGTCACATTTTAATAATTTGATTAATCTGTGAAGCATTTAAAATTGAACACAAACTGCACTGTGCATATCGCCCAGAGGCTTATGGAGTGGTTGAACAAATGAATGGCACAATAAAGGCAAGATTGGGAAAGGTGTGTGCATCCACACCGCTGGAGTGGCCTGATGCTTTACCACTTGTTCTGATGGGACTCAGAATTATTCCTGACAGAAATAGAGGATTGAGTCCCCATGAAATTCTCATGGGAAGAACAATGAGACAAGCATGTATACCAGGACATAAACTGTTGAATATATCTGATGATCTGGTATTAGACTATTGCAAAGGATTGGCTGACCTAGTGCGGTCTGTATCTCACCAGGTTGGAGAGGACGCAGTTGCCAGGCAGCTGATTCAAGCACATGATCTGAATCCCGGTGACTGGGCGGGGGTGAAGAATCACACTCGAGAGTCGTGCCTAGCACCCAGGTGGGAAAAACCACATCAGGTTATATTGGTTACAACAACAGCAGTAAAATATGCAGGTTTGCCTAACTGGATTCACGCAAGCCATACTAGAGTACCAGCGCCTGACGAAGAGGGACCACAACTGACTCATGCAGTTTAGGCCGCTGAAGGTTGTGCACCTGAAGAATCTAGGATATCAGATACTGAAGTAGCTGACAAAGAACAACCGAGCACAAGTCAGGACGACTGGATACCAGTGGTTGACATACCTGAAGAGATTGTAAAGACAAGAAGCAGAGCAGGTTAGAGAGACAGGAAAATAGATAGGACCACATTGGTGTAGAAGAACAAGCTCAGGGAAGGGAAAATCAAATTGTTGTAGATCCTGTGCAGGATCAGACAAGGAAAGAACAATATACTCAGACAGAGGTGAACGAAAATGTTCACAGATCTGAGGAGGGACAGATAGGTCTAGAAGAACACTTTCAGGCTGCAGAAAATCAAAGTGCAGTAAGACCTGAGCAGGACCAGTTAGGAGAAGAACAACAAGTTCAAGTGGAAGAAAAGGAACAAATAGAAATAAAACCTGAACAGGGTCAGAAAAGGGAAGAAGAACATGTCCAGGCAGATGAGGCCACAGTTATAAGCCCTGGACAAGAAGAGACAGAGAGGGAAAACGAAGATAATCAAATTGTGCCACAACCTAACGAAAATAAAAGAACACACAAAGAAAGTGACAGTGCAGTGCAAGAAAAAAGGGTCAGAAGAGGTGACAACTGGCCAGGTGGTGTTAAAAGGTTAAAATATCACTTCAGAGCAATAAGTGAAGAACCTGAACAAGTAAACAAAGTCACTAGCTAGTCTGGGAAAACAGAGAAGTCAAAGACTGAGGATATTAAATAATAAGTTCAAAGGTCCTGAATGGACTTACGTGATTCTTGAAGAATTCGAGAATTTAGATCTAAATGAAGAAAGTGATGAAGAAATAATTGCAGAGCAGATTGACGAAGAAGAAGTGAGACCCACTTGAAAAGTCCCAGAATTTAAAAATCCCATAGGCAAATCAGAAATAAAGAAGAGAAATCTTCTTAGTCCAAAATGGCTGATGATAGGGTTGCTAGAAGACCAAAACGAAATTGCATAAAGAAATATTGTAGAATATGTATATGTAGTATATTTTTGGTACTCATAATTTGGGTAATATTAACAGTAGCCATCCCTTATTTGATGGTGACAGAAAAGAAAAATAACACAAACACTAATGAAAGGGTAGCTAACTTTAAAGGAGATACAGAAGCATTAGAAGCATCAGATGAATTAAATATTAAAGAAGATAGAGTAGCATTAGGAGCACCAGATGAATTAGACTTACACCACACTGTGACAAACAATGACACTGCTTTAAATGTATTTACAAAGTTATTAGTGCAGTATGTAGACACTATGGAAGTTAGTGATTGTTATGTATGTATGAAATTACCAGCATCAGTAGCAGAAGGTGTAACATATCACCATTTACCATTGACATATGGTATTTCATGTCGTTTTTTGTCACGTTTATTTTATAGAGCAGGATAATAACAATATTATTATTTTAACTTAGATGTAATTTTTTTCAGAGGTTCCTATTCGAAAGAGTATGAACCCAGTTCTTAGCACTAAGGATGCACAGTTTATGGGTGAATATTTCCTAACAATGAAAACAATAGATATAGCTGAAGCTCACAAGCACAACTTAACATGTACATTACACGAAGAAGAAAATATATTTTTGAGTTTGGTAGAGCAAAGGAGACAGGATTTACAAAGAAAGGCTTCTGAAAAGAAACCTCAGATTCCTCAATGGGCTGAGAAAGGGGAAATGTATACAGCTGGCAAGACTCATGCTGCGATGTCCCTGGATTTTGAAAAGAAAGGAAAGATCTACCTCCATAGGTTAAAGACTGACTATAACAATGCATTTATTGGTTCCAGTCAATGTGAACATAATTTCTTAGTTATCGGGGGATGGGGACTAAAATGTGGAACAGACCCAGTATTTCCTGGAGTTTATTACGTGTGTGGGAATAAAGCCTATTTTAGGCTGCTTGCACATTGGTACGGGAGTTGCTATTTTGGAATAGTATTCCCAAAGGTGTACCATGTGAAAAGAATCACTGGAAGCAATGAAGACACCAAGGAGCTAACAAGTATCAAGAGAGCTAGTTTTTCAGAAATAGTAGGTGATATATTTAGCGCATTGATACCATCAGTGGGAGTAATTCTGAATTCACGGATCATTTGTCAGTTATCTACAGCACACAATCGTCTATCGACTGATACTGCTGGGGGTTTCTTGATGATCAATACAGAAATGGTTGCAATTAGGTCAATGGTTTTACAAAATCGACTTGCTCTTGATATATTATTGGCAAACGAGGGCGGAGTCTGTAAAATGTTGAAAGTGCAACATTGTTGCACTTATATTCCTGATAAAAGTGTTGAAATTGAAGGATACATTACAAATATTACAAAATTTGAGGAAGACTTGAAACCACTAGAAGTTGACAGTGTATGGAAGAAATTAACCAATCGTATTACTACCATGGGGAGATGGTTTACTAATATAGGTAAGAGTATTATAAGGTCAAATAATACAACCAATACTTGGAATAAAAATATTCGTTTTAGCAATAATGATATGGCGCAAATGCTGTAAGAAAAGAAAGGGATATGAAGTGAACAAAAGGGGAAATTCAGTTGGAAGAAATGAAGGAAGATTTATACAAAAAGGTGAAGAATTTACAATACAATAATGAAGAAGGAGATGGAAAGACAGAAAAGGCAGGTGAGATGTGCTAAAGTTGGCATCTGATTTGGTGATAGGTAAATTGGTGATGGCACAAATGCCATCAGAGTGGGGATTGATGGAGCAAGGACTTTTATTTTATTTTTATTTATAGAGTTTTATATAGCGCGGACTTGACCCTTGGGTATCAGAGCGCTTCACAGTTACATGTGGAACATTTGTAATACAGTGCGGATAACAGCATTAATATATATAATATTCCTGTACATGATTTTTAACAATTTCTTTTACAAAGTGTAATAGTATTTCTATACACATGGTTCTGATGTCCTTTCCAAAAGTTCTCCATCAGACACTTGCCCGGTCGACGTTTGGGTGTTAGTTACGATGCTAAGGTGAACAGTCTAGCCTATGGAAGGAACTTGCTCATTAGGAAGATCTTCGCTTCCTTCTTGAATGTTGCTATGTTTGGAATTTTTCTAATGTTTGGGGGAGAGAGTTCCAGATTCTGGGGGCTGCTCCAGAGAAAGCTCTGTCATACGTTTTCTTCTTCCGAAAGATGAGTGGTTTCAGCAGCAACTCTTTGGCGCTCCTATCTGGTCTGCTTCCACCCGAAAGCTCTATTTTCTGAGCTAAGTACCTCGGAGATTTGTAGTGGAACAGTTTGTGTGTGGAACATGCCAGTTTGAATTGAATTCTGGCTTCGTATGGTAACCAGTTTAATGCTTTTAGGTGAGGGGAGTTATGATCAAATTTTCTGGATCCAGTAATGAGTCTTGCCGCCGCATTTAGACATGCTTTTAGTAGAGCTGTGGAGATTTTTGAAAGACCTGTTAAAGTTGTACATCCATATTCAATCCTTGAAATAACCAAGGATTGGACTGCCAGTTTGAGGTCCGTTGTGGAGATGAGAGGTTTCATTTTTCTAATATAGTTCAGGTGAAACCGGGCCCTTTTTGCCATTGATTTGATGTGGGCTTTCATGTCTAGGTTCTTATCAAGCGTGATTCCCAGTGAATTTGCAGAATCAACTAGTGTAGGTGTGCAGTTTAATGCTGTGATCAGTTTGGTCCATTCCTTCACTTCTGTGGGTTTCTTCGGTGGTGATATTAATAGGAATTCAGTTCTTTGTGCGTTTAGTTTCAAATGATTACTAGATAATCAGTGTAATTATATTTTTAAGGCCTCATTCATTTTCTTTATGTCTTCCAGTGATGTTATCCTGATGTAGATCTGAGTGTCATCTGCGTACATGTGATAAGATATGCATGCGTCTCGGAGGATTTCTGTGAGGGGTTCGACATAAAGGTTGAATAATGATGGGGATAGTGTTGATCCTTGAGGGACTCCAATTGAATTTGGGCATGATGGGGAGAGCGTTTGGTTGACTAGGAATCTTTGAGTTCTATTCTGAAGGAAGGACTTGTATAAAAGAGACTTGCTCGGAAGCAATCCTCTCAAATAACTCGTAACACTGTATTAATCATGTCTGTAAAGACTAATATGCTCCACATTCCATATAATTAGCTAAGAGGAAGCTTGCATATGTGGTTCACTAAGAAGTAACCCGAGATAAAACTTAAAATGGCTGCTAACGCAGGAATTTGCGCTGCCCATGCGTCAACTGCATATACGCAGGATGCCAAACTAAAGCTTGGAGGGAATTTTCTGCATCTGCGCACTTGCTTCTAATATGGCTGCTTGAAGGCTCACATGCTAAGCATCTGCCTTGCTGAAACTAAAACATGCTATTTACTAAATGCTAATGCAGGGAGATTTATCTTAAGTACATGGGCTTAGAGTAGAGATAGGTAGTATACGGTGAAATCGTTTTATTTTGATTTTAACATGTTTCTTTTTGACCGCTCTATTAGTTCATATTTAGGCCTCAGAGCGATGCTAAAGTCTATACTTCACGTGACTACTCACGCAGGCGCAGTGACAACCAGCCAGAAGCCATGAGGGTGTGCTTGGATCCCGTCCAAGGCCACGTTGACAATATATCCTGGGAAAGTGATGGACATCCTGCAGGATGAACAAGACAACTGTTAAATGTATTCTTTTGATTGATAAAGGTGTGAAATGTGGGTGGGAAATAAAGCTTGGGAAAATAAATTAAGGGGCGGGACCACTGAATAACGAAATAGAAAACTGTTAAAACTTAGCATGGTGTGATGATCATCCCCCCTTTCCTGCCCAATCTGAAATAGAAGTTTCATAAATTTGAAACATTTAGGGGTGGTACATGCCATTAGAAAAGTATAATTGAGGTAATTTCGTTAGTTAAGTAGATGATGATGGTGATGCTGATGCAGCTGCTGCTGCTAGTGTTGCTGAGATAGTGAGAGACCAGGATGCTGTCCGAGAGCTGATCAAATACTGAAGAAGAATTGAATTGAGGAACTCAGAGCCAAATCCACTTAATTAGAAGAAGATCACGGAAGAATCGAGGAGGGAAATGATGCAAAGAATTAGAAGAATATTGGGGGAGAATCGAGGAGGAAGATAGTGTCAGAGAGGGGTGCGACGAAGGCGTCGGATCTAGAAGAGGTCATCTATCCCGTCCCTGAAACCTGTCCTGAAACCTTTGTCACCTGAGCTGTCCCAGGGGACCTTCCCAGCTCCTTGGCCAAAGTGTTGGTTTCCACACCATCCTAGGTAACTATAATTCTGTGTAGTATGTCATTGTACTACTCTCTATTTTCTCCTCTCCAGGTACTGTCATTGCAATAATATTGTTCAGATGTTTTACTGACATATTGATAGATTGATTTTCCTTCCTTGGAGAAAACGATGTACAAATTGTATTTTTGCTTTGGCTCACATGAATTTAACTAGATAATCATTTAAACTCTTCCCGAGTCTGTGGTTATTTAAAATATTCAATTTACGTAATTTCACCCTAAACTAGCTTAACTAAAAGGTCTATTGACCAGAGGAAAGTACTTTTGATTTAGAAAGATATTAAAGAAAATGTTAAGGTAAATTAAATTTGAAAGCATATCACACAAATTGACCCCAGTGGCACTTTACCAGCTTACGTGAATGTGTGTTTATGGGCCCAGGTGAATATGTGGATTGTGAGTATCTCTAACTGGTAACCCGCTGGATCAAGACATTCTATATTCCTCTGACCCACACCAGACAGGGACCCTGCTAAGCAAAGTGCCCCATCTCAAGACCATCACATATACCTGCCTACCAAGCTACAAGTAGCTTGCGGACAGCAGACAGTAATTTGTAATGGTTCCATATCCTTATGAGACGGACAGCTTTACACCACCATACGACAGTGCTTCCGCCTGAGCTCTCCACCTCTCAGAGTAACCAGTAACAGCCCTTAACATAGAACAATTTCCCTGACTGGCACCATAAGTAGAGGAGTCACCGCCATTTCTAAATCAGCACAACAGCTGCTTTTCACTGATGTAGTGATAGACAAATCCTCCAAATCAACGGTGGTACAGGGGAGACTGGCTGAAACTTCAGCACTTGAGACAATAATGCACAAGCTTACTGCACCACGACTGCCACTGTGGAGGACACTACAACTAAGTCTGCAGCAGAGATCCTGTCCATACAATCAGATACCACTTCATTCCAGATGGGCAAGCAAAATACAGTAGACAAATTGCCACTAATGGAACAGAAAATTGATGCAGTCATAAACTGGGAACAAGATCACTGGTTTATGCAACGGAAAAACACAGATCTGGAGGGGTGGAGTTGACATGATTAACTGTGCATTGCTGGCTTCCCCAAGAAAGTGGAGGGAGATGATATGATCACGTTCTTAATGAGCTTTATCCTGGAAATCACAGTGCTCTCATTTACTAACTACCTGGAAATGCAACAAGTACATAGAGTGAGATTGTGTGAATCTGGGAAACCACCAATTCTCAATCACCATGTACTTCTCGAACTAAACTAACCTGTATCATAAGAGACTTTTGCCACTAAGTCCACAATTGAAGAAACTAGGGGTGAAATACGGACTGCTCGATACAGCAGTCATGCTCTGCTCATCACATACAACAACAAAACTAAGGAAGGCGATGACCCCAGACAATTAGAGAGGTGGCTGGACTCCCTCAAAGACATAGCTATGGATACTTCACACCGCCTGTTGAGAGAACCAGGAGTGCCCTCTGCCATGATCTGCAGTCACTCCAGGACCAGAGCAACTGGGGGAGAGGAAGCGAGTAGAGGACATGACTAATCACTGGTCCACATGACCTAAATCAACTCCTTATTCTAAATGGCTCCTTTCTAGAGACAAGCCACGTTCACCCCTAATATCTTCCTTTTGGAGGAGCCAATGATCAGGTGGCAAATAAGAGACATTATAATGACTACTTTGCACTTCCTTGTGTTGCTGCCCAACTGCTTTCTTTGCCCTCTGGATGTGCTTATGTAGGTGTATATTCCTAAACTCTTCCAACTTATACCGCTGCTCCTGCCACACGCATGGTCCACCGGAGCTGCGTGCACTCCAAGAAGGGTACAAAATTATGACTAACCCAAACTACTCCAATAGGATGGCATCACTACCCTCACTGCAGTGGGTGTACATAGCAAGAGGGAGTTAAATTTCCCCACAAAGACAGCAGTCGAGCCACCTGAACCCTTTGCCCTCCCCTTGAAAGTCTTTTCTATACACACACTCCCTGATCAGATACACTTGGGCTGGTTCACACCTGCTGTGGGTTTAATCTGGATTATTTTATAGGGATGCACTGGCCGGCAAAGGGGAGGAAGGCCCTCAAATGTCTGGCTCCAACTGGAGTTACAGTTTTGACCTACCTTTTGAAGGGACCTGTTGGACCCTCAGACAAGCCCCCTCCCCAGCATGCACTTGCTCTGCCCTCTTTTCCCATCAACTGCATTAGTGTTCTGCATAAGATTTCTCCTTGCCCTGCAACTTTATTGCACTACTGTTACTGAGAATTGTGTGAGTTATAGGCCAATTTGTCTTTTAAACGTTATGAATATATTGGCCAAGTTATTGGCCAACAGACTCAAAACACTATTACCAACCCTGGTTCCAAGTGTGCTTTGTCCCACATCATTCCTCCGCATCTCTCTTTCAAACTCTGCTTCATGTCCTATGACAGGTAAAAGATGATGCAGCTGCAGAGAAAACCTTTGAAAGGGCAGAATGGCCTTACCTATTCAGGTCCTAGAGCAATATGGGCTCGGAGAGCACTCACCAGGATCAGATGTGACATACTAGTCACACTATCCAAACTGACAACATCGCTACCTAGCTTAATCACGACAATATGGCAGTAATCAGTATTTTCCAGAAACAACATTAATTAGGGAAAATGTAAGGCGCTCAGCCTAACTCATGCAACAACCATTTAATTGATCAGTGACCAGCATTTTAAATGGCAAAAAACAAAGCTCATGTGTGTAGGGAAATACCTGAACACAGGGTCACACCACTTGCTAGACGATAATATAGATCTGATGATCTCAAACCTTAGTATGGACTTGTCGAGAAGGTCTCAGCTCCATCTCTCTTTGTGGGGAAAAGTTTGAGTCCTCACAATGAATATTATGCCTCGCCTTAACCACTTATTTGCATTACTACTACTGCAGATCCAGTGCTGTATGATTCAAAAACTGACTAAAATGATGACAGCATTTCTATTGGAGTGGTACAAACAGCAACTAAAAATGGATATGCTTCATGCTGACAGAGAGAGTGGTGGGCTGTGGCTGCTCCACATAGAGTTCGACTGGTTAGCATTTCAGCGTGCCCAAATCTGCTCCATGATCCAGGATACCTTATACACCCGATGTGGGTGCACTTGGAGAGGTCCCTCCTAAAATTGGTAGACCACCTGCAAGTGCTGTACACAGCTGAATCTGGTAAACTAGTTTCCTCTAATCCTATAATCTGAGCAATGATATATGCATGGCAGAAGGCACACACCTCACTGGACGAGGACGGCCTGATACACATCGAAGCCCTGCAATTGCATATTGTTTGCTAGAAACATGGAGATCTGGAACCCTCAGGAAAACAACTTAGATGAAAGGGCTTCGAAATCATAGATGACTTAGTGGTGGAGGGCAAGATGAAAACGTTTGCCGAGGTATAGAAGGAAGTCAACCTACTGAGAATGGATGCCTGGGGATTCCACCAAAGAAGCAACTGCCTCAGCACAAGTCTCACAGCCATCCCCACAGAGCTAGGCGACTCAATCTTACTCACTTACGTTCACACTTAGGGAACATTAAAGGGCATGATCTCAGAACTCTACCAGTTTCTGATAAATTATGCACAACATTTGAAGGAGGACCTAAGTACCTTTAGTCTGACAGACTTATGGTACAGTGCACAGATGAGAGGAGGACTGAGCCCTTGATCACCCACAGTAAACCTCTTAGGAAGGCCTGACTGAAGCTAAATTACTTTAATCCTTTATAGTGTGGCATTGGTCTCGCAAACAACTGAACAACAGTGGTATTTTACCAAGTGCGGCGTGCTCGAGATGTAATTTCCCTGGTGGTGACATAGTCCATCTCCTATAGGAATGCCCAAGTTTGGAACCACACTAGAAGAAGATGTGGGACACAATGAAGAAAACACTGGATACTACAGGGCACCTCACGAGTAACTCAATCCACTTGCATGACTACACCGACTTCCCATATAAACTCAAAAAGATTTTGGAGGTACTCTAGTACTTGGAAAAGGGATGGGTAGACATATTGAAACAAACACAAAGTTCCCTTCTCCTGCTACACTGAAAACATGAGGATTCAATCCTCTAATTGGATTGGTTACCTTAGTTATAGTAAGGCCATACACTGAGATATAAGACAAATTTTACCGGGTTGCTAAATTTACAGACAAAAATATATAACATCATACAAAGAATAATCAATTTCTAATCAAACGTATGAATTCAAAGGAATGTATTATCAATATTTTATTCAAAAGATCATGTTCTATTCAATTGATATTGACAAAGTTAAAAACACATTTAAAATCACATATTCATCATATTTTTCAATAAAATTTAAACAATATGTGCAATAAATACATGAAGAACAACTGTCCTGACATGTTTTTAACTTTGCCAATAGACATCATCTGTCTCAGTACAACACAGTAAACACTTGCAGAGGCCACACATGAGGACCCCATGAGGACTAAGAACATCACCTCACTTGCATGATTCTGAATCCGGAACATATGAGAACTTGTGATAGGTAACACCCCTAATCCACAAGACAAAGTACCATGTGCATACGACTCCTACCTCCTCTGGTGATAGGGCATCTCACTTTAGTGCCTCTATTAGGGAATGTGGTACTTTTAATTAGGGGCCTCTGTCGAGGTCTCACTGTGCCATAGATGAGAATGCAGCTGCCCGCGACCATGCGGCGCAACTGCAACAATGCCAGGGAGGTAAACAGGGCTCCTCACAGGCCCTATTCACTGGGGACTTCTCGGTACTCTCTGATCTCCTAAGTCTGTTCCGTGAGACTGTCCACCACTGGTGGTCCGCCTCTCCCTCTAACAGGCAGGGGAGGCAGGAAGCTGCGGAATGGCTCCGGTCCTATCCTGAGGCCACAGGAGCCCGTGAGGCTCCAGCTCAGTTGTTCCTGCCAGCCCCACCCACAACCAGGTTAAGGGAATCCTGCGGGGCTCTCCACTTCCTTACGTGAGCCTTGCTCATGATCAGGCGTCGTCTGCCTGACTTCCGGCAGCTTCAATTCACGGAGCGAAGTCTCCATCGGGGCTTCCATCTTCCTCCCAACGCAGACACACACTCAGCGCCCGCCGCAGGCTGAGGGTTGAGGCCCTTCTTGGGCTCTGAGGGCAATAGTGCGATAGCGCTTACCACGGGCTTCTACTGTTAAGTAACCCTTGCCTCTCACAAGACGTACAACGTAGGGGTTATCAGTGAAGAAGGCAGGGGGAGGAGGAGGAAGGAGAGCAGCCATGGCAAGGAGGAGGCAGCCACGGAAGGTAAGTGCCTTTTTAATTACTTTGGGAGGGTGGAGGGGCTGGCTTACTACGCTCTGCCACGGAGTCTTCGTTTTGCCTAAACTCTGCGTTCGCAATGGAACGTGGAGTAGGCAAAACTACGTAAACTACGCTGACAGAGCATAGTTACCCGCCCCGGCTCCCTGTTGAGTGGATGCCCGCACCGGCCTCCGGGTGGGAGAAGGAGAGCACTGCCTCCACCAGTTCTCCCCTCACAAAGCCCTTCTCACAGTGCTTTCCACATGCTTGGAGGGCAACAATAATGAAGCGCTCAGCCTGCACTTCACCACAGGGAGAGAGGAGGGTGGAGCGCAATATTCCTGCAGCACAGAACACAGGAACCTCCAGTGCGGGCAGGGAGTCCACAGGGGCACACCAGCTAAGTGTTCCCAGGTAGGCAAGCACAAGGATTCTTTAGTCAGAGTGGTCAGCCCTTTCTGCTGTCCAGTTCCATGGCAGTTCCTCCTGGTCCCATGCAGTGTCTTCTTTCAGCCCACGCTAGGCTCCCCAAGTTCCAAGTAAGCTAAAAAAACATAGGGGTCATAGCCCCAGTATATATAGGGCACATGTCTTTGTTCTCCCCTGGTCCAGGGCTCTGAGCTCAGTCCAAACCAGTTCTGGGGGATACTTTGCAAGTGCACAACCACCTCCTTTGTCAGTGTCAAATCTCCTCCCCCCACTCTATATGCAGCCCAGGTCTATTCAGCCCAGTCCTGACTCATCCACACTCTCTGGAGCCACTGCACATCCCCAGCCCCTGTCACTTCAAAGCCAGACAGTTAATAGACAACAGGCAGGCACAAAGACACATAGCCCACAGAAATGCCTACTTCTAAAAATGTCATTTCTAAAATAGTAATAATAAATCCGCTAACACCAATAAGAGGCAATTATCACCACTATTTCAACCATACCAAATTTGATCACGCTACCCCTCTCATGTCAGGAATTACCACTAAAGCACATATCAGGGAATCCCCAATGCATCACTATGAGAGGGCAACCTCACAGCAGTGAGAAACCAAATAGGCTGTTTGTCACTACCAGGACATGCCACACAGTTAAGGCACATGTCCTACCTTTTACCGGAACCGCACCCTGCCAATAGGGCTAGCTAGGGGCCACCTTAGGGGTGACTGATATGTAGTAAAAGGGGATTCACAGACTTCGCAACCACTTTATTTGCCACGTCACAGCGGCAGTAAACTACACGCGCAGGCCCTGCAGTGGCAGAGGCCTGAGACAGGTTTGAAAGGCTACTTTGGTGTGTGGCGCAAGTAGCGCTGCAAGTCCACAAGTAGCATTTAATTTACTGGCCCTGGGTATATGAGATACCACTCTACAAGAGACTGACAGGTAAATTAAATATGCCAAACAGGTGTAGACCAATCTTACCAAGTTTACCATGGAGAGCACATGCAATTTAGCACTGATCAACAGTGATAAAGTGCCCAGAGTCATAAAACCACCGACAACAGGTCAGAAAAAATACAGGAGGAAGGCAAAACATTCTGGGATGACCCTGCAAAAAGGGCCAAGCCCAACACTTTTCATATAGTGTTTTTCCAGACTTGGAATATGGATTACACTGTCAGTATTCTGGAACTGCTTTGAGACAGTTCACTTAGCTTGAGTATTTATCCCTCTTCTTTGGAGCAGAGATGTTCTTTATCTTCATGTGATGATCCCACAGCAGGGAGCGGTGAACCTCTACAAAGAAGACGCCCTATATGTGTTCTAATGGAAGTGGTCAGACAGAACAATCAAGCAAGACATTGCTGAAAGGTCAAAGCTACACATGGAGCTCAGTCCCTATCCTCCCACGCCTCAACATCTGATGCTCCATAAAAGCTTACTAATGTCAGCAATTCACTTTGCTCATCAGGGAGGCGGTTACCCAGCCACCATCTTGCTCCATGAATTACCAGATGAAATTCAGATCGGATCCCATTGGTCTCATAAACACACATACATACTGCACAAATTCATAAAGTCAGTCACCTGTTACTCCGTGTACAATTACGATAGACCCAGAATGTCAGCAAAGGGCAAGCTCATGGTCCTTTTTCAGACCTTTAGTTAGCGGTCAGTTAGTTACTCACTTGCTAGCAGGGACAGGATAAGGTCTGTCTGGTACTGAAGATTCAAAATTCAAATAACTAACATATCCACCACTCATATTACTTTCATATTTCACTATACTAATTCACCATTAATCCTTTATGGGTTCCTGTGTAGCGTGCTACTCACCGAAAAAAGCACTTCAACACCTCGTCGGGGGTAGTAAGCACTATATAAATACATTTACAATACAATGCAAATGTAGCCATCATTGCTAAACTTCTATAAATCAGTGCAAGGTGAGTAGTCCTATGTAAGAAGGCATGCTTGGTGTGCCCCTTGTGATCGTAGATCCCTGCTCTGGGTACCTTAACACAAACAAAGCCTCAGCATGCACACATGATTGTCACGTGTTGGAAGCCAAAAGTTAGAAATACTGTGGTTACTTGCAGCTGAGGGACTAAGGACAAGGATGCATGCTCACAAATCCCTGCACGGGATCTTCCCATCCCAACAGCTTGGCTGTAGTTCTTTGGTGTTTTTCTGCCCATCCAGCCACAAGTACACTACACCATTGTCCAACTATGCGTACTCCTGCGACTTCTGCTTCTTGCTATGCGCGCTTATGACCCAAACTCATTGCTTGTTTTGAGGACTCAAGTGCTGAGGGAGATCCTTCATAAAACACACCCTTGCAGCAAAATAGAAACGATAAAACATTGAACACATCAGGTTGCAATGTTGCTGGTGAAAAGCGCGAGAGCCAGTGTCATTATTCAGCATGCTGTGTTAATGTGCACATCACGCATTGCCTTTTGCAGCGGGCAATTTTAAGGATTTTGCAAATGCTTACTTTAATTATTTGTGTCGTTCTCTCACAATGAATTAGGAATGAGAAATAAATTTAACTTGAGCCATGGAGTAACGTTTGATATGACGTAGGGGTAAAAGTTATTCAATAAAAATGGCTTTTGCCATATGAGGTTCATAGTGGGCTGTGGAGAAACCTGCAACTTGTTCAGAAACAAGAGGTTTGAAAAGCACAATGTTTACTGCTGGGCTGCTGCTTCTGGCCTGTCATTCCACCTATAAATCAAGGCTGACATTGAATCTGTGTGAAATCTAACATTTTGGGCTTTACATTATGTTCTTTTAATGAAAACAGCTGTTAATTGTCTTTTGTTTAATGATTTTGATTTTTTGCAGTTGCATATTTATTTGAAACATTATTATAATGCATATGAGTGCTGCCCCCTCTCGGAACGCCGAGCAACAGCCTGTGGTTCCGAAGACTTCGGCTGCTCACTCTCAGGACACCTGCCACCAAGCTGCGGAGCTGCAGTCTAGTGTTGCTAACACTTGGCACAGCTAGCATTGGCAACGTCATTAGGTTTGGATTTATGTGTGCATGTTTGTGTTTGCTCTCCTTAGCACAGCAAAGCCGGAATCTGACTTCCATTTTCTGCCATAAAAAATCGCGAGTTGCTACATATTTTCTTTATTTTCTAACTTTTTTCTTTTTAGCGATGTTTGTGTGTGAAAACGCACTTCTCATTCAGATATGAGAATACACACAAATGGCCTCAATAATCAAGGTTCAAATTTTATTTGAGAATGTACACTGGGCAGCATTTTCCAACTATCCGGACTTTATTTTTCATGAGAAAAATTGCATGTTAAGCATCATGCAGACATAACATCACCAGATTTGTTTTTCCTATAAACTCTTGGTACTCCTTCACAGAGGTGAGAGAAACAGAAAATGCATTTTTGAAATTATGAGATTTTGGTATGTGGTCCTAATTTGAGCATGGATATAAATGAAGCACTTCTTCAGAGTGTAGATTCAAGTGTTATGGGAATGTTGGACATCCTCCCAAACTTTGTGATGAGGATTAGAAAGGTGCTATAATGAATGAGTCTGAGGTTCGATTTATGAAAGTGTCTAAACACTAGAACCCTAAACTTCTTTTCTGGAAGCAAAAGGGAGAGATCAGTGTCTTACGAAAGGAAGTGGACGGTAAGAGCTATATCTGGCAAGGGAGGAGGCACGAGGTGGCACAGAATGTGACATCAGCACGCTCAAAGCAAATTTTTGTACATTTGAAAATCACATAAATAAAATTAAGACTTTATGTGCAAATTTATGACCCATGGTATTTATAGTAGAAGTTTGGATCAAGAATAATTCCATGTCTTCCTGGAAGAAGAAGCTGAAGATCTGTTATCACTCGAACCAGAGCCTTGTCTACTTGAGTGCACTATTAGGTATTTACCTTTTTGCACACAGTTGTAGGGCTCCAAAGTCCAGAAAGCCTGATGGTCTGGTTGCTGTGGATTCCAAGAGAAGAGTCCAGAAACCTGCACATGAACTCAATAAATATAAAATACTTTTCATTTTGAGCCTTGTATCTGGCTGTGATCAGGAAGGAGAGAGAGAGAAAATGGCAGGCACCATGCCAATAACCATCACCCGTCGGAGTCCTGTGAGCGGTGCTCTGAAATGTCAGTGATAGGACTATACGTTCTAAGAAATTTGACATTTTCAGCAGATTGGTCTATTTCGTGACTGAACAATATGTAACTTCCAAAGCCTTCAGATATGTAGCTCAAACCTTTTTTACTCAAGTTCACAAATCCTCTCCACCATTGGAGTCTACACACTGACCCTCATTGAATTCAACCTAAATATCACCATGACTGGTGCAAATTGATACCCATAAAAATATCTAGGTCAAAGGTAACTTTCTTAAGTGGGACAAAGTTCCAAGCCATATTCAATTGTGCCTACTCACATCTTGGCCTGACTTTGTTCCTGGTCCCAGAGAAAAGACCTACAGGGACATCTAGATATTTATCTATCTTTTGCACCTTTAGCCATAGTTTTACGTTGTGTTATGTTTATTTCATTTTAGCATAATTACACTATTACATATTATTAACCCAATGGTATCCCAGGCCTGGTTACGAATAATAGGGCAAATCAAATGTTATTGGAGGCAGTTGGAAGCAACCTAGCTACTATACACAAGCAGGGAAAGCCTAAGGAAAGTTGAGTATTAGTCAAGATAGTGGCCTTATTTATTGAATAATATTATAGAGCACATTCTTTTAGATCTGTGTTATATCTGGTCACTATTGCACTAAGGTCTATTTAAAGAAAGTAATAGAAATTGTTTAAAACTAGTCCAGATGGTGGTGGAAGTGTTTACTGACGACTAACTGAAACTAACATGATATGCGTCGTGGACACAAAAATACATTTTATGCTAAAAAGAAGTGCAAAAAATAGCACTGCAAACAATAGCCACTCTCGTTCCACTGCTGCTGAGTTCGTGGTAATTTTTTATCACTAATGGCATGTTTGAGGTATATTTTTACACCGAAAGCCCCCTAATTACACAATGTGGCATAATGGCGGAACTTAAAGAAATTTGAGTAACAAATGTAATGCCAAATACCCTAGATTATTCCAATTGCTCCAGCGGAATGCAAATGCAGCCAAGGCCTAGTTACCACTGAGTGCCCGAGTCTGTTCAGCTTTCTGCTTTCACAACCACAGAAGGAGGGTGCTTCAACTACCTGCCGCAATGTAGACTCTATTATTGTATCTACATTGACAATGTATTGCTCTTTTTGAAAGAAGGTGGTAGCAGACAGCCCTGTCGGTGATTCAGGATTGATGCAATCAACTCCCAGGCCTTGTGCTAGGTCACTCACTGCTTCCTTCCAGTGCCCTCCCTTGCTTCCCATGGGCACTCTGTCCATACCACCACATGCCCGCTTCGCCCAGGGCCATGACGGAGGACACTCACAGCAGCATGCCTTCGGTTTCTAGGTTCATCCAGATTCACCCACAAGTGATGCATGGTAAACTAGAAGTCTTTTGAATGGTTGTCCACCTCTATATAGAAGATGCTGTAGACTGGGAATACCTGTGCTTTGGGAAGTCTTGGTCAGTGTGTGTCACAGATGCCAAGAGCCATTCGAGATCGACAAGAGGTTTCAGGATCCAGTTTGAGATGACATTTGGGCTATTCTTGTGCACTGAACAGGTTGAGAAGAGCAGAAGACCAGACCTTACAATGAAGGTAACATGCAGCAGGCCAGAGCCAAGACTGTGATCCCACGTGCAGCTTAAAGAGAACATATGTATTTAAAAGGGCATTATACATCTCGAGTTCGGCTACAGCCTGTTACCCTACATGCGAACAGTGCAGGTTGCAGGCTGGTGTTCAACCAGCAGATACCTTCCAGCTTAATAGTCCCTTTTGGTCTAACTTTAATGTTAATGATGTATCATTTATATTGGACACCTAACAGAACTTAGAGGTCGAAAGATGAACTATTGTGGAGCAATGGTGTATCAGGAAAAATGATTAATTGGAAAGTTTTATAGAAGCATATGGAAACTGCATTAACACTAAATTATGCAATGTCTTTAATGATCGGTTAATGTTTTTTTCTCTATCTATAATATGAATAATGCCATTGTTATCCCAATGTCTAAAATTATATTTTTCGTTTTGCTCTGGTATTGTTTCCTTGGAAACAAGACATTCTGTTGACGAACCTGGACTATTTCACTTTGCTGTCGGTGACTCATCTGACCCAGCCCACTGATGCTACGAATTTGGTTTCATTGTCCTCTGGCAGGACACTGTAGCTAGAACGGCCAGTGGCATCCAATGTGACTTGCCCTCTCATTCCAGCTTAGTGCGCTCAATAGAACAAAATAATAGGAAAATGACAATATTGATAAAAGCCAGCCTTTATCTTCCAATACCTATATTTCTTTAGGAAACCTAAGTATATTTGTTTCTGTTTTCAAACTACAACACCACAGGAGCCTGTTAGGGACAGAAGATTACTAAATTGACTCAAGTGTGATTGGTGTTATTATGAGGGGAGTTTCTCAGGCTTTAGTCGAACATTAAATTTCTTTGTTACCCACGAATTGTTTGTTGAAAACAGGCCTAATTAGCATCTCCTAAAACTGGAAGCTGACTGGTAATAAAAGTGTCTTGTCTTTATCTGCTTATTCTCAAATTGCAAAAACAAGGCATGAAACACACTCTTTTTGAAGAAACCATAAGTAGATTGAACTCGGTGGCATGATTTGGTACTTTCTCCACATCAGTTTTGTTTTCTCACGGTGGGCTATGCTACCTTTGTTAGTGTATGCCATGGCGGCTGGAACTATGCGACAGGGTAGGACCAAAAATATGCAGCGCGATTGATTATGCAGCAAGTACAGGAAACGTTTGCAAAGGAAATCAGCACATTTTGTGATAGTATTACTTCTGTAAGTTGTCATTTTTACGTTTACCGTGACTGGGCAAAGGTCTCAACTCATCAGTACCAGTTTCACACCCAGATACAGCAGTAAGCAACTGAAAGGTGATCTCTCAGCCTTGGCAAAGGACCTTCCACTGTGCGGCCAGACGTGTCAACATGTCTTCAGTAACTTTTGATCAGTTCATGCTACATTTTTTAAACTATGCAAATTATGTAGCAGGTAGTCGATTGTGTGGCAAATGCGTCTAATTCATAATTATGCAGAATCCCCGCACCTGCAGAACCGCATAATTCCAGGGGCCCTGGTGTACATTAGAAATATTTACTACAACTACAAAAGACTGTCTGACAGGCTCGCTAGGGTATCGATGTACTGCTATCGATGCCAATAGAAAGTCAACACATTACACAATATTATCAGTGTTTGACAGAACAGTCCCGAGGCAATGCAGTGGAAGAGGAGCTGGGAATCGCAGACCTATGTGGCTCAAGTCACTGGCACTACAACCGACACAAGCAAAAGGGCCAGAAACACTTCAGGGGGGACCGTTTTTGCACTGTGTTTGCATATCTGGGAGCCTTTAATGAAACCTAAGATGCCTCAGACTATCAGGTGGCCCCTACTTATGGAGGCAGATATGTTAAAGTAAATATACGAAAACTGTAGAAGTCTGGCTTCAAGATTCATCAAAGTTATAAAAAATAAGGCTAATATTAGAACGGCCGGAAAAACTATAGTAAGGCCAAAGTTTCGGCAAAACAAGAATGGGACAACGAACATTGGCATGATCTCCTGGTTGCTAGTAAACAAAAAAAACTGTCATTGTTCTGGCATATTGTGAAGTGGGGTAACTCTCCGAGTTCGCAGGTTCCTTCAAACCATGTTCTTCCAGATTCTTGGGTGTCGCACTTTGAGTCTCAGTTCTCCGTTACTAACTTGGCTGAAGAGACTATTCCTTCAATTTTACAGGATATGTCCATCCTCCAAAATTTTTCATTCGACTGTAAAGAGGTCGAGATGGCTTTAAGCAAGATTCCCAGTGGCAAGGCTCCGGGCATAGATTGTGTCCCTGCGGATCTTTTTAAATTCGATCATAGTAATTGGGTGCCCTATATAGCTTTCCTGGCAACTGCTTTAGCCAAAGGGGCGGATATTCCCGAATCCTGGAAAGGTGCCGAGATACTGCCCATCTTTAAGAAGGGTGATCGCTCGTGCCCGGTGAATTATCGCCCGATTAGTTTAATTGACTCAATCCAAAAAATTATTGCCAGGATTATCCTGGCAAGAATCCAGACATGGATTGAGCAGGAGGATATTATTTCGCCACTGCAGGCAGGGTTTAGATCCAGTACTAGTACCATCGACCAGGCCTTTAGGTTTCAACTGATTGTCTGGAAAACGGTCTATCTTTGTGGTGGTTCTTTATATGCCGCTTTTGTTGACCTTCGGTCAGCATTTGACTTAGTTAACAGGACTAAACTATGGGGGACTCTAGCGGGGTTAGGGATGCCTGTCGATCTCTTGAATATTGTCATTAGGTTGCATGATAAAAACTTTGCACAAGTACGTTGGGGGAATCAAGGGCAGGTCACCGATAAATTTAAAGTAAATAGGGGTGTTAGGCAAGGGTGCGTCTTGGCGCCAACTCTCTTTTTGTTATTTATAAATAGAGTTGTGCAGTACTTTTCATCTACTTCTACTGACGCCCCCTCGCTGGGTGGTACCAAGATTCCACTACTCATGTTTGCCGATGACACCCTATTACTGTCCGAGACACAGATGGGGTTACAGGCGGCCCTGAACGAATTTGCCAATTTTTGTTCTGACTATGATCTCCAAGTAAACGTTTCAAAAACCAAGTATATGGTTTTTAATAAAGGAAAAAGTGTGAAAGGTCTCTCACTATGAATAATGATATACTTGAACGTACAAACGTTATGACCTATCTGGGGGTTGTTCTTGAAAACAAACTGAGCTGGAAGCCACAAATTGATGTTTTATCTCTTAAATTTGCCCAGCTCTCCGGGTGTTTGGTTAAAGAACAGAAACAGTCTCAGACTAAAAGGATAGGTCCTGCTATTAAGATTTATAACGCCGGGATTAATTCAGCGATCCTTTATGGCGCTGAACTCTGGGGTTTTGCTGATCTATCCCCTTTGGTCAAGGCGCAACATAAATTTTTAAGGATCCTCACGGGTCTCCCCAGTTCAAGTCCAGTGAAACCGCTTCTACTGGATCTTGGTTGTCATTCATTTGAAGACATCGCCAGGTTCAAACCTCTGGCCTTTTGGAGGAGATTGTGGACCACACCGGAGCTAGGCCCCTATGCAAAGGCATTTTTGGATGTTCGCTCCATTTTGGGCTCCGGTAACATAGTTTGGCTTAAGCAAGTTGGTCTGTTATTAGAATCCATGGGTTTGGGAAATCTTTGGTCTGACCCTGTCAATAATCCTTTTCCTCCTAAAAAACTATTTAAAAGCCTCTACTGGTTTTTGGTACATCAGAAACAATTATCCCAGGTGCCAGCAGAGTCTTTGACAGGCAGGTTTCTTGTGCTGAAAAATGTCACACTTTTAGAAGCCTATTGGGACATCATTAGCAGGCCCAATGACAGGAAACTCTACCATCAATTGAGGGTTGGCTCCCTACCCACTAGACTCTTTACTAAAAATTGGAAGGGAGAGGCGTGTGAATCCTGTCGTTGGTGTATAGATTGTGCTGAATCCGTGGGTCACATATTTTTTGTCTGCCCGGCATATGCAGCCCCCCGGGCCAAATGGCTCAAACCCATATGTCGTAATCTGGGAACTAGACTGGGGTTTGAGGCACAAAGAATTTTAAGATCCGATACCAGTGAATGTATTGTAGTTGCGGTGGCCAAATTCCTAGGTTGGGTTTGGATTATTAGAAATAGGAATCACTAGGCACCAGTGATGTGTTTTATCCTGTTCATTATTTTGAGTTCATCTTGGAAACGTTTTTATCTTCTATTTTGTATGTAACGATTCTTTTTATAATGTCTTGTCTTTTTATGATGAAATTACTCCATAATAAAGAATATATAAAGATAAAGACTTTCTGACAGGCTCGCTAGGGTATAGATGTACTGCTATCAATGCCAATAGAAAGTCAATATTATCAGTGTTTGACAGAACAGTCCCGAGGCAATGCAGTGGAAGAGGAGCTGGGAATCGCAGACCTTTGTGACTAAAGTCACTGGCACTACAACCGACACAAGCAAAAGGGCCAGAAACACTTCAGGTGGGAACCTTTTTGCACTGTGTTTGCATATCTGGGAGCCTGTAATGAAACCTAAGATGCCTCAGACTATCAGGAGGCCCCTACTTATGGAGGCAGATATGTTAAAGTAAATATACGAAAACTGTAGAAGTCTGGCTTCAAGATTCATCAAATGAAATAAGCATTTAAAGCAAAGGGCTGAAAGTATTCAAAAATGAGCCTTCTACTTTGGCATAAAGCGCATAGAAGCATTTGGAGAGAAGGTATAATTTCAAGGGGGCATTGTGTAATTGAGGTCGAACGAGTGCCTCTTTTCCTACAGAATATGCATGTTATGTTTCAAGCTCATGAATCCACATGCTTACGCTGGGGTTCTACTCAAGCAGCTCAGTGTTACCATTTATGTTAGGCTGGGTATCCGCGGCGCTCCGCCACTTGTGTAAACCTCTTTTTTCCTGCAAACCATTCTGCACCAGATATAACTCAGAGGGAGCCAGAGCAGTTCACGCAGGGTGGGAGGGAGGCAAGATATTATTCCCACTATTAATCTTACTGTTGAGCTTTTTAGGTCTCACCTACTAGATAGTGCATGCCCTGGCTGCTGCAAGGCGTATTGCCAGCTGACAGTGGGCTTTGATCCTTCCCATGGCCTTCGACCTGCCCCATTGCTTATCAGAGGTTTGCTTCATTATTATTCTCATTGGCTTGCTTCTTGTTTGTCAGCTTGTGTGGGCTTTACATTTTTTCTTTTTGTGCATTTGTCCCTCCCCTGGAGCATGGACACATTAATTGTGTCCTTCCACTGCTCACTTATAAGGCAGTACTTTTTTTATTTTGTTTAAGCACGCTGTAAAAGTGCATGTGCTTTTCAGCTGTCTTCCTCATGTACTTCACTCTCTACAGCGCTGGTGTTGCTATTTCTCTGCCCAAGTGCTTTTCCTCACCTCTCTCTGTGATAAGCTTGCACTCATTTGCTTTTCTTCCGCATTGCTTTCTCAACTGTGAGCTTCGGCCCCTATAATTTTGCACTCTCTCGTCTATATCCTTCCCCGTTGCATGGTCCTCTCTTCCCACACCCTGTGTTGCTTCCACCCACCCATTCCCCCATGTTGCTTCTGCCCAGCCATGTTTTGCTTCCCTGAGCCCTCTTGCTTTTACTCCACCCCAGACTCTGTGATACCAAAGCCACCCCAATGTTAAATGCACCATGGAGTGACTATTCCCTCCAGGCATTCTTTTTCCTCTGCACAGAGTTTGAGACTACAGGCAATCTAATGTTCTAAACTTTGTCTACAGTGGAGATGTGAGAAAACCTTTAAAATGGTTTGATTTGAACCAAATCTACTACCATTAGATACCTCTGGACCCCTACAAAGCTGGGGTCACCAGCAAGTTTACTTAACATATGCAAAACACCAACAGCCAAATGTAAAGGCATATGGGATGACCTCTGAGTGGGGTGTTACACATGCGCTAGCAATAGCAAAATATATCTGAACTCTGCTGGTTATTCGGATGGAAGTAATCTTTCTCTATATCACTAGCACACAAAGAAATGTTAATAAAATATATCCTATAGAGCCATCTCCATAACACATAATTAAGTAGTTACTGCACTTGTTGCAATATAACCATCTTCTGCATAATTTGAAGATTTTAACCCCCCCCCCAAATATTAACTCAAATGGATCTCAGGTTACCAAATGAAGTGCCACATTTGGTACTGTCCTGTGGCAGACATTTGCAAAGTTTAACTTTTTGGCTTAACGTTGCTGATTGCAATGTTCAGGCCTTAAACTGGCACATTTGAGGTGAAATTGTTGCTTAGAGAGTAATAAAGTGTGTTAAAATGTCGAAATAGTGACATGAAACAGAAACTGAATGTACCACCATTTGCCACATAATTTTACTTTTCTTGCCACATAATTTAGTCAATCATGCAAGTTAATTTCTACTCCCACATTATTCTGTACCCCTGACCGTAATACAGTGCTATTCAGTAATTTCAGCAAAAGGTTTATCTGATTTAACAGTGATCGTCTGAGTGGCTATCATTACATCCAAACACATTGTAGTAAATTAAATGGGATATTTTTTTTATTCTGTATGTTACATGACTCTGACTCATTTTAAACAGCATTGCTGCAACATCTGCATTGTGCTGTGGGGGAACATGGTGGGAGGCGTAATTCCTTGGTATTTAATAATTTACTAATGTCACAATGTTTTCAGTGTGGTGTTGATTGATCTAAAGCATGCAATTCGAATTTGTACACTTCTGTCATATCACAAAAATCATCACGGTTGTGGAAGTGATTTCATAAGCCTACTGCCACCCGCTGACATCACAGGAAGTGGAATCTTTATACAGAACGCTCGACAATTTGATTCCTTAGGTACTCATAATGGCACTAGTAGTAGGGACTGAGGACAGATTTGAAGGCTTTCATGACAAAACATAATTCTAGGACACATGACTTGATGACATCACCTCCCCACAAACAAGCAAAATATGCAGGACTGCAGATAACTTTTGGCGGTTTTAGGCGCATGGAGCATTGGAGACTGTTACTTACCTTCCCATAGGAGCCTTGTCCCAATACCTTCAACAACTCAAACTGTGAAGGATCAGCTTTCTCAAACCCTTCCTTTACATGGTGGCTGATGTCAATCTCCTTTACTATTCCTTCTTCCTGGGGAGCAAAGAGAAACAAATATGTCATGAATCATGATCTACACCGACATAAGATAAAGTCAGCTATGCCTGTCTCTTGGTACAGATTTTCTACTTTGCTTTACTTTGGTTACAACACATGCATACATACATACATACATGCATACACACATACATACATACCACCTAAATAAGTTAATTCATAATAAATGAGTCCCTTTGCAGAAGACAAGACCTTTAATACTGAGTTTAGGGATTGAAGGGTCAACAATAGGCACTTAGGAGTCTATCACAAAGGCATTTTGGAGTTACATAAAATAGTGTTTCTGTTGTACTCTACAACAATTTTACCCAAAACATCTAAAATTGGAATCAAATGGGAATGCCCGGGGAACATTCATATGTAAATAGTTCAATTTGAAAAGATTGTGGCCTCTTCGCAGTTTTACTAATAAGGAATTTGGAGTTTTGGCCCAAATCACAAAGGTGTGCAAAAATAAATGAAAAAAGCACTCCTATAGTTTGCTTCTCGTACTTATAAATGCTTATGTGGATTGCCCATTCATTCTGAACGTTGCTATGCGTTGCACAGACGAGTCTGGACTGCTGTGAGCATTGGGGAAATTGACAATCATCCTCGGAGACTCCTGAAAGATAATGGGGATCAGGCCGTGCTTCTTTTCAGCTCTTTAACATGACATCTTTAGATTCAGCTTTCCCAGAATCCCAGGTCCCGGTGCAAGGTGTCCTCCCATTCACGCTGGTAACAGTTCTATCCATGCAGTGCCTGTAAGACTAAGCCCTCCTTACTGCAGCTGCTATTGTGCACGAAAGCAGCTTATTCTAACTCACTGAAATGTTTTCATTCTTTCCCATGAATCTTGGAAGCTGATTATGCATGTTTTAAACACATAATTGCTTAAATATTATGCTTTGAATATTCCTCTTCACTCCATTTGTTATCGCCTTGTTTACATTGTGGATCAAATCGGGAAACGGCCCCTACAACGCGGCCGTTTCCACGCATAACAGAAACCACGCACGCATGCGTGGTTACCACGATCAAATCACTTTCAGGGGACGCTGTGGGACGATACTTACAGCCTAGTCCTGGTGACGAATTGACGTCATTCCGTTTTCAACAACGCTCCACCTGGCAGGTGCCCTGTGGCACAGAACTGCCCATGCAAACACGGATGGAGTACGGTGGCACAGAAGTTTTCCGGATTAAGGTCTGTCTGGTTTAGGAATATAGATGATTGGGAGCAAGAGAAGCTGCCGGGTCAAACCCTGCTGTGCAGTGTCGGTGCATACAAAGGAGAACATATGACAGCTACATGTTGAAGCGCTGTATATAGAGTCAAATCCCACAATTCTCAAATAACAAATCAAAATGAAATACCACAAATGAAAAACAAACTCATGGATTTATTTCTCACATTGTACTAGTTTAACTAATTATTTCTTTCAAGTGACGGCCGACACTGAGGTGATCCGACTGGACTGACTGGTTCCCCCAGGGCCTACACACGCCTCAAGAGACACTGGTTCGATGCATGCCACGATCTTCCAAACTCTCATTTCTACTAACATGTTCCATCATGTGAAGCCCAAAGATGTCAGCTTCCAATTATAGAAGCTATTACCTGATTCATACCAGCTCATGGACCTTCTCTCTCGGAAATCATGCACACGGTGTTAAGACTGAAGTGCAGCTCTAAGGAAGTCAGCAATGAGCTGCACTGTAGAGATACATTAAGCCACAACAAGTGTCCCTTGCACCCCTATCACTCAACGAATGACTAGTCGGAGAGCGGTCCAGTGGTTACAGTGTTCATAGGGAAAGTGCTTTGATGTTGCAATGTGGAAAATGTTCACTAGACATAATGTGCCTTGAGGCTTTTCTTTGCCGGTGCTATGTTGCACTGACCAATGGTGTCTGGTTCGGATATAATTGTGCCACTAAAGACCATCTGCTTGTTACAAATTCATAACTGGTCATGATTTCGCAGCTGCAGCCTGTCTTGCTGACCACAGTGCAGCTGCTTCACAACCTTCTGTCAAGGAACAGTGATGAACATTGCAGTGGTGGGAAAGACGAGCCTATGATGGGGGTAGGGAAGACACTGTAGCCTGCACCAAGCAGCAGATTATCCTTTAAGTATTGGCAAAGTGAATAGACCTGATTCACGAAGGGACGTACGACTCGAGACGGAATCTCCGCACTGCAATGCTCAATGCGGAGATTCCGCCCTGAGTGCAGAGACTCCTCATTCGTGTATTTACGAGTTTTAAGTCCCTTTGCTAATCGGCCCCAATGTCTTTTAGCCATATAGTATAGCTGTGTGGCTATGCAGCATGGCTGAAAGTAAAGTTTGAAAAAAGCACTATGACACAGCCAGCACTGGCACCGCATTGCAGCACTTTTTACCTGACCGGGACAGGCAAGCAAGGAGGGAAGAAGAAGGTGGGGTTGTGGGCAAGCAATGATGACGAGGACGACTGGGTATGGGGGAACAGGTGCTTAGAGAAGGCGTGTGTGGGAATGGAAGCATCAACATTCTGAAGGGATGAGTAGGAAGGAGGAAGAAGCAGCATGAAGAAGGGATGAGTATGAGGGGGTAAGAAGCAACAGGGATAAGGTGTGGGTGGGAGGTGAAGAAGAAATATACCTCAATCACAGTAAGAGCAGCAGACGGTCACTAAACATGAGTAAACAATCTGTGCTTGGTCCATGCTCCACAGAAAGAAAAGAAAGTGACGTCCAGCACGCGCTGGTCAAGTTGGAGGCAGCAAAGAAGAATGTCAATGAAGCCAATGAATGGTAAGCAATGGGTGGACTCCAAGCCATTTATTGAAAATAATACCCTTCGCAGCAACATTGCATGTGCTTTTGGCAGGTGAGCTAACAATGACAAGTGGAATATTGTGCGATATTCACAAGTGTAAAATGTATAATTTCCATCAAAATTTCACATTTTACTCTACTTATCTTTGGGTTATATGTCAGAATATCACTGAACAAAAATTGTGACATAAATATCATATCATAAAAATTGTTTCTAAAAATGTTATCCCATTAGGTATAGATTTTGTTTTATTGACTCCAATGGGGTGAATATTTTGCCAGACAGTATTAAGACCATGATCTTTTGTATTCTTATTTTAACCTCATAACTAACTCTAATGTTTCATGAGCAGGGAATCATTAGGGAAATATAAGGGATATTTTTCACACATCAGAGAAAGATTAAGCACGGAGCACTTTCTCTGTTGTGTGACATAAAGTATTAATTTTGTCAAAGAAAAGGTCTACTTTGTATGCCTTCTCAAGAAACAGTAAAAATATACCTTTCCAATTACCGCTGTAATTAACTCGTTATAATTATATGGTTGCTGATCCATCAAGTGCATTACTAGGCACTAATTAATTTAAAAAACACTGTGGTGCAAATTTGATATTGAGAGCTTTTGATTACTTTAAAATTATGTTGTGAAAGCATACACGGTTACATTGCTTTGTTGGGCACCGATTGAGAAATCCCCGAAAACATGCTACTGCGCATAGCCACTCCTTCTGCACCGCGAGGAAGTATGATTAATAATGGCATCATTACCCACATCCTCTGTGTGTTGTCAATGTGCACCCCTCCCCTTCACACCCCCCTCCCACCTACACGTTTCTCTACAGGTAGCAGAACTGTTGCATACTATATCCCTATCAAAGATCCCAGACGACACGCATTAGACTTCCTAATGATTCGCGAATGGGATCCCTTGATACGCTATTTTACTTCACTACCATTAGTGAGGGACTATCCACCTATGCTGAGATGACTGGGACTGCTTGAAACTGATTGTATACGAATAAAGACGTTTTATCCCTGCATATCAGGGATTTGAGGAGGAGACAGTCCCACAATATATAAATTATTAAGGTCGGAGTACTCTGGTTAGGGTATGACCTGTGTTTTTTAGGGGGAATTTCAAGGTTACATGAACATGACAAGAGTACACTTGCATTGTCTCCGATTTAAGATGCACTCATCGGGGTTATTACATTTTTAATTTTATTGCAGTTTGCATATGAGGACAATGGTTTAAATGCTTCTTTCGTTGTAGGCCCCTGCATTATTACATGGCTTCTACTTTCTCCCTACTAACAAAAGAAAATGTTGGAAAAAAGATTACATTGCTTGAAAATGTAGAGCTGCATAGAAACCATTGCCTTTTTCAGAAACTGTCTTACCTCTGGCAATGTTTGGGAAAATAGACACAACCAGTGCAAGATGTGGGCTGTGATGAAACAGTCGTTATTGCGTAATCAACTGAGCAAGTCCCATGAGCTTGCATGTATGCATGTGAAGCAGTCTTCCACACCCTATTCTAGTCCTCCCTTTATTTATATTTTTAGCCCCTCTTGGTAGTGTCAACACTTATTTGTAAAGTAATTCAGTTTAGAGCTCCTCTGTAGTTTGGTCCAAGCAATCCGAGTGATACTGAGTCTTGGACCTGTCAACCAGCAGAGTGAATAGTCAATAATTCAGCCACAAAAATGCTATGTGTTGATTTATCATTGTTCCATGTATGCTACTTTTTCCTTAGACGTCACAATCCTTCTTTGCCATCCTGTGTGATGAAAATGCCTCTTTTTGCATGTTTTGACAAATACTGTTGGGTTTTGGACAGTGCCCACTGGGACTCTGCTGCTCAGGTCCCAGTGCATGTCCTATGATCCCTAAATACTAGTCACATTGGTGAAAATCCTGATTTCCACATTTAATCTACATATAAATCCCTAGTATATAGTACACTGTACTATAGTGCACTGTGTACACAGGGCCTGTAGGTTAAATGTCACTAGTGGACTGCAACACTTATTGTGCAACTACTAAAATGATCATCTAAAACAATACTGAAAGCTTGTCATAGCAGTCTAGCTCATTTTGACCTGTTAAATTCACCATTTAAACAAGCCTAATCCTTTCTTTTAAATAGTAGTACTTCACACTTAAGTAGACCTTACCAGCCCTATGGTAAGGTGTATGGTATTTAAAAGCAGGACATATGTATTCAATGTTTTACATTTCCTTACAGTGAAAATGGCAATACAATCATTTTTCATTGTAGCAAGGTTGCCTGTGCCATACAAAAAATAAGTTAATTTATTACACTCAATAAAGCTAACTTCTGATTGGCACTAGCTAGGAAAATACTTCAAACACTCATTTGTATAGTTAAAAATTCAATCTTAGTGCCAAAGTTGAAATTTGCCTAATTCTTTCAGAAAAAAAGTGACTTTTGAAAGCCACAATTTTTCTCCCTAAGGCCTCTGGTAACATTTTCACAGTTAATCCCCTGTGCCCCACTGCAAGGAGGCATGGATGGCTCAAAGGAAAGGGAAAAAAAAGAGCTTTGAGTGTGGGGAGGCGTGCTTCCTCCTGACAGGATGGCCTGGGGGATGTGCTGACCAACTGTACAAGCTTCAAAGAGGCATCCCAAGTCACAAGCAGATGTAACTCATACTTAGGCCTTCAATGTCCAGGTAGTTAAGATGACATTGATTCCAGTGGGGTGGGGGGGGGGGGGGATCTGTTTCAGAACTGGTTTGCAGGGGACTAGGGCCATTTCACTAGACAAGCCTCTGGAGTGTGCATAAAACTTTGCCCAGGGGAAGAAAGGTTTTGCCATGATGGATTTTGACACAACATGTCCTGTAGGACTGCTTAGGACAAAACCCTGAGGTAGTGATGTCCAAGTGGGTAGGGTTGCCCCTGGAACTTTTTTCCGGTTTGTTGGTGTGTATCACCCACACTCCAGCAGGTGACAGGCATAAAAGTGGCATACATAGAACACATCTGGACCTGTGGAAGACAGAAGAAGGTCTACACCAGTGGCTGAACCTGTGGTTTAAGACCCCAAAAGCTAGACCTGCTCTCAGCTGTACCCAGGAGAGAAGAGTTGACCCAAGAGCTTGTTGGCTAGCCTCCTTTTCAGCTCCAGTAACACAAAACCTGTAAGAAGCCCAAGTCACTGTTGAGCCCAGCATACCAGTTCCAACCGGATATACTTCGAACCCTGCTGGTGGCTTCTGGGAGATTGAGTCCTAACCCCCAAGTGGTGCCTAAAAGGTCTTAGACCCTCTCCTCCCCTCCAAAGATGGGAGACAATACACACAAAACTAAATACTGTGTATACAATTACAAATATATACAGACCGGCAAGTGAAAGAACCAATGGAGATACCCTCTAAATAGCATTACAACTACAGAAGGTTCACAGCAAAGAAAGATCAAAAAATTAAATACCCTAATACATGTCAACTATACTCAGTATGCTTGAGACACAATTAACTGTTTACACACCAGTAGGCCATAACTCGCAAACCTACAATACGCACATAGATATGTCTAAGAAACCCAAATGTGATATGCACTACAAAAACGGCATGCATGTAGGTTTAAAAGAGGTATCACCATAAAATCAATAGTAAAATATAAGCCCTTTCAGAAATAGGAAAGGAAGCATTTCAGAATTGTAACCAACATATGCGCTCATTTTGACTTATACAATTATTAATCTGTCATTCCTATGGAGTTTTACACACAGGAAATAGAAAACAACACAACAGAATGAACATTTCCTGTAAAGTAATTTCTATCATTCAACAAGGTTAACCAGTAATGACACACTACCATATGTCCCAGTTCAATGCACTCCAGAGCTTCATAACCTAAATCACATATGTGGCAATGCTTGAAATCAGCGAGAACCACTCTTAGTTCAATAAATCTATGACCAGAAGACTTAGTGCCATTTTCTAAAACAATGCAGGGATTTTGGTGGGTACCTATTACACTTCTAGCAGTCTACCACAGTGAACACAATGTTTTGGGTAGTGCCACTGCTCCTCCCGTGGTCACCACCATTGAGATGTGGAAATGCCTGCAAGCCCTCACTAAGATTTACGGGGCAACCCTATACCCCAAGAAAACTGCTCTGATGTGGCCAAGCCCTGCTCGCGTTTTCCTTGTTGTTATGTTTTTCTGTTTCAAAGTGCATGCAGAGATGGCAGAAGAACAGATGCCCTGCTATCTCTTTGGGAAATCACATGCAGATCATGGTGACGATAAGTGGCTTCTGAGCCGCATGGTCAAATGTGGCTCCCCACCAACTGAAGCAGTCGCTCCTTCAATGCTGGGTGGTACACCTCACAAAACCCAGCCACCCTTTTCGTCAGGCATACAGCAGAGAAAGGAGGATGCAGTGAGTGTTCTGGCACGAGGATGGCTTTGCCCCTTACAGACCTATTGAGTAAGGCTCAGGGAATTCCCGGGTAGTAACATGGATGGCAATGGGGCCTACACCTCTAACATAGGTATTTTATGGTTCAACAACAATCTGCTTTTGACTGTCTCCTACCTCAGACACTTTCCTGGTGCCATAAAGCAGATTCTGCCCGAAATCTGAGTGATGAGTGGGTGCCCCTGAGCCCCATGGCACTCACCATACTCGATCCCAGCACTGCACACAAGTGATTATGTAAGAAGAAGAGATCTCTAGGCTTGCTAGACTACATTGTATGGAATTATTTGTTCCTTGTGCCAGCTGATGTTTTTCAGTAACCTGGGGTATTCATTGATTTATGGACTCTGGGTCTCTCTGTTTTGGTGATGTTGTTCTGATCAGTATCATTTCAGATTTCCATATCCGTTGGAAAACCTCTTCCTCCTTATCTGTTGCAGCAGTCAGCTGAAAAGAGCTTTCATACCTATCCTGCTGTCCTGGCTTCTGGTTTGTATCCCGGTCTGGGGTGTTCTTGCAGCAGCACCGCTTAGCCCTAATGGTAGTCTATTTTCCTACCTACAGTTCCCCTGGCTTCTTGCAATGTGCTTGTACATCCAGTTGAAGTCTGGGGTACCCTGCTCCAGGGCACCTTCAACTAGGACCAGTCAAAGAAGTTCACGTGGACCCCTTCGTTCAGGTTCATCCGCAAATCTATCTTCTTCTGTCCTCAGAGGAGGAGATGGGGCAGTACAACTGGCTCTAGAAACATAGTCCAACCGAAGTCCAGGAATTACAAGACCATAGTCCTTCATCTGCAGACATGGGATCATCAGTAAGTTGGTCTGTTCTTCTGTTTCTCTGCTCTTCTCAAAGTCTTTTTCCATGTTCAGGAGTTTACAACAGAAGGCAAGGATTTCTAGATGCCTGGAGTCCCTAGACAACCTAGAGATGGCACATTAGGCTACCAACCCTAACTGACATTTCCTGGAAGCAGCCCACAGACTAGCCAACTCTCACACACACCATTAAGGAAATTCCCAAGGTTGTGAATTCAACCAAGATTCAGTGAAACCTCTTCTTTTAGCTTGAAACCTTCCAGCCAGACCTTTATCTTTCCTGCCAAGACTTCAAAAAAGAACCCCTGAGGTGACTGTCTCCTAAGTTTTGTCAGCTCTCACTTTGTCTATGTGAGAAAAAAATGCTCATGTTTCTCAGAGCAGAGAGAGGCAGCTAGTCACGTTTAGGAGATTTTTCCCCTGACCCTTTGCGTCCTAGGATCCTAGGAAAAAGACAAATTCATTGTAATGGAATGATTGTTAAAATGCAGACCTTGATCTGCCAGCTGACCAGCACAGTATTTATCTTGGCCTAGCAGGGTAGTTCACATTTAAATCTCATTAAGGTTAGCTTGAAGAAATGTGGCCAATTTCAAAATGCTATGAAAGGTGATATGGGAGGTACCCTTATTTTTGAAAGGGAATGGGTATTCACATTTAAACAAAAACAAACTTCCCTTTTCCTTTTACTCCAGAGATAAAAGATCGATACCATCAACCCCAATTATCTGACCAGTTAGACTTGGATCACCCTGGAACCTTTAAAAACAAGCTTTTACAAGGTCTAATCTTGCCAAGTTACCAAATTTACATTTTGATTTGTACACAATGCCCATAGTTAAAGACAAAACAAGTTCAAACAGAATGCTCTATATATCTATTTTATTAATCAGCAGAGTATTTCATCAAAATATTTTAACACAAGCTATTAAAAACATTATTCATCACTTTTTAATAAAAACATACATTGTACATAATAAAATTAGGAAAAAATTGTCGACGCAGCGTTTCGGTGTTAGAAAGGGCCGTCACCTTCTTCAGGACAATAGTTTTTCAAGATTAAAAAACAGTCTAAATAAAAATATATAAACATTGCATTAATAACCCATCTATAGATACATTCCTCTGTTTTCTTACATTTTCTTCTAATTTAACAACCTAGGAATTATTCTCAGGGCAGTGTACTCTATCTGGTGCAACTACTTCCACTTTTCTTATCCAGTCTGTTTATGTACATTTATACATTTGTACAGTCCTTCCAATTGTTTCATAAAAAATTGTCTTGTTATATTTATGACATCTTGGGCTGTGAAATTACAAGAAAAAAGGGGGCATTCCTACATGCTGCTAGTCTTGGGATCATGTCATGCATTCGTCAGTTTGTTCATCATACATGTATCCATAAGGCCTAATTTTCTTTTAGGCTAGAAGCATGATTAAACACAAATAACATTGGCAATGCATTATTTGCATTACATGTATTGTATTTGGTAACTTGTAGATAAGTCCTTGGGCTGGAATATAGTAATATATTACCTTCTTTTAACTATCGTGTGAAAATATAACGAATGTCAGTAAATATCATGACATACCTGAATAAATTCTATATGGGCCTTTCTTAATTGGCTTCAATAGAAGAATGAATTCTTCAGAATCACTCAATAAAAAGGTACAGGTCAATGCTGCAATGAAGAAGAAATTTATTTTATTTTTCTTGAATATTCCTATTTACATTCTGGGCCTTTGATGAGCATTTATTGATTTTAAAGAAAAAAAAGGGGGGCCCATACCCATCCTTTATATCTAATCAATTCATCAATAACCTTTTGTAGAGAGTCTTTGTCAAAGGGTATTTATAGTTTGTTTACTCATTCTCAACCCTGATGTAATATTTTTAATGGGATATACCTTAGTTATAAGTACTTATTTCTCATCCAATTTCATTTACTTCTCACTGTCTTGCTTGCGTCATCAATCCCTTCAAATATACTGTGAGGAAGTTAAATCAATATCAATATAGAACTTAAATTTTGTGTTTCTTTATCCAAACCTTTTTTTTGTAAATTCTTTTTGATTTCCACCCTTACATTTACAAAAATTTTGGGGAAGGATATCTTGATTTAATGTTGTTTCTGGACACTTTTTCTATTCCTCTTGCACCAGTATTTAATTTCTGATGTGCTAAAAAAACGTTTTTTTAAAAATCCATCCTTAATATATGTTCAATTACTACTTCTGTTATTATCCTATTGTAGCCATGTCTTAACAAGAAATAAAATAAAATACCTTACTCTTGTCGCTGCTTCTAGCTTTTCCAATTGTGCTGTTTGTCCTTATTTGTTATTACTCTGGACCATTAGCTCCAAGTTAAGACATAACTTTGTTGAGAATTTGTTAAAGAGAAAACAACCTCTATTCTTCCTAAGTTGCAGTCCCTTACCTTAGGACAAGAAGTGGTTAGAGCATAATCCGTCTTGCTCACTTTCATGTTTAGGTTCAGATGTAGTTTTTAGATGGAAGTAAGAAATGACACCGTTGTTGTTGATTGCATATTTTTCGGACAACCTTGATCGTTGCAAGGCCAGGAAGAGTATGGAGTGTGCTCCATGTCTTTTGAAGTTTGCAGGTATGTCTTTTGTTCTTAATCTGTAAAGCTGCAGAGAGCTTAGATTTGATGTTTGTGAGCAAAAATGGTGTGAAGATCTAAATGGACAAAGCGGTAGTAAGGATTGTGTGTAGATGTTTTTAAAGAGTGTGTTGTGATTTCAGTTGCCTTAGCGATGAAACCTGTCTAGAGGTAGAGGATCTAGACAGCTAAGAGTTTGTGGTCACTTGTGATACCTATGGTGCTGGTGAATGTATTGGTGTGAGCTTAAGAGAATCAATGATGTCTAAGGAAACTATAATTTGTAAATGGGTCCACTAGGAGAGTGAAGTCTTCAAGGTAGATGGTACTTTTGTTGGAGATGCATTCATATGAGGTGGTGGGTTGTTAAAGTGAAAGTTATGAAAATCAGGGTGGATTTCCTAATGGCAGTGACGTCACTACCAAATTTGTGAGCATGTATCTTATGTATCCTTGTTGAATGTTTTAATTGAATACTCAATTTTGTGGCAAAAACTCATTGGGAATTCAGTACAACCACTTTGAAGCAAAGTAAAACTGTATTATTGGCAATAGCCGAAATTTGGTGCTAACTCTGCGTTAGAGGATGTGGAAAAACGAAATAACTATTTTCTCAAGTGAACCCTAATTTAAAGTCAAATCTGCAGCAATTTAATGTGCATAGAATATGGTAATGAAAGTACTTTTATGTGGTATTCCTATATATTTAGTGACTTTCTCTAATTGAAGGGCCTATCTGCGGTCAAATGAATGGTCACCCAGAAGCAACTTAGAGTGGAGACAGGGCAAGATGGGGGTGCTGGGCGTGATAGTGTGGCAGGCACCAAATAGAGGTAAACCACAACAACACTTTTTCACATCGACAACCAGCTCCCAGAGCTGTCCAAATCTACTTCAAGAGAGCCTTAGTTATTTTTGTTCCATTTTGTCACACAGTTTGGTTCCCTGCTAATTTAAACCCTATCAAAGGAAAATAAGCTGTCACTCTTTCAGCCTTTTAGGAGCTATGAAAGAGGTACTTGACCTGTTGGTGGCTAGGAAGGAGGAGCTGCAGCACAGGTGGAGCACCTTCATCTAATCAGATGCAAACAGCACTTAATGTGTGAATGAAAAGCATGGGAGGGACTTGTGCTGGGATTATATCCCTGGTGTTTATATCTTTCACTTCCTGTTTAAAAGTGCTAACATATTGTTAGATTAGTAGACATAGGCACAGAGAGAGTATGATTTGCCCATCATCAGTTTGTTAAAATGGTAGAACTCAAGACTGCCTCACAAGGATAAGTGCTGCAACGTGCATTTCCAGCATTGTGGAGGGTGGTGCTGTGAGCACCGCCTGCCACAATACTGGGAATAGAGGATGCCACCGCCACGGTGGCTTCCTAATTGCCGGTGCAAGACTGCCGCACCACTGGCGGCCGGTCCCAGCACCACTAGGGTGTCCGCCCGCCATCCTAATAGGCCCCAATTTGTTTAAATGGGAGGCCAGAATTTAAAAAAAGGTTCTTGGTCCAAGTTTCTATGTAGTCCACTAGACAACAACTTGAGTGGGAGTGATGCTGTTGGCAAGGCTGTGAGGCTACCCTTCCCAGCAAAATGTCACGGTGTGAGCTTTGCCCAGCTTTAGAATACAATGCTTATTTCCATAATATTTAGGTGAAGTGGTAATGCTGACAATAGAAGTCAAGTGTCCTCATTCCATGGTTAAAACATACCCAAAGAACCCAGTCCTATAGCAGTAGCTGGTTACTGGGCAGTATGTTTGACAGATACACATATTGACCAATGGATTTTCAAAACAGTAAGACTCCGAGAGCCAGATCATTTGATTTCATTTGGATACTAGAGTTGTTTATTTTTTAATAGCAAGCTGTCACGGCTTCAGGAGATGGTAAATGGATTATAACTCAAATACAATAGTAATTAAGCCTAAACTCCGGCTGAGTTATATCTTTCAAGATGAATTAACATAGCAATGAGTGATTTAGAATGAACCCCCCACATCCCATCAAACACATTCTGACATCACCATGCACACAGTGTTTGTCCACATGCGCAAAGTGTCTTGTGAAGTGATAATGGAATGTTGGCCACCCTGTTTCAATAGAGCCGTACAAGCTCCTGGATTTTATTCAGACGTTTCCTCTGTCATGCACTGCAAATTTAAATTACTTCATTATAACGTAAAATTGACCAATTGATCAAGCACTTTGTAGAATGCTGATCAATGCAAGCGGTTGATAGTCTCATTGATTATCCACATGGTTGCCTGCATCCTTCGCATGCTAGATATACAATTAGTACTGAAGTGAAAGTATTGATATCCTTTATCTTAAACTCACACCACTGAAGAGGACTTTGTGTTGCTCAGTGGGCAGAAAAGTGAGATATGCACAGAGATAGCATTTCATTAAGGCAAGATAAGAGATACCCACCATGGCTATCATAAATAAGTTGCTCACTTACAAAAAGTACATAATGCACATTTAATGCCTCTGCAGGAAAAACGTATGCTGTTATTTTTACAAAGCTGTATGCTTTAATCACTTGCCTGTAAGTCCAGTAGCAAAAGTGGCTTGTTAATGTACTTTCCTACAATTCAAAATGGTAATTAGACAACACAAACCCGTCTGTATAATAATCAGGGCCGCTGGGTTTAGGTGATTCCATGGCTGGGCTGCTGCTTTTTCCTGTATCAATATATATTTACCTGATTTGCCACATGTTCCACCAATACCCTACCACTGGTTATCTTTTACATGCTGATTGCCATGTTCTAGTGCTAATCGATATTAATAAAGTGAAAACTTTGCCTGGATAGAATTAAGGAGAAGAAAGGGAAATACTGCTACAGAATGTGCTGCATTATATCATAAAATTTGCCTTTTGACGCCACATAATTTAGTATCTGCAGTCACATAATTAGGACCCCAGTACTTTATCAATCCTGTTGCCCTCCTTACAATTTGACCATAGTTTCCATGGTTTTAAATTGACGATCGATATTGCAGTGTAAATGTTTTTGTGTGTGGTTATTATGCACTATTCAAATTCATATTCAATTGTGTGATATTATGGTTATGTTTCTGCTATGTTCTAGTGGAATTGTAACTTAATTGTTTTATTCTTCTTACTTTATCAACCACTATTAAACTACACAGACATTGTTTTAAAATAGAATAGAATTAGATATTGCAACTCTGTAACTGTCGTAAAGACTGTTAGGGCCCGATTGCAAATCTGTCGGTCCATGGCCTGCCAGACTCGTGGGGTATGGCTGTCTCCCGACCGCCATATTGCGCACATGGTGGTCAGACCACCATAACTCCCCCCTGCAGCCACTAAAGAACAGCCATTCCCTGGCGGTGTTGCGGCAGTCAGGAGGCTGCAAATATGCTTGGTGGGACTGCTCCGGTCCCGCTAAGCATAATACGAGCTTCCTCTCCACCGGCGGTGTCATCGAGAGTCTACTCCATGAACATAGTGGCGTAGCGAAAACAAAGAGGGCCTTGCAGGGCCCTCTGTGCCTCCTCGCATGTGGATGCATGCAGAGTGGCACAACATGTGCCCCCCTGTATGCATGCGCCCCAGTTTCTGCATGGCATGGACTTAACATCCATGCAGGAACTGTTTTTGATGTTTCCAATGTGATGCCCATTTTCAGGTCACTGCCATGGGAATGCCAAAAACAAAGCCCGCCGTACAGGAGTAAACTCCTAATCTGGCAAGCAGCCTGACCACTGCTTTGGCGGTGTGGCAGGTGGGAGGCAGACTCTGCGCCACACCACCAGTCATATTCAGGCACTTTAATATACAGAAGAAAAACATTATGTTTTTGGTAGAATATAACTGGCTCATGTTGAGGATCCTTTATGAGACCTTTCAAAATGTTTACATTCCTATATTTCTTTTTATAAATTATATGTAGATTATTCAAGGAGTTTTAGATTAGTCAAGGAGGGAAGCTATAGAGAGGTGGAAGAAGTTTCATTTCCCAACCAAACTCCCTTAGGAATTATTGCCAACTGCTACAGCATAAACTGCTAGATAGAATCATTCCAGACTTGTGGCCTGATTATGAGTTTGGCAGTCCTACAGCAGCAGTGGTCCTTCATTGTCTGCTGTAGGACAACCAAACCTGTGGTGTGATTGCCTGCCTGATCAGGAGTTAATTCCTGGTCTGGCGGGTAGTGCTATGGCAGTCTGACTGCGGCGGTCTTCAAGGCTCATAGAAGAGTCTATAATGTACACCCCCGCAGTCAGACTGCAGACTGCACTTTCCTTTTACTGTGTGGCATACATACCACACCGTGCAGGAAGAGGGGGTGCAAATTCAGGGGGGCACTACATGTGCCCGCCGCATGTACAGCTTGGGCCCTGAGGGGTCAGTGGGCGCTATTTTGCCACCCTTTTCATGGAGGGCTCACCACCATGAAAAGGGTGGTGGTCAGACAACTCGAGATATGCTCGGCAGTGCTCCTGTGGCACCAGTGGCATATTTCTGCCTCTGACCACTGCACAAATGCCCTGGGATCCTGGATCCTTGGCGATCGCAGCGGTCCTGTGGCGGTCCAACCGCCGCAGTCATATTACTGTGGATGGTCCAGCAGAGCCACAGTGGTTGGACCACCACCACAGATTTGGAGGTCCTATGTCACACCAAACTCGTAATCAGGCCCTTGGTATGCAGATGGAGCTAGTGCCAAAATTACCTTTTTTGTGGTTTTAGGCACTATTTGAGAAAATTTAAATAGAGTTATGTTGTTTATCTCTGTAGAGCTTAACTGTCACAATATGATTGGGTAACAGCTTTGTGGTTGATGATCCCTCTTAATTGGATCACGATGAAGCACTACACGGTGAGTGACTGACAAAGCTTAGAAATTGGCAAGCACTGCTGTATTTATCATTCTTGCAATAAATTGTGCATGCCTAAAAGGCAACTGGACTCACAATGGTAGCCAGAGTATGTATAGAACATGCACATCAACAAATATGTTTCATCTGCAAAATGTTAGTGACGAAGGAAGGCGCTTGGACAAAATATTGAAGACAAAATATTGTGATACAAAAATATTGTGTAAAATATATAAGGATGTCTAAAATATTGTGGATAAGAATATTGAAGGTAAGAATATCATTTTAAGTGCAGTTTTAATATCATTGCAAAAAAGATTGTTTTTGAAAATATTGTTTTTAAAATATGGTTTGTAAATATATTTTATATGTATTTCAGTTATTACTATGAAATACATATAAAATATATTTACAAACCATATGTTTGTGTTTAGTAGGATCATTTATTAATTATCAATTTCAGTGAATATTTTAAGTTAAATGTAATGCTAATTATTTGAATGCAAAATAATATTGTATAATGTATAAATTAATTTTGTTACATTGTTTAACATAATTGTATAATTGTTTTGAAAGGAATGGTAAATTATATTAAAACAAAACAAAACTATTTTGTTCTAAATATTTACCTAATTATTTTATGTATAGACGTTTTTGACAAAATTAAACATTTTGAAATTGAAATGTAATGATGCAAACATTTTGTGAATCTAGTTTTATCAAATACTTTTGTTGAAATTAATTTTTTTCATGTATTTCTTTGTGAAAGATTCAAACATTTGTATACATGTGTTTAATGTTGCAAATTATAATGCATTTGTTAATACATTGTTGGAAGATGTTTTCTCTTTAAATGTTTTAAATGAGGTACAATTACATTATTAAAACAGAATAAATATGTAGTATGTATGATGTATAAATTAAGAATAATTAGTATATTTATGGATAATAGGTTTATTTTCATAAATGTATTAAACAACATTTTAATAATTACATTTCCATTATTTCTGTAATTGAAATAAGTGCTGTGTTGGGAATATATATTTAAACATGTATTAATTTTAATTTAATATAAATAATTTTTTCTTGTATAATTTGAAAACTAGTTTATTTTTTATTTCATTTTTGTTTTTATTTTAGATTATGGATTTTCTTTTATGTTATGTTTCAAATTGTATAATTATTATTAAATAGTAATATAAATATTGCTCTTAAATAGTGGTTGACATTATTTATATGTTAATGTTTAATTTTAGAGATATAGGGTTTTAGTTTAGGTTATTGTGACTTTTAAGTAATTTTTATATTATTTTATACAGCTGAAATTATCTGTGAGTTTGGAGTATGGAGAATGTATATACCCTTTTAGCGTGCAACACCTTGCATAAATTGGTTGAGATCAGAGAGCAAATTGTAAGTGTCACCCCTTTAGTTACCAAAGCCTTCATCAAATTTGTTTAGCTTGGAGTGGGGATAGTAAATATCACTTCCTTAGTGTCCAACACCTTCCCTAAATTGGCTTATATTGAAGTGGGAATTGTAGATCCCAGCCCTTTAGTATCCAAAAGTCCCCAAATTGGTTTAGGTTGGAGTGGGAAAAGCAAATGTCACCCCTTTAGTGTCCAACGCCATCCTGAAATTGGTTTAGATCAGAGTGGGAATATTAAATGTAGTTCCATTAGCGTCCATCACCTTCACAAAAATGGTTTAGATTGGAGTTGGGATAGTAAATGTGGTGCCTTTAATGTCCCACACCTTCCTCAAAATGGTTTAGGTTGGAGTGGGAATAGTACATGCCGAATGTTAGTGTCCAACACTTACTCCAAAAATGTTTACTTTAGAGTGAAAATATTTATTTTCACCATTTTAGTGTTGAATATTTTTGTTAAAATGTATTTGTACATGGTAGGAGTGGATTTTGCTATTTAATTAGCATTTCTGGTGTTACATAGATAATTTTAAAAGATGGTTGTATATTTGTAATAAAGATATAATATTATTTACATATTATCATATAATAAAGATACGTAAACACATTTTTCAATTTGTATTTTTTTTTAAAGTTTATTTCATGCATTTGTTATATATTTCTAGTAATAAAATATTTATATATTGCTAAGCAAAGTAATTTTTAAATATTTTATTAATAAATAACCAATGAAAATCATATTTATATAGTATTGTATGTTGTATATTTTTCATGTTTTTTTCCTATTGTTTAACATTTTATTCCCATTAGTTACATTGTTTCATTTACAGTCTCAACATAATTTCAACATAAGTTTTGCCAGAATATATTAAATATTTGTATATTTTTATCATAATATTTAATTGATACTTTACATTTTTTTCATCTTTTGTACAGCAGTTGTTGACATGTTTTACATGTTTAATAATGTTTAACAATTTTGAAAGCATTTAGTCCACATTTGTAACTTATTTTCCCTTTCATTTCTATGGAGGGATAGTCTTTTTTTTAGTTTCATTCAGTTGCCATTTTTTTACCGCTACCTTCTACTTTGTAATTTATATGTGTCATTTTTAGTCTATTTTCTGAGAAACAGGTTGCGGTAAGGTTCTGCTGTTCATCGGAAAAGGTAACTTTTTTTGGATTTTGAGGATGAAGGGATGCAGAGGGGAATTTTAGAGGTTAATTGCAGTATTGTTTGAGGGTTTTAATTCATTTAGTTGACTAGTTGTAATGTTTTTCATTAGCTTGTTTAATCAGTTTTTGTGCAGTGTTTTAGTAATGTATCGATAGGTTATGTTATATTTTGGTATGTTCTTGGTTTTTGATGTTTAAGTGTAATGTATATGTACTTTTGGGAATGTAATATTTTTTGCAGGTGTTTTTTTCCTTCTTTATGAACGTATCCTATATTTTTTACCTTGAATTACTTTTTGGGAGGTTACCGGGAGCATTTCTTTTTTTAAACACTTTGGAGACACCGTCTCAGACCCGGGACAAACCGACCTCCAGTTGGCAGTTCCGATCGCCTGATTTCAATGCGACCGAACACTGTTCAGTCGCATACTCACTTTTCTGTATGGGATCTGGTGTCATGACCGCAAACCGTCCATAATACAGGCTCCTATATAGATATGGGGTTGTGTGTAAACTCTGCACCCTGTGGCATGCACCCCATGGTGCCTGTCACACAGTGGAGGGTTTTACAGAGGGGTACCCTAGGTACCTCTGCAGCCAACAAACCATAGACCACAGAGGCAAGTCACTTTCTGACTGCCTTTCCATGTCAGAAAGTCTGGCACGAAAAGGCTATGAGAGACTGAAATCATAATCCCGAAAAGTGGAAATGCCATCCATAGGGGATTACAGTGCAGTTCCGACTGGCTGGAAGACTCCGAGACTGAGTTGGAATGAGTCGGAATGACCAGCCAGTTTACATTCCGACCGCTGACACCGTAGGTTTTGATATCCAGTCACTTTTTGGTTCTAGCGATGCGCCAGTCCTCCCAGTCCACTTTTCAGGTAACCGTTTAGTATGTGGGATCCCATTGACCCTAGGCAATTCCTTAAAGACTAAGGGCCGGATTATGATGTTGTTCGGAAGGTCTCTGAATCGGATTTGACTTTTCCAGATCCGATTTGTAGCCCTTGTGTACGACCGAATCGTACACAGGTCCGGACGACCAAGTACAATGCAAAGATCATGTACGTGCCGACCGAATCGTTTTCGGGATTCAATCCTGTCCATACAACTCAATTGTAGGCGAATCGTGCCACGCTATGGAGCCGAATTCCAACCGAGTGAGTGTGATACATGATTCGGACAGCCGCTTCACCTCAGTCTCTGCGAAATGAAACGGCTGTCGGAAGCGTACTTCGGGGAAGGTAGCAGGCCCCCGTCACCCGGGGCCCTCCAAATCTGTCACAGAGGTGTGCCCATGGGTCCTCCTGATCCAAGCATGCACAGTGTGGCGGGCACCATGGGGTGCCCCCACAGGGTGCACGCTTTTCCCCACCCACCCCTTTTTCTGTTATGGTATCCTGTTTACACTTCTGTACACAGGCTCCCATAGAGTTTATTAGGAGTTCGAGCGAACACATACGGCAGCATTGTACTCACTCGTTTGGACTCCCGGAGCACTTCTCGCTGGGAAGCCCTCCGGATCCAAGTCGTATGGAGGGTTTTTCTAGCAAGATTGGAATCCGGCCCTTTAGGTCCTCATTATGACTTTGGCAGCGCGGGAGCGGGACCGCCCCTCACCCCCAAACCCGTTATTGAACTGCCTGCCAGGTTAGGAGTTTTCTCCTGTCTGGCAGGTGGTTCTTTGGCATTCTCACTGTGGTGCCTATAAAATTGGCACTGAAATGGGAACTTCAAAATCAGTACCTGCAGGGCATGGAGTCAGTAAATGAGGCGGGACGGTTATAGGAGCGTATCCCCCTTGTTCGATATCAGTGCAATCAATGCTGAAGTTTCCAATAGGCACAACCAAGGCATCTGCGGTTGTTAAACTCGTGCGGACCGCGGACGCCTTGCTTGTGCATATTGGAAGCTTCAACATTGATTGCACTGATATCAAACAAGTGGGATACGCTCCTATAACCATGCCGCCTCATTTACTTATGAACACGTCTATTATGAATTAATAAGTATTGAAGGACCCACGCCCCGCAAGAGTCTGCGGGATGTGACATGACCAGCATAACCTCACAAGGTTGCCCTACACAGTCCTGAGGAAGACGAGGAAGACCCGCAAGGCCGAGGTCTCGAAACACCCTCGTAGCCCTAAGACGGGTCGAAACGTTGATGCCCACAAAAATTAGCCTGGATCACGAGTCCCAAAATCTAACGTGCCACGCAAAGATATATTATGTGTACTTACAAATTGTATATAAATGAATCTTGATTTTCTCTATGTGGCCGGAGAATTGTTAATCAGTCCAGCAACTAAATGTTTTAAAACAATTCTTCTTTACCTTTGAAATTCCTTTTCACCCCTTACACACCAGAGCACCCCATTTTCTTAATTTTGCACGTTCCTTTGGAGCAACCTTTTCCAATTGATACTTCTTACTTGATACAGTAAATAATATACTGCTCACCTTATGATATTGAATACATTTTGGGTGAAATATACTTTGGTTTTGTGCACTGTTTCAGTCCAAATTACTGTATTTAATACTATGAGCCAGACAAGATGCATGCTCAGAAAATTGTTTATTAATAACAAATTTAGATTAGATATATATCGTTTGAAAATCTAGGTCTAGGACCACTGTTTTTTAGTGTGGATTGAAAAGCATTGTATCATCCTTCCACTGTGCTGTTTTTTTTGGCTTCCTGGGCCAAGGTGGTGTCATAGACATTCCATCAAGGTATTTGAAATTTGGATTGTGTCTGTGTCCAGAGCGATGTAGTCGGGAAACCCAAGTATCTTCGAAATAATCGATTGCTGGGCTTAGTTTTTATTAATTTTGTTGGGAGAGAGGTCTTTCTATTAGTAAACTGTAGTGGTTAGCTAGCTCAGTGTCAGGGACTAGTGCTATCATTTTTTTTTATTTCAAAAGCAAATTGACTGCTTGTAGCATATTACACACTACCGACCGCCCTATTACAATTAGGGCTGTCGGACCGCCATTGCCCTGCCGCAGCCACCAGGGAAACGCCCTGGCAGTGTTGGGGTAGTCTTGAGGGCACAATATGCTGAACGGGGCCACTGCAGCCCCACCAAGCATATTACGAGTTTCCACTCCCCTATTCCATAAAAGCAGTGGTGGAGAGGAAATAAAGGGGGAGTCCTACAGTGCCCCCTTGTGTGTGCCTCCTTGTCCCACAACATGGGCCTCCCTATGTGCATGCACCCCAGTTCCTGCATGTCATGGTCTTTGCAGTTCATGCTGTGCAGGAACTGTTTTTGGCGTTGCCATTGCAGTGGAAATTTTCGGAGGCACCGACAGAACTGACCCGGCACTACACCGCAAAACTCGTAATCAGGCCCTTAGTGCAGTCTGTCAAAGGTGTCTCCATATACTTTGATTGACATGATACTGACAGGCTTGTATGGCTGTGTCTGGATAAAACGTTTTAAATTGTTTGAATCATGGCTTGTTCATACTCTATGAATACTTTTTGTGGGTAGTACTAATTTGTTTTATGTTTAATGCAGTTTAAATATTCACAGATAGTGCTACTTTGTTTACTTGGTAGTAGGGCATCTATAAAAGGGATATTTGTGTTTTGATATTCATAATGTATCGTGTATATCTGAGTGAGTGGTTTGAGGCACATTATAAAGGTCCCATCCATAATCCAAGTTTGACAATGGCTAAGTATTAGTAAGTTATCTGTTGTAGAAGATATTAGGATTCATCTATGTTTAGGTTTTCATATGATAGGACAGGTTTCTCATTGTCATTTTTAAGTGTTCAGACAGTTACAGTAACAAGATGGCCGTTTTGTTTTTGTGATTTTTTTCACTTTCTGGTGCAATTGTCCTTTTATTGTGTTTAGTGCACTTGTAAAACAAAATAAAAAGATGATGTTACTGCTTAGCCTTCAGCGTGCCCAATGCGTAAGCTGAAACACGTTGCTGGTGCAGTCAGTAATATCCTTATACTGCAATTTCCAAGGTGTCCTTGCTTTTTCTGAGAACGTCAGGAATTGTGTGCTGTATGTTGCAGGGTTTCCGGTACCCTGTGCGAGGACCGCCCCATTTGACAGCCTCTACTATTATCGGATTCTGTGTGAATAAATATATATATATATATATATATATATATATATATATATATATAACTGCGTTTTTGCACTGCTGCTGCTATTCATTGTGGGGGGCATTTGTGTGTTCCTTATTATTTTAAATAACGATACTTATTGTATTACTGTGCTTTTTAAAAGTGCAGAAATGTTTAGAATTAAAAAGGTTAGGAACTGAATTTCGTTTTTAGCTGGCGCTTACTTTTAATAACCGAACTACTGACTTGTGACGCACTTGGTGCTTCGCGCCCGAGGTCAGCGTTCTAGCTTTGCTCCCTCCACCCCCTCCCTCCCTTAAAAAGCCGGATGCTGCGTTCGCACCGGTAACTGCGTTTTTGCACTGCTGCTGCTATTCATTGTGGGGGGCATTTGTGTTTTTCTCTATTATTTTAAAAAACGATACTTATTGTGTTTTTGTGCTTTTTAAACGTGCAGAAATTTTTAGAATTAAAAAGGTTAGGAACTGAATTTCATTTTTAGCTGGTGCTTACTTTTAATAACGGAACTACTGACTTGTGACGCACTTGGTGCTTCGTGCCCGAGGTCAGCGTTCTAGCTTTGCTCCCTCCACCCCCTCCCTCCTTTAAAAAGCCGGATGCTGCGTTCACGCAGCGGACGCGCGCAGCGGGCGCTAAGGTGGCGTGCCGAAGGCGCGCCAAAGGCAAGACCGTCTCCGCCCGTCCGCGCTAAGGACGCGCAAGGGCCCAGTTATGCCGCCGGTTTGGGAGTGGTGGGACCGGGAGGTAAGAGATTTAGTAGAAGCCAATTGTTGGCTTTGAACACTGCCTGTTGCAATGGCAGAAAGAACTGGGCTGTGCTCCAGAACCTCTCCTCGATTTGTCCTGCCTGTAATTTTTGTCTAGGCTCAAGGGGAGTTTCTCCTACCGGGCGCCCTGATTGTGGAGCTACCATTCAGGCCGCTCTTATTAATGCCCGGTCCATGGTGAAATATGCCCCCGATATATATGAACTTCTCTCTGATGCGGGCTTGGACCTATTATTCATTACCGAGACATGGCTCAATGAGTCGTGTGCCCCCTCGATTGAACTTTCTATTCCGCCTGGCTTTAAAATTGCAAGACTTGACCGGTCTTCGGGGAGAGGTGGTGGTATTGCCATAGTTTTCAGAGACATCTGGACTTTCTCAAGTGAATCCTCAGTGGGGCTTGTAGATGGAGAGGCTCTCGATTTTTCTATTGTTTTGTCCCCTCACTTTACTTTGGGTGGCACGTTGGTCTACCGGCCCCCGGGTTTCCCGGGAGGCTTTCTTAAGGCCTTGGATGATGTGATTATTCCGCGTGCTTTGCGTTTCCCTAGGTTCCTTCTTCTTGGCGATTTTAATATACATCTAGATTGCTCGGATGCCCCGGGCACTAGGGAGCTCAATGATATGTGTGACCTGGCTCACTTGATTCAGTGGGTTGATCTACCTACGCACCAAGGGGGGCATTGATTGATCTGATTTGCTCCAATTTTGATATATTAACTCCTGACCCTTTACCGGTCTCATGGTCTGATCACTATTTGCTTCATTTTTCATGGTCTATTGGAAAGTCCACGCCCTGTGTCCGTCCAGCACATAATCAACAGTCTTGCAGGATTGATATCCCTGCTCTTGCACAGACTTTAGCATTGACGGAACCTCCACCTACCAGCGTCCTTGAGGTTGCATGTGCTGACTTTACCTCATGGATTGCCCGCGGTGTGAAAACAGTGTCAAAAGTTCCCCACGTTCGCCGATCTAGGGCTATTCCGCCTAAACCTTGGTATTCGCCTTCCCTTAGAGCTCTCAAACTGTCTTGTAAGTCATTGGAGCGTATCTGGTGCCGAGACTATTGCCCTTTAGCTAAGGCAACTCTGCGCAAAGCCCAAAGAGATTACTATGCTACTATCAGTGCAGCTAAGAGTAGTTTCTTTGTTGCCTGTATTGCTAAAGCTAAGAACAACAGTAAAGAGATCTTCTCGATTGTCAGAAGTTTCCTATCCCCTGTTGCTGAACAAACTCCCCTTCCATCCTCCTCAGAGTGGTGTGAGGAACTGTCGTCATTTTTCATTGAAAAAATTCAAGTGATCCAGGATAGTCTTGGTCGGGATTCTCCTTCCTTGACTGACTCCTCTCATCTGATATTGCCGACTTTGTCAGCCTGTTCCTCCCTCTTCTCTAAGTTTATGTATGTAGAGGAATCTGATACCTTTGCTATTTTAAAATCTCTCAAATCAGGGTCTCCTTCTGACCTGGCTCCGGCCAGGGTGCTTGCTGGCATTGCTGAGATGATCTCTTTAAAGGTCAATAGAATTATAAATCTTTCCTTGCAGACCTCTACGGTTCCTAGTAGCTGGAAGCAGGCCAAACTCCTTCCTCTCTTGAAAAAACCCTCACTTGATCCCTCTATTTCCACCAGCTATCGCCCCATTTCTCTTCTCCCAGCCATGGCTAAAATCTGTGAGAAGGTTGTTTTTTGGCAACTGGAAGCCTTTGTGGAATCCTTCGGCCTACTTCACCCGGCACAGTCTGGTTTTAGGTCAGCCTATAGTACAGAGACTGCGCTGGTAGAGGTGGCTGAAGCTATTCGGGAGTGCCTTGATGCGGGCGGCAGAGCAGCTTTAGTGCTACTCGATCTCTCTGCCGCCTTCGATACCGTTCCCCATCGGCTTCTCCTCTCTCGCCTGGCTAACATTGGTATCGGCGGCCCGGTGTGGAGCTGGATAAAATCTTTCCTAGAGGATCGGTCCCAGCAGGTCTGGATGCCTCCTTTCTTCTCTACGGTGAGGAAGGTATCCACGGGCGTCCCGCAGGGATCCACCTTGAGTCCTCTGCTTCTTAATATCTATCATACACCTTTGATCTTTCTGGCAGAGGAGCTAGGTGCAAAAATAATGGCCTATGCGGATGATACGCAACTTCTCTTCACATGGAAGGATTCAGATCCGTCTACTGCGGCTGCCCAGAACTGCCTATCGGCAGTTTTTAAGTGGCTGGCCGCCGCCCAGTTGAAATGTAATGAGGATAAATCAGAGGTTCTTCTGTATGGACAATTTCCATCTGATTTTAGAGCATCTCTATGGCCTTCTAACTTTCCCCGCCCGCACTCTGAGGGCGCTCCTGTGAAAAATCTTGGGATTTGGTTTACAGAGGACCTACGGTTTACCTACCAAATTAATAAACTGGTCGGTCTGTGCTTTGGCACTCTGAAGGCTCTGAGAAGATTTTTCCCGTTGCTGCCTCAGTCAGCTAAGGAAACCGTGATCCGTGCCCTTATCCTTTCTCGGCTTGAATATGCAAATGCTCTGTATCTGGGGATCTCAAGATACCTAATCAATAAATTGCAGACTATTCAGAATGCTGCTGCCAGACTCCTGTATAACATCTCAGGTAGACTTAGCGTAAAAAAACATCTTCGTGATTTGCACTGGTTGCCAGTTCTCCAAAGAATGCAATTTAAATCCCTGATTTTGGCTCACCGTGCGCTGCACAATATTGGCCCTCTCTACATCCAAAAGCGGTTTGCTTTTTATATTCCTAACAGAATGTTGCGATCCGCCACCCTACGGCAGGTGACAGTTTCTCGCTTCCATAGGGCTCGTTTGGGTGGCCAATCTTTCTCAGTCAAAACAGCCATCGCCTGGAATGCCCTGCCTTTGAGGCTTCGTGCCATTCAAGATCTTAGGCTCTTCAAAAAGCAATTGAAAACTCTACTATTCTTAGGGGCACTCTAATGGCCTCTCCATAAGGTTTAGCTCGCAGCCTTCGCGCCAGGACACTTTCGAGTATTTGTGCGCGCTATAAGTATTATATAACATAACATATATATATATATATATATATATATATATATAAAATAATATTCAAAAGTATGGAACTACTTTGTTTACCATAGAAAGACATAACTGATAAAAAAATAATCAAAACAAAACTAACCAAAAAAAAACAAACTTAACCAACACAATCGCACAAACAATTAAATAACAATATACAAGGCATCTTTATTCTCTAGAAAGTGGAAAAAGCAGCAAGAGGAAACTCTGACCAGACCCTGAAAAGAGAACTATAGGCATATCAACAACTTACTTCCAAAGTAAGTAAAACTTATATTTAAACTAAAACATACTTTTATTTTAAATTGCATTAGCAAAATAATCAATAATTAACACAACACTTTCCAACATTTATCTATTTGCATGTCATAGTCATAGTAATCCTTTTTTTGGCAAATGCCATAAGAGAACAGATTGAAAAGCACAATACAATCAATAAATTAATAATTTAAAATTGCAATGCCAATACATAGTGCACGAAAAGCAGTGCTAAAAGTTAAATTTGTATTGCAATGAAATTAAAGCTGTTAAAACAGGATAAAGATAAAACGTTATCATAAGCTGTAATCCTATGGCCAGCAACCCTGGGGGCGTGGGCAGGGATCTCCTATTTAACAAATAGTACAAGAATTAATACAGTGCCAACATACCCTGTCAATCATAAAATTCAAGAATGGTAACAGGGGAAAGGGAAAACAAACAGATTATCCAATCTGCTTCGGTGGCGTTAGCGCTGAGGATAGATGTTTTATATTTAGACCTGATGTGCCACATTGAGTGTAGGAACCTGGACACTGCAAAAGCTATACGTTGACTGGTATCAGTTTACAGTATGCCATAAGCCTTCTTATGCTCTGTGGTTTGGTTCCAAACTGGCGTCAAATTGGAATAAGCCATTTTACCCTGAGATTTTTATATGTGGGGACAACAGAAGAGGTAGTGAGCCACCGTTTCCGGGACTGAACTGCAAGAATTCAAATGGAGAGTACTAAACCTAAACTGGATGAATAGTTTCTTGGCAAAAGCGGGCTGAATCTAATCAAGGTATTGCTCTGCTAAGTATTCATCCCTCCACTGAAAAAAAGCCATCGGACAAAGAGCCCAGGGCTGTCCTAGATACGTGGGAGCTAGTGACATGCTGCATATAATTGGACTTCATGGCTGCTTTAGAAACAAGTAGAGACTACCTCCTTGGGTCCCCCTGCAAGCTCTCACTCCCCGTTGCTCCCAGGGATTCTCTCATGTACTTAAGCCAAGCAAGCTCTCCTGATCCCATGATGCTCAGTATTTCTTCAAGCCCTTGGTGATAGAATTGCAACTCAAGAGTAGCCCAAATTCTTCTCCAGTATAATAATCATTTAACACCACGTTTATCAATAATGGGTCTGAGCCCTGTGTCCGGTAACGGGTAGAGTGGCTATCGCCAAAATGGTGATGCTCCCTAGATTGTTATATTACTTCACCAATCTGCCCATCATTGTCCCAGCACAGATATTTAAGTTAATAAACTCCCTGATAATTGACCTGATATGGGGCAAAGGCCGTAGGTGTATTGGACTACCGAAGTTACTGTTGGACACAAAACATGGGGGTATGGGTGCGCCAGATCTGAAAGCTTATTGCTACATGAGCCAGTTACAATGGCTGGCATACTGGGTGGCTGGCCAGAATCTACAAGAGATTGATATGGCTTGTCCGTCATGGGAAAGAGGGGACATACATACACTCTTATTACCCACTAGCAGGATTCCCCGACGTCACTTCATTTACTGAGAGTCGCGTTAATATACTGTAGGAGCGCCTTGAGATATACGAAGGCAGCAGTCCCATATGCCCCTAGTATCCCCCTCTTGGGAATCCCCTCGCAGATGTGAACGGATACTGGTAAGAGGATGTCGGTATGGGGGGATGTGGGAGTAAACACAGTGGGCATGTGCTTTTCAGATGGTGCCCTGATGCCGCATGATGTCTTTGTACAAGAGCATGGGGTACCAAATACATTGTTTCTTCTGCATGCTAACATTTCCTGCTATATACGCACCACTTGGGCACCTGGGGGGGCGGAGCCGGCACCGCACGCACTACTTACTATGCAGTATTTGATGGGAAATGGTAGCTATTTGACCAGATGGCTTTATTGAGGGATTCGGACGGTAGTGGCGGTGTTGCTCCAGTCCCTCCGTATCAAGTGGGACAGGGATGTGTGCCGGGTACTCTCTGACAAAGAATGGGACGCTATGCTGGAATATCCAAAACGAGTATCCAGGAATCCTAAATTTTAATTTATCCAGATTATGATCATACATAGGGCCAATTTGACTCCGCATAGGCTGAATTCCATGTTTCTAGACACAGTGGACAGCTGTCCACGCTGTCACTCATCGGAAGCGGAATTAATGCATATGTTGTGGAGTTGCCCAAGATTACGACACTATTGGGCCTCAGTATGTAAGATAATGACAGATGTCGCCCCGGTACAGAATAATGACTCTCTGGAATATTGCTTGCTGGGACTGGGCCCAAAAGGGAAGAAGGGAACTCCTGTCAATAAATTTGAAAATCTGGTATTAATACTAGCCAAGCAGAATATCACCATGAAATGGAAGACCGCTAAATCGCCATTGCTGCAGGAATGGCAAAGCGAAATGTTTGGGCAGGGTGCTGAACTGCAAAGGGAAGAACACAAGGGACTGCGTAAAACACCCATTTCCATGGAATGGAATGTGCTGTTGGAAGAATGTATAGCAATAGATATACAAACATAGTGATAGAGCCACTTGACAGACTGCTGAGAAGAGAATGGGCGGCTGTGCGTCTCTATTTTGCAGTGATAATTATTTTTTATATGTGGTGCATCGGATTTCCACGATTATGATGTATTGGTGTGGGTCAATCGGATGTGGAGGATTCAGGCTGAGTCTGTAGGGGGGAAGGAGGTGGATGTAGGGGTTGGTTGTAGTTTTTCCTTATAGGAGAGACACGTTTACCAAAGTTTGTTCTTATGTTCAGCTATATAACAGTATGTGGTCAATTGAGATGTAGCCCTACTGTGCAATGACAGGACAGACGTGTACTGATGGGACTTTATTAGTTTGCTATATGTCGATTGTTGATTTTGTTGTCTATAGAGGGCAGTGCTTTTCTATACGCTTGCATTTGTGTTCCTTATGGGATTTAATATGTTGTCATATACAAAAACCAGCTAATGTCTCCTGGTTTCATTTTCAGTATGAAAAATCAATAACATTTGTTTGAAAAAATATAAATAAATAAATAAAAAATAACATTGGCGCCCTTTGACAGATCTGCATAAAATGTTCCCAAAAAGTGCCCCACTTTGTTTAGTTGTGCATGGAATGTTTTGGAGTGATCCATCCAGCAGGGACTGAGAAATGGGGGGGTAAAAAAATGAGTCTCCATGTTATTTGACGTAGCTGTGCATTGCGGGGGCATACGTTAAAGTTAGCTCAGGAAACTATAACTGCTGATTTTCATTGGTTTTGTGCATGTAAAATCTATGCCTAACTATAACGTCCCTGAAACCTTTGTTTTTTTGCAACAATATCTATCTATCTATCTATCTATCTATCTATCTATCTATCTATCTATCTAATCATATACGTATTTATATTAATATTTAGATTGTTGTATAAATGCTTGTAGTCTCTGTAAACACTTTTTTGCTCATAATATTATGCATTTAGATGCATTTTTAGTAGGGTGAATTATAATGCTTTTGGTGATATAATATTTATTTTTTAAGATTTGTGTATATATTTAACGTAGAAAGTATTTTTTATGTTTATTCACGATAATGTAATCACTTTCGTAATATTAATGTAATCGATATTGAGTGAGGTGATATTTTTGGCAAATCATATGTTTATTTAAAGGCAATAATATTTTTGCTTCCAATATTTTTGTTTTCGATATAAGTAAAAATCCCTATTTGTGACTATGAAATTTGTGTTCTCAATATTTGTAGTTTTATTAGTTAAGTATAGGAAACTGACATTTTATCTAACGATATTTAATTTCCTATATTTTTGTTTATCAATACTGTGTGCATCAATATTATGTCAGTGATTCCTGAAGGAGCGGTCAAGGAAAAGTAATTCAAATGAGAGAACCATACGCAGACAAAGCTGAGCCCATAGAAGGTTAAGTGAGTTGCAAAACTGGTACAAACCATTTGCTTCTGCTTTCCATCAGTTAAAACTGCCCCTTATCGAGAAAGAGCAAAAAAGCAATTAAGTTTTGCTAAATTACTTTTTTATTCAGAATGATCTTGAAAGGTTATTTAAAACAAATGTATTCAAATTACAAGGTCATTGCAATTTAGGAGAAGACTGTATGATCTGCAAACCTCTATCTCGATCACATGCATAATGCATTGTTTCCGGTCCAGGGAAGACATGGCTTGGCAGTTCGGGCTGGACTGTTCCCATGAGGCACAGGGTCAAGACTGATTTGCATATAGCTGTGTCTGAACTGGGGTGGCAAAGTGAGCTGAAGAATGATGATGGATTCAACCCAGATCTGTGACTGGGGGTGAGTGTTTGAAAGTTTCAGCGCTCCGTCAATCATCTCTTTTTGTTTGCTTTGTTCGCCCTAAGTTGGCAGGGTACGCCCAGACGAGGGTCCCTTGCTCACTTTCCCACTGGATTCAATCTAGCCTGGCTGAAGAGGGCTGTTAGCCCAAAAATGGTCCCAGGATGCTTGTTCCCGGTCTAGGGAAGACATGGCTTGGCAGTTTGGGCTGGACTGTTCCCATGAGGCACAGGGTCAAGACTGATTTGCATATAGCTGTGTCTGAACTGGGGTGGCAAAATGAGCTAAAGAAAGATGATGGATTCAACCCAGATCTGTGACTGGAGGTGACTGTCTCAAAAGTTTGAGCACTCCGTCCATCATCTCTTTGTGTTCGCTTTATTCGCCCTTAGTTGGCAGGGTATGCCCAGACGTGGGTCCCTTGCTCACTTTGACACTGTATTCAAGCTAGCCTGGCTGAAGAGGGCTGTCAGCCCGAAACCGGTCCCAGGATGCTTGTTTCCGGTCCAGGGAAGCCATGGCTTGGCAGTTTGGGCTGGACTGTTCCCATGAGCCACAGGGTCAAGACTGATTTGCATATAGCTGTGTCTTAACTGGGATGGCCAAATGAGCTAAAGAATGATGATGGGTTCAACCCAGATCTGTGACTGGGGGTGAGTGTTTGAAAAGTTTCAGCACTCCGTCCATCATCTCTTTGTGTTTGCTTTGTTTGCCCTAAGTTGGCAGGGTATGCCCAGACTTGGGTCCCTTGCTCACTTTGCCACTGGATTTAAGCTAGCCTGGCTGAAGAGGGCTGTTAGCCTGAAACCGGTCCCAGGATGCGTGTTTCTGGTCCAGGAAAGACATGGCTTGGCAGTTCGTGCTGGACTGTTTCCATGAGGCACAGGGTCAATACTGATTTGCATATAGCTGTGTCGAAACTGGGGTGGCAAAATGAGCTAAAGAATGATGATGGATTCAACCCAGATTTGTGACTGGGGGTGAGTGTTTGAAAAGTTTCAGCACTCCGTCCATCATCTCTTTGTGTTTGCTTTGTTTGCCCTAAGTTGGCAGGGTATGCCCAGACTTGGGTCCCTTGCTCGCTTTGTCACTGGATTCAAGCAAGTCTGGCTGAAGAGGGCTGTTAGCCCGAAACCGGTCCCAGGATGCTTGTTTCCGGTCCAGGGAAGACATGGCTTGGCAGTTCAGGCTTGACTGTTCCCAGGAGGCACAGGGTCAAGACTGATTTGCATATTGCTGTGTCTGAACTGGGGTGGCAAAGTGAACTAAAGAATGATGATGGATTCTACCCAGATCTGTGACTGGGGGTGAGAGTTAGAAACGTTTCAACACTCCGTCCATCATCTCTTTGTGTTTGCTTAGTTCACAAGTTACACCTACATTTCTATGCAAAACATACTTTTTCTCATTCCATAGCATTTTCATGCAAATGTTGCACTATGAACGTTTAGCACTACAATAATCATGTGAAAAATTGTAAATTGGAAAAAATATATTCTTTTTGTGCCTGGGTGCAAATTTGTTCATCATGCATCTTGCTACTGTAACACTTTCTTGTAAATTGGGCCAAATATCTTCTCAACTTTGTTTGGCGGCAAGACATTGGATTTGCAGCTTGAAGTGAGGAGGAATTGAAGTCAAGGCCGGGCTGGCCATACGGGCATCCAGCATTTCCCCGGGAAGCTTGAAGGGAGTGGGTCAGTTTTGTTCCTGGGGGCCAATTTTGTTACTGGGTGCCAGTTTATTCCTGAGATAGGGTGCACTGTGTTTTACATATTAGTATGGGTTTAAAAGAACCTAATGCAGAGTTCCTCTTATATCCAGCAGTTTTAAGACAACAATTAAAATGTCTAGATAAATCTGGTGATTAATGTTCCTGCTGTAGAAGTATCGAAGGTTTGTCAAGTGGCAGTTTTGACTCATCAAAAGTAATGTAGAGGGTTAATATGCCTACTACAAAGAATGCATACCATGCAGATCAAATAACTGTATTTTATGTGGATATCTCAGTGGGTTACTGCTTTTGTCATAGAGATACTTTTGTTACTTGCAGTTCATAAGTTACAATCGTCATATAGTTCAGTGAGCTATCAACTACCTTCAAAGAGCTGCATGCAAACTACAAGGCATTTTTTAAAGGTACTTGGTCTGGAGAAGGAAAAACATGGTATTTAAAATGTAACACAGTGGGTTTTGAATACTAGGTTTTTGCTTCTCCAGACCAAGCACTTTAAAAAAATGCCACCCAGTATGGATGACACTTTAATCCTACACCATGTGTCCTTTGTCTTATGTAACATTTTCTTCACACGGATTTACACATATATGATCCATTGTCTCTGTATGAGTGTGTGATGTAAAGTTATCTGTGGCACCTATACTGGTATTAGAAGTGCTATAAAACACATGAAAAACATGTGAGAGGCTATGGAGAGATAAGGGGCACTATTGGAGAGTGATAGTGAGGGAATCTGTAAAGGAGGAAGAAGTCATTGCAGTGGCATAGCAAGGTCAGGTGGTAGCCAGTGCAGAAACTTTCTTGTCCCCCCGGTTTGGAAAGAAATGGCAAAAATATGTGTTTAAAATACATATTTTTGCCATTTTGTCGCCCCCCTCAGTGATGACACCAGGGGCGTCTAGCACATACCACACCCCCATTCCTATGCCACTGGGTCATGGGCAGGAGGCACCCAGAAATATTGTCACACAAGGCACCACCAGCACTGCTGTGCCACTTATTGGGGTGGATGATGCTAACATGCCTTGAAATGGTCTATAAATGGGTTTTCAGCTTCTTGGCTATGCTTAACAGTGACTTTGTGCACTTATGTTATATTTAAATTCATGTTTCACGCTTGACATATTATTAGTGTTCTTCGTGAGAATGTCTGTGACTTGGTATCTTGGTGCACTGTAAGGTCATTATTTACTAAGCTGTAAAAATGAATACAATTGAATATATAAAGATAAATGTGTTGTAGAATGCACCATTTTTCCTTTTTTTCCCAAATTTTCTTGGAGGGAAACCTTCCCCCAAACCATCCTGGTAGTGATCGGGGGAGCTCACTGCTTTGAATTGCATATCTGGCTCTGATTTCAGTTTAGGGTGGGAATTAAAACCCAGATGCCACTTATATATACTCATAATATAACAGTCTATGTATACTTATAATACAACAGCTTGTTGGCTCAAGAGGCATTAGCTGGTCTCCACAATGATCATAGACATGGTTTGCATTGTGTAAGCCTACCTTTAGTTAACAATCACTGTTCCAAGCATTCTCTCAAGCATTTCCATTCACTGACTGTATCATGCTAGTACGGTTTCCAACAGATTGATGACAGAGTTCCAATTGTAAACCTCTTATAGCATTCCCTTTGTAAATCAACTTTTATCACTAACATAAAACCTATTCCACCTTAAATGTATTTATAATGACTTTTATTATGTTACCATGTCAAGGAAATGGCCACTTTTGCAAAATCTTTACATGTCAGTCTACATATATATCACTGAGTGCCATATTTTGTTGCTTGGATCCCCCGGGGCCACCAGTGTTGATAACCTCTGGGTCACTCAATATGCGGGCGCACAGAATGCCATCCCATTCCATGAAAAGGGATGAATGCTTGCTCATGCAGAGGGAGTATATTCCAAAGAGCACATTGCGTTATTTGTGTAGAAGTGCAGGCCTTTGCAAAAGATGAAATCGCCATGCCCAAATGCCGGCTTCGTATTACTGATTGGTGCAAGTGCATTGGCCATTGGGGACAGGGGAGTGAGAGGGCAAGGTAAATATGCCCCATCCAGTAGTGGTATACTTTATCTTGCCCCCAAGGATTTCCTTTAGGAACAAACAAAGAGTGTCCGGGGCTGTGTTTCACAGTAAAACATTGCCACCCAGACGATAATAGTAGGTGCAGTCTGTGAGTGTACTCTCAGTTGTGCGCTCTTTCAGGGCTACATGCAAGGTTCAGGAGCTTCTCTTAAGGGTCCTTTGATTCCATACATATGCACTGTGTCTTCACATTTGCTGCACATGCTCTGTGACAGACCATTCTAAGGAGACCTATATTTATTTTGCTTTGGTTATTAAGCTCACAACCCGTGTCTAAGGGAATAGCTTCTATAAGAACAGGTACAGTGGCCAGGTTTTTTTCTTCTAAACTAAGAGGTGGGTGGATTTCCTTGCTAGCATTAGAGCCCTTGGTACCCTTGCTACGTCAATGGCTTCATCTGTGCCTGGAGAACATTGTTCAGATGCACACCAGTACTAACTGGAATGAAGCACTGAATTGAAAATCACGCTGGCCTGAGATACAGAAATAATAACATTTGAACCCCTTTTCTCCACACCGCATTCAGACGAAATTGCCTAATGTGATCCCTTCAAAGTGTACGTTGGTGACCCTGACATATAAGGTGCCAACTGAGGTCATAAAAAAGTATGTAGGGTGACTTAGCAATTCCAGAGTCCAAGGTGTTGAAAATGATGCAGCAACCTCATGTTGCCTGAATTCCTAAGTTGTTCTGTTTGTCAGACAGTGAATGAGTATAAAATTATTTTAAACTTCTATACCTGGCTTTGCTGCTGTTTGTGAGTAGCTTTGTGAGCATTTTAATTCAAAGGTTGCAAAACAGGAACTTGATGCAATTTATGAGCAATGATTCTTTATCTAAGTCCTAATTCCTTACATATACTCAAACATTCCGACCGAAAACCCCTTTGTGTATCTGTATATTATGTATGTTTTCCCACCTCCATAGTCAGTGTTGGACCTAGTCCTCTCTGCACCCCCAAACCTTTTGCCTACACCTTTCCTGTTTCCTGAACCTGTTTCTGTTGGCTTTTATGACTCTTTGCACTTCACCAGTGCTAAAGTGTCTGTGCCTTCTCCTTTAAACGTGGTAAAATTGGCTTACATCCAATTGGCAAATTTAATTTACTTGAAAGTCCCTAGTAAAGTGGTACTACATGGTGTACTTTAAATTAAATGCTACTAGTGGGTCTGCAGCTCTTATTCTGCCACCCACTTAAGTAGCCTTTAAACCATGTCTCAGGCCTACCATTGCAGCCTGTGTGTGCAATTTTAAACTGTCAGTTCGACTTTGCAAAATAAACATTTTTCCAAGCCTAAAACTCCCTTTTTAATACATATAAGTCACCCCAGGCTAGGCTCTGAACAGCTCCTAGGAGAGGGTGCATTGTATTTAAAAGGTTGGACATTTGTTTTTAAGTTTTAAATATCCTAGTAGTGAAACACACACAGACTTGTTTTTCACTACTGTGAGGCCTATCTCTCCTATAGGATAACATTGGGTTACTTTATTACATTTAATAAGTGATAACTTTTGTTTGGGAGCAGGTAGGAACATCATGTTTGGCATCTGAAGAATTGTAATTTAAAACACTCTTTCAATGATAAAATCAGGTTTTACGTCACATTTCTCAAAATGCTACTTTCAGAAAGCTGGCATTTTTTTGTCCTAACCATATAGTGCCTGCAGCCTGTTCCTAAGTCCTAAGTCACATGACTAGGTACAGTTGGCATTTGTGTATTCCTCCCAGACAGCCACAATAGATGGTCTGGGTGTTGGCAGGATGGGCCATCTGGACTTAATAATAGTAGCAGAGCTGTCACCTGCCACACTTGCACTTCAAAGACACTGCCTTAGCTCACACACAAACAACTTCACACTGGCCTATTGTGCCTGCAGACAGACTGAAACCAGAACAGGGAAGCAGGAAACTGACTGCAGCGGTTGGAAAGACATCAATCCCGACCGATGCAGTCAGAAAGCTTTCAGCTCTGACTGATGCCATCAGAAACCCAATGATTTCATATATGGCAGGAGTGGTGGGGTCTGCAACGGCGTCGGATTTCGTAGTAATGGAGCAGGCGGTGCAGCAGCAGGACTTGTAAGGAAGGATCCATGGCGTCCGAGGATGTGGAGAGGTGCGTGCAATTGAGTTTGTGACGTCTGTCCCTCTGTTTCCGCCAACTCTGATGAGTTGGTTTAATTCCCTCGGTCAGATGGCCTGATAGGCACATCGTACTAGGGTGGGCGGTCAGAGTGGCTTTCTGCCCTGCTGTCTGTCTCCTTGGCCCCTTCCGACACCGACGCGTCGTAATTTCCTGTCGGTAGGACCACGTCGGTTGAAAAATGGTCTATCTGTGCCCATTGTAATATGGTGCAAATGCATCGGTGTTTTCCGCAGAGTCCCTTCCGACCGCCATTGCAATCAGGCCCAGAGTCCTAAAGAAAGTGCTGCTGAGCCATCTATCTGAGTAAATCAAAAAACCAGCTGCATGTTGTCAGCATATGATATTTTGGAGATACCAAAAGGGAGAACGATCTCTGCAATAGGTTTCAGATATGCAAGGTTTGTGCTTAATGAAGGGCCTTACAGAACTCAACATTTTAACAGTAGACTCCCTGAGGTACAGTTCCCCTCATAAATCTAGAACATCGTATCCTAAAGGAAATACTTCAACCAAGCAAGAGCAGTTCCCCCTACACCAGCATCCCATAATCACTCCAGAAGAATATTATGGTCCATGGTATCGAAAGCTGAGCGACTTTGCCTTCCTGATCAAGTAGCCTTTGTGCCTCTTCTACCATTGTCAGCAAGGTCATCTCAGTAACATGATATGGGTGAAATCCAGTTTGTGATAGATGCAAGATGTCATATCTCTCAGAGATTGGTGAGTCTTTCCAGGATTTTGCTAATTCCCGGCAAGTTAGATATTGAACAGTAATTTGCAGGATCCAACAATTCTAGATTAGGCTTTTTCAACTGTGTCTTCATCATGGCGTGTTTCCTGGTAACAGAACCAGAGAATAATGAAAGATTGGCCAATTTGAGCAGGGCTGGCAAAATTACCTCCACTGCTTTAGCAAAGGTACAAGGTGGAGCGATATCCTTAGGAGAGCCTGATTTACTTGTGCTAAAGATCTCTGAAAGGCTTTTGAGTGTTAGAGCAGGGAATACACGCATATGTGTTCTGAACGTTTTAGGATTCTCTAACAATTTCCACTGGAGCTAAAATTATCGTGTTCATCTAGCATAGACAATGTATCAGGCATTGCTTTAAAAAACTAAAAATTTACTGAAAAAACAATGGGTAAAGTAACATTTTAGTTAGGAAGTGTAATAATAATTTGCTTTGCATTAAAAAAAACTTAGAAATTCACAGAAAAAACACAAAGGTTAAAAGTTATAGTTAGATGGAAATGTTAGTTAAAACATATCATGACTGACATTCACCAGTTTTAGTTATCTCAAATAACTATAAGTTGCGCCCTTAATTAGCTATAACCCATGCCCTCCCATGCACTTGTTATGACCTCGTGTTACATAACTCATGACGTTCCATGAGATCATTGATAGCATCACTGCAATATCTGACATGACATCATTGATGGCAACACTGCGCACAGCCAGAGACTAGCTATGGTTACTTTACAGCATGAGCTGTAGTTATGAGTACCTGCATGGGAGAGTGAGAAATAATTGACTTCCACATGTCCAGTAATTAACAATTAAGAACTCAAAACCTTACAGACAAGAAAGATCTACGTTGTAAAGAAATTATATATATATGTGTGTGCATGTTTGTATGTGTGTGTGTGTATGTTGATATGTGTGTGTGTGTGTGTGAGTATTGTGTAAAGTGTGAACCCCACTAAGACATGACCCTTAACTTCGTGAATGTGCTAGGCATCACACAATGAACCACTTTTTGTGATGTTTGTTCAAAAATCCCTCTGAATATAAACAATTTAAAAAAATACCCAGGACCCCAACTCTATTCCACTGTGTCATCCATTGGAAATATTGACCCAGCTGTACTAGATGAAAATGAGGCAGTATTTAATTAACAACACAACAAACTACTGTCCCTTACAATTTAGCTTTGAAAGTCAGATACTGAAGGATTCTGTTTGACGTTTGTAATTTGCCAGGGCTGATGCCTGCTGAGTGTGCTCTCTATAAATACTTAAAGGAGTCCGAAGGTTAAATCTGCATCTACGGCAGAGACAGATACACAAGCGTCTTGTCTCTTCCACATCAGGCGGATGTCTCAGCAGGCAGTACTTTTAATTGACGGTGCTAATCACGTTGTCAGACACCGTTCACTTGAGGCTCAAAACCATGGAGGCGTAGAAGGTGTCAGCCACCCACTACAGGCAAAAGAAAGGGCCTGCTGTGCCTTGTGCAACCACTATACTATGACACACAGCAAAGCCACTGAGGTTAAAGATCCTGTAATCTCTGGGCATGAGAGAACTGAGCAGGAAAAAATCCAATATTCTGCGTTCAGTACTAGATATTTCTCGAAATTGTTCTATAAACTAATCATGCAAAATATGCACAGTGCTTGTCCAAGGGTGAATATTTTGCCATGTAGTACTCATGCGGTGCTCAGACAAAACAGCAATATTTTGGTTTCAACCAAATGCTGATCTGCGAAAGTGAGCTTGCCCTGTAAAACTCAGTTATGTTTTTTGGGGGGATCTGGCTTGACAATACAGCTGTTGCCTAACACTTGCGTGGAATCAAAAGAGGGGCTTCGGCTCCACCCACATGTTGGGAGCCAGGAGTTCACATTTTGATTGGGCAGAAGTTATGTGCTTTTACAAAAAAGTGAACTCCACAAGGCTGTGATCATTTTGTTTATTTATCCAGCTGAATGCGCTTGAGCTTTCAAGGGCACATGTATTCAATTTTAATGCTAATAAAGTATCTTTATCAACTATTATAAAGTCTTAACTAACTATAAAATGTAGGGCTTTTTCTGTGGTAGCAGCATTGATGGGAGGAGGGTAGCCATTAACATGCATGGATTTTAGGCCTGGCTTGACAGTGCATTCATAAGACAGACCTTTTGGCATTGCCAATGCTTGTTTCCTGAAAGTGTTGAACTAGCGAGAGCACTTTTGTCTTTCAATGAACAGCTAAGACTTTATGCTTTGTGTTTTGGAAATCATAGGATATCTGAGGGCAAGCTGAGAAGACAGGAGCTCTGCTTATAAGTACCATGCAATGTTTTTAGCTAATTTGCTTAGGGGTACTTGATTTGCAGTTAATGTCCTCTCTTTTGCTTTTAGTGGTCAAGGTTTGTTTGTATGCACACAGATGGCATGGATTACAAATGTCTTCCCTGCAACTGGAACCCCTTTGGCCTTACACTTCGCAGCTACTTTGTTTTCCCTCTGTCCAGGAGCTGTACCTAATGCCAACATTCACTCCCTGATGGGACTGTATAGTATTGATATTTATTTCATTTGTAGTGCCAACAATGCCAAATCTAATCAATCTCCCGGGCACACATATAACCTATTAAACATTCCACTTCCTATCCCACTAAAGTATTGATGAACAAAGAAACAATACACACAGAGAAACAGAAGTCAGATCCTCTTACATCTTCTCTCTTTACATTTCTTTGTCTCCAGGTGCAGGTAGTAACTTACCTCTGGGACACCTAACAAGCCACCTCCAGACCCAGATTCTGCTCTTTTGGTCTTTTATGGCCAGTCCTTTTATCTAATGGAAAACCTAAATCGTGTCATAAAGGAACTGGGTGCAGGGTCTGACTGGGGCAGAAAATAGGCCAGGGCACCAAAATAAAAGTGACTCCCATTAGTAAATAAGATAGCTAAAAAAAAAGTGGCCCATGTTTGAAAATTGGGACAGTTTTGAACTCCTAAAGACAACATGTATAAGTGTTTTGATAGGTATGGAAGACTGCATTGATTTAAGCTTGGTGCTGGCAGTGATCGATTTAATATCAGGGAAATAAACAGTAAAACACGGCCCAGCAGACCATAAACAGGCTCTCACACAGCCAAAACAAGCCTTGGCATAGCCAATAGGTCTCGCTTTTGGGACCCTATAAGTATTTAGTTATGCAGCACAATTTCCTTGGTGCAACAACACTAACTGTTGCACAGCTAAACACTTATAAGGTCCCTAAGGCAAGACCTATTGGCTATGCCAATGCTTGTTTCTTAGAAGGTGCCGCGCCAGGGCTAAACCGTTCCCTTACATTCCGGATGTAATGCAGACTTCTTAAGAGATAACTCTGTTAACACATGGGGCAATGCTGTCTGAACAGAGACTGTACTAGACGCCCTTGAACGCTGATCTCACTGCCTGGAATCCACACCAGCAGCTCAGCGTGATCATTTGTAACTGGACTGTTAAATATTTTCAGTTTACTGGAGGGCAGTGGGGGCCTTACCAGATAGCGTAAATGTCCTCAAATTAGGCACTACCATTGGGAGTAGGACAAACCCCCCACGATCCCCATTTCTGCTCCTACTGACCTATACTACTGCTATTCATCTGGGTTCACGCTTAAAGGACAGAGGGATCCTGGTGAAGACGAAGAGACAGTACCGGGGAATGAGTGAAAATGGTGAGAAGTGTGGCCATAGATAGAGCGATAAACAGAAGTGGCAGCTGTAGTGGCGGAGAGGAAGACGCAGTGATGGAGAGAGTATACGATGACACGAGAAAAAATTACAGAAATAAATGCCTACACAGTAAGAAAGAGGGACAGAAAATGGAGTGACTGAATAAAATAAAGTGACACATTTAAGTAGAGAGGAGGACAAGGAAGGGGAGATAGTGGGAGGGCGGAAAGACAAGTAGGGTGAGAAAGAGGGCACAGGAGAGTGGGAAATGTAGACGGAAAAGAAGAAAGTGACAGAATGAATAACTGAACAGAGAATAAGGACAGATAGTGACAGTGTGATAGCAACTTAGAAGAGAAAGTGACGGGAGATAGGGTGTCAGGGGGAGCTCACTGCATGTACTCACACCGGTCACTGCTTCTCACACTCTCGCTAGGCCCGGTTTAATCTGCAGCTGCTCCACTGAAGGACAATGTCTGGATCAACGGTTCAGCACTATCCGGGCCCCTCTGCCTCCCCCTGCGCCGCACAGCTATTTAAATATTCCAGCCCTTAAAAAGTTACACGTTGGCATTCGTACGCTGAATGGCGGTATTTAGCGCATTATAACAAATGTTAGCCACAAAACACCAAGCAATACCATGCTTGAAAGCCATCTTAACCAGGATGAATCCAGGGAAAAAGGAACTGTAAATAGTATTGCAATGGGCTGAACAGACGTTTAGGCACATCTCTGTTTAAATTAATAACAAAAATAAAACATTCAATTAAAAATACCGTAGCTTTCATTCAATGCATGGGCTAAAATGAGCGAAGGTGTGTGATGGGGAGGATACATTCAGAAAGCTCCATATTAAACATGAAAGTGAAAGCGGATTTCCAGAGCAGTCTCTTTTTCAAGGGGTACACACACAGCGGGCACAGTCGGCGGTGAGCAGTGGCAGAGATACTGGTGTGAGAAGCAGGCGCGAAAGTGAAAGTAAACGCGATCGTGATCAAGCACAGCGAGTGATGCGCTTAATGAGCCTCTGCTCGTTAATCACAAGCCCGCGCACATGCACGCAAACTGTAGGCCGGCCATGGTAGCATTTTTTTAAGCCCTCACTAAAAGTCTCGCAGTCCAGCGCATGCACTGGGTCAGGTGAGACCTAAAAATGGCCTACACACTGACCAATAAGACGAGCCCATTAGGGACTGCTTCATTGTCTTGTGGGTAAGTCCGACCCCGATGAGGAGTGCAGCACTCCTCTAAAATTATAGCATTTGGCTATAATCTGGGTGTGCTAAGGATTCCATTGGTGCACAATGTTTTTGAAATAAAAAAAAAAAGACTGGTATCGAGTTGGCGTGAAGCAAATCTTGTGCCTTGCGTCATCCCATTATGACAACGGTCGAAGGGACTTCTATTGTTCCTTTCCTCACCTGAGCCAAAACACTGATCTAGACAAATTTCCAAACACATTTGTCAATAATAACAAATTCTAAAAAACAAAAGTTCTACAAAATGCTATAACTCTCGAGGAATATGGGCTCGATCGTAGGTGGGTGGCAATGGAGAGAGTGCTTCCATATCAATATTAAAATTGTTTCTGTAAACATTTGTGGTGTTATGGCATGACTTTTGTTGCAGCCGATCCATGCTTACCATAACACAATTTGGATTTGTTCAAGAAAAACTCACAATTTGTCTTACCGAACAAAAGGAGTTCCAGGCAGGTAACTCTAAGTAATCAAAATTCTGGTGCACTGCAAGCATTTTCCAAAAATCGCACTCTATCTAGTCAGACACAATCAAGAGTGTGTACACCTTAGTTGACCAAAGAAGATACAGCAAAGCAAATGTTAAAGTTCTGTGCCTCTTTGTTTAGAAATCTGCATACTGATGCTACTGTGAAAAAGTTCTCAGGTTTTAATCATATAGGACAGATCATCAACAATTAGCCATCTGCTGAAATGTTTTTACGTAAAAAAGACTTCATTTCTATAGAGCTCCAAGTCCACACCTGAATTCACCCAACACTATTAGACTTAAGCACATGAAACGCGTGGCTCTATCAGAAGCTTGTTTTGCTAAGTTACTTTTTATTTCTGCTAGAGACTAAGTTGCATCTGAAACTTTCCAATGGGGTGAGACCATCACTGGTAACCGGCTACAGCAGAGTTTGGGACATATCAACTCAAGGGATTGATCCTATTTAACCTATTAAAACATTTAAACATATATCACCCATTAAACATTTTATGAGCATTTTCATCTTTAGCTCCATCCCATGCATTTTTTATTTGAAGACTTGGTTAGTATATCTTTCTGGGTTACTATTCTAAAGTCACAAATTGCAACCTTGTCTTCTGCTATGCCTAATACAAGACTGCACTAGATTTTATATAAAGTTTAGCAGTTTGATAGGTTTGAAATGTCCAGTTTAAACATTTAAATAACTCACTAGTGACAATTGAATTTACAATAGGCCAATAACTGTGCTTCAAACTATAGATACCAGTACTTATTCCATAGGGGCAGCAAATGCAAAAATAAACGAGTGATCTACAGTTGACAAGTGATATAGTGAGGTTGTGTATAGGTTACAGGTTTGAACCAATCAAGTTGTCTGGAGTATTGGTGCCGAGACGCCCTTTGTGGTCAACCGGCACTGGAGTGAGGATGGGGTTCTGGTGAGTGGCTCATCGTCAACAACAGATCTACCTATGGACTTAATATTTTCAGCTCACATAATCCTTCATTGGACAAAGTAGGCTGCTCTGGTTAAACAGAGCTCCAGAGGGGAAAAAAACATATTTTCACAGTCACCAGCGGAAGCCTCAAACCTTGGGCTCAAGCACTCCAACAGGGATACACCTGAAAAAGTGGCTGCCAACGTTGAATCTTTTTTCAGGTAGATTTGGAACTACTTCTGTGTCTCAAAGTCCAAACTTTGCAAAAAGTTGAATTAGTTTTTCTGTATGCTAATATTTCTCCCAAACATTGGGTACCTCTTCTGGAAGAATGTGTCATTGGTTTAAGGGGGCGCCTAAAAGTTTAGCTACAGCCTAAAGTCAAATCCTAATTTGGTTTGTTGGTTCCTCTTCCAAAGTACTCTCTCATTCTTTATCTCCCTTTTAACTTAAAGAGACCAGTTTCTCTGGTCTTTGAAATCAACCCACAGCTTTGTTTTCAATAAAAAGCAGGATTTATATTATTAATTCTTCCTCGAGCAAGCAAGAAGAAGCTCCTTAACTTTTCCAAATTCCAGCAGAGTTCTGCATTTCAGGTGGGGATAACCTGCTTTATAAAATCATCCGGTGGTGGTTGATGTAAAAGACTGAGCTTCTCCTGGCTAGGTTACCATGGTGTTCACTACCGCTTTTAACTAAGCCTGGGAACCGCGAAGTGCAAAAGAAACTCGGCTGCGCTACGCGGAGCTCTGCGTGTAGCTGAGCACAGTGTGCAGCGAGGTGCATTAGATAAATGCAGTTTGCTATGATTTTCAGTGCCAGTTGCTTTTCCACACTGAGCAATCATCGCGAATGGCACCATGCACAGCGCAAGTGGGCACTGCTTACTTTCTGCCGCTCAAGTAGATTTTTATTAGAGCAGCAGCTTTCTTAACGCGAACTGACAGTTTCTCAACGCGAGCGGCCACAAGCATACGCGACCACTTGCAATGAGAAATCTGACCATCCGTGTTGAGAAATCTCGCTGGGAGGTTGATTTTCCATGCTCGCGCTCGCAAACTTGATGATGACGATCGCGAACGAAGAAAAATCTCACCGGGAGGTGGATTTTCCTCGCTTGCGCTCGCCAACTTGACGCTGACAAATGCGAGCGAGTAAAAAAAACTCTGCTCCGCAATGAGAAGCAGAGTTTTTCAGAACTCCCCAAGCTCTGCATAGGGTGGAGTGTGGAAAACTCCTTAAACTCCACGAGCGGTGTGGAGTTCATCACCCAGACTTACTTTTAACCACTCTTTTTCTTTACAACCAAAGCTACCCAACAAAATCCTATTCCAAGGTAGTGTCTGGGAGTATCAGACTTGCTACATGCCTGAACTCCCTCAGCCTTCTCACAATCTTACCTATTCTAATAAGTGCAGCTACCCTCTGCACTTCAAAGAGACACCTCCCCTCAATCTGGTAACTCATCTGTTGAGCTTTCCTAGGTGCAAGGAGCTAGAGGGACTGGAGAGAGCAATGTCAGCGGGACCTTGTTCCCACTGTATGAAGCCTGTCTAATGTGAGTGCATAGGCCAGGCCATCCTGCTTTTATTTATGCAATTGATGTCAACTCTGCCCTCTTTCCTTTTTCTCCTATCACAATTATTATCTTGCCAGCAGGGTTCTCTTTGCAACCGGAGCTCTGGTTTAAGGAAAAACAAGCTAACATGCTGATAAGTGGGCCTGGGTTGCTTAGACTCTGTTAACTCTTGGTTCACAGGGCAAAAATGACCAGCCTTTCTATAAATCATGTTAGGGCCATAGGATAGCTACCATGTTATGGTGCGATCTGGTATATTATATATTCCTGGACTGCCAAATTGTAATTATTATTGACTCCCAGAACTTTATTTTGGTTCAGATCATTTAATGAGCCGGGATTAAGTAGTGGGGTGATTGGCCATGCCTCTTCAGCGTTGCTCTGGAAAGACTTCAGGAGGCATTTGCCAAAAGTGCATTCATAGATTGGGTTTGTCCAGAACAGCAGAGTTCCCCTCTTGGGAAACACTGATGCTTAGTTTCTGATGCCAACTTAGCAGATAGCAGAAATATGTGCTAATACTAAGATTCAAAACATTCACAATAGTTTAGATGAGAGAAAATGACAGAGATTAAAATAAGCTATTTCAGATTCTATTTAAGGGGCTTCACTGTATGTCAAGTGCATGCAGTGTTTCATGTGCATCATACTTGACTCCTCCCTCTCCATGACCCACCAGGTCAACGCCATCACCTCCAGCTGCTTCAACACTCTCTGCGTCCTCCGAAAGACCTTCAAATGGAACCCCCCTGAATCAAGAAAGACCGTCACCCATGCACTCATAACCAGCAGACTGGACTACGGAAACGACCTCTACGCTGGGATCAACATGTCTCTATTCCACAAACTCCAGACGATACAGAACACCGCTGCCAGACTGGTCCTCGGCATCCCCCGACATGAACACATCACCCAACACTTGTGGAACCTCCACTGGCTCCCTGTCGAGAAGAGAGTCACCTTCAAGATACTCACCCACGCCTATAAATGCCTCCACAACACCAGACCCCAATACCTCAATGAAATAATCACTTTCCACGTACCCAAGAGAAACCTCCGATCTGCCGACCTCGCCCTTGCCGAAAACCCACGCTTCCGCAGAGCTACAACAGGCGGAAGAGCCTTCTCCTATGTCGCGGCCAAGTACTGAAACGAGCTCCCGAATGACATCAGACTCTCCCCCTCCCTGAACATCTTCAGGAAAGCACTCAAGACCTGGCTCTTCGACTGAACGGAGCTGCTGATGAATACAGGCCCCAGCTAGGCCCGCAGGACACAAGGGTTCGCTCTCCTGTAATGGAATCTATAAGGAAGTTGGCACGGAAACTGCAAAGTACAAAGACAGCATTTATTAACCCTTAAGGGTGGTCCTACAATCCACACAACACTCTTCAGTATTGCATAGAGTAGCACAAAGCACTTGCGTACACGGTCCCCTTTTATACACAACAGAGGGGCTCATAAGTGGGTGGATACAACATGAGGCCGAAGAACATTACCATTTATGGTCATTTTCGATACTGAATCAATATGTGGGCGGAGCTAACACACTCCTTGAGCCCGCGAAAACATGGTCAAGCAAGGCTAACTGATAACAGATGTGGTCAAGTCTGGGCATGTGCCAGATGGACAAAGGAGCTATTTATAGACTGTTACTAGGCAGATTACAAGAGCAACTAACACAGAGGTTGGACTCTTCTCGTGGGGAACACGTGGAAGCATGACAATACAAGATGGAGTCCGAACTTCGATCAACATAACGGAGAAAACATGCTCTATAAGAGGGGAATTAATGTCTTTAGTAAATGCTTAATCACATCGTTGTTTCAATTTACAACAGACGACCCTTTCAGCATTTACTGAAGACATCCGGCTTGCTAGGATAATCATCATGTATGTCAATTGTCATCATTTCCTCAACTTCTTTAGCTAAACGTTTCTGGTGAGCAACATTGGCAATAGTTTTCTTATCGGGGATACAAAATGATACACATAATGAGCAGAGTAAAGGACCACACTGAATGCAGATACAGCATGAAAACAGAACCGCTACAATAATGCAGAGACCAGTTAGAACCTTCCATCCCCAGGCAGTAATTAACGCCCAAAACCATCCAGAAAAGGACCAAGTGCCGTTTTCTGTATGGATCTCAGCTGCAATTTTATGCAGTTTATTGATGGCATTATAAACTGATGGCGTATGATCAGGGATGAACACACAACAGCTACTTCTAATAATTTTACATGCTCCTCCTCTGTCAGCTAACATAACGTCTAATACCATACGATTCTGCAATGCAACAATTCTAGTAATTTGCAATTCCTCCGTAAGATTCCCAAGTGCAGCAGCAGTCTGATTTGTTACAGCTTCTACCACTCTTGTTAATCTTCGGATCTTCCTACTGTTCAGGGCAGCTCCAACAAAGAAAAACAGTCCTAAGTTAAAATCAATATACTGCTGCAGACTGGTATCAGTCTGATCTACATCGTCAAGTGATAAAGTACGTTTATACCTATTTACAGTCACATTATTCAATAATTTCAGATCCTTATGATAGGACGCGGGAGCTAGGAATACAGGAGGTAATAGAAATGATACATAGCATACCCCAGACCACCCAGCCGGCAGACGGTAATAACCTTTATTTCCACACACAAAGTACGTATTATGGGAGGCTAAGAAGGTACTATTGTTCAACCCATCAATATTCAGAACAGTAATACAATCACTAACACCAACAGGAATGAAACCCACACTCTGGACACATAGGTCCGCTTGAGCTTGTGCTACTTGAATCACAAATTTATCCTTCCCCACAGTGTCTCTTGTGTTCGTGAAGATGTAAGGAATGGATTCATTGTCTGGTCGGTACTCTTCCCACTCCCAAATTGTCCCATTCGCTTGTGGATACCCATTTTTGTCTTGATGGCATTCTTTATTGAGTCTGAAGAGCAATCGTCCCACTGTTGGTTTCCGAGTAGCAAAAAGCAAAGTATACCATGCTCTACAAGAGCCATTATGAGAGAAAGGAAGTGGTATAAATGGCGTTCCTCCTTTCTTCTGATGAGCTGGCATCATCCCACATATCCAACAGTTCGTAGCATTCGTAGCAACGTGGGTATGATGCAGCATCTGGATGAAAGTGTTATTCAAGTAAGACTGTCGATGCTTCAACTCTTGATACGGTAATGTATAAAAGTAGTGCTCCTCAGGCACCGGAGTTGTCAACACAAGAATCTTCCGAGCGGGTGTTACATCCTCCACGAACCATGTGGTTATCCCAACAATGGCTACTGTCAACATGAACCCTAATGCACAAAGGATTTTCTTTTTCTCCATGTCAAGGTAAAAATAAAACCCAATATCTTCCTGAAACTAAAGTCTGTCAGAACTCTTCCCCTTGGGCAGCGGTTGATTTCTTCACCAGCGGGCCAAGACGGGTGTCGCTACACTAATGCAGGGCTGATCCCCCCCCCCCTTGCCTCATCGGCTCTCCGTTTCACTAACCCAAGGGCCGTTCTGACAGTATGTCCCGGTACTGGAAAACTCACTTCCTTGGTCGAAGATGATATCGCCTTCCTCCAGGGGTCGCATGGTCCGGAAAGAGCTCCTCAGTGGCGTTTGGCTCCGCAGCACGGCCTGTCTCTGCAGCCAAGATTTCTCGTTGATCGGTCAGCACGGCAGGTTCCACCAATCCGGGCGGCACCTTCCTACAGTGCAGGGAATGGATCCAATTCTTTCTGTTGGAGACTCGCACAGCCGTCCTCGTTGCGAGGAGGACCTGCTCAGGACCCACCCATCTCGGTTCCAAGCTGTTCGTCCTGTCGAAAACTTTCACCATCACGTGGTCCCCAGGCCGGAGACCATGTCCTTCACCGGTAGACTGATCAGGGAGCGCCTCTCGGACCTGTTGATGAATAGAAACCAAGTTATCCGTTAACTGTGCCAGATAATCGCTCATCATTACACAAGGTACATCATACATAGCCTTAGGTTTTGGTGGACCCCAAATATTCATTGGGCGTCCGAAGACAATTTCATAAGGTGTAAGGCCAGTTCGAGAGTGTGGTACCGATCTAATTGACAATAACGCCAGTGGCAGAGCGTCTGGCCAAGTCAAAGACGTTGAAGCTTGAATTTTAGCGATCTTAAGCTTCAGTGTACCATTATACTTCTCAACTAGGCCTGCAGACTGAGGGTGAAACACGGCGTGGAACTTCTGAGTGATGCCTAGGCCCTTCAAGAGATACTTTATAACATCCGCTACAAAGTGAGGGCCGTTATCACTCCACAGAAGTCTACAGACGCCATATCGAGGGAAGAACTCTTTCAGCAGCAACTTCGCAGTAGTCATTGCAGTATTGTCTTTCGTAGGGTACGCTTCAACCCATTTGCTGAAAGCGCAGACCACTACTAGAACATACTTCAGATTGTTACAGCGCTCAAGCTGGATGTAATCCATCTGCAAAACCTCGAAGGGCGCAGTAGGTGTCACAAATCCTCCTGCTGGAGTTCGAGTACCCTTTCCTGGGTTATACCTCAGGCAGATCATACAGGTCTGCACCACCCTCTTCGCTGTGCTAGCAATCTCTGGATGCTCCCAGACTTGGGTAAGCAATTTCACAATTGCGGAAGCTCCAACATGTGCTAGCCCATGTGCCATCTGAACCATAGGCTGTACAAAAGCTGTGGGTAATTTCCATCTATCCATCTGCTTATTTCTCCAGCAACCCTCATCATCCAATTCTCCCTCACTAGCCCATTGTTCCCGCTCTTTGTCAGAAGCGGTCCTTTGCATTTCTCGCACTTCCTCCTTCGCATCATGCCATCTTTCCACCTGTGACTTTACTACATACACGGCAGTAGTACCGGGCTGCATCGCAGTCTCCCGTGCTACTCGATCTGCCAACGCATTCCCTTCTCCAACTTTATCAACTACTTTCCTATGGGCGCTACACTTAACGATGGCAATTTTCTTTGGGTATGTCAATGCGGTTAAAAGATTATGAACTAACTCTCCATGCATTATCTGTACTCCATGTGACGTCAAAAACTCTCTCTCCTTCCAGAGTAGGCCGAAATCGTGCGCTACTCCGAAAGCATAGCGGCTATCTGTATAAACATTCACACATAGTCCTGTACTGAGCTCACATGCTCGTGTTAATGCTATCAGTTCCGCTGCTTGAGCTGATTTCTGTGGTATGCGTGCTGTCTCCACTATCGTTTGCAACGTGGTAATCGCATACGCTGCTGAAGTCGTACCATCTGGTAGCTTCAGACATGATCCGTCCACCCACAGTTCTCCATCTACATCTGAAAAGGGCGTATCCTGGAGATCAATACGACCCTTTGTTTGTTCCTCAGTCACGAGAATACAATCATGCGCTTTCCGCGCCTCAGGCTGGGTTTCGGGGTATGGCAACAATGTTGCCGGATTTAACGTTACGCACCTTTTTAACGTAATATGAGGAGCCAAAAGCGTCAACTCATATCCCGTTAAACGGGCGCTGGTCAAATGCTGCGTCTTCGTTTGATTGAGCAGGGCATCGACAGCATGGGGGACTAATACCAACAACTTATGAGATAACACAATTCCCTCACTTTGGGGTATTGACACAGCTGTCGCCGCAACCGAGCGAAAACACCCCGGTAATGCTCGGGCGACAGGATCAAGTACAGCCGAAAAATATGCACAAGGGCGCTGCTTATCGCCGTGCATCTGCACTAAAACTGACAATGCACATCCATCTTTCTCATGCACATACAACGAAAAGGGTTTTGCATAATCAGGGGTCCCTCACACTGGTGCTGAACAAAGGGCCTGTCGTAGTTGCTGAAAAGCAGTATCACACTCATCTGACCAAGGGATTGGGATAGGCGTGTCCTTTGTCAAGAGGGCTAATAATGGCTTAGCTATGTGCGAAAACCCCAATATCCACTGTCTACAAAAAGAAACAAGACCCAGAAATGCACGCACATCCTTCTGTGTGGACGGTCTCGGTGTATCCAGAATTACTTGGATACGATCCGGTGTGAGTGCACGTCCCTCCTTAGACAAAAGGTGACCCAAATAAGTCACCTTTGGTCTACAGAATTGCAATTTCTTCCTAGATACCTTATGATTGTGGGATGCTAAAAAGGAAAGTAAGGATAACGTACTTTTTTCACACAACTCCAGGGTGTCAGCCGCCAGCAAGATGTCATCGACATATTGAATGAGGGCGACACCCTCGAGCAGAACAAAAGAATCCAATTGTCTTTTCAAAGCCTGACTATAAATGCTAGGGCTTTCTGTGTAGCCCTGGGGAATCCTACAAAAACGATAAGATCTATTATTCAATGTAAACCCAAAAAGATATCGGCTATCAGGGTGAATGGGAATGGAAAAGAAGGCATTCTTCAAATCGATCACGGAGAACATAGTCGCCGTAGGTGGTACCAAAGTAAGCAACGTCGTGATATCGGAAACCACTGGGTACTGAGGTATCACGATCTTGTTCACTTCTCTCAAATCAATTATAAACCGATAAACTCTGGCGTCCGTATCCTTTTTCAGTATGGGAAGAATCGGACTGTTACAAATGTTGTAGGGGACTTCCTCCACTACTCCTACCGCCATCACATCCTGCACTATCTGCATGAGAGCCTCCTCGCCCTCCTGGGAAATACGGTACTGTGGGAGGCGTGGTAACACCGCCCCCTCCTTGACGCTAATGTGGACCGGTGGAATCACCATTTGTCCCACATCAGTATCCGAAGTTGCCTACAAAGCACGAGGGAGGGTAGCTAACAGCGCATCCTCAGACATCATACACATCCGTTCTGATCGGGGGTAATTGTCATTCAATATTACCCGTACACCAGCAGGGGAGCAACGGATCGTAGCCCTAAAATGCTTTAACATATCAAGACCCATAATGTTGTCCGGTGTGTACGGGGCAAGCAGAAATGGACAGGGTGCAGAAAAAGAGTCAACTTTAAACATGAGGGGCTGCGAAAGAGGGCTTCGGGAGAGTGTTCCGTCAAACCCTACCGATGTGACCATTAAGCCGGATGGGGGAGCCCCCGGAACCAATTGCTTAGACAGTGCACTACGTGTCGCTCCTGTATCCACTAGGAACTGATCAGTAGAGCCCAAAACCTCAGCCGATACATAAGGACCCTTCTGATCGACCGGCACCTCAACTGATTCTAACCCCCATCCAACGCATTCCTATGCATGCTGAGAGTCATGGTACCCCGACCGGTCAATCCCCGACGCTTGGTACTGATACTGGCGATCAAAAACATTTGATCTGTCTCGGTGCTGCCCAGCAGAGTCAAAACGAGCCTGTTCGTTAGAATTCCCTCGAAAGTTCGAGAAACCCCCTCTACCTCGCGGGCCACCATGGGTATGCCCCTGACGCGATGCATGCAACACCGGGCAGTCCCTAGCCCAATGACCCGATTGCTTACAATACGCACATTGGTTCCTATTTAAGTCAGATCGGCCCGAGGGAGGACCATAAGATCCTCCCCTACCTCTATTACTACCCCGCCGGGGCGGGCCATAGACTTGTGCCAACATCACCTTTGTTTTCAAATCTTTCGATTTCTTTTCCTCCTGGCCCTTTGCTTCTTGCTCCTGACGCTCATAATACTGGGCGATAGTCAGGAGGGCCGTCGGTGTAGCGGAGGACCAAGAACTTTCACTCGCTTTTAGACGGGCCGCAACTGCCGGCAGCAGATTAGCCACATATTTATCCGCAAAAAGGTGGCGGCCCGTATCGTCAGTAAGCGACTGGCCACTAAAATCATGAAACGTCTCCTCAAAGCGCGTAAAGAAGTCCGCAACTGACTCGTCAGCTTTCTGTTTACATGCAGCTAACATATTCCAGTCAATCTTTTTAGGGGGGATAATTGTCTTCAACTTAGCCACAATAGCAGCAGGGAGATCTAAAATACTCTGGGGCGGTTTCTGCGCGGGCTTCCGCTCCCTATCCTCATCCTCAAGGTCAGACCACCGAGCCTTAAAGGCAACTACATCATCTACCTTTCGGACAGATCGCCACATATCCGGTGGTAAAATAAGGCCAAAGAACAGGTCTATATCTGCTAAAGTCATAACGCAAGAATTCAAGGCCCCCTCGACTTCTTCGTAGAAGGCCGCTGGATTCTTGCGGGGGTCAGGCAGCGCATTCTTTAATGCCATCACATCAGCTCTATGCCACGGAGTATAAACCCAATTATACACAAAATATCCCTTAGCATCGGCGGAGGTAATGTCCGAGCTAGTCCCCGCTCCTTTAGGAGGGACATACAAAGGCGCCGCCTCGCGCATTGGCTTAGCATGCACTAGATCGCTCTTATCTGATTGAGAGGTGGATGAGTGGCCTTCTGCGGTACACGAATCCAACTGCGTCTCCTCCCCTGCTCGTTGGCGCGCTTTTTCTCTATGGGCCAGCACCGCGTCCCGCAAGGCGAATAGCCGCCGAGCCGTATCAGGAGCCTTAAAGGGAGAAAAAACACCATCATGCAATGCTTTAGCATCCGATGTCACTTCTTCAGGCTCAAAGACACTAGAATATTTCCGAAAAGCAGCAATCACTTCCTCAGCGAAATGGTTCAAAAAATACAATCTCTCTCTATCCTGCCACGACCCCCAAGTATGGAACAATTCATCCACGGACACCTTACCCTTAAGTGCACGGAAGGAAATTTGCCGAAGCTCAGCCATATGCTCAGCCGATAACATGGACCGCGTATCTACCTTACCCGTACCCGGGACGGAATCTTGTGGCCTCGGAGCAGATGCGCCAACATAAGGGGGCGGAGAGCGATCTAGTAAATAAAAATCATCATCAAGATTATTAAGGACAGGATAGAGTGGCTGCCGAACAGCATATTGACCCGAGACTTGCAGCCTACGCTCTTTCTCTTGTCTCTCCGTTTGTTCTTTGTCCTCCCGACGCCTCGCTTCCTGTGCTCGCACATGATCATTCTTCCGTTGTTCTTTATCAAACAGCGCTTTCTCACGCTTCTCTCGCTCACGCACCTCCTTCACCCACAACCGCACACACTCAAACATATCCTGACGAGCACGCCGCTTGCACATACACTGTTCCACATACTCAATCTTACGTATATCAAACGATCCATACAAAGGCCATCGTAACTCAGGATCTTTTTTTGTATATTTCCTCCATACAGTGCTGTACATTATGGAAGAAAGACCATGCTTCACATACATATCCCTATTAGGAGTCCCCTCTGGGGGAGCTGGAGCAGATTCCTCGAGGTTCAACCGGTTTCTAAAACAGCAACACCACTTACGGAGTGCGCTAAAAGCAGGCATGCTCAGAAATAATGCAAAATATGCAGTATTATAGAAAAATGGCACTTAATCGTTGCGCCGTTCAAAGCTACACAGCTCCGGAGAAATCTCTCCACATTACCTGCCTATATGTGTTGCAACGCATATATTTTCACAAAGACAAATACAAAATATGACTAGTCATCACAAATCAAACTCAAATAGCCGGACCAGGCTTCAAAAACTCGGAGCAAGTACCGTACACCGGTTCTTACCAATCAAGAGTCCAGATTCCAACTGCCAAGCTCCACAATCGCCCAAACGGCTTTCACGGCAGGACCGACAGAAGAGGTCTCAGTCGAGGACCGGCGCCACCCGGACGGTCAGCTCGGAAGGGAAGGAAGAAAAACCTCGGGATGCCAGGGCTAAAACGCCGCTGGCAGTGATCACGTCCCCGGCCAAGTTCCTCACCTTCGTCGCGACCAGTCCTTCGAGCATCCGAGTCGCCGATGAGCCCCACGTGACGGGCGCCAATTGATGAATACAGGCCCCAGCTAGGCCCGCAGGACACAAGGGTTCGCTCTCCTGTAATGGAATCTATAAGGAAGTTGGCACGGAAACTGCAAAGTACAAAGACAGCATTTATTAACCCTTAAGGGTGGTCCTACAATCCACACAACACTCTTCAGTATTGCATAGAGTAGCACAAAGAACTTGCGTACACGGTCCCCTTTTATACACAACAGAGGGGCTCATAAGTGGGTGGATACAACATGAGGCCGAAGAACATTACCATTTATGGTCATTTTCGATACTGAATCAATATGTGGGCGGAGCTAACACACTCCTTGAGCCCGCGAAAACATGGTCAAGCAAGGCTAACTGATAACAGATGTGGTCAAGTCTGGGCATGTGCCAGATGGACAAAGGAGCTATTTATAGACTGTTACTAGGCAGATTACAAGAGCAACTAACACAGAGGTTGGACTCTTCTCGTGGGGAACACGTGGAAGCATGACAATACAAGATGGAGTCCGAACTTCGATCAACATAACGGAGAAAACATGCTCTATAAGAGGGGAATTAATGTCTTTAGTAAATGCTTAATCACATCGTTGTTTCAATTTACAACACTGCTACCCCCTTCCCCTCCAGCGTCTTGAGACCCTCATCGGTGAGTAGTGCGCTTACAATTCCGTGATTGATTGATTGATTAATAACATGCTACATGGTTTTTCATATATGCTGCTGACCCATATCATGCCATACTGGAACCAAGCTGCACCTGATTGAAGAGCCCCGGCGAGGGCAAAACTGGACTTAGTTGGCTTTTTTTCCAGTTTTTAGAGGATCTCGCTTAGCAGTTCCGGCTGCACTGTTCGTATTGGAGCAGAACCAGGGCTTATTTTCCTATGACTGGATCTAATTTGAGGTGGCATGATAGGCAAAAAACAATGGACTGGGAGGAGGCCCTTAGTAATTTCCAGTGACTGAGATGAATTCAAGCATTCCACCCATTAACTTTTTGTTTACTTCATTGTGATGCCCTTGGTGTGGTGGGCATGCCCAGATGTGGGTCCTGTGCTCAGTGTGCTACTAGAACCAAGCTGCACCCAACTGAAGAGCCAGAATCTGGGCAATACCGGTTTTGCGTTGCTTGTGTTCCAGTTTGGAAAGGACCTGGCTTGGTAGTTTGTGCTGGACTGTACCGATTGGAGTAGGACCCAGGCTGATTTAGATATGGCTGGGTGATATTGTTGGCAAAAAAGATAGACAAGGATACAACGGAGTAGTTACCAGTATTTTAAATTAATTCAAGCATTACACCCATCACTTTTTGTTTACTTCTCAGACCATAGGGCAGCTTCACAGGTAGCTGGGATAAAAATTGATATATTGTTGTACAACAAAAAGACTGTGCCAGCTCTTATTTAGATGATGTTGTGCCATTATGATAACATGCTTTCACATCCGTCACAGTAATTACAAGCTAATGCAAGGCACCTAATTTGAGAAGACAGAAGTGTCTAGAGCACAGGTCTGGGATTGCAAGCCAGCCCCGGCAATTACGTCCAAACTGCATCCCCCAGGGGTGTGGGGAGCAAGGTGGGAGTTGGCGGGAACACTGCTGCTGTGCTTTTGTTACAAGGGGCCGATTTTGCAGCACTGCTGCAAAACCGGCCACCATTAACAAAAAAATGGGCTAGAGGAGGTCCCCCACAAAAAGACTGTACAATGTCTTCAAATACAACACAGAACAGATAAACACATACAATAATGCAAACATGCCATAGAAGCACGCATCCATGAAGCTCGTGAAGGAGAGGCGTGGTAGGCTAGTGAGATAAAGATGACGCAGACTAGAAATGCAGCAACAGGCTTGGAAAATGAGGGAGCCAGACCATGTTAAAAACACCGAATTCACAAGCAGTTAGAAATATCAATTTGTGACTGGTTTACAGTAAGTGTTCTGGGGGCACAATGGGTATTTGCATCCTCTGTTTGCACCGCAGTTCAGTTCCATATTACAAATGATATCGCAGTTGCTTGTGCAGGCCTTCTTTCTTGCACTTGTGCAATGTCAGTGGGGTGTTCTTTGATTTGATGGGAAACTGCCCCATACAATGTCCGTGCATCTCCACTGTATTGTCAACACAGGCGTAGGGGAAAACAGCCCCTGGGGAGGTGCACTGACATAGGAAGTGGCACACAGACACCTAGAAAGTGCCCCTACGTCAGTGCACTTCGCTGAGGGGGACGCAGAAAGGGGGTACCGCACACCTCACAGAGCATTGTAGTCACACTCTGCACCCGCATGCACGGCTGTTGATACTCCCTCTTCAACTTTCACTGGGGACAGAGCATTAGGTTTGTATAGGGCGAGCATAACGTTCAAGTCACAGACCTTGGCCAGACAAATAACCATCCCATCCCCAAGATGAGAGCGAGACATACTCAAATTGTCTGGTATCTCCATGACGTAGCTGTTTAGTCAAGGAAAAAACAACATTAGCGAATAAAGTGGCAGTCATAAAAGGCTAAATATAAACACAAGGAAAACAAGTAAGACCACACTCAGATGGTACAGCAATTGACTTGAGATAAATAAACCACAATATATTTTACATTATCCCTGATTCCTCAGTCAGTGATAAACAGTTCACACGTGTATTGTAGCCAGCAGCTTTTTTCTATCTGCCTCCCCTGTGGGGACAGGCACTGGGCGCCCACAATTCTCATTCTACATTAGGGTTTATTGGGGCAATCAATGCATACAACTCCAGGGCACTGCATAACGGACCTTTCATGTTGGGGTATCTATGGTCTGTCAGCCTCCAAGCGAAGCCGGCATTCATAAACCCCTCCAGGCATTCCGGGGTAGGGCTGCAAGGTCCAGGACCACCAGCATGCCCGTCCCCTCTCCAGCCAGCCTCGTGCCCAACAAGATCACTACCCATCAAGGGGTCAGTGTCAGCCAATCAGTCCAATTTCTATGGTAGACTATTTCTCTTCATCTAAAATTTCCGCCTTGAGCTCCAGGTGTGGATGGGTGGGTGTTTGCTTACGATGCGGCTCCTTCCGCAGGTCCAGAGCTTCCAGGGAGGTTGACCGCATTGTGGCCATGGGACAAAGAGGGAGCACTCTAGGACCAACTCCTTCTTAAAGGCCCCATTGCTAGCTTCGGCACGCCTAGATGACGTCACACCTCTCGCGAGATGAGAAGTCACCACAGGCTCCTGCCCGTGGCGTGACTAACTGCGTCCCTCTGTTATGGGCAGGGTAAGCCTGCTCAATTGCTCGCATGGTCCTAATCTGCGTGGGGCGCACACACAAAAATTGCTCCTAGCACAGACTGTACCACGCACTTGAGTAAAGTCCTATAAAAAGCGTATGGTAGTTAACAATGAACTCTTACATGAAGGAAAAAAAAACATAAAAGAAATTAAGAGGTTTTTATAAAATACACCTTCAGTTTATTTCGAACAATCGTTTGCTGTAAGGGCATTAGGGGTCCTCCTCACTCCTCAATGAAGGCTCGTCAAGGACGTCGTTCCAATGGGAAGCTGGGCCCCTAAAGCCCCAAAATATCTGACTCATCGTATGGGCTGGTTTCATTCTTTAAGCCTTCCATACCTACACTGCCTAATCAACTCTACCGCAGTCCGTGGGCTGATCGGGGCGAAAATATATATCATATGCAATTTTTGGAAACCATTCATGACCTACTATATTAGACAAAATGTAGCACGTCTCGTGCCTTATTAAACGCTCATTATAATCAAAGGAAAAACTGAGTGCATGTAATTGATAACTTGGAGGGGTAGCTGTCGTGTAGTCAAGATAACTGCTGCATAAATTGCTAATCAAATGGGAAATTAATGTTCAAGCGATTCTTTTGAATTACTGGCTGATTAGAACAGCAATAGCGTTGATATGTTTCAGGCACTTAGTAACACAGAATGCCAATCTAAGACAGCATCCATAGCCGTATATGTTACCCTAATAGAAATGTAACGGATGCTACTTTTTTCGTGTTTTCTGAAATGAAACTTTAAATTGAGTTATGCAACAGCTAATTACAAAGGCTGCTTCTATTTCTTTTAATCACAAAATGTAAAACGCTAAAATTTTAAAGTAGGTACAATTGACAAATACTGTCCCTTCCAGATTTTAATGGATGGTCCCATTTTTGTGGTGAGGTGTGCTAAATTGCCTTTCATCTCACAAAAGAGGAAATGTTGGTGTTAAGTGTTAAAACACAGACACCCATATTTACAAATATTTCATGTAACGCAGTACAGCATCCTAATTTGCTGTGCTACGTTGGCACGGGTAAAACAAATTGCAAGGCCATATCTATAAAGTCTGGCCTGTGGCTGGTGTCATCCCCTGTGGTGGTATTCTTTCAAGGCTGCACACACATGTCTCGCACCATTGTGCAAATGTGCGTGTTCAGTGTCTAATGTAGAATTTGTACTGGATGCCTAACCATCAGGCACACATTCCAATGCTTAGACAAACTCAGAAGGATGCGGGCAGTGCACTATAGCACAGAGACTATGACCAGCTTTTTGTGTCAAATAAGCACATTTCACCTCATCTGTGCCTGCTTCGAGTAGATGTTGGTTTTCATGCAATTCCTGGTCCAGCTATCTCGGGGGCATATTATCCAGAAACGGCGTTACAATTATCGCCGCTTTAGCGATAATGGGCTTGATAATATGCCCTGGAGAATTCCCATAGAAGCCCATGTTCTGGTGTCAACATGGGCTTCTATTGGGATTCTCTGTGGCATATTATCAAGCCCATTATCGCCGCTTTAGCGGCAGTTTTCTGCCGCTAAAGCGGCGATAATTGAAACGCCGTGCTTGATAATATGCCCTCAAGTAGGTAGGATGTTAAATTGGACGAACACTGGTTAAGTTCAAACGTAGTTTATTAGTACAAAGCACCACCAACATAGCCATGCTGCTCCTCCAGTGTTCAGTCTCAACTGTCTTCCCAAAGTGGCATCGCCATGGAGACAGGAATGCTGGAGCAAGCACAAACTATATCATAACAATACAAAGCATGCGAGGATTATAACATAGGACTTTCATTCAAAACCGATGGGTGTGTTCTATGAACACCCCAGCAATGACTAATTGATTCGAAGTGGTGGAAAGCAGCTTTTGCACTGTGAAAAGTGCGCCTTCCACAGCAAAATATCTTTTGTGTCATACAGTAAACAACATGTGATCATTTGCATTGCTTTTCCCAGCTGAAAGCCTTTGTAGATCTGTGTCTATGCTTATATGTCTGGCACAGAAAGAAGCTGAATGTCAAAGCCACAGAGGATTGCAAGAGTCAGGCAAGGAATCAAAATTTGGCTAGCAAGAAACAAGAAGTGGCTTTTCCTTGCTAATCATTTCAATTCAACCCGCATTTTGGACAGTCTTCATTGATGGAAGATGAGGATTACTGATATAAACTTCTCATTGTAAAGAAATAAACCTTGGAGGGTCTCAATATCATGCATTGTTTGAGTCACTGTATCTTATTCAGCATTTAGTGATTTCTTTTTTAAATTGCTTTGCTAAATCTGCTCAGGTCTATGTGGCCTGCTCGAATAGAATTTAGAGTCCAAAAAAACCTATGGAAAAATATACAACATTACTGTGTTGATAAACTCCTGATTTCGGAATGATGCAGTAACACCACTATTGAGTAAAATCCAACTCCTTGGTATCTGGATATCCCCAGGCGTATTAACACAACAAAATATCATCCAATGAGTGTGTTGGCATTAGTATAAGTCAGAATGGAAATGTATATGAAGGACCAAATCATTGTGTATAATATTATCATGCATTGTCTGTATGTCTGCTTCCACGCACCATCTGCCCCAGCACTGTTGCTTTTGAACTATGTTGGTGCATGTCACCTGTAGATGTTCAGGTGTCACAGTAGTGGCAATGCATCCAGAGGGAGGGAAATGGCAAACCGCCAGCTGCAAAGAAGCTACCTGTACCCTATCGTCAAATCATAAATCATGTCAGATGTTGACATGGTGGCTTCCTTCTTCTGCCTTCCTTCACAAAAACTAGACTATATCCTGGAACAAAAACGCAAACTCCTATTTCTTTCTCAAATTCTCATGAGAACAAGTAGAAGGAATCTTATGTCAATGCCTTCTTGTAGCCTGGCATATGTACATCCTCATGAAAGACCTACCCTAGAATATTTGCACCTGCTTTTAGTCATTATAGACACAATCCTCGTTCTAAAGGACATACATACTTAAATATTTATAGCAATTCCTGTTCTATTGGCACACAATGAATAGCCAGTTCAAGCCTGCTAACTTCCTCAATTCTCTCCCACAATCTACGTATGTGAATTTTCATACAAACATTTGGTACAGATAAAGGGAGTGAGACCGAACATGGGAAATGTTCTCGTCTTACCTTAAGTCCTTGCATATGAGAAAAAAACATTTAAATTCAACAGTTATGAAAGAGTTAGTGTAATTCATCCAAATGATGATTCATGGCTCTTTGAGCCATGAAATACTCTACTCCTAAGCCATTACCTCAAAAAAGGGCAAAAAGAAACCTAAATCAAACATTCTCTCCACTCACTCAGAAACTCTTTTTGCAGATACACATCAACATAGACTCCAGACATTTCTAGTGAACATAAGCTAATACAGCCTATCTTAGAGGTCGGAGGACAGGATACTCCACCACAAACCTGTCAGATATTCTGTCTTCCCAACTGCAAGTGCCAAAGGATATCATCCACTTGTTCTAAGGTGGACAGGATATACAACACATTTGTGACAGTGAAGTGACTCTTCTGCCAAACTCTAAATCAGTCAGAACAGCAAAGGGTCAACCCTCTATTCCAAGTAACATGGATAAACAGGTATATAAAGGTACGCTGTTTCACTCAGAACCATTCAGTATTCATTTAGCAGTTAATAAAGAGCCTTAAATAGTGCATGTTTTAACATATAATAGCAATAAATGTGATGCCAAAAATATTATTTGTGTACAATTATTTTATGAACACAAAACAAATATCCCAGACAGCTCAAATATAAAGATGCTTCTGGGGACGATGCAGTGCAAGTGACAGTTTTGAAAAAATAGCACAGTGGCCAGACGGTATATAAACATAGAGGCCTATTAGCATAGCGTGCTGATCCACCCGTCAAATGACCCATCTCCACCCCCGCCATATTAGCATGGCGAGGGGCACTGCGGCGGACAGAAAGACTGTCCACCACTTTTCCGCCGGTCGGATTCTCGGCCGGGCGGAAAAGGCCATCAATATGGTGGTGGTGCCTCCATATTAGGATGACTCCGCCATGAAAAGGCATGCAGAGTTCACTTTGGGGCCCTGTTGCAAGCCCCCAGGGGGAAGGGCGAGTAGGGGGCTGCACTTGGGGGGGTACCAACATTGGCATACACAAGGTGGCAGGCCCCGCTCGGTGCCTGTCATGTTGTGCATGCCAATGCACAACATGCATATATTGCATTGTGGCGGGTGCTGCTTACAGCACCGCCCGCCGCAATGCAATATATGCGGATGCCACTGCCACCTTGGCGTTGGCATCCTAATTGCCATGGTGGGACCGCGGTACCTCTGGCGGTCGGTCCCTTGTACCGTTACGGTGGTCCGCCAGCCATCGTAATGGACCCCTTAGTTCTAACCACTAGGATACATATGCATCAAAATCCTGACATATCACTAACAATAATACTATCCTTTGCAATACCAAAAGGCTTGCATCCAAAACTATTTAACAATTAACAAGCATACTGATTAAATATTATATTCAGATTTTTTTTCTGGATTCTAGGTGTGGAAGTCTTTTTTCCATGGCACTACATGTGCTTTGATTTAATTAAATTTAGAAAGCTTTAGTTTGAACTTGATAGTAATTTTCTTTTCACATGTTTTTACCACAGGAATGTACACATATTAATACATTTCCTATTTTTGCTGAAATGTGGAGAATTTAAATGTTATTATTCTCTTGAAAACTCCCCAATCTTCAGTTTGAGATCATACATCTTTTTTTATTTTATCAGTTGGAGACACTGTGCAGGCTTCGCTATTATGCCAGACGAATCAGCTTTAGAGTGTACAAAAATTGAGCTTCATAGAGTTTCCTGTTGTTTTCTTTTTCCTTCCCCTTCATCACCACAGACAAACTGTCAGAATCTGAAAGCTGGTATAACTCAGTTTAGCACATGGCTTCATTTTTGTGATTTCATTATTTTGTTAACCTTTTTGTCCATTGTGAAACAGTATTTTTGCATTGATTAGTCTCTTGGAATTGGTGTATTCCCTAAACAAATCCCCAGTAAAATTTCTTTAATCTCTCTTTTTCTAAAATTGCTGGCTGTTTGCTAGATTTCCTGTTAACCCAATCAAGTTTGTTCCAAAATTATTATTGCCTCAATATTTCGTCATAGAAGCCACACATTATACTTACTCACCATGTTACATGATGGCAATCAAAATTTTCATCCAAATGGGTAAATTAACAGGTTATTTTAAATGTGAGCAAAAATGGCTGTAGCTCCCATTAGAAGATCATGGCATTATCTAAAGTTAAGTGTACCAAAAAAAGTGAAAGGTGGGAGGGGCGTGGTTTGACGTTGAGCGGGATGGCCATTCTCCGCTGAGGCTCCAGTGCGGTTGCTGGGAGAGAGTAAGCGGATGCCTTCCCACAGGGATGTATGACGTTACAACGCACACTTTTACAACGCATGCACTTACAACGCATTTTTTACAACGCATAATCCATTACAACGCATGACATTACAACGCATGACACTACAACGCATTTTTAAAAAATACCTTTACAACGCATTGCCATAACAACGCATACTACCTTTACAACGCATACCATTACAACGCATTATATTAAATTACATTTAAGGTAAGTATTAGATAGTATAGGGGTAAAAATTACTATTCTAACTCCAGGGGGTGCAACAGTAGGGTAAGTGTTGGATAGTATAGGGGTAAAAATTACTATTCTAACTCCAGGGGGTGCAACAGTAGGGTAAGTGTTGGATAGTATAGGGGTAAAAATTACTATTCTAACTCCAGGGGGTGCAACAGTAGGGTAAGTGTTGGATAGTATAGGGGTAAAAATTACTATTCTAACTCCAGGGGGTGCAACAGGAGGGTAAGTGTTGGATAGTATAGGGGTAAAAATTACTATTCTAACTCCAGGGGGTGCATCAGTAGGGTAAGTGTTGGATGGTATAGGGGTAAAAATTACTATTCTAACTCCAGGGGGTGCAACAGTAGGGTAAGTGTTGGATAGTATAGGGGTAAAAATTACTATTCTAACTCCAGGGGGTGCAACAGTAGGGTAAGTGTTGGATAGTATAGGGGTAAAAATTACTATTCTAACTCCAGGGGGTGCAACAGTAGGGTAAGTGTTGGACAGTGTAGGGGTAAAAATTACTATTCTAACTCCAGGGGGTGCAACAGTAGGGTAAGTGTTGGATAGTATAGGGGTAAAAATTACTATTCTAACTCCAGGGGGTGCATCAGTAGGGTAAGTGTTGGATAGTATAGGGGTAAAAATTACTATTCTAACTCCAGGGGGTGCAACAGTAGGGTAAGTGTTGGATAGTGTAGTGTAATATTATGCGTTGTAATGGTATGCGTTGTAATGGTAGTATGCGTTGTAATGGAATGCGTTGTAAAGGTAGTTTTTAAAAATGCGTTGTAGTGTCATGCGTTGTAATGTCATGCGTTGTAATGGATTATGCGTTGTAAAAAATGCGTTGTAAAGGTAGTGCGTTGTAAAAGTTGCGTTGTAAAGGTTGTTCCCCTTCCCACAGAGTTTATTAAGAATGTATGTGGAACCCAGGGGCAGTGTTGCGGTGCTTATTTTTGGCACTTTCAGGTACTATTAATTGCAAAACCGGACGGCACGATGTGGAGATAAATGTGCCTGCCATTTTGTTTCTGATTTTGCTCTTCCATGCAGAGAAGTTTTCCTCAGGTCCCTGCTTCATTTAATTGGCTGGACTTTCTTTTTGGACAGTTTTGCATGATGCCTTCTTGGGAGCAATGTTTCGGGCAGCTCTCAATCTACTTTACAGTTCTGCATGGTGTTTTATTCTTTATTAACACCGTGACTGGAATTTCAATTTCTCTCCTTTGCAAAATCTTGGTACAAATGTATGAATAGGAGTGGAAATCTGTACTGCTTAGTATAGCATAACTGACCTGCTCGGACATTGCCGCATCTTACTAGCTGTTTTAAGTAATATTATTTCTGCTATTTAACCATCTCAATTGTGCTACCTTCCTATTATATATGGGGATAACACCAGATATGGGAAGAACTATGAATTTAAAATTACATGCTCCCACACCTTCAGTTGCCATGTCTGCTGCCAACATTGCTACATTTAATTCATATTCTGTATTAAAAAATATGGAGGACAATATAGGTAGAGGTCATGACTTTATGGCTTCCTCTTCTGATATCGCTGATGTCTCCACATCTAATACTAAGATGTCTTCTAAATTCCCCCCAAGATCTACTACATCTACTATTTCTGTAAGTTAAAGAGTTAAGAAAGACCTGCCCTCTCAAACTAAATCTAATGCAACAATATCAATGGAGCTGCTTTTTGAGGACATTAGGACTCCAAAACCCAATATGGAAGATGCTCATAAACAGCTTAAACTTTTAGATGAAAAATGGTCCCTAGCAGATAATAGAGTTTCTCAAGTTAAGCGGAAAGTTTAACATCTTTAAGACTCTGTGCAGATTACCCATACATTGCAAACTGAAGTGTCCTCAAAAAAGAATGCGGAAGACATGGAAAATCTCAACAGGAGAAATAATGTATGCAGTTATGGTCTGGTTGAAGGATTGTAAGGTTCAGACCCAATCTCCTTCTTCAAATCATTTCTCCCACAGAGTTTGGATCTTCCTACTGTGACTTCTCTAAACATACAGCATGCACATAGACTTGATCATCCTTCTCAGATTGGATCATCTTCACACAAGCCCAGAGGAGATATCATGTACTTTTTGAAGTACCTTGAATTTCTTACAGTTCTCAAAGCAACCAAAGCTAAAGGTTGCATTTCCTGGTTTGGATATACTTTATTTTTTTTGTGCAAGAGTTTGTGAAAGTCACAGAAGAAAGACATTTCTTGACATGCGCCCACCTCTACTTTCTCTTAATGCGAGATTTGATTTTTTCCATATTTGTCCCTTTAAAGTGACTTATAATAATAAAACAACCACTTATGAAGACCCTTCTCTCCTTCAGAATTTTATTGACACATACAGAGGAGCAATGATGGATGCTCAACTTCTTTATAATTGCACCTGATGATATTAGTTTTTAAAAGTTTTTCCTTTGTCTTATAATGTTATTTCAAAAGGACAATTTTCCACTTTTGTGAGGGTTTTTGAATTTGTTAATTGTTGATTTTTATATATGGTCTTTTTATTTAATGATATATAGTTATATTTCTCTTTCCCTTTCCTAGGCTTCCTCTGTGTGTAGCGAAGAACATTTTGAGGTACTTTTATTTAGTCTGCTTTTTATTCCTGTATGTTGACTACGTCGAGACTGGATTTTTTCATACTCCTATGTGGTCTCACCAACCTTGACTATTTGTTTGTTCCATAGGTACGATATTTTTGTTGTTTAGTGTAATTTTCTTGATGTGTCCTCTTTGGTGAACAACCTTTACAACGCAACTTTTACACCGCACTACCATTACAACGAAACTATTACAACGCGAAATCTGTTACAACGCATGCCATTACAACGCATGCTATTACAACGAAATGCACTAGATGGCGTGCTAACATTAGAAATAGTGTAGTTTTACTATCCAAACACCTTCCCTACTGCAACGTGGACTGGAGTTAGAATAGTAAATTATACATTTCTAATGTCAGCACTCCATCTAGTGTACGTCGTTGTAAAAGCATGCGTTGTAAAGGCTGGCGTTGTAACAGATCTTGCGGTGTAAAAAATGCGTTGTAACGGCATGCGGTGTAAAAGCATGCGTTGTAACGTCATACATCCGTCCTCTTTCCTTTCTTTTTCATTGTGTCTCTTCTTCTCATTTCTATCTCGTTTTCACTTTCTCTTTCCTTTCTATTTTTTTTTCATATTTACTCTATTTGTTCATTTATATCCTTTCATTTATTTTTTTCCTTGCTAATTTTTGTCAAGCTCATAATAAAATTGTAAGGTTATTTTCCTTATTTTTTTGTCTTATTTTTTATTCTTTTTATTTTGTATGCAAATTAAACATTTCTCATTCCTTAATTATTCACATGCTGATCTACTTATTTTCAGAATATTTATTGCACTATAAATGTCTTTAAGAGTTATTTCTTGGAATATTAAGGGTTTGGGTTCCCCTATAAAACGTCAAAGAGCCTTAATGAATTTGCCTAAACTTAGCAGTAGTATTGTCTTATTGCAAGAAACTTAAGTAATTCAGTCAGAAATTTTCAATCTCCAATGGGTCATGTTTTTATATCCTCCAGGCACGGTAAGCACAATGGAGTGGCTATAATATGTAATAAATGTTCAGACATTCCGATTATTTCACAAGACTTAGATTCTGATGACAGCTGAATTATTCTCTCTATTAATATTATTAAAATCCCCATTAACATTTTCAATATATATGCGCCCACATAACAGTGATAGATCTTTTTGGCCTGATATTTTATCTAGATTTATATCCAATGATTATTTCATTTTTGGAGGCAACTGTAATATGATCTTTGATTACTTTATTGACAGACACTCCATTTCTAAATTTGCATAATCTTTTTTTCATTCCCAGTTTACTTCAACTATAAAACAAAGAAGTTCAACTGATGCCTAGAGATGTTTGTAATCCAACTTTACAGGAATATACATTCTTCTCGCCAGTTTACTCATCTCAATGTAGATTTGATTATTTGTTTGTTTCTCAATCTTTAGTACAACATATTTTACAATCTGAAATTAGCTCTATCGTAATCTCTGATCATGCCTCGGTTATGCTGGACTTACATTTTATTCCACATATCCTTGGGGTAGGAGTTGGCAGTTTAATAACTCCATTCTTCTTGATACTAATATTGCTCAAGCTTTTGAAGTGTTTGCTAATAATTCTTTTAACGGAAATTAAGCTTCTAATATTGCTTTCAAGGTGGTGTGGGATACTTTTAAGGCTGTGTCTAGAGATTTTATTATTTCTTTTGTAGCACAGCAGAAGAAATCTTCCTCTATAAAGTTATTTCAACTCTTGATTCATATCAAACAATTAGAGCACACATAGTTTTTAACTAACTCAAAGGACTGTTTAGATCAATTAATTAAAGTCAAATTCACTTTTAACAAACATTCAGCAGCAATTGCTAATTCTTATTTACTTAAATCTAGTGCTAAATATTATGGTGGTCAAAATAAATCTACTTGCCAATTATCCTAAAAAAGAACACACTACAATGTATTCTATTTTGTCCCCATCTAATGTCCTTGTACATAAAAATGAGCATATTTAACATCAATTTACTCCTTACTTTAGCACTTTATATACCCCGTCATCCCAAGCATCTCAAGATGTTATATCACAATATTGAAATTCTATCACACCACCCTCTCCCATGGATATTGATTTTGCTTCCTTAGACGAAGATGTTTCTCTTAAAGATATTCTTTTTCCCATGCTATCTGCTATCACTCAGAAAAGGTAAGGTTCCGGACCCTGAAGGGTTAACCATGGAATTTTATTAGCAATTTTCCAAATTTTTAAATCTCAAAATACATTCCCTTTTTTCTACACTTCAGATCATTAGGGTTGCCTGGAGGCTCATTTCAAGATACACTAATCTGCCGCCCCCCTCAGGAAAATAAAGATCTTAATTTATGTAAAAATGATAGGTCTATCTCACTTGTTAATTTAGATTATAAAATGTTTGCTAACATTCTTGCTCTTTGTCTTGATCCGTTACTTCTATTACAGTTAATAGGCAGAGAGCAATCTGGTCGGATAATACTCGATTATTCTTTATAAACAATCCTTAGCGGTTATTGCTTTCGATGCAGAAAAAATATTTGATCACCTTGCTTGGTCATTTATTTTTCCTACTCTCTCTTTGTTTGATTTTGACACAAAATTCATACATTTTGTGTCCTTATTGTACTCTTCCCCTAAGGTGTCTATTACGGTAATGGTCTCATATCCTCACAATTCTCCCTGCATAGAGGGAATCGACAAGGATGCCCTTTATCTCCGAATCTTTTTATTCTTGCATTGGAGCCTTTTCTCAATAAACCTAATCTAAATCTAGACACTCACGCTTTTCAATATGAAGATCAGCAATTAAAACTTTCTGCCTATGCAGATGAGATTCTGTTGTTTATGTTGCAACTGCAAAACTCCAGTTTTTATAACAGAAGTCTTGTATTTCACCTCCATTTCTGGGTAGAAGTTGAACTCTGATAAATGTGAGATTCTTCCTTTAAATACATTTTCTTTTCATGCGTATTTCAATAAGTCTAATTTTCATTGGAACCAAGACAAAATCAAACATTTGGGTCTTTGGTTTCATTCCAACATTAAAGACACAGTTTCTATCAACATGAAGGAGGTTCTTTCTTCTATCACTTCTATTATATCTAAATGCAATCCTTTATGTTTATCCTGGTGGGGTACTTTAGATTCTTTAAAAATTATGCTTGTCCCCTGAGTATTGTTTACTTTATCTAATATCCCTATCAATAGTTCCTCTTTTTATTTAAAACAAATAATAAACTCACTAATATCTTTGGAACAAGAAGAATGTTTGCATGTTCATTGAAAAGCTTAAATGCCCCAAACATTTAGGAGGTGTTAATTTTCCAGACTTTCGTATCTGTCATACTGCCTTTTTCCTCCAAGAAGCTGCCTTCTTACTCAATGTAGACATTATTCAGTCCCCATTTGGGTTGACATTGAACGTTCTTTTATTTATCCTTTTTCTTTTCCAGAATTCCTCTTCTTCTTTCAATAACCTCTTCATATGTCTCTCTCCATCATAAAGAATGCTTGTAAACTTTTATGTCCAATATGCATTCATCATAATGATTCTGGAACTCAATTTTTATATTCATCAAATTGGCACAATAAATTGGTGCAATTAAATAACAAGACTATTTTTTGGAAAACATGGCACATGAAAGGTCCGAAATGGATTCACCAACTTTTTAAAAATAATTATTGTCTTTCATTTACTGTAGCTCAACAATGATTCTCCCTTCCCGCTACATTTTCTACTAAATACAATGCTTTAATATCAATTATTCATTCTCTCGACACTACTTTATCAGATGATTCTTCTACCACCACTTCTTTTGTTCATATGGCCTCTACCTTGCTTTCCTTTTGCTCTGCATCACAAATATATCATAACATTAAGACTCAACCGAAATTAGCGAATAGACGGATGTGGAGTTACAGTGGGAACGAGATTTAGATGTTTCTTTCTCTATTTCGATTTAGAATAAAATTTGGATAATAATATGAAAATCTTCTAGAGCAGCTAATGCCATTCAAACGTTATTCTTTGTTTATAATTATCTGTTAACTACACTTTTCACCTTACATAAGATATGTCATACTTCCTCGCTTTCTTGTTGGTCATGTAATGCATCTCCTTATGATCTTAACCATATGCTTTTTGAATGTGCCTCTTACTTACCAAATTTGGCTGAAGGTCTGAAACTAGATAAATATTATTTTTAAAACACAAATTCCTTTCAATTTTAAAAACATTTTTTAGGTAGCCTCTCACGGGATTGGTCTCCCTATAGCGATAGAATTCATACATTAGATTTACTCCTTGAAGTACCATTTCAACAAATCATACAATCATGGAAAGATTCCTCTAATTTATCTTTTCAAGCATGGTGGTATAGTGTATGTTACAATCATATATTAGACAGGGCCTATGTTACTCCTATAACACTTGCCATCAAAAGAGACCTTCTTTGGTTTCCAGTGACAATTTTTTTAGACTCATTAGTGAAATCAACCTCCCTCCATGACCCTCGAAATCAGGAGGTTTCCAATCCCCTGTGAGTTTCTTATCAATTCTACTGTGACTTGCCTTTTATGATATACTTACAATATTTTCTTAATGTTATTTTTAGCAATGATATTGTAGATGGATTTTATTTACAAAATATTGTTTGTTACCATATATTATTGTTAGTTTCCTATTATAATATGCTGATGGATTTCTTCTTTTGTATTCCATGTACTTTATCAATTGTATTTTTATCAAATGTCAATAGTTCCGTCTTAAACTTTTAAAAAATGTGGAAAATTAGGATTTAAAGCATGCAAAATGGTCCCAACAACCATTTATGGACCTTACAACCCATTTTTTTTATCAACAATTTGTTAATCTAGAGGAAAAACACACTGAATGCTCAGTGCATAGTGCCGCCTCTCTGGTCTTTGCGCACACACTTACTGCCATCATTTAGCTGGTGGTGTCTGGCCATGTAAAATGTAGAACATCTGGCTTTCTTGCTTGTAATCCTGAAGCAATTAATGCTCCCGCGAGTTATGGATCATTTATTTTTATCACAGATATGCTAAGGGACAATAGAACACACCCGATATGGGAGAGAATTTACATATAGGACTAAATCTACTGATAATTACAGTCAGTGTGTATCTTTTAAGTCACTGCATTTGGCACCATTTACAAAGCCATTTTTTCCCTTAAACATATGTTTCTGTTTAAAAACAGCTCAATTTACAGCTGTCAGGAATTTACAGGATTCCTGACACCTATAATGTATTATGTATGCCAGTCAGTCAGTCAGTCAATTAGTCTTTATTCGATTCACATCATAAAAGACATAATACACATATTAAAAAGACAATTCATATATAAAAGAATACAAATTACAATACACAATAAAACTTCTAAAATCTTGGGACATAAAAATGTAAATTGATAAAAAAGGTAATCACAACATGATAAAACATAATGTGAGACACGCCATTTGATATCATAATCCAGATAAAATACTTATTGGTAGCGGCAAGGTCTTAAAACACAAATCAAGATTTAAGTTTCCGTGCCCTAAGAACCCATGCCCAACTAATACATTTGGCAACGCCTATTACTATGGGTTTTGATGTGTCGGTTTTCAGGATCCTTCCAGCGACCTGTGCAGAACGAGTGCTCATTAATCTGCAGACGGGTCGAAGCCAAACACGTCGAGGGAGTAAGTAGGTTGGGCAACAAAAGAGAAAATGATCCAAGGATTCAGTCATATCTACACAAAAGGGGCACTTGTCACTACCAAGAGGACTCCAGCTTTTGGTGAGGCCTCGCAGTGGTAGGGCACCCACTCTAAACTGGTGATACAATTTGCGATCAAAGTGCTTCAGAATGGTATCCCAGTAGCTTACATAGACAGACTCAGCCTTTAAAAGTAAAAATGAAGCAGTCATTGAAGACCCTATAGAGGAACCATATCTCTTGTTCTTAATAAAATCCCAATAGGCTTCCTTTAGGGCATTTTTCGATGGAAATGCCGCAGTGTCAGGGTGGGTCCATAAGTCACCCAACCCAAGATCTATCAACAGGGATTTAATACCAGACAACCAAGGAATCCTATGCGAACCCACCAGCCCTTTACTCTCCAAAAGGGCATTAGCATAGATTGATAATTCAGGTGTGGTCCACAAACGGCGCCAAAACGCCAGGGGTCTGTACCCTGCCAAGTCCTCAATAGGCTGGATTCCCAGATCATATAGTAGGGGGATCCGCGGAGTGGATTGTGGAAGACCAATGGCTGACCGGAGAAATTTGTTCTGGGCTGTCGCCAGCTTAGATAGGTTACTGAAACCCCAAATCTCAGCGCCGTATAAGATGGCAGGCAGAATCTTAGAGCCATAGATCTTCATTAGAGGAGCCATGGGTTTGGTGAGTGAATGTTTATGCTCTTTCAGCAGGGCTCCACCTAGTTGGGCATGTTTAAGGGTGAGAAGATCCAGCTGATGAGACCAGCTGCATGTCTCGCTAAAAGTAACCCCCAAATAAGAAAACACGGCCGTTTGATCCAGACTGACTCCATCCAGACACACCTGCGCCTTAATATGTCGAGATCCTCGGAAAACCATAAACTTGGTTTTCCCAACGTTAATTTCCAACTCATGTTCGCGACAAAAGATCTCAAAGCGAGACAGGGCTAACTGCAAGCCCTGTCTCGTCTTCGAGATCAGAAGAGTATCGTCAGCGAACATGAGAAGGGGGATCTTCACACCAGCCAAGGAAGGGGCATCAGTAGCGGCATTAGCAAAATAATTTATAACTCTGTTAATAAATAAAGAAAACAATGTTGGAGCGAGCACGCACCCCTGGCGGACACCTTTAGACACTTTAAATTTGTCCGTCACCTCCCCTGGTTTGTCCCAGCGAACACGGGCATACGTATTTTCGTGAATAGTAACCAGGAGGGATACCAACTCTTTAGGCATGCCCATCCCCAAAAGAGCTTCCCATAACTTGTCCCTCGGCACAAGGTCAAACGCGGACCTTAGATCCACGAAGGCCGCATATAGCTTGCCTCCCCCCAAAACGACTTCCTTCCAATAGAGGAGTACAACCCTGAAAACTTGGTCCAGGGTCCCTATATGTGCGCGAAACCCCGCCTGGAGGGGAGACAGCACATCAAAGTCAGACATCCAGGTTTGAATGCGACCCAGTACAAGGCGGGCTATAATTGTTTGTACTGCGTCAATAAGACTAATGGGTCTATAGTTGCCCGAGGCAGAGCGATCGCCTTTCTTATAGATCGGCAATATCTCTGCCCCAAGCCACGAGTCTGGGACAGCAGCACCACCCGCCAAAGCATTAGCCAACAGGGTTAGGTACGGGATCCAAACATCCTGCTCCTGAATAAATAGGTCAGCGGGGATACAATCTGGACCCGGGGCCTTACCATTCTTGATAGATCTTAACACTAACTTCACTTCACCAGAGGAAAATTCTAAAAGATTTCCCTCTCCAGATGGACAGGAGAATTGGTTAGCCATCCTATCACCAACCTTAAATTGCTCCTCAAAGTACGCAACCCACTGTTGCGGCTCCACTTGGTTAGTGGGGCGAATATCCGATGGGCTGTTACCCCATTTGAGAAGATGCCAGAATTGGACCATGTTACGGTCATAACAAGCCTGATATAGATCCCTCCAGCGTTCCTCATCCCAGATTTGTTTGGCCTTGAGTTGGGCAGTTTTATATACAGATCTGCAGTTACGTATGGTAAGGGGAGAACCAGTATTAATGGCCTGTAACAGGGCACTGCGGACCTGCCTACAATCCTTATTAAACCAAGTACGTGGTCTCAGTACATTACCTTTACCGGAAGATGGATGGGCTTAGCAAAGAATGTTTTCAGTTCAGCAAAGAGCGTGTTGTGAATATCCCGAATGTTATTCATGCTCAAACAGTGAGACTTCATTTGATTAAGTGTGGCCATAGTGTTAGATATTAATTTCCTAATAGCGACCCGTGACGTTTCACAAGTGGCGATTTTCGGCCATCTCACCCTTCTTAGATCATTTGTGGGGATAACATCCATGGGAATGCTACCCTGAAGAGTAGTTTGAGGGATTGCAAAGCTGTTATCATTAATACACAACACAAGAGGATTGTGATCGCTCTCGACTCTACATACTACCACCATATCGTGAATGAGTGACCATAATTCCAAATTGACTAAAATATAGTCAATTCGGCTCCCTGTTCTGCCGTTATCAAAGGTCATCCTCCCCAACCTGTCTGATTTAGTTCGCCCATTAGCTGCTCTCATGCCCTGATTTAAAAACAGGCCTTTCATAAACAGGGCAGCTTGGGACCATTTACTTATAGGTTCCAATTCCAACAGGGGAACACCCCAAGAGGAGTCTTCATTCTCAGTAAAGTCCCCACTGTCGACCCCCAAGGGCTCAAAACAAACGTTAAAGTCACCAGCCACAACCTTGTTATTAAATTTGGGTTCAGACCCTAGGAAGTTTTCCAAGAGAAGACAAGTGGGGGAACATTTGCCTCCCGGGAGGCCCCTTACATAGATGTTTATTAAAAGAAGGTTAAGGCCATTGCGAGATTGAAGCCTGATAATTAAAATGTCCGGACTATCAATTGGGACCTCTGACACCGTGACACCTTCACATTGGTGGACCCAAGTGGTTAAACCATCCATGGGTCTGCCCCTAAGACCCTTGACAGCAGGCTTAAAAAAATTCAAAAAACCTGCGCGGAAATGGGGAGACACTGCCCAGGTCTCTTGAAATGCCCATATCTCAGACTCATCAATAAAATCAGCCCAGTCAGGAATCTCAAGTCTAGACCCCAATCCTGCGATGTTCCAGGAGCCAATTTTTAAAAAAGAGTTAACAACCCCCGAGCCCACTGCTGGTCCTAGAACAACCTGGGTGATGATTGTTACAAGAGGGGATGGATGATTGGTACCATCTACATTAAACGTAGAAGAAATACCTATAGGGGGAAGAGACCCAGTAGTAATATCCAGGCTCTGTTGGCAGGTAGGACCCAAGGACCCAAGAGCTGACGATGGAGAACATAAGACACCAGCCATACGTCAATCATTATCCTCCAGTGATGAGAGGATATCAAACGATTGGAAGTCACTATGGGCAAATTGGACCTTGCAGGAAAAGTTGGAAAAGCACGATTAACCCGCGTTATGTATGCAATTTATAGTAAGAAAAGTACTTTGTCTTGAGTGTTTGTGGGAACCCAAAAAAATGGTACAGCCCTTTCCCACTCTGGATATGGTTGAAGTTTTACTTCAGCACTGAACATAATCTAATCTTGTGGCTGTGCAGGAGGAGGGGTTTCTCCTTAGGGAAATATTTTTTTCCTGAGGAAAAAAAAAGGATTGAAAAAATTAGACATCAGCCTATAATTCACCTGGGTGGGCACGGAGAGTATGTGGAGTTAAGCACACCCTAAATGGGAAGATGTCACATGACATTCCTACAAGTACACATGGAGACTTCTGCCTGATGCAGGTTTACAGGCATACTGCTGGGAATGTTTGTGTAGTCTCAAAATGGGTAAATCTGCACCAGTGGCGTAACAAAACTTGAGGGGGCCTGCCTGTAAGGTACATGTAGGGGGCCCCCACATTCCGGACCCTGTCACCGTCACTCAGGCCATTAGCCCGCCACCCGTACACAGTACCAAAGGGGGCGATATACCACTTTTTTATGTGAATCTAACCAATTGTCTATAATTCTCATTTTAAGTTGTCTCGTGTAATCTACATGTTATGTCCAAGGTTTTGTCAGAATTTATTATGGCTGTGTCTTCTTTTTGTACATTGATATTACACATGTTGAAGCCACCAAAATGGTAGTTCTCATCTGAGATTTGGGATGCAAAATGAACTGACCTATTAGGAGGTAAACCAATCGCGAAGTACAAAAGAAGAATACATTATGCATCCCTCACCTACTCCCCAAACATCCACCCCAGTGATATCAATGGTCCTACCACACACAGGTCTGTCTCTGGAAGATACAGTCAAGCACAGGCCAGTCTCAGGCAAATGGCATGGCCAGCACAGGCCTCTCTCCCTGGCAAATTTAGCTCAGGTCACACTGCTGTTTCATCTTTGGGTGCCGAAGCTCTTGTCACATCTCAACTTATTTGTTGACACAAAGTCTAAGGTCAAATTGCAACTTCTCTTCTGTCGCAGCAGCTCACGTCATGCTGTAACTTTTTTTCTGGACCAGGGGTTTAGGCATGCCATTGAGGATCACAACTTCGATTGGATCTGCATAGTTGTGCTGCTCGGTTTTCTATAGCAATCTCAGGGGCAGAGGCTGCTGTAGGCTGACACTGGGATATGTGGCTTGCTCTCTGCAGTCTTCCTCTTCTGGTCGGCTCCACCACGCCAGGGTCACACTGCCCCTGGAGTCTCCGAGGCTGTCTCTCCTCGTGCAGGGTTAGCAGGCTCCAACCCTCTTTTAGCAGTCAGGATAGTTTCTAGGTTTTTGAGGACAGGTAAACTGTTTTTACAGCAAGAGGTATACTCTGGTGATATCCCCTCACTTCTGGGAAGCGGGCTGTCAAGCAGATACCAGCTATGGCTGCCAGATGTCCTCTGAGTAGAGTCCTCCCTCCTTTGATCATAGAGAACTTGGAACTGGAACCAAAAATGGGTCAGTGGGCACCACCTTTATACAGCAGAAGCAGACAGGAGATGTGAATCCACTGTCTGCACTTTCAGAGACGGTTTAAGGTGGATCTGCTTTTGAGTGTTATTTCCAGGCAGCTCTCCAGGCACAGCTTTAAATAGAGTGATGCACTGCACAACCGTGTTGTCTTCAGCCTGGAGCACTCACAAAAGAGGCACAAAGTGGTGCGAGGTTCTGCACCTGGCTGTCATCATCCCAGCTGTAAAGTGTGATCATAGAGACTCAAAAGGCTGGGCCTCACCTAAAGGGTGTTCTTCATGTTGCACATCAGTCTGAAGCCCTCCTCTTCACCCCACCTTCTACCATATAGCAATGTCAGGAAGTCTAACCAGCAGCTACTAGCTCAGCAAAATGTGGAAAGGAGCCTTGTCTCATTTTATCTCACTCCACTGTCTAGTTCTTCTCCTTCCAGCTGTAGAAATGTTTGCAATGCACTTCCACTGTCTGGGAAAACAAACTCACCTTCATCTTGTGCAGCAATTCAGGTTGAGGGCATCCAAAATAGATCCCACAGACCTCCATTACTCTGCCTCACTTAGACAGGCTTTGCTTATGTCACCCAGGCCACATACACAAAACACACACACATACACTTGGGATGTTAGTGCTAGGATCTGAGTAAGCCCATCAAAGTGGAATTTTACATAAGTGGGCTAGTAGGCACTACAGTTCAGTTACAGAGATAAAAAGGTATTTTCATTTCTATGCACTCACAAAACACAATATTATGCCACCACTGCTCTATGTGCTAGAAACAAAACAGGGACAGTGGTTCTATAAGGAAATGCTTGTTGCTCCACTTCCAGGTCACAAGATCGCTCCAGGACCCCACTAATATCAACAGACAGGCCTAGGATTCTGCGCACACATCAGGGCCAAAACCAAAAAACAGGACACCAGAACATGCAGTCAGAGCTAGTGAGCATGACTGAATGCCATGCAAGGGCCCTTCCAGCCTCAAAGGAGCTACTGAGTTTAAGTCAGTGGATAACCGATTATGGGAAAATTCCAACATGAATCAAAAGCTCTGAACTGCAATTAAATCACTCATCATCAATTGCAATTTACATCATAAAAATGTAATGTGCCACAGGGGATGTATGACAATACAACACAACCATTTACAATGTATGCCTTTACAATGCAGTTTTTACATTGCAACATTAATTACAATGCATGATTTTACATCGCATGCCATCACAACGCATTTTTAGAAACTCCATTTACAACGCATTCCATTACAACGCATACCATTACAATGCATATTACATTTAGGGCAACAGTAGGGTAAGTGTTGGATATTGTAGGGGTAAAAATTACTATTCCCACTCCAGTGAGTGGAACAGTACGGTAAGTGTTGGATAGGGGAGGGGTACAAATTACTATTCCCCATTACTTACCTTATATTGTGTTGTAATGGCATGCGTTGTAGTGACATGCGTTGTAATGACATGCGTTGTAGTGACATGTGTTGTAATGACATGCGTTGTAGTGTCATGCGATGTAATGGCTGCATTGTAATGGCATGCAATGTAAAGAATGTTGTGTTGTAATGACTGCATTGTAAAGGTAGTGCGATGTAATGACTGTGTTGTAAAGGTTGTTTCCCGCCACAAGCGACCAACTGTTGCAGTTATGGGTGTTGACAACTTCTAATAAGTTTAATGATTTGGACAAGTATTGGCTTCAATTACAACTGGTGTGATCACCATTCTTCATACAAACAGTCCACCACTGAGTGCCATGCTAAGATCACGTCAGGTGCAAAGAGTAGGGCCACCTGATTTTGAATCACAGGTTTTGCACAATTTACACTTGATTCATCGTTCTTTACATGTGGCATTCCTTTCAGGACGTACATGGAGGAAATTGTGTGGCCAAAACATTGCAGTAATGGGACTTTGAGCAGTCAAACAATTTAAAAACATGTTTCCACACATTATTCCCAATTATCAGGTGATAACTCAGAATCAGGAGCAAACCTCGACCTCCTGCATGCAGTGCTAGTATTTTCCTAAGCAGTTTTTGTACCTCTGTTCTACATAACACAATGACTGAGGCTGAAATTGTTTAAATTCCAGCCTTTGTTTCAGAGATCCATGCAGAAAAGTTGAGTCAGATGGTAATGTCAAGATTACTTTTCATAAATACCCAACACTCATAGGTTTTGTTCTTGTTGCACTTTGCTACCTACACATTCCTAGGACCGCCAATATTTTGGTAATTAGAGACACATTTTGAATTACATATGAAGTACTGTCCTGAGCAGTAGACCATTTGCTCTTGGGTGATCGAAAAAGTTACGATTTGAGATAGGCATTTTTACAGCCATTCGTTTGCACCTGCATGAGGTGCTTATGGAGAAAGAGGGACTAGCTTCGTGTTTTTTTTGCATCAAGTGAAAAAAGCTAATGTGCCTCTTATTCTAACATACCACCTTGTGATATATGTTACTTCCTGCAGATAGTTTCTTTCTGGCCCTTTCAGTTTAAGGGGGCTGGAGAGGCTGTTAATTACTCAAGGATTCTTTTCTTAGCATCTCTAAACTGACTGGTGCATGGGGCGTGGTAGGTTTAAATGTCTATTGGTTCGATAACAATGTATGTTTGATTTGTCTAATCTACGGCAAGGACAGTTTTTCTAAGGGAAAAGCGTGTTCCATGAATTACCTGAAGGACGACATGAAGAGGTAAGGGCATGACACTGCTGATTTTTACACCACGCGAAAAGTGGAAAGGGATGGCGGGAACTTCCACACACTCACACTCATTTCACACTCTCACAAAACTCTGCCCTAAGATCGCCCTGGCAGAGAGGGCTTTAGTAGAGTATCGACTCATCATCAAACACCAGCAATCTTTTGCTTGCCTGTCAAGTTTGTTGTACCAGGGAGATATCACATGGCACAACACTGAGACAACCTGGGTCTGGGGCTGAGTAAAGAAAGTACACAAATTAGCCAAGGTGAACCCCAATATAAAAGTGACAACTCTATAAGAGAGCCTCTCCTGAAACAGGACCCATCAATCACTTAAGGTGGTTATTTGTTGTTATCATCTGGGTCTGCATGCTCCAACCTGCTGGACCAGTTCATAAAGCAGTGATCCGGTCGCTAGCATGGAAGAAGCACCAAAGGAGGATAGTCACCTGATCCCTCACGGGTATTGTCTGGGATGAAATCCTACCCAAGGAGCAAAACGGGAGATCCTAAAATCAGCAGTAAAAATAATAAAGTGAATTTAAAAATGGCTAAGGATGCTCAAAAATTCTTTATTGGTAGAGGATCCTTGTCAAGATTAAGAAGCAAAATGGCAATATGGCATAAATAATTTTGTCATTATGCTATTGTCCATAGCATGATCGGTCAACATGTTTCTGCCCACAAAAGATCAAAAAGTATCAAGGCTTTCGTCAGGACCTAGATTACTGCTGTGGTTAAATGTGAAAACGTGTCAACAAAATATTCAAAAGGGGGTGTGTGAATAAACTAATCCTACCGCACCGGTCAGGTCAGGAACAATCAAAACCGGATACCTGTGGAAGAAAGTGAAAAAATACAATGGCCGATTGTGTACAAACATAGTCAAGGGTCATTAGTCCCAAATGACCTAAATCATGCATATATTAATGCTGAATGGCATTCAATGTGGTAAATTGAATTGCACTTACCCATAACAAGTGGGCACTGCCCTCACCTCAACCTGGTCTCAACTCAGGGAAAGGGGCCCCGCTCTAAACATAAAAACAATAGGAGAGAAAACAGGTAACAACTGGCCATACCTGAAAAAAACTCTCCTCTTGAAGGCATGGTGTAAAACATGAGATACACCCAAACAGTGCAATGGATGGCAGAAAATGGTCAGTCAAAACGTTAGCAATAGGAAATAGAAAGTGCCTAGTGAAGACGGTTAGGTGTTTAATACCGTTCCCACTGTTAAGGTGTTGCTAGGCAAGTGGAAATACCACATGGAAAAGTATCCTCAAGAGGCAAGCCTCTTAACTGATTATACAGGTCCTTACAAGTAAAAGGTAAGACCAGACTTAAGTAATGTAAGTAGGACAAGTGATCTCTCTGCGTTATCAAGTGTGTGAGACCAACGGGACACTTAAGTCAATCAACTAGAGTGACAGGATACAAAACCCCCAGTACGTACGCACCAAAGTTACACATTTACAAAGTCCAAGCTCACCTGTCCGTCGGTACCCCGGGGCGGTCTATGAATCAAGACCGGAGGTATCTGCGGACGAGCGAGCACTGTCTATTTATCCCTCTTTCACTGTAGTCGATACAGGTGTGATGGGCCAGTTTAGGTGGCCACAGCAATGCCTGTTCTCCGAAGCAATGCACATGCGCAGAGAAAGGAACGCTAGTCTGTAGTCCCTCACCCACGATGCGCATGTGCAGTATCTGTAACCCACTCTATAGTGTGCACTGTCCGCTAACACTAGTATTGTGGATGTAATGTTACTATAAGTAATCGGATAGAAGATCAACTCAGAATGTACTTGCATCTTCAAAGCTGCGTGTTTCTCCGAAAAAAGCGCATACGCAGAGACAGGAACGCTAGGCTGCAGTCCCTTACTCGCGATGCGCATGTGTGGTATCTGTAACCCACTCAATATTGTGCCCTACCCACAGGCACTCATAGTATGGATGAAATGTTGCTAAGGGTGATCAAATAGCAAACGAGTCAATGGATCACATGAGAGTGTATTAGAATCACCCGCGATGTGCATGTATGGTATCTGTAACAAACTCAATAAACCACTCAATACTGTGCCCTGCCCGCTCGTACTCGTAGTGTAGTTGGAATGTTGCTATACACATTCAGATAGCGAACGAGTCAGTGGATCACATCAGAGTATGTTTAGAGTGGTGCTTGGGACGCCGTAACCTTCATAATGTGGATAACCAGAGTCCTTCGCTCTGGGCAGTGTCTTATTAAGCCCAAACCTAACCAAGAGTGCTCAATGTCAAATACAGATACCAATGGGCATTATAAACAGTCTCAATAAGGTGAGTGTGACTAAATCAAGACCTCCCAATCGTATCAATTGTCTGATATGTAGATCAGTCCATATCCTAAATGCTCATTATAAGGAAATCCTATAGCAACAGCCAAGGAATCTCAACATTCAGACCCTCAGTATCTGAGTGCAGTCTGTGCACCCACCTCTGCTCTCTGAGTAAGAGGAACTTCTGAATGTCAGTAATGTGAGGTGGAATGCATGGTTGTTCAAGAATGACCCATTGTAGCTCGTTCTCCTTGTGACCCACTGATAAAAAGTGGTTAGTGAGCTTGGTCGCACTTTTCTTGCACCGAATGGTGCTTTTGTGCTCCGAGATTCTCACTTTGACCTTACGTGATGTCATGCCCACATAGTTCTTGTTACAGGGGCATTTAATTAGATAGATCACCCTTTCACTGTTGCAGTTCGTATGTGCTTTGAGGGACCAAGGTCTATTTGTCCCAATATCTACTTCAGTAGTATGCCGAGTTTGTGGACATACTGAACAGGTCCCACATGGGAAGTGACCCACAACTGGCGGTAATCCCCACAGTGTAGTTGATTCTGGGTTCTTCACTAGTTTAGGGCGGGTATGTACCAATTGGTCTTTCAAATTCGTACCCCTTTTAAAGGCAAAGAGGGGAGGAGGTAGAGAGCTACCCTCAATTTTGAGTACCCTCCAGTTCTTTAAGATGCTCTTCTTGAGTGCATTAGAGTAGTTACAAAACGTATTGACACAAGTAATCCTCTTGTTGTCTTCGATAGGGCCCTGTGTTCTCTTCTCAAGCAGAGCCTCTCTATGGTTGTTCCTAGCTCTTTTCATAGATGTCTTAATGATCTTCTTAGGGTACTGTCTCTCCTGGAGTTGTATGGACAAAAAGGAAGCATGTTCATTGTATTTGGACATTTCAGAGCAATTCCGCCGAATGCGGAGAAATTGTCCAAATGGAAGGTTCTCCCTAAGAGCTCTAGGATGGTGACTCTGGAAATGAAGGAGGGAGTTCCGTGCCATAGGCTTCCTATAGAGTTCAGTGCTGAGAGTGTCATTATTAGGGCTGATCCGTAGATCCAAAAAGGATATGCTTTCTCTTGAAAAATCACAGGTGAATTTTAGGAACCTGTTCATGTTGTTCAACCAGGTGTGAAAATCTCTGATTGTCTCGATCGAGCCCCTCCAGATGACAAAAATATCATCAATATAACGTTTCCAGGTCAAGATATGACCTAGAAACGGATTTGTGTCAGAAAGGATCTCCGTCTGCTCGATCTGGTGGACGTACAGATTCGCCAAGGATGGTGCGAAAATGCTCCCCATGGAAGTCCCAGAGACTTGTAAAAAGAGATCCTCCTCGAACTTAAAGAAGTTCTCTTTCATGGCTATGGTTGCACATGTCATGATGAAGTCCACTGGAGTAGGGCTCTGCAGGGAGACACCTTCAAGGAGCGTTCTTATAGTAGTTAGTGTCTCATCCTGTGGAATACATGTATACAATGACTCCACGTCAAAACTCACCAAAAAATCTTGGGTGACATCGAATGGCATCCCGTCCAGGATGCGTAGCAAGTCTTTCGTGTCTTCAACAAAAGAGGGCATGGTTTTTACAAGCGGTTTCAAGAAAAAATCTACAAAGGTAGAAAGGGGTTCAAGAACAGACCCTATCCCCGAAATTATGGGTCTACCAGGTGGAGGAAAAACCCCTTTATGTATTTTGGGTAATACATAAAAGTAGGGGATAATAGGGTATGCTGTGTAGAGGAACTGAGCCTCATGAGTGGTGATCCAGCCTTGCTCTAGGGCCTCATCTGTCAGGTTTTTTATGGTCACAAGAAGTCTCTTGGTGGGGTCCAGCTTGATGCGGCGATAGAAACTCGTGTTGTTCAGTTGTCTCCTACATTCTGATTGATATGCATCCGCATCCATAATGACTGTTGCACCCCCTTTGTCAGCAGACTTGATGACGATGGATCTGTCATCTGCTAGCGACCGGAGGGCAAAACGTTCGCTTTTGGATAAGTTGGAAAAGGAGCGGTTTTCATTTTGAAAAATGATTTCGGCATCTCTGAGGACAGCCCTCTCAAACGTTAGTACTTCCGGAGGGACCATATGAACAGGTGGAGTAAAAGTCGATTTAGGGCGTAGACCAGTATTGGACTCATCTTCTTGGTTGTCTTCTAGTGGTTTATCTTTGAAGAAAGCCCGTAATCTGACTTTTCTAAAGAAACCCGCGAGTTCTTGTCTTGTCTGAAAAGGGTCTCCCTTGTAAGTTGGAACATACCCAAGTCCTTTTTCAAGGACAGAGGTCTCATCTTTGTTGAGTACCCGTTTACTCAGATTCACAATCAAGCTGTCGTGTTGCTGGGACCTGCTACTGGAGGATCTTTCAGATTGCTCCGTGTCCGAGATGCCGGAGGACTCCAATGTACACTGGGCTGTGCTGATCTTCTCCTTCCTCTGGAACGACGTTGGCCCTGCCCTAAAAAAGGCTGTTGTTGATAGTTATCTTGATGAAAAGGGCCTTGGAAGCCAGGATGAGGAAAAAAGGGCTGTGGATAATTAAAGGGACCAGGAGGCCACCATTGTGGTTGTTGTGGACCCCCATAGAAATTGCCTCTTCTCGGACCCCGTTTGTTCCAATTACGCCCTCTTGATGAAGGATTGCCACCATGATCCGAGTCTGAGGAATCATTTTCACTCCCTGACGTTGAATAGTTTGAACCGGGTCGTCTCCCTTGTTGGTTAAACACCGGGGGAGTGTAAGAATCACTGGTGTAAGGATAGACCTTGGTCATGGAGAATTTAGCTAAATCCTTTTTAAATTTAACTATTTTGCTTGCCAGTATTGTGTCCCTAAACTCCTTAGTAGTTTTATCCGTCTCTTTGGACTGTTTATTGAAGCTTGACGTCACCAAAACTGATTTGATCTGGGACTCTAGGAGTTGGATCTCAACTAGGATGTTATCTGCTATTCTCTTGGCTGTTGTTATAATCAAGATGAGCCAATCACGCGTGCAGCGCCAAGCCACCAAAGACCAATCTTTCAGGAAACCTTTGTCATCTAAAAATAATCTTGGGGCATTAGTTACTATTAAGCCTGTGGGTGCACAGTCAGACCGTAAATACTCGGTCATGATCGCCCCATGGACTTGTGTACGTGCATGTGTTCGTTTGAGGAAAAGCACCTTATTCCAATCCTCATCTTTGCAAGTTGTGGTATTGGATGGTAAATCAATAATGCTAGGTGTTTGCAGAATGTCTAATGCTACTGCGTCATCAAACGAAAGACCTTGTCTCTCAGACATCGCAAAAAGTTGCTGTCAGTATTAAAGAGTAGATAATTCAGACAGAGGTGTTATTAGAACCCCAGAAAACAGGAAAAAAGGTAAAAGAAGAAACGACCATCAGCCAAACAATGCAGGAGAAGGGTGCGCTCTCAGAAGTAAACCAGCCAAAGAGCGTGTCGAATCCCAAAATTCAAGGATTCGAAAAAACAGACAGACCTACGGCGAATGCCGTTCTAACAGTAATAACACAAAAAAATGTAGGTGGAGGTCTAAGGGAAAAATCTTTTAAGTACAAAATTGTAGACCAGCAGGTTGTAATTTCCCTAAAGAACAATATCACAACACTGAGACAACCTGGGTCTGGGGCTGAGTAAAGAAAGTACACAAATTAGCCAAGGTGAACCCCAATATAAAAGTGACAACTCTATAAGAGAGCCTCTCCTGAAACAGGACCCATCAATCACTTAAGGTGGTTATTTGTTGTTATCATCTGGGTCTGCATGCTCCAACCTGCTGGACCAGTTCATAAAGCAGTGATCCGGTCGCTAGCATGGAAGAAGCACCAAAGGAGGATAGTCACCTGATCCCTCACGGGTATTGTCTGGGATGAAATCCTACCCAAGGAGCAAAACGGGAGATCCTAAAATCAGCAGTAAAAATAATAAAGTGAATTTAAAAATGGCTAAGGATGCTCAAAAATTCTTTATTGGTAGAGGATCCTTGTCAAGATTAAGAAGCAAAATGGCAATATGGCATAAATAATTTTGTCATTATGCTATTGTCCATAGCATGATCGGTCAACATGTTTCTGCCCACAAAAGATCAAAAAGTATCAGGGCTTTCGTCAGGACCTAGATTACTGCTGTGGTTAAATGTGAAAACGTGTCAACAAAATATTCAAAAGGGGGTGTGTGAATAAACTAATCCTACCGCACCGGTCAGGTCAGGAACAATCAAAACCGGATACCTGTGGAAGAAAGTGAAAAAATACAATGGCCGATTGTGTACAAACATAGTCAAGGGTCATTAGTCCCAAATGACCTAAATCATGCATATATTAATGCTGAATGGCATTCAATGTGGTAAATTGAATTGCACTTACCCATAACAAGTGGGCACTGCCCTCACCTCAACCTGGTCTCAACTCAGGGAAAGGGGCCCCGCTCTAAACATAAAAACAATAGGAGAGAAAACAGGTAACAACTGGCCATACCTGAAAAAAACTCTCCTCTTGAAGGCATGGTGTAAAACATGAGATACACCCAAACAGTGCAATGGATGGCAGAAAATGGTCAGTCAAAACGTTAGCAATAGGAAATAGAAAGTGCCTAGTGAAGACGGTTAGGTGTTTAATACCGTTCCCACTGTTAAGGTGTTGCTAGGCAAGTGGAAATACCACATGGAAAAGTATCCTCAAGAGGCAAGCCTCTTAACTGATTATACAGGTCCTTACAAGTAAAAGGTAAGACCAGACTTAAGTAATGTAAGTAGGACAAGTGATCTCTCTGCGTTATCAAGTGTGTGAGACCAACGGGACACTTAAGTCAATCAACTAGAGTGACAGGATACAAAACCCCCAGTACGTACGCACCAAAGTTACACATTTACAAAGTCCAAGCTCACCTGTCCGTCGGTACCCCGGGGCGGTCTATGAATCAAGACCGGAGGTATCTGCGGACGAGCGAGCACTGTCTATTTATCCCTCTTTCACTGTAGTCGATACAGGTGTGATGGGCCAGTTTAGGTGGCCACAGCAATGCCTGTTCTCCGAAGCAATGCACATGCGCAGAGAAAGGAACGCTAGTCTGTAGTCCCTCACCCACGATGCGCATGTGCAGTATCTGTAACCCACTCTATAGTGTGCACTGCCCGCTAACACTAGTATTGTGGATGTAATGTTACTATAAGTAATCGGATAGAAGATCAACTCAGAATGTACTTGCATCTTCAAAGCTGCGTGTTTCTCCGAAAAAAGCGCATACGCAGAGACAGGAACGCTAGGCTGCAGTCCCTTACTCGCGATGCGCATGTGTGGTATCTGTAACCCACTCAATATTGTGCCCTACCCACAGGCACTCATAGTATGGATGAAATGTTGCTAAGGGTGATCAAATAGCAAACGAGTCAATGGATCACATGAGAGTGTATTAGAATCACCCGCGATGGCACCTATTTAATAACAGTTTTACTCAAATAAGTATTGCTGCACACCTTGGATAATGGCTTGGAAAACAATGTAGTATTTTTTTGACAAGCAAATGCATTTCTCAATGATATAACATATCCATGCCACCTTTTTCTTTGGGGCTCATTATGATGGTGGGAGGATCGCCACCGCCGGGCCGGCGGTGGCGATCCTCCCGCCATCACAATGTGATTCACACACCGCCAAATTAGGATGGCGGTGGGAATCACATTGGTTCCGCTGCGGATGAAAAGTCAGTCCGCCAGGGTCCCGAAGGCGGTCCTTTTCCACCCGCCTTGTGGAACCCGGAACCAGGGCATCATTGCGGCGGTGCCGTGAAAGCACAGCCGTAATGATTAGGATGAGCCCTTCCGCCTGTCTTTTTGCGGTAGAAATCCCGCCACGAAAAGACAGGCGGAGACTGGCTTTGGCGCCCCGTTGCGGGCCCCCTCTGTGGTGGGGTGGTGGTGCACTGGGGTGGTACCCATGGTACCCCCCCATTTCCATGCACAAGGTGGCAGGCACCGAGTGGTGCCTGCCACGTTGTGCATGGAAATGCACATCATGGCATTTTCATATTATGGACGGTGCTGCACCCAGCAGCACCATCCGCAATGTGAAAAGGCCAAGATGCGCCCGCCAGTGTGGCGGGTGCATCATAATTGGGCTGGTGGGACCGCCGCACGTCTTGCGGGCGGTCCTATCACCGTTATGATGGCGGGTGGACTGATGTCTGCCCGCCATCATAATGAGCCCCTTTGTTTCTCCCTTTGCCCTTTCCCTGCAATCAGATTACAACATCTTTAAAAAGTGCTGTATTTCTACCTTAACTAAATTACATTCCCATGTGTCTGTTCCCATTCAACTGTTGGTCAATCTCTCCTCTCCGTTCTGCCTTTTGTTTCCAAAATACGTGAGTCACCTTGTCTCGTTAAATTCTGAAATTTTTATTCAAGGACAGAAAAAGAAAAACAAAAACACTCTATTTCTCTGACTCAATATGATAAGCTCATCCTTATAGGCCTTCATTTTGTCCTGGACCTGCCAACTGTCTGAGTTTTATTGGTCATTTAACTTATTCTGTACTCATTAGACGCAAGTACTTTTTTTTCTTTCAGCTCTTACTTTTATCCCTTTATGCGTCATGTTTCAAATGATATAGGGCCTATTCACAAATGTATTTTTGAGTAGGTAAAATAGGTCTTGCGTAGTACTCCTTTACCATTCTATTACCAGCTTTTGAAAACTGTCCTTAAACATCTAAACTAGATTACTCAGATACATTTAGTAAAAATAGAAATGACTGTCCTTTCCTTGCACTTTTGCTGTCAGAGAGTTTCTCATTCCTGGGCTGATTCAGTAAAGCATGTAGGAGTGTGTAAAAGACTACTCCCATTATAGCACTTTCCACACACACATGCTTACGTAGACCAGCACCTTCCCCCCACCCTGCATTGTTTGTACATCCCTGCACAGGTTTACCCTCCCCCTCTGCTTTACTTTATCTCCTTTTGACACCATCTTTTTCCTCTTTATGTGTACTGTCTCCCAAACTCCTTGCATTTCCACTCCCTTGCTGTCGTCTGCCACCTTAAATGTCAGTCTTGATCTTAGCCCACACTACCAAGAGATAAGGATATTTGAATATCTTTGGCTCACTTTGTGGAGCTTTCCTGTGGGAACTCACTTAAATTATGCGTAAATCTAACCATTTTTCTTTCATTTTCTGTAATGGTCATATATTGAGGAGCATATTTAGGAAATAATGGTGCAGTGCTACTCACCTTGCTGATCTGCATCACTTGTAAAGGGCAGGATTGTGCCACATTTAAGACATTTTAAGGCACATTTCTAACTATTCCTCCTGTGCTGGTGCACAATGGGCTGTCTAGTGCCAGGGACACCTTCCTGTACAAAATCAATCTCATTGCCCTCTTTGTATTCATGTGCAGAACGCAGCACAGATAGAAAGAGGAAATAACCAGGAGAAAGAAATATATTTCTCCTCATTATACCTCTCCTGTGATGGCATATCTTTTTGGCTCTTTCCCACGTTTACAATCTCTTGTAAATCTGTGAGTGCGTCAAAGAAACTTGGGAGTCGTGAGGAAACACCCACTCAACATCCATGCTGTCATTGAAGTTTTCAAGCTGGAAAATTGTTCTTTTTTTTTTTTGCATTGAAAAAAAAAGTTTTCTTTTTCAGAATGCAAGCACATGGATAGCGGTTTGCACTCCCTTGCGGGCCATCATCCTTGTGATTATAGCCAATCATGTGGACTCGCTAATTGCAACTTGTCTAATGAATATTATTTTGTCTGTTTGTTATGTGACCCCCTGGAGTTCCCTATTTTTTTTAACCGATCTATTAGCCACACATGCTATGTATTGCTTCATAAAATAAAACACTGGTCATAAAAAGTCAGTTCAGAATTTGCAACAACTTTTTGTAACAAGATTACAACTACATCTATCCCAAAGTAATTTACTTATTTTCATCTGGCCAGAACATTTCGATGTTGATGCGTGTTTAGCCTGAAAGGCCATGAACTCTTGAAAAACTGAAATTAACTAATATGAGTCCCAGGAGAAGAAATGCCACATTCACATTTTGCCCATGCTACTTCTATTGTGTAGTTAAAAAAATATCTCATTAATAGTTGGAGAAATAATCTTTCAGTAATATGGGCACCAGTGTTTAATTTGCGTCGATGCTGCAAATGGTGTTTTTCGAATGGTGTTTTTCGAAAAACACCATTTGCAGCATCATTAGACTTACAAGTTACATAATGCCACATCTTCAGTCATAAAAAGACTACTTCATGGTGTATCACCGAAACGTAGTGGGAACACATCAGGAAAAATGAAGCAATTTTAAAAAACTGTGACAAGAAGGGAAGGGATGTAAACATACCTTGAAGATGGTAAACAGGACTATAGGTGGGTAAGCCTAGTATTAAAAGATGCTCAGCAGAAAAACATTACATCACAAAAATTAGAAATTCTAAAGTTACAGCTATACCTTAAATTTAAATGTATGCATAACATTACATGTGTACTTGTAAAGTGCACGTTCACCCAAGGGTATCTTGGCGCTAAATAGCAGATGTTTATTAACCTTCACATTATTATAACTAGTGAACCTCCATAAACCCTTTTTCATCTTGCTAATCACACACCTATAACTATAACTCACTACTCTACCATGCACTATGTTCTCATAAAAGATGTGATTTGGATGTCGTAAGTCTTGCAATAAATGCTATGATTTCATGTGGTTTAAGTGATTTAATATGAAGGAGTATAAGCTGTATATGGAGAAGGAGTGAGCTGTAGTTATAGTTGTGTGGTTAACGAGCCGAAAGCAGTCTGTATAGAGGTGCGCTAGTAATAATAATGGGAAGGTTGTGCATACATTTTAATTTGAGGCATTGCTGTAACTTTAGAATTATTAATGTTTGTGTAGCTTATAGTTTGTTTGATTTGAAAGACGAAATAAAGTTATAGTAACTTAAAGGTGGTGTGTAAATTATAATTTTTAGGTATAACTATAACTTTAGAATTTCTATTGTTTGTGTTATGTTATGTTATGTTAAATCCTTTTATAGCGCGCAATAGCTACTCCGAAGAGTGTCCCAGCGCGGATCCAAGAGGATTTTCTGACTTAGAAGCCAGCAATTACGGAACAGATGAGTTTTTAATACTTTCTTAAATGCTAGCGGGTCCTGAGTATTGCGCAGAAAAAATGGGAGGGCATTCCAAGCCTGAGAAGCCTTGACAACAAGAGAGCAGCCACCCAGTTTGTGACGGGAGAAATGAGGCACCCTCGCCAACAAAAGGGCAGAAGATCGCAATTGTCTAAGCGGGACATAGAAAGAGAACCGTTTCTGTAAATAAGTGGGCCCATGATTGTACAGTGCACGGTGAGCAATCACAAGCGATTTGAATTTGACCCTCTCCGCCACAGGCAGCCAGTGAAGGGCGCAGAGATGAACACGCACACTACTCCTCCTAGCAATTCCCAAAAGCAGCCTGGTGGCCGCGTTCTGGATCACCTGAAGTCTGTTTGTGTGGTTAAAGTTTGATTCATGTAGAAAGAATAAATAATGTTTTCCTAACTATAACTATGTTGTAACCTTCGTTTTTTTCATAATTAAAAAAAGAAAAAGGTGTTTCAAATTGTACAATGCAGTGTTGTTGGGTGGTGTGTTGTTATCTGGAATGTCGTACAGTACAGGGGAGAAGGGTGTCATACAGTGTAATGTTGTAGGGTGTAGTGTCGTACAGTGGAGTGGAGTGAAATGGGGTACAGTGCAGTGACATAGAGAACAGTAAAGTGGAGTGTCATGGATGTAGTGGTGTCTCAAAGAGAACAGTGGGATGAAGTGCAGTACCATGGAGTGGCGTAATGTAGAGTCGAATAAAGTGTCATAAATTGGAGTGACGCCTCGTAGAGCAGTGGGGTGATGTGTCGTAAAGTCTTGATAGAGTAGAGTACCGGGTTGTACAGTAGAGTGTACATGGATAGAGCGAAGTAGAGTCTCTTACAGTGCCATGCAGTGTAGTATAGTTTTGTGGGTTGAAGTTGCTTAGAGTGAAGGAGAGTGTGATGGAGCTGTGTAGAGTGGAATGTGGAACAGTGGCGTAGAGTGGGGTAAAGAATTGTATAGTCGAGTAGAATGTAGTGGAGTCAAGTGGAGTCACGTAGGATAGAGTGGAGTAAAGTACCATAGAGAAGAGTGCTATTTTTTAGAGTACAGTGGAGTGGAGAAGAGTAGAGTGGCCTGGCAAAGCATACATTGGAGTAAATTGTCATGGAGTGGAGTGGTGCGTCATACAGTGGCGTTGTCTGGAGTGTCACAGAGTCTTGGAAACTGTCAGAGAGTGCAATTGAGTGAAGTGCTACAGGGTGGACTGTAGTGTTGTACAGTTGAGTGGCGTGGAGTAGAGTAGAGTGCGGTAGTGTGGTAGAATTGAGCAGAATACAGTGGAGTAGAGTTGAGTGCCTTACAGTAAAGTAGGGTGCAGTGGTGTAGAGTGGACTTGTGGAGTACAGTAGAGTAGAGAGGAGCAGTGTGTCAAGTCAAGTGCAGTAAAGTGGGGTGGAGTGGCACAGAGGGAGTTGCATAAAGAGTCATATAGTGGAGTAGGTTAAACTAGAGTGCTGTATATGCGCATAGATTACAGTACACTGTTGTAGAGTGGAGTATTGTGTGGTAGAGTGGAAGGGCATAGAGTGTTGTTAAGTGGAGTACAGTGTTGTTGAGCAGAGTGATATGGAGTAGACTGGTGTACAGTGGAAGAGTGGACCAGAGTGGAGGAGTGTGTCATAGAGTAGAGTGGAGGAAAGTAGGATGTAGTGGCATAGAGGGAGTTGCGTATTGTGTCCTAGAGTGGAGTAGAGTGTGGCAGAGTGGCATACAGTAGAGTAGAGCATTGTACAGTACTAAAGAATGGAGTAGTGTGTTGTACAGTGGAGTATGGGGACATATTGTGCAGCAGAGTATTGTACAGTGGAATACAGTATAGTAGAGTGTTGTAGATTAGAGCTGTATACAGTAGAGTGCCATAGAATGGAGCATAGTGGCATAGCATAGAGTGCAGTAAAGTGTCACAGAGTGAAGTGACGTGTCTTACAGTGAAGCGGTGTGTTTCAGAGTGTTGGAAACTGTTGGAGAGCACAGTATAGTGGAGTGGCATAGAGTGCAGTACAGTGTTGTACAGTGGACTAATGTACAGTACACTAAGTGTGTTAGAGTGGAGTGGCATAGAGGGTCATCAAGTCGAGTGGCATAGAGTGGCGTTGAGTGAAGTGATGTGGAGTGGAGAAGTGGAGTAGAGTAGAGTAGACTAGATCACTGTGTCATACAGTAGAGTGGCGTAAATTAGGACGGATTGGTGTAGAGAGTGTTGTATAGAGTGTAGTAGAGTGGAGTAGAGTGTCATACAGTGGCATAGAATGTACTAGAGTGTTGTACAGTGACATTGACTGAAGTATAGTGTTCAGGATTCAATGATGTAATTTGAGATGTCATCATTGATAGTATAAATTATGTCATAGAACATGTCATAAGTGATGCAATATGGGTGGTTATAAGCAGTGCATGCGGCGGGCAAGTTATATTTGACTCTGCTGGTGAATGTCTGTATTTTCTTTAGTTCAAAACATCAATGTTGGCACTGGCATATTCACCTACCTATAATATTACTTTATTTGAATTTCTAAGGGTTTTGTTTAAACAAAAAATATATTTTTATCACACCTAACTAACCTTTGTTTTTTTCATTGGCTTTCTAGTTTAGACATAAGCCAACCCTTCACCGCAAACAACCTTTGCACAGCAGGGGTGGGCCACAGTACCTGGCCGTGACAAACCCCCCGCAGGGCCTTGTGTTTTTTTAAAGGGGGGGTGGGTCCAAGTGGCCATCCTCTCTTGAGCCTATCCGCTAGGACATTTTTTTTCAAGCAGAGAGGGGTCACATGACCCCCCTCGCTGAGCCTCGTTAGGGCCTAGGGACCCCATCCCTATGGGCCTTATGTTTTTTAAAGGGGAGGGGAATCATATGGACTCCCTCCCTGAGCCCTTAAAAGGCCCTGGAGATCCCCATCCCCAAGGGCTGTGTGTTTTAAGGGGATAGGGGACAAATAACACCCCTCTCCAAGCCTTTAAAAGGCCCAGGGAGCATATCCCTCAGACCCATGTCTCTTTTAAGGGGGAGGGTGCCACGTGGCCAGCCTCCCTGATCCTCATTAGGCCCTGGTGACCCCATCCACCAGCAAGGCCCCAATGTATTTTCAGGGGGAGGGGTGCTAAGTGGCCCCATTCCTGAGCCTTATTAGGCTCTGTTGACCCCATCCCCAAGATCTTTTTTTAAGGTGTTTATAGGCCCCGGAGAGCCCACCCCCAGGGCCAAAACTCATAAAAAAGGGAAGGGGGATCACATGCCCCCCTCCTCGAGTCTCTTCGGGCCCTGGGGACCCAATCCCCAATTGCCTTTACTCTTTTTAAAGGAGACGTGGATGTGTAGCCCCCCTCATGAGCATTGTGAGGCCTTGTTAAGCCCTTGGGACCCCATCCCACAGGGCCACGCCTTAAAATAAAGGGGAGGGGGACACTCTCTCCCCAAGCTGTTACTTGCCCCGGGGACCCTACCCCTGGGGCTAACTTTATGAAAGGTGGGTGCCCTGGTGCCTACCCAGGGCACTGACCATGCACTTGTTGAGGGCCAAGTGGAGCCCCTGTGGCCTCAGCGGGTTCCCCACATGCAGTGGAGCCAGCATTGCTCCCACCTGCAGGAAGCAGATAACTATGCTGCTGCCTTCGGGCAGGAGGAATATTTTGATCTGTTTGGCAGAGAAACAGATCAAAACTCTGCTCCCATCTAGAAGGAGCATTTTTAAACCTTCCCTTTGTCGGGAGAAGACTCCCGCTAAGTGGGAGCAGACACAGGTTTCCCTGTCCGCGCCAGTGCGTGCAGGGAAACAGCTATGGCCCGGTGGTAGGTTCTCTGGGACATAGCTAGTGAGCCGGCACCGGGCAATGTGGGCCCTGGGGCCGTAAATGGCTCAGGAAGGGGGCTACATGGACCCTCTCCCTTTTAATTGATTTAGTGACCCCAGTGGTGTGCTGGGACCTGTGAAGACTCAGGGAGTGGGCCACATTGCCCCCCTCATCTTTTTGGGAAATATCAGTCCTGAGGGTGGGCTCCCTGGGGTCTTTGATGGCTTGGGAAGGGGGACCATGCGGCCCAAGCTTCATATTAAATAATGTTGGTCCAGGAGTGGGCTCCCTAGGGCCCGTGATAGCTCGGGGGCATGCAGCCACCTCCCATTATTCAATAACTTTGACACCAGGGTGAGCTCCCTGGGGCCTGTGATGGCTAGGGGAAGCAGGCCACAGGCCCCCTCCTATTGATAAAATAAAGTGGGCTCGGCTGCAATTTTTTGTTTTAGGTATTGCCATTTTTCTTTTACTTTGGCCCCGGAAAAATTCCCTCTTGGTCCCCACCATAAGGCCTAGGTAGCCCTACCCTGTTCCCTTATGTTTTTTCTGTATAACTTCAGGACAGGAGACTAAGTCCCTGTATCCTGTAATGGCTGCCAGCAACATTTTTCTCGTTTTGCTGGCCACCAGTCAGAGCGCTTGCTCCTGGAGGAGTCTGACTCATGTGAGAATGAATTGGCCCAAGGGGAAAAAAGCTCGCTGGCCCAATCAGAGTGTTCTATTTTTAAAATTGGGTTTGAAACAAATTGTCCAGATATCTATTTTTTTACCCTTAATTTCTCAAAAAAAATACTCAACAGATGTAATCCAAATAACAAATGCACAATCTGCGTACAAAGATCTAGCTTTCTGCAGAATTGGGTGTAATTCCATTCAGCAGTTTTTGCTGTAGCTATTCTGAAAGAAGTCCATTGAAATGCAAGGGGATTTTGCATTTTGGGACCCCCTTTTACTCAGCCTCTGAAATTTTCTATGCACAAACTCATTAAAAAGTAGCACCGTTTTGGAAAGTTGGATAGATCATTTTAGAAAAATCTAAAGGTTTTGGTTAACTCCAAAAGAAGAAGCCTGGAGGGATCGCAAGTATGGCTTATAATAAATAGCTGGCACAGAAACATTTTTTTAGCTGTACACACAGTTTCACAGTGTGAAATGACAACAAATGCCTGATGATGTGCTCGTCAAAGCAAATAACATTAAACCATTTTACTTAACTTCCACAGGTAGTGGAGTAATGGAGGTGCAGGGTGGAGGTGGTGAAAAGGTGAGGAGGAAGCAATTAGAGGGGATTTGGATGGGGAACGTGGCACACAAGAGAAAGCAAGAAAGGATATGCATCCTCATGGAGTGCTTGATAAAAAATAGAAAAGTACTTCACTACATGTGAGCAGGTGCAGAACACAAGTCAGCAAATCAAAAAGATGGTGTAGAGATACTGCTTCAGGGGAGGGATACACTCAAGAAGAGACGGTAAGCCATTGAATAAGAAGCAAGCAATTGAGAATGACAATATAGCTAACCAATTAAAACCAATGAGCAAGATTTCAGCCCATTGTAAGTATTTGGTGTTGTCCAGAAGAGGTCTTTTGCAACCAGACAGCTAAAAGCTGTTTTGTAGGCGATACCTATAAAACTCAAACACATGGCGAGAGTAATGAAAATACTGTCTCCAGCAGGTATTTTTTACTGTATATAGACAGTAAGGATTTCACAATGAAATTACATAAAAATGAATTGGAGGTTTTCACAACGGGAAATAAAAAACTGTGCTTCTGGCAGTTCTATCTGGTGACAAATACAAAAAGAACAATTGATGGACAGAATGCAGACCAATGTCATACATTCACCCCAGTACAGAGATCAGGGCCTAAATCCATAGTTTTTTTTAATCTCCATTCCATCCCAGTTTGAACCCAGCCATATGCAAATCAGTCTTGACACTGCACCCAATAGGAACAGTCCAGCCCGAACTGCCAGTACAGGTATTTCCTGGACTGGAACCAAGCATACCAGGACTGGTTTCAGGGTTTCACCCATCATCAGCCAGGATAGCTTGCCTCCAGTGGCATGGAGGGGTTAAGTTTGTTCCTGTGATGGATTAGGGTTATAATTTTAGTTGTGAATGGATAAGGGGTAGTTTAAAGGGTAGCACAAGTTGTTAGGCATGAATTAGATGCAGGACATGAGAGTAAGTTTTGTTTTTAAATTTAGTTTTTAAATGTGTTTCACGCTGTTTAGTTGGTGGGGTGACAGTGAGGGTGGTTAAGGGAGGTGACTTTTTGTTGGGTCATGGGTTATTATTCTCTTGTTTCTTCAGGTACTGGGTAGGTTATGTTTCAGAGTGGTTGGCTAAGCGCATCGTTCTAATTCTAATTTTTTACAGCGATCCCTGATGAAGAACCAGATAGGTTCGAAATGCATTGGGTGATATCGAAAGTCCTATAGTGAAATATGATTGATTGCACACGCTCATGTTAAAGCTTGGATTGGCAACAGAAAGCGTTTTGAAAATGCATGAATAAACTATTCAGTGTTATCTATCTGTCTCCGGATTGATTCTACATAAACACAGAGACCACAATAACTAATATGACAAGTCGATTGGTTTAATATGGATTACTTGGTTCACAGTGAAGACTTGGTGTACATGGAAAACTTTCTCTTTAAAGCAGTGCAGCAGCTGGGGCCGCTAAAAGCGGCACCTCTTTTCAATATCATGGAGAGCATGTGACCCACATCTGGGCATACCCGTCCCACTCAGGGTGACAAATGCAAAAAGAACAATTGATTAACAGAATGCAGAACAATGTCATACATTCACCCCAGTACAGAGATCCAGGCCTTAATCCATCGTTTTTTTGCTCCCCATGCCATTCCAGTTTGAACCCAGCCGTATGCAAATCAGTCTTGACCCTGCGCCCGAACTGCCAGGCCAGGTCCTCCCTGGACTGGAACCAAGCATGGGAGGACCTGGGCTGTTCCCATGAGGCACAGGGTTAAGACTGATTTGCATATGGCTGGGTCTAAACTGGTGTGGCATGGGGAGCAAAAGTACAATGGATTGAACCCAGATCTATTGACTTGGGGAGAATGTATGATTTGCTCTGCATCCCGTCCATCATCTCTGTGTCTTTTGCTTTCTTGCCCCAAGTGAGCCCAGACGTGGGTCCCTGGCTCACTGTGCCACTGGATTCAAGCTAGCATGGCTGATGAGGGGTGATGACCCGAAACCGGTCCCAGAATGCTTGTTTCCGGACCAGGGAGGACCTGGCTTGGCAGTTTGGTCTGGTCAGTTCCTATGAGGCACAGGGTCAAGACTGATTTGCATATGGCTGGGTCTAAACTGGGATGGCGTGGTGAGCAAAAGAACAATGAATTTAACCCTGATTATTGACTGGGGGAGAAAATTTGCTTTGCTTTCCATTCCGTTGATCATCTGTGTGTCTTTTGCCAGTTCTATCTGGTCTCATAAGCCTCAAAAAGACACGAACGAAGCACACCATGTAATACAGCTTGAAAACAGTGACATAAATTGAATTCCAAATTAGAGACAATCTTAGGACAATGCAGATTTTAAGAAAAGCAGCCTAAGTTACTTTGCAAGAACATTAATGAGGAACAAGAACCTAACGCGATTTGAATCAAGAATTCAATACTTGCCCCATCATATATGTGTACAAAAACATACCCATTTTGCATTCACGAACACAAAGCAAAAAGAACTAAGTAGATGTTCATATATATCCTATACATCATCACTATCAGAAAATGGATTGAACAACTGTTTAGCAGTTACCATGCAACAGTGCAGAGCTCTGCTCCAGACAATAACCAATTAACCCAAGCATTTTTAATTTAGAGAACATACACAGCAGCATGCTGCTCTGGGCACCCAAGAGCACCTTAGGGGCACTGTTAGGCATCCCAGACATCATCATGCTTTCGAGAGACAATTGCTTTTGCATAAAACTCTGCAATCAACACAGATGTTCTCCTATGGGATCCGGTATTGATTGTGTTCCATGTTTAGGGCTTGGCGGGGTCGAATGCAGCACTGAGCCTTGATCCTTCCCATTTGTACATTGAAGTAGATGAAACAGTATAAAAAAACCTTCTTTCATTAAATTCTGACACGGCTCCTCCCAAAAGGTGCACCGTTCTTTGAAACCACTGGGATTTGCACTCCTCCGTCAAAGTCACATTAAGCAAGAACAACCTCTCTTTCCTCAGTGCTATTCTGTATCCCCTCAAAGCTTGGATGATCATGGAGTTCACTGACAATAAACATTGGTGGGTGTGAAGGAGTTTGGTGCTGACTCTGCTAACCCGAGGCTACATATACTGATGGGTACTTCTCTCTGCAGTTAGTTAAGCACTGGAGCCCTGCTCAATTGTTATTAACACGAACACCTTGAGGACTAGATAACAATTAGCACGAATACAATATTGCCATGTGAATTAACTGCTCCCTAATTTGAAGCTCATGAAGAGCCTGAAAAATAACACCCACAATAAAAAAGGGGATTACATTTACAAGATGAGGTTTTGTAATTATAAAGTAATAAAGTAAAGGGTTGCGTTTTTAGTGATGATGTGCCACAAGGGAGGCTTTGCTTTTGTATGCTGGTTAAGCAGAGGCAGAAAGGAGGCTGGGATGAGGAGGGAACCAGAGACAACCAACTGTGCTTATTCTCAGCAGAACACATTGATGGTTGTTGGAGCTGATTGTCTTTTGCATGGTATTCTCCCAGATTCTTGCCTTTTTGCTGAACCCATTTTTCCTGGCCATAAGACTATGCACTTTTCTCCCGCTAACTAGTGGTAAAGTGCATGTGCTCTGCTCTCTAAAAATGTTAAATTGGCATACCCCTAATTGGAACATTTAATTTACTTGAAAGTCCCTATTATATGGTACCAGATGTACTTTGGCAAGTAAATTAAATGCTACTAGTAGGCTGCACCACTCATTGTGCCACCCACTAAAGTAGCAAATGTAAAACATGTCTCCAGGCCTGCCACTGAAGTCTGGGTGTGAAGTTTAAAACTGCCATTTCAACCTGGCAAAATAAACCTCTTGTCTAGTAGATACCTTCCATTTTAATACCTATAAGAAGGGCCAAATTTAGTGCTGGTGGCACCCAGTGCAACAATGTTTGTTATCGCTCCCAATGACTTCCTTCTCCATGCATTCCCTCACTACCACCCTTTAACAGCACCCCTCAAGTCTTCATAACCACACTCTCTGAGGTGCATTTCATTTGTTTTGTAGTGCCAGTCATACCATTGCAAGATGTCAGAGTACTTTACATCACACGCATTAAACATAGACAATGAATCATGTGTGTGTAAGTCTATGGGAAAATTTACAGAAGACAGAGGACTAAAAGGTGTAGGAGTCATGTGCCATCCATACTGGTAGGCAGTATAGTTGAAGAGTGCTTGGTCTGGAGAAGCACAAACTCAGAAATGAAAAGGTGCCACAGTGGTTGGCTATACTAATAAGAATTGATTTCTATCTAAATTAATCCTTTTTGCGACATTAAGATAATGGGAAAAAAAATCATAGTGCTCTAATCTATACCTTGCAGTTTGCATGCAGCTCATAGGTGACATTTAATAGTTCACTGTGCTATACTAGGATTCTAACCTATAAACTGAAAGTAATAAACATATGTGTCTGACAAAAGTGGTAACCCACTAAACAATTTACATATGTACTTCTCTGATCTGCATGGTACATGTTTTTTGCAGCAGGCTATTTAACCATCTGTGCTACTTTGAATCAAAAGTTCCACTAGACAAAACTCTCCTCTCTCTCCAGCAGCTCCATTATTCACCGTAGTGATCTTGACGTTTTTTTGCCTTATAATTGCTGGAGGCGAGGAACCGCTGCTCCAGGTGCTTTTAAATCCATAATATATTTGAAAACAAGGCGCCTCCTGAAGTCAGCGCCCGGTGCGGTGGCACCGGTTGCACCTCCCTAGAGCTGGCTCTGCCCATTAGTCACCCCTGAGGTAGGTCCTAAATGCCCATAAAAGCAGGGTGCAAGGTATTACAAAAGTACGGCATGTTAATTTAATGTTTTACATGTCCTGGCGGTGAAAACTCTCCAAAATCCTTTGTCACTGTGGCATGGCTCGATCTCTGATAGGGAAACATTGGGGTACACTATTACAACTTATAGTGCTTAATTTTAGTTTTGGAGAAGCTAGAAAATTGATTCAAAGACACATTTTAACAGTAGTTTAAAATCTGACTGAAGGGTGAAGTTGAATTTTATATTACTATTTTGAAATTACAGTTTTAGAAAAGTTGTAATTTCCCTATCTAAAGCCAAAAGGGGCCTTTCAGAATTCAGTGTTACATGACCACTGATAGCTCGAGTCTCTCATAACCTGGGTCTAAATGGTCCATACCACTTTTTGCCAGACCAGCAAAGTCCTACACAAATTATTCCAAATCTGGACATTTTTACTGCAGTCTGATATTATCTGAATAGCACCATCTGTTGCACATATCTCACATTCAGAACTACATTACTTTAGGAGATTCTGTTACTCTATTACCCTTTATTTTCAGCGTCATCAAGTGATATAAATGTATTTCTTAGTATTTTGAATGCTAGTGGCTGCGAGGGAGTTGTTCTCTGGTGCTGTTTATGAAGCCTGTGGTATCTCCGGCTATCACATTTTATATGACAACTAACAAAACAAATTTTAAAGACAACTGAGTCAGACCATCATATTGATTTTCGGGAATATATGTCCCAGGGGGATTCTGCAATTGCAAAGGGCTCATCACCTCTTTCCACCTTGAAAGAGTGGTAATGAGTTACACTGGGGCAGGAAGACGGGACCCAAAGTGCAAGATTGGCTGCGCAGTTTAGCCTATTGCAATGTTAACGCGGAGAATTATGCTTGCATCACACCACCTACGTCCCGACCCAAGGATATATGGGGCCCATTTCGGAGATATGTGGAAGCAACTAAGCAGGCCTCAAACACTCAGTCAGAAAATGATATTGTGCCTGAGGAAATGGGGTGATTCCATCGTCTATCAACGCCTACGTTGCGGTCAACCATGAGTGGTGTTGTGTTACTGCATGCCTCTGTTGGCGGTGGGTGGGGGGATAGGAGTCCGGCGCATCGGGGACACGAACTGGGGGTGGGCTAGTGGTGGGGCAGTTTTTGGTAAGATACCTATTGTCACGATATGCCATTGTACTAGATGTGCCAATTGACACCTGAAACTGTACTATCAGGATAGACATGTACAAATTGCACGGTGGTTTTTTATGATATGTGGACATGGTGCCTTGTGGTATTTTAGTGTTATTTTTAGCACGAAATGCATTCTTGTTTCTAAAATGCACTCAAGGATCCATTTAATGCTAAAATATAGCACTAAATTTCAGATTTGCATTTCACATATTTACTCATAATTTTGTGTAACTTCTCCTAAATTTCACATAAATATGCAAAAGCAATTTATACAAATTTGGCACACACATAGAACACCATTTCTCTGTTAGTAGTTTGCAAACCTGAATCAGGGCTCTCAAATGCAGCCTCTGCCGAATTCAGATGTGGTCTCACGGAATTCATAAACTAAAACTGGGATTAGAAATCAAAACTGAAAAATTACTGAACTTCACAAGCTATAGTTAGCTCCCCAGTTCATAACTCACACAGCTGCCGTGCTCCAAGGGCCAGATGTAGGACCCTTCCAATTAGCAAGTTGCAAATTGCATAGTTTTGCGACTCGCAATTTGCAACTCACACATTGGAATTTACAACAGTGTCTTAGACACTGTTTGTGTTTCCTAATGGGGCTGCAATTTGCCTGCCTCATTAATATTCATGAGGCAGGTGTAATTTGCAACCCCATTGGGAATGGCTAGCACTCACAGGGATGGTGGCCTGCTGGGGTCAGCAGACCACCATGGCTGTAACTGCTTTTTCAATAACTCAGTTTTTTAGGTCTCCCCTAGCGTCGCAGCGCATGAGCTGCTCGCTCTGTGAGATCTATTGTCGTCAGGTTACTTTCGGAAGTGGAGTCGAACCTCCGCCCATGCTTTTCATTGGCGCACTTCACACTTTATGCTAAACGCTCGCTTTTGATTTGAAGTGAGTCTTTTTGGTGACCGCCATGTCTCCTTTAGGGCCCGCTCACCCAGACTGGATCGTTTCTTTAATGTGCACCCTCCAAGCGGGCGCGTGCCCCTCATTCCCTTCCCTCCCTCCCTGAGTGTGCAGTAACGTGGCGGTAGAGCCTGGCTTCACGCACAGTAAGATCACGGAGGGGGCGACACTCGTAGTTGTGTCGCTCCTGCTCGGACTCTTGGTGCTAGCGCGCTGCTGGTGTTGGTGACCGCTGGTGGGAGAAAGACGCAGAGAGCGGAGGAGGTGACCGGCGCGAGCGGCACAGAGAGTAAGCATCATGCTCAGGGCAAAGTGGTAGCAAAACAACTGCCGCCTCACACATCACTCGCAGGACGCAGGCTTTAGCAATGGCAGCTGCTTTTTTGTATTTGCAGCGTGCCATGCTTGCTTTCACTTTAACAATGGTGGCCGCACCCACACAGCACTTATAGTGAAAGCGTGTATGGAGAGCTGCAGATACAAACAAGTGGCCGCCATTGCCGAATCCAGTGTCCCGACAGCTTAACAGACGGGGAGCGCAAAACAGAACATAGGCTTCGGCAATGGCGGGTGGTTGTTACAGTGCTGTTGAGGAGTCGATCAGCTTTTTGCCAGTAGAGTGGAGCACATGGAAATGGAGCCTGGAGTGGACCCGTCTCAAAGTCGGCTTTCAATAGTATGCCTGAGATGCGGCACACTTAAATCCTTGCACAAGAGCACACCATGTATTGATCCCTAGTGCACAACAGGGTCACACAAGAGTACAGGCTGTCCCAACACTGGTGCATAACAGGGTCACACGAGTGTGAGTCTGTGCCCATCATGCCAACATGCGTCTATGTCCCATGTTTCTGCATCTCCCATATGCCCATTGACCCTTACCTGTAGCGCCTTGAGCGGGGCCTGGAAGTCATGACTGGAGGACGCAAGGACAAAACTGAGCTCGGAGGATCACCCTGTGCGAACATCTGGGCTGCAGAGAGGCCCAACTCTACCTAGTGCAGCAAGTCGCAGGGAGCACTATATGAGAAAACTCAGCTCACTCGTAAAAAGCACCCTATCACTCAGCCCTGGGCTTGCCCCTTCTGCCTTTCCCACTCCATTTAAACTGTGCGCTCCTGCTATCTCGCCAATTCCCAACCCATATGTTTTTATCTTTTCATCTCCTTTTTACCACAGAATTCTTCCTCCCTCGGTCTCCACCACCCTGTTTGCTGCTAAACCCACCCCAGCGACCTGTCCCACACTCCTCCGCTGCAGCCTGCACACTTCTCTTCCATTTCTGGGTCCTGTGCCCCGCTTCACCCCTCTGATTGCAGCCTGTGCCTTCTTTCTATGCTGACTGTTCCCCACCCCCTTTTCAGCAGCCTGCAGCACTCTCTCTCCACTTCTGTCTCTGCAGATTGTACCCCCGTTGTACTCTTCCTGTGCCACCCGCACCCTCTTTTTTGCACCCTGCACCACTTTCGGCCCTTTCTCCATCTGCAGCCTGTATCCCCCTCTCCTCTTTATCTGCAGCCTGTACTCCTGTCTACTTTCCCTCTCCAGTTTGAATTTCTAGAAACGCTGGAAACCTATGCGTGCAATGCCAATCACATTGCACATGAACAGCACAGGAGGGTGAGGTATGGGCTACAGGACGAGGCGGTCAGGCAAGGGAGGATACTTTTACTCCTCAATCCTCTACCCCAGCATTCCAATCTCTGGACAGCCCAGTACTGATGGTGTGTTAAATAACCCCAACTTCCTTTTGCATAATTAATATGAAATATTGGCAATATCACGCAAAATTATACTGCGCATAAATCTGGCATTTTGTACTAGATTATTGTGTGAAATGCATCCTCGTGTCAATTTTGGATTCGAGGATGCTCCTTTGTGTTACACAAAACACGGCGAACAAGAGGCGCCTTTTTTCTTATACGCATTGTTCCAGTGCCCCGGCAACAGGATTTTTAACACAATGACCATCAATTTATGTTAAGTCGAGTAATGGCATAATTTTGCATAAAACGAAATGTCACAAGTTCTAGGAATTACACCAGCATATTTGAGATCCCACCAAGGTCTGTATATTACTCCGATCTTCCCCTCCCTCCAATCTTATACCATAACCTCTCATTCCCCCACCATTTAGTCTCATATGGTGACCACCGACTCTCTCACTCAGCAGTCTTATGTTTTGACCTTTGGTTCCCTCACCTTCCAGGCTCGTATTAAAATCTCAGGCTTGGGGCGTGGCTTCGGAGCCTTTGAAGATGGCCGCTACTCCCGGGAGCTCCGGCGAGCCGTGAGGGAACGCGACCTCTGCCGGCAGCATTTCTTCATTCTGACAATCGGAACTGCAACTCTCCAGAATGATACCTTTATTTTTTCATAGGGTGAGGCTGGACAGTTTATTTTAATGTTTTTTCTGTTACCTCACCGTCACGGCCGCCATTTTGTTTTTTCAACGATTCTTTGCTCCCTGCTTGCGGTTGTGTGACGGCGCTGATCCATTTTTGGCTGCCTTTTTCGCTAGCAATATGTTCTTTCGTCCTTTTTAAAGCAGCATCTATATTACTTGATTGATGGTGTGCCTGCAGTTACTGTTCAACAATATTTCTTCGTTTTTGCTGGGCTATTTTCCTCCAATTTTGACTCTGCTTTCTTTTGAAGGACTCTCAGTATATTTTTTCTCAGAGCATCATGCCTCGCGGCAGTTGTAATGCCGCCCGTTCCTCCACTGAGGGCAGTTTAGAGGTTTTTAATCCTTTTGATGTTTTACAAGAACATACTGATGATAATACCAAAGACTATGTTGGCGCCAAATCTATTACTCCGTCTACTCCTCGCTCAAGTGCTAAACAAAATACCAAGATACCCTCTGCGTCACCGTCTACTTCTGGCAAAAGGGTGAAGGCGAACCCACCTTCTCCCACTAGTTCATCGTCCCCGATCTCTATGGAACTCCTTCTTGATGAAATTCGTGCCCTTAAACCACATATGGAGGAAACGAATGCCAGACTTCAGAATCTGGAAGCTAACTGGTCTCTCACTGAGAAGAGAGTTGGAGACCTGGAATTACGTATTTATTCCGTTCAAAATATCGCGGCTCAGGTTCCTCTCATATCTCAGGAGGTGGCTCAGCTTAAACAACAAGTTGAAATGTTAGAAAATCGTAATAGGCGTAATAATCTGCGCATTTATGGCTTATCTGAAGGTCTTGAAGGGGCCAATCCAATCTCATTTTTCAAAACTTTTTTTACCAACTCTTTTGGGTCTTCCAGAAAGTCCCTCATTAAATATTCAAAGGGCACATCGTTTAGGTCCCTTAGCTCGTTCTCCTTCATCATCATCTACCAAACCGAAAGGAGTCATCTTATACTTTCTGGAGTACACAGATCTACTCAGAGTCCTGCAGGCTGCCAAACAACGCGGAAAAATTACTTGGAATGGTTCTGCTCTTTTCTTCGCCCAGGATTATGCAAAGCCAACTGCTGATCGCCGAAAGAAATTCCTAGACATGAGACCTGCACTACGCAGTTTAAATGCACGCAATGGTTTATTTCATCCATGCCTTTTTAAAGTAACTTATAACAACAAAACTACCAGTTATGAAGACCCTGCGCTGCTCCAGCAATTCCTGGACAGTTGCAGAACGGAATCTATGGAAGTGCCTCAGTCATGATGGACCTTTTCATTTTAGCGGTATCTGTTTGCCTCACCATTAATGTTATTTAATTCTCCCCTCTTGTATTTTGTATCGTAATGTTGTGTTAACGTGTTCCCCCTTTTCTTCTCCTTCTCAGGTAGCGATTTTGTGGTTCCTCATCGTTCCTTGTTCTCCTCAGCTTGCCTAGCGGATGTCCCTTCCTTCATCGTCGCTGTAGAGTCCCCCGTTGTAGTGTCCCATCTTCCTCATGTGGCTTCACCAACCCCGTTCTTCACTATTTTTGGTGGTATGTCTATTTGTTCTTCTTTGTTTTTATTATTCTTGTCTGTCGTTTTATGCCTTTGTTTTTTGCAATAATTGTTTTTTCTCCTCTTTCTCCTTTACTTTTTACTTTCTTCGCTTTTATCTCTGGTCATATCTCTCCTCCAGTTGTTTTTCCTCTTGTTTATATTTGATCCTCAATCCTTTCGCTTCATGCCTTTCTACTTTTAATCTATCTACTCCAAGTCTTTCTCTTATTTCATATTTTTTCTCTTTATTTCTTACCTACTCCTCTAGATGCAATAACATTTTTTCTCCAATTTTTACAAGATGCTTTGTATTTTATCATTATGTATATATTTGACTTCCACATAATTCCTTTGGTATAATTTGTATTTTTAAATGTCGTTAAATATACTTACATGGGATGTTAAAGGATTGGGTTCTCCCATTAAACGGCAACGTGTGTTATCCCATTTAGCAAGCTTGAAGGGGGATATTGTGTTATTACAGGAGATTCATATAAAAGAGGTTGAAGTTACCAAGCTACGTCGTAATTGGGTGGGTCATGTTTTTGCATCGCCTGGTTCAGGGAAGCGTAATGGTGTTGCTATTCTTTGTCATAAACGCTTAAATATCAAAGTTATACACCAAGCCAATGACTCTGATGGTAGATGGGTGAGTGCATCTCTGTTAATTGATAACATTCCTATAACTATTTTCAATGTGTATGCTCCTACCACTCAGGACAAACTATTTTGGCCACAGATGCTCACCTCATTGATGCAATCCTCTGATGACTATCTCATTTTGGGAGGGGACTGTAACACAATTGTAGACCCCCTTATTGATCGTCACTCCAATTGTCATTTCTCTCCTTCTCTGATGCACACTCAATTTACCTCTACTATTTCCCAACGGTCTATTGTTGATTCCTGAAGACTCTGCCATCCTACACTTAGGGAATACACATACTACTCACCAGCCCATTCCTCCCAATCCCGGATTGACTACATTTTTATTTCTAAAGCCTTGATTCAACATATTACCCATTCTGAAATAGGTTCTATTTTAATCTCTGATCACGCTCCAGTTTCCTTGCACCTAGACTTACTTCCACCTGTAAAAGGCACTAGGAGATGGCGGTTTAACAGCTCTCTTTTATTAGATCCCAAATTTACCCCGGCTTTTCTTGAGTTATCTTCCTTGTTTTTTACCGAAAATGAATCCCCTATGATTTCTCCTCAAGTGTTATGGGACACTTTTAAAGCTGCCTCTAGGGATTTCATTATTTCTTTTGTCTCTCATAAAAGGCGTGTTGCTTCCCAGTCTTTACAATCGATTAACCTACAAATCAAACAATTGGAGCATTCCTATTACTTGACTAAATCCCCCTCTGATTTGGACAAGCTTCTCAAGGCTAAATTTTCATTTAATAAAGCTTCTACTGAAACTGCGAATTTATGTTTACTTAAATCCAGTGCCAAATATTATACTGCTCAGAATAAAGCTGGCAATCTTCTTGCCAAATACCTTAAAGTTAAGAGAGAGCGCACAAGAATTGAATCTATTGTCTCCTCATCTAACGTCACACTCCATAAAGATGAGGATATTCTGAAGGAATTTACAAATTTTTATCAAAAGCTTTATACTCCGGAATCCCCTCCCTTGTCAACTGATATAGATCAATATTTATCCTCTATTCCCTCACCTTCTTTTCCAGACGTTGACTTTGCTCCCTTGGAAGCTGATATAAGTCTTAAAGACATTCAGGATTCCATTCAAGTGCTTAAAAAAGGCAAAGCTCCTGGGCCAGATGGTTTTACAATCGAATTCTACCTACATTTTTCCAAGATGCTTGTTCCTAAGCTTCATCAACTGTTCTCCTTCTTTATATCTTCCAAAAAATCTGAAGGCTCCTTTCAGGAAGCCTTAATTTGCCTCCTTCCTAAAGAGAATAAAGATCATACCCTATGTAAGAATTACAGACCCATTTCTCTAATTAATCTGGATTACAAAATCTTTGCAAAAATTCTGGCGCTCCGTCTTGATAAAATTTTACCTCAATTTATTGGTAGGGAGCAATGTGGTTTCGTCAAGGGTCGTCACCTTTCTGACAATACTCGACTCTTTTTTAACGTATTAAGTAAATCTCATTCCTACCCGCACTCTTTAGCTGCTATTGCGCTGGACACCGAAAAGGCTTTCGATAGGTTTAATTGGCAGTTTATGTTTGCAGTTCTTGCTTGGTTTGGTTTTGGTCCGAAATTCCTTGCGTACATCTCTTTATTATACTCCTTTCCTAGATCCTTTATATTAGCTAATGGCCTTGTCTCTTCTTCATTTCCCCTATTTAGAGGTGTCCGACAAGGTTGTCCCCTTTCTCCTCTTCTTTTTATTTTAGCATTAGAACCTTTTCTGACAAAGCTCCGAGAAAATAACAGTATCACCGGCTTTCCATATGGGGATAAGTATTTGAAACTTTCGGCCTATGCAGATGACATACTTTTATTAATTTCTAATCCTAAAACTTCTATTCCATCCTTTTTATCTGAAGTTGCTGAGTTTGCAAAGGTGTCAGGTTATAAGCTAAATGTGGACAAGTGTGAAATCCTTCCGCTAAATAAATTCTGTTTCCACGCAGATTTTTTGACCTCATCTTTTCACTGGAGCCCGACTCAGATTAAATACTTGGGTTTGTGGTTTAAACCCTCTATTAAAGAAACTGTCGCGCTTAATCTTAAAAATTTATTAACAACTCTAAAGGACTCTACAGCTCGGTGGCATCCCTTGTTTTTATCCTGGTGGGGTAGATTAGATTCTATTAAAATGATGTTAGTTCCGATAATTTTGTTCTATTTGTCTAATCTTCCAATTAATATACCTAAATCCTCCTATAAAAATATTTACTCCATCTTATCCAAATTCCTATGGCATCATAAAAAACCTAGGATGTCTTTTGCCAGACTCAAATGCCCTAAGCAGTTAGGTGGAGTTAATTTTCCGGATTTTGCGACGTATCATACCTCATTTTTTCTCCAGCATTCTGTTTCCCTTTTATCTGATCATAAATCTGATACCCTTTCTCAGCCTTTGTGGGTAGATATTGAGTCCTCTTTCTTTCACCCTTTCACCTTTGAAGAATTTATATCATTGTCCCACATTCCTAAGGGCTTTTCCCTTCCCATTCCTAAAAATTCTCGGAAAATGTTTTCCCCTCTTTTTGTGGACGGTTCTGATGATCGCTCACGTTTCTTACGTTCCCCCCTATGGTATAATCCTCTTATTAAATTAAAAAATAGGACGCTTTTTTGGAAGGACTGGAGAGATCTTGGTCTTAATTGGACTCACCAACTTTTTCATGAAGGCACTTGTGTCTCCTTCAGTACTCTTCAGTCTCGTTTTTCTTTACCAGTTTCCTTTGAACCGAAATATAATCTCGTGCGTGTGGCTGCACAGAGTAGCTACGATTCCCTTTCCTCATCTATCACTCACACTCACCCTTCTCCTCTTCCTCTCCCTTGTTTACTTGCTTCTTCCTCTGCTTCCCAAATCTATAGAAAATTGAGAGAAGTTCCTGCTACTCAGGGTAAATCCAAAGTAGAATCTGATTGGGAGTCAGACTTAGAGGACTCTTTCTCTCCTACCGTGTGGCAGAAAATTTGGATCAAAATAAGGAAGTCGTCTCGAGCAGCTAATACAACCCAGACGTTATTCTTTATCTATAATAGGCTTTTAATCACTCCTGCTAAATTGAGCGCGATTGACCCTTCTGTGCCTTCCACCTGTTGGACGTGTTCAGCTCCACTAGCAGACCTTAAACATATGTTATTTACATGCCCAGTAATTTACAAATTCTGGAATGACGTGTGGCGGCAGATCAATAAAATCTTTTCAACACACTTCCCCTTTACTCTTTCACATATTTTCTTAGGTAGTCTCTCTGACATATGGTCTTTCTCCACTACAGACACTTCCATTATTGACTTGCTTATAGCTGTGGCGTTTCAACAAATCACTAAGGCTTGGAAGGATGCCTCAAGTGTTTCTTTTCGGGCTTGGTGGTATGGGGTTTGTTACCACCATAGATTAGACAGGGCCTATGTATATCCCATTACCCTTGCTATTAAACGCGATATATTATGGGTACCAATCACGAACTTTTTAAATGAAGCTGCACGTTCTCTACCATTACACAATCCTCGTATGGAAGAAGTTCCCAATCCTCCTTGAACATATTTTTGTTGCATTTAAGCATCTATACATATAAAATGTTTATATTTCTAAATATTTCATGCGTTATGACTGGAGAAGTCTTTCTATACCCGATTGTACTTTTATACCTCCTATGCATGCGTTTTATACAGCAATAATAATTATGCTTTTTGCATTGCTATTTTGTTTTAATATTTGACAGTCACTTTTTCCTTTTTGTTCCCTTCCCTTATTTCTTCCTTTCCTCCCCTCCTGTAGGACAATATCCTTTTTGTAACTGAATTTAGCCATGATGTTTTATTACAATTCTGTTATATTTGAATCTCAATAAACTTTTCTTTCAAACTCAAAAAAAAATCTCAGGCTTCCCCTCACTGTCTCATGTTGTGACTTCTGACCCCTCCATCTAGGGTGACCAGACGTCCTGGATTCCCCCGGACAGTCCCGGTTCTCAGAGCACTGTCCGAGCCGACACTTGTTAATTGTAAATACATTTCCCGGTTTTTGGGACAAAGGTCAAGTCTTCCTGCGCAACAGAATTTATGGATATGCTCTCCTTTCAGGCGCCTCTAAAGTCTAACACAATTTATTTGTTCTACCGGTCATGCCCAGGAGTAGGTCGCTGTCTGCTCCCAGCAGAGAGACAGAGCGGGGAGGAGGGGGACAGGGGCACAAGGTGGAGGTCCTGCGATTGCTAAGGCTATGTAGACATTGTGCTTGTGTATACACACATTTACAAGATTTACAGGTCAAACTAGCTAGTTAGGTAACACACAAACACACACACACACTTTGTATTACATTTTTTTCAAGCTATGCAATCAAGCATTTGCAATACAATAGGTCTCGCATTAGCGAGACTTTGAGCTACTGGCATTGTAAATGACAAACCTTTTATCTATGTGTTGGTTTTTGAAAACATATAAATAAAAGGCATTGTCATTTACAATGCCAATAGCTTAAAATTTCGCAAATGCGAGACCTATTGCATTGCAAATGCTTGTTTTTTAATGCAGGCCATTTTCCTTAAAGGAAAACGGGATGCATTTAAAAAAGGAAAATGAAAAGTTAGTGTTTTACTTTTTAAGAGTAGGCTGTGGTCTACTTGGGGACTCCTTTCCGTTTGCGAGTGGGTTACCACCCATTTCAAATGGGTGGTAAACTGCCAGTGTTCGACAAAACTGAAAGGTTTCGTAGAAGTGAAGGAAGTAATGGCGCTCTTGCGTGTGCGTGCTGGATTGGTAAGTTGAGAGATGTGGACGGTGCTGACAGGTCAGGGGAACAAACCCCGAGAAAAACAACCCCTGCAAATATGTGGGTCGGAACCCACACAGAAAAATATAACCAAGTTCCTGTGCACACGAATTCGAGTAAAGGTTACAGGTGTACCCAATGACATGGCTGGCTATATTGTATTCTGTATTGATCTGGATGATAATACTATAAAAGACATTTACTCATCACACACCTGATGTGGATCTCCTTAATTTCCGAAACAAGAATATTTCGTGATCTTCGTTTAATTTTTCATTGGGTACACCTGTAACCTTTACTCCAATTCGTGTGCACAGGAACTTGGTTATAAACTGCAAGTGTTTTTATAGCCGCAAAACAATCTTCCATTGAAGTGAGAGTCGCTATTAGGAAGGGGCACCCTTGGGACGGCCCTTCCTAATAGAGAGTCGCAAACCCTATTTTGCTAGTCGTTAATAGGTTACCAACTCGCACAATAGGGTTTGTAAATAGGGCAGATCTATTTTGTGGTAGAAAATGGTCTAATTTCCTGGTTGCGACTGCAAAAAACAGTCGCACATCTAGCACCAAATGCAATAGCAAAGATCTCAACCTATTCTGCAGACTAGGAGACAGTTGATGGCCTCCTGGAAAATAAAGGTTGTCATCAGGTGGCGTCACGTTGTGCATTCTCCCCACAGGTGAATTATTACTCTCTATAGCGCACAGACTCTGTGAGCACCCCTAGCTTTTCATTCCCTGAAATGAACTCAGCGCAACTGGGTTTAGAATATTACTCCCCTGGCCCGGCGAGTCCTCAGCAGTAAGTCATACCTCCTGGCATGTTTCCCCACAGTGGTTGCCACTGCATGTGATCTTTGTCCAAGCGTATCAGGGGTTCTTTACAAAGCCTGGTGGTCTTAGGGCCTGGTCTAAGAGTGGCCCTGAATAAGAGAAGGCTGGCCTCTTGTTTTAAATGTTGATTCATTGTGCCCCCCCCCCCCACCCCAATACATCTAGTGATACTAGCCCCTGACTCCTCCGGGCACCTAGTTATTTTGCATTATGACCTTATATTTTTACTACCAGTGTGTGGTTTCTCTTGGTGACCTATCATAATGTATAGATCGTCATTTATCAAAGCATATTGTGAAAGGGCTGTGTACTCGTCTGGTTATAATTACGAGAACTTTTTTTCACAGTTTATTTTAATTTTCACTATTCACATCATTTTTTGTACACGGGTCAGTTTTTACTTGTCACTGGACCACACTTTATTTATTGTTTAATTGCCAGTACACGTGCTACTCTCAAGGCCGCTGATTGAGGACTTTTGTACAATTTTAGCAATTTGAGGTTCCGCGACATAAAATGGTCACTCTAATATGGCCGCAATGAATTCGGGTCTAGGACAAATATTAGTAATGAATACTGTTGTTAACTTTATGCCATTCTGTTATTCCAAGATCCGCCTGGTGTCCATCATATATTTAATTCATTTATACATGATACTGTTCGTAAGACACCAGATCGTATTTAATGATGTATTTCAAGATTCATTGGCATGTATAACATATTTCAAGATGGCGGCTGCCATTTGGGCGAAGCTTACCTGTATTGTTAGTACTATGTTTATTGTTGTTTACTTACTGTGCGGTCGACATTTTTATAAGATTGCGACTGATTCACAGCTTCTTACGGGTGAGCAAGGCGTAGCTGCTGAAACGTGTAGCGTAGAAGCAAAATAAACTTCCTGAACAGGTAACTTTCAACTGGGACCTGAGAGTGATTATTTCACGTGTCGAAGCAAAGTTTGGATATATAAATATATATATATACATTTATTTTTTTTACAGAAAAAAACTCAGGTTACAGGAACGGTATAATTAGGCTGACATTTCTCTTGTACAAAACCTGTGAAATTCAGGCATTATAGTTAGCCGAGCTAATTATCACTTGTGTCCCCGCAATGCACTGTTGATGACATCACATATTACATCACTCATGACATGGTCTGTGACATCACTGATGACATCTCAAATGGCATCACTGATGACACTACTGATGACATCATCTAGTGACAGGTAGTGTTTCTAAAAAGTTTAAGAATGTTTTATATATATATATATATATATATATATATATATATATATATATATATTCACGCCAAGGCATATTGAAGAATGAGTGGGTGTATGAGTGTCTGTAAGGATAATTTAGTGGGTGCATGACTGATTGCATAAGTGAGTGAGGTTTTGTAGTAGTGAAATGTCATCCTAACTATAACGTTCCTGTAACCTGTGTTTTTTTCCATGAATTTCAAATTTTTTTTTAAATGCTTATTCCTAACTATAATATCCCTGAAACCTTTGGATTTTTCAGTGAATTTCAAAGTTTTTTTTGACTAGCAGTCACATTTGCAGAGTGGTGGAGAAAAGGGGCTGGGCCTCCAACCAGCTCTCAGTAATTCCGCTGCATAGGACTTACAGGAATTAAAAAAGAGGGCTTCTTGGCCCCCAACGTCCCGCTGGAGTAAAGTCGACTTCATCCCCCATCCAGTAGTGTGACAGGAGGTGTGTTTGCAGAGCAGTGGAGAAAGGGGGCGTGGCCTCCAAAGACCTCTCAGCAATCCCACTGTTACTGGAGGTAACAAGAGGGGTAAGTGGCCCCAAGCACGTACTTATGGACAAATTACCCCTCCAGTAAGTCCCACACAGTAGGATTGCTGAATTCTGATAGCAGGCCACTTTCCCTTTCTCCACCAGTCGGCAAACACACCTCCTGGCGCGCTCTTGGTTGGGGGTTGGGGGATAAAGTCCCATTGTCTCTTGAGGGTCCCTGGGGGCCAACTAGCCCTACTGTTACCTCTAGTAAGCCCCACACAGCTTGATTGCTGAGAGGTAGCCGGAGGCACCGCCCCTTTCTCCACCACTCTGCAGACAAGCCTTCATGCACGCTGCTGCTTGGGGGATGAAGTCTACTCTACTCCTGAGGCTCTCAGGAGGGAAGAGGACCTCATCATCCCACCAGCAGTGCGCCGAGAGGCTCGTCTGAAGAGTTGAGGAAAAGGGATGTGGCCTCTGACCACCTTGCAGCAATGCCACTGTGTGGGGCTTACTGGCGGTAACAGGTGGGCTAGTTGGCCCCTAAGAACCCTCAGCAGTGTAGCAGACTTCATCCCCCAATAAAGAGTGCACCATGAGGCACATCTGCAGAATAGTGGAAAAAGGGGACGGTGCCTTCTGTAAATTGCCGGCTTCCAATTTTTTCATTTTATTGTAGGAAGAGGGGTTGTGTGGCCCCCATATCCTTTACTCTTTTAGGCCCCTGGGACCCTACCCCTTGGGGCCTGACCCATTTTTTTTTTATTTGTCATAAAACAGGACGAGAGCCGTGTGACCACCCTCCCATGGCTAATTTCTACCCCGGGCACCCCACCCCCCATGGCTGGGCTTTTGTGAATGTATTTCTTTTCAAAGGGGAGGGTAGCTGTGCAGGCCCCACCTCTCCAGGCTGATTTCAGCCCCAGGGACCCCATCCCCAGGGCCCAGCCATTTTCTAAACTTATTATTGATTTATTTTTTTAAGGAAGGGGGACTGCAGGGCCCCCCTTCCCTGGACCAGTTTTGGCCCCGGGACCCCATCACCCGGGCCTTCCTTGTATTTTTTTGTTTATGGTTTCCACACGCCCCCCCAAGGCCAATTTCAGCCCTGGGGACACCATCCCCCATGTATAATAATAAAAATGGGTTGGGGGCCTGTGTGGCCCCCCTAACCGGGGAAATATTGCCCAGGGACCCCATCCACTGGGGCATTTCCACGTGGTTGGTAAACATGTGGGAGCCTCAAGGCCCTGGCTGTCCCTGCCAGCTCCCCGCCTCCTGTGGGAACCAGCATTGCTTTTGGGCAGATGGAGCTACAAACATGCAGCTCCCTCTGCCAAAATGCAATTCTGCTTTGCTTCATGAAACCAAGAACATTTTCAATGTATTGCTTCGATGAAGTGAAGCAGAATTTCTGTGGCATGGCAGGAGCAGTGCTCTCGCCATGCCATTGCACACTGCAATGTCCCGGGGGTGGACACTCCAGGACATTGTTGGAGCCGTCTCTGGGGGGTGACAATCCCCATTGCCATTTACAGCTCCAGGAGGGGGGCCGCGTGGCCCCCTCCAATTTGCAAAGTAGCCTCAGGGAGGTAATGGTCCCTGTGGCAGTGTCGGGGGGCTTGAGCCCCCCCTCACATTGTTTTGAGCATAGCCCCGAGAGGTGGTGGTCCCTGTGGCTGCGTGGGGGCAGGAGCCCCCCATGCCAAATTATGTAAATAGCCCCAGGGAGGTGGCTGTCCCCGGAGTCTGTGGGGAGGAAGCGTGTCCCCCGCATTTTACAAAGATAGCCCCAGGAGGTGGCGGTCCCCTGAGGCTGCGGGGCCTGCGCAGCCCCCACATCTCACTTTTACATTGCCCCCGGGACCTGGCCCATCCCGGGGCTTAAAAGAAACAATGCGCGGGCCTTGTTGAAAAAAAATTCAGCCGTATTCCTGGATCCAACGCAAATCCTGCTAAAAGTTTTTAAAAACATGCTTTTTTGGGCCCTGGGGGTCCCCCTGAGCAGGCCAAAGGGACCAGGGTGTTTCTACTCTGATACCTTTCCTTGTTTTCACATGTTTTTTTACTTTTTTTCTTGTGATTCGGTTCAACCAAGGCACAAGATGGCTGCCTACACTTCCTGATTTGAAGTGTTAGCAGCCAATCAGATTGCAGACAAGAGATCGGGAGGGGGTCGCAGGTCCTCCGCATCCCTACTTGTATATCTGAGAAATGTAAAAATTTCTCAAGAACTTCTAAACAGATTTACACCACTTAACAAAAAGAGTGTTTTCTGAACCAAGAGCTACATTTTTGCCAAATGTGGTGTAATTGCGTTAAGCAGTTCGGGCTGTAGCTGTGTCTAAAGATTTCTACGGAAATGAATTGGAGAAAACGTGTTTTGGGACCCCTCTTTTTCTCAGCTCCCGCTTCACGAATCATCCCAAAATGTTCAGCGCAGCAGCTGACCTGACCACCACATTAGTTTTTAAAAATTTGTGAAGATTCATCAAACAAGATATTGACAAATCAAAAAACACTTTTCCTATGGAAACTAGGTACTAATGATAACTACCTATAGTTAGTCGCCAGTAGGTAGTTATAGTTAGGAGCTAGTTTTCATAAGAAAATACTTTTGAATTGCCTATAACTTTGGCGTTGTGTGACCAATCTACATGAAATTTTCCCAAAACGTGCCAAAGTAGGTTCTGTGTGTCATGGAAAGTTTGGGAGTGATTCGCGCAGTGGGGACCAAGAAATAGGAGCAAGAAACGAGGGGGTGTTTGTAATGTTCATTCCCATAGGATTACGCTGTCGAACCTACACCCCTAACCAATGGATGAAATTTCACTAAATGTGGCCCGAAGGTAGGTATTGTTACACAGATTGTGCTTTTTTTTGATTTGGTGCAAATCCTTTCAGCAGTTATTGAGAAATTTAAGTTGAAAATTATAGTGATATCTCTGGTCCCAAATCCTGCGCAAAAAAAAAAGTGCTTGGCAGGGAAATGCACCACTCTGATTGGCTGCCAATACTTAAACCAGGAAGTGTTGGCAGCTATCTTGGGACTCAGTTTCACTGAGTACCCCAAAATAAGTGAACATAAAGAAAAGGGGGCAGGGTAGGAATACCCTGAGCCCCAAGTCATGGTCTTGGGGTCCCCCTGGGATCCTGCCAAGGCATTAGAGCATTTTTTTCTTGGTTTTAAATTGCAGTGAAATCGTGATATTTGCAGATTTGCGGCAAAAAATAACAAAAAAATTAAACGTAGGATCTCGCGCTTGCTTTTAAATAAACAAACGGGGGCCTGGTACCGGGGAATATAACAAATTTAGGAAGAGGGCACATGGGGCCTCCCTCCCCTTGCTATCCAATGCCCCAGGGACCGCCACCTCCCCAGGGTTACTTCCAATTATGTGGGGGCCCTCGTAGAACCCCCTGCCACAGGCACCGCCACCTCCACGGGGCAAATTAAAACAATATAGGGGGCTCGCAAACCTCCTCGCCCCGGGGACCGCCAGAATCCCGGGGCTAATTTCAAAATTATGGTGGGCCTTATGGACCACCCTGCCCTGTGGACCACCACCTCTCTGGGGTACACTTTTCTTAAAGCAATGCGGGGAAGGCCGTAGGGCCTACCCTACTGCCCCGGGAACTGTCACCTCCCCAGGGCACATACTTTATTTTTAAAAAACAATGTGGAGGAGTTCCTATGGCCTCGCCCGCAGTTCGTGGGATGCCATCTTCCCTGGGCTAATTCACACAAATGCGTGGAGGGGTCACCTGGCCTCCCTGCAGCCCCAGGGACTGCTACCACCCTGGGGCTGTATCAAATAATAATGTGTGGGGTGCTCTGGCCCACGAAATGAACCTGCCACCCTTTTGTACTCTTTTTGTTTAATTTTGCAAAGCTGTACAGCATCACTGTAAGAACTGGGGCTGCTGGTTAAGGGGGGTGAAACACTACTCAAGCAGGAACTACAATCCTTGTCAGGGTGAGGTTACAAGCAAACCCTAAATTAACCTGTTCATAACCCTGTGGTAGCTTGGCACAGAGCAGTCAGGCTTAACTTAGATGCAAGGTGTATAGCATTTGTGCAACACTTCAAACAGTAACAAAGTGAAAATACCACACAAAAAGGATCTCAAATCATATTAGAAAACTAAAAGTAGATTTTAATAAATAAACCATGAACAAAATTACAAAAATCCTGTCAGTTGAACCGTAGACATGCAGGTTTAAAGATTTACGTGAGAATAGTGCCAAAAAGCACAAAGCGCCAACTCTCGTCTTCTGGCCACACCAGACAGGGACAAAGTCGCAAGTTCTGGCCGACTGAGGTAAAGCTCAGCCTGGCTAAAGGGACCTACTTTGGGCCTGCTAAACAAGAATACTTTAAATCCTGGTTGCCATACGTTGTGTGGTCCCAAGTCAAAGATGCATCGGGCAGCTTAAGTTTTGGGCAGCTGCAAGGCTGTGATGAGAGATCCTGCATCATCATTGAGGTGGCCATGGATGAAGGGGCTTGTGATGTGAAGTTTGGTGTTGTGGGTGTATCACGCACCGGCTGGTTTCAAATAAGCTGCTGGGGCTGCTATGCGCAGTAGTGCATCGTTGTCAAGGCTGCTGCCAATGAGGGGTTTGTCAAGCAAGCACCTGCATCAAAGATGCGTCATGCAGTTGTGGTTCTGATGAGGCTGCAGGCTGAAAGGGCAATGTGAGTCCTCTCAGCAGAGGAGATGCATCGGTTCTGCTCAGGTTTGCACTGTCCCGCAGAGGAGATGCTTTGATTCTGCTGGATTCACTGATAGTCTGGCAGAGTTTCTTCAGTGTCACTTCCAAGGGTCCAGGAGTGGGGTGACACGACCTGGCAGGGCAGGGCTCACAGTTGTAGTGTCCAGGTGCTGGTTACAAGAGACTAGCTCTGGGACTGTTTCTGGTCCTCCTGGGTACAGGTTGCAGGTTCCAGTCCTTCTCACCCAAGCAAGATGGTAGAAGGGCAGTGGGTCAGCACATCAGGGCAGCAGTCCTTCAGGGGAGCCAGCCAACAGAATGCAGGAACTTTCAGCAGCACTGAAGTACTTCTTCCATGCAGAGTCTTTCACAGGTCCACAAGTGTACTGAAGAGTTGGTGTCTGAGGTCCAATATTTCTACCTGGTGCCTCCTCTAAAGTGGGAAAAACTTCTAGAGGATTCCCTTTGAAGTGCTCATGTTTCCTGCTTCCCCTGCCCTGGATCCAGTCTTACTACAAGGGGTATGCAAGTCTGTGTGTGAGGGCTGGACACAGCCTATTCAGGTGTAAGTGGGGCTGTGACTAGTTTCGCCCTCCCATCCTGGCAATGATTACCCATCCAGGCCCTTCTAAGCTGTCTATTGTGTGTGGTTGTCTAGGAGGAAAACACAAAGACCGACTGCCAATTACTCCTAGTTATGTGACGCAGAGACAGGCTACAAGCACTAAAATGCCAACTTTCTAAAAGTGGCATTTTCAAAATTGTAATTCGAAATCCGACTTTACCACATAAGGGTATTTTTCATCAAAATTCCAAAGACATCAAACTTGTGCTTTCCCACTGCAATTTCAAAGATATCCTTATGAAATGTAATAAGGTAGCTCCAATGTTATCCTATGGGAGAGGTAGGCCTTGCAATAGTAATTTAAGAGTTTTTGCTATGAGGACATGTAAAACTTAAAAGTACATGTCCTACTTTGAAGATATTGCACCCCACTCTGTGGGCTATTTGCCATCTACCATAAGGGTGACTTATATGTATTAAAAGGCAAGGTTTGGGCCTGGCAAAAGATTTATTTTGCCAGGTCAAAATGGCAGCTTAAAACTGCACACACAGACAACAATGGCAGGCATGAGCTGGGTATGCAAGGTTACTTAAATGGGTGGCACAACAATTTCTGCAGGCCCACTAGTAGTGTTTAATTTACAGGCACTGTATATAGGCAGTAACACTTTACTGGGACTTATGAGTAAATCAACCATGCCAATTGGGGATAAACCAATGTTACCATTTTTTAAGGAGTGACCTCACGTGACAGTATCATCATTACGCGCCTTCAGTTGTGGCGTTCTCTACTTTCCAGACACGTATGCCTAGGAGCTCTTGTCTGCAACCGGATTTGTTTTCTGGTGTTTCCGCCGCTTTGAGCATTGGCCTGTGGTGAGGATTTGTCTTCTAGCACAGCGACTCCGAGAAGCAAATATGCTCCAGCGACGTTAAGGAAGATGGGTTGATACACGACCCGACAAAAGTCTTTCTTTTGATAGTTAGACCTGCGGCACCTCCGATTTCGCTTGTGAGCAGTTTATCCAAGAGCTACAGTGGGTTGCGTTTTATTAATGAGATGTAGGGCTGCCTTTTCCTTCATCCATGTCCTGATGAGGCCCAAACCATTGGGCCGAAATGTGTAGACTTTACAGAATGGAGGAGTCTGACTGATTATTACTGCACAGATTAGAATTGGATACACACACTTGGAATGTGTCAATGGCCGAATTGTTCCCTCCAGCGTGTATCGAACTACCTCTAATGCAGATTGCTTAAGAATTGTTTTCTTTGTTATGCAGCTGATTCAGATAATGAACGGGTAGAAAGGAATAATAGATGTGCATTATTTATTTTTGAGAATGCTTTGCTGTTTAAAATGTGTTTCTAAGATAAATAATTTTCCATACTCTATGGTTTGGAGCTGGCCTGTGAATTTTCAACAGTGTTAATATAAATATAGGTGGGGTCTAAGTCACCCTAAAGTAGGGAGTGTTTCGTTTTTTCTCAAATTTGTTCCCCTACATCAATTTGTTGTTTTTACACATGTTTTAAGGAGTGAGCACACATGGTGATAAAGTGCACAGTGTCTTAAGGCCAACAAAAACGAGTGCAGAAAAATATGGAGGTGTAAGTCAAAAGGTTTGGGAGAAAAACACCCTAATGGTAACAAGTCTAACAGTCACTAAAAAGCATTTGGAAAGCCAATAGGGCCCAAATGCAAGATGCTATTGACCATTCCAGTGTTTGGTCTAACAGGCCTTTTTGCTGTTCTGTATTATACTCCATTTTCCATACTTTGCGAATTGCTGTTTGGGCATGCTAGACATCAAAGTGCGGTAAGACTCTTTTGTACTTATGATCTTAGTGCTAATTCTATGACAGGTGCACACTTCCAGGACAGGTTGTAATTAGTCATTAGTTAATTGCCCATGTATGTTTTTTTTATTAACAGTTTTGCACATTTTTTAATACAACATACAGTCAGAGCAGCGCTCATGCATCATTTGGAAAAATAAATAAAGATGATTGCAAATAGCACGATGCCCAACATTAACAGGAAAGACAGATGTGTATATTATGGTGAGCACATCGAATCATGAGTCAATATCCCTAGAAAGGGCGGAGCAGCGCTGGTAAGTCACACCACCGGGTGACTTGCAAATGATTTATGCATAGTGCAGTTCAAACCCAACTGGGGACATAGGGTACAACAAAATGAGGACAACATAAGCCAAGGAAGGGAAAGGGGAAGCCGCTTGAGACCTGCTGCCGCATCTAATGTAGCCAGGGGGCGAAAGCTGTCAGAGACTAGTGGTAATGAAGTTCTGGACCTGAGGGGCTATGTCAGCATGGGTGTCAGCACTACTCATCACTCGCGCCAGCTGGGGGCATACCCTGATTCCCGTCCCCAGGTAACATGTTTGGGTCCCCTGTGTGAGTGATCATTTCCTGGAGCTTGGAAACCATTGTGTCCCACTGAAGCACTAGGGGGAATTTACGTAGGTCCTCTCTATGCAGCGCCCCTCCCTCCAATCTAGCCCAATTAAGCAGGGATCGGCGCCATCCCATGTATGGTTTGTTGAAGCCAAAATTGCCTGTCCCGCACTATTCCCCGCAAAAAGCAAGAATATTAGGGAGCATGGATTATTCTATATGGTGTAATAGAGTAATTTTGGAAATGCCACACAAAAGCAACACACAATTACTAGAATTATGCTATATTACGCTGGCTATGCAGCTATTTCACCCGCTCCTAAACAGGATCTGCACTAGTGGTGGGCCAGACATTAATTTTGAACGAGTGATGGTACCCTATTTTAGAGTTTCTCCATAAATCAACTTTTACAAGTATCGCTCCATTTCCTGTTGCTGTTCTGAGTTTGGCCACTCCCAAAGACAAACTCATTACGTGCCATAATCCAGAGTCCTGCAGCAGTGTTCTCTATGTGATCTTCTGGCTTCTGTCCACAAAGAAAAATCTCTGACATTATTGACAGAGTGGGATTATTCACTGGCTCCCTTCTGAAATGGAAACACTCTGATCAATTACTGTCCCTACTAGCTCTAGGGTAAACAGGCCTTGCTAAGGAGCATGACGCTGTTATGCCACTCTTCTCATTACCAATGTGTCATTGATAATCATGCTTGGGGAAAATAAAAGTGATGTGATCCTTGGACAGCATATGGCATCTGTCATCTCTTTCTCTCACAAGAAAATTAAACCATGGAGATTAATCACTAAGAACAACTTGGAAATTGCAATGGACAACCTCTGTCGTAGCAACTGGCACTCCATTAGTAGCCAAAAACTTTAATAAGAAGCCCACCAAGTCGTTTACAACTATAGTCCCTTCTGAAAACGTCTCCTTGTAGCATAGGACCCCGTCAGCAGGATTCTTCTCAGATGTGCTAAAACAGCTCAAACACCACTACAAGCAATTTGAGCTGACCTGGTGATACTCCCATTCAGAGCTAGATAAGAACTCTTACAAAGCAGGCCCCTTAAACTATCATAGATGCATCTGGGAAGCCAGGAGTGTCTCTTTGATCACCACATTCATGAAAGCTGTAACTCCAAGAGGGAGATCTTTGCCATTTCAAGGAATTCTCCCATCTGCCTGCTAGAACTCAGTCAGTTCTCCCTTCTACCAAACTATACTCTACCCTGGCCGACTTCTTCTCAGACAAAATAAAAAATCTTTACAATAATTTTAATCCTCACCGTTCCTGGATTCCTTTTATTATCATTCTTCCCCTTGCTGCTGCCACTGGTGCTTCTCTCTCCAACTTTGCCCAAGTTAACATAGATGCAGTCACCTAAACTATGCATTGTTGTCAACTTGGGATCACAAGATGGCCCTTGGCCCTATCACAGCTTCCTGTTGTGCAACAATGCAATTGCTCCTTCAATCACCAATCTTTTCCACCTATTGTGGCTCTCCCCTCAGATTGGAAACATGCTAAAGTTCTGCCCTACCTGAGAAAACCATCAGCGGATTCTAACATTTTATCAAACTGCAGACCCATTCCTTACTGCCCTTTCTTGGCAAAGTTTTGGAAAAATTAATGAATAGGCTAACTTTCTGGCTGTCTCAAAGCCCAACATCTATTGGATCCATTACAGTCTGGCTTCTCGGACACTCATACATCGCCTTTTGGATCAGAAAGACTCTGATGCCCTGACCCTAATCAACTTTAAAACATAATTATAATCTTTATTGACATTTCAACAAATAATATCGATATACCACCGATATTATGGAGACAAATTCAGAACATCCCTCCCCGACCCACCCGCGCTCTACCTTTACTGTACACATCTTAGTTAACAGGGTTGTAAATTGGCTGTAAAGAGCATTCTAGAATTCAAGCACACTGTCATGGACATGAGCATTTTCCATCACATACAGTCGAGGGTCTTATGCACCTAACATATCAGCTGAGGCCGAACATCATGGCATTCCATCACACTACACAGCAGACCATCACATTTTCCAAAACCCAGATATCGGCAGTCTAGGGTGGGCTAGTGTCTGGGGGATTAAGTAAGTTTGCCAGCATGGCAGCCCACGCCTGTAAATCGTCCACAAGCTTTACATCCTTCCCACATTTACACATTCGCCCCTCCTCAGCCTGTGACCATTCAGCCACATCTGTCACTCACACCCGCACCTCAAGAGGGGTAAAGGGAGAGCCAATGAATGGCAATTTATCGTTTTGCCAGGACTAACCCTAGTAAAAGGAATATCCTACTCTGAGCCTTTTTTTACGGACAGGTAGCAAACCCAGAAGACACTCCTTTGGGTGACTCAGGACCCTAAGCATTGTCTATGAACTACACAATGTATGTCTAGTTCATATTGCGTTCATTATTAGATCATTTGCTTTTGAAATTGTATCTTGAGTAGCAGTGGGTGGTAAACTTCTCTCCACCGGTGGAGTTTGAGGAGTTTTGCTCACTCCACGCCAGTTCATTTAAAACATATGAATCATGCCAATTGTCAAAGATGGCCAAGCTCGTTCATTTGTACCTTGGGGCGCTGTCTTCCCTAAACGACCAGACCTGGTCACATGCACTTGGCAGCTTAGGTGTTGGTGGTGGTGCCCTGAAAATGCAAGCAAAGGTTGAAGGTTTTAAAGTCCCTGCAGTGACAAATAGGCAGATAAAGTGGTTGCTGCTGATGCCAGAGGAGTCTTTGTGGATCACTGCATGCTGAGAAATATCATTCAAAACTGGAGCCTAAATGAGAAGGGATGGGCCGGCTGGCAACCACAAGGAGGATCAGTCAGTCTGCAGGTGGGGTTACTGCAGTAAACAGGAATCTTAGGGTCAAATGCTGTGAGTCTCAGTTGATCCGCCCTCGATGCAGATTGGTATTGATAGGGCAGTATGGGCAGAGGCAAGTAATCGTTGGGAGAAACTGACTTCAGGTTTCTCAATTGAACTGGGTGCATTAGCAGTTTTTCATGAACGCAGCTTGCCAACGTTAAGTTGGTGAGCACGAGCAAGAAAAAATGAGTGCTAGTTCACTTCCTGGCGAGATTCTCAACGAAGGCAGTCATGGCAGGTCATATCACTCACCTTGCGAAAGTTGCCACTCATGTTGCAAAAGCTGCCACTCGAGTAGGAAATCTACTTGAGTGGCAGAAACAAGCATAACCCTCTGGCGCGCCTCATGTTGCCATTTGCACTGATTTTTACAGCACGGAACTACGTGGAATCTCTCTGAGTTTTTAGGTAAGTCTACGGAATTCCTCGGAGTAAAGCTCCTCGATCTATATTTATATCTATTAACATTCTCCCTACTCAAACCAGCCTCTTCCTGCTCAAACACAATCTCCCCATGACGCAGTCATCCTTGCACCATGGTGCAAGGGTACCTGCGCCAGCGCATGGCAGCTGTTTGTGCGCCAGCGCAGGGGAAAGCACATGAATGTGACATATCCTTGTAAATATGTCGCTTTCCTATAATCTGAAAATGCTGCAGCGTGGCGCAGCCAAAGGAATCGCGGTGCCATGCTGTGGCACCTTCTTGTAAATCTGCCCCATAGAATTATAGATGGGTTGAATTACTGGGATGTTTTTCACCAAGGTGTTCTGAGTGACATCAGATAGACAATGAGAACGATGCTCGAGTTGTCCACGATGTTACTCAGAACCCTGAGGATAAAAACATCCTTGTAATTCACTTTTTACCCATTTATAATGTTATGTCGTGCATGGCCCTCAAAATCATCTGCCCCTGTCTTCCACTACTTTGCAGGGACATAGGATAATGGGAGAGCTATACATAGCATGCCCTCTCCTCGCTGATGCAAATGTGAAGAATACATATCTTACCTGCTTTCCTTAACCAAAGCTCACTACCTTCCTTGCCTTCCTGCGGCTGTGCTTTCTACTTTCAGTCAAAGGAGACAAGCAGAGCTGCACTGACGGGCTATTGGGGAGCCCTGTCATCTGGCCTGGAAGGCCTTTATCACATCACAACAGTTGATAACCAGTTTTGTTATCAACTGTTGTGATGTCGTAGCAAGCAGTTATGACTTTCAAAAACCGAAATAAACTATAGAGGTTCTCTATGAGAGCCATTCATAGCTAACACATTTTCTTCCAGACAGTGACAGGGTTTCTAATGACTAAAGACCATGGCCCTGCAAAGGGGCTATCTCTGCACCCGAGCTCCCCGATTACAAATTGCAAAAGAAATGCTTTACAAGAGGTGCTCACCTCTGTAATAACACAGATTAATTAAAAGTTAAAACTTTCCTTGACAGTATAGTGGTAGTTGATATTCCATGGTCGATTTGAAAAACTCAGTATTCAGGTAGTACACCCTAGGAGCTTGAACCAAACTACTCCCTTTGTAAAACAAGTAGGTTATTCCCTTTCTGTGAAGGGAAAATTAATTATGATGGAAATGCTGCTCTGAAGCATTTTCACACATTTAGAAGCAATAGCACTTTCAAAACGTTTGTTCTCTGAAAGAATTGATGTTTATGATGGCAATGCTACACGGGTCTCGCTGATGAGATGAATGCAGATCCCTCAAACTCATAGATATCAGCTGAATAAGACCTGCACAAAGACCTAAGTTTTGCATGAGTTGCATCAGTCCTACAAATCTAAGTAAAATTTCTACTGGAAGAACACACAGTCAATGAACAGACCCATAAAAATGCTTGAACTAACCAGTTTGATGGTAATTTGCCCACAAGATTGGCCACGACCATGGGTCAGTTTGAGCTAAATGACCTCAACTAGTGCAATATCTGGAGCAGGGGAGTTATCCTATAGAGGAAAGGCATATACTGCATACGGGTACTTCACAATGACTTACAGGACCAATCTTCAGCATTAAAGGTGAGTATGGGGCAGGGCCCAAGGCAGCATTAAGAGGTCACCTAGGCTGGCACAGGGTTGGCCAGACACAGCAGAGGTGCTATACAATGCCAGGTTCCCTGTGTACGTCTATGGGGATTAGTCTAGTCATAAAGAGACTGCAAGCTGGTACTGGGGGACCAGTCTGACTGAACCAACAAGGGGTCTATGGTCTCACTTTGCTCAGAGATGTAGGGACTCTTTCTGTCCTCTTATACTCGGACCGGAGCGGCCGGATGCAGAGGGGGTCTTCAGTTTTCACGACCAAAGACACTCACGGTAGAGGGAGCCTGCACAAAGAGGCTGCAAGTGGCATCGGGAAGTCCCCTGTGTGCAAACCCAAGGTGGCTTCATCTCTGGATGGTCTGGGGACCACACTGGCACTGTTGGCCCACTTCAACTTGGGCTAGGAGGCACGGGTGCAGCGGTGCTTTCTGACTTCAGGTTTTGGCAGTCCGGAGTCTCCACAGGTCTTCTGAGGTGCCTGCAGGATGCAAGGAAGCAGCTGCACTACTCCTCAGAAATTCCTGGGTCTTGGGTAGTGCTGGAAGTTCTCCTATTCCTTGGGAGGCGCAGCAGCTGCGAGATGAGTCATCTTTGGAGTAACTGTCAGGGACAGCAGGCAGGCCGGCCATCAGGGTTGGCGCCAAGTCAGTTGCTGGTCCTCTGTTCTTTTTTTTTTTTGTTCTGTTTTTTTGTTGTTGTTTTCTCTTCAGTGCCCTTCTTCTTCTTTCAGGTTGGTAGGATCTGATTTCCTAGTGCCAGGGGTTCCCCTAAATACTAGTTGTTGCGGTGTTAGGGGAGTGTATGGTAGTAGCCAATGGGCTATTTACCCCTGGAGTCACTATGCACCCTATATGACCACTTTCTGTGGGACAAGGCCAGACTTTTAATTTTCATGTCCACATCAGGTGGCCCACCTTAAGGATGGCACTAGACTGAGGGGGAACACGCCTCTCTGACAACCAATTTTTCCTCCTGTCCAGGGTCCAAATGGGCCCTGGTCAGGAGGGTTGACATCCCCTTGCCTCTGAGGGAAGCCTGATTTGCATACCAAAGGTGGTGGGCTCTTTGAAGTTCCCTGGGGGCGCTAGGTGGCGCTGCACCAAGATGGCCGCACTACCGTGAGGCTCCTGCCCGACTGGGCACTTCACTATCCTTTCAACCCATCCTGCTATCACTAACCTACTAACAGACCTCACCGGAACATCCAGCGGCACCTGCTGATCACGGCGGTGTCCGTCTCGCTGTGCTCCCGTGCTGGAGGAGGGCACTGTCGACTGTGTCTCGCCCGGCGGAGGCTGCTACCTACGTGTTGCCTGGAGCCTGGCGGAGACGCTGACTACTGGATCCCGCGGCTTTGAGGCCTACCCTGGTCGGGTGACGCGGCGACTACAGGACGACTCCGGAGCTCTGGGGGCGTGCTGCGCTGCCGCGCGGACTACCGGAGGACTGCGGAAGGGGCCTGCTCTGGGGCCTCCCGACCTAGCCGCGCCCTGCTGCCGGGTGCGGACTGGTCCTGCGACCGTTGGGTGAGGCGAGGAGCGCCGCCATTGATGCCTCTCGGCCCCTGCCTGCCACGTGACATCCTAACACACTGGGCCTCCGCTGGGCTGCGGGAGGCCCGTCTGTCTGCCTGGGCGACCGGAGCTTTGATGCCCTGCCCTGCCACGATACGGAGCCCTGAGCGGGGGGTTGCCTGAGGCTGCGACGAGCCGCTGCACGTGAGTCGCCCGGTTGGGCCCTGTTGACCGCCACTTTTCCCCGGCGCCGCCGTCCGTGCCACGGAGGGGAGGACGCCTACCTCGGCTCTGTGCCCGCCCGATTGAGCTCCCTGTGGCCTGCGCACATCCCTACTGGGGGGTACCCGGGGGGTGCTCTGGGACGGAGGGCCCCCTCGCACCTGAGGACAGCTAATCCTGCTGGCCTGGACCTCCCGCCGACTGCGGGCTTCGGCCATTTCCTCCCCACTGCTCTTGCTATTGGCCTTACTGGTGGTGGGCCCGCGTGCCCCCACGCCCCCATCGGAGTCCGGGTTGCCCGTCCCCCTGCCGTTGGGATCTCTACGTGGGATTTTGAGGCTGCACTCCCCCCACACCTTAGCTAGTCTCCCCTCGGGCACGGTTGCGTGGAGTGGGGTGAACCTCCACCCTCATCGGGGTGCGCCATGGGGCGCAATGATACCCGCCAGTCCCGACTGCCGTTTGAGACCAAGAAAACCCCCCCTCCGCCGATGGCCGGGGCGGACGGTGGGCCCTCATCCGCCGTTGCCCCTGAGGAGGATTGGAAGTCCCTATTGCTTGGCATGAAGCAGAGCCTCTCAACCATTGACTCCAAGATTGACACCATTACTACCCGTCTAGACGGGGTCGTGGCTAAACTTGATCAACATGACGCCCGACTTCAGGAGACCGAGGAGCGGATCTCTTCTTTGGAGGACGGCGCCGCCTCTGCAGGTAAACAGATATCGCAAATGGACCGTATTCTTAAACTGATTGCGGACAAGAACGAGGACTTAGAGGCCAGATCCCGTCGAAACAACGTCCGCCTTTTGGGCCTTGCGGAGACCACCAACACGGGGAAAATGGAGACATACATCGAGAACCTGATGATTGAGTTATTTGGTAGAGACTCCTTCTCCCCGCACTTGATCGTCGAAAGGGCACACAGGTCTCTGGCGGCTCGACCTCCCCCTGGGGCCCCTCCACGACCTATTATCGCACGATTCCTGAACTACAGGGATAGAGATGCGGTGCTCCGCCGAGCAAGGGAGATTGGCACAGTGCGACACGGAAATGCGACATTATCATTCTTCCCTGACTTTACGGCGTCAGTACAAGAGTCTCGACGCAAGTTCACGGCCGTCAAAAAGAAACTACAAGCCCGGGAGATCCCCTACGCTATGCTCTACCCTGCGAAACTGAAAATTACGCATTTAGGCAAACCACTCTTTTTTCAGCAACCACAACAGGTTGAGGACTTCCTTAAGCGGTGTGGTGGAGCGGAGACACGAGGGGGTGAGGTGCCGCGCCGCTCCAGGTCGCCCTCGCCACTGGGACAGCAGGACTGACCGCACTCGCGGTGGCATCAGGGTGGCGTACGTGTGCGGCTCCGAGAGTCTCCTGCTCCTACTACCAACTGTACCGGGTGAGGTAACTCCTTCTTAATATACATGTCTGTATAGGTGATTGCTTACTTCAGTGCTCGGTCACCCACCTCCGTCCCACGCTAAGGGCCCGGACTAGACATCCGGACTCTTGTGGGTGAAAAAGAGGAGATGGGTGGCAGGTTGGGCGCCCCTAGACATTTCCCCCCCTACGGGCGAGCCCCCATACGCCCTCCCCCCTAGTGGGGTACGGGTGGATGCCTTACTGTTTTCTTTCCCTAGGTTGGGGTTGTTAGGGCTGGGGAGGGATGGGAGGGACCAAGATTCCCGGCCAGTTGGGGTTGCCGGTGTGGGAGGGATCCAAGTTCTATGTTATAGTTCTCGAGCCACTGAAACACGAGGGAAGTTTGTGCGGGACGGGGAAAGAGGGAAGGTGCTTAAAAGAGTCATTTATGAATGTCATGCTTATTTCATTGTGTTGTACCATGCTGTGAACAACTGTGACACGTTACGGGTCAAAGAGCGATGGCAGATGTAGGGGACACGGGGCCTACGCAACAGCTTAAACTGATCTCCTGGAATGTTCGAGGGCTTAATGACCCCAGAAAGAGGCGCCAGGTCCTGGGATACCTAGATAGACAGAGAGTTTCCATTGCCATGCTTCAGGAGACACACTTACGGCCAGGAGGGGATCCCTCATTTGCGTCACGCTGGGCTGCATGCAGAGTGTTCTCGTCCTACTCAACCTATGCTAGAGGCGTGACTTTGCTGGTGCGACGCGGGCTAGGTTTCATTCCAGCGGGTACTGAGATGGGACCCTGTGGCAGATATTGTATGATTTGGGGAAGGTTCCACTCACACACAATACTGTTCGCTTGCTATTACGGCCCCAATGTCGACGACCCGACGACACTACTGACCATGTGGGGGAGGATACAGACGTTGGGCATCTCCCATGTAGTCCTGGGTGGAGATTTTAATGTCGCACTTAGACCTGCCATGGACCGCTCACACCCCCAACCGTCCCACTACTCGCATACCCAGCGCGCCCTGGCCACTTTAACCGAGGAACATGGGTTGACTGATGCCTGGCGTCACCTCCGACCCTCCCTTCGGCAGGGCACGCACTACTCTGCCGTACATTCCACTTGGGCCCGCATCGATTATATATTTCTATCTCCCGGCCTTACCCCGTGGTTGCTTGATGCGAACCATCTCGCGCGCACACTCTCCGATCACTCCCCTGTGTTGGTCTCCCTGCGCGTTCCCCTTGATGTGTCACCATTCCTCAGCTGGCGCCTTAACCCCTCGCACCTCATGGACTCAGTGTTCCACGCCGAACTGGAAAACGACATCACAGACTTCTTCACCCGCAACACTGAATCAGTCACCGACTTCACTACGGTATGGGAAGCTTTTAAGGTTACTGTGAGGGGGTGGTGTATTGCGAAGGGCGGGGGGATCCTTAAGTGCCTGCGCGGAGATGTGCGTAGATTAGAGACCGAGCTGTTGCTACTAGAACGTGAACAGGCGCTGAACACACAAGACCAGGGGATCGCAGCACGCCTCAGAGAAACACTGAATGAGTATACAGACGCTGCCGCTAAGGAATGCAAATTCCTGGGGAAGCCTTATGTTGCGAGAGTGTACGGGGAGGGTGACCGTCCTGGAAGAGCTCTGTCTTCGGCGGTGCGGCAACCCCGCTACCATAATTATGTGTCCTCTCTGCTGGATAGCCATGGTGTCCCGCAGAGGGACACGCCTGCCCAGCTCCGAGTCCTCACGGACCATTACACTAGACTGTACTCCTCCGGTAGGCGGACCCCGATTGCACTCACGGAGTACCTCGACGATACCGCGATAGCCTGGTTGGGCCCATCCCAGCAGAAATTTTTACACCACGAACTGGAGCTAGACGAGATCAAGGACGCGATTATGTCCATGAAGTCAGGCAAGGCTCCGGGATCGGACGGCTTGCTGATAGATTTTTACAAAGCCTTTATCCATGTCCTTGCCCCTATTCTGAAGCAGCTATTTTACTCTGCCCTCGAGGCAGGTATCCTACCGGGGACGATGCGTGAGGCCCTCATCACCACCCTGCTTAAGCCGGGCAAGCCCCCGGAATATTGCGACTCGTATAGGCCCCTCTCTTTATTGAACACGGACAGTAAGATACTCACTAAGGTCCTCGCAACACGGCTTAACTTACTGATGGAGCGCCTCGTCCTTCCCGACCAAGCCGGTTTTGTCCCGAATAGATCAACCTCCCACAATCTTCGTACCCTGCAGGCAGTGATGCAAGACATAGACCCCCACTGCGAAGCGGCTGCGGTGTTCCTGGACGCCACCAAGGCGTTCGACTCCCTCGAGTGGGACTACTTACTAGCCTTGTTAGAACGGATGGGGATTCCCTTCAGCTTCCTGGACTGGATCCGGCTGCTATATCGCCGCCCTAAAGCGGCTGTTCTGCTCAATGGTTCCCGGTCTGCCCCGTTCCTTATTCACAGAGGAACTCGTCAGGGCTGCCCCCTCTCGCCGGTCCTCTTCGCCCTCGCCATCGAACCGCTGGCGGCGAAACTCCGCCAGCACCATAAACACCGCTCTCTTATATACCCGGAGCGACAATTGCTCATTGCACTATATGCGGATGACATGACGCTATACGTACATAAGCCGCGTGACAATCTTAACCCGTTGCTGCGAGAGGTGACCAAATTCGGGGCTATATCGGGCATACAGATCAATTGGGCGAAGTCTGCATTATTCCCCCTGACTGACAGTACCACGAGATTCCCGCTAGATTACCCCTTGCTGTGGGAGTCGGACGAGATAACTTACTTGGGGGTTAAGGTGACTAGGAACCGAGACGCCCTTCTAAGAGCAAACTATGGCACAACCATGGACAAACTCTCCGACAAAATCTCGCAATGGATCCATCTTCCGCTGTCCATGGCGGGGCGCATCTCCCTGATCAAGATGGTAATACTTCCCAAATTGTTGTACCTTTTCACCAATATTCCATACAGCCCTGGAGCACACTTCTTTCGGACCCTCAATTCCCAGCTGTCCCGCCTGATCTGGGGCGGGAAACAAGCCCGGATCGGGCTGCGCACACTAATGCTGCCCTATCATCAGGGTGGGCTCGACATTCCAAACTTCCAGCGTTACTATGACTGTGCCCAGGGGCACTTTGCGGTGTACTGGTTTCACCCCCCCCCCCTTCATGGCACACCTGGCAGTGGAAGACGGGTATATGAGACCCGAGAAACTTGCCGGATATCTATACACGGAGACCAGAATGGGGACTCGTGACCCCACCACGGTCGATTGCACCATACAGGCTTGGAGGCGCATGGCAGACTGTATGGAGGTTACGTTTCTGTACTCTCCACGAATGTCTCTTGCCCATGACCCCAGACTCAGTATTACCCGCGAGGAGCTTGGACGTCGGTGGCTCACACGGCTGGCGATACATACATGGGGCGACCTATATCACCTGGGAACCTTTCGGGCTGCGCCCCACTTCTTCGGAGACAATACCCCGTCGGTGATGGACACATTCCTATACACTCGCCTCCGGCGAAATATTCGGGCGATCACTCCTAACTTCCCGGATGAGCCAGACGTCGTTGCACCTTTGCACACCCTGCTCCAGGCGACCGCCCCGACACACGTGGTCTCTATGCTATACAAGCATGTTCAGGTTGCACCCTCTCCCCCCCGCTTAGAGCTCGGGCAGACTGGGACAATGACCTAGGTGCACCGATGACAGACGACCAGTGGGAGGAAAGCTGCAGTCACACCAATGCTGTGACGGGCAATGCCCGCCTCCGTTTACTACATTTCAAGTACTTGCACCGTCTTTACTTTACTCCGGCCAAACTGCATCGCTTCGGCCTCCGGAATGACGATCGCTGCCTTCGGTGCCGTCAGCCGGGAGCGGACTTCATGCACTTGGCATGGGCGTGTCGGCCCGTGGCCGAGTACTGGATTGCGATATTCGCGGCCCTGTCTGTAATGGTTGGGGTGGACGTGTCCCCGTGCCCAATGACTGCCCTTCTGGGCCGCTCCTGCCCCTTGTTGAAAGCGCACCGGAAATTTTTTGCGCTAGGTTTATTACTGGCTAAACGTCATGTAGCGTGCAGATGGGGTCGGGGGCGGGCGCCCAAATTCAAGACCTGGCTGGCCACAATGACGACCTGGCAGAAACATTTACACAATTATGCTGACCTGCTGCCACACCGATCCCGTCCCAAAGACCTATGGGGACCACTCACGACATACCTTCTCCGCTCTCGGGCGTCGGCTGACGGTGGGGAGGAGCTGGGCGCGGACTTGGGGGGAGAGGCGCTACCTGCCCCACGCGGGCCTGGGTCTCCCCCTGCGGGCGGTTCGGGTTGAGACATCGCCTTGCCCCCGCTTGCGCTCTCCCCTTGCACCACACCTCGCGCTCGGTCCCCCCCCCCGTCCTGCCCCTGCCTTGTGGCGCGCTTTCGGCTGGGTCTGTGCGCACCGAATCGGAAGCTCGGTATGAAGGTCCGGAGGCCTTCTTGCTTCCCCTGCCCCCCCCCCCCCCAACCAATGTCGATTCTGTTTCTTCAAGTACCCATGTGCTATGGCGTTCTGGCTTGCGACACTTTGCTCTGGCTCCCCAACTCGCTCGCGTTGCTTCCCCCCCCCTCCCAGCGCGACTGACCTGGCTATACGGGGTCATGGTATGCCACTTTGTGCGCCTATTACATTCCTCAGTGCGCCTTGCTGGACAGCGCCCCTACACCGCTCAACCCCTTCCGCCACATGCTGGGGGCGTTGGACACACCCTGGGTGGGAATTGAAGTTTGATGTTTCTGTGGCTTCTAAGTTGTTTATTATAGATAAATGAAACCTCAACTGCTCTCTGCCGACTGTGCACCGTTTTGTCATTACATGTCCTTGCATCTCTGTGCAGTTACTGCTTTTACTCGCTGCCGGCCCTTCAGGGTTGTAGGCGTACAAGCTGTGTTAAATTATTGTTCATCGTCACGCACTGTCTACTACTCATTCTACTGCACTACCGCTCCCGGCCTGTTCCATCAGGTTGTAGGTGACGAGCTGTGTACGATTTAATCGCGCTCAATAAAGGTTTTTTCAAAAAAAAAAAAAAAAAAGAAGTTCCCTGCCTTGGAATGCTGATTTGCAGGTGATCATGCTGAAAGGTGTGTAAAACACCTTCTGTCAGAGGAGGCTTTGTTCCTAACCTCCCGAGACTGTGGGCTCTCACCCCTGGGGGTCAGAAACTCATCTGTGGTGGCAGGCTGGTCAGAACCAGTCAGCCAGCCCACTAGTAGTTGGTAGGATATCAGGGGGCACCTCTAAGGTGCCCTTTGTGTGCATGTATTAATATATCTATAACTGGAATCAGAGTGGCTTTATTAATACAAGGTGTTTGATACCAAAGACTGCATATTTCAGTGAAGCCCTCACGTAGCTGGGGAATTTGTTTTTACCAGTGTGCAGCACATGTACTTAAAATGGCTTTCCTGTTCACTTGCGACATCTAAGAATTTACTTAAACATCACAGAGACATATCTGCTCATGCAGATTTGTCCGCACATTTAGCATAGTGCACACTGCCTTAGGGGTGTAAGGCCTGCTGCAGGCGTGGCTTACTTATATAGCATGCAGTGTCTGTAGGCATGGCTCACGACGATGTGCCATTTCGTGTTTTCACTTTTGTCTACCACAGAATATGCAACCTGGAATGTCTGTCTGCATAGGTTAGGTGATGGGTCCCTTTGTGTGGCATAATGCATACTGCAGCCCTAAGGGATCCTCTTTAGTACCCCTGCTCTAGGTACCTGGGGTACCATTTACTAGGGACTTACAGGGGTGCCAAAGGTAATGCCAATAACAGAACAATTGTACAGTTTTAGGGAAAGAGACTTGGCACTAGGGACCTGTGTAGCAGGAACCCAGTGCACTTTCTGCTAAAATTGTATCGAATGCCAGGCAAAAAGTGGGGATGACCATGTCATAAAGGGGCACTTCCCTATAGTGGGGTTAGGGGTGCTCTTTTCTGGCAATCCTTTCTCTGCCTAGAGATCAGGTAATTACCTTACAATTGGCAGTCACCTTTCGTATTGCAGAGGTAACTTGTACACACACAAACTCCCCAGCAGCAGCCGGCACAGGTAAATGCGGTGGGACAGGTGGGGTGGGGAGGAAGTCGACAGACAATGGAATAGATATAACTAAATAAATAAATAATACCTATACTGTCGTCTGTCGGCTTCCCCCCTCCTGCACCCTGCCCCGCTCCAATGCCCCACATTTCACTTACCTTTGCCGGCCGCTGCTGAAACTCACACACACACACACAAACACACACTCTCTCTCTCTCTCACAATTCAAGGGATTCTTGACAACGATTTATGTGTCAAACCTTTCTCATGTACGCTACATTATGAACCTGATTAAATCCTTTAACAGATTACGTAATGAATAAGCTTCTGGCAAACCTGTCTTGAGGGAGAATTGATCGATCTCTTGCATTTACATTTGTTCCTGCAGTTCGAACTGCAAGAATTAATTTTTTTAGAGTTGCAACTTCCACACTACACGATCCAGCGTATAGCATGTCCTATTAAGAACTCAAAATTATATAGCGCTGCTTTTGGTCTTGCACATCCACATTTAGTAAGGAACAGGGTGCATGATTGAAAACAGACACTCAGCAAAAAGAGATAGAAGCAATGTCCTCAATTACTGAAAATTACAACTGCAATTCGTCCTATTTATATAAATTACCTTCACAATAATTGTGACACATAGTACATGTTAGATGGATCCAAACAGAATCCAGTGCTATGTAGTTTCTTTCAAATCATTAGATGAACTCCTGGGTCCATGCCTGTGCTTTTTGAACTCTGTGACTTCTACCTGGGCTGAGACAAAAAAGTCATTAAGTCAATAAGTGCAAGATGCCCCCGGCCCAGCTCTCCCTGTGCTGCCGCATTGCTCTTGCTCCTGTCTTCTCTTTGCTCTTCTCCCTCATTGTGAGTGCCTTCTCCTCGTTTTTGCCTCATTTTCACTGCTTTCTCTTTTGCCTTTTCCCCTGTTTTTTGAGTGCCTTCTCATTCCTTTTCCTTGTTTTCACTGTCTTCTCCTTGCTTTTCAACCTTTTTTTGAGTGCCTTCTCCTCCTTTTCCCTCGTTTTCACTGCTTTCTCGTTGCTTTCTGTAGTAAAGACGCTGAATACTAGGCTTTAGCCCAAACAGTGGCACGCCTATTGCAATGGAGAACACCGTGGAAATCACACACTGCAATGAGGAAGCACCCAATGCATCAAGATGGCTGCTCCAAAGCATGTTTTCATGAATTTCTGAAGGAGGTTCAGCTTAATCCTGTCGCACAAGCGCAGCTAGCCTCTCGACTTCTGATGAGCAGCTGCCGTAGAATCACCTCTGAGCTGAAGACACACACAAGACGTCTCACGTCAAGAATGCCTCTCTCGCGCATAGATCCCGGCACACGAAATGCCACGTAGGTAAGGTTCCGCATGCTGGGGTCTCGCTGATGCAAACTTTTTAAATAAATGCCGGAGCTTACAACAACTGCCACCATGCGCAGTAGAGTAAACTGAATAGTGCTTACCCAAGAAGTGCATGTACCACTCACCACACAGCCTGCAAAAGTTCACCAAGGCACACGATCCTGGTCCTGAGATGTTGAGATGCTCCTGGTGACCTTTAAGAAATGTCCAGAAAATTGTAACTTCTCTTATTCCAAGGAGTACACAGGCTGCTGTACTGAACACACAGAAGGTTCACTCGTGTAGCCAGAAAGTGCCACAAATTTGTAGTAAAGACGCAGGAGGCAAAAAGTCTTTAAAGTAAGATTTATTTATTCTTCAGGCAACATGGTTGCGAGCACGCAAGGAGTGTTGCCTCCACCAGCCAGTTTCACTAAAAAGTGTGCAGTTTTAAAGCATGACATCCTTTTCACACCTAGCAACATAGGGACATTCGAATAGAGCTTTCACTCTAAAAGTTCAACCACAAAGTAATACTTAAAGTAGCATGCTCAATACATCAAAATAGATTTTGATTCAAGATGCCAATACTAAATTTTCATATCAAGACCTGACTGTTCGAATGAGCCCGTGGGACCAGCAAGTCCCTGGATACCATTTTGGATAAGACCTGCTTCACAAATTCTTATAGATTGATTATTGAAGAGCCTGTCCTGCCTTCTAGTCCGTGGCAGGTTTCTAATGGTTCTCCCAGGGTTGTGCTCAGGGATCGGTTGACTTTCTGTCGTTATTTTTGCTCAACTATTTATTTTATGATTATTATTGTTCGTAAAATGCGTAGAGAGCTTAGGAACTTAAGTTTGGATTTCAATGTATCCAGTTGGTCACATATTTACATCAACGCACACTTAGCCTTGCATCTTCTTTAATTCTTCACATTTCAACACTAGGCCCTCTTTCTGAGATACTTGGGGGCATATTATCAAGAACGGCGTTAAAATTATCGCCGCTTTAGCGGCAGGAAACTGCTGATAAAGCGGCGATAATGGGCTTGATAATATTCCGCAGAGAATTCCAATAGAAGCCCATGTTCTGGTGTGAACATGGGCTTCTATTGGATTCTCTGCGGCATATTATCAAGCCCATTATCGCCGTTTTAGCGGCAGTTTTCTGCCGCTAAAGCGGCGATAATTTTAAAGCCGTGCTTGATAATATGCCCCTTGGAGTGGACGAACCGGGGTAAAGATTCTGACACCAGCCTGTATTTCAATTCCAAAATAGAGACATGACAACTTCAAGGTCTATTAATGTGGACTGATCTGCCGGATCTACATGAGTTTTTTCAGGGCCACTTCCACTAAAATATACCATCTGTTTTCAGCAGATGGTAAATGTGAGCAATGTCACACAGTTGATCATTTTGTGGGGGCCCTGGGGTACAGTGGGTGTACTGGGCATGGCAGTCCGAGGCCCTCCCAAGGAAAGGAAGGGATTGGTTGGGGTCTAGCCAAGATGGTTTAAACAGTTGCAGATTCAGACTCATTAAAGAGGGACCCGTATTTTTAGACAGACTGGATGTGGCAACATCAGGAAACTCATAATCGGCTGTGGGCATCCCTTGGGACATGTTTTGGCCAACTCATAATGTAGGTCTAAGGCAGATAGTGGTCACAAACACTTGCTTAGCATTAAATGACATTTTGGCCTTCATTCCGAGGACCAACCAAAATTATATTCATTTGCACATTTTGTTTACATTTGATTTACGAATTTATATGCTGCAGTTTCAAGGTTTACAGCATGGAAAGAGGGAAATCATGCTCAATTGCTCCTTTATCTCACATTAAGTTATGGAGACCTCAGAATGAAAGAAACTCATCTAGAAAAATGCTTTGTTCACAATCAATTACCATGGACCATCATTTTGTGTAGTGCACTATCTTCATTATAAGCCCCAACATAACATAATACATTGTGGGATCTTGAACTAAACACATCTGGTTTTCTAAGTATTTTAATACTAGAACTACAGACCTGGTTACAATGTCAGTCGGAAAGCCTCCAACCGCTGGCTTGAGACCTTCCGACAGACATTGTAGGTTTATACTCCCACCCCTGTATTACAAAGAGGGGGGTTGGAGTGTAAAATGGCCGGGGAAACTGTCTCGGTTCTGATGGGCTCAAAGAGCCCATCAGCCAATTGGAATGGGCTCATAATCCCTTAAAGACGGCTTTTCCGCTGTCTGGATTATGATGTCGATTTTCGACAGCCTTTCAATGTCCGCCTTTCTGACATTGAAAGGCTGTAAAAAAAAGTACCTTTGGGGGCCCCTATCAGGCCCCCCTTACTCCCTGGCCCTCCGATTGTGGCCCTGTAGGGCACCTATGGTGCCTGCCACACAGTGCAGAGATTTTCACAAACTCCTATTTCTCAATGGGAGCTTTTGTAGAGGCCAGTTTCCGCCCGCCGCACCAACTCCCATAGAGAAATAGGAGTTTGCGACCGCACCATGTGGGTTTGCATCCTAATTCGGTGTGGGGAACCACCATATATCTTCAGGCAGTTCCCTCACGGAAACAGTGGACATCGTAATAAAGGCCTACCTGTCTCAGTTGTACTCATCTACTTAAATTTGCATGAATGAGTGGGGATGTCAAACACTGTGATCCTCAGGTCAAATCTATGTAGCGGGCCTGTTGGAGCATCGTGTGGATAAAGTTTCTTAACAATTCCGGAATTAATTAATTTTTGCCTTATTTCCACACCACACAGCACTGGAAAGTGCTGGTTGTTTTAAGTATGGTATTACTAAACTGCAGCATCAGTTACCAATTACCAATATGAGCTATTAAACATTTTCGGGCACCACCCTCATCTGAAATTGCGCAGTCGTTATCAGCTAGATGCTTAGAATTTTGACTGTGGGACATATAACCGGAAAATCAACATTTCTTATGTCAAACCCTGTGGTTTGAATCCTGCTCCCTTTGGACCCTCAAGTGCTCTTGTATTCAATACAAGCCTAGGAATTCCTCTTGCCTTTGTAATACTTTTGCCCATTTGCTTCATCTCTGTTGTGCGTTATTTTTGCATACTCTATCAGTGTTAGTTCTCATATTCAAGAGACTGCTTCTTTCCCCTCAGACACCTTCTTCATTCTTCAGCATCCTTTGTTAGCCAAATATTTTATTAGTTACTGTACTGGCGTGAAAGCTACTTCCAGCTGCCATGCTAAACTCCACATACAGTTCTGCAAGAAGTTTGCAAAGGCTTCTGTCCTGTATTATCCTTCTTGAAAACCGGTTTTGTACAAAGTCGATACCTCTTAATTATCCCTATCTTCCACTCCAGGTGCTACCAGCTTCATCGTTCTCCTTATCTCTGGAGTTACACCAGTTTTCCTCTAACACATTTAACGGTAGCAAATGAATTCTTAGTCATGCCCAGAAGCGATAAAGACCATGCTCGAGATTCCAAGACCGGTACCTGTAACTACCTGGGATGAAGAGGTCACTTCCTCACCCTTATCTTTCACATGCAGAATGTTATGTCCAACCATTGACTAATGTGACTGGAGGCATGCTTTAAGAGGCATTTGTGTTGAATATGAGAGAAAGAGGCCGGTGTTGCTTCCTGTAGATCAAATCAGTGCTTAATTTGAGCCGGAGCTTTGGCACTTAATTGGTTTCCGGTGCTCAACACCGGCACCGGCACCTAATTGTCAACACCATATTTAGGGCAGTCTGCCACAAGGTGGTGCTGCTCATGTCATTTAGAGATTAGCAGTCTAACAGTTGTTTAGGAAAACAATATATATAAAAACAATTACTAATACCTGCCTCCACAGCCATTCCTTTAGCTTTGGGGACCTGGAATAATCGGAACTGTCACATTTACAAGAGAGGAGATGGTTAGTAGTTGTTTTGGCAGCGATGAGAAGGGCAATGGGTGGTACAAGCTGCAGTGGCCTCCTGGTCAGAGCCCAGGCACTTAATATTTTACAAATTAACCAGTGGATCAAATTGGTTTAATGCATATGCGAAGTCCCTCGAAAATGCATATTTTCTTGGTTCTGAGACTGAACTTTCTGAGTACAGAAAGCCCCTCAGAGAGTCCTCTTTCCTCCTCTTAAGCGGAGAGCCCATTACATCCAACATTTGCTCCAGAGACTACAAGGGAAGGAAATATTACAATAATGACTTAAGTACATTTTCTATTCTGTTAATTGGAGTGTGCTGTGTCTGCGCTGAGTGCAGTATTCTATTTATTACCATTATTGAGTTTGCAGTAAGGATGTTACTCATGAGAGGTGAATCCTGTAATGGCCATGCAGCCAGTCCTCCCTCAACAGTGGTAGTTAATAGCATATTGCTCTCTGCATATTTGCATGGTTGGTTTAGACCCTGCTGTTCTCTAATGTGTATTATTTATACATGTTCTTTTTTTATGCAGAACCAGAGCGCAATCTCCCTCGCGCAGGCTCCTAGAGGGAAGCAGCGCACATCAAGAGGGCGAACCAGAAGAATCTCCCCTGCACTGTTGCAATACTATGGAATGTGAAGGTCGCACTGTAGTAATGCATGTCTGAATCTGTATTTATACCACTCTTCCTCCAGATATTTTGTTCATTGGTCTTGATGTATTTTCACTAAAATTCCATGAACATTTTTTAGAAAAAAAATAACACTTGCCTTGCAATCAAATGGCAGGAACAGCACATTAACAGATGGTAATACTGACAAAGATTCCCTTAATAGTATGCCCCTCTGCATGCAGAGGGCGTCGTTGAACTAAGCCTCCCTGTGAAGTGATATATGCACAACCCATGCCTGGGAAGTCGCTCCAGCCCTTCCCATATACTGCATGCAGCTGGAGATAGCACCAGCAGTGGTGCATGCAGAACAGTCCATTGTCCTAAGCAACGAGGTATGGAGGAAATGCAGAAATGACAGGCATGGAGCTGAAAAGTGAAGCTGGTGGTGGAAGCCTTGGCTACCTTGGAGGCTGACCGGAAGATTGAATGTGACACAATGACAGGGTCGAAGATGGAAAGAAATTGAAATTGGTACTCCCCAGAAGTGTAAACCACAGGGGTGAAGTTTTAAGTTGCACCGGAAGTGGATGTTACCACTGAGCAACTGAACTTAATAACAAGAAGAATGTAAAAAATGATGACTCGAAGTCCAGCCTTTCAACCAAGGAAGCCACATTATTGTGTTCCGGCACACCACTTCCATCGCACAGAAGAAGAATACATGGGATAAATCTAGCAAGACGTGACAGCAGAGTCAAAACAGCTAGCACGAAAAACATTTACAAAGAGAAAGAAAGAACAAATAACAAGCTGCTTCTGTAGTAGAGGTTTTCTTTAGCTCTCTGGGTGTCAGACAACGTTCTGCAAAGATCTGGTTATTGTAACAAATTGAATAATTATTATGGTGGGTGACTACCCCCCTCAAGGACTAATCACAACCTTTGTCAGGGTCAACCCTCAAAGGTAATAAATTACCTTAAATTCAACCCCCTGATAGCTATGGCACAGACCAAATGTGCTTAACTAAGGGCACAGTGAAAAGAAATTATGCAGAAACAAAACAGTGATAAAGTCAAAATGCAAAACACTAAAATGACAAAAATCCAATAAGGGGAACTGGGTATGTGTATATTTTACTTTTAGAGTTCTAAGTAGAAATTGCTCCACAAAGCACAAAACGCTAATGATAGTGAACGGTCGCAATAGAGCGGAACCTAGAGGCAATTTGAGGCTGGTGGCGATGGGACGCAGTCAGATAAAACAACATGGTTCATCCTGGTGGAAGATTTTGCCTTCTGACATAGTCTCAATTTACCATAGGGATACACTTCTAAAGCCCCACTAGACCTCAGGCTAGGCACTTAGAGACTCAGAGGGTGTCAGGCAGAGGCTAACAGCAGTCTCCAGTCCAGGTCCAGTTCCCACTGGTCATTTAGGTACTTTCAGGAAAATGTCTCTTGTTGACTATTGTATGCCTGTCACTTGAACAGGAGGTCAACCCAACCTTGTAAATTCTTGGAATCTACTTCTTTGTCCTGGGTACAAGAAGGAGCTGATCCAGTCCTTCAGGTCACAGACAGCGGGTCTAGTTCTCTTCTGATCTTGCACAGGTCTAGAAATATTCCAAAGTGGGTACCTGGAGATGACAGATTATGTCTCTCTAGTGGTAGGAATGCCTTTAGAGAGAGCGCAATAACCAATGGGGTAAAGGTTTGGGGCCAACTCTCTTTGGGCATTCTTAAGACGGCGAACGTCTTCGGCTAAACTAAACTTGGGCTCTGAGTGCTGGTTTGTGTGGGGAGTGTACTATGGTAATTCTAGTGTTCTCTCACATCTAAAAGTAAAACCCAGTTTGAGGCAGCCAAGGTACTAAACCTAGAGACAGAAGTCTTGTAGGACAAAAAGAGAGTCCTTCAATAACCAGAGAGTGGATTTATAAGAATTTTCTTAGTATCCTGCTCTCTCCTCTTTCAAGTGTGTCCCAAGTGGTATATGTGAGCCCAGCAGACCTGACAAGCAAGATTTGACACTCATGCAGGGTTTGACACCGTAGTGTCCAAAAGGATGACGACAGCCCCAAACCCTGTATATTCTATGGAGTTCAGAAGAGTCATCTTTGCCAATTCAGGGCAACCTATATTTTGCTCTGGGGTGAATTTGACACCTATTCACACCTATTCAAGTTAATTACTGGGTGAGAGAAGCTAGAGAGCCAAAGCGAATTAGCCTCCAGAAAATCCAGACAGGGAAAAGGTCACTTTCTAAAAGTTAATTTTCCTTAATATTTATTAATTATTTGACTTCACCATGAAATTGGATTATCAATAATTATTAACAAAAGTTTTTCATTATTTTTCTAGCTGGTGCCATTCCTGAGATACAGTATTAGTATTTGAATCTATATTCTGGGTTTCTACATAGAATAACAAGGCCTGCTGCAGTGCAAGTAGCTTTTGAGTGATAGTCTCTCTAAGGCCATGTTACCATTACATGTCTAAAAGCCCTATTTTTCAATACCATGCACATGCACCCTGATTTGGGGCTTCAAGTCCTATACATGAGTGATGTATGAATATTTAAAAGGGAAGTTTATACCTATCAAAAGGTTTTATTTTGACATTTCGAATTGAAGTTTTCACACTACTACAGCCAAGCGACTGTGAGAGGCCTGAAGCCAGGTTTGCACTACCACTGTAGTGGATGGTGCAATAGATGCCGCATTCCACTATTGGCATTTAACTTTCAGACCATGGATACACTTTTTATCATATACTAGGGACTTAAAGGGAACGTAAAGGGAACGTAAACATGGCAATCAGGAGTTTGCCAATGTAACCATGTTTAAAGGGGAAGCACAGGCTTTTTTTTTTACTATGGTTAGGAAGGGTAGAGCACAAAGAGTTCTAAAGCCAGCAACAGTACCCAGCAAACGTCTAACAATCTGGAGTGACCAAGCAGAAAAGGCAGATTTCAAACAGTTATCATGCTTTATGGCCATTTACACACCATCACCTCATTTTAAACCAATTTGCAAAATCAGCCTGCTAATTAAACATGCTTTTTCTGTACCATGATATTGTTTTGTATTGTGTTGTAATTGCATTTACATAGCGCTTGCTACCCCTGAAGAGGCTTTGAAGCGCTTTTTCGGTGAGTAGCATGCTACTCCGGAACCCAGAAAGGATTAGTGTTGAATTAGTATAGTGAAATATGAAAGTAATTTGAATGGTGTGTAGGTTAGTCAGGTATTTGGATTCAGAAGGATAGCGGAGGGATATGGTGATGGTGAATCATTGATGCCTTTTTGGGTTATCTCACAATGTGTTTTGCCAGGGTTTAAATGTGTGCTAAAGGAGCAATTTGTGGTAAATGAGTTTTGACAGCTTTTCTAGATAACACTACAGTTACACTAAAACCAACTGTTTTCCATCCTCATACTATTGGATTTATCCACTGCCTTTGACACTGTCAACCTTATTAATATGCTCTCCTTTTTCCTGTCACAAGGCATTCCTGGTCCAGTGCCTTAATGCTTTTCGTATAATCTCTCCTGCATGAGCAGCGTCATGTTTGGTCTGAGCGGCCTGTTTGGCCACTCAGGCAGTATCTGGGAGCCTGGGCATGTTCTCCACGGGACATCCCTGTGGAGAACATGCTGAGTGTGCATGACATTTTGGCAGGCACGAAATAGAAGACCAAACCGTCATGCACACTTAGAGAAGTGCAAACCACTCCTCACTCTGCTCTGGCGTCACAAAGCCTAGCCCCAATATGATAATAGCGTCCTGTTATTATCATTTTATTTTTATATTTTTGTACTGCTGAAATAGCAGGAGGGCGATGCTCCTCTGCCTTGGCGGAGGAGCCGCCACTGCTCTCCAGCTCACCCTTGCCTTTACATATTGGACTCAAAGTCTTCTGCACCCAACCATTTCCAGAATGTCTCCCATAAGGCTCTATCCTTGGCTCTCTAGTATTCTCACTATACACCACCTCTCTTGGCCGCATCATCTCCAAATCTTATAATTCTTCTTTCCAACTTCTACACCCTACATCAGGTCATACTTCTTGATCTGTCTCCCTACAATGCAGCACCGCATGACTTTGTGGTCACATGCTGAAAACTTCCAAAACTGAAATCACATGCTGCCTCTTCACTATTGGTCCTATCACTATTTTTGACTAAATCTTCTTTCCTTGGATATCCTAAAATGTGACCCATCAGCCAAAAAGCTCAGGATTCTTTTCAGTTTATCTATGGAGAGAGAACCCTTCAATGAAAACACAATCACCACAGCATGAATTTCAATTACTGAACAAGAGCAAGAATGGTCCAGACATCCCTTTCAATACAGTCAAAGCCCAAAGCACACATCAACTCACTGGCATTAGGTAAACTGAACTCCCACAATAGCCTGTTGGTAGACTTCTCCAAAAACTCTTACGCACAATGAGACAAGGTTTTAAACTTTGCTAACTAAACTCTGTACAATGTATCTATGCACTTCAACACCTCAGTATGCTCCCACCTACACACATGGCGAACTGCAGAGCATGTAGAGATATTCAAACTCCTTGCATATTTTGTCAAATCACTAAATTGATGTCCCCATCTACCTGTCCAAAACCTAATCATACTACATTCCAACTTTGAAATCAAGTTCAGCTAATCATAATTTTAAAAGCTATGCTAAATCTGCAATGGAATACCTCCATCTTCAAAGCCTTCTGCCATCTAGGCACCTATGCTGGAACTTTCTACCACTCAACATTCAGTCTATTTACTGTCTCTAAGCGCTTATTTAAGGAGAAAAGTTCTAACCTGTGAAAACATCCCATTTTTAGGTCGAGCCTGAGCAGCGCATGTGCTGCTCTGTGAGGCATGCTGTATTAGAGTATGCACTTGAAGCTCCAGCCATTCACGGCCTATTTTTTTCATTGGCTTGTGTCTTTGTCCTTTGTAAATGCTGGCTTCTGATTCGGTAATTGGCTTGTTAGTCCCTCCTTAGTACCGCCTTGTCTTCATTTGTAACCTCCCATGAGGACAGGCCCTTTTACTTCAGTTGTTACACAATCTGTGTTATTTAATCTGTAAACACTATTTTCTTTAAGGGGTTGTGCCCTACTGCAGTCATGACATCGTTTCCTTATATTCAGTGCGCCCTGTGCGCTTTTACTTTCCAAGCAGCCGGGACAATGGCAGCCACTTGTTTGCAATTCCATAGGTCTCGCATTTAGGAGAGTTTGATATATTGCCATTGTAATTGACAATCGCTTAAACTCTCGCAAATGGACATCTATTGCTTTACAAATATTTTTTGGGTGGGTTGTTCACAAGCGCCACATGCCGCGCTTGCACTTAATAGAGTCCACGTCCCTTCATTCAGATGCTGCTTGTCTAAAGAAAGGGGTGTGGCCTCTATTAAGTGCGAGCGCCGCATGGGGAACTTGGAAATAAACAATATTTGCAATTCAATAGATCTAGCATTTTTGAGAATTCAAGCTATTGACATTTACAGTGTTAATAGGTCAAAGTCCCATAAATGCGAGACCAATTGCATTTCAAGTACTGTTTCACTGGTCTTTGGACCTCTGCTGTGTCGTGGGATCCCCCTTATGGAATTTCCCCTACTGTAAGCTCTACGGTGAAATGCTTTTGAACTGTACCCTCCAGTTGCCAATTTCTGAGATGTGCAGCTGGGGTTAGGCGCTTTGCACAGCTTGAGTATCAACAGGTGCACACATGTTGACGCCCTGACTAAATGTATATGACCACAATAAAATATTACGTCTAGAGTACATTTAATATGCTTTCAATTGAAGACTGAAATGGACTACCCCGTACCATTCTGGATCTAGTTTAAGAGGCCCTAGAGTGGTTGGACACTGTCTGTCGAAGGCTTCGAGCAGTTGCCAGACAAACTGGTGCAAACAGAAGAAACATTCACTTATGTGAGTGAAAAGCTGTGCCAAGGTCAATCAGTTTGGATTATTGATGGTGAACTGAAAATGTTATTTCTGCTTGGTAAAACCTTAGATTTTTGGTTTCTATCAATGCAACATACATTGCCAAATGCTGTAGGGCTCGTACTATGATTAAGAACACCATGATAAAGCCAGGAGTCCTCGCTTTTGAATAGCGTATACCCTTGAATGATTTGCTAAAAGGATCTATTTGAGTATGATTTGCCATTGGCACATAAAGGAAGTATTGTTTTCTGGGGGTATATGGCCCATTGGTGCATAAATGGTGCAAGGTTCCTCAAAACTAAAGGGTTTAATCTGCATTTAACAAGTCAGTTGTCTATAGTTATTATGATGGATCCCTTTCTGAAGACCTCCAATTTGTTATTTTTGCTAGCCATTTTGTAAATACTTGTATTTGTTCCTAGTATTTAGTTGTTTTTCAATAAAGGCACTTTTCTTTTTAAAGAAAAATCACTAACTTAACAATGGATTATTAAGTATAAATTTTGCATTTTTGAGTTCAGAATTTGTAGCCTACAGCATCTCGCTGAGTCAGACCTAGCCTCCCTATGCTCAGACTGAAGTGCTGAAAAGGGTACTTAGTCCCCAGTTTGAGAGTCTGTGGTGTGGTGGCCCCAGGACACAATAGATACAAGACTACAGTTCAGAAAGTTGGGACCCAGTAACCTCAGATTCCCTTGGGAACACCCATACCAAATTTCTCTCAGTTCAAAATTACAATAAAAAAGTAATCTATTGCAATTTGGCACATTCAAATGATAAATGAAACACTCTGACCCACATATGTAAAGTTATTTCCTTTATGCTTCATTTGCCAGTAGACAAGCATTTGTCTCTACCAATCAGACTCATACAATGGTGCACTGTATGCAAGACGTACTGTTACTTTTAACCACCCTACACTTTTTCTCTACCTACCACCGGCGATGCAATGTACAACATTCTGTATCAAAAAGTTATTGCTGGAAAATAAATTAATATATGATCTAAATAAATAACTGCAGCGCTTTAAAAGAGGTCACATAAGGAGAGAATGTGTAATATACTGGACTTGCTTAGCCCACCTTAGATCTGTGTCAGAGACTAGGATATGTTTACACACTCTAAACTCGTGACCGGTCTGGATGCGCAATGGACCAAGTCTTACATTCCTGGGTCGTGTGTGTGTCTTTGTGGTCACAGGTCCGAACCTTGGGAGCTCCATCCTCAATGGGTCGATAAAATGACCCCCATTACTTTGGCAGCAGTATGCACACCTATTTTCAGCATTAGGACACCGCATTGGAGTGAACGTGCACTTAATGAATGCGCATCTATTATAAACCATGCGCTCCAAAGCTCCCTCGAGCCTTGTCCACGGTCCTGATTTATAATTAGAAAAGGCGCTCGACCCCTCCTGTAGCACACATCCACAGACTCTGACGACGAAACCCACGCTAAAAATTGAGCCAGGAAAGCTTCATCGGGGCGCAGATGGTAGACAAGATGTACCATCTTCCAGACCAGCTCCCGTCTTTCACACGGGCACGTTGCCAACTTCCTGTAACCATCAGCAAACATTAGCTAAGTGAGAAGTGTCAGATAACTGCAGAACGCACGCATTTAAAACAGAATGAGTTATCTCTTCCCGCTGCAGCTGTTTAGGGGCACGGGATCTGTGTAGAAATGAATTACGGAATATTCCTTCAGTAATTGAGCATCCTTTCGGGAACAAGCGTGGAGAGCAGCTCATTTTAATGGAATAAAAATGATGAACCAAGCGTGCAATTTTAAGAGATTGATAGATAAATACGGTAATTACATCAAGAGCGGCTGACACCCGCTGGAAATGAGTGGGTCATGTGGGTAAAAAAAACTATTTGAGAGGCTTTTTTCGAATGGTGACAGACAGCACAGTGTGACAATAAGCCCACATAATATCTATTTATGGGGCCAGCTGATGTGGTTACGCATGTCACCTAAAAATGACAGCTTCCTGTAACACGGCCAAACCAATACGCATGCTCAAATCAAATGCTCCAGTGCACATGAGTGGCTGCACTGCAAAGGTCATGCAAATAACATGATTAACTCTCTAGATTGGCATACAGAAGGGTTCTCATCACTGGCTATTTGTATTTGTTAATCGATTATGTTTAAAGCTTTCACTTATCCTTTTTTACTGATTTTTACAGATAAATACAGACAGAAAACAATTTATTTTGATGCCTGTATTTCTTTTTAAAAATGGAAAATACAGAATATAGTTTTCCTTTTGGTTGATTCCCACTACTGCTCATCACGTGTGCTAGGTCAATCCCTCTGCAATCCGACAGGTGGGGAATTAAAAAATAGAAAAAAAAATCCTAATGAAGCTTAAAAAACTGCAGTGGTTAAGCAGTTTATGCTGTTCTGCAATGGAAATGAATTCAGATGACTGTATTGTACTGTGAGTGGCTGAAACTCATTGGCATTCAATCATGAGTGAATATTGGTCCATTAAATAAATGAGGAAATATAACTTTTACACTAAGCGCAATATAAATATGGATAACTACAGATAAAATGAGCACAAAGAAATTGGGTAAATACAGACAGAAATCTAAAAAAGATAAATACCATAACCCTGGGAGCCTTAGTTATGTTTAGGGACAAAGAGGAATGCAGAAGATAAATCAAAGGAGGGAACAATCAGCAAAGCAGGTGGAAAAACTGAAACAAAGAGCATAACACAGAGCACCTGCCTAGATTTACACACCAGAGATAGTGCAACCTACCGCAAACCTGTCCAGTTTGTGTAAGGTGAATACCTGCTATCCTTGCCACTTACAAGCAATTCAAAATATGTCACTTGTGACTTCAACACATCATATCATTGGCTCCATGGGACACATATTGTATGCTGTAACAAAAATAGCATGCACCAGTGGCGAAAAGGTCACCACAGAAACACCACAGTGATGGAGAGGCATAGACACAATTGCGATGTCAGGCGGAATCACTTCTGCCCGACACCGCATCGGTCATGGGACTAACTGACACCCGGTCGTCCGCATCGTAATCGGCCCCACACACACCTCGCTGCAAGATCGATGTGCTCACTTAAGCTGCTACTGTCTCAGACATCAGGTGTAAAAATGTTCAATAAGCTTATGCAAGTATCAAATCATAAAATAATTGAAAAAAATCCTCCCAACACACATTTTGAAGCAACCTGCCAGAAGAACTGATGTGTCTTTCCATAACAGCAGCTCATGAGTTGGAACAGGCTGGGGCTGTGATTTAGGCCATGCAATGGGTGTACAACGTGCTTTATGAATGTCAGTACAATACCCTTGAGTACAGTACAATACAATACTTGGGGAAGAAGGGTATACAGGATTTTTCTCTTGAACTGATTGGGGGTGGATTGGCAGTTCTCAAGGATATGATGTGCCTTGTCCTGAATGAGGGAGATGTCTATATGTAGCAGGTCATACTATTACATGGAGGTGTACATATGAAAGAATGAAGTACATGCATGTTGGAAATATCACAGCTGTTTATGACAACATAATTCATTATGTACTATCAAAGTTGCGACTCAGTTTCAGGTAAAGCTAGCCGGGCATACAGTCACACAAGAGAACTCTGGACTGCTCACATGTGTAAGGATTAATATGGGACAATAACTACTTTTCACCACAGCAATTAGTACCCGACAGTCAACTCAACTCAAATTTTGAAGAGTCAATAAAAACTATTGCTGAATGAATATAGTAACCTCAGTTTACTGAGTTTGCGTTACTCAAATATTTTACGCTGCTGCAGTTGTATAGAGCTTGCTACCATGATGATGGCATTGTAACACATTCACCCTGGGCACCTTTTCATGCACATATGTACCTGCCATCAATCCATTGTCTCTGTTGTTTTTTTGTCATTTGATAGTGCGAGGTTAGCAGAGAGTTTGACTACTGTATGTTTTAGAAGTGGGTTATGTAGGTTAGTGTGACAATATACAGCCTCATGCATCAACCCAAAATCCAGTCGGTAAAATACCGATTCGGTAATAGCTCCCGGTATTAAGTAAAAAATACCCAATCCCAATGCATCAACCCAAAAGCAGAAATCGCTATTTAAGGAATCCTTAAATAGCGATTCTTTAAATAGGGATTCCTTAAATACCGATTCCTTAAATAGCGATTGCATTTAAGGAATCCCAAAGTGAGATTCCTTAAATGCAATGCATCAAAGTTAAAAAATTAGCGATTTCGCTAATAGGGGGAGCAAATTACCATGAAGATGAACTGCATGGTAATTTGCAAAAACTTTGAAAAATGCACTTTTGTGCATTTTTCAAAGTTTCATGTTGCGCACACACATGCCCTTAGAGCATGTGTGTGTGCAACATATGTGCACATATCATTTTCAGGGGTGCAACAGGGTGTCCTTTTGACACCCTGGCACCCTTGAAAGTGCTCCCGCTATTAGCGATTCGGTAATACCGAATCGCTAATACAGACTGGCTTTACATTCATTCCTATGGGCCTCCAAGCCCATAGGAATGAATGGGTAGGTATTCCTTATTACCGATTCGGTATTACCGATTCGGTAATAAGGAATATTAAGGAATCGCTATTTGAATAGCGATTCCTACATGCATAGCCTTTTGCTATTCCTTATTAGCGATTCCTTATTTTTCGCTAATAAGGAATCGCAAATGGCATTGTTGATGCATAGGCCCCATAGTGTTTGATCATGGAAGATATGTGTAGTGTTTCGTGTTTATGGGTAATGTGTCAGAGGCCATTACAGTTTTTTGTTTGGGATTGGGTTGCTCGGCTGGAGAAAATATTTTCTATATATTGCTCACAATCGAATTGTAGGAATTCAGTTAAATTGTCAGATATGTGTGGAAAACGCCAATACATGGGTTGTGCTGTAGGGTGTGCAGTGTTTGAGACCTTCAGTTCATTTCTCAAATGGGTGGTAAAGGCAGCTGTGGAATCTGAGCAAGTGCTGAACTACCTTGAGGGTATTTTGTTAGTAGGTAGGAAGGGTATATATGGGGAATGTAAATTATTGAAGAGAATATTGGAATAAATAACTGAGAACTTCACCATGCCATTAGCACGGGAGAAAATAAAAGGACTTGCAGTGACCACCATGTTCATTGGATTTACAGAGTTTTAAATAGCGCAAACTTGACCCGAAGGTATTGGGTATCAGAGCGCTTTACATGAGCACCAGTTGCGTTACAAGAGGACACATTCATTTTGTGTTAGGCACGAGGAGATTAAGTAATTTGCCCAGAATCACAGGATGTTGCTTGACTTTGCAGAGACTCGAACCCGGTTCCCCAGATTTTAAGGTCGACTGCCCTGGCCGTTAGGCCAACTCCTCTCCCCAACTCCTCTTACCTGAGGGTGAATGACCTGATGCAGGTCATTCACCCTCTTGGGTTGAGCTGCTTGAAGATGATGAAGAGACACAGGAAAGTGAAACAGGACAAAAAGGAATATTTTTTAGACTCAGGTATTTCTACGAAAGGTTTAAGGCGTGCTGGTAAACTGAAAGCCATTAACTGGACTTGCGAAGAGGTCAACAGGCTTATTTAAGGTTGTTCTGGTATGACAGAGTTCATACATTCCTAGAAGGAAACAGGATTGGTTAATTTAAAGTAATGGAAATATGGAGAAATAGTGGGCAATAAGAGTTTGAATATTGATGAGGAATGAGAGAAAATCTTGTGGGAGGGTTTTTCTGGTTGTGGTAACGGAGGACGTATCTTATGGCAGGGGGATAGCGGAGAAGGGTAGGACCTGAGAAGTAGAGGAAAAGAACATATCAATGAGTGGCATTGGAAGCAGCCTCTGCCTAGAGCAGATTGTTTGAACAAGAAATTATAGGAGACTTTTCAATAAATAATAGGAATTTAATGCCTATATATGTTAATGGTGTTTAAAGTTATGAAAATAAAAGGGGCCTTTAAAGCCTTCAGGGGTAGCTTAGGTTTAGGGGAGGGAGAGTGAGTGGGAGTTTATTGTTAGGATGTTGTTAGGAACATTTAGTATGTATGGCTAAACTGGAAGTTAAGATATTGTGAGTTTGACTTGCTTCTAAATAATAGCAGACTTTTTTACAGACAGTCTGGGTGCCAGGGGTCATTCTTCTCCAAAGAGAGCAAAAGGTGGAGGGGTGGAAATCAACCTCTCCAAGTGGGGAACATTGGGAGGAAGCCAGGAGCTACACAAAGGGGGGGATGCCTAATTAACTCTGCCACTCGTGGGCTCACAAACCATAAATAACAATAAAGGAAAGAGTGCAGGAATAACCATAAATTCTTATGCCAAACACAAAAGATGTGGACGACGAGCCATTTAAATTAATAATGGCACCAATTATTTGAAAAACTCACAAAACCATTTATTTCAAAATCTAATTGTTGGTGTTATTATATATATATTTTTTATTGTTTGTTGTTTTCTTTTTATAACACAAACCTCAATCGACAAACATAATTCACACAAACATAAACAAGATAACATACACAATTGTGGTCACTTTTGGCCTTTCCCGGACATATTCATACATCTCCTCTTACATGTATTGTTGGTCTATGTGCATGGATTTTACTTCTTCTGTTTAAGTTTGACCAAATAATGACCATTCAGCAGCAGTGTATGCAGTATGGACTCACGAACAAAATGCTCTTTTTGTTAATTAGGCTGTGAGTAAGCTTAGGCAACCCTTACAAGTTTTTGGAATGGGGTGGGGTATTTGCCGTACGTGGTAAATAATGTTATCTCTTGTGATATATTTACCGTATTCGGAGTTTTCAACAGAAAATAGGGTACAATATTTATTAGCCAACTAAATTCCCCTGGTTTTGCCTTTTTTGGGGCCTTTTCTTTCATACATTTTGACTAGTTCGACCTGTTGTAATTTATATGAGGAAAATTGCGAGGGTGTGATTATTATCAGAAAACTTGTAATTCTAATAGTTAGATCTGGGGGTCTCTTGTTGGCGGAGGTAGGTACCACTGTCCAAATAGGGGCCCTTACTTCTAGTCAGGGTAAGGGGGATACACTCTTTAGATAACCCCTGCTCACCCCCTTGGTAGCTTGGCACGACCAGACAGGCTTATCAAAGGCAATGTTCAAGTATTTGTACCAACACTCACAGTAACACAGTGAAAACACCACAAATGGACTCCACACCAGTGTAGATAAATAAAGTACTTTTATATAAACTACACAAGACCAAAACGACAAAAATCCAACATACACAGTTCAAGAATATGGTTTCAAAAGAGTTCTTAGCTTAGCGTCAAAATAATCCACATTAGCGTCGATTTTAGCCAACAGTACCTGGTGATGCGATAAAAGCTCCTAGCGGCGCTCAGGCGTCGAAAAACAAGCAACAGCGTCAGTCCTGAGACCCTGGGGAGGCGATGCGACAACCCCCCTGCAACACAGCGGGCGTGTGTGACGAATTCGATCTGTATGGGGAGTGAGGTGATACCTGTATGGATTCCAAGGTGTAGCTTCTCCGGTAGAATTTTACTCGCAAAGGCACGATGTGACGATCTTCGATGGCTCTGCGATGATGTTCGCAGCGACTTTCTAAAAGTGCTGTTTTCACACACAGGATTTAAAAAACATCTTTCCTAAAAGATGTGTTATTAAATTCTGAGTTCAGGGATACCAGACTTTAATTTTCTATCTTGCTCCTATAAGAAGATATGCAGGTAAACATTATACTCAGCATTCCCCATTATAGCCTATGGGCAAGATAGGCTTTCAATAGTGAAAAACAAAAATGGCTGTAATTCACTACCAGAGCATGTCACCTACACCAATACATGCTCTACCTTTCACATATACTGCACCCTGCCCAGGGGGGTACCTAGGGCCTTCCATAGGGGTGTCCAATGTGTACAGAAAGGGAAGGGTTAGGCCTGGCCAGTGTGGACACTGGTCAGGTCAGCATGGCAGTTAGCAACTGCACCCAGGCACTGCGGTGGCAGGCCTGTGACACCATTTTAGGGCTACTCCTGTGGGTGGCACAATCAGTGCTGCAGGCCCACTAGTTGCATTTGAATCACCAGCCCTGGCACACACAGTGCACTTTACTAGGGGCTAACAGGTGAAACAAATATACCAATAATGGATAGCCAATCAATATAACAATTTACCTAGGGAGCACTTGCACTTTGACACTCATAAACAGTGGCAAAGTGCCCAAAGCATCTAAACCAGCAAAAACGAAATCCAGCACAGCGTCAAAAATACAGGAGGTAGAGGCAAAATGCCAGGGGAAACCATGCCAAAGATGCCAGGACTAACACGTGTCCCCTCCAGCTGAAAGTGGGGAGAACTACCTACCCTCTTGGGAGTTCTCATCGCTAAGGTGGAAAAACCTGGACAGACCATCAGCGTTGGCGTGTTCTGTACCGGGACGGTGTTCCACCGTAAAGTCCATTCCCTGTAGGGAGATGGACCACCTCAACAGTTTTGGGTTCTCACCCCTCATCTGCATTAACCATCTGAGGGGCCTGTGGTCTGTCTGAACCCGGAAGTGAGTCCCAAGCAAGTAGGGCCTCAGCTTCTTCAGAGCCCAGACCACAGCAAAAGCTTCCCTTTCAAACGCACTCCACCTCTGTTCCCTGGGAAGTAGCCTCCTGCTAATGAAAGCTACAGGTTGGTCCAAGCCCTTGGCGTTGATCTGTGTGAGTACCGCTCCCACACCATGCTCTGAAGCGTCTGTCTGCACTACAAACTCATTGGAGAAATCAGGCGCCTTGAGCACCGGTGCCGTGCAGTCTTCAGGGCATCAAAATCAGTTTTACAGGCATGGGTCCAATTCACTCTCCTGGGCTGCTTCCTTGAAGTCAACTCTGTCTAGGGGGCAACAATGGTGCCATATTCCTTGACAAATCGGCGATAATACCCGGTGAGTCCTAGGAAGGCTCTCACCTCTGTCTGGGTCTTGGGGGACTCCCAAGCCAGGATGGTATCAATCTTCGTTTGGAGGGGCGCCACCTGGCTGCTCCCTACCTGGTGTCCCAAGTACACCACAGAACCCTGCCTTATCTGGCACTTTCTGGCCTTGATAGTGAAGCCTGCCCTTTGCAGAGCCTTCAACACGTCACAGAGGTGCTGCAAGTGTTCCTCCCACGTGGAGCTGAACACAGCAATGTCATCCAGGTAGGCGGCGCTGAATTCCTCCAGCCCGGACAGTACCTGGTTGACCAGTCTCTGGAATGTGGCAGGGGCGTTCTTCAACCCAACGGGCATAACTCGGAACTGGAAGTGCCCCTCTGGCGTTGAAAACGCAGACCTCTCCTTGGCCCCCTCAGTTAAGGCAATCTGCCAGTACCCAGATGTTAAATCAAATGTACTGAGGTACTGGGTAGCTCCCAACTGATCCACAAGCTCATCAGCTCTCGGGATGGGGTGCGCGTCAGTCTTGGTGACCGCATTGAGCCCACGGTAGTCCACACAAAACCGGAGTTCTGGGGTGGCACCGGGCGCAGCGGCTTTTGGAACTAAGACCACTGGGCTAGCCCAGGGGCTGCTGGAGGGCTCAATTACCCCTAGCGCCAACATCTTGGAAATCTCTTCCTTGATGCTGGCCCTGACCTTGTCAGCTACCCTGTAGAATTTATGTTTTACAGGTAGACTATCTCCAGTGTCCACATCATGGACGCACCAGTTGGTTACACCTGGGGTCAGGGAGAACAGGGAGGAAAACTGACCCAACACCTGGCGACAGTCCCTCTGCTGTTCTAGGGTCAGGGTGGGTGAGAGGACCACACCATCCACTGACCCATTTTGCTCCTTGGCTGCCAGGAGGGCAGGAAGAGGGTCACTGTCCTCTTCCATTCCAGCATCTGTAGCCAGGAGCATGGTCACATCAGACCTCTCGAAGTGGGGTTTGAGGCGGTTCACATGTAAGACCCTCAGGGGCTGTCTGGGGGTCTGCAAGTTAACCAGGTAGGTTACTTCGCTCTTGTGCTCCACCACCTCATATGGCCCAGTCCACTGGTCCTTGAGCGCACAAGGCTCCACTGGCGCCATTACCCACACTTTCTGCCCAGGTTGAAATTCGACCAGAGTGGCATTCTGGTCGTACCATCTTTTCATTTCTTCCTGGCTAGCTTCTAGGTTCTCTTGGGCTAGCTTCCTGAAGCGCAGCGTCTGGTTGCTGAAGGCCAGCATATAGCTGAACACATCCTGGGGGGTTTTCCCGGGGGATTTCTCCCACCCCTCCTTCACCAGAGTGAGAGGTCCCCTAACAGAGTGGCCATACAGAAGCTCAAAGGGACTGAACCCTAAGGACTTCTGAGGCACCTCCCTGTAGGCAAAAAAAGGCATGGTAAGAAGATGTCCCACTTCCGTCTCATGCGCTCCACAAGGCCCATAATCATACCTTTCAGGGTTCGGTTGAACCTTTCATCCAACCAATTTCCTTGAGTGTGGTAAGGAGTGGTGAACTTATAAGTTACCCCACACTCCTCCCACAGAGACTTCATGTACCTAGAGATGAAGTTGGTACCCCGGTCGGAGACCACCTCCCTGGGGAACCCCACATGGGAAAAGATCCCCATCAATGCACGGCCCACCATGGGTGCTGTGATTGTCCTGAGAGGGACTGATTCTGGGTACCGGGTGGCGTGGTCCACCAAGACCAGGATGAACCTGTTGCCAAAGGCCATCTTGGGGTCCAGTGGCCCCACAATATCGATGCCCACCCGCTCGAAAGGGGTGCTCACCACAGGAAAGGGTTGGAGGGGTGCCTTGCACTTCCCTCCGCTCTTCCCACTTGCCTGACAAGTCTGGCAAGTCCTTAGAATGTCCCGACGTGCTTCTTCATCTGGGGCCAGAAGAAGTGGGTGACAAGCCTTTGGAAGGTCTTGTCTTGACCCAGATGTCCTGCAAGAGGCTCGTCATGAGCCAGACCCAGTAGGAAGTCCCTGAAACGCTCTGGTACCACCAGCACATGGGCTGCACCGGGCTCAGCGAACTTAGGCTCACTATAAAGCAACCCATCCTCCCAGTAAATGAGATGATACTTGGCCGCTCGACCTGCTGCCTGGTCTGCAGCCTGCTGCTGCATACCAATGAGGGAAGGGCATTCCTTCTGCGCCCTGCAGAACTCCTCCCTGGAGGGGCCACCCTCTTGCTGCCAATGGGTCAGCTCAGGTAGGTCCCCCAGTTCGGCCACCTGTTCCCCTGTAGGTTCCAGGGCATCCCCCTCAGGTTCTGCTCCTTCCTGGACCGTGGGAACGGTGGGGGCTGGTTTCCCACGCCCTCTGCTCCTTCTCCTCTGGGCAGGTACCTGGGCCTCTGTTTCAGGCTCCAGGTCTGCTGAATCACTCCTACTGGCTGCCATAGACTGTGTGGTCACATAGATCCACTCAGGCAAACCCAACATCTCCATGTGAGCCTGGCGTTCCACCTCCTTCCATGGGGAACTCTCCAGGTCATTACCTAGCAGACAGTCTACAGGCATGGATGGACTCACAACAACCTTCAAGAGACCTGGGAACCCCCTCCACTCAAAGGGAACCTGGGCCACTTTACAGAGGCACACTGAGTTGTCAGCTGCAACTACTGGGTGAAGCACATTGTGAAAGACCTGCTCTTCAGACACCCACTGACACCTCACAGATGTCACGCTGGCTCCTGTGTCTCTCAGAGCCTCCACCCTCCTTCCATTGATGGTCACCCACTGCCCGTATTTCTCAGTGTTATCGGGCAGGTAGGTTTCCTGGACCATCTCTTGGTCTCCTAAAGAGACAAGGGTCATAACTGCTGGTCCCTCCCCTTCACTAGAAATTAAATCCTCCCCCAAAGCTACATTCACCAAACCCGGTTTAGGAGCACCAGTGGGTGCTGGAGTTTTCTTGGGGCAACTAGGGGCAATGTGCCCCACCTCTTCGCAGTGATAGCAGGTAGGTGGGTCCCTGGGGTCCCGCCTTCCCCTAGGGGGCCAGGTCGGTTTGGGCTTGGGGATCGGGACTCCTTTCCTTGGGAACTGTTTTGGGGCCCTTGAGAGAACTCCTTTTGGTTACCCTTGTCCCCCCCACTCTTTTGCTGGGGACCCTCCCCACCTTTGGCTGTGGTACCCACAATTCCTCTGTGGACCCTGGTACTGGTCCACCGGTCCGCCTCCTTAGCAAGCTCAATGGGGTCCGTCAGCTTGCTGTCTTAAAGATGCTGGTGCAGCTCTGGAACACATAGACTACTCAAGTGCTCCCAACTAATTAAAAGCAACAACCCCTTGTAATCAGTTACTTTGCTGCCCTTCATCCAACCTTCCAGTGTACGCGAGTACAGATTCACACACTCCATCCAAGTCTCAGACTCTTTCTTCTTGGAGTTCCTAAACTGCAGCCTATACTGCTCTGGAGTAAGTCCATACCTGAGACATAGGGCCTCCTTCATATTGGGGTAGGTCATGGCACCTGCTAATTCTAAGGGCTCTAGAGCACTCCTCCCAGAAGCCTCAAAATGTTTCCACAGGCCCGCCCCCCAATGCTAATCAGGCACACCATTCATCCTCAATGCAATCTCATACGAGGTAAACCAGGCATAGATATCCTCACTCCTATTATGCTTCTGCACCAAATCTTTGGGGATATATACTTTACCCCCTTGCACTGGCTGTGCGCTGCCACCATTGGAACTGAACTCCACCTGTTTGGCTCTGATGTCCAGTTCCCTCATGCTCAACTCATGAGCCAAAAGCAATCTTTTCTCTTCTTTCTCTACTTCCAATTGCTTCATCTTCATTCGCATGATTTCCAATTCATGCTCTCTCACACTTTGGTTCTCCTCTAACTCTTCTGGGGTGAAGCCCCTACTGGAATGGTTGCTGCCAGCCCTTGAGACTGGTCTGCCCACGGGCAGATCTTGGGGAATAAAACCATTCTCTTCACCTGCATCACCGTCCTCTTGGGCCTCCCACCAGGCCTTCAAGACTCTTTGTAGCACATCCTTTCTAGATCCGCTTTTCACAGGCCAACCAAGGTCATTGCAGAATTGCTTGAGCTCCTCAACTTTGTACGAATACAGATCCTCAATGGAAAACTCCAATCCTGCCCTCTCACTTGTTCCCACCTGAGACATGATGCTCAAAAATAGAACAAAAAAAGCACAGTATGTGGTTGCGTAGTGGTCCGCACTTAAACTAGTGATGTGCACCAATTACTGTGGGTCAAGTACAAATACAAATTCTAATCCTCACCGCTGACCACCAATGTTAGATCTGGGGGTCTCTAGTTGACAGAGGTAGGTACCACTGTCCAAATAGGGACCCTTACTTCTAGGCGGGCTAGGGGGGATACACTCTTTAGATAACCCCTGCCCACCCCCTTGGTAGCTTGGCACGAGCAGACAGGCTTATCAAAGGCAATATGTAAAGTATTTGTACCAACACACACAGTGAAAACACCACAAATGGACTTAGTTGATTTTAGCCAACAGTACCTGGTGATGCGATAAAAGTTCCTAGCGGCGCTCAGGCATCGAAAAACAAGCAACAGCATCAGTCCTGAGACCCTGGGGAGGCGATTCGACAACCCCGCTGCACACAGCGGGCATGTGCGACGAATCCAGTCTGTATGGGGAGTGAGGCGTATGATACCTGTATAGATTCCAAGGTGTTGCTTCTCCAGTAGAATTTTACTCGCAAAGGCACGATGCGACGATCTTCGATGGCTCTGCGACGATGTTCGCAGCGACGAAATGCGATCTGCTAACGAGCGGTGCGACGATCTCACCAGCGACAGCAGGTTCTGCGACTAATCTTCCCGCTCCGGGGGCGATGCGCTCCGAAGACGAACGCGGAGTTGACATTGCAGCGGCAACAGGCGCTGCGACGATCTTCGCGGCGATGGAAATTTTCTCGCTAAGCCGGATGTGCGTGAAAAAGTTGCAGATCTTTCACTTCTTTTCTCTTGGTCAGCTTCCCAACAGCAGGTACAACTTCCAGAGGCCCCACAATTGGATCAAGCACTCTAGGAAGGGCATAACTCACACAGCAGAGTTCAGGGGGAAGCTGGGGGTGAAGTCCTTTTGTTCCCGGGACTTCTTAACAGGAGACCAGCTCTAATCAGGCCCTTGGAGATTCCTTCAAGCCAGGGGACACAGCACACAGCAAAGTCCTTCCCCTCTCTTTGGCAGCAAAGCAACTGTAGGTCAGCCTTACAGCAGGTCAGTCCTTCTTCTTCAGTCTGCCAGCTTTCTACTTGCCAGAGGTTCCCTCTTTATTCCAGGATGATCTAATTTTCTGTAGTCTGGGTCCCAATACTTATACCCCAAAATCCTTTGTCCTCTGAAGACAGAGGGGACTTGACCTAGTCAGAACCAGTTCTGGCCAGTCCTGGAGCACATTGTTTACTTGGTTTCTTCTTTCCTTTGAGAGAGAGGGGCAGGGTCGTCAGCCGCCCAGCAGGGGGTGGAGCCAGCATTGTGTAAGGCAGGCACAGCCCTATTCAGGCCCAGGTGCTACTCCTCCCACCCATCTGCAGGGGAATTTCCCTATTCAGCCCTGGGCTGACTCATTCAGCCTCTGGGAGCCACCCCTGTCCCTGTCAATCACAAATCAGACAGTCAATTCACAAACAGGCCAAGGCACACAGAAAGGGCAGAAAAGGAAACAGCCACTTTCTAAAAGTGCTGTTTTCACACACAGGATTTAAAAACCATCTTTCCTAAAAGATGTGTTATTAAATTCTGAGTTCAGGGATACCAGACTTTAATTTTCTATATTGCTCCTAAGGGAAGATATGCAGGTAAACATTATACTCAGCATTCCCCATTATAGCCTATGGGCAAGATAGCCTTTCAATAGTGAAAAACAAAAATGGCTGTAATTCACTACCAGAGCACGTCACCTACACCAATACATGCTCTACCTTTCACATACACTGCACCCTGCCAAGGGGGGTACCTAGGGCCTTCCATAGGGGTGTCCAATGTGTACAGAAAGGAAAGGGTTAGGCCAGGCCAGTGTGGACACTGGTCAGGTCAGCATGGCAGTTAGCAACTGCACCCAGGCACTGCGGTGGCAGGCCTGTGACACCATTTTAGGGCTACTCCTGTGGGTGGCACAATCAGTTCTGCAGACCCACTAGTAGCATTTGAATCACCAGCCCTGGCACACTCAGTGCACTTTACTAGGGGCTAACAGGTGAAACAAATATACCAATCATGGATAACCAATCAATATAACTTTACCTAGGGAGCACTTGCACTTTGACACTGATCAACAGTGGCAAAGTGCCCAAAGCATCTAAACCAGCAAAAACCAAATCCAGCACAGCGTCAAAAATACAGGAGGTAGAGGCAAAAAGTCAGGGGAAACCACGCCAAAGATGCCAGGTCTAACACTAATTTGTTTGTAAACACGTTTGCATATGGATCGGAATTTAGCCATGAACTCATAAGGAGGGCTTTATAGTATTTATAATTTTACCTTTCTGGTAAAATAAACAGTCATACCCTCAACAATAAACCTCAGCTTACAAACCACAGAATGGAAAGAACCCAACCAGGAAACTGCTTGCTTGATATACAGGTAAGCTATAGAGGGCAGATCTATGGTTCACCATGGCAATATATACTTTTGTACTTGCATATATAACAGTTATGGCCCACAATAATACACAGCAGGCAGCAGCCAACTGTAGCTTATAGCTCTTACATTCACATAAGACATATCCGCTACAAGGGTTGTCCATCACCAGTACTAAACAGCCAAAAAAGTAGACGTCAACAAATTAACAGGAATGGAATAACTGAAGAGATTTGTCACACACTGATTGGAAAATTCAGAGAACTGTAATGTCGTCCACCATGGAAGGTCCAAAATATCTATATACTCTGCCTGCCTCTTTACATCTCAAAATGACACTCAGATGTGGGATGATAACAATGCCAATCCCAACAGATATCTTCACTTCTCTCTCCCTCCAACCATGCCATCGCAGGACCACAACTAAACACAAATTCTCAAAGTGGACAACCCACTGCAGTAACCAGCTAAGCAGACTATAATCCTAAACAGTAGCATAAACAGGTATGTTCTGCAAAGCTGTGTAAGGCTACCAGCATACTGAAAACCATAATACTGTGCATCTGTCTCTTACACTTCACCATCCACCACACTGCTGAGTGCTGAGTTACATAACACGATTTTCACACGTCTGTGGTCATCATGCACAACACTTCACAGAAAAGACTGAAACAAAGACAACATCCTTTCAACCACACACGCTCCCCAGTACTTTATGATTACAGTGTGCTGGCTAATTTTACAGTGCTCATGTGCATTGTATGGCCATTTATTTACCAGGCCTACACCTTGGCCTTGTCTCTGGGTTGTGTGTGGATCATGACGCGTACTAATGTTGTGCTGCATGAGTTGCACTGGAATATGCATCAGTGTGACAGTCACAATAAAGTGACTACAAATAGATCACCTATGATCAGGCTACTCAGTAGGTGGGGCCCAATATCCCACAGGGTGATTACGCGTGAAATATTCAATTTGAAAGAATTGCAATTAACATGTAATATTCAGTTGGGTGTAATATGAGAAAGGGATGCAAACAGATTGCATAATGAGCATAAATCCACTAAACAAAGCCTGGTTAACAAAGATAGTAACAATTAAATGCCTGTGTTATTGTTCCAGTGGGGATGCTTGTCCAGATGCTAATACTCCTCTTCTGCTTCAGATTTACCTTTATTTTTTCCATTTTAGATTTAAAATTAACTCTTAAGTTGTGATTGAAGGTGAAAGTCGAACCATTCCGTGCCATTACACAGCTGAAATATGGTTATTTGGGTCTTAAAGGTTATATATTTAACCCCTTGAGTGCCCATGACGAGATGGTCTCGTCATGGGCCGCGGTTGCGCTGTGCCCATGACGAGACTATCTCGTCATGAGCCCCGCCCGCTAATGAAACGCCCAGCACAGGGCGTGGAAAGGGCGGGGCACTCAAGGGGTTAAATTACCCAGAACACTCATAGATACTGGTGGTAAACAGCAATTGCCAGGGCAGTCTTGTCTGCCATTGTCCCTCTCTCGGCAACACGGGGGGCTTTTACTTAGTCTCCAGCCCGAAGACGCCACAGCAGTGCATCACAAGGACATCATGGTTCGGGTTCCACGTTTCATACACAGGTGCAAATGGCACTGAAAATATATTATTACATCATCATGCAATTGAAACTAGCATTTATAGCTTTATTTTAAACGTACTAAATGTACTTAACTCTGCAGATTAAAGTGTCACTACTCTACATACAACCTGAGTAGAAATAAAGGCCTATTATACCTGGTAGGATGCAAATGGAACTGACAGGTTACAAAAACTGTCTTCAGTGGAGTCATTTCTACAGCAGAAAATCTTCGGGTTCACAACAGAGTGAGGACATTGTAAATGTAAATCCGTATTTGTAAAGCACAAACTACTCACACTTATGGGTCTCAAGGCCTGGGGGCCGTCGTGGAAATTAAGTGAGCTATTACCCACACATGGTGCTGAGCTGAGCTGCCACCAGAACCGGGGATTGAACTGTGAACCTTGTGCTCCAAACTCAACTGCCCTGGCCGCTGCACCATACCTCCTGGACATTGCAACTGGATTAAATTTCACATAACTGGTGAAAGCCCCTTCATGCAAAACTGCCCCAGCACAAATTCATACATGCACAGTCTAATATTACACACTGTTTAGTATCATTCATGTAGATGAATACCACTCATGCACAGTTATCATTCCAGACACAAACACATAATCTAAAATTCCACACAGTACATATAGAATAATATCCCACAAACCCGTTTTATTGTTACAGTCATGCATGCACACACCGTTAACTATAATGCACTTGTAAAATGGAGGACAGGACATCCACCACATTTTTGATGGAGTTCCAAAATCTGATAGAGGCCTTCAAACTCTAAAAAAGGACCTTAGACCAGTAGCATAATGTGAACGGCATTGACGGAGTAATCTCTATGTCAAATTTGAAATCAGGCGCTAAAACACATTTTAGAAATAGATGAAATGGCACAAATGGAAATTGGTGCCATAGGACAATACATTAGATCATAGTGGTTTCTTTTTTCTCATGTTATTGTCATATTCTTAGTTAACGTGCAATCTCTACTACATTAACGGTTTTTGTGGATCCATAGTAGCTTAGATGTCTGACTTAAACCAAACAGATATTGATAGTGAAGAAATAATTATCTAATTTATGTACTTCTATTCTTTATGACCATTCAAAAATGTATGGCTTGAGTCACAAACATTTTCTCCTGAGCATATAGGAAGATGGATGCAAGAACTCGATTGTCCAGCAACCTCTTTTTGCCGTGCGCAAAAAAGACTTGTACGGCAGCTGGTCTACTGATACTTAAAGCATCTTAAGGATGCATTTGAATAAATGTTTTAAAGTTCCATTAGCGCATTAGCATTTGAAAGATGGTCCAGTTTCACTTGAACTAAAAACTTTGAGAATATAATGACCAGAGGCTTGTAAACATGCAGACCTGCTAGACTTTTTTACAGGGTCCCACTCTGGTTCGAAATCCAAGGAGAACATAAGTAATGTGGTCACAATAGCTGCACCATGATGGACTACATTAGGACTGTCTCTTTAGGTGATCACATCCTGGGGACATTCTGAAAGCTTCCCTTGGAATGCATTCTGCCTATTGCTTACTATTGGTTTTGTGATTTGTAACTCACAGTTGCTTACTTTGCATTTGCTGGGTTTATTTGCTTTAGGCTGTCCAGGTCGAGTTCGAGCCTCCTGTGAGCATCCCTTATTTACAGTATCCTTCCGAGTGCATGTTTTCTGTAAACAGACCTTTAAAGTTTGTTCTTATCTTGTCACATTTGCTGTGCATTCAGAGACAGAATTCAAATGTCAGTCTCTGTCTTCCGAGGGAGCTTAGTGTTTACTTTTCTTTCTGTGACTTCAATGTGACAGGATTTATGTGACAATCATGCTGGCTAGTAGGGGTGTGTTGCAGGAAGGCTCTACAATGTTATTTGTTTTTTTTCTAGCACAAAACAAAATAAAAAATGTCTGCAAATGAACTTTGCAGATATCTCAAAACAAATCAGAAATACAAAAGCACAAATGAAGCACTTTTTGGCAATTATGAAGTATGGTGGAAACAAATATTTTAATACGATCAAACAAACAATATACAAGGTAATGCCATATCCACACATTATCGTTTGTGTGTTGTATACCTTTATCAGTAATATTGTATGTCTGTGCATATGTAATGGTAACATGTATGTAATGGCAGTGCGCTACCACATCATGCTTACTCCATTTTACCACATTCCACTCCACTTTGCACCTCTCAAAGCCACAGCACTCTACTCTGCACCACTCCAATCTATACCACTCCCATCTACACCTCTGCACACTGTGTCACTGCACCCTACTCTGCACCACTCCACTCTACGCAACTTCACTCTACATATCTCTATACTACTCTATGCAAATGTACTCTACCCCACCCTAATCTACTTTGTACAATGCCACTTTATGCCACTGCACTCTATATCACTGCACTCCATGCCAATGTGCTCCACTCTGTACCACCCCACTGTTTGCCAGTGCACTCTACGCCACTTCAATGTATTCTGCACAGCTGTACTCTATGCCATTACACTCTACACAATGCTCTTTTCTCTGCACCACTCCACTCAAGTCCAATGCACTCTATGGGAATCTCCTCTACGCTACTCTAATCTACTCTGCACCACTCCACTGTATGCCACTTTACACTGCACCACTCAACTCTACTCTGTGCCACTTAATTTTGTGCTACTCTGCTCTGCATCATGCTATTCTGTGCCAATTCCATTAATGCTAACCCACTCCACTCTGCGACACTCTACTCAACACTGTGGCACTCTATTCTACACTCTATTCTACACCACTGCACTCTTCTCTGCACCACTCTACTCTATGCCACTCTATGTCACTGCATTCTACGCCACTAGACTACTCTACATCACTCAACTTAGCATCACTCCACTCTACGCCCCTGCACTCTACCCTGTACCATTCCACCCTGCACCACTACACTCTGTGCAACTTCACTGTACACCACTCTACTCTGCATCGCTCCATTCTACGCCACTATGCTCTACATCAGTTCACTATAAGCTAGTCTAATCTACTCTGCACCACTGCACTCTACAGCACTGCACTCAATGATACTGCACTTTATAATAACTACACCTTATGCCACTTCACTCTACTCTGAAACAATCTACTGTATGCCACTGGACTTTACCCCTCTCTGTTACACTCTGGGCCATTACTCTCTATGCCTCTCCATTGTACACCACTGCAATCTACGCTGCTCCACTCCACTCTACTCTGCACCACTGCAATCTACCACACTTTCTCCTACACCACAACACTTTATGCCAATGCACTTTATACCACTTACTCTAAACCAATACATTCTACAAAAATCTACTTTGCATCTCTACACCACTGCACTGTACACAACTACACTCTGCTCTGCAACTCTCTACTCACTCTAGTCTACTCTGCAGAATTGTACTCTGTGCCATTGATCTCTATGCCACCTTAACCTGCACCAGTCTACTCTATGCCACTGCACTCTACACCAATGCACTCTATTGCCACACTACTATACGCCACTGCACTCCACAATACTCTACTCAGCAGCACTTTACTCTGTGCCACTGCACTCGATGCCACTGCACTCTGCACCACTCTAGTGCACTCTATACCAATTCACTCTATGCCATTACATTATACACCACTTCACTCTATCCCACTGCACTCTACAACAAACACGCTACATCACTCAGGTCTACAGTGCACCGCTGCACTTTATGGCACTGCACTCTATGGCAAATCACTGTACACCTCTATAATATACTCTGTACTACTGTACTCTATGCCAGTGAACTCTATTCCACTCTACTATGCACCACTGCACTATTTGCCACTGCAATTTACATCACTCCAGTCTAGGCGACCCCAATCTACTCTGCACCACTCTAGTCTACATCATTCCACTCTATACCCCTCTACTCTGCAACACTGCACTCTATGCCACTACTCCATGCTACTGCACTCTACCTTGCACCACTCCACTCTAAGTCACTTCAATCTACTCTGTGCCACTGCACTCTCTGTCGATGCACTCTATGCCACGCTACTTCATTCTGTGCCACTCCAAGCTGGGTCTGGTGGCTCAGTGGACTAATGCGTCCAATGCAGGGGCCTATGTTTGACCTCATGGTCACAGGTAAACATCCCAGCGGGTCCATTCAGCCTTTTATCCATCTGAGGTCAATAAAATTAGTACCATTAAGTTGGGTGACAATAAACATCTGTTATTCAGCACCAAGAAGCATACAGGTGAACATGCACTAAACAAATACACATGTTATGTTAATCTACGCCACTGAATACTATGCCACTGTTCTCCACACCACTCTACTCTATGCCACTGCACTCTTCTTTCAACACTCAAGTCTACCCCACTCTATTTCACTCTATATCAAGGCACCCTACCCCACTCTACTTTGCATCACTCCACTCTACACCACTGCACTCTACTTTGCACCACTCCACTCTATGCCAATTCACTCTATGCCACTCCACTCTGCACCACTGCACTCTATGCCAATGCACTCTACTCTGCACCACTCAACTCTACACCACTCAACTCTACACGAATACTCTATAATCTACCACTGGACCAGATTTTTATCAAAAAGCTGATTTTCATTTGCCAATGAATTTGGCATCATTTGAGGAATATTCATGAAATTTTCAAAACTAATACGCCACTCACTTCAGCTACGTTTGAAAGTTTTGAGGTGATTCGTCAAACATGGGGCGAGAAAAACTCTTTTTGTTAAATGGTGTAAGTCCGCACAGTAGTTTTGAGAAATTTTAAGATTTCTCAGATATACAACTGTGGATCCATGACCCCTCCTGCTCTCCTGCATGATCTGATTGGCTGCCAATGCTTCAAACCAGGAAGTGTTGGCAGCCATCTTGTGACTCGGTTGAACAGAGTCGCAAGACAAAACCTTAAAAACAAGAAAAGGGGGCAGGGTAGAAACACCCTGACCCCCTGGGTCTCTTGGGGGGTCCCGGTGGGCATTTGTGCTTCATTTAATTAGACCCCTGGGTGGGCCAGGTCCTGGGGGCAGTAAGGGTCACATGGGTTTCCGCAGCCTCAGGGACTGCCACCTCCCCATGGCTACATTTAAAATAATGCGTGGGGGAGCTCCAGTCCCCCATGCAGCCCCATGGACTGCCAGCTCCCCGGGGCTAATTTACTAAATTGCAGGGGGCTGCAGGGCCCCCCACAGCCCCGGGGACCACCACCTCCCTGGGGCTATATTTAAAATAATGTGTGGGGGACTCCAGCCCCCCAACACAGCCCTGGTGACTGCTACCTCCCCAGGGTACACATTAAGAATAGACAGGGGTCCATTGCGGACCCCTTGGCTCAGGGACCAACACCTCCTTGGGACTACAGTGTAGATGGGAGGGGGCCGCGCTCCCCCCTCCAGAAGCCCTACATGGCCCTGGGGACCGCCATCCCCCAGGGCTGGCTCCAGCAATGTCTGGGGTGTCCACCCCGGGACATTGCAGGCTTGGCAGGATAGCAAACGCTACTCTGCTTCATGGAAGCGAGAACAGCAAAAATAATCTTGCTTCCATGAAGCGGAGCAAAATTGCTTTTGGGCAGAGGGAGCTGCATGTTAGCAAAATTAATGCCGGCTCCCGCCTCCTGTGGGAAGCCGACAGGGTCCGACAGGCCTTGAGGATCCCCAGCGGTCCCCAAAGGCCTGGCCATGCCCCTGGGGAAGGTGACCCCGTGGCAATATTGGCCACGCAGGCTCACCTACCCATTATTTTTTTTTAAAAGGCTAAGGCCTGGCCCTGGGAGATGGGGACCACCCTCCAATATGAAAAAAATATTGAATACAGGGCAGGCCCGGAGGGATGGGTCCCCGGGAAGGGGGGCAACACACCCCCCTTTCGTTTTCTTTTATAAATTAAAAAGAAAAGGCCTTGCCTACGGGGGTGGGCTACCGGGGGCCAAAAACAGCTTCAGGAAGGTGGCCACGCGGCCCACCTCCCTTTGGCTAGAGCATGATTAAAAACGGGCCAGACCCAGGGGAATGGGGTCCCCGGGGCACAGACTGAACCAGGGAAGGGGGCCACATAGCTCCCCTTCCTAAAAAAATAGGCAAAAAAGAGCCGGGAAATTGCTGAGGCCCTGCCCACTTTCTCCACCACTCTGCAAACACGCCTTCTGGGGCACTGCTGAGTGGGAGATGAAGTCCCCTTGGCTGCTGCAGGTCCTTCGGGGCCAACTAGCCCACCTGTTACCGCCAGTAAGCCCCACACAGTGGGATTGCTGAGAGATGGTCAGAGGCCACACCCCTTCCTCCACCACTCTGCAAGCGCACCTCTCGGTGCACTGTTAGTGGGGGATGAGATCACCTTGCCTCCTGAGAACCTCAGGACTAAAGTTAACTTCATCCCCAAAGCAGCAGTGCGCCAGGAGGTGCATTTGCAGAGTGGTGGAGAAAGGGTGTGTGGCGTCTGACCACCTCTCAGCAATCCAGCTGTGTGGGCCTTACTGGAGGTAACAGGAGGGCTATTTGGCCCCCAAGGACCCTCAGGAGCCAAGGGTCTTCATCCACCCCAAATAGTAGTGCACCAGGAGAGGGTCTGCAGAGTGGAGGAGAAAGAAGGGGTGCCCACGAGAACCTCTCAGCAAACCCACTGTGTGGGACTTGCTGGAGGTAACAGGAGGGGTAGTTGGCCCCCATAGACCCTCAATAGCCAAGGGGACTTCACCCCCCTACAAGTAGTGCGTCAGGAGGTGCGTTGGCAAAGTGGTGGAGAAAGGAGGCGTGGCCTGCTATCAGATCTCAGCAATCCTGCTGTTTGGGACTTACTGGTAGTAATAGGAGGGGTAGTTGCCCCCCACGGAGGTCCTTGAGGGCCAACTAGCCCACCTGTTACCTCCAGTGAGTCCCACATAGCAGGATTTTTGAGAAGTGTTCAGACGCCACACCCTCTTTCTCCACAACTCTGCAAATGTGACTACCGGTGCACTATTAGTTGGGAGGTAAAGTCCCCTTGGCTCCAGAGGGACCTTGGGTGCCAAGAAGCCCTCCTAGTACCTCCTGCAAGTCCAAAACAGCCGAATTCCTGAGAGCTGGTTGGAGGCCCATCCCCGTTTCTCCACCCCTCTGCAAACATGATTGCTAGTTAATAAAACACAAAAATTCATTAATAAAAACAAAGGTTACAGGGATATTACAGTTGGGATTTAGTATTGAAAAAACCTTAGAAATTCACTGAAAGAAAGAAAGGATGCAAGCACGTTATAGTTAGCAAATAGAATTTAAGAAACCTTAGAAATTCACAAAACAAAACAAAGGTTACAGAGACGTTATAGTTAGGGTCAGAGTATACTCATACAAAACCAGAGTAATTCAGCTGCTATAGTTACCTAAGTTAACTATAACTCGTGCCCCCGCACTGCACTGCTTATGACCTCACATATTACATGGTCAGTTAAATCACTGATGACATCACTGGTGACATCTCAAATGACATCACTGATGACATCAGAGATTACATCATCCAAAGCATCTCTGACGTACCCACTCACACCCCTATTGAATCTTTTATATACCCTCTGCCACTTCCACATAACTATTCACAAAGCCATACATGGAGCCATACCAGTACTTACACTCCCATCCACTGATTCATAGATCTACACACACATTCACTCACTCACCCATATAGCCACACATACACCCAAGCACTCACTAATACAGCCATTGAATATCTACTCATATACCCATACAAATACTCACACATTGAGTGAGTCACCCATAGAACTACTCACACACCTAGACACTCACCCATACAGTCAATCACACAGCCACTTACTCACCAGAACCGTTACACCCCCCCACTTACTTACTCTTATAAATAGTAATATGCAGTCACTCGCCTATACAGTCACTGACAGAAGCATACACTCATCCATAGAGTGGCTCTCACATTCAGTCACTCATGCATACAGTCACTCATATACCCAGTTACTCACCTATACTGCCTTTCAAATACCCAGCTACCCACCCATACTGACACAAGCACTCAATCACAGACACAGCCATACACTCACTCAACCATACAGTTTCTCACATACGCACTCACTACCCCATACAGCCGCTGACTCACCCACTCATTCATTCATACGGGCAGTCAAACACCTCACCCACACACATAGACACCCAAACAACCATAGAGATAGTCAGACAACCAATCAATCACCCATATAGCCATTCATGTACCCACTAACACACTAATACACCCACTTAGATATCAACTGACAGACAGATACACACATTCACACAACCAGTCACTAATCCATACATTCACTGAGACACCTATTCACTCACTTATACAGTCAGTCATGCACCCACTCAGTCATCTATACAGTCACTCATACACCTACTGATTCACCAATACACCCAGGTATATATATTGAACACTCATAAACTTTTAAAAAAAACTCACAGTACTGGATGATGTCCTCACTAATATCATCAGTGATGTCATTTGAGATGTCATCAGTGATGTCACTGACCATGTCATGAGTGACGTAGTATATGAGGTTGTAAGCAGTGCATTGCTGGGGCGTGAGGTATAGTTAACTTAGGTAACTATAACGGCAGAATTTCCCTGGTATGGATGAATAAAATCTGACCCCAACTATGACATCCCTGTAACCTTTGAATTTTTTTGTATATAGATATATATATATTTTTTAAACGTGTGCATTCACACAAAAATGAAGATCCCAACATTTTGTATATGAGGCCTATGTTTTATGACTCATGAGAATTATTTGACAATTTTAACTTGTTCCTAAAAATGGGCTGTGGATTGGCAAATTAGAGAGACAGACCTTTAAAGGAGCGGTAGGCGGAAGAGTGCTCTTCCAGAGGAGTTTGCAGAGCTCTGTTCACTCTGTGCTCTGCTTAAAAAAAAAACTACGACAAACGCTGCGTGGTGGAGTTTTTTCTTGCGCACAGCTCACGAGTGGTAAATTAGCGAGTGAGGAAATCAAACACTAGACCGCCTCCCAGTGAGATTTCTCAATGCAGGCTGCCGCAACCGGTTGCTTCCGCTCACTTTGAGAAAGCTGCTGCTCCCATTGATAAAGTGGCTGGTCGAGTAGAAAATCCACTCGAGCTGCAGCAAGAAGCAGCACCCAGTGGTGCACTGCGTGGTGCAATTCACGCTGCTTTTACAGTGTGAGACAAACTCCTGGTGCTAAAAATCAGCATGACGAGCCATAACTCTGCCGCTCATGGAACTACACAGAGTCTCGCTGAGATTTTGGATAACTCTGTGGAATACCCCAAAGTAAAACTCAGGGAGTTCCAAGCACCCCTAATTTAAAGTAAATGCAGTCGCAGAAACCGCATGCATGTTAATTTCTTTCTTTATTCATGTGTTTCCACCACCATGGAAGGAGGGGATGGGCGGGTTCTTGTTTTTTGTGTGCTTTGTCATATAGGACAAATGCAAAAACAACACTGGATGTGTCTTTTGCTTTCTCGCCCTAAGTGTGACAGGTATGCCCAGCCGTCGGTCCTGGGCTCACTGTGCCACTGTAATCAAGCTATCCTGGCTGAAGAGGGGTGAAACCCCGAAACCGGTCCTAGGATGCTTGTTTCCGGTGCAGGGAGGACAAGGCTTGGCAGTTCGGGCTGGACTGTTCCCATGAGGCACATGGTCAAGACTGATTTGCATATGGCCAGGTCTAAATTGGGGTGGGATGGTGTGCAAAAGAATGATGGATTTAACCGAGATCTCTTGACTGGGGGTGAATGTTTGGGGGTGAATGTTTTGATTTGTTCTGCATTCCGTCCATCAACTGTGTGTCTTTTGCTTTCTCGCCCTAAGTGCGCCAGGTATGCCCAGCTGTGGGTCCTGGGCTCACGGTGCCACTGGAATCAAGCTATCCTGGCTGAAGAGGGGTGGAACCCTGAAACCGGTCCTAGGATGCTTGTTTCCGGTCCAGGGAGGACCTGGCTTGGCAGTTCGGGCTGAACTGTTCCCATGAGGCACAGGGTCAAGACTGATTTGCATATGGCCAGGTCTAAACTGGGGTGGCATGGTGAGCAAAAGAATGATGGATTTAACCCAGATCTCTTGACTGGGGGTGAATGTTTTGATTTGTTCTGCATTCTGTCCATCAACTTTGTGTCTTTTGCTTTATCGCCCTAAGTGTGCCTGGTATGCCCAGCCGTGGGTCCTGGGCTCACTGTGCCACTGGAATCAAGCTATCCTGGCTGAAGAGGGGTGAAACCCCGAAACCGGTCCTAGGATGCTTGTTTCCGGTCCAGGGAGAACCTGGTTTGGCAGTTCGGGCTGGACTGTTCCCATGAGGCACAGGGTGAAGACTGATTTGCATATGGCCAGGTCTAAACTGGGGTGGCATGGTGAGCAAAAGAATGATGGATTTAACCCAGATCTCTTGACTGGGGGTGAATGTTTTGATTTGTTCTGCATTCCATCCATCAACTGTGTGTCTTTTGCTTTCTTGCCCTAAGAGCGCCAGGTATGCCCAGCCGTGGGTCCTGGGCTCACTGTGCCACTGGAATCAAGCTATCCTGGCTGAAGAGGGGTGAAACCCCAAAACCAGTCCTAGGATGCTTGTTTCCGGTCCAGGGAGGGCCTGGCTTGGCAGTTCGGGCTGGACTGTTCCCATGAGGCACAGGGTCAAGACTGATTTGCATGTGGACAGGTCTAAACTGGGGTGGCATGGTTAGCAAAAGAATGATGGATTTAACCCAGATATCTCGACTGGGGGTGAATGTTTTGATGTGTTCTGCATTCCGTCCATCAACGGTGTGTCTTTTGCTTTCTCGCCCTAAGAGCGCCAGGTATGTCCAGCCGTGGGTCCTGGGCTCACTGTGCCACTGGAATCAAGCTATCCTGGCTGAAGAGGGGTGAAACCCCGAAACCGGTCCTAGGATGCTTGTTTCCGGTCCAGGGAGGACCTGGCTTGGCAGTTCAGGCTGGACTGTTCCCATGAGGCACAGGGTCAAGACTGATTTGCATATGGCCAGGTCTAAACTGGGGTGGCATGGTGAGCAAAAGAATGATGGTTTTAACCCAGATCTTTTGACTGGGGGTGAATGTTTTGATTTGTTCTGCATTCCGTCCATCAACTGTGTGTCTTTTGCTTTCTCGCCCTAAGAGCGCCAGGTATGCCCAGCCGTGGGTCCTGGGCTCACTGTGCCACTGGAATCAAGCTATCCTGGCTGAAGAGGGGTGAAACCCCGAAACCGGTCCTAGGATGCTTGTTTCCGGTCCAGGGAGGACCTGGCTTGGCATTTCAGGCTGGACTGTTCCCATGAGGCACAGGGTCAAGACTGATTTACATATGGCCAGGTCTAAACTGGGGTGGCATGGTGAGCAAAAGAATGACGGATTTAACCCAGATCTCTTGACTGGGGGTGAATGTTTTGATTTGTTCTGCATTCCGCCCATCAACTGTGTGTCTTTTGTTTTCACATAGGACAGCACTACTATTCTTGAAAATACCTGTGCATTTATTGATTAGCAGCTACAACACTTTGTTTGATACACGGTCTCGTGTGGAGCAGAGTTACAAAATCAACTGCACGTCGAGACTTTGGAAGACTGGTAAATAAGCCAGCAGAAGGGAAACGAACAGGTCAGCAGCTAAAAGCAAGAGCCTGACGGAAGATGAGGGTGAATTATTTAAGAGAGTCTGACAGACAGTGAAAGGTGGCTCCATGGAGTCAGCGTGAGCAGAGCAAAGGAGCACAAATGGGAAAGAGCCCAGAGAGACGTGGATTGAGGGGAAGATAAAGAAGGGTGGCTGTAAAAGGAGAAGGGCGTGAAAAGGAAGTCAGAGATGTGGCAGGAAGAAAAAGGAGATTCAGCGGGCTTATGCAATGAAACCACCCTCAAACTGTAAACAGAAGGATAGATGTAGTGAGTTTGGAATGCTGTAAAAGGAAGTTTAAATAAAGAAAGAGTGCAGCCATAAATAAATGAAGCGTATATAAGTTTTTTAGGATCGAAAATAAAGAGAGAGTGAAGCCAGAAACAAATGAAGCTTATATAAGTTTTTTAGGATCGGAAAGAAGTAGAGTTTAAATATAGTCTTCTGAATATAAGTATTTGACTGGCTCTGGAGAATGAATGAAACATATATATGAATTGTCTGCGTCATACCACAACTTTCGAATGCATCAGCTCTGCAGCTCTATCACGGTTCTGCTCACTTGACAGATGCTCCTCTCTCCTGTAAGAGAATGACAGCAAATGCAGTAAAATCGATTCGAAATCAGGTTATTCGGACTCACCTGGAGGCATATTATCAAGCACGGTGTTAAAATTATCGCCGCTTTAGCGGCAGAAAACTGCTGCTAAAGCGGCGATAATGGGCTTGATAATATGCCGCAGAGAATTCCCTAGAAGCCCATGTTGACACCAGAACATGGGCTTCTATGGGAATTCTCTGCGGCATATTATCAAGCCTATTATCGCCGCTTTAGCGGCTGTTTTCTGCTGCTAAAGCGGCGATAATTTTAACGCCGTTTCTTGATAATATGCCCCTAACCCCTTTGCCAAATGTGCTGCCTTCAAAGTTCTAAATTATTCCCCTGTGCCCACTGCTAAAATGAAGGGGGAATCAGACGGATCCCCGATCCAGCAGCCAATTCAGCCGGATCGGGGATCTGTCTGGCTCCTTGAAATATGTGAACTGGTTCCGGTGTAATTTGCATACACCGGTACACAATTCAGCAGCGCCTGCATGTTGTCTATTTTACTTCCTTTTCACGTTGTCTGCTTTCTGTTCCCAGCAGCAATGTGCAGAGAGGGCATGTTTATTTTCACTTCCATCTGGGCACAAATAAAGGGTGAATTTAAAAGACCATTACACCTCCTTTTATTCGCGTATAATCAGTAGCGGCCCGTGATGGGAGTGCTGCCGGGCACTGACGTGGGGCGGGGGAGGGGCAGGGTGGGAGGTAGTAAACTGCAGAATACGGCCGCACAGAGGTAAGTACACAAACAAATAAATAAAACGAATTTCGTTGCTCGGGCTGCTTTGCCAAATCCTGGCAGAAAGCTACCTACACTATAACACCTAATGCCATTGCAATGGAGAAACAAAGGCACTCGGAGTATTATTACTTCCCAAGTACTTCAGAGAAGCTACGTTTCGGAGGCAGGTTCATGACTTTGTGCCACTCATATACACAACAGACATGCATGCATTGTATGTCAGATGTATCAGTATTTACTTACATAAAAATGTAAATGGCACTTGATATTTCTTTTTACTTAAGAATTGTTTAGTTCTACTTATCCCACTGTAGGATGTCACATCACTTTACATCACATGCAAACAATACACACTGACAATAAGTCATACAAGTGTGTAGTGTAAATTAATGTATAGGATGTTACACAAGACAAAGAGGGGTTCAAGGTGTAGGTGTCACACATCATCTTTATTGGTAGAGATTATGTGCTAAGATTGTATAGCTGGAAGAAACACATAGTGAGGATTTAAAACGTGATGCAGTCCCTGGTGTGGGCCTTTATTACTATAGCAACACAAAGATGATGGACGGAATGCTGAACAGTGTCAAACATTAACCCCTAGCCACAGATCTGGGATAAATCCATAGTTTTTTGACTCACCATGCCACCGCAGTTTGGACCAAACCATATGCAAATTAATCTTGACCCTGCTCCCCATGGGAACAGTCCACCCCGAACTGCCAGGCCAGGTTCTCCTTGGACTGAAAAACAAACATTCTGGTACCGGTTTCAGGGTATCACTCCTCATCAGCAAGGCTTGCTTGAATACAATAGCATAGCGAGCACAGGAGAACTTTAAAAATATTGAGAGTTTGTGTTGGCAAAGGGGGCATATATCCCTTTCTCCACATAGCTCACGCATGAGTGAGGGCCACACTGAAGTTAGCACTCTGATTAGCTGGCCTCAACATCATACGATACATTGAGACAGCTATTACAGGACTTAGTCCCCGGTCCTCAAAAAGTCTCAAAAAAAGAATATATGGGAGATATGGATGAATGGTAGGGGTACCCTTCCTCTCTATCCCTTTTAGGGGAGTCCCAAAGGGACCCCTCCGAACCAAAAGTAAAAAGAAATTGTTTTGTTGCCGCAATCCCACAGTTTTCCCGCAGGATCGCAGAAAACAATTTACCCCTTGGGTGGGCCAGGTCCTTGCGTTCCCAAACTGATTACAGCCCCTGAGACCCTACCCTTGGGGTATCCCCTACCTATGCCTTAATGAAGCTTCATTGACCCTATCCTTGGGGCCCATATATGAAATAAATGGAGGGAAGTATGCACACCCCTCCCCGAGTCACTCTTTGACCCCAGGGCCCCCATTCCCTGGGTCTGAAGTTTTAAAAAGGGGAGGAGTCATGGGACGATTTTTTAAATAGGGTAATGGGCAAATGCCCCTCCTTCCCCAAGCCTCAATGAGGTCCTGTTGACCCCATATCCGGTGACATTTTCTAACGTAGGGGTGAGGAGTGTGCTTCCTGAACCATTATCAGCCGCGGGAACTCCATCCTCCATGGACCAATACTCTGCAATGTCTTAGGAAGCTCATCCACGGGATACAGTGGTTTCCTGTCCAGGAGTGTGGGTATAACCTGCATCCACTCTTCAGGTCAGGGAACAGATAACAAAGGTTAAAGGGATATTATGGTAAGGGAAACATGTCAGTTAAAACATCATTTTAAACAAACAAAACCACTGAAATCCACCAGATATAGTTATCTCAAGTAACTATAATTTGTCCCCTAAAGTAACTGTAATGCGCACCACCACCATGCACTTCCTTGTTATCAATAATGTATTTTCAGGTATTGCAGTTATGAATGATGTCATAGAAAATGTCATGAGTGATATATTATGGGAGGGAATTAGAAGTGCATAGCGAGGGCGCAAGTACTCACTTTGCCACTGGAACCAAGCTATTCCTGGGTGATGAGCCCTAAGCAGGGTGAAACTGGCCCTGGGTTGCTTGTGCTCCAGTTCAAGGTTGACCTGGCCTGGCAGTTCGGGCTGGACTGTTTCCATTGGAGCAGGGTCAATACTGATTTGCATATGGGAAGTGTGCTTTTTCTGATTTGGTGTAAATCTGTTGAGTCGTTTATGAAAAATTATGATTTAAAAGTTAATTACATATTGACAGTTGGTCCCGTCGGAACTCCAGCAAGAGTCCAGTGGTACCACAAATTTAAAAACAGAGTAATTTGACTGGTCGTGAGATCTTTTTTTCACAACAGCTGTCTTGGTATCGCAAAAGATGTTGCTGCAGCCATTACAGGACTCGGGGAATCAGTCCCCATGTCTTGAAACATAAAAGTAAATAAGATGTAAGTGTGCAGGGTAGCGGGTAAAATTAAATCAAAATGTTTTTCAGCCAGCCTGTCCTGCAAAATTCCACCTGGAGCCAGGGCAGACCTGTTGTAGTCCCTTGGGATGTCACAAAAGCAGACAGGGTCTGTGCTGGCATCTGTGGGAATAGCACAGGGCCATTGAAAAAAGTAAAAAACTGACACAAGCCCCTTAGGTGGTGAAGCCCCCACTACGTATACATTACTTTGCCTTGTGCAGAAGTCTTTTTGCAGAGTCCACTCCCTCACAATACCCAAGCTCCGTTAGGCGGTGAAGCCCCTACTACGTTCATCCAACACCCTTCATCTTGGACATAAGTTTTCATAAAGAGCCCATTCGTTCCAAACTCTCAAGCCTCATTAGGTGGAAAGCCCTTACTACATGCACCCTTCATTTTGTACAGACTTTTTTGAAGAACTCACTCCCTCTATACATCCAATCCCCATTAGGTGGCCCAGCCCTTACTGTCCACACCCTTTATTTTTTGCAGAAGACTTCACGGAGTGTCCTCTCCCTCCTGACACCCAAGCTTCATTAGGTCTCAAAGCCCCTTCTACTCACACTCTTCACCTAATGCAGACCTTTTCACAGAAATCACACTCCCTCCAAATATCCAAGCCTTACTAGGGGGCCGAGAATTTACTACATACACCCTCCACATGGTACAGTAGATTTCCTGGAGAGACCATTCCCTTCACACAGCCAAGCTCCATTAGGTGGCCAAGCCCCTGCTATGCACACCTTTCACCTTGTGCTAATGTCCTCATGGAAAGCTCACTCCCTCCAGACACCCAAGCCCCATTAGGTGGCCAAGCCACAACTATGAATACCCTTTGTTGTGTACCAAATCCTCACAGAGAGCCCCTCCCTGCAGACACACAAAACCATTAGACAGCCAAGTATCTATTACCCATAAACTTCACCATGTGCACAGCTCTTCACAGAAAGGCCAGTTTCTCTGGACAGTTAAGCCCCATTAGGTGGCTAAGTCGCTATTATGCACACCCTTCACCTTTTATTTGAATATTCATGGAGATCCCACTCCCTCCAAACCCCATAGCACAAGGGTTCTACATTGTGCTCAGAATAGGTTTTATGCAGGAAATATCCCCTTCCTTCACATAAACTACCCTTTAATCCTATTTCCTCTATGTATGTGTACTATAGAGAGAGAACAAAATTAAGCAAAAACTATTTATTTTCTTTATGCCAGCCTCAGGAAGGCACATATGTTAGGCACCAATCCATATCTACAAGTGTTAGTAGATATGGATAGCCATCAACATCCATAAGTGGATGTACAGGAACATCCTTTTGAACACCCCCTTGATGCAAAGTAATGCAAGGTAGTGATTTGTACTATGTTGTATGACTTTTGCTTACAAACCAACACAAATAGCGATTAATGTTGGTTCATAAATATCAACATGAATTTTAAGTCAAGTTAACGTTTATAAAGTAATGCAAACCTGAGGAAAAATCTTTGAAAATCTCACAGAATTTTTTTGTCACAGACTGTTATGATACAATCACATAAAGAGGCACACATGGCAAACAACATTACATTTTTCTATTTTTAGAATTGATTTTTGGGTATGTTTTTAACATTTTGTAAAAATATTTTTTTTCTAGGTTTCAACCCAAAAAACAAAAACAGGGCATGTAAACTTAGAGATAGAAAAAAAAACGAATTCTTGATGAGACACTTATGCCTGACACCAGTGCTTAATTTGAGCCGGTGCTTTATGGTGCTCGGCACCAGCACTTAATTGGTTTCCGGTGCTCAGCACCGGCACTTAACTGTCATCACACACTTATGACACTCTGCCACAATTTAGAGATGGCCATTACAAAAATGGGGTAACCCAAGATGAAGGACCTGGGTGTAATCTTGATACCAAAAACAGTGGTCCTAGACCAATTATTAATACATCAGAGCAATATACTTCTCACTTAGTTAAATAATTTACCTAATCATGAGCTCAGGAACACAAATCTTTTTTAAAGGGGCTCACAATATTCAATATACCAATTCAATCAAACAAAGGGCAACATCCAAAGATTGTAAATCACTATACATATGTTTATTACTTTCAACAATTTGAAATAATTTGAAATAATTTGTTTACTGATAAGCCAGTACGGGGTTGCTCCAGAGGGAACATGCATCAATAGAAAGTGATTAAAGGGTGAGTGATTGAGACAAAGAATGATAGATACATAGTAGTAAGGACATTCAATTGAGTTAACAATGGGGATCGGTTATAATTCACCGTCCAAAATCCAAGACCTGGTCACATTCATAAATTGCCAAAATATATTGTTATGCTTCAAAACAGCGACCCAAAGAATGGTCTAGCACAGAGAACTGTTATGTGTCCCAGGTGGTAAGGGGAGGGCGTCGACGTTTCGACCCGTCTTGGTGGCCTTAAGGGAATTTAAGCCTTGGCCGTGCGGGTCTTCATCAGGAGCAAAGGGGGCAACCTGACTGGATGGTGGTATTAATTGTGCACCTGGAACATTAAAAACAGGAAGTTATGAGGATGTTGTCCTAAAATAAACAATTTGTTAAAAAGTGAAAGAACAGCCTCATGGATCATGTACCTGATCAGATTCAGGGTCAAATAAATCGAAAAAGGTGTCCCACATTCCAATAGATGGAGGGCTAAACATCACGGGTCAGGGACTTCATGATATTCTATTCAAGCTGTCAAGAAAAACAATAATGAAACTAGAGTTGAATCAAGGTTGGCGGGGTACAACCTGCGAGTATTAACTAAACTAAGGGGATCACCTTGGAAGAGTCGTGTTGCCGAGTACACAGTGAAGGAGTGAACACCGCCGCAAAGAAGTTTCTTTGCCTTAGTAAAGAAACTGAGATCGTGGCGTATATTTCAACCAGGGCTGTGAGTTAAAAACAGATTACAATTAAGGAAATCAAACGGGGTACGAATGGATTTGAATTACGTGATTAATGGAGAGTATCATTCGAGCTGAACATCTTACCGCGTTGGGTGCAATGTATGCGTTCGGTCAAAAGTAATCCATCTTCGTTGGATCACCCACTCATTGTATATGTCGCCGAGATGTGTAATTCAATCGGGGCTGTAACGGGAATTGAAATTAGGGAATTCGAATGAAGCTCAAATAACGGATCGGGGTGTGCGGTTTTGGGGTTAAGGGGAGGAAATCTTACCGAAAGAGCCGCAATGTATGTACTTAGTAATGGCCATCCATCTCCATTGAGTCACCAGCTCCGTGTGCGCTCAACCGCGTGTACGTACGATTACCGGGGCAATCGTCTACGTGTTAATGATGGTTCCCGAAGCATGGGCAGAGTTGAAAGACTCCCGTAACTGCAAGGCCCCCGAGGACCCGTTAAATAAAAGCAGTGTATGCATTATCGGATTCAGTCATGATTTCAATTATTCAGGGACATTATCGGTTAACAATTAATAACGAGACTAACATACATAACTGGACAATTCTTCTAACATAACATACTTAACAAAAACACACGGGGGTACATTCCACAGTCAAAGAAAACAAATCCATCTATTGAATGGCAAATTGAATTGACAATACCGTGTAAGATGATACCATGTAAAATGACACAATGCACAAACATAAATTAACATACATTAATGGACAGTTCTTGCAAAAGGTCACATTTGATAAAAACACATGGGAGTCCATAGAAACAATTAAGGTAATTATATCTATTGAACAATGCTCAACCAAGTGTAAAATGACACCTCCTAGGATAGGTCACATTTTATTCATCTAAGACATTGATACAGTATTGATACCATATATCTGTATAAATTACACATGTCGTGTAAAGGAACCTGTTTGAGTAAGACTGAACTGACGGTCTAATTATCAGCCCTTGCCTAGATGATCTTACTAAGGCCTGCTACAACGAGAGTGGGGGCTACAAGGGGAAAACCAGTGTGAGTGATTAGCTTTATCTACAACTCATGATGGAGACTTGTTTGCTAATTTCTTCAAGTTCGTTCAGACCTTTCGTGACAGTGTCTAAAGAATGGATCCATCTACACTCTCGCTTGTTTAGTATGTCAGTAAAGTCACCTCCTCTAGGGTTAGGCTTTACCTTTTCCAGAACCCACCACCTCAGGCTGTCTGCATTATGTTCAAAACTGGTGAAATGTTCCACCAAGGGGGCCCCCGGCGTCCTGCAACGAATGCGGCTGCAGTGTTGCAGTATCCGGCACTTCACTTTCTGGATAGTTTGGCCCACATATAAAAATTCACATGGACAGGCAATCACATAAATAACCCCAAATGTATTGCAGTTGCTGTGTTCCTTAAGTGTGTAAGTCTGATTATTGTGTGTGAATTCATTGATAGTTTTATTCAGAGCACACGCTTTACACGAACCACATTTGTGGTGTCCCATGATGGGGGTACCCCATAAGGTGGTCTGTCCTGAAGTCTGAGGGGTAGATAATAAGGATTTGATCAAATAATCCCTAATGTTCTTACCTTTTCTAAAGGCGTGTAGTGGAGTTGGTATATTACCCAGTTCGTCAGCCACTTAGTGCCAGTGCTGGTTAATGGCCTTCTTGATGCTGTTACTCTTAGTGTTGAACGTGGTCACACATACCAACCGTTCCTCGTTGTTCTTTTCTTTTAATTTAGGGGTTAACAGGAATTCCCTATGATTGTGCCAGGCACGTTTACGTGCTTTTTTCAGGAGTCTGATCGGGTAGCCGCGATCTATTAGTCTAGCCAGTAAACCTGCTGATTCATCAAAAAAATCTTCTTTTTTCGAACAGTTCCTGCGAATCCGCAGAAACTGTCCGAAGGGTAAGTTGTCCCTAAGGTTCCAGGGGTGGTGGCTTGAGTAACGTAATAGTGTGTTCCTTTCGCTACTCTTCCTAAATAGTGTAGTATATAATTTACCCGATTCAGAGTCTGATTTAATCGTGATGTCAAGGAAATCGATGCTTTCTCTACTATAATTCATAGTAAATTGTATGTCTGTTGAGCATGTGTTCAACCATACACGGAATTTTTTGAGATCCTCTTCTCCACCTCGCCAGACAAACACAACATCATCGATATATCGACGCCACAGTTCTATACACTTACTATAGGGATTCAATTGGCTGAGGACATATTGATGTTCAAAATCACTCATATAAATAATGGCCAGGTTTGGGGCAAAGCTGGCCCCCATCGCCACGCCTTTCGTTTGTACAAAAAATGGACCCAAAAAGGTGAAGTGATTTTGAGTCATTGCAATTTTAAGTAAAGCCACAATGAATTCCGTGGGAACTAGATGTGGTGCAGGTCTAGTATTGAGTACTTATTCAATACATTGAAGGGCTGCTAGTTGTGGAATGTTTGTATAAAGGGCAGTTATGTCCATAGTCACTAATAGATGAGTATTAGGTTCATAGGGATATTCATCCATCAGTTGTATGGTTTGCATGGCATCCCTTAAGTAAGTGGAGGTATGCTCCGCAATAGGTTTTAAAAACACATCGATGTATTTACATAATGGTTCTAAAATTGAACCACAGCCAGACACAATCTGCCTCCCTGGAGGATTTTGCATCCGTTTATGTATTTTAGGGAGGGTATAGATTGTGGGTAGTCTGGGATGTTTACTATTCAAATAATCATATTCCAACTTACTTAGATATCCATTTTCTAGAGCACTTCTAGTGAGGATACTTATAGTCTTACTTATATCTTGCGTGGGGTCTTTACGTAATTTAACATAATTCCCATCTACAGTCAACTGGGAGACAATCTCTCTCTTGTAATCCTCAGTGTTCTGTATAACAATGGCGCCACCCTTATCCGCGGGTTTAATCACAATATTGGTATTGCTTTTTAGTGAATCCAAGGCTGCGCGCTCTTGTTTACTTATGTTGTATTGAACGTACTGTCGACTAGATAATATGCTATCAACATCTTTCATTACAACTTGTTCATACGCCAGGAGTTTATGTGGCATGAGGTATACCGGAGGGTTGAACTTGGACGGTGGTCGTAGTCCACTAGCCGAGAAAATAGGGTTACTAGGTGTTTTTTGAAAGTGATATTTTAGACGGAGTTTCCGAAAGAATTGATGCAATACATCTGGGGTTATTTATGTGATTTCCTGTCCATGTGAATTTTTATATGTGGGCCAAACTATCCATAAAGTGAAGTGCCGGATACTGCAACACTGCAGCCGCATTCGTTGCAGGATGCCGGGGGGCCCCTTGGTGGAACATTTCACCAGTTTTGAACATAATGCAGACAGCCTGAGGTGGTGGGTTCTGGAAAAGGTAAAGCCTAACCCTAGAGGAGGTGACTTTACTGACATACTAAACAAGCGAGAGTGTAGATGGATCCATTCTTTAGACACTGTCACGAAAGGTCTGAACGAACTTGAAGAAATTAGCAAACAAGTCTCCATCATGAGTTGTAGATAAAGCTAATCACTCACACTGGTTTTTCCCTTGTAGCCCCCACTCTCGTTGTAGCAGGCCTTAGTAAGATCATCTAGGCAAGGGCTGATAATTAGACCGTCAGTTCAGTCTTACTCAAACAGGTTCCTTTACACGACATGTGTAATTTATACAGATATATGGTATCAATACTGTATCAATGTCTTAGATGAATAAAATGTGACCTATCCTAGGAGGTGTCATTTTACACTTGGTTGAGCATTGTTCAATAGATATAATTACCTTAATTGTTTCTATGGACTCCCATGTGTTTTTATCAAATGTGACCTTTTGCAAGAACTGTCCATTAATGTATGTTAATTTATGTTTGTGCATTGTGTCATTTTACATGGTATCATTTTACACGGTATTGTCAATTCAATTTGCCATTCAATAGATGGATTTGTTTTCTTTGACTGTGGAATGTACCCCGTGTGTTTTTGTTAAGTATGTTATGTTAGAAGAATTGGCCAGTTATGTATGTTAGTCTCATTATTAATTGTTAACCGATAATGTCCCTGAATAATTGAAATCATGACTGAATCCGATAATGCATACACTGCTTTTATTTAATGGGTCCTCGGGGGCCTTGCAGTTACGGGAGTCTTTCAACTCTGCCCATGCTTCGGGAACCGTCATTAACACGTAGACGGTTGCCCCGGTAATCGTACGTACACGCGGTTGAGCGCACACGGAGCTGGTGACTCAATGGAGATGGATGGCCATTACTAAGTACATACATTGCGGCTCTCTCGGTAAGATATCCTCCCCTTAACCCCAAAACCGCACACCCCGATCCGTTATTTGAGCTTCATTCGAATTCCCTAATTTCAATTCCCGTTACAGCCCTGATTGAATTACACGTCTCGGCGACACATACAATGAGTGGGTGTTCCAACGAAGACGGATTACTTTTGACCGAACGCATACATTGCACCCAACGCGGTAAGATGTTCAGCTCGAATGATACTCTCCATTAATCACGTAATTCAAATCCATTCGTACCCCGTTTGATTTCCTTAATTGTAATCTGTTTTTAACTCACAGCCCTGGTTGAAATATACGCCACGATCTCAGTTTCATTACTAAGGCAAAGAAACTTCTTTGCGGCGGTGTTCACTCCTTCACTGTGTACTCGGCGACACGACTCTTCCAAGGTGATCCCCTTAGTTTAGTTAATACTCGCAGGTTGTACCCCGCCAACCTTGATTCAACTCTAGTTTCATTATTGTTTTTCTTGACAGCTTGAATAGAATATCATGAAGTCCCTGACCCGTGATGTTTAGCCCTCCATCTATTGAAATGTGGGACACCTTTTTCGATTTACTTGACCCTGAATCTGATCAGGTACATGATCCATGAGGCTGTTCTTTCGCTTTTTAACAAATTGTTTATTTTAGGACAACATCCTCATACCTCCCTGTTTTTAATGTTCTAGGTGCACGATTAATACCACCATCCAGTCAGGTTGCCCCCTTTGGTCCTGATGAAGACCCGCACGGCCAAGGCTTAAATTCCCTTAAGGCCACCAAGACGGGTCGAAACGTTGACGCCCTCCCCTTACCACCTGGGACACATAACAGTTCTCTGTACTAGACCATTCTTTGGGTCGCTGTTTTGAAGCATAACAATATATTTTGGCAATTTATGAATGTGACCAGGTCTTGGATTTTGGACGGTGAATTATAACCGATCCCCATTGTTAATTCAATTGAATGTCCTTACTACTATGTATCTATCATTCTTTGTCTCAATCACTCACCCTTTAATCACTTTCTTTTGATGCACGTTCCCTTTGGAGCAACCCCGTACTGGCTTATCAGTAAACAAATTATTTCAAATTATTTCAAATTGTTGAAAATAATAAACATATGTATAGTGATTTACAATCTTTGGATGTTGCCCTTTGTTTGATTGAATTGGTATATTGAATATTGTGAGCCCCTTTAAAAATGATTTGTGTTCCTGAGCTCATGATTAGGTAAATTATTTAACTAAGTGAGAAGTATATTGCTCTGATGTATTAATAATTGGTCTAGGACCACTGTTTTTGGTATCACAATTTAGAGATGAGCAGAAACATTGGTTGTTTATGAATAAAAAATACATAACAAAATACTAATTCCTGCCTCCCTAGCCATTCCTTTAGCTCAGGGGGCCGGTAATAATTTGAACTGTCCCACTTGAAGGTGAAAGAGCTTGTTAGCAGTTGTTTTGGTACCGTTATTGGCAGCGATGACAGGGCAATCGGTGGTGCAAGTTGTAGTGGCCTCCTGGTCAGAGCCCCGGCACTTATTATATTACAAATTAATCACTGCCTGACACTAATTTGTCCCTCACTGAAGTGTTTTGTTTCCCCCATATACAGCTTTGATGCTCCTCCTGCAATATGTTAACATATGTTGATACCGTACTGACGTCAGACTGGCCCTGCATCACTTTTCTAGGCACTGTACTTATGGTCTGATGGGGGTCAGAAATTGAGGTGGACACCTCCTCCGTATCCTGCCATTGCTCAGCATGAGTAAGACGTACAGGATGAATGCAGCACATGTGCTTCCACATGCCGGATGTCCCATGGCTATACTTTTTATCATTCCTCCTGGAAAACTGCCTATTGCATAACTTGCAGGTAACAAACTGAGAGGACACTTTCTTTTTCGCCTGCAGAAATAGAAAGAAATTCCCACACCACGGACTCTGTGGTGGGCTAAAGAGTGTTCTCCTGTTTTTCTTTAATCTCTTGCTCCCTCTCATCTCCATTGACCATAATAAAGCCACAAAAAAACTTTAAAATTCAGACGCAAGTGAAGGACCCAGCACAAGATGTGATAACACAAAAATGCTATTACCGAATGTAACTGAAAGAGCAGGAACTTCCTATAAATAGAACAAGACATTGATTTCAACCTAGCAGATGTCTTTTGTGCGTGTGTCATAAGTCTTGTGATATTCCCGCAACACTTCTGTGTTACCTATAGATGAGGCAATGTTTATAAAAAAAGACTCGAGTTATCCTCTTTAATTTACCCTATTAGAAAAGTTCTAGACTCAAACTTACATAAAAAGCACACTTTTATACCAAACACAAATTTGAAGTACTGATATAGTTAGGAACACAAAACAGACTTTTGCTTACGTTAAAGAAAAGCCATACACATTTTTAAAAAAAAGAAAATGTTAAAAGCACATTATAGTTAGGTGACAATTTAAGACATAATGTGACGTTTTGAACTAAAAAAAACACATGGAACTTTGCCAGTTGTGGTTGAAGGAGCTAACTATAACTTGCGCACCTGCCATGCACTGCTTATGACCTAACATGTTACATCACTCATGCCATGCGCAATTGCATCCTTGATGACATCACTGATGATATCATCCAACCTACTGCTGTTTAAATTACTCTATAAACTAATACAGCATTTGTGATATGAAAGCAAGTACTAAATGGCGCAAAGTCATATAAAGCATAAACTACCCTGCAGACACACAACCTACTCCTAAAGATTTATTTTGCCATGCTGAAATGGCAGTGTAAAACTGCATACACAAGCCACAATGCAAGGTCTGAGACATGTTTAAAGGGCTACTTGAGTGGGTGGCACAATCAGTACGGCAAGCCCAATAATACCATTGCATTTACAGGCCTTGGGTGCATGTAGTATCACTTTTAAAAGGGACTTATAATTAAATTAAATATGCGAATAGGTAATAGGCCAATGTTGCCATGTTTTGAGGGGTGAGCACATTCACTTTAGCACTGTTTAGCTAGCAGTGGGGTTTAGCAGTGGTAAAGTGCCCAGAGTTCTTATGCTAACACAACAAGATCACAAAGATATGGAGGAGTTAAGCAAAACGTTTAGGGGAAGACCACTCTAAGGCTGACAGGTCTACCAACAGAGAGTTGGTTATACAGAGATATTGCTAAGGTATATAATTCCACAAATGCAAGCACTGTTCTATAATTCAATGCGAAATGTGTTAGTATGTCACTTTGCCTTAAGAATTCCACCACATGCTGCAGCCTCCCCTGAGTCTAGAGATGCTGGGGAGGAGTGTGGAGTCCTGTGTCTCTGTTTTCTCTCTTCTCCCTTTCCAGCTTCTAAGAATATCTATAATTTTCTAGTTTGCATAATAAGTGGCGGGGGCTGGGAAAATTAAAAGAAAAATGTTTTGCAAGGTTACTGCAAATCCAGCTCAACCTTCAAAAAGACTAATCAGCCCTTTTCTAGATTAATCTAATAAAGACTTGTTAGATAAAATAGTTATAGAGGACTATAGAGATAGGCTTACTTACTTCCTGAAGGAATTGTCAACTGAATGAGGATGAACAGAAGACACTATTATAGGCTAAGTGAGGCAAGCCATATGGCACATAATAAGTTCTGGCCCAGTCTGTTGAGCCAGAGCACATGCCTACAAAACATGCTTAAAAATAACATGTCATTTCATTGCGACTTCTCCATTGATATGTGATTTCATTAGGGATGGCACCCTTAAGACCACGTTTTAAACCATTATTGAGTTGGCATACAATAATCTCCTTTTGTTGCCATAGGGAAGGTTTTCCAATATGAAGAGATGATATCTGTTGGACGTGGCCCTCTCTGCAGGGTCACCACCAAATGTTTTACCTTTACCCTCTACTTTTTCTGAATGCTTTTTTGTGGCATTCAGCCTCTGGGCACTTTTCCACTGATAAACAGTGCTAAGGTGCTTGTGCTCTCTCTTCTAAATATGGTGGAATTGGGTTACACCCATTGGCCTATTAAAGTTACTTGAAAGTCCCTAGTAAAGTGGTACTATAAGGACCTAGAGAATGTAAATTAAATGCTACTAGTGGGCCTGCAGCACATATTGTGCCACCCACTTAAGTAGCCCCTTAAAAGATGTACCCAAGCCTGCCATTCCAACTTGTTTGCAGTTTTAAACTCCCAACATAACCCCCTTGCCAAACCTAAAACTCCCTTTTTATTTACGTATAAGTCACCCCTAAACCCAAAGGCAGGCTTCATTATAATTACAAAGTTGGACATATACTTTCAATTTTTACATGTCCTGGTAGTGAAAGGCTCACAAATCTCTTTTTCGTTACTCTGAGGACTTTATCTCCCATAGGATGACAATGGGTTACAATATTACATTTAATAAGTGCTAACATTTAGTTGAGAGCAGGTAGCAAAGCTGATCTACTGCCTTGACCCGCAACTGGACTTGCAACTGGACCTGCCTGAGCCCTTCTGGCCTCTGCTGGGATGAGTTCCTGAACTCCAAGAGATGCCCCTCAGGTCCTGGACACCTTGTTGTGTCATCAGTTGAACTCTTCCTTGAAGAATTGTAGAAAAACTCAAGTTTTGAGCTCTTTGAGATTGCAACCAGGACTGTTCATGGCAAGATCTTGCTTCCCATCAATGCGAAGCTCCAATGAACCCGTCTTTTGGTGCGATAGTGACCATCAGCGATGACCGGCAATGCAAGATCTACATTTTGCGCTACAGCATAGACGGTCCACGGTCACCATCAATGCAAAGCTCCAACAATGACAATCCATGACACCTGACAGGATCTTCGTGCTACAGCGGCGACCATCCACGACGTCCGGCTAGTTCTTTGCACTACAGCGATGACCATCTGTGGCGCTCTCCCTGCTCCTTGTGGACTTCTCCACTGCTCATGGAACTCTTCATACTAAATGTTAGAAGGTAACTCTCTCAGTGGGACTAACCTGACCCATGTACCCGACTAGCACTCCATTGTGGTGGGCTGAACTTGTGACTTTCACTCGACCTCGCACAACCAAATAGCTGTGACTGGCAATTTGTGCTTTTTTGCACTATCCTTACCTGAAATATCTTTAAAAATTCAATATCTTTGGTCCTACTGAGTGGATTATTTGTTTAGCTGTGAAATAATATATTACATTTTACTCTACTTTTATAAATGGGTGTGGGATTTTGTTTGTGTTATGTTTTCACATTGGTACCATTTGAGTGCTGCATAAACGCTTTACAAATTGCCTCAAAGTTAAGCCTCACTACGTTGGTGCCAAGCTACTGGAGGAGTTAAGCACAGGTTAATATAAATGTAAATTTGATACTTGTATAGCGCACTACTCACCCACAAGGGTCTCAAGGTGCTTGTACGTATACCGCAGTGGAACCCATCCTGGCTTTCCCTGTGAGGCGTCCACTCCTGGGCACCCCCAAGGTGGAAGCCAGGCATCCTTAGCGTTGTGGGGGCCGTTGTGGAGATTAAGCAAGCTATTGCCCAGAGTTTGCAGAGTGGGTCTCCACGATTGGAATAGGCACCTTGGCGGGAATGATCAGGTTAGTGGAATTTGTGAGCCCAAGACCTGCCAAGGTGGGGAATTGAACCCTGGTTCCGGGCTAGATCTCTGCATCAGGGTCTGCCGCTCTAATCATTGAGCCACACTTCTCCACCAAATCACCATTTAACATTATTTATGTGTAGGAAGGGACACCTTCCTGCACATGAAAAATCATTCCCACAAAGCAGGCACCCTTGCACTACGGTGTAAGGGCACCTGGGTTGGCGCTAGGCAGCTGTAATTAGCACCAGCAAAGGGTCAGATGAAGGGCTGCATCCTATTGTTATAAATACGGTGCAGCTGTGCATTTCCAAAGTGCCAGAGCGCAGCATTAAGCCAAGAAGGCTAATGCACGCTCCATTACTTTGCATATAAATATACCCCTCTGTCGCCCCACGAATGTTAAAGATAAATTACAAGTAAACACCTGGCAAATGTTGAGGAATGTAATAAAGAGACTGAAAACATGTTTAATTCTGTGCTGAAGGATCAGTTTTTAGTGACTTCTTGTGGTTCACCGTGATGAGGATTGTGTTGGCTGCAACCAACAACCCAATTTCTTCAATATCTATCAGCTTGCAGACACTGGGATAGGTGTTATAAAGGCCGAGATGCAGCAAGGGTTAAGGAAAACATGACAAAGGGATTTCAGCCTCACCCACTTCCTTTTATCTGAGAACGCACCCTCAGCTGTGTTAGTAATGAACAAAATACTGCATGGCTTGTCCTACTGGTAATAGCAATGACTGAAGTCTTGTCTGCAGGCATGTTTTTCACACAACTTCTAATAATATTGCACTGCAGGACTAGAATAATGAGAATTATTTTGTTGTTGAGAATAAAAATGCCCTTTTATTAAAAATTAAACATTGATCCTTCAGCACAGAATTAAACATGTTTTCAGCCTCTTTATTATATTCCTCATCATTTGACAGGTGTTTACTTGTAATTTATCTTTAACATTCGTGGGGCGACAGAGGGGTATATTTATATGCAAAGTAATGGAGCGTGCATTAGCCTTCTTGGCTTAATGCTGCGCTCTGGCACTTTGGAAATGCACAGCTGCACCGTATTTATAACAATAGGATGCAGCCCTTCATATGCCCCTTCGCTGGTGCTAATTACAGCTGCCTAGCGCCAACCCAGGTACCCTTACACCGTAGTGCAAGGGTGCCTGCTTTGTGGGAATGATTTTTCATGTGCAGGAAGGTGTCCCTTCCTACACATAAATAATGTTAAATGGTGATTTGTAACTTCTATGTGTGCTGCTTTGTGCAGCACACATAGAAGTTGCAACTCGTAATTTTTAAAATGATTGTTAATGTGCAGGAAGGAACACTTTCAATCAGGTACTGAAAAAGAAGCTTGACTCTGCCCTGAAACTCAGTGCTAGTCAGTACATAGACAACCTCCTCATGCATCTGAAACACAGGAGGCTTGTAAGGATGATACTATCGCCTTACTGAACCATCTGGTTGACAATGGACATAAGGTGTCCCCAAGTAAACTTCAGTACTGTCTGAACAAAGTACAGTATATGGGTCATCGAATTGAGAAAGGCAAGAGGAACATGTCACCAGAAAGAGTGAAGGCGATTGTTGGAAATGGCCCTTTTTGCAGGGTTATCCCTAAACATTTTGCTTCTTCCTCCTATTTTTTCCTGACCTGTGTTTGTTGGCTATAGGACTCTGGGCACTTTGCCACTGCTGATCAGTGCTAAAGTGCACATGTTCTCTGTGTAAATTGTTATTGTGATTGGTTATCCATGATTGGCATATTTGTTTTACCAGTAGGTCCCTAGTAAAGTGCACTGAATGTGCCAGGGCTGGTAAATCAAATGCTACTAGTGGGCCTGTAGCACTGATTGTGCCACCCACATGAGTAGCCCTGAAAAGATGTCTCAGGCCTGCCACCACAGTGCCTGTGCGCAGTTTGTTGTTGCTTCTTAGTATGTTTTATGGAAAAGGTAATTACGAGTACTATTTCTCAAATTGTGATGTGGTATGTATAATTATTTATTATATTTATTATTATTTAATTATATTTATTAATATTTATTATATTATAAGCAGGAAGAGAGAATGTGAAAATATTTCACACCCAGAGTAACAGTAGTAACTGCTTACATGCATAGATATAATCTAACCTGCATATTAACAGACATAGAAAAGACATTTGTAGATCAAGTAGAAGATAGTCATAGGGGATTAGTTGTTAAGTTTATGAATGAAGATAGTAAGTTTGAATGGACCAAAGAGGAGTTAGCTCACAAGGCTAAGGGAAGCTATGGTCCCATAGCTTTAGATTTGGAACAACAAGGCAAGCTTTCCATATGTCAAGTTCAGAGTTGTTATGACACTGTATTTGTGGGACTGAGTGTGTGTGGCCATATCTTTCTAGTTAATGGTCCTTGGAAGTCATTTCTGCAAGAGTCAGTACAAGTGGTGCCAGGAGTATATTGTGTGTGTGGGAAGACTGCATATGTCTCACTTCCGAACAATTGGTATGGTACCTGTTATGTGGCAGTTGTGTTTCCAAAGATATATCATGTGGAATATTTTGAAGGAAAATTGAGCCATAGAGACAAACGTGGACTGAGTGCTGGTGAGGTCATGGGAAACATATTTGGGGCAATGATACCCAGATGAGGGGTGCTGAACGACATCAAAATCAGGAAGTTATCTACTATTGTAGATAAGTTGTTGATTAACACAGCTCAGTCATTGCTACTCAGAGATGGGGAAATGATTTTGATAAGGGCGATGGTGAAGCAAAACCGTCTTGCTGTCGTGTTACTGGCAGAGTCTGGTGGATGTTGAAGGTCCGACAGTGTTGTACATATATCCCTGATAAAGGTAAAGATCTGAGGCGATATATAAGTAACATCACTTAGATACATCATGAGATGCATGATCTGGCAGCTGAGGGAGTTTGGGATAAGATTGGAAAGGGATTTGGTGCACTTGCAAGTTGGTTTGCAAACCTAGGCGAGAGAAATCTTGGATGCATCTTGAAGCCAATCATAATTCTTGAAGTCTGTGTTATCATCCTCTTAGGTATGAAAGGAGCATACAAATGGTACAAGGCGAGGCAAATGGGGAACTCCTAAAGGGAAAGAGAGACAAGGGTGGAAAGACTGCAGGACAGTCATTATGAGAATTCGAAACAGTTGGAGGAGTTCAAACCAAGGAGGCTAGCTACGACATCTGTTTAGATCGGTCTACTCTACAGGGAATTTAAGAGTGTTTGTGATGACTCAATATCATCAGAGGGGGGAACTAATGCAGCCGAAATTGCATTTTATTTGTAGGGGTGCATTATAACCACATGTGTAGAGTGCATTCCCATATAATCCGTTGTTGTATTAACATGTAGTGTTAGAATTTGACATGTATTATCCTGAAATGTGATTTGTTTAGGCCATTGAAAAGCAACATGTTGAATTAATGTAGACAGAGAATATAATTAGCAGAACACATTAGTGTGAAGTACTTGTGTTGTGAAACTGACAATTATTCATGTACTAAATGTGTTTATAAATTGTGTCAATCTATATGTAGGTAAATGCATTAATTGAAAGTGCCTTATTTTCCATGCAAATTCGTAAAAGCTCATATCATGCTTCCTTATGTTACCTGAACTTTGCATGCCTGAAATGCAGTTCCCTGGAAACTCTTGCTTTAGAATTAACAGTTTGAATTTCATGTGTATTGTGGAATTTGTTCTTTCCCACATTTTGTGTTGCAGGTGAAGGAAGCGCTCTTGTTAGCTAGAATATTGTCTGTTTTACTAGTCAGGCAACAAGAGAAGAAGTCACAATCGTGTGGCTTGAGTCGACAAAGGAAGGTCATTGTGCCTCTAAGAGGAGTGGACCTGGGAACCAAGAACAAAATGTAGCGAGGAAAGAACACCATTGTCCCATGGAAAAACATCTTCAAGGGAGACTTTCTCAACCAGGTTTTGTGGTGTAGAGAAGCAAGATGGTGGCTGGCTGAGGCAATGCAGAGGCACCACTTACGATGCTAGCGCCCTGATCCACTGTGAATCCCCTCTCTGCAGTTCAAAATGCAACCATGACCAGCAGAATGTTAGAGACGATTGTCGACGGTGTATTGGGCCTGCTACAAGAAAATCCTTGCTATTGTGCTCCCCCCTGCTCCACGATACTGAGGCAGCAAGTACAGGAGTTGAGACGTACCTGTCGAAGGGTATACGGAGTGCGGCAACCAGAACTTTGCGGGAGCTGCTGGACTGCTACGGTACACGGAGGTATTCGGGCTGCCATGAAGCCGAAGGGTCCCGCGGCGGCAGTTGTGACCTGAGGTAAGGCAGCGGCTGGTGTGCAAAGTCTGGCTGTGGAGGCACTGACGGAGTGCGGTGCAACACCGGGAGGGGCCCCGTGGCAACAGGGACGCCGTGAACAGATGGTCATCCGAAAGGAGCTTGCTGAGGAAAAAGGGAGAAAAGGAAAAGCTGAAACAAACTATCAGCTCAAGCCTGGCTCGACAATTGTGGAGCTGTTTTCGGGGAAGAAGAAACTCGCTGTGGTAGACAAGGTTCAGCAAGACGATGAAAGGCTGGATCAGAGGTCGGAACAAGACCCGATTGAAGATGCATCCCCCCAAACATTAATTCCACAGGTAAACGCACTTCAGCTGGCTCAGGTAATCTTGGGACAGGGACAAGTGGAGAAAGGCACGAAAGGTACGATAGTATCTGTATCTCCAACCCAGATTGAACAGATGCCGGAGGGGGGGAGCTCAGCAAGCGTAATGCCGAGTATCCTGGGGACTACAGAGCCCTCAATGGCTGATAACACTGGGGGGAGTGCTGAGCAAGAGGGGGAACTAGATCGTTTGGAGAATGCTCCTGCTCTGGCGATTCAAAAGAATACTATTACTACTGCTACTGCTACTGTTGGTGATGCTTTGAGGTCAGAGGTACAGTCTGATCAGGAAATAATATCACCGCAAATGGTATGTTCCGTTAATGGTGCAAGGAAGCAGGAACACAGAAAGGAAGCTCTTAAAAATTGGAACAAGAAACCGCCAGAAAGCAACAGGCAGCGGGGGTCTAAGACTAATAACTCCATTAAAGCTAGTAATCAGCGAATGGCTGATGATAGACAAAAAATGACTGACATTGAGAGGGAAATGTCAGAACCCTTCTATTCCCTTTCTGATGAAACATCGTCAGTTGAAGAATCATCTATGATGCTGAGCTCAAGTGGGGAAGAGAGTGACTCAGAGAGTAAATCAGATGCTACCGGTCAAGATTCTGCCACAATCAGAAGGAAGGGTAGCCAGACACCTATTCTCCCCGATCATGAAACACAAGAATTACAGTGGGACAATACACCCACAAACCAATTCACTTGAGAACTGCTACCAGGGCTACCAGGGCTGGAAAATAGCTTAAATACAACCATGAATACTATATTGCAATCAGTATTGGCTCACCGTGAGGAGAGTAAACAAGAGAATAAACGGACGCAAACAGCTATACGTAAGACTCAAGGCTCAGTCCGAAAAATCGCTAAAGTATGTGGGATGATTTTGGATCGGCTCTCAATGTTGGAGACAAGAACAGAAAATCTGGAGACGGATGTTGCAGCAGCTCAAGTACAAGTTGAATCGCAAGAGGCAAGATTAACTGATATTCAGTGGAAAATTGAAGATCAAGAAAATCGCCAGCAAAGGAACAATTTAAGATTTGTGGGCCTTCTAGAAGACAAGGGGGGGACAGATCGGCGCCTCTTTATGATCAATATGTTGGCTAAAGCCTTTCCTGAGCTTACAGGATGGAACTGGCCACAAGAAATACAGAGAGCTCACCGAATTCCGCTAATTGCCAAGCAAAGCTGTTGTAAATTGAAACAACGATGTGATTAAGCATTTACTAAAGACATTAATTCCCCTCTTATAGAGCATGTTTTCTCTGTTATGTTGACCGAAGTTCGGACTCCATCTTGTATTGTCATGCCTCCACGTGTTCCCCACGAGAAGAGTCCAACCTCTGTGTTAGTTGCTCTTGTAAACTGCCTAGTAACAGTCTATAAATAGCTCCTTTGTCCATCTGGCACATGCCCAGACTTGACCACATCTGTTATCAGTTAGCCTTGCTTGACCATGTTTTCGCGGGCTCAAGGAGTGTGTTAGCTCCGCCCACATATTGATTCAGTATCGAAAATGACCATAAATGGTAATGTTCTTCGGCCTCATGTTGTATCCACCCACTTATGAGCCCCTCTGTTGTGTATAAAAGGGGACCATGTACGAAGGTTCTTTGTGCTACTCTATGCAATACTGAAGAGTGTTGTGTGAATTGTAGGACCACCCTTAAGGGTTAATAAATGCTGTCTTTGTACTTTGCAGTTTCCGTGCCAACTTCCTTATAGATTCCATTACAGGAGAGCGAACCCTTGTGTCCTGCGGGCCTAGCTGGGGCCTGTATTCATCAATTGGCGCCCGTCACGTGGGGCTCATCGGCGACTCGGATGCTCGAAGGACTGGTCGCGACGAAGGTGAGGAATTTGACCGGGGACGTGATCACTGCCAGCGGCGTCTTAGCCCTGGCATCCCGAGGTTTTTCTTCCTTCCCTTCCGAGCTGACCGTCTGGGTGGCGCCGGTCCTCGACTGAGACCTCTTCTGTTGGTCCTGCCGTGAAAGCCGTTTGGGCGATTGTGGAGCTTGGCAGTTGGAATCTGGACTCTTGATTGGTAAGAACCGGTGTACGGTACTTGCTCCGAGTTTTTTGAAGCCTGATCTGGCTATTTGAGTTTGATTTGTGATGACTAGTCATATTTTGTATTTGTCTTTGTGAAAATATATGCGTTGCAACACATATAGGCAGGTAATGTGGAGAGATTTCTCCGGAGCTGTGTAACTTTGAACGGCGCAACGATTAAGTGCCATTTTTCTATAATACTGCATATTTTGCATTATTTCTGAGCATGCCTGCTTTCAGCGCACTCCGTAAGTGGTGTTGCTGTTTTGGGAACCGGTTGAACCTCGAGGAATCTGCTCCAGCTCCCCCAGAGGGGACTCCTAATAGGGATATGTATGTGAAGCATGGTCTTTCTTCCATAATGTACAGCACAGTATGGAGGAAATATACAAAAAAAGATCCTGAGTTACGATGGCCTTTGTATGGATCGTTTGATATACGTAAGATTGAGTATGTGGAACAGTGTATGTGTAAGCGGCGTGCTCGTCAGGATATGTTTGAGTGTGTGCGGTTGTGGGTGAAGGAGGTGCGTGAGCGAGAGAAGCGTGAGAAAGCGCTGTTTGATAAAGAACAACGGAAGAATGATCATGTGCGAGCACAGGAAGCGAGGCGTCGGGAGGACAATGAACAAACGGAGAGACAAGAGAAAGAGCGTAGGCTGCAAGTTTCGGGTCAATATGCTGTTCGGCAGCCACTTTATCCTGTCCTTAATAATCTTGATGATGATTTTTATTTACTAGATCGCTCTCCGCCCCCTTATGTTGGCGCATCTGCTCCGAGGCCACAAGATTCTGTCCCGGGTCCGGGTAAGGTAGATACGCGGTCCATGTTATCGGCTGAGCATATGGCTGAACTTCGGCAAATTTCCTTCCGTGCACTTAAGGGTAAGGTGTCCGTGGATGAATTGTTCCATACTTGGGGGTCGTGGCAGGATAGAGAGAGATTGTATTTTTTGAACCATTTCGCTGAGGAAGTGATTGCTGCTTTTCGGAAATATTCTAGTGTCTTTGAGCCTGAAGAAGTGACATCGGATGCTAAAGCATTGCATGATGGTGTTTTTTCTCCCTCTAAGGCTCCTGATACGGCTCGGCGGTTATTCGCCTTGCGGGACGCGGTGCTGGCCCATAGAGAAAAAGCGCGCCAACGAGCAGGGGAGGAGACGCAGTCGGATTCGTGTACCGCAGAAGGCCACTCATCCACCTCTCAATCAGATAAGAGCGATCTAGTGCATGCTAAGCCAATGCGTGAGGCGGCGCCTTTGTATGTTCCTCCTAAAGGAGCGGGGACTAGCTCGGACATTGCCTCCGCCGATGCTAAGGGATATTTTGTGTATAATTGGGTTTATACTCCGTGGCATAGAGCTGATGTGATGGCATTAAAGAATGCGCTGCCTGACCCCCGCAAGAATCCAGCGGCCTTCTACGAAGAAGTCGAGGGGGCCTTGAATTCTTGCGTTATGACTTTAGCAGATATAGACCTGTTCTTTGGCCTTATTCTACCACCGGATATGTGGCGATCTGTCCGAAAGGTAGATGATGTAGTTGCCTTTAAGGCTCGGTGGTCTGACCTTGAGGATGAGGATAGGGAGCGGAAGCCCGCTCAGAAACCGCCTCAGAGTATTTTAGATCTCCCTGCTGCTATTGTGGCTAAGTTGAAGACAATTATCCCCCCTAAAAAGATTGATTGGAATATGTTAGCTGCATGTAAACAGAAAGCTGACGAGTCAGTTGCGGACTTCTTTACGCGCTTTGAGGAGACGTTTCATGATTTTAGTGGCCAGTCGCTTACTGACGATACGGGCCGCCACCTTTTTGCGGATAAATATGTGGCTAATCTGCTGCCGGCAGTTGCGGCCCGTTTAAAAGCGAGTGAGAGTTCTTGGTCCTCCGCTACACCGACGGCCCTCCTGACTATCGCCCAGTATTATGAGCGTCAGGAGCAAGAAGCAAAGGGCCAGGAGGAAAAGAAATCGAAAGATTTGAAAACAAAGGTGATGTTGGCACAAGTCTATGGCCCGCCCCGACGGGGTAGTAATAGAGGTAGGGGAGGATCTTATGGTCCTCCCTTGGGCCGATCTGATTTAAATAGGAACCAATGTGCGTATTGTAAGCAATCGGGTCATTGGGCTAGGGACTGCCCGGTGTTGCATGCATCGCGTCAGGGGCATACCTATGGTGGCCCGCGAGGTAGAGGGGGTTTCTCGAACTTTCGAGGGAATTCTAACGAACAGGCTCGTTTTGACTCTGCTGGACAGCACCGCGATAGATCAAACGTTTTTGATCGCCAGCGTCAGTACCAAGCGTCGGGGATTGACCGGTCGGGGTACCATGACTCTCAGCATGCATAGGAATGCGTTGGATGGGGGTTAGAATCAGTTGAGGTGCCGGTCGATCAGCAGGGCCCTTATGTATCGGCTCAGGTTTTGGGCTCTACTGATCAGTTCCTAGTGGATACAGGAGCGACACGTAGTGCACTGTCTAAGCAATTGGTTCCGGGGGCTCCCCCATCCGGCTTAATGGTCACATCGATAGGGTTTGACGGTACACTCTCCCGAAGCCCTCTTTCGCAGCCCCTCATGTTTAAAGTTGACTCTTTTTCTGCACCCTGTCCGTTCCTGCTTGCCCCGTACACACCGGACAACATTATGGGCCTTGATATGTTAAAGCATTTTAGGGCTACGATCCGTTGCTCCCCTGCTGGTGTACGGGTAATATTGAATGACAATTACCCCCGATCTGAACGGATGTGTACGATGTCAGAGGATGCGCTGTTAGCTACCCTCCCTCGTGCTTTGTGGGCAACTTCGGATACTGATGTGGGGCAAATGGTGATTCCACCGGTCCACATTAGCGTCAAGGAGGGGGCGGTGTTACCACGCCTCCCACAGTACCGTATTTCCCAGGAGGGCGAGGAGGCTCTCATACAGATAGTGCAGGATTTGATGGCGGTAGGGGTAGTGGAGGAAGTCCCCTACAACATTTGTAACAGTCCGATCCTTCCCATACTGAAAAAGGATACGGATGCCAGAGTTTATCGGTTTATAATTGATTTGAGAGAAGTGAACAAGATCGTGATACCTCAGTACCCAGTGGTTTCCGATATCACGACGTTGCTTACCTTGGTCCCGCCTACGGCGACCATGTTCTCAGTGATTGATTTGAAGAATGCCTTCTTTTCCATTCCCATTCACCCTGATAGCCGATATCTTTTTGGGTTTACATTGAATAATAGATCTTATCGTTTCTGTAGGATTCCCCAGGGCTATACAGAAAGCCCTAGCATTTACAGTCAGGCTTTGAAACGACAATTGGATTCCTTTGTTCTGCTCGAGGGGGTCGCCCTCATTCAATATGTTGACGACATCTTGCTGGCGGCTGACACCCTGGAGTTGTGTGAGAAAAGTACGTTATCCTTACTTTCCTTTTTAGCATCCCACAATCATAAGGTATCTAGGAAGAAATTGCAATTCTGTAGACCAAAGGTGACTTATTTGGGTCACCTTTTGTCTAAGGAGGGACGTGCACTCACACCGGATCGTATCCAAGTAATTCTGGATACACCGAGACCGTTCACACAGAAGGATGTGCGTGCATTTCTGGGTCTTGTTTCTTTTTGTAGACAGTGGATATTGGGGTTTTCGCACATAGCTAAGCCATTATTAGCCCTCTTGACAAAGGACACGCCTATCCCAATCCCTTGGTCAGATGAGTGTGATACTGCTTTTCAGCAACTACGACAGGCCCTTTGTTCAGCACCAGTGTTAGGGACCCCTGATTATGCAAAACCCTTTTCGTTGTATGTGCATGAGAAAGATGGATGTGCATTGTCAGTTTTAGTGCAGATGCACGGCGATAAGCAGCGCCCTTGTGCATATTTTTCGGCTGTACTTGATCCTGTCGCCCGAGCATTACCAGGGTGTTTTCGCTCGGTTGCGGCGACAGCTGTGTCAATACGCCAAAGCGAGGGAATTGTGTTATCTCATAAGCTGTTGGTATTAGTCCCCCATGCTGTTGATGCCCTGCTTAATCAAACAAAGACGCAGCATTTGACCAGTGCCCGTTTAACGGGATATGAGTTGACGCTTTTGGCTCCTCATATTACGTTAAAAAGGTGCGTAACGTTAAACCCGGCAACATTGTTGCCATACCCCGAAACCCAGCCTGAGGCTCGGAAAGCGCATGATTGTATTCTCGTGACTGAGGAACAAACAAAGGGTCGTATTGATCTCCAGGATACGCCCTTTCCAGACGTAGATGGAGAACTGTGGGTGGACGGATCATGTCTGAAGCTACCAGATGGTACGACTTCAGCAGCGTATGCGATTACCACATTGCAAACGATAGTGGAGACAGCACGCATACCACAGAAATCAGCTCAAGCAGCGGAACTGATAGCATTAACACGAGCATGTGAGCTCAGTACAGGACTATGTGTGAATGTTTATACAGACAGCCGCTATGCCTTCGGAGTAGCGCATGACTTCGGCCTACTCTGGAAGGAGAGAGGGTTTTTGACGTCACATGGAGTACAGATAATGCATGGAGAGTTAGTTCATAATCTTTTAACCGCATTGACATACCCAAAGAAAATTGCCATCGTTAAGTGTAGCGCCCATAGGAAAGTAGTTGATAAAGTTGGAGAAGGGAATGCGTTGGCAGATCGAGTAGCACGGGAGACTGCGATGCAGCTCGGTACTACTGCCGTGTATGTAGTAAAGTCGCAGGTGGAAAGATGGCATGATGCGAAGGAGGAAGTGCGAGAAATGCAAAGGACCGCTTCTGACAAAGAGCGGGAACAATGGGCTAGCGAGGGGGAACTGGATGACGAGGGTTGCTGGAGAAATAAGCAGATGGATAGATGGAAATTACCCACGGCTTTTGTACAGCCTATGGTTCAGATGGCACATGGGCTAGCACATGTTGGAGCTTCCGCAATTGTGAAATTGCTTACCCAAGTCTGGGAGCATCCAGAGATTGCTAGCACAGCGAAGAGGGTGGTGCAGACTTGTATGATCTGCCTGAGGTATAACCCAGGAAAGGGTACTCGAACTCCAGCAGGAGGGTTTGTGACACCTACTGCGCCCTTCGAGGTTTTGCAGATGGATTACATCCAGCTTGAGCGCTGTAATAATCTGAAGTATGTTCTAGTAGTGGTCTGCGCTTTCAGCAAATGGGTTGAAGCGTACCCTACGAAAGACAATACTGCAATGACTACTGCGAAGCTGCTGCTGAAAGAGTTCTTCCCTCGATATGGCGTCTGTAGACTTCTGTGGAGTGATAATGGCCCTCACTTTGTAGCGGATGTTATAAAGTATGTCTTGAAGGGCCTAGGCATCACTCAGAAGTTCCACGCCGTGTTTCACCCTCAGTCTGCAGGCCTAGTTGAGAAGTATAATGGTACACTGAAGCTTAAGATCGCTAAAATTCAAGCTTCAACGTCTTTGACTTGGCCAGACGCTCTGCCACTGGCGTTATTGTCAATTAGATCGGTACCACACTCTCGAACTGGCCTTACACCTTATGAAATCGTTTTCGGACGCCCAATGAATATTTGGGGTCCACCAAGACCTAAGGCTGTGTATGATGTACCTTGTGTAATGATGAGCGATTATTTGGCACAGTTAACGGATAACTTGGTTTCTATCCATCAACAGGTCCGAGAGGCGCTCCCTGATCGGTCTACCGGTGAAGGACATGGTCTCCGGCCTGGGGACCACGTGATGGTGAAAGTTTTCGACAGGACGAACAGCTTGGAACCGAGATGGGTGGGCCCTGAGCAGGTCCTCCTCGCAACGAGGACGGCTGTGCGAGTCTCCAACCGAAAGAATTGGATCCACTCTCTGCACTGTAGGAAGGTGCCGCCCGGATTGGTGGAACCTGCCGTGCTGACCGATCAACGAGAAATCTTGGCTGCAGAGACAGGCCGTGCTGCGGAGCCAAACGCCACTGAGGAGCTCTTTCCGGACCACGCGACTCCTGGAGGAAGGCGATATCATCTTCGACCAAGGAAGTGAGTTTTCCAGTACCGGGACATACTGTCAGAACGGCCCTTGGGTTAGTGAAACGGAGAGCCGATGAGGCAAGGGGGGGGGATCAGCCCTGCATTAGTGTAGCGACACCCGTCTTGGCCCGCTGGTGAAGAAATCAACCGCTGCCCAAGGGGAAGAGTTCTGACAGACTTTTAGATTCAGGAAGATATTGGGTTTCATTTTTACCTTGACATGGAGAAAAAGAAAATCCTTTGTGCATTAGGGTTCATGTTGACAGTAGCCATTGTTGGGATAACCACATGGTTCGTGGAGGATGTAACTCCCGCTCGGAAGATTCTTGTGTTGACAACTCCGGTGCCTGAGGAGCACTACTTTTATACATTACCGTATCAAGAGTTGAAGCATCGACAATCTTACTTGAATAACACTTTCATCCAGATGCTGCATCATACCCACGTTGCTACGAATGCTACGAACTGTTGGATATGTGGGATGATGCCAGCTCATCAGAAGAAAGGAGGAACGCCATTTATACCACTTCCTTTCTCTCATAATGGCTCTTGTAGAGCATGGTATACTTTGCTTTTTGCCACTCGGAAACCGACAGTGGGACGATTGCTTTTTAGACTTAATAAAGAATGCCATCAAGACAAAAATGGGTATCCACAAGCGAATGGGACAATTTGGGAGTGGGAAGAGTACCGACCAGACAATGAATCCATCCCCTACATCTTCACGAACACCAGAGACACTGTGGGAAAAGACAAATTTGTGATCCAAGTAGCACAAGCTCAAGCGGACCTGTGTGTCCAGAGTGTGGGTTTTATTCCTGTTGGTGTTAGTGATTGCATTACTGTTTTGAATATTGATGGGTTGAACAATAGTACCTTCTTGGCCTCCCATAATACGTATTTTGTGTGTGGAAATAAAGGTTATTACCGTCTGCCGGCTGGGTGGTCTGGGGTATGCTATGTATCATTTCTATTACCTCCTGTATTCCTAGCACCCGCATCTTATCATAAGGATCTGAAATTATTGAATAATGTGACTGTAAATAGGTATAAACGTACTTTATCACTTGACGATGTAGATCAGACTGATACCAGTCTGCAGCAGTATATTGATTTTAACTTAGGACTGTTTTTCTTTGTTGGAGCTGCCCTGAACAGTAGGAAGATCCGAAGGTTAACAAGAGTGGTAGAAGCTGTGACAAATCAGACTGCTGCTGCTCTTGGGAATCTTACGGAGGAATTGCAGATTACTAGAATTGTTGCATTGCAGAATCGTATGGTATTAGACGTTATGCTAGCTGACAGAGGAGGAGCATGTAAAATTATTGGAAGTAGCTGTTGTGTGTTTATCCCTGATCATACGCCATCAGTTTATAATGCCATCAATAAACTGCATAAAATTGCAGCTGAGATCCATACAGAGAACGGCACTTGGTCCTTTTCTGGATGGTTTTGGGCGTTAATTACTGCCTGGGGATGGAAGGTTCTAACTGGTCTCTGCATTATTGTAGCGGTTCTGTTTTCATGCTGCATCTGCATTCAGTGTGGTCCTTTACTCTGCTCATTATGTGTATCATTTTGTATCCCTGATAAGAAAGCTATTGCCGATGTTGCTCACCAGAAACGTTTAGCTAAAGAAGTTGAAGAAATGATGACGATTGACATATATGACGATTATCCTAACAAACCGGATGTCTTCAGTAAATGCTGAAAGGGTCGTCTGTTGTAAATTGAAACAACGATGTGATTAAGCATTTACTAAAGACATTAATTCCCCTCTTATAGAGCATGTTTTCTCTGTTATGTTGACCGAAGTTCGGACTCCATCTTGTATTGTCATGCCTCCACGTGTTCCCCACGAGAAGAGTCCAACCTCTGTGTTAGTTGCTCTTGTAAACTGCCTAGTGACAGTCTATAAATAGCTCCTTTGTCCATCTGGCACATGCCCAGACTTGACCACATCTGTTATCAGTTAGCCTTGCTTGACCATGTTTTCGCGGGCTCAAGGAGTGTGTTAGCTCCGCCCACATATTGATTCAGTATCGAAAATGACCATAAATGGTAATGTTCTTCGGCCTCATGTTGTATCCACCCACTTATGAGCCCCTCTGTTGTGTATAAAAGGGGACCATGTACGAAGGTTCTTTGTGCTACTCTATGCAATACTGAAGAGTGTTGTGTGGATTGTAGGACCACCCTTAAGGGTTAATAAATGCTGTCTTTGTACTTTGCAGTTTCCGTGCCAACTTCCTTATAGATTCCATTACAGGAGAGCGAACCCTTGTGTCCTGCGGGCCTAGCTGGGGCCTGTATTCATCAAAGCTCTAGAACCGATTACAGGCCTAGAGCTGTACTTGTTTACTTTGGTAACTATCTTCTCAGGCAGGCCGTATTTGAAAAAGCTAGACCAGATAAGAAGTGTCAGATAGAGGGGTTAGAATTCTTTACGCATCCTGATTTTTGCCATGTCACTGTAGAGAGGGACTGGCGCCTGCGATAAATGATAAGTCAATTCCAAGAGGAAGGTATTCAGGCTTATCTTATGAACCCAGCAAAATTGAAAGTTGTGGTAGGTTATAAATCTCGTTTTTTTACCTCAGAAGTTAAGGCCAAAGAATTTCTAGATGAATTAAGGAAGTAATTAAGGGAGATTTAAATGAAACAATTTCTAAATGTTAATGATTTGAAACCTGGGGGCTTAGAGGATCTGGGAGTAGGATGTGTGATATGTCTAATTGTGGATTTATATAAAGATTACTGTTGTAGCTGTAACGGGAATAAGAGAGGGGGGGTAATGGATTGGGGATGCGGCCTTGTTCTCATCTGATGCCAGACCTAGGTCTCAAAGCTTCTAATGGGGTGGGAGGGAGGAGAGGGGTTGGGGGGCAGACGGGGGGGCAAGAGGGTGGGGGTTAGGAAGGGTGGGAAAAAGGGGGGGAAATTCAAGCAAGGTAGACAAAATAAATGGAGGAAAGAAAGAATAAAAAACTTTGAAAATAATAAGATGGTGGATTACAATAAAAAAGTATGGGTAAAATTCGGGTATGCTCGGTGAATGTCGGAGGACTAATCAATAGGAAGAAAAGAGAAAGGGTATATGAGATTTTACGCTTTTGGAATCCAGAAATTATATGTTTACATGAGAGTCATATTGCATGGGCCAATAAAAAATGTCTGCAGATAAGGGGCTATGAAATGATAATATGCTCATCACAGACGACAACGATAAGAGGAGTCGCGATATTTATGCGGTATAATGTAGGATCCGTGAAACGTATGTTGGTGGATAAATGGGGCAGATGGGCCATTGCTACATTAGAAACAGGGATCACATTAGTTACCGTGTATGGTTCTAATCAGGATGATCCTAAAATTTGGAGAGACCTAGAGGTCGAGCTAGCAACTTGGTCGACTCCATTAATAATTTGTGGAGATTTCAATATACACAATGGGGTTTTGAGACAAGATTCTTCTCAGTATCAAGGTAGGAAACCACAGGTTTACCGGGCAATAAGAGCATGCCAAGAAACTTTTGGGTTTTTGGGTTAACAGATGCCTGGGTATACCAATATACTACTAACCCCGGTTACACATATTATTCGCATCCACATAAAAAATATGTACATCTAGATTACTTCATGGTCTCCGCCTCAGTGTTGGAAAGTATGGAAATTAGGAAAATGCCCCAAATTTTCTCAGACCATAATCCATTGATATTGGAAATAGATTGGCAAGTATTAAAAAACTTGAAAATACGACAATGGTAATTTGATCGCAAATTATTATCGGATGAAATATTTAAGTGCCATATTAAAAGTTGGACTAATGAATATTTTAATATGAATATATATAGCGCCTCAAGGATTACGGTATGGGATGCCTTTAAAGCAGGATTACGTGGGGAAGTGATAAAATATGTTGGATATCAGAGGAAATAGCGACAAAATATGGTTAATGTATTAATGGCAAACCTGGCTCAATTCGAGATAACCCATACTGAACAGATTACACAAGTAGGACAGGAGACATTAAATGAATTATGGATTAAAATTGTAGTTATTAAAACTGAAATAAATAATTATTTTCAGACGCTAGTTGCTCAGACATACCAAGCACATCAGAAGGAAATGTATGAATATGGGGAGAAGGCAGGGAGACTGCTGGCCCTCCACACTAGTCAGAGAATGATTAGAAATAATATAATAAAAATACAGAATACTGAGGGACAGTTGGAGACGACTATGGAGAAAATTATAGGGGTCTTTGAGCAATTTTATCAAAAATTATGCCAAGAGGAACAGGTAGATATAGCCCAACTGAGAAGTGAGGTAAGGGACATAGGAATGAGAAAGGTCGAGGAAATAGTGAAATTAGATTTTTGGAAGAGGAATTTACATTGGAAGAAATATTAACCGCAAAAGCCTCCTTATCTTCTGGAAAAGCCTCGGGTCCCGATAAAATTCCAATTCAAATATATAAGCTGCTCCAGTCAGAACTGGCCTCATTAATGCATGACTTATTTCTGGATGTTAAATATTGGGGTATCCCACCCATTTCCTGGCAGGAGACAGATATAGTAATTTTCCCAAAAAAGGGGAAACCAGGACAGCTACCGGGCTCGTATCGACCCATCACATTAATAAACTCAGACGCAAAGATCTATTCAAAAGTCTTAGCGAATAGGCTGCAGAAAATTATACCCAAATTAGTATCGCCATGGCAGCATGGCTTTATCCCAGGCCGTGGAACCACGGACCACATTAGACGAGTGATATCAGTATTGGATATTGCAGAGGCCAAAGAGGAATAAATGGCTGTAATCTTTCTAGATGCCGAAAAGGCTTTTGACCGTGTGGCCTGGCAATATTTATGGGATGCTCTATTGGAACAAGGGTTTGGACCGCGAATTATAACAGCTATTCGTGCAATTTATTATAAACCTATAGCTAAATTGCAAATTATGGGTAATACATCAGCAGCTATAAAAGTAGCCAGAGGGACAAGACAAGGATGTCCATGCTCTCCAATTCTTTTTGCCATCTATTTAGACCCTTTTATTAAACAATTGCTGTTAAACCCTAAAATTAGACCTATAATAACTAGTGGATATGAAACTAAAGTAGTGGCATATGCGGACGACATTGCCATCACCACGTTCGAGCCAGAGGTAGCAATCAGAGAAATCGAAAGGCTGGCAGGAGAATTTGGATGTAGATCTGGATATCTATTAAATAAAGGTAAGACACAGATAATTTGCTAAAAAAAATGTAATATTTTAGACCAACGCCAAGTTGAATCAGCAGCATATTTGGGGATCAAGATAGGAGCAGACTTGGATAAGATATTGCCAAACAATCTTGATCAAATACTGGATGAAATTGGTATGGACTATGGAATGACGGATAGATAAAATTCAGTTAACTATAGTTGGGAGGATTAATGTTTTGAAAATGAAAGTTTTTCCAAAAATATTACATCTATTACGCTCAATTCCTTTAGAATTACCGGTGCTAGCTAATCAAAAAATGGAGGCAATGTTCTCAAACTTTGTATGGCAGTTTCAAAAAATTAGACAATCATTAAAGTTTTTAACACTTCCACAAGATAGAGGTGGGTGGGCGGCGCCACATTTGTTATTGTATTATTGGGCAGAGTTCTTACAACAAATAGTCCCTCTGCTAAAAGATAGGATTCTGAGTGAAAATGATTTGCCATTAATATACCATTTAGCTATAGGCAATGAGGCCTCGGGTTTGTTTCTGAGGAAGATAGAACCTAGCTACTATAAAAGAAAAACGTTTCAAATGTTTAAAAGCTGCCTGGGGGGTATGGAAGAAAGTTACAAATGTATTAAAAATCCCAAAATACAATAGATATACCCCATTATGGGGGTCATCACTGTTTCCAGCTGGGATGGATGATGGCATGGCAAGAGGATGGGAAATGGCCAGGGTTGATAGAATTAGTCATCTGTATAATGGAAAATCTGAGATTATAACATTTTTGGATCTGGTTAAACTAAAGGAGATAGACAAACGATCCCAATTCAAATATATTCAAATCTGGAGCTGGTTGAAGACATTACCACAAGGGACTTTTTTATCATGATTCTATACCAATTTTAGATATGGCTTTTCGGGGGAAGGTGCGGATAGGGGACTATTATAATATTTTGCTGGGAAACCTTCCAGAAGATATAGGGAAAACTGAGACTAAATGGGTTGAAAAACTAGGAGATGGAGAAATAGATGTAGATCGATCACTGGAATTAGCAAACAAAATCTTTCTCTCAGCTAATCTTAAATCCCAACACTATAAAACTATATTCAACTTGTACTATACACCCGCAAAGCTATTTAAATGGGGGAAAAGCAAAAACGATAAATGTCCTAGGTGCCAGGATAGTCCTGCAGACATAATACATATGTTTTCCACATGTAGCAAACTGACACCCCTAAAAACTGGCATAGAAGAATTCTGGTTACAATCAATTAATAAAAAAATGTATTTAACCTCATCATTAATGCTATTCGGATATGATAATAGACTCGGGCTGTCCTCATCTCAAATAGATTTTCTATTTATAACAGTGGCTGTAGCTAGGTTACTGATCGCAACAGCTTGGAAGGATATAGAAGCGCCCAGATATCTAGCATGGTTCTATCGACTTCTGAATACATACACTCAGGAGATGGTACTCTACGAGATCAAGGGGCGCCGAGCCAGGGAGAAAGGATACAAGCTATGGGCTCCTATGATTAGATGACTGGAAGATAGGAGGTAGAATTGGTTTAGAAGGTTTTGAGAAACCACATTGTGCATTAATATAAACATTGTAAATAATGCAAAGAGAACTGGGGTCTGGAATCTGAAATAATGGAAGGCCGAATAGCATTTTGAAATAATATCAAATATTGTAAATAGTGTAAATAGGATTTAGGTTGTGGATTAGCTATTTGTTATGTGATGGATTTGATTAGTCCTCTTTCTGTATTGGTATTAATAAGCAACCTATAGGATACGTATGAAATTGATATGAAATGCTTAAATAATTGATTTGTCAAATGTATCCTTTTGTCTGCCTTGCTCAATAAAAATAAAATAAAAAGAAGGAAAAACATCTTCAAGAATGGACCCAGAGCAGATCGCAAGACCCGCAATCGATCTTGGGAAAGTTACCTACGAATAATGTGTCATTGAGAATAGGGAAAGAGCCCACTTCTTCTTTTGCCTTTGGAGAGAGAGCATCTTAGAGCAAGCTCTGTCTCTTAAGTTTTATGCTACATGACCCATCGAGTGTGGAGAGACTTCCTAGGAAAACTTTTCATGCTGACACCTTTTACCTTACTTCTTGAAAATGCTTAGGTAGGGAATAGGGATATCACTTTAGCAATCCTGTAGGGATAGATTAATGCTTTGTATTCATCAACGCTCTTGCTGGGAAATTTGGACTAATGCTTTTTGATCCTCTGCATTTGCTTCCTGAACTAATTGTATTACTTATGCTACATTGTGTTCATTGGATACGCAGATTTGGCTTCATGCTAATTCTAATGTACTTCTACACTCTCGTATAGGGTGTCTTTGTGTTCAGTTATTTTTGGCTTTGTAATAAACAAGCTAACCGTAGGTGGTTACCATGTGTCTCAGAGGACTATTTCTTCATTGATTGGCTTCCTAAGGAATTTTCTCCCCTCTACACTTTCATGCTGCAAAATAGAACCATTGAATTGTGTTTCTAGATTAGGTACAGTACTTATGGGCCCGGCCCTTTCACCCGTGTATGAATTCTGAAACAGTACCATATAAGCATTATTTTTATTTTTCATTATCAGGCCTGGACTACCTCACACTGAACCACCTCAGTATTATGAACTTGAAAAAGACATTTAAGAAGCAAAATATTTCTCGTATGGCTGATTCTTTGGTGCCAGCGGCGGAATTCGGTGTCCGGGGCTTTAGTATTTTAGTGAGCGAGTGTAGTCACCCACACTACATCCATTATACTTATTCTTGGGAAAGCTGTGCCACTTACAAGCAGTGAATGTTCGGAAATCAAAATCTTAGAGGTTACATAGAAAGACCAGCGGCAAAACAAAATATGAACAATAACACAGTGCTGCAGCTCCCGGTAAAGAGGAAATTGAAAACAGAACTCTGTGCCAGGAGTGGATTGAAATTTAGAAACATGTAGACCGAATGTGCACACACCGCTATGAATAAGGCAGCAGCAGGATTTAGGTGGGTACAGGGACTTAGCTATTGCAAACGTAGGCTTTGTTCATGCCCACTTCCAGCTCGTTAAATTTATTTTCGCCGGTTTTGGCTCGCCTGGCTTGGTTCTCTGTGGGAAGGGTGCCTTCCATTCGAGATGGAGTGGTGGCGGGGGCATGGTCCTGTTTTACCCTCAGTGGGTTGAGGCCAGACCACTTTGCACTAGATGTGGGCAAGCCAACAAACTAAACAGAGAGTGCCGAGCCAGAGCCAAGCCAAGGGTCGGCTCTGGCTCTTAGAGTCTGTGCGTGAGCCGAGCTATGAAAATATTTGGCATGTAAATCATGCAACAAATGTCACCTTACAATATGATATTTTTTCTCCTTTCTTTCTTTTTTCTTCTAAATAAGAATTATTTACTTAAATATTAAGTCTTATTTCATATATAATACTCTATTTATTATATTGTGTTATATTTATTCTAGATACTTTGCTATAAATTGCTACTGCATTGCCAACATGTTGTACTTTTGTTATATACTACTTTTGCTACCTCAATAAAAAATGTTTTTATTTTAAAAAAGAATATCATGAGATATCTTCAAAACTCAAAAAAGTGTATTTCTTTAGTACTGGGACTCATTTTACCATAGCACATCAGATTATATCTATGCATTGAAAAGTATTTATCAAAAGTGAGAATTTTTAAATACGAACTCAGAAACAATCCTGCCCCCACCCTGATGATAATGCTATTAGTGAACTCAGAGGCAAGTCAGTTGTCATGTGCACCATATAGGTGGCCTAGATTCTTGTTATGGATGGAGGAACAGTAAAGGCTACTACATCAAATACAAGAGATGCTTTTGCACAGCGCGCATTCTGATCTCACAAATGTGAATGTGCTCTAATATGTGATGATGAACAAAAAGGAGGCTAGGCCGAAAAAGTATTTGGTTTGAATCACACAATTTGGCCAAGCACAAAAGCTATAATTGATCCTAGGTTTTCTGTTTCCACACTGTGCAATTCGGCCGTTAAAATGGTATCCCTTTCTCAGATCAAAGAGTGGTGCTTTGTCTTTGATTTTTGGAAAGGGGCGGATTACAAGCAGAACCCATATTTTATTTTTTGGCAGTTTAACATAGCGCAAACATTGCCCAAGCACTTAAGAGCATTGCATAGTTGGCAGCTGTAGCCACTGGGCCACATCCCTTCCCATGAAACTGTGGCTGGTTTTGGGCTTGAGGCTACAAGAGGACCGCAAACGGAGCCAAGCCCATGGCTCGAGCTTTCAGCGGCTCTCCCGCTTCTACTTTGCACTTTCCCTCCCTCTGTGAAAGTACTGTTTCCTCCCAGATATCTGCATAATTTGATTTGGGAAGTCAATGCGCATTAATCAGTGTTTTGTGTATGTGACCTTTTGAAATGAACAGACTGAAGTTTTAATCATGAACTGTATGCCTGTTTTTTTGTCCACGGCTTGTGTGAGTGAAGGATGGCATGGTGGCACGACTGGCCATTCTGCAATAATTGGTATCCTGGCCGAAAACTATTTAGGTTGGCGGGAAAAAAACTTGACAATAGATAGTTCTCAAAGTGAGTCAAACATGAGCCAAGCGAGAAAACGGCACTATACGGACATATGGATAAAGTTAATAAACGAGCACATAGTATATATTTGAGGATCACAATAATTCCACAGTGAAGATATACATTCATATTTTTATTATGAATATCCGTACAATCTAGTCTCAGAATTGTATAATCACAACATAATAAATAATGAAATTAATGAACAATGACAACAATGACAAGACACAAAATGATCAATAGCTATTTCTGATCCCACACTTCCAAACATACAACATTCATACCACAAACAGTCTACACATTAAAAAAACAGCAGCAAGGAATAGGGAGAGCTGGGAGCTGGGCTCATGTTTGACTCTGTTTGAGCACTATCTATAGGCAAGTATGTTTTCCGCCAACCTGAATAGTTTTCAGGCAGGATAACAATTATTGCAGTGCTGTCTATTTCCCCTGAATTCCGGCGTGAGTATTACTTGTCCCAGGGGCCCTCTCTTTTTTGCACCAAGACTGTCCATTCTGCCTATGCCTCCTAGCTCTGCCAGCTGCTCCTTACAGGGTACTTGTTCGTTGTGAATTTAGCATTGGCAGGAGTGAGCCTAGAATGTCCAAACCCGCTTTGTTTAGGCATTGCAGGATCCTGTGGTTTGTGGCAAATATTGTTCGTCACGGGTGGTGTTCTCCCCCAAGAGGATCGCTGTATGTAATAATGTTTTGTGTGGTTTTAATATATGTTTGCCTCTTGCTGTTTAGAAATAAATGCGACCATTGCCTTTGTCTGCCCAGGTATGTCCTTGGAGAGCACCATGCTTGGTGCCCCAGCTGCAAAGTGGTGCACAAGAATCAATTGAACAGATTGGCCTTCACTGACCTAACATAGCTACATCAGACCACGTGACTCTGCTCAATGAGAACTCCCAGAAGCATAAAAAAAAGACACCCAGACGCCAGAAGCGCTATGAAGCCACAAGAATAGCCTATGTGCTGGTAACATAACATAACTCATCCATATATTTAGTGGGTTTTCTTATTTAATATAGTTAAAATGTGTGTTAGACCTGGTTTTTCCAACGGGTTTATCCCCAGACATTTTGCTTTTTGGCCTCCTGTTTTAGACCCTGTTTATGTTGGTTTAAGGGCACTTTACCACTGCCGATCAGTGGTAAAGTACATATGCTCTCCCTGTAAATTGTATTTAGGGATTGATGATTACATGATTGGCATATTTGATTTACTGACACAGTGCACTGTGTGTGCTCAGGGCCTGTAAATCAAATGCTGCTAGTTGGCCTGCAGCACTGATTGTGCCACCCACACGAGCAGCCTGTAAATGTAACTCAGACCTGCCACTGCAGTGTTTGTGCGCAGTTTGGTATGGCCATGTTGACCTTGCAAGCCCTAACCTTCCCTTTTCTTACATGTCAGACACCTCTAAGGTTATCCCAAGGTTGCCCTACGGGCAGGGTGCAGTGTATGTGAAAGGTAGGGCATGTACTGAGGTGTGTGACATGTCCTGAAAGTGAAATACAGTGTATTTCGTTTTTCACTATTGAAAGGGCATCTGTCCCATAGGATAGAATTGGAATTTATTTATAACATCTTATAAATATAACTTCCCAATGGGACAAGGTAGAAAGATGGAGTTTAGTATGCCTGAACTCAGGATGTAAAGATGCATCTTTTAGTAAGGGTGATTTCTATATTCTGGGTTTGAAAATACCAATTTTAGAAAGTGGGTATTTTTTTGCTTAGCCATCGAGTGTGCTTCTGGTACGTTTGTGTATTGACTGTCTGGCTTTGGAGTGACAGGGGCTGGGGATGTGCATTCTCTCAGACACTCACTGGGGGGGGGTGAAGTGTGTCCTGCCTTTTCTGAATGAGTCAGGACTTGGCTGAATAGACCTGCGCTGCATTTACAGTAGGGGGAGGAGATTTCCTTCACACCTGAATGGGCCTGAACTACCTGGGACAATGCTGTCTCCACCTCCTGCTGGGCAGTTGCACCAAAGAAGACAGAACTGGTTTTGGCTGGCTGTTTTTTGCCACCAGAGAACAAAGGAATTTGTGCTATAAAAAATGGGGCCCAGAACCCTGAACTTTAGATTACTTCTGGAATTCATGAGGAACCTTTGCCAAGGAGAAGAGCTGGAGAAACTAAAGGAGAGGTACTGCCCCTTTGCTGTGTACTGTCTGGGGTTGGCATGCAGTGGCTGTTTCTGCCAAGGAAAGGACAAGGACTTTGCTTTGTGCTGTGTCCCCTGCTTGAGGAAGATCTCTAAGGGCTTAAAGTAGAGCTTGCCTCCTGTTTTGAAGTCTCACGGAAACAAAGATTTAACACCCAGCTCCCCTGAACTACCTAGCTGGGGGTTCTGACATGCCAAGAGGTGGCAGTTGCTGTTCTGGGCCTCTGGAGGTTGTTCCTGCTGATGGGAGCTGAAAAAGTAATGCAACAACGAGAAGCACGACTCATCAGCACCTGTTTCCGATGCATCGGCGAAGAAAGGATGCAGCGCCTGCCCGCGGTGGGAGAAATTAACGCATGCCGCATCGAGTGCACCGATCTACGAAGTCTGAGATCACCACACCGATTCCGATGCAGGTGCTGCTGTGTGGCTGCAAAAACCAACGCAAAGCGGGACTGCAGCTGGAGTAACCAACGCAGCGCCGTTTCCACCGGCACAATCGAGAACCGCTTCATCCCTGATCCTCATGCATAGCACAGGGGCGCCAAGTCTACATCAATGCCGGGGCCGCAGTAAGAAACTGACACATCACCTCCCCGCACAGTAAGAAACCGACAAATCACCTCCCTTTCACTAAGGAACTGACGCATCACCTCCCCTGTGTGGCAGTAAGGAACCAATGCATCACCTTCCCTGGAGTAAGGAACCGACGCATCACCTTCCCTGTGTCTGTTTATGTTTATGATTTTGACGTATCCAAGGCACTTTGTGTGTTAAGTGTTGCATCTAAAGTTTGCTATGGACAGAACTGTTTCTACCTCTTAAAAGTCATATTTTGATTACGGTATTGTGTATTTTGTCATTTTGGTCTTACTTAATTTCTAAACTGGTGTGGTGTCCATTTGTAGTGTTTTCACTGTATGTGTACACAAATGCTCTACACACTGCCTCTGAGATAAGCCTGTCTGTTCGTGCCAAGCTACCAAGGGGGTGTGCAGGGGTTATTTTAGGAGTGTATCCCCTTACCCTAACTAGGAAGAAGGGTCCCTACTTGGACAATAGTGCAAACCATTGCCAACTAGAGATCCTCATTTCTAACAATGTATTATTGTCTTGATTTTAGAACTTGAGGACTGTGATGCTTGCCATCAAATTGGGCTTGTTTTTAGAGCGAGTTAATAATAGTATTCATACAAAGTGCGATTCACCCACTACTCAAAACCCTCCCCACAATCGTGTCTCAAGGAGTGACCAAACACAGTTTGTGGGCCAACCACAGCGTAGTCCTTTATTCACATTAACTTTGATCATTATTAACTTTGATCATTTACACAAGCATAAGCGACATCAATCATTTGTTAAAATTTCTTAAAATCTTCTGAAGGACAATAAGATGCAAACCAGATTCAGAGGTTTACATTAGGTGAAAGACTGTGTTTACATTATAAACATTGCAGCTACTATCAAGACTGGTGAAGACCCACAGTGCTCATTGTGCCAGCAGGCCCCAACTTGCACTGACCCCTGAATACCACCCAGGACATCCCGCGATGTAACACATTGATCAGCAGTCATTAGTAGCAATTATTTTTTAATCTTTCATCACGGACGTAACTACCCAACCAGGGCACCACATAACGCATTGGCACCACTGGGGTACTTGAACACAGGTGAACCCCCAAAAGTTCTCAACTTGGGCATCTCGGGTAGGGCAGGAGAGTCCAGGACCACCAGCAGGTCAGTCCCCCCTCCCGCCTGCCCAGTAGCTCACTGAATTCTCCCCTTATCAAAGGGTCAGTCAGTCCAGACAAAAAGTCCACTTCTCAGTATCCCCCGCTATTTTGCTGCTATGGACCCCACCAACCCCTCTGCTCTAAGGATGGGTCGGTGGGTAACTTGCTGCCGGTCCAAACCTCTGGAGACACTGTAGGGGACAAATAGAATGGCCCTGCTGCCTATATTGCCCTTGGGGGAGCTTTGCACCCTCCGATGATGTCACTGGCCAGCCCCGTGCAATAATCCCTTCCAGTGCTCTGGGGGGAGGAAGGGCGCCCGTCTGAGATGCAACTTAGGGCGCCACGCGGTCTGGGTGTTGCTCAACATAGTATGCATACAATGTGCGATTCGCCCCCAACTCAAAACCCTCCCCACAATCATGTTTCAAGGAGTGACCAAAGAGATCAATACGGCGTTGTCCTTTATTCACATCAACTTTGATCATTATTTACTTTGACCATTTACACAAGCAAATGCGAAATCAATCATTTGTGAACATTTCTTAAAATCTTTTGAAGGAGAATAAGATGCAAACCAGATTCAGAGGGTTACGGTGGGGAAAGACTGTACTTATATTATAAATTTTGCAACAACCATCACTACACAAACATTGTAGTGAAACCCCCCTGTAATTGTTGTGCCAGCAGGCCCCAACTTTCACTGACTCCTGAGTACTACCCAGAGCATCCCACAGTATTGATGTAACACATTGAAGAGCAGCATTAGTAGCAACTTTCTCCATCGCGTAGGTAACTACGACACCAGTGCAAAGCATAATGCATTGGCCCCACTAGGGTACCTGAACATAGTTGCACCCCCCAAAATTTCTTAACTCGGGTATCTTGGGTAGAGCAGGAGATTCCAGGACTACCAACAGGTCAGTCCCCCCTCCCACCCACTCGGTGCCCCAATGAATGCTCCCCCTGTCAAAGGGTCAGTAAGTCCAAAAAAAAAGTCCACTTCTCTGTATCTCCCACTAATTGCTGCCAGGGACCCCGCCACAGGGCGAGGCACTTGCTGCCAGTCCACATCTCTGGAGACACTGGAGGGGACAGATAGAATGACCCTGCTCCAACCTGCTGCTTATATCGCCCTTGGGGGAGCCTCATTCCCCCCAATGACTCACTGGCCGGCCCCCATGCAGAAATCTCTTCTGGTGCCTGGGGGGAATGGGGGAGGAAGGGCTCCCGTCCGAGATGCAACCAAGGGCGCCATGCCCCGAGGTGCGGGTGGTGCCAAGCAGGAATCAGGCTCTCAGTTTGAATCAGGATTTCACTCTGAGCAGGGAGCACAAATCGTCAATTTAAGTGAGAAAATGGGCTTGGCAGGTTAAGTCATTTGTCTTAATGTCAGTCGGCTTCTTTACAATACTTTGAGATATTTCAGTGTGTGGTGTCAATGCAGATCTTAACACTCATATTAGTTGCAAGGGAAACTTGAAGCAAAGTGTTAGGGGGAAGAAGGTAAACCGAACACACTTTCGTATTTCCTCCACGACTCATTTATTTCCTATTTTAATAGGATTTTTCTTCCACTCTGACAGCAGAGCACTGATCACTGATAAAGAGGCACAGCACCCTTCGCTGGAGCGGTAGAAATTCTACATTCTGCCAACATAAAAGGTGTGCCTGCTGGCCAGGTCTAAACTGGGGTGGCATGGTGAGCAAATGAGAAAAATAATGATGGATTTAACCCAGATCTCTTGACTGGGGGTGAATGTTTTGATTTGTTCTGCATTCCGTCCATCAATTGTGTGTCTTTTGCTTTCTCGCCATAAGTGTGCCAGGTATGCTCAGACAGGAGTCCTGGGCTCACTGTGCCACTGGAATCAAGCTATCCTTGCTGAAGAGGGGTGAAACCCAGAAACCGGTCCTAGGATGCTTGTTTCCGGTCCAGGGAGGACCTGGCTTGGCAGTTCGGGCTGGACTGTTCCCATGAGGCACAGGGTCAAGACTTATTTGCATATGGCCAGGTCTAAACTGGGGTGGCATGGTGAGCAGAAGAATGATGGATTTAACCCAGATCTCTTGAATGGGGGTGAATGGTTTGATTTGTTCTGCATTCCGTCCATCAATTGTGTGTCTTTTGCTGTCTGCCCCAGGCAGCAGCAACGTGAATCTCAGCGGAGTGAACTCTCAGAGAAATAGTGCGAGGCAATTTAATGCAACGAGTTCCACTCAGGTAGCATTAAGATGCCCACACAGCCTCCACATCTCACGACGGTTTACAGCGGCCTAGGGGGTCAATAAAGGTAGGAGGCCTTGGCACCCTGGTGAAAGAAATGTAGATGAGAAAGAGCATAAAAGATGACTGGGGGCCTATTCGTGGCCACTGCCACTTTAAGAAAAAAAAACAGGCCCATGCTTCTAAACTGGGTCAATATTATGATGCTCTCACACCGCATGTGAGCGCTGCTGTTTCCAATTCCAGATACTCCGGAAAGGTTAGATAGCAGAAGGCGCTTCTCCTGCAGGGACTGAGTTACAGAGGCAGCCAGAAGGCAGCGCAACACACAATGGGCGCGTTTTCTGTGAGGGGAGAAACGTCTTTCCTACACTACCTGCTTCGAAACGCATTACCAGCTCCACCACTTCTGACCCAGGTATACTCAGCATATTCTGTCCCTTTATTTTTCGAGCTGATCTGAGCATATTGTTGTGAAAAGCGCACTGGTGCCACATCCTCCGCACACAGCACCACCACAGCGAAAATAGCCTAACTCTGAAGTGAACATGCAGAATTGTTTCATGGGTGTATTTTGGCACAGCGATGTTTACACAGTAGAGGTTGAAGCATCCATTTTGTAAATAGTTTTCAATTAAGCCCGCAGGGGTATCTTTTTTCTGAGCCACTAAACATGCTCGGTCTTGTAGACCAACACTAACAATGGGAACAGGGAAACCACAAGTCCCAGCATGCGCTGCGCATATGGCTGGAAGACCAAGACTGGATAAAAGTCACCCTCTTGACACGGGACAAGCTGTTAGCTATGTGCAGAACTTTATCAAATTTCACACGGTTGTGCCTCAGTGTTTTGTGCAATAGCATAGCACGGACACCCTTTGCCCAATAGCAAGTATGCACTTTACTCTGTTAGGGACAAAAAAGACAGTCATAATTTGGGCGCAGTGAACCCTACTGCAAAGGCTTTACTTAGATAGTTATGCGTGTGCTTTAAATGAAACCATGAGTTGAATGTCATCTCCCTTCAGGTTGACTGGTGTCTCTTTCCCTGCTGTCTCACGTAACTGAAATAAATGCTTTTGAGCCAATAAATGAAGAGTGGTCCTTCCATCCATCCATCATTTTTCTGTCTATCTTTTTCTCTCGTCCGTCTGTCCCAAGGCTTCATGGAAAGAGATTCATGACTGCAGAAAGAGACCTCCACTGGCTATAAGTTATAATTCTCTTCAGGCCTAAATACTTGGAACATATATTCTTCCGTGTACCAAGCAAGATCTCTTAATTCCCGAGATCACAGGGTGCCTCTCACACAAAGAAAAAACAGTTAACCCATAATGGCAATTATGGTTAACTTTGGGGATTATTGAATGAAAGAAAAAGTCCTAGCTAAGGCTATAGAGCTGAGAGCGGTGTGAATTGCTAATGAATATCATATGAGCCTTTTCTCTGAAATGTCCCTTGAAACCTCTAAACACAGATGGGAATTCCACATTTGCTCTCTGCTGGTGTGCAGGCCATGCATGGGAGGGAGGGGGGCAAGCCATACCGAGATCAATTTGTGTGTGAAAAAGGCCGCTTTACTGAAACAGGTGCATATAACAAATTCCAAACCTTGTAACTGCCTTACAAAACTATAACCTCGCTATACATTGAACAACTGCCCCCCGACCCCCCCCACCCCTACGATTCCCTCAAAGTTTCCTCCACCCTGCCATTTACATAAACAACATTACACAGTATTGCAGTTAAAAATGATGCACAACAATAGGAACCCAAATGCCCTACCTGCCTTTCTGCAACTGTAACTAACGAAAATCTACCCTGAAAGTTAGAGTACCTGCCTACCCTTGGCCTGCCCTGCTCCCTAAATTCCAACACTGAACCAAAAATCTCTGCCAACCCTGGCCAACTTTTCAAACCCCTGCCAGCACCTGTTTCAAGCAACAGCTTACATATATTGCCCCTATGCCCCTGTCCTCAACAAATACGGCCCCAGAAAAAGAGGAAAAAAGGGGAAAAAAACACCCCAGAAAAATTTCTTAAAAAGAAGGACGGGAGGGCGAGACAACATTTTTACCAGTACACTACCCTGCTCCCAGGCACCAGGTCACCAGAACCTAAAATGGTGGCTGGGAGAGCGCGAAAGAGCCCCTTATACATTAGGGCTACAGCACAAAAACAGCCCAAAATCAAAAACCAGCCCCAAAACTACAAACTGGCGGCCAGGCCAGCCCAACCCCTCCTAATCTGCCTGCCCGGGGGGCAGACCTCTCTGCGCTTGACTGCCAACCAAACCCTCTTTGTGAAACGATCAAAGCTCAGAGTACTAGTGCACGGGGCGTTTCGTGTGTTTAGAGATCTGCCTGTTGTGGGGCCGCTAGCGCTGGTGGAGGCCCTCGCTGCGCACGCTCGCAGCTGTAAGAAATGACACCACACTCCGTGCCTGGGTCTCGGCGCCCGACTGCCTCAGCAGGCCGCGCCCCTTTATTATATACAGTGGCGTACGCCACGAACGTGGCGTACGCATTGCGTAATGTCCTCTTGCGCTCTAGCGTTAGACGCTAGAGCGCTAACTGTAACATCCCTCCCCAACTTGGATAACAAAATAAACTGAAGTCCATAACAGTCACTCACTTGCTTGGCAGGCAAAGTCTTTAAGGCGGCTGCTTGGCGTGGGGTTCTCTCTCAGACCATACCTTGCAGTGGCACGAGTGCCGGAGCTCGTTGGGTGGCTGTTCGGGGCTTCAACTTCCGCCGGGGCCTGAGGGCTCTGCTCTGGGGCGCTGCTGGCTCCGCTGGGCGTCAGTCCAGGTTCCAGCTCTGGGGTTGAGATCTCTTCCTCCCCTCCGTTCAGCCCCCTCTGGCCGCGGTCAGTGGCCTCCGGAATGCGTTTGAACCACGAGATGTTCCTGGTGGTCGACTCCACCCCTCTTTCCGCTGTGATCATTGTACCCCGCCTCTGTGCCACAGTCCAACTACCTGGTTCATACCGGGGTCTGAATTTTCCTCCCGGCCTTCTATCCTTCACGAGGACGCTGTCCCCTGGTCTGATGTCGCGGTCTCGACTGCCTCTGGCCCGGCTCACTTGCCGGTTTCGGTGTGCTCGTCGTTGAAAGACCTGCTCCGCTTCGAACGGTGAGGGCGCCCACCCAGGGACTGTGGGTAGCCCATCGCGGTGGGTGCCATTGAGCATGAGAGACCACGGGGCTTGTTTGGTGGAGCAGTGGGGCGTGCTCCGATATTCTCCCAGGAATCACTGGATTTCCCTTTCGGGGTCTAGTTGCTCCACGCCGGCTATTCGAATCACTTTATTCAGGGTCCTCATGAATCGTTCTACTTCTCCGTTGGCTTGTGGCCACTGAGGGGTGATTCGCCGGTGTTGTATTCCCTGGTGCTGGAGGAACTCCCGGAATTCGTGACCGTGGAAGGGTGGCCCGTTGTCGCTCTTCAGCTCTGAGGGGCGCCCAAACATGGCGAATATTTTCTCCAGTGCTGGTCCCACAAACATGAAGGCTGTGGACGGTAGAACTTCCACCACGGGATATTTCGAGAAGCTGTCAATAACCACCAGCGACACTTTTCCGTTTGGGAGGCTTCCGAAGTCTATACTAATCTTGTCCCATGGGTACCTTCCTGGTTCTTCTGTCACGAGGCTCCGGGCCGCTCGTCACCTGGCACGCGGAGCAGCTTCTTACCACATCGTCCACCATGCCATCCAGCCCCGGGAACCATATCTTCGCCCTCATCCTGGTCTTCATCTTCTCCCTCCCTTGATGGCCGTTGTGAGCAATGATCGTGGCTTGATGGCGTAGTGCGGTCGGCATGACGATCTTGGACCCTCGCGGGACAACACCATCGCGGGTCATACTTAGTTCATTCCGCACTCGCCACATCTGCTGCAAATCCTTCTTCTCCTCGTCTGCCCACGAGTTGGCGGTGTGTAGGAAATCAGCCCATGACCCTTTTTGAAGAGCTCCCCGTGTCCTTGCCAACACGGCGTCGTGCTCCCCGGCTTGTATGATCTCCTGGATTGTCAGTACCCGAGGGCAGGTCAGAGCGGCCAGGAGGTCGATGTGTGCTTTGGTTTCATCTTCCTCTTCTTTCCCGATCGGGGACGTCACCCCACTTTCCGGGTGTCGCGACAGAAAGTCCGCCGGGTTTTTCGCACCTGGCCGATATGTCACCTCCATCTGGTATTGTTGTAGTCCGATGGCCCACCTTTCGATCCTCGGGGGGGGGTGGGGCGCTGTCCCCTTGAACAGGGTTACAACAAACAATTGATGGACGGAATGCTGACAATGCAGACATTCTCCCCCAGTCAAGAGATCTGGGTTAAATCCATCGTTCTTTTGCCCACTACACCACCCCAGTTTAGACATGGCCATATGCAAATCAGTCTTGACCCTGTGCCTCATGGGAACAGTCCAGCCCGAACTGCCAAGCCATGTCTTCCCTGGACCGGAATCAAGCATCCTAGGACCGGTTTCTGGCTATCAGCCGTCATCAGCCAGGATAGCTTGACTCCAGTGGCGTAGTGAGCACGGGTCCCACGTCTGGGAATACCCATCCCACTTAGGGCGAAAAGCGTTACAACAAACAATTGATGGACGGAATGCTGACAATGCAGACATTCTCCCCCAGTCAAGAGATCTGGGTTAAATCCATCGTTCTTTTGCCCACTACACCACCCCAGTTTAGACATGGCCATATGCAAATCAGTCTTGACCCTGTGCCTCATGGGAACAGTCCAGCCCGAACTGCCGAGCCATGTCTTCCCTGGACCGGAATCAAGCATCCTAGGACCGGTTTCTGGCTATCAGCCGTCATCAGCCAGGATAGCTTGACTCCAGTGGCGTAGTGAGCACGGGTCCCACGTCTGGGAATACCCATCCCACTTAGGGCGAAAAGCGTTACAACAAACAATTGATGGACGGAATGCTGACAATGCAGACATTCTCCCCCAGTCAAGAGATCTGGGTTAAATCCATCGTTCTTTTGCCCACTACACCACCCCAGTTTAGACATGGCCATATGCAAATCAGTCTTGACCCTGTGCCTCATGGGAACAGTCCAGCCCGAACTGCCAAGCCATGTCTTCCCTGGACCGGAATCAAGCATCCTAGGACCGGTTTCTGGCTATCAGCCGTCATCAGCCAGGATAGCTTGACTCCAGTGGCGTAGTGAGCACGGGTCCCACGTCTGGGAATACCCATCCCACTTAGGGCGAAAAGCGTTACAACAAACAATTGATGGACGGAATGCTGACAATGCAGACATTCTCCCCCAGTCAAGAGATCTGGGTTAAATCCATCGTTCTTTTGCCCACTACACCACCCCAGTTTAGACATGGCCATATGCAAATCAGTCTTGACCCTGTGCCTCATGGGAACAGTCCAGCCCGAACTGCCAAGCCATGTCTTCCCTGGACCGGAATCAAGCATCCTAGGACCGGTTTCTGGCTATCAGCCGTCATCAGCCAGGATAGCTTGACTCCAGTGGCGTAGTGAGCACGGGTCCCACGTCTGGGAATACCCATCCCACTTAGGGCGAAAAGTGGGATGGGTATTCCCAGACGTGGGACCCGTGCTCACTACGCCACTGGAGTCAAGCTAGCCTGGCTGATGACGGCTGATAGCCAGAAACCGGTCCTAGGATGCTTGATTCCGGTCCAGGGAAGACATGGCTTGGCAGTTCGGGCTGGACTGTTCCCATGAGGCACAGAGTCAAGACTGATTTGCATATGGCCATGTCTAAACTGGGGTGGTGTAGTGGGCAAAAGAACGATGGATTTAACCCAGATCTCTTGACTGGGGGAGAATGTATGCATTGTCAGCATTCCGTCCATCATTTGTTTGTTGTAACGCTTTTCGCCCTAAGTGGGATGGGTATTCCCAGACGTGGGACCCGTGCTCACTACGCCACTGGAGTCAAGCTAGCCTGGCTGATGACGGCTGATAGCCAGAAACCGGTCCTAGGATGCTTGATTCCGGTCCAGGGAAGACATGGCTTGGCAGTTCGGGCTGGACTGTTCCCATGAGGCACAGAGTCAAGACTGATTTGCATATGGCCATGTCTAAACTGGGGTGGTGTAGTGGGCAAAAGAACGATGGATTTAACCCAGATCTCTTGACTGGGGGAGAATGTATGCATTGTCAGCATTCCGTCCATCATTTGTTTGTTGTAACGTCCCCTTGAACAGGGGCACCAATGGTTGGTGGTCTGTCACCACAGTAAAAGGGTGCCCGCAGACGTAGATGTGGAAGTGCCGGCAGCCCCATCGAATGGCTAGTGCTTCGCGTTCAATCTGAGAATACCTCTGTTCAGTTGCGGTGAGTGCCTTGCTGGCGTAGGCCAGGGTGGCCCATCTCCCCGGTTCTTGCTCTTGTGTGAGGACTGCGCCCAGCCCCACCGGACTGGCGTCGACCAGCAGTTCGGTCTTCCTGGTCGGATCAAAGTAGACCAGAGTAGCTTGGTCCAGCAGTGTGGTCTTGATAGCGTGGAATGCATCCTCTTCCTCTTGCCCCCAGCGCCACAGGGTGTCTGTCTTCGTGAGGCGTCTGAGAGGTTCAGCCGCGGTAGCCAAATTTGGGATGAACCGCCCACAGTACGTGGCCATCCCGAGAAAACTGCGGACTTCCGACGCGGAAGTCGGTGCTGGGGCGTTTTTGATAGCCTGGGATTTCCTCGGGTCCACTTGAATGCCATGGTTGGTAAACGTGTATCCGAAGAACTCGATGCTTTGCTGAAAGAACTGGCACTTCTCTTTGTGCAACGTGACCCCAAATTCCCTCAGCCTCTTCAGTGTAGACCGGACCCGTCGGTAGTGCTCATCCACCGTTGTGGCGTGTATCAGTATGTCATCACTGACGTTTAGTACCCCTGGTAGCCCCTGCAAGATGTCTCTGATAGTGTTCTGAAATATTTCGGCTGCCGAGGAGATGCCAAAGTTGAGGCGTCGGTACCTTCGCAGCCCCAGGTGCGTGCTGAAGGTAGTTATATATCTGCTCTCTTCGGCCAGCGTTAGTTGGTGGTACCCCGCATTGAGGTCCAGTTTGGAGAACCACCGGGCTCCGTTAAGGTCTGCGATTATGTCATCCATCGTGGGCGTGATGTGTCTCTCCCTTTTGATGGCCTTGTTGGGCAGCCTCATGTCGATGCACACCCGAATCTTGCCTGGTTGCCGGGGCTTTTCCGCTATCACCATGGGTGATACCCAGGGGGTGGGTCCTGTCACTGTCTCGATGACGCCTTGCTCCTCCAGCCTCCTCAGCTCCTCTTCTACTAGCGGGCGTAGGTGGAATGGAATCCTCCTGTGTTTTAACGCTGTGGGTGTGACTGAACGGTCAATGTGGAGCTTGACCGGTGGTCGTCGGATGTTCCCCAGGCCAGTGAACAGCTCCGGGAACTGGTCCAGCAGGGTAGTCGTCTGGGACTCTTGTACCTTCCGGAGGAATGCGATCAGCCCTAGGTCTTCGGCTGCGTGCCCGCTTAGGAGGGTGTCTGCCTCCTGATTGATCACATGTATGTCAATCGTTATCTCTGCGTCATCCGACTTCACAGGCACCGTCATCTTTCCTGCCAGGGGCAGCGGTGTGTCACTTCCGTAGGCATAAATCTGGGCTTTTGACCGTCGGAGCTCGGGCTTGGGTCGGAGGCGATTGTACTGTTGCACTCCCATCACGGTGACTGACGCCCCCGTGTCAATCAGTGCGTTTATCCGGGATCCAGCGACTAGGACGTCGCACCTCGGTTGTGGTCTTCTCGAGCTCTTGAGGGCTCTGGTGAATGAAATCAGGTATGTTTCCCCCTCGTCATCATCGGACTCCATTGCTTCTTCTCGCAGGGCCTGTGCTTCATTGCGCCCTGAGTTGGTGGGGGAAGACAACGACAGCTGGGATAGCTGTCTCACCATGGTCTTCTCTGGCCTCTTTCCCCTTCGGTCTCGTTGCGTGGATCGTTTGCGGCAAACAGACGCAAAATGGTTCATCACGCCGCAGTTGTCACACGCTTTTCCTTTTGCGGGGCACGTCCTGCCCCCGTGCTCGTCATACCCGCAGTACCCACACGGGGCCACAGGCTTCTTTGCCGCCGGTCGGCGGGGTGCTTCACGCGTCTGTACTGCGTCGGCCCGCTCCGTTTTGACTGTCACTCCTGACCCGGCCACTCGTGTGAGCGCCATCTCCATCTCCTCCGCGCGGGCGTCGGATAGATCATGGGACCGTGCCAACACTAGAATGTCCGCCATCGGGATGTTTGATTGGCGGAGGATGAGTGTTCGTAACTTTTTGCTTCGTATGCCGCAGATTATCTGTGCTCTGATCTCTTCCTTGGCTCTATCACCGATGAGGTGCGTGTCTGCCAGCACCCTCAGTCGAGCGTGGAATGCATCCACCGACTCCCCTTCCCTTTGCCTCGCTTGGCGCAATTTGAAGTGTTCAAAATCCGGGTTCAACTGGGGGTCGAAATGTGCATTGAGGGCCCTCACGGCCGCATCATAGTCGTCTGCGTTCCCGGGGTTAGGGAGATGCTTGAATAGGAGATATACTTCCTCCCCTGCATAGTGGAGTAGTAGGGACCTCTTCACGGTGCCATCCGTCTCTCTGGTGCCAGCGAAATAATTATCGAGTCGGCCAATCCACGTTTGCCAGCGTGGGGCGGCAGTGGCAGGGTCAGCAGCCTCACTGAAGGGCGGCAGGACGCCGGACGCGGGGTGCAGTTGCACCGCCTGGGCGGGGCGCTCATCATCACCCATGGCTCCCTGGGGCACAGCACAGCAGGAGAGGCGGGAGCAGACAGAGGAGGCCGCAGTGGCAAAAGATCCCCACACCCGGGATGGACAGAGGGCTTCAGAGCCCAGCCAGGGCACAGCAGTTAAACAGAGTCACTCAGTCAGGAGGCAGGAATGTTCATCTGCCAAAATGGGCGTGATTCGGTGCACACGTGCACTCACCGGTGGTCGTGGCAGACTCGAGGGGCCCAGCTGCACTGCCTGCGGGAGAAGGAGCCGGTTTCAGTCGGGCCGTCAGGTCCACGTGCGCGCGCGCGGGACTGCCGCGGGGCGCGTATCACAGCTGGGGCACACGGGGTCGATTTCCCGTACTCGTCGCCAGTGTTGTGGGGCCGCTAGCGCTGGTGGAGGCCCTCGCTGCGCACGCTCGCAGCTGTAAGAAATGACACCACACTCCGTGCCTGGGTCTCGGCGCCCGACTGCCTCAGCAGACCGCGCCCCTTTATTATATACAGTGGCGTACGCCACGAACGTGGCGTACGCATTGCGTAATGTCCTCTTGCGCTCTAGCGTTAGACGCTAGAGCGCTAACTGTAACACTGCCCACATTACAAGATTTTTTTAAGGAACTAAAAAAACAATGACAAGCAACATGATTCAATTATGATTCAAAACACCCATTTTTCAGAAATAACTTTAAAGTGTAATATCACTGTGGGTGCTCAGTTAAAAGCACTGTGGCTTCACATTTAGAGGCAAAACTACATTAAGGTAACACGTCACCTTTGATGTAACATCAGCAGGAATGTGGAAAGACGTTTAGAGGGGCAGGTCACATTTATGAACAAAACATTCTCAGATCAAGAAGAAGGTTAAAATGCAAAATTACCATTTGCCCAGAATCGCCACCCATGCAGTGACATGGGAAGCACTCTAATGTCAAGGGGGCTAACCCTTTTAAGCCGGTAGATAATGCTGAGGCTGAAACACTCATTTGGCTGAAATCAGAATCACACTTCCTACAATAAATGGCTGAAGAAGGCTGGTGAAAACGTTGCAGTAACTGTAGGAGGCTGACCACAATACCCTCTCTGGGCATCTTTTCGGTGTTTGTGAATGACGAGGATTCAGGCAGATAAGCACAGCTTCCTGCATCTATACCTAAAAAGCAGCTGCTGAGCCAGTTCTGCTCTTTTAAAGAAAAGCAGAATAAAAAGCATGCTGAGTGCACCTTTTAGATGGATTAAGATTCCTGGATAAGAGGAGCCTAGCGCGCAACCAAGATGGCCGCGTAGGTGCGAGGCTCCCGAGGACCTCCGCGACCTCCTGCATAAATCCTGACAGAATCCTGTCCCGGATGAGGGGACTGTATTTGTGAACCCGAGCAGAGGTGACGCCCGTTTTCCGTTTTTAAATCGGACCTCGGACACCGGCAGGAGTATCGATTGAGGTTTGCGGCCTTCTCCACACGGGCCCCCCGTACTGGAGTTGTGGGGCGATCCGGACACAAAGTGAACAACAGCGGCGGGCAAGGCCGGGTGACTCGCGCACCCTGCACTTTCACTTTCGCTTTTGCGCCCTCCTTGCTGCCAGGCGAGGTTGGGTTGCGGGGCGGTGTGCGGTGGTGTGGTCTCGCTGGGTTGCCCTGCCGGTCCGCCAGCTGCGGTCCGTCCTGCGGGGCGGTGGTCGCTCCCCCCTGGACCCCTTGAACTGGATTGTCGGCCCCCCCCTTTTTCTTGAGGAGACTGACTCGTCTTGGGGATCGAAACCATGTCCACAAAACAAGATGGCGATCGGGCTAAGATAAAATCGACCCGCCGTGGCGCGGCCCAGCAATCCAACAGTATGGACCGCTACACCCTCCAGAAGGGATCCCCAGAGGCGCCGCGTAGGTCCCCTACGGGCCCGACTGATTCTTCCGCTCTGCCCACGGACCTGACCCTCCGAGACGTCATGGGCGCCATCGCCGAGATGAAGGCCTCGGTGGACCAGCGCTTCGACACTCTGGCCCAGAAGATTGACTCGGTCCTCGTGGACGTGGGCCTCGTGAGGGCTGATTTGTCTAAAACCAACGACCGGGTCGACGCTTTGGCCCACTCTACCACGGGCCTCACAACGGACGTGGCGGCCCTCCAACAGGAGGTGCGCAGGCTTGGCCAGGCGAGCGCCCTGATGAATCGTCGGCTGGAGGATTCCGAGGGTCGGGCCCGGAGGAACAACGTTCGCATTATCGGGGTGCCGGAGGGACGCGAGGCGGAGGCGGCGGATCTATTTGTTGAGGACCTGGTTCTCACCCATCTCCAGCCTCGGGGGCTGAGTAAATTCTTTGCGGTGGAGCGTGCCCACAGGGTCCCCGGGGGTAGGCCTAAGGTTGGAGCCCCTCCGAGGCCTCTCATCGCCCGGATCTTCAATTTTCGGGATAGAGACGCTATCCTACAGACTTCCAGGCTACAAGGGCCGGTCAAACTTGACAATATGGACATCAATTTCTATCCTGACTTCACTCCGGCAGTCCAAAAGCAGAGGCTGAGCTTTCTTGGTGTTAAACGTCGCCTAAGGGACCTGAATCTTAAATATGCGATGCTTTTTCCAGCTAAGCTGAGAGTGGAGGTGGATGGCCACACGCACTTTTTTGATCGACCCGAGGTGGCCGGGGACTGGCTAGACACTTTGCCCGGAGATCGGGGCCGGGGGGGTGGGGGGGGTGCGGTTGGTGGGGAGGGCCCGCCGGATCAGGACTGAGGGACTACTGGTAGGCCTTGCTCTGGACTGCGTTGTTGTCACTATTGACTGTTAGGGTAAGTTCCCCTCCTGTGGAGGTCGTGTGGGGTCTCTTGGGGGATCTCCCTCCTCCTCTGGGGGACTAGTTAGTTTTCTTATCTATGGGGCGACAGGCACACTGCACTTTGGGGGGGCTGTTTGGGCTCATGCAGGGGTGCAGGGTGGGGGGAGTTCTGTTGGGTGGGGTGGGTTGGGGTGGGGTGTGGTTCGTTTTTACCGCAAGGCAAACCCGTTATTGTATTGTTGTTTTTGAGATGCTCTGGGGGGGACAACTGATGGCGTCGTTATGTGATGGGGGGTAGCGATTTGACATTGTTGTCCTGGAATGTTAATGGACTTGGGGGATAGGATCAAGCGGGGTGTGGTCCTGCAGTATCTGAAAAGGATCTCGCCTGATGTGGTCTTTCTGCAGGAGACACACCTTATTGGTAATTCCTTTTGTGCCATGAATCGGCGTGGCTATCGCCTGGTGGCCCACTCGGGCTTTACGTCGGGGTCCCGGGGGGTGGGCATCATGGTGAAGAACTCGCTCCCGTTGGAAATAGACGAGGTGCGCCATGATGAGAGGGGACGCTACACTGTCTTGGTGGGGAGGATGGAGGGCAAGGTAGTTGTCTTTGTCTCTGTGTACGTCCCACCGGGGCTACAGTCCACCACCTTTGCAGATCTGGGGCGCCTCCTCCTTGACCTCCCGGGGGGGCTTCTGGTGGTTGGGGGGGATTTCAATGCGGTGGCTTCTGGGACTATGGATCGTCATCCCCCTAGGGACCTCCCCCGGGCACAGGCGTGGTTAGCGGGCCTTTTAGACACACTGGGATTGGTGGACTGCTGGCGTTTAAAGCATCCCGCCCAGCTGCAGTACACCTTCCATTCGGGTGCCCATGGTAGCCTCTCGCGGCTTGATTATGTCCTTGTCCCTGCGGCTTATGCTGGGAGGGTGGGAGAGGTGCGCCATCTGGCGCGGGGTATTTCGGATCATTCCCCGCTCCTACTGCACTTGGGTGTCTTCCCGAGGGGAGAGGGCAGGGTAGCCCCAATCAATGCTTGGTACCTGCATGACCCCACTATTCGTGCTGACCTGATTAAATCATTGCAACGGTATTTTGAGGAGAATGTGGGGTCCGTTCCGTCGGCTATCTCCCTGTGGGAAGCCTTTAAAACAGTTCTCAGAGGGGAGGCCCTCTCCTTTATCTCCCATGCCCGCAGACGCGCACAGGAGGAGGTGACCCGGGTGGAGGCTGAAATTACTGAATTGGAGGGTGGTCTGGGGAGTGGGGTGACTGATGCGGCGCTGCATGTTCTACACCTTAAACAGGCGGCCTATAGGGCCCTCGTCACGGAGGCGGCCAGGGGCCTTAGCAGAGAGCAACAGGGGCGACTGTACGATGTGGGTGATAAGGCTGGCAAACTGATTGCGTGGTTGGATAAGAAGGAGAGAGCTAGTCGTGTGGTCCCGCTGATTGAGAGGATGGATGGTGTACGAATTACTGAGCCGGAAGGCATTGTTTCTTGCTTCGCGGATTATTTCCGCGAGGTATATTCTCCGGTCTCTCCCTGCTCGGAGGAGGATTCCCATAATTTCTAATTTAAAACACTTGTAGAGCGCGGCGTACACCTTGCGGTTTCTTGGCGCTGGAGGTTCAGTAACTGAGGAAAAAGGACCATGGAAGGGTGGAGTAAGTATTAGGCGGGGAAAGCCTGGCTGAAAAGGAAAGTTTCCATGCCCTGCTGCGGGACATCGCGCTGCCCTCGCTTTCAGTGGAGGACAGGGATTCGTTGGATGCTGCTCCCACCTCGGATGAAATCGCCCTCGCCATACGCTCGGTCGCCTCGGGCAAGGCCATGGGCCCGAATGGCCTTCCTATCGAATTGTACAAGCTGCGACCGGATGTACTGGCACCTCACCTCCGCGCGATGTTCCTTGTGGCCCAATCGCGGGGCTCCCTCCCGCCGGACCAGCGTCTAGCTACCATCGTGGTTATCCACAAGGAGGGGAGACCGCGAGACCGGGTTACATCCTATCGGCCGATCTCGCTCCTGAATGCGGAGCCTAAAATCCTCGCCAAGGTGCTTGCCAACCGGCTGGTCGGCGTGGTGGGCGATCTGGTCCACCAAGACCAGTCCGGCTTTATTCCCCATCGCAACACGGCCCTTAACCTGCGGCGCTTGCACGGGGTGCTCGCGCGTGTTCCATTCGTGCGGGAGCCGGCCATCTTGGCGTCCTTGGACGCCACCATGGCGTTTGACACGCTCGAGTGGCCGTACATCTGGGCGATGTTGGCGAAATTTGGATTTGGCCCGGGATTCATCAGCTGGGTCAAATTGTTGTACTCTGACCCATTGGCGCAGGTGGTGGTGAATGGTCGAGTCTCGGCCCCATTCGTGCTCGGACGGGGCACGCGACAGGGTTGCCCCCTGTCGCCGCTCCTGTTTGCACTGGCCTTGGAACCCCTGGCGGAGTGGCTGCGGTGGCACCCCTCTATCCGTGGTCTCCGTTGGACCCCTGAGTATGAGGACCGCGTGTCCCTCTACGCCGACGATATCCTGTTGTACTTAGCCTCCCCGCGTAAATCACTGATTGTCCTGGTTGATGTTCTGCGCTCCTTCGGCCGTAACTCAGGTCTTGTCATCAACTGGGCTAAATCCTGTGTCTATGTGCTTTCCGGGGAGGCTCCTGTTCTCCCGCGGGGCTGCCCGATCCAGATTGCCTCGCAGGGGTTTCGTTACCTGGGCGTCTATATTACGCTGGACCCAGTGGCCCGCTATGAGCGGAATTTGCTTCCCCCCCTCCAGCGCTTGAAGGAGGACGTCGCGCGCTGGCGGCGCTTGCCGCTTTCGCCGCTCGGCCGGGCGGCATTGTTCAAGATGATGTCGTTACCGCGCTTTCTGTACGCCCTCCAGAACTCGATGGACCTGGTCCCGGCGCGTTACTTCCGTGAGGTGGAGAGTTTGCAGCGCCGCCTGTTCTGGGACGGGAGGCCGCGTATAGCCCTGGCAAAGTTGACGCTCCCGTGGTATGACGGAGGGATTGCCCTCCCGGATATTAAGCGGTATTACTGGGCCTCCCAATTAGCTGCAATTAATCACGGCCTCTACGGGCCCGCCTTAAACCCGGCATTTGAAATGGACAAGATGCTCCTGCCCGGTGGCGATTACAATCGAGCGCTCTACACTAGCGTGCCCGACTCCCGCCTGACGGGACCCACGCGTGTCATGGTGCGAGTGTGGCACGCGGCCAATGCAGCTATGGGATGGAAGGACCGTTTGACCCGGGCGTCACCGTTGTATGCGTCTGAGAGGTTGGGCTCCCTATGGACCTCGAAGGGCTTCGATAGGTGGGACACGATAGGCATTAGTACAGTGGGGGACCTCTGGACGAGGGGAGGATTCAAAACTTTCGAGACACTGCAGGCGGAGTTTCAGCTGCAGAGCAGTGAATACTTTCGATACCTGCAGGTCCGTCACGCACTGGGCTCTGTCTTCCCAGACGTGGCCGCCATTCTGGAGTCCTCCCCACTGGAGGATAGAGTGCTAGATGGCCACGTTCCGGACAGCACGATCTCCCTCATCTACAAGAAGTTGATTAATGACCGCTCGGGCTTACTGACTGGGCTCCGCGAGGCTTGGGTTGCCGATGGGTTGGAGCTGGACGACGAGGACTGGATTTCCGCGGTGGCCTCCCCGAAGGAGGTCGCCATCCCGGCTCGCCTTCGCTTCGTCCAGCTTAAGATACTTCACCGGGTGTACGTGACGGGGCCAGGGCTTCTGCGTATGGGCTATGCCGAGGATGGACTGTGTAAGCGTGGGTGCGGTGCATTGGCGACCTTTTTACATATTCTGTGGGAATGTCCGAGGGTGGAGCGATTCTGGCGTGGTGTGCATGAGGTCCTGCGAGCGGTCACGCATGTCGTGCTGGTGCCTGAAGCGAGGAGATGCCTGCTGAATGTGTGGGAACCGACCGACTACTCGGTTCCGCAGACGCGATGGGTGACGCTGGGTTATATGATTGCTAAACGTGACATCGCTCAACTGTGGGGATCCCAGAGGCCCCCGGCAGTGTCGGCCTGGAAAGAACACATGGATTGGTGCATGTTCCGAGAGAAGGTGGTGTATGTGGCGCGGGGTAAGCCTGGGGCGTGGCTGAAGGTGTGGGGCCCCTGGAACGCCTACCGCGGGGGTATTTGCGTGCCGCCATTGTTGCCTCCCGCTTCACCAGCTCCGTCCCCCTAGATGACCCCCTCCCTCAATCCCGGGCACAGAGTTTTCCCAGTCCCAGACCTATTACCCTTCCCCTCCTTCGATTTTAGTGTATGGTTGGGGTCCCCCCAGTTGAGGAGCGTATGTTGTCATTTTCGCTCTCGGGTTGCCTTGCGGGTGTGGTTTTATGTTGTTGTGTTGTATAAAACGAAACCGTATTGTGGGCTTAGAGTCACGTGGCCCACGCTGCTGATACCTCCTGCTTTAGCGTCTCTGTAACGCCAAGTGCCTTGTTGTATATATGTCATTTATTTCTGTCATTTTAGCGGCCGGCCGGAAGGTTGTAGGCCCGTACCTGTATATATTTGAGATTGCAATAAACGGTTTCAAAAAAAAAAAAAAAAAAGATTCCTGGATAAAATAGTCTCCTGAAGGCAGCACTGCATATTCAGTTTCATATTCAGTTTAAAGTTTAGTTATAGGAGCAGCTTGTGGTGAGGGTCATGCCTTGACACCGAGCCTGTAGGCCAATCCCTTGCACATCGCCACATCCTGAGTTTAAGTATTGGACCTTAATGAGAGAATGTCATGCCATCAGCTCTGTCACTGTAACTCTATCCAACTAAACAAATGGCCTGCCCCCGCCCTCCCCTTCTCCCCCGAGTACATGTTCATCTCACTTTTCCTGTAGCACCCGCTGGCACCCTTCTGGCTCTTTAGAAGACTCTCGGGCACTCTCATTAGGCACAGATGCAACAGAAACACAATGCACGGATTTATTAAAACAGAAAATACAGAAGGCACTCTGTGAACTTTAGGTAATGACACTGTAATTTTGCTGCTGATTTTACTGATATACTTAGTGTGGAAAAAATGCCGTGGAATAATGCACATCTGCAACAAAGGCGAAGAGTATCATTCGGTCTTGTCATCCACTTTGTAACCTGTTGATTCAACCCTGTTAAGGCAACGCCTTGACCTATTGACCCTTGTTAGTGATATTTGAATTTCAAGCAGTGAATGGCTCATGCAGCACTGGTGAAAGGAATTTTGGAGCCCAGGCACATTAATATATGTAGGTGTTACATCTCCTCCAACAAAAGGTCTTATTCGAGGCTTTTAGTTCAAATCTGGTGCCTTCTTGTCGTGGTGCCTTAAGGCGTCCGACTGCCTGGCACTGTCTTTTAAAACATATATATATATTTGTATTGATTTTAGACGGCACAAAACATCGCCTCCTATACATTCGGACATGAAGCGAGTTCGTCTTTGCATCTCCCTCCTGTGACTCTCTCCTGCCTAGCATTGTCTTAATGTAGTGCAAGCACCAACCTCTTGCACCTAAAAGGATCCTAATGGAGCCAATGTACACTAAGGCAAGCCTTAGGCAGATAATCCCACAAGCATGAACAGGTCGGGACTTTTCACAATCACATGCAAGTCGGAGGCCAGCTCCTGTTGAACGGTACTGCCTCGGCAAACAGAAACAATCGTGTCTGCTCCGTCCCCTTTTACCGCTACAGGCCGAAAACCTTTTGATTCCACAAACTTTTGCTTTGTGGAATCACAGTTAAAAAGGCGGAGGGCATTAGTGACCTGATCTGTGGAAAAAAAATCACACACTTTTTCGTAGCTTCATTACCTCCCCGGACATCTACAATGATGTTTGCTCATGCAGTTAAATAGGGGTAGGCAATCCTTTCGAGAAGCTCAGCTCCAAGAGTCAGAAAGGAGTTCTACGGTAGTCTTCCAGGTTGGCGTGTGGTTCTTGGCAGTGTGGTATGACTGCAGGTTTGGTGGGTATACGCCTGGTCTATGGCAACAGGAGAATAACAATGGCCATTACTCTGAAATAGGGCACGCAAGAAAAAGAAAAACGTGCGTAATATCCAAACGCAGGAACCTGAAGCACCAGGAAACCCGTCGTCTAAGCGAGATTTGCATAATTATAGGGCGTGAATCCGGTCATACATTTTAAAACGGAGACACGTCGGCAAAATGGTGACATTGAAGGGCAGTAAATTGTGTAGGAGTGTTGTCATTACCTTCTGAAGAGGTCTATGCGAAGAGTGTGACCTTGTGAGCATATGTGGATATCAATTTTTGTCCTTTACCAAGCTTATACGAGGGTTTCATGTGAGAAAGGACTACGATGTGAACTATTCAAGTGCATATGTGATTAATAAGGTTTTTGTATCACCTCATAGATTGACATAACAGTTGAGTGTTAATCCACCGAGAGGACTCACAGGTGGAGTCTCTTGTGTGACCTATGGAAAAGAGCTGGTACGAAGGACTTTAGCTTGATTAGGGTAAATATACATACTCTTGTGTTATGAGTGAGATGTTTGCAACCTTCTAAGGGAAAGAGTAGATGGGAATAACGGTTTGTTGTGTGTGTGGATCCCTACCTCTACTTATATATAGATTATTTCAGCCTGAAGAGAGGCACCTTCACAGACCAGGTCTTTTTTGTATTTATGCTGATTATTGAGTGGAGGGCGATCTGGTCTGTTTTCCCTCTGAAGCTCCTTGTTGTGTGCACAGAATTAGAACCGGCAGGAGGAAACCTAAGGAAAATCTACAGCCCTGATGAACTCGCTGGATTGATTCACAGAGGCGACAAAACACGTGTTGGCTAAGAATGGCTAAGGACTTAAGAAAAAATAAACACATGAATAAAATAATCTGTGAAATAGACATACCTGTTAATTACCATATGTTGATATTAGCGTGTGGTGGAGGGTAGAAAGTATTTATCTGTTGACCAAAGTCACATATTGGGGAGGGGGGGTGATTGTCCTACCTCCTAGCACCGCAGCAGACTATAGGATACTTAAATAACGTTACTCAGGTCTATTGAGTGCCATATCCCTTTGACAAATCACCCACGAGAGCCATAACAGTGAATTTTGTTATGACTGCATGCTGAAAGGGGACACCCATTAAGTGCCCTATTTCTTTTCATATCGAGTGAAGGCGCAAGGAACTGTGATTTGTTGCAGATACATTTTTTTTTTTTACTATCCTTCATGACTGAGAGCAAATAAGACTATATGAATGAACCACTCCCATCCTATTGCGGCACCATTGTCACAATCACTCAACTTCCTGACGCTGCAAGCTTCCCTCATGCCCGACAGTGCAAACATGGAGTCTGTGATACACGAAAAGCACCTGGCATATTGTTTTGTTAGCAGCTGCTCTGCCCCCAAGATCGTTCAGTGATTAGAAGACGAAATGTTTATTCAGATTCTGATTATGTGATGCGCTCTGTACCTGGAGCAATCTACGTTGCCTGATTGGTTATGCATTTTAAATGCTGTCAAGAGCTGCACTGAATTTTGAAACACGAGTCACAGCATTTGGAACAGGCAGCATTATTCGTATGAGTCTAAACATTTACCTTATCTTTATTCTCTCATTCTTCCCTTGCCGGGGTCTTTTTTCAATATTTTGAAATTGTCCATTAAAAATTCCAAGGCAGTCATTTTAGGCGGAAGAGTTGTATGTATTTTGCTTACAACATTAGTAAGTATTTCCTCACTAAGTAGACTAAATAACATCTTTTACTAAAAGCCTTAGCTCAAAGCGATGTTAGAAATGAAAAACAAGAATTAAAGCTCTCCAGAAGTGCATTTTCTAATAATGCTCCAGTGGCCAGATGTATAATTTCTATTCACAATCCAGAGATGTGCAATTTTCCAACCAGCTGCATTACGCATAAGGATGCAATTAATGTACCAATAGCTTGCATCAAAATCTGTTAATTCGCAGGGGATCGCAAAACTACCTGCCTAATGAATATAAATTAGTAAAGCCTCAATTTGCAAACCCGTGTGACTGGCAGCCATTGCAAGGATGGAAGCCTGCAAGACGCAGTGGACCTCCATCCCTTCATTGGATTTCTAAACTATAAAACATATTTTTTGGAAGCAATGCGGGAATGTGGGTTCTTTAATAGAACTAGTTGGACTTTTAAAAAGCAAGTGTTTCCCATTTGGGAAAACATCAGAAGAAACAGGTTGTAGTCCACTAAACCACTGACTTCTTCTGATGTCAGCATTTACTTTTATTTATTCCTTTATTTTTGGCAAACCGGTTACTACTTCCTTTGAGGTGTCGATAACTGATCATTTGCCGTCACAAACCAGTGATGTATACCATTGCCACTCGCAATTAGAAGGGGAATCCCCTTTCACGCCCCTTGCAGCTGTGATTCGGAATGGATTGCAACACCCATTTCAGAAGTCGGAAAGGTTTTGCTCACTTAGGTGTAGCAAATAGAAAAAATACATTTTGTAGTCACAAACTGTTAGAAATTGGATTTCTGGTTGGCTAGGGCAAACGCCCATGCCAGGCAGAAACCACAACTCTAGTCAGGGCAAGGAAGTTACACGCTGAAGATAACCACTGATCACCACCTTGGCAGAACAGTCAGGCTTATCCAAGAAGCAGTGTGTAAAGCATTTGCACAACACACACACACAGCAGTGACATACTAGGCACACCACAAAAGAAACTCCACACAAGGTTATATAGAAAAATAGCCTTTGTATTACTCATAAAACACATTAGAACGCAATCACATATGTACACTGTGCCACCTGGCACTAGGTATGACCTTACATGGTTCATATATACTTACAGGGCCAATTGGGCCACAATCATCACATCACAGTAGTGAAAACAACCACTAACTACTGGTACATTATCCTTAGCATGAACCCATTAGGCATACAACCTATTCATCAGCATATCACAGAACATAATACATCAATAGCAGTGCACCTTAGTAAACATTATAAGGTGCACATATTACAACCAAACCAGGAATTAGGCATTGCGTCATAGTTGCACACATCATAAAAGCCTTGGTGAGAGCATTATGCCGAACACCAATACTGTGCCGATGGGCCATCCTGGGATACAACATTACATCTGGGCATCCGAAGGAGCAGTTTGGTCAGGGAGGGAAAACATCTTCCTCTCACCATTGGCGGGAATACTTCTCTCAGTCCCCTCTGTCTGGGCAATGACCGAAATACCAACAGAATTCCCCCAGGAGCAGCCTCTGTGCTCCTAATGCCTGCAATACAGGGATTAAAGTACAAGGGACCTCGTGGAGGGGGTCCCGGAGCAACAAACACCATCCCTGCTCTCAGGAGTCAGACACCTAGGAAGGCCTCTCAGGGCCCTCCCTTCTCGTTGTGGCTGTGGCGTATCGGGGCCTCACCAGCCCCAGTCTCAACTGGCTACCAAGCGCTCCACCTCCTGACGGGAGCACTACATGCACCACCTCGGCCATTCCGACCCTAGCTGGGTCAACCTGTGAGCTGCGGACGCCCAGGCGGTCTCTTTCCTCTGGAGCACTTTCTCGCTGCACGTCTCCTCTTCCGGATGAAACCAGGAAATAGGCGGGTCGTAGCAGCAGGGAGCCAGCGAGGCTCCGGTCCTTCCTCTGCACCCGGTGAGCCTGCGAGGCTCCCTCTGGTCCTTGACACCACACGGGGCTCTCCTCATCACTATGGGAGCCCCACCTTGGATCAGGCACAGGGTTGCCTGACTTCTGCTCCAGCGCCACTTACTCTGGCCAGCCACGCCCCGAGTCAGGCTCTCCTCGCCTGACTTCCTGTTTTGGCACTCTGTGCGAGCAAAGTTGGAGCCCTCTTCTCGGGCCCGGGAAATGTAACGACAGAGTGCTAGTCACGCACACTCTTCTCTGACAAAGTTGGAGCCCCCTCCTCGGGCTCTGGAATGCTGACGGGGCTCTCCTCGTCACCATGGGAGCCCCACCCACAATCAGGCAACACAAGCCCATGCCTGGGTCTTAAATACCTGGCACAAAGGAAAAGATAAGTGTTCCACGTGCGCCACTGTAGTAGGGGCCCATTCCTCTCCACGACCACGGAGGGAGATAACACGGTGCTCTCGCAACAGCGCAATTGCTCTTTCTCTGCCCCTGCAACTGCAGCACTTCACTGGAATCCAGCACTCACTTAGCGCTAAGGTGCCTAAGTATTGAAGGGCAGGATCCCTGGGGCAGAGGACAGGGCCCACGCGGGCCAGCACGCCGGTTCCCCTAGCATAAGAGCAGTCTTCACAGCCACCCAGCAGGCAGTCCCCGGTGGCGATGCCTCCTGGCAGTATCTTCCTCCAAGTTCCAAGCAGGCACACACACATGGGGTCACAGCCCCAATATTTATATTGCCAATGTCTTTGTTCTCCCCCTGACACAGGGTTCTGTGCCTGGTCCAAACCAGTTCTGGGGGGCATTTAAACATTTTACTTACAGTGCACAACAAACTCCTCTGTTCGTGTAGGCCCTGGCCCCATACACACCACAAGGGGTGGAGCCAGCATTGTGTAAGGCAGGCACAGTCCTATTCAGGTGCTACTCCTCCCACTACTCCAAATGTAGATCAGCCTAGTCTGCCTAGCGCTGGCTCACCCAGCCCCTCTGGAGCCACTGCACCTCCCCAGCCTCTGTCTCTCCAGAGGCAGACATGCAACACAGAACAGGCAGGCACGAAGACACATGGCAGACAGATATGCCTACTTCTAAAAGTGGCATTTCTAAAATAGTGATAACAAATCTGCAAACACCATTACGCAGCATTTATTACCACTATTTCAAACATACCAAACTTGTTCACGCTACTCCTCTCATACCAGGAATTGCCACTGAAACACATATCAGGGAATCCCGAATGCATTCCTATGAGAGGGGAGCCTCACAGTAGTGAGAAACCAAAATGGCTGTTTGTCACTACCAGGACATGTCACACAGTTAAGGCACATGTCCTACCTTTTACCTACAGCGCACCCTGCCCATAGGGCTAACTAGGGTCTACCTTAGGGGTGACTAATATGTAGTAAAAGGGGAGTCACAGGCGTGGCACCCACTTTATGTGCCATGTCACAGCTGCAGTAAACTGCGCACGCAGGCCCTACAATGGCAGAGGCCTGAGACGGGTTTGAAAGGCTACTTTGGTGGGTGGCACAAGCAACACTGCAAGCCCACCAGTAGCATTTAATTTACTGGCCTTGGGTATATGAGATACCACTTTACAGGGGACTGATAGGTAAATTAAATACTCTAAACATGTGTAGGCCAATCTTACCACGTTTACCATAGAGAGCACATGCGCTTTACAAACATGAATAGCAACCAAATTTCAAAAGAACAACCTCTTGAGAGATTGTATTCTGGAATACTGAGTGCAAGAATGTCTTGGCACACTAATATCTAGGGGTGGGCGGAGCTTGCGGAGTTGTACTATGCAGAATTCAGCAGAATTGCATAAAAACTCAGTGGAATTCTGCAGAGTTCCACTCTGCTCTAATCAACATACTTGATGTTGTGAGCACTAGCTCGCCGTGTGCTCTTCTGCCAGAGTCCATTCCTTGGTAAAGAGTTGCACAAAAACAGTAACAGTAAATCCATACGGCAAAACAATTAAGCCCTCATGTCCACAGGGACTGTCACCAAGTATAGTGGTCAACAGGTTGCAATGGAAACAGTACCTTTTTCCAGAAGGGTCAAGGGTGGTCCAGCCCTGCTTCATCTGGACTCGGATGAGTGCCGACAGGCCTGCTCTTGGCCTGGGTCTTCACCTGGACCACGCCTGGACATGTCCCACAGTAGTGGCAAACGCTTTATGCACTTCCTTTCTGGTGGCCTCTCCTTCAGGAGCAAAGGCAGCCTCAGGGTTGTTGTTCCCCTTCAAGTGTGATGCAAACAGCAGTATGGGCAACCACAGGGCGTGGTAGTAACAACTGCTACAAGTGCTTCCTCTCTGGTGACCCCTTCTGAAGGACAAAAGCAGCCTGGGGGTTGTAGTTCCCCTCCAATAGCGATGCTAACAGCAGTACGGGCATCCACAGGCCATGGTAGTGACACACACCATAAGAGCTTTCTCTCTGATGGCCCCTCCTGAAGGAACAAAGGCAGCCAGGGGGTTGTAGTTCCCTTCCAAGGGCGATGCTAACAGCAGTACAGGTGTCCATGGGGCGTGGTAGTGACACATGCTATAAGCACTTTCTCTCTGGTGGCCCCTCCTGAAGGACCAAAGGCAGACTAAGAGTTGTAATCCACCTCCAAGGGCGCAGCTAACAGCGGTATGGTAACATTGGCCTTGTATTTTACTGTATGTAGGTGGAGTAAGCCAAGGTCAGTAGACAAGCTGAAAAGGAAGGGGAGATCCATTCCGAAGCCAGTTAGCCGGTTTTGTTCAAAATACATTTGAGGAATGGGTGCTAGTATTCATTCAATAATGTATGGGTGCAGGAGACTTGATTTGGGAAATAAAGCAGATTTGAATCCTACAAATATGTTTAATTGAAGCTGGGAGTTGACTGTATGTCTCGGGAAATTTGTTGTGTGAGTGAATAATGCTAGCTAGAGTAGAAGCTAAATTTTAAAGATATAGCATCATATAGAATACTGAGAGTAGAATGCTTGGAATGTTCAATGTGGAATGTTAGTAAACACAGCTATGGTGGTTGGCCGTTGATCTTGTGAAGAAAATGGTGTGCAGCATACCTTTATATAATCACAATAAACTTGGAGATATCTTCTACATGGGTGGATACTGTTCGGGTCAAGCAACCTTACAGTTTGGCGAGGACTAGAAGGAGAGTGGACAACAAACAAACTTACTAAAGCCTCTCCCATGTGGAAATCTTGCTGTGGAGGAAGGAGAGGATCCATTTCAAAGTTGTGTGAAGAGTAATGCGATTGGTGAGGGGCAGCCAGGACAAAGTGAGTGAGACCATGGGAAGTAAGTGTCTGCAAAAGTGAGTTAAACTGCAGAATGATGCTTTATTATATGTGACTGTTGAATGAGTTGCTTATTGAAAAAAAGAAATGATATACTGCGAGGTAAGTGATATATCAGCAGCCATTTTGGAGACAGGGAAATGGAACAGTGAATAATGAAAACAATCATCCCGAGGTCAGGCATACGAACAGAACGAAACTGAAACTGCCATCTTGAAGCCGCACACAGAAAATAAACATTAGGAGACCATTTTGAAGTCAGGCATATGCAACAAAGCTTTGGAAAAGAAACACATTATTGATTATCCATACATGTACAGGAAATACATGGATGACATTGGGGTGAGCCGACGCTGGTAAACTTTGCTCTACTACGTGGGATGCAGAGATTTTTCCCGAGCTCTGCTTTTCAAACAGCGCTCAAAGTACAACAAACTTTGTAAGCTCCGCCAGAGGAGCAGAGTTCACCACCCAACTTTACTAATATCATAGACACAATTTTGAGGGACAACATATTTCAAGGTAAGTGCACATGGGGAAGTATAGATGTACTAATCTTAACTTCACATCTGTGCACCTTGAAGATATGTAGAGATAGGTTTAGTAAATCCATACATACATACCTTTCACAAAAATGCAGAAAAATTACCATTGTTTCTTACTATTTTATCACAAATTTGATAGGATCAATGCAATCATAACTACTATATACTGCATGGTAATCACACCTGTTCCTTGAAACTAGGACCCATTAGCTTCAATACAACCTTTATTGATGAGGACAATCCATTGTTCATTTAGAGCTCAAGTTGATCATGACTTTTAGCCCACACATTCGGGTCAGTGCTTAAACTGAGTTTATCCTCACTCCATCATTCAGGGTGGATATTCTAGAATGGCTGTGTATTCTCTGAGAGGAACTTTGTCTGCTATGGGGAGACCTATCATTTTAAATTAATGTTTTTTCTATACAGAATGGTAGCAATACTCTTCAGGATGATGGCAGAAAAAGAATATCTAAATTATAGTTGTGATTTCATGCACTGTGCTGAAGTGTCTCAAGGTATTGTTCATGATCTCTACCGTCCTACACCTAGAGTATCTTGTTTCTTCTATGCTGGAACTTTCCCTGTTACTTTTGTTTGGGCTCTGCTCTGGATTTCAAAATGCCTGACTAAGAGGTTTCAATGATTATTGCTATTGTATTCCTTGTAGTGCTTTTCATTTGCCTTATCCCACAAAGGCGTTTTTCGCTGTTTGAAATGGTTGGGACTAAAGTCCCCTGCATGTTTTTGTGAAGCTTTGTTGCCCAGTCTTTGTGCTTTTCTGGACATTGCTGTGCATTTGGCCACCAGCGAGCTTGCAATCATGTAAGTCACAGGAAGAACTTTTATTTAAATGTCTTGAGACATTAAAACTAGGCTCTGATGTCAGAGTGCAACCCCTCTTTGTGAGAGTGGCTACTGACCTCTCTATCCAGACTGTAAGAGGCTGACAGTGGTGAGAGCATGTCTTCTAGTCAGGGGCAGAGTCTCTATCCAGCTGGGGGCAGGTAACAAACTCCACTAATGCAAAGTTGTGGTCAGTTCCCGATAACGGAGAACCTATGCCTTCATGATGCCTTCTAGGATTTTCACAAACGGTGGTTGTACTGAGTGTTGAATGTGTGAGGGTTTTATTGTGTAACTGGACTGATTAGATGAGTGCTCAAGTCCATTGGACTCAAGTGCAAGTGGTGGACATGACTATGATCTCCCTTGTGCATAACTGATGCTGTGCTTTTGGACATGCCAGGTCGAAAGTACACATTTTCTGTACCCCTCCCTAAGAGCAGATAAGCCTGGTAGGTTGTGGGAGGTAGCCTGTCTTTGTAGCGTAGCTCATTCCTTAGAGGTTCTCACCTTTGAGATAGCAGACACTCCCTCTCTGAGTGAAAACCAGCCATCCTTCTCTCCTGTTCATGTTCTACACCCTCTTGTAAGATAGCCTGTCAGGCAGGAGTCATTCCACTTTTTGATCACCTTTTCCACAATTCAATGATGTATGGGTGCAGGACACGTGATTTGGGAACCAAAGCCCATTTGAATCATACAAATGTATATAATTGCAGCTGCGTGTTGGCTGTATGTCTTGTGAAATTTGTTGTGGGAGTGAATACTGCTAGCCTGAGTAGAAGCTAAACTTTAAAGATATAGCATCATATAGAATACAGAGAGTAGAATGCTTGGAGTGTTCAATGTGGAATGTTGGTAAACACAGCTCTGGTGGTTGGCAGTTGATCAGTTCATCACATGTAGGACCTGACCCTCCAGAATAACATGAGCCTCAAGAGATTCCCAATGTGCATTTGCCCTGAGTAGGCAGGGTGAACCACTAGAGGAAGATAAGTAGTGGACTCCTAAGCCACTAACCTATTTCACATTTGACTTATCACCAAGGAGATCCTGTGTAAACATAAGACAGACAACAGAAGAACCAGCAGGGGAGCTGCTTTGTGGTTTAATTATGGAATCTATTATTAGGTTGCAGACCCCCAGTAACATTCCCACATTTTCTAGGGAAGGAAGATGTAACAAGAATGATATTAGATATTTAAAAGATTGTGAGAGGAAGGGACAAAGGAAGAAGGAAAGTAAGCCGTGAGAAAAGAAGGAGAAAATAAGGATTAGCAGGAAGTAAGGGAAGATGAAGCATGGAGGAAAGGGCAAGAATATGTAAGAATTCACTGAAAAAATAAAGGGGTTTGTGGGAACAGTTAGAACAGGGGTCTTCAAACTGGGGGGCAGGCCCCCAAGGGGGGGCCTCAAGTGATCCCAGGGGGGTGCAAGGCTCTGGCCAAATGAAGCATTGTACTGATAACTGTGCTTAGTTTTAAGCTGAAAAAAAAGTGGGCACCAAGCCGTCCTGTAATGGGCCATCACTAACTTTTTGTCATTTCTATCCTAGCTGGGAGAAGGTGTCAATGCGGAAGGGAATCCAAATATTCTTCAAACTCTCCACCCCCACTTCTAATAGTCACACTGTAGATACTAGTACATGTAAATAAGGTGCCTGCCTGGCCAGAATAGTATGTTAGGCAATGATGTATTTGATTGCATTTCTAAAACACTAACAGAACGTAACTGAAATGTTTAAATATGTATAGTCATATTTAAACATTGCCAATTTAATAAAATACTTGTGAAACTTTCTGAGGAGGGGGGTGATGATTTTATTTTCCACCCTGGAGTGGGGGGGCGGCGGTATTAAAAGTTTGAAGCCCACTGAGTTAGAAGATGGATGGAGAGAGGGATAAGGAAATATGGGGGGAAATATAAATGGACAGAGGCAGGGATGTATATGGAGGCAAATAAGAAGGGAAGGTAAAAAGGATGGAATGGTGAAAAAATGAAAATAATGAATAAAAAGCCAGCTATAATGATTAAAGGACGGACGGTTAAAATTTGTGAACGAAAAAAGGAAGATTCATAAGGAGGGATTCAAGCAAAGACAAAGATAAAAGTGGAAGAAATCAAGTAAGGTTTGTAAGAAGGGATTTATACAGACATACAGCAACAGGAGAAGGGAGATAGTGAGGGAAAGTAGGCCAGGCAGTAGGGAAAAAAGGCAATGAGGAAGAAAGGAAAGAAGAAAGGGGCAGTTTGAACATCAGTTTAACACAAAAGTAATATCATTTTGATGGTGTCTTTTAAGAAAGGGGCATGTGTTTTTTAGACACAAGGCATGTAAACATTATTTTGTTGTTTCTTGAGTCACACTATCACAATCAATCAATCAATCAATCACACTATCACAAATGGGAATAGAAACATTGAGGTCCAACACGGAATACAGTTGTCTTTATTGAATCAAAGGATGCCGTTTTCTCTTTTGCCAGGGAAGTCAGCTGGAACCCTTAAATTGTTTGAGGTAGCTAAAGCTCTCAGTGAGTGGAGCAGAATCTGAAATTAGATATATACCAAGGAAGTAAGTATGACAAAACTGAAAAAATGAAGCCACCATGGGTAGTCGCACCGTTGAACACAATTACTGTCTAGATGCCACAAAGAATAGCATGTTCTCACCAGCACAGCAGAATGTTCTTATATTGAAGTCATTTCTGTGCAACTGATACAAACGTTTATTCCTGCAATCTTTAATACTGCTTCACAAACTAAACTCACCATCTCTTTGAAGAAAAAGACTAACCTGTCTTACTGGATTTCAGTGGTGGGGATTTCTACTAACAGAAGTCTATACGCAAACACAGTATTTAACAATGGATCAATAACTCTGATTGCACATGGTGCTCAGAGCATAGCGTACACATTTTCTCTAAACGTAATATGACTTTCTGCAGCAGAAAATTAGCACCGCCCTACCCGGCCTGTTGGATGTTCAGAGACAAATGGACAAACTATTTATTATTCTTAAAAATTCTGCTTAAGAATATAGGCAATATGACATCTATGTTTTGCTTGGCATCTCCTTCCCCATATCCTAAACGAAGAGACGCAGCCTATTGTCTTTTACCCTAACAATTTAAACTGTTTCTAAATGTCTTAAAGTAACCATGGCTTTTCAATTACTTAGCTGGACTAAAATATGGCACAAAACAGGTATTCCATGAGGCAGCAGAATCAGCGAAGACCGGGTGGGCCGACATTTTTTGGTGGCCCGGCACTGCTATAGTCTGAGGAACACTCATAGCAGTGTGTAGCTTGAATAGAGGTTGAGAATAGGTGTGCCCCAGTCAATGGGGTGTCAGCCCCCTGTTTGGTGCCCCTTTCAAACAAAAACTTGCCTATTATCCTGTATTACCCTACTAGGATGGTATGCCAACTGGCCTACAAAATGGTGCCATCCAAGCCTGCTCTTTGGAGAGTTGCTGCCTCACAGTCACCTATCTACTGTACACACTGGTCACCAGCAGTTCAACACTTGACTCCAGGTGAAACTGGACAACCAACATATAGGCCCAGCTACCAGGAATGGCAGCGGCACAGAGAAGCAGGTGTGGTGTGACGTGGCAGCGGTGAGGTGGGCCACATGCCAGGCTGGAGTCTGATGACTGAGGTCCACAGTGTGAAGAGAAGTGTGAGGGAGATATGGGGCATGATTTCTTTCAGACAAAATCATCAACCTCGAAGGATAACAGTAGAGCACAAGCGGATCAAGCCGAGAGGATTGGGATCTGATTTCGCAAATAGTGTACTCACTGAGGCAACCATGAAGAATGCCAAAGGACAAATGGGAGGATGGAGAGTAAAGGATGCATGATCGGAGGAACTCTGGGTGGAATGCAGAAGTGAATTTATGACACACAGAGGAACGTAGAGCTCCTAGACCACTGTGTTGACTTCCTGAAATTGATTGTTGTAGCCAATAAAAACTTAAGGAAGGCACATATACCTTCCAGTGTTCTCAAACAAAACGTTGAACATCTGGAAAAGGAGTTTTATGTGTCTTTTGGGTCTACTCTCAGCAATAAATCCACTGACTTAAAAAATGTGGTGCATAGAGCGCTACAAACTAAGCTTATGAAATTCCTACCAGAGATGCCTCTGCAAGTGCGGAAGGCAATGCGCCTGAAAACTTGAGGATACAGTGGCAGGGATACAGGCCTGGAGACTAAGATAGCCACTCTAGGAGATGCAGACCAATGTGAAGAGGTTTTGAGGGATCCTGTGACATTCACAAAATCCTCAGCACACATCTGTAGTGTAATATTAAATACCAATGCAAGTATACACAAATTATAAAGACAGTTTCAGAAATCTTCTCTTTCTTTAATTCTTTTCTTTCTGATCAGCTAACACATGTTTCATCGCACAAACTGGGAAATCGTCCCGCGACTTTCTCAAGGCTTCAATGTCATTGGTAGTAACTTTCCATGTGGTGATAATTCCATCCCACATGCTTTAGACTAGGAGTGAGTCTAGTATCCTTGCTTCGAAGTGAGCAAATCCGTAATTTTCAGTAAAAGCACCCAGCTCCGCACCGTAGTACAGCCACAACTAGATCAGTCTGTCTAGTCCTCGAGTAGTGTGTTTATAATTTGTGTATACTAGCATTGGTATTTAACATTATATTACAAACGGGTGCTGAGGATTTTGTGAAATTCTATGTTGGCTTTGGCCACAACTTTGTGGGAGGTTGGTGGTTCTCCTCACCTTACAGCACCGTAACTCAATACTATCCTGAACTGATATATGTGTGATTATTCCTAAGGCCCTGTTTAACCTATAACTATACCACTGTCTATTAAATGTGGATGCCAACTGTGCAAATCTGGTCGATCTAGACAGGGAGAAATCACAAGTTTAGGCTGACTGCAATGGAGCACAGGATGGCAACAGAGACCCACTTAAGGTAGCTGAAGACAGTACCTCAATTTTGGTTGAGAAGAGATGCGGAGTCCCATGTACATGATGCATCGTGCAGCAGAGGCGATGTGAGGTCCAGATGGTCACGCAACGGCATTTCTGGGGAGCTGCATTGGGCTTTGCGTTGTCCTTGCGTGGGCATGGGTCACAAACTGGTGGCTCCGATGAACTACGATAGGTGATGCGGACTCCTTGCATTGGGGAAGTCCATGCAGCAGAGGCAATATGCAGGTTCTACTAGGAGTTGTGCCGTGCAGATGAGGAGATGCCTTGCTTCTGCTGGGCATACAGATGGGCTGGCAGAGCACCTTCAAACCCACTTCCAAAGGTCTAGGGCTGGGATGGGCAGGGTAGGATCCACAGCTGGTAGAGTCCAGGTGCTGCTTACAAGAGACTAGCCTTTGGAGTCACTCTGGCAGTCCTTGGTACAAGTTGCGGGTGCAGTCCTTCTCACCCAGATAGGAGGGCAGCAGGGCAGGAATCTAGCAAGGCAGCAGTCCAAAAGGGCAGCAGTCCAGCAGAGTGGCAGTCTTCCACAGATACAGAAGTGTACTAAAGAGTTGGAGTCTGAGGCCCAAGTATTATACCTGGTGCCCACTTTGAAGTAGGAGAAGTTCTAGAGGTTTCCAGCCCCCTGAGGTGTCGACATCACCTTCCTCCCTGCCCTAGCCCCCATTTGTCTGAGGTCACAAAAGGCTTGTGACAAACCCTTTGAGAGAGTGCTCAGGCAGAGCCTTTGTGATGTGCAAGTGTAGTAGGTGACACTTCCTCCCTCCCTCTTATTAACTCAGAGTGGCCCATCCTGCCTGCACCTATCTTCCTTTTGTCTCACTGTTTGGGAGCAATACACAAAGACCAACTGCCAGCTACACCTAGTCATGTGACCCAGGATCAGGCTGCAGGCGCAAATGGTTAGGACAAGAAAATGCCAACTTTCTAAAAGTAGAAACAACCAGCGTTTGGACTCATAAAAAGCAAGGCAGAGCCACAAATTGAATAATAAACAACAAAAATGCCAATGCTAGTCTCTCTTATATACCTTATTTCAAATGAATCACTAAGAAACAAAACAAAGTGACCAGAACAGTTTTTTCTTTTTCAATTAATGAATAAATCAATATTTATTTGAACAACAACATCAATTAATAACCTACTCAAAAATCCTTAAAACTCTTTTTACATATCATATATATTTTTTTGTTTTATTTTAAGGGTGGGAATCGTAAATACGACTTTACCAAATCCAACACTTTCCCTGCTGGTGCTTATGTTGGAGCGGGAATAGTAATTCTTACCCCTCCGAAATCTAACATTTTCCCTACATATAGTCAGTTTGGAGTAGTAACAGTAATCCGACCCCTCCAAAGTCAATCACTTTCCCTATTGTTGCTCGTGGTGGAGTGGTAATAATGAATTTGAGCACTCCAAAATCTAAATATTTTGTATTTGATTTTAACATATATTTCTTCCGATTTAATTGTAAGAGTTATTTTGTTTTAAATTGCATATTGTCATTTTTTGTTAAATTACTGTCTTAATTGTAATAATTTTATTTTATCTTTTTAATTACTTTTAATATATAGAAATTTAAATTAGGGTTTAATATTAGTATTTTAATTTTCATGTTTATTCAATCATTGTAAACATTTTTTAAATGTGTTTATAATTCTTTTACCATTATTATAAATTACATATATTTGTTTCATGTTTTAGAGTCATAAAGTGAATTTATACATATTCTATATATTTGTATGTTTTTTAAAAGTACGTTTTTTAAAGAAATTATTATATTTTTTAAGTTAATTTAATTATAAATATAAAAAAGTTGATATGCGTACCTAATTAATTATGGCATTTTGGTCCCAGACATTTGAGTAGTTACATTTTTGTAATTTTACATACAAATTATGTAAAGCCAATATTTGTCTCCTTGATATTTTTGGGGCGATGTTTATTATCACTATATCATTGTTGACAATATGTCACGAAAGCATATGTGTATATGGCAAATTGGATTAATGGGAAACATATCTGTGTTGCTAACCATTCCTACCTGACTGGATAAAAAGTACACATGCACTTATTTGGAAGGCCGATGCTACTGCAAATTTGCATGTGCGCAATTAGCATCTGAAATGTTGTGATTGCTATCAAAGTTCCACTGAAAAAAAGATTATTCATGAAAGCAACACACGAAAACCACCAGGGCACCACAACATTTAGGGACCGATTCCGATCTCGCTAGTAAAGCCCTCCGTACGACTCTGATCTGTAGGGATTTACGAGCTATTAGTGCAACTGGAGTCAGAACGAGTGAGTACGATGCATTCTTATGCTTACGGACTCGGTTCACTCGAACTCCTATTGAACTCTATGGGAGCCCGTATACTGGACGTGTGCACAGGCTCCTATAGCAAAAAGGGGTGAGTGGGGAAAAGCGTACACCCTGTGGCGGGCACCCCATGGTCCCCACCACACTGTGCATGCATGGGAAGAGGGGACCCATGGGTACCCCCATGGATCTGAATTGGAGGGCTCCAGGTGATGGTGAGCCTGCTAAGAGCCCCAAATGAATGATTCCGGCAGCTTTTTTGATCCGGACATACCGAAACGTGAAGGCTGCCCGAATCGTGCATAGTACATGCTCTCTCGAAACAGAGTCCATAGAACTGTACGAAGCATCTGTGTACGAGTCGTTCAGACTGGATCGGGTTGGGAGACGATTCACTCGATGCGTATGCGAACTTTGCATCGTACTTGATCGTTCGGACCAGTGTACGAATCGGTCGGGAAAAAGGGCCATGAATCGGATCTGTTAAAGCCAAATCTGATTCGTAGGCCTTCCGAGCGAGATCAGAATCGACCCCTAGTCGTTGTTTTACATTTCAGAAGATAATCAGATTGTTCAGGAAAAACTGCCACATCATCTGGTTGCCAACATACCTCCTAGGTATGTTATCAGGGTATGACCACAGTTAGATCACAGAGAGAAGGATAGGTGAAATATTATTTATACTAATGAACAGAGAAATGACTATAAGCTCTCTGGTCAACATTTAGAATTTGAAAGAGTAAACCTTGACCAGCAGAGCATTTTTGGGCCTAATAACATTTTCACGAAAGCATAAAAGGTGGAAAAGACCTGAGCACATACACTGTAAACCAGCAAACTTGCATCTTAAGTCTGGATCTCCTTTTTTCTCATTCAACTTTCTGATTTAAGATCAAATATTCCATAACATAATGCTATTAGAAATGTATGTTAAAACCAGTGGCGGCTCCTCCACAATGGCAAATGAGCGTTGCCCACTACCTGGTGCAGAGCCAGCAAACAAAAAAGAAAAGGATGCTCTAGCATTGTTTTATTTTTCGTTTGGCAGCTCTGAGCCAGCTTGCATGGAGGGGAAGGACTTGGGAGGGGAGAGGAGGAGTGCTTGTGAACTCTCCAAATACACATATGTGTTTGGACGGCCTTCTCAGGCTGACCAAAACACACATGCAACTTAGGTTTCTCCAGCCTGGTTGAATTCAGCAGTCAGGCTGGAGAAATCCCACAGACTCCATGACCTGAACAGAGCGGTGTCCCTGCACACTCAGGCCAATCCCAGATCTGCACTGCAGCATGGGGATTGGATGGGAATCTGTCCCAGGGACTGCTGGGACCAGAAAGAGGCTCGCAGGAGCGACGTGACGAGGGAGGCGGCCGACAGCATAAGGTACACTTTTTTTACTATTTTCAATAACACGTCCTGCCCCCCCCCCCTCGGGACACGCTTGGTACCCACACCCACCCACCATCCTTTGTTAGTTGCAGCCGCCACTCATTAAAACTTGTAATTCTCTTTTTAAAAAACTCAATTTCCAGAGGTTTTTACAAAGCACTAACCTATTGATTTTCTATGTTAAGAAAAACTTCTCAAAAATATAGATAACATCTTTTCATATGTGTTTTTTAAATGTGAGGCATCTTTTCAGAATTTAAATGTGAAACAGGACCTTTGAATTATGAAAAGCACTTTTTGGAGTAAGATATGAATATATCAAAAAGGTCATATAATCATCCAAAATAGAATTGGCAGGGTAGAGTTCCAAAATTTAGAACATATAGAATCTGAGCAGGCGACATGATGAGGGCTAACACTTTCAAATTCCCAAAATCAGGCATACATACTTGAAAACAAAAAAGTAGAGAAAACAAGCATCTTTATTTTACCCTCATAACTAACTACACGTTTGAGATACCCTCAATTGAAGCAACAGTAAACCAAGGAGTTTACAACATTTGTGGTACTTTGTTATAGGTAATGTGACAATTATTTTTATTTCTTTCAATGTGAATGGAAACAAGCTTTGGTGTTGAACAAATTGAACAGAATAAGAGGCTGTAAGCAAATTCAGATTCAATTCACATCCCCTTCTTTGTTATAAACATTATTATTTACTGAATTTTTGCAGACCCAGTGGGATATTGCACTGGGGATAATTTTGTGCTCGCTAGGCCGCGGCAGCGAAAATCGTTGCAAAAATTGGGATATTGCACAGGGAGTTTCTGCTGGTAGCCAAGGGAAATGAACTTGTGAGGCTTTCAACGTTCTGCACAAGGAGTAATCACAGACATTATGAGATACTGCAGGGGGCAATGCAGATATATTGGGATCTGGCTTTGAGAGTTCCTGAACACACAGAGGGTTGTTTTGGTAGGAGTGTTCCCGAGAACTAATAGGATATTGCATTATATATATATTTAAATCACACTGCTACTAATTGATCGCATTGCTGGATTTTGCATTGATGGTAATCAATAGTGTTGAATAGCATTGTAAAACAGCACAGGTATACCAGGCGTATTACAATGGAACTAAATACAGATGTTTGATTTTAGACTCTGCTTGCTACCAATAACACAGTTGGAGTCTCCAAGAAGGCTTCAAATAATAGTTAACTAAAAGCACAGCTCACTCTAATCCGCATTCTGTTGAAATCCCCACATTGATATTGCTTTTCCATGTCCTAAACTAGACCTCTTCGGTCCCTCACACGTTTCCTCATTTTCTCTGATCCTACTTGATTTCTTTCCCACTTTATACGCCTAAGAGTACTGAACAGCAGTGCTGCTCAAACTTTTTAGAACTACAACTCAATTTTTAGAAGGACAAACTTTCGCGACCCACCAAGCTTTAACGTTCATGAGGCAGAGATGATTATTTTATGTAATTGTGCTTTCAAAAAGCTGTGAATTACGAAAATAATACACTCTTTACAATTGTTTGCATTTCTCTTTAACAGCAGTTCTTTATAAATGTCACAAACTTGACCACGCCATGCATATATGGGACTGTGGTCAAGATATTGATCTTCAAATAAAACAGGCAGATGGTGAACTGCAGTAGTGCTCAGACACTTTTCAGAGTGGGGTTCTGGCCCATGGCATCTGTTCAAGGCTTCTAAAAAATCTTGGCGCTGATATCAGTTATTTTAAAAAACCCTTCTAAAGCAGAGTAAGCACATACATTTTCAAGTTCAAAAAAGGTCTAGTGGGGCATTTTGGAGTCCATACATGTATATAGCAGATTAAAATAGCACAAACACAGTCCAAGGGCATTGGAGTGCTATAAATGAACGCCAGCATGCATTACATAAGGTCAGATTTATTTTATTTTAAATATGGTAGATTAAGGGGCTTATTACGATGCAGGGGGGACTCGCATCCATCCGCCATCGTGTCGAATGGAAACCAAACGACCAATAGTCGGTGAGTCCATCCAACAAATCAGGATGCAACTGCCATGAGGCGGTCAGAAACATCAATTTTTCCATTGAGGCTTGTGCGCCGGTTGGAAAAGGGCTGCAGCACAGTTGCATAGCAAAAATGGTTGTTTTCAAACATCCATGTATCGTGTTTCAGGCACCATGTGATGCTTGGCATGTAGGGTATGGATGTTTGGGGGCCGAGGCCTCATAGCAGAGGCCGTGGAGCTACGGTGGCCCTGCTAACAGACCCCAAAGTCTGTTTCTGACAGCCTTTCAATGGCTATGTACTTTTAAGATATATGATTTATATAGACACATATATGTGCCTTTCAATGGCTCTGCACCTTTAAGATATTTGATTTATATAGACACATAAATGTGGAGTTAGGTATAGAAACTCTAGACTTATTTACCTGTTAATATTTTCTTTTCAAGATGTCCTCAATATTTTGTCCCATCAGCAAAATGGTATACTAATCATCCTGCATAACGTCTGGAACAATACAGTTAAAGATTTTTTCAAACTGAGCAGTAGATGAAAACTATCAGTAACTGTGTGGTACATACGTCTTACTTTGTACCACATACACTACCTTGTATTTCTTGAGCCTTGAATTGTGACAGTCTGCATATAAAAGTTCATCTTTAATAAAGCAGTGTCACCAGTGAGCTACATAACATATAGGATTTTCATCATATTTACATATGGGATATGTGGTAAAGCCTGGTTAGGGATCACATGAACAAGCCACTACCTTCCAATGTGAACAAATATGTTTATAGATAAAGTATAGATTAACTCATTAAGGAAGAAAGTACTTTCTGAAAATTTCTATTGGCTTGGTGCTGGTAGCTTTATTGGAGTAGTGAATTTAACTTTTTCATGAGGCCTACTCAATTTTTTGAATTTTTATTAGACTAATGTATAGACACCTATAGGTAGTGCCTTGAAGCCCGGAGGGTTTAGGATATACATAATAGAGTAGTATGCCTCTACAATGATATGATCCAAATGTTCCTTTCACTGCATGGACTAAAATTCATTTTCTGGTGCTGAATGTTTCTGTCTGAATGAAAGTCAGTTTCTCACAAGTGTGCTTAGGTAGTTGATTCAGACTTCATTTGTGCACCATAATAAAATTTAACAAAAGTCTAACTCAGTGGTAAACATATACATGTGTTAAATAGTATGCAGAGATGATATTTATGAAACTTACATTGCTCTGCTTGAAAGCCTGGAATTTATTTAAACAAGTTTTAACTAAGCTCTCCCTTCTCCACTGACTGTGATTAACTTTCATGAGATGTGAAAGTCTATTCCTGTGAGAAGCGTAACTTTTGGGCAGGAAAGCAGGAGGGATTTAATTAAAGACCATCCAATGTTACATATCTTAGAATGTGGGAGATGGTAGTGGCAGGAACAGCAAATGGCAACATAATGATAAGGCTAGGACCCTAGTGTTCTGCATGTAGACGATAAATAGGCTCTTAGTGGAAAGGAGGCCTTTGATGGTGGTCAGTTCGCAGCAATCTTGTTCCTCCAATTGGTAGCAGGAAACCTGATATTAGAACTGGATACAGTTGTCTTTGCAGGGGAGTTCCCTCATTGTAAAAGACAGTACTTGGGAAAGGCTTCCAAACTCCAGAAGCTGGCCCTCGGATTCTGCCATTTTGAAAGACCCCAAAGGAAGGTTTCATAGGATTACTGACTAGAAAGAAAATATAGTACTGAAACATTAGGCTGATTAAGGCTTGGAAAATATCGTAGGATTAGACACAGAGATGTACTCACTGACTCGTATGCCTTACTGAGAAAAAGAGAAAAGCTGGCCACCACCACCGCCTCAGAACATAAATGGACTCAAAAAATAGAAGAGGAAGAACTTTTTGTGTGTCTGCCTGGAAGAGGACCAAGAGCTGGACCTGCTATCCCTTCTACCACAGCTTAGGCAGTTTTGTCAAAGGTCAGATCAGAAGGCTTTATGTGCTTCAGTGATATAACAGCCTGAAAAGGGGAATTTTGCAAAATGAAACAACAGGTGAATGGTCACAGGGAACTATGCCGGAGACATAGCTGTTGTAAGTGGGCAAGCTTGCTTACCACTGCTGGAATTTGACATGAATCTTTGAAACCTCTCTCAGCTGATTGATGTACGTATTATTGATCCAGAAGAAGTTGCCTGTATTAGGTGTTTGGTTCCCTCACCAAATATTTGGGGTACCAGCCACCACTGCCTCCGAATTAAGGCTGAAGCTCTGATCCTGGTCACCGCAATGCATTGTCATTTGTTAAACAATACATTACTTCTTCCAATTAATTTACTACCAAATTTTCACTTGTTTCTGGTCAGAAAAAATTGAACGGGAAAAATTGAACGGGTTGTGCAGCACTGTAGGAATTGTGAGGACAGTGTAGATTTATAAAGCGATCACAAAAGCATATGTTAACACGTGGCGCTTTGCCCTTTGCTACACACTTCGATGTTTTAAACTTTTGGACATTGTGGATAAGTACAGGCGTGCACCTTTGTAACATCATGTCACACACGTTTTGGACACTGCATATGTGCTTTGTGAAAGCAGAACGTGCCAATAGCAAAAAAACTAAAGTGCTAATGTAATGACCAGGAATTAGGACTTCTGCTTGAGAAAGATTTCAAGCATGTGCCAGATTTGTTGGAGCAGAGGCTCATTTATTACCTGTGCTGCTAAAGACAGCATTAGTAATGGCATTGCCACAAGTGTGACTATTATTGTTGTAACAGAAAGAAGGAAGAAGATCTTGAAAAAAAATGTCATGACCTGTGGAATTGTGTCATACAGAAATACTAGATAATCCATATGAACCAAGGGGCCCATAAACTAGAAATGAGTGAAATTTGTGCAATTTGCGTAATTCGGCAAAATGGTGATAAAATTAAGTGTAATTACACATAATTATGTGAAATGGAAATTCACCGTTTTGCACCATAATTTCACATGAAATGCATCCTTGAATCAATTTTTGGTGGGGGGAGCATTTAAGCAAAAGCACCATGAACAACAATTAACTGCGTTCTTTTGTTCCTGTGTATTACCTCAAATGGCTAAAGAAATATCCTAAGCAAGCAACTGTAAGAACAAATGTAGCAACATTTAAGCCCTCCAGTAGCATGTCTCATGGTTATTATTTACTTATGAATTAGCTATATTGAATATTAGGAATATCATGTTGAATTATATCATATTTGAGATATGAAGATTTATTGTATCGTTTAGACGTAATATTTATGGGCATCAAACAGCATCAGAATATGATGTCACAAAGTACGAGTGTGAGTATGTATGCCGAATATTTTTATTAGAGTATGTTTTGATATTTCCAGTAATTTGCATCAAATAAATAAAAAATCTACTTTTGATATAAAATACACAGCATCTGATATGCTTTGTACTGTATATGCTATTGTTTGATTATTTCATTTAGGTAACACTTGTGTTTTGTGCCCATAATGTTCATACATTTACGTGCTTAAGATATTTCTGTAGACCTTGATTGTACTAATCTCTGCTCTTGGCAAGTTATCCTTATGCATGGGACCCATTCCTTCAAAGCTATATCTTACCCCAAATGGTACATTTCATTGTACATTTTTACGGTGAATGGTGCTAAAGTATAAAAGTCAACAACAAAAAGGTGATGGATAGAATGTTTGAATTAATTCACTGGAAATCACTCAAGCCGCCCTCCTGTCCATTATTTTTCATCCATTTGGTTCCCAGGCACGCTGTGTCACTAGAACCAAACTATACCTGGCTGATTAGCCCTAACTAGGATAAACCAGCCCTGGTTTGCATGTGCTGGTGGCCTGGCAGTTCAATCTCGACTGTCTCCACTGGAGCAAGGTCATGACTTACTTGCACATGACTGGGTCCAAACTGAGATGACATGGTGTGCAAAATAATCATGTACTGGGGTACGGCCTGAATAATTATCAGTCACAGAGATTAATTCAAGCATTCCATCCACCACTTTTTTGTATACTTTAACTATGCAAAGTGACATAATGGCTCGATTTTGGGAATTTTGCGTAACTTGTGAAATTAAGTTAAGTACGCCAGTGTAATTTAAATTTTGCCTAGGCCTACTCTAAACACTTACCTTCTAAAATACAACAAAAGGTGGTAATTGTTACATATCCAGGTGGTTTATTCAGAGATGGCTTTGTGGATAGTATTACACAGCTGGATGTTTTTTAACAAGTTGCCTTTACTCATTTGCTGGTCTTGATTATGACAAACCAACAATTAAATCATAGGTTAATGGAAATTTGTATTCTCCCAACTCCAGACTCTGAAAAGTTCATATTTGATGTTGATGAAAAAATTGCTGATGACCTTGATATAGTTGAAGGTGCTGCATTAAGAAATTCAACAGGCAGGCTGAGTTTGAGAAACCTGGCCAGGGGATTTCCGTGCCAAACTTGTACAAGCACACGTTCAATTTCGACCCTTCAGACAATAAATAGGGGTTGGCGGAATATTTCATTCCGTCTGTGAAAATGGTGGAATTTGGGGACTCTGTGTTACCAGTACAATTTTCAAACATGGGCAGTCGAGGTCAGAGGGCTGCTTCTCAAGAAGATTTTCTGCCGCTTGAGTAGATGTTCTACTTGAGCTGCAGCAAGATCACATCAAATGGCCCTGCGCTCTTGTGCAGCACATGATGCCGTTTGTGCTGATTTTTCAGCGCTGCTCGTGCTACTGGTGCTAAATTGCAGTGCAAGCAATGCAACCTACATATGTTCTACCCATTGGCAGAACTCTGCAGAATCTCACAGACTTTTTATGTAACTCAGCGGAATTCTGCAGAGTGAACTTCCGCGAGTTTCACCCACCTCTAATAAACAATTATTCCATCAAAGCACCACTGACTCATGCAGTAGTAGCCTGGCACTGAGGTCAAATATTACTCTTGTGAATTATTACAATACAGTGGGGAGATAAGATGCAACATATCAAAGAACAATACATTAAATGACTGAAATATTAATAACATATGTTTTGCCCAAACGAAGCCGAAGAAAAAATTATTTGGATTAGCTCTAACAACAACATAGGGTAAATGAGAAGGATCATTTACCCTGGATAAGGATAACCATTCCCAGATTTGTCAATATTAAAAACCCATACACCATGTGTACTCCTATGGAATTCAATAATAAAGGAAACAATGGTCCCTGAAGGAGAAAGTGTGAACCTTAACTTCCATGGAAACTGTATTAAATAACCATCAACTGATTGGTTCTACTAGAGCACACAGTTTTTTTTTTAGTACAACTTAATTATAATCATAGGATGGCATACTCTTTGAGCTCTGATAACATGTACAGTTAAAGGTGTGTTTCCAGAACAATGCAACAGCGCAATACATACCTCAATAGTGACTGTGGAGGATGCACAGTTGTTTAATCTATACTCTAATATAGAGTTGCAGACTCCTGAATTATATACATACAGTACACTATAATAATGTGGCACTATAATAATGTCCCAGACAACATGCAAAAGATCAAAGCAGTAGATGCAATTCGCTTCTGGATCAAAGGGAAAGTTGGAGTGTTGGTGGTTCCAACTCTGGTGGACAGGTTCAATCTGATATAGACTTTGGCAGAGGTGAACTGATTTCCTACTCTTCTCACACGAATCAGTATCAGCCTTCATAATGAGGACCACAAAGCTGTGTGTGGAGAAAAAGACTTAATTTAACAATGACACATTGTCCCAAATGTATTCTTCACCCACGTTAACACCAAGGGGAGCTCACCAATATCCAGCAGATGCTGATTTTAGGCTGCTAAAGTCTTGTGGGGGTTCCTATAATGCAGAACATCAGGTGGTGGAATATTAGGATAGAAACTTCACTTTTCCTTTGGTCCCAGTGTCACCGTACTTCAAATATCATGTGTGATAAAGTCAAGCACAGACATGAACACCAGTGTGTTGCCTGGAGATAGAAGACCTGATCTATTCCTAGTGAGGATGCATGATTGCTCAGCTGCCTATGCAGTGTGAGCTAACATTTATGGGGAAGACAAGAGGTGTGAAGGACAGCAGGTGATCACAGGGTTGCCTATGGCATTTGATTCCCTGGATTATATCCATGCAGGGAAGGCTTATGCGAGTCCATAGAGCTGTTAGTATATTGACTTTGGGTTGGTGGAATCCATGAATTAAACTTTATAACCTCTTACAAAATAAAGATCTAGGCACATAATCTAACTATATAAATATGAGATGGATGTTTAACAATAAATGACATGCACCTTGGAACGGTTATAAGTTTGTCAATAATACCAGAAATGTACTAATCTAATCTTTAAGGTCCTAAGACCTATAGGCATGATGTTTGTCCAAGACTACAGAAACATACATATTTCTCTCCAGGAGACTTTAAAAGTAATATAGTGTTTTGTATGACCAGACAGCTTGCATGCACCCTAAATGATGGCACATTCAATAAACAAAATCATCATTAGTGTTCCAGCACCCCTGACCTGTAATCTATGTATCAGTCTCATATAAGGGGCAGAAGGGATCCTTTAAACAAGTCCATGTGAAGACAGGTTTGCAAGACTTTAGATTTACTACAAGCTAATGAATTACATACATACTGAACAACCAAACAAAGTTGATGAGAAAACTAAGAAAGAGGAAATTAGAAATTATCAATCTCAGTGTTTTGCACTATACTACTTTCAGTACAAAAGCACAAGATGTGGCCAGTCAATCCAAGCACCAATCTTAAAGCAGTCGGGAGCCTTACAAGGGCTGTAATTTGAAACACCCACAGGTATACCAAGTACAATGAACACAAGAGCTCTTTTGTTCACAGCACAAGTAATACCTTGCAAACCTTAAGGACTCCTTTAACAGCATCTTTTGCATAAAGTGCAACAGTTGGCAAGGAGAAACAAGAAGAAGGTGCTACCATTACATACGCAAGTAAATCATTTGAATGCCAGTGATAACTCAACTAGTCAGCTACATGTCAGAAATGTTTGGAACATTGACTGTGATCAAAAACATGAATCTATGTTTGAGCAACAGGACGTTAATCTACCAAAAAGCTACCTTCAACACTGTACCCTTATGCAAATATGAATTCTTTTGAGATTTATTTTAGGGTGTACATAGAGGTTACATGCTAAGCTTGTTCATATGCTTTGAAAAAGGCTGTTAACCTGTTTGTGACTAGATGATGAGGTTAAAGTACCACCAAGAGCTGCCAACATAGAGACAGTCATTAGCAAAGCTATTAGGGCTCGCTTGTGATATGGGGGAACAGTCGTATCATTTTTTTACAAACCCCCATGCCACCTAATCCCACTCTCGGTGGACACCTTCTGTGCAAATAAATGGGTGGTCAGCTTCGAATAGTTTTCTCAAACATTAAGAAAAAGCAGCTGCACATGTACATGCCTACACATGTGTGTCGATGAGCAGCAGCCATTTTGGAGTGTAATTTCTTATGTGTTATGTAAAACTAATTAAACATGGCTACTTTCTGTGCCACTGTATTTAGTACATACTACAGTAAATATGCCATTCACATTTCTGGTTAATCCTGTGAAATGCATAACTCTTTACCCATTACTTCACTCCATTTGACCATGAAAAACACAGTACAAGTCTTTTCAAGGATATTTTTGAAATATTGTTTCAGGCAAATGGATAAATGTTGTGATTGTTTAGTGATGAGCTTATCAAGATTGGGTTAACATTGCAATATTAGCTTGACAAAATGTATTTGCAGCAGTGACATAGCAATTTCTGCAAGAACAAACTATACTATTGGTATTTTCATGATAAGCTACACTGCCACATAGTTGCAAGGCGTTAGACCTGTCAGTCTTAGGGTGGTCTTACCCTAAAAATGTTGCCTTACTTGTATTTTTTCGCTTATTTCATTTTTGTTGGCACTAGGACTCTATACACTTTACCACTGCTAACCAGTGCTGACGTTTGTGAGATCTCACCTCAGAACATGATAAAATTGGCTACACCCAATTGGCACATTTAACTTACTGGTCCCTAGGAAAGTTGCACTACATATACTCAAGGCCTGTAAAATGAACTGCTACCGGGGGGGGGGGGGGGACGGGGGGCTCCAACACATATTGTTCCACCCACTTAAGTAACCCTTGAAACATGTCTCAAGCTTGCCAGTGCAACCTGTGCATGCAGATTTAAACTGCCATTTCAGCCTGGTAAGATAAACCTCTTACCAGTCCCAAACCTCCCTTTTTAATACATATAATTCAACCCTAGGGTAGGCGATACACAGTCCAGAGGGCAGGTGCAGTGTATTCGAATATGTGGACATGTACTTTTAAGTGTTACATATCCTGGTAGTGGAAAACTCCTAAATATGCTTTTCACTACTGTGAGGCCTATTTACCCCATAGTATAACATTGGTTTCCCTTAATACATTTAATAAGGGGTAGCCTTCAATTGAGAGTAGATAAGAATGTCTATGGAATTGTAAATTAAAGCCCCTCTTTAATGTTAAAGTTCGATTTTGACTCACAATTCTGAAAATGCCACTTTTAGAAATGTATCATTTTTTTGTCCTGACCATTTGGTGTCTGCAGCCTGTATTGAGGTCACATGACTAGACGTACCTGGCAGTTGTCTTTGTATATTGCTCCCACACAGTGAAACAAAGGGCTATAGGTGTTGACAGGATGGGCCATCTCTGACTTGATGGAGGGGAGCTGCATCTACCACACTTGCGCATCATAAAGGCTCTGTATGGGCACACTCACAGAAGGTTTGACACTAGTCTTCTGTGATCCCAGAAAAGCTGGGGCCCAGGCAGGGAGGCTGGAAATGCCAAACACCTAGGAGAAGGATCTGGAAACCTCCAAATCCTTCTCCTACTTCAAATCCGGCAACAGGTATAAATATTGGACCTCCAGACTAAACTCTTCAGTACACCTATAGATCTATGGAAGACCCAGAAGGACTGCTGTGGTACTCTGCAAGAAAGACTGCTACTCTGCTGCCTGACTGCCCTGCTGCTCGGCTGCCTGAGTGAAGGGATTGGACCTGTATCTTGAACCCAGGGCCACCAAAGTAACGAAGGGCTAGCTGGCTGGCCTCATGATCAACGTCTCAGGAACAAAAAAGGCTCCAACCCTCTTGAACCCAGCACCTGGACTCTACTTGCTTTGAGTCTTGCCCTCCAAGTGGTGCTATCCTAGCCCGGGGGCCTTAGGAGTGGGCCTGAAGGTGCTCTGTCAGCCCAACTGTTGTCCTGTGGAAAGAACCAATGCAGAGCGATGCATCACCCCTGAGCTCTGCTTATGACCTGCCTCTATACAAGACATCCCTGATGCAGGACCTCACAAACTCCACAAAACCCATGCTGCGCGACACATCCCAGAAGCAGGTCTTTGCATCACAAGTCCCTCATTGACAGCATCCTCGACGATTATGCAGGAGTTCACATCATAGTTTCGCAGCTCCTTTGTAACACCGCGGTGAGACACATCCTTGACGTGCGATCGCGCAACGCTCCACAACAAGGATTTGAGGTAGTCTTATTCAACTGGCTTAACTTGGCCCCTGTATCTGGCCCACACTCCATCACGGTTAGACTGAACTTGTGACTTTGTCCTGGTTCGGCGCGATCAGATAACCACAGTTGGTGCATTGTGCTTTTCGTCACCATTTTCACTCAAATCTTTAAAAATTGTGTAGCTCTGGTTCTACTGATTCGATTTTTGTTGTTTTAGTGTCAAATAATTTATTAAATGTTGCTCTAATTTCCAAAATTGGTGTGGAATTTTTCTTGTGTTGTGATTTCACTTTATTGTTGTTTGAAGTGCTGCATAAATACTTTACATATGTCCTTTAAGTTAAGCCTGACTGCTTTGTGCCAAGCTACCAGTGGATTAAGCACAGGTTAATTTGGAGTTTGCTTTTGGCTTCACCCTGACAGAAATTGTGGCTGCTGCTTGAGTAGGATTTTACCCCCCTCAGCCAGCCACCCAGTTTCCAACACTAGGGACTCAGCAATGCCAATGCCAATCAGGAAACCATCTGTGCCATGGGCAGCATAAGACCTCTTTGCTGAGAGGGAGTTAACCACATTTGGATATGAGTTTTCTGATCATCCCTCTATCATTCTCCTATCTGAAAGTCCGAAATTAACTATATGTGTGCATAATATGCAGTTCAGTGCTTACCTCACACAAGCAAATGTACGTGTTACAGTCATGCATGTTTTCCTTTTTGAAACATTCATACACTGTGCAAGTATAAATGATGCCAAATTAGACTTATAAATGGCAAGAACTTAATGGATCCTCTTAAGTAAATGATATTATCATTAGTATTATATTCTGCATCTTCTACCTACATACCTTGCACTAGGCCCAGGTGAAATAAATGATACCGCTGTAATTTATGTAATTTTGGGAATTTTATGTTACACGTTTAACAAAAGGTTCCTGAAATTACACCATTACATTTCATTATGTAATTATACCACCGCTTGCTGCAAAATTCAAAATTACACTGCAGGAGCACGGGAACAATATGAACAACCAGAACGGAAGTGGGTATTGACGCATTGTACCCTTAAACATAGCATTAGATGACGGATTTGCATTTGACGTAATTACAGATAATTTTGAGCATATCTCATGTATCTGTCCAAACGGTAATAAAGTGTATTTTGTACACTCATACGCATATAAAAAATTGTAGCATGGAACCATCTGACCAATAGCACCCTTGACATATACACGTCATTGCTTTCTCAACCGTGCAACTCATACGGAAACAGATCTATTATGATCTCACTGCTGGGCCTTGCATCCCCCAATCATCATTCATAATTTCCTTTGCTCAGACACAGTAGGGAATTTATGACTAGCCCAGGAGCTCATCAAAATCCAGGGACTCTTAATTGTGCTCTCTGGTAACCTTTGGCCTCTGCACCCTCAGTATTAGTACAATGTTTCTTTCCTATCTGTTTCTAGTTCAACACTCCATTGTACTGTAAAATGTATACATGTATAATGCTTTTGGACTTATGTCTGTTGTTATTCCTATGTATACTGTTTTCAGTACCAGTTCATTATCTTCAAGATTCATCTTTCCTATAACCTCCTGCTGCTCCTCTCACTGACCAAAGTATGGGACCTTTGTAGATGCTTCCCTGGAGAACTATATATATTTCATACCCCTCATTCTTACTCCACTATCAAATGCTATTTTTGTTACCTTATTTTACATCACTGTGTGATTTGTATTCTTATTTTGCAAGACCAATGTCCTAATGACAAAATTAAGGCGGGTTGAGTTTCTGATGGAGTACCCCTACGCCAAACTCTACATAAGGCCCTTAGTGTTGTACTGCCTTGGATTATTTGATGACGTGTAGTATATTATAAGGTACATGTAAAAGGGTGTGAGTGTGTACAGTGACTCATCTACAGGATCATGATGGACTACAGAATGTGGAACATGGAATGTTTAAGCTGGTCAGGAGCCAGATGTCAGTTGCTTAGGCAGTTGGTCCTGGTATCTGAAGGGTGAGGTGCCTTCATTAAATACCCCTTTACTTTACAATCAACAAGGTGTTAGTGTCTACTTCATTGCGGCGTGGCTACTCATTACAACATGCTTATCTGTTTTAGCTGCTGTCCTGCAATCTTCTTTACCTCAGTATATATTATAACAATGTTTGTATACATGCTGAAAGAATCCGTCCGTTATGCTAATACAGTCAATGCATACTTGACTTTTGTGTCTTTCACACCTACACAGTAAAGAGTTCTTAAGTCTGGTTTGATGGATTCACGCCATATAACATGGAGAAAGAATAAGTAAATCATTTATTAAATAAATAAATAATTATCTGATCACTTGTGCGCCTCCATAAGCTCACCATAAAAATAACCTGAGGACTTTTCACCTGCCAGAAACCTTAGACTCACTGTCTTGTTGACAAAAGATTTCTTAATGTATTGTACGTCCAACTCTTAATAGTCTCTAAAGGGAAAACGAGTGCTAACCAAAATGTTTTTGTCAAAATAAAAATAAAGGTTTTTCGCAAACACAGTACGGTCCACCTATTGTTCTTTGTTGTATTGTTTGTATATTTCTCTACAAGCACCATTGCTCTTTTTTAGGTTTCGCCTGCACAGCAATTTCGCTGTGCTTGTGTAAATTCTGGTAAACAAACAAAATCTTAAAACGAGCATAGAGCCTGTCCATTTCTTACCTTTACTTAACATTGGTTTGCTTCAATCTCATTCTTGTTTCTTTCCTATTGGTCAGCACCTCTCCCTCACATTCAGCTTTCTTCTGGGTTTTCGTCTGTGTCCATGCCATGGAGCATGGACCAAGTACAATTTCCAGTGGCCTTTGTTATTCCACTGGCCGCAGACTCCTACCTGTACTTTTCTTAAAATAACTTTTGCATGAGCGCGCCTACAGAGTGCATGTGTCTGCAATCTTCCTGCTTCAGCCCTGGACTGTCTATTCTTTACCCACCCAGCTCCTCCAGCGCTGTCCATTGTCTCCCGATCCCCTCTCCATTGACTCCCGACCCTCCTCCCATGAACGTTTAGTCACTCTCCACCCTCCTCCCATGTCTGTTTAACCCTCTGTGCTTCCCAACCACTTCCTGCCATCGGATTCTTACAACCCCCCCCCCCTCTTGTTGCTTACCACATCACCCCCTGTGCTGTTAAAGTACTGTGGCGCGGTCATCGCTGGCTGCGCCATAGTGCTTTGTTTTTCCTTCCTTTAACTGACCTGAGAGGACTTGAAGAGCTTCATTTGGTCTAGCGGTTACAGAGAGGTCGGGAATCATGGCAGATTTATTGTGTTTCAGATATGTGTTTACATCTCTATTAGTCCTGTATCTATCATGCTTCCTCAGTCGTGGTAGGTAAGAGATCGGGGGAGCAATGAGGTGCGTCTATGTAACCACGATAAAAAAGCCCTGCAACCAGAATTTGAACCCAAGCCGATGAATCAGCCAGACTATCACATCTCATCTCTAGAGTAACAGGTTTTCACTTAACCCTTCACTGCTGGTATTTATTGTGCAATGCATGCTTTCAAACACATTTAGGAACTCTTAGTTTTGTAACTGAACATTGTCTTAATTGTTAGCGTTTTTCAACAGAATGCATGCTGCTGCGCATCTTGGCCGCTTGTCGCAGTTTGTGCTAGGTTTTCATTGAAGATAATATCAATTTTAATATTTTATTCTGCTGCAGGATATAATTATATCTTAGCTTACTGAAAAATCTCTACACTGGAAAATAATTATTTTTAGCACCACACATCAGTAAGAAATGGTAACCTTCTGTATCTCTAAGACTGACAGAGGGTAGGGGGGTAAATCACAGAATTCCTTTATGGGTTTAAGGGTAAATAAAACCTAAGGGAAAATGAAAACAAAGCGCTATGTCGCAGGTAACGCTGGCCACATCATAGTGCTTTGTTTTAATTTACTTTAAACCATGTTGCACAGCAGCCCTTGCTGCTGTGCAACATCTGTGAAAAATATTGACAACGCCAATATGTCTCACATGGGAGAGGCCTATTGGCTTTGCCAATGCTTGTTACTTTTACTAAAACTAACAATTGTCAGCAGTACTGTTCAAGCTGCACCAGCTGAAACTGATGACATAGTGGCTCTGGGCTGGGCAGCTTCTGAAGTTCAATGGCTGCAACTGCTTTCATAGGTCAAAATGAAATCAGAGGCAAACAGAAGCAAATCCTGGGTCCTACACAGTGCAGGATGCAATTTCAGAGATCATCCCTCTCTGCAATAAAAGTAGGCCAGGCTACATTTCATGGAAGACTCAATTCCCCGTGCCATGTGTTAGGTGCTGCATATATGGTTTAAAAAAACTACTCTCAGTGGTATTTACAGAGAGACATTTTGCTGCTGTTATTTATAGCTCCACTCAATAAAAGTCCAAAATCCAATAAGTATGAAGCCTGTTTCCCATCCATTCTCTCTCTCTCTGTCATCAGTGTCAGTCTTCTATTCACATTAAAATTGATCTCTCTCATTCCGTCTGTACATTCGTTGTGGCAAAGATTTTGCGTACAACCCTTTGCTATTTCAAATGGCAGAAGTGTGGGAGAGTAAATGACAGTAGCTTTGTGCAACAAGCTGAATATTTTTGTTTGAAGCAAAAAGTGCCAAATCATCTCTGTTCCAGAATTATGATAAAAAATGACAGTCAAGTAGCTCACAGCATCTGAAGATCTTTCTAGACTTTTAACCTTTGAAAGATGTATTTTGCTTCTCGTTTAATTTGGGGATAACATTGATTCCCAGGTCAGTAGCTCTATGTTTTTCAGCACTGTAACTGTCTCCTATCCTTTGCTATTTATTCCGTGGAGTTTTACATCATTTATATGATTGTTTGGACATGGCCGTCTCCCATTTGGGTCGATCCGTACAAAATCCATGCACAAATTTCAAGCTATTCATCTTAACTGGAGTCATTTATATTGCCAACAGTTACTCAGAAAATCTCGAAGAGATCTATGGACCTTACAGCCAGGATTAGGCTCCAAAGAAAAATGCTGAAAAATATTTGCTTTTTAGGTTTATTTTTGGCAGCAATTTTACTATTTTTCAATGATTTCACATAGGACACATGACCCATTTACACGATAAATAACACATTCAAAAGCACTCGAAATAGATGCATTTGAGCCAAAAACATCTGTGAAAATTGTTGCATGTTTAAGGGTCATTTCTACAGAGGACGATGGGTGGATACAATAATTACGTCTGTGAGTGGTAGACATTAGAGACACATACTATCACTGTACTACAAAATCAGAATACGTGCCTGACTTGAAATACAAGTACTTCTGCTAGAACTCCCTGTTGGCGCTCCTCAGTTCCAATCAACCACCACCCTCCAAAGACCGTGCAAGTATCCATCCTTGATCAACATTTCATATAAAGCAATTTCCTACTTCACAAAAATATTATTGCCTTGAATCTGCACTTAACACACATCATCACACATCTGGTAGTATTTAATTAATTCAGATTATTAGTGCATAATAGTTTCACTCAGTACGAATTCAAGGTTCGTAATAGTTGCGATTTCAAAGCATATTATCTCTAGATAAATGTTCCTTATCGGTATTTATTGACAGATTGCTACAGTGTCAGTATAGCCAATTTATGTCGCTTCGAGCAATCACCCAAGAGGACATAAAACCACGTTTCCCAATGTCCCAATTGCACATATTCCCACTTGACATAACTCCCCATTTAGCCCAGGCTGGTAATTTAAATAATGTCATTACTCACACACATTACCAGCTGTCAAAATGTATCGGTATGTAAACATTGTACGCTCTCCATAATGGACAGGTACACACATATTTCCAGTAGCCCACAATGTATTGGTTAGAACATGCTGCTCGTTCCCATATTGCCAGGGCTAGTGCAGCTTCCATAATGATCAAATTAACACTAATTACAAACGTAATAGCCAATATGTACATATTTCCTGGTTCCGTAGTGTTGGACTTGGCATCCATGGCATGGTTTCCCCTGATTTTTTGCCTCGACCTATTGTATTATTGATGGTATACTGGATATCGTATTTGCTGGCTTAGATGCTTTGGGCACTTTGCCACTTCTGATCATTGTCAAAGTGCAAGTGCTCCCTGTAAAAATGGTGATATGATTGGTTATACATAATTGACATATTTGAAATTCCTAAATTTAGCATCTTTAACATTTCTGAATTTGAATCAGTCAGAGGAGCCATCAGGAAACTTCACTGGCTCCCAGTTAAACAAGGTGTTAGGTTCAAAGCACTTTGCCTGGCCTACAAATCATTGCAAGGACCAGGGCCAGCCCGGTTTAAGGAAAAGCTCAAATGGTATAGCCCAGGGAGGACCTTAAGTTCCGGCTCAGCCATGAACCTTGTAACCCCCCCCCCCCTCCCTTCAGGAGGACAACTTAGGGGGGACCTTTTTCAGGACCACAGCTCTGATCTGGAATAGCCTACCCTTCGAACTTAAAGCCGCTCCTTCACTATTTACCTTTAGAAAGGCCTTGAAAACCTGGCTTTTCTCTCAGGTTTAGGAGATTTAGAGTATCTACAAGGACTAATTCTCTTGTAGCTGTACCTGTCTATATAGAGCCAAGAATAGATGCCCCCAGGCAACAGCTGAGCTTTATAAATCGCTCTCATTCATTCATTCATTCTGATAAGTCCCTAGTAAAGAGTGCTGAGTGTGCTACGGCCTGTAAATCAAATGTTACTAGTGGGTCGGCAGCACTGGTTGTGCCACCCACATAAGAAGCCCTGTAAATTTGTGTCAGGCCTACCACTGTAGTGTCTGCGCATGCAGTTCTAAATTGACATGTTTCCCTGACAAGTGCACCCACTTGCCAGGCCCAAACCTTCCCTTTGCTTACATGTAAGGGACCCCTAAGATAGACCCAAGGAACCCCCTTGGGCAGGGTGCAATGTATGTGAAAGGTAGGTCATGTACTGGTGTGTGAAATGTCCTGATAATTTTACAAGTATAGCTTTCTATAGGGACAAGAGAGAAAAATAAAGTTTAGGCTCTCTGAACTCAGAATTTATGAAAACACCTTTTGTTAAAGGTGGTCTTTTTATTCTGTGTTTGAAAATGGCACTTTTAGAAAATGAGCATTTTCTTACTTTCCATCCTGTGTGCCTCTGGTGGTTGTGTATTCAGCATCTGGTATTTGAGTGACAGGAGCTTGGGATGTGCATTCCCTCTAGATAGTCACTGGGTGGGGTTGAGGTGTGCTCTGCCTTGCCTGGGTGACTCATTGCTGGGCTGAATAGACCTGGTCTGCATTTAGAGTGGCGGGAGGCATTTTGCTTGTACCTGAATATGCTGTGTCTCCTTTTCATACATCTTTCTCCGCCCCCTGTAGTCATACTGCACCAGGGGGGACAGGACTGGTTTGGACTGGGTTCAGAGACCCTTGTCAAAAAGAGAATAATGACAATTCGGGGTAAAAGTATTAGACCTAAAACCCCAGGATGGGAGATTACTTCAGGGAACAAGAGGACTCTGCCAAGAAGAAGAGCAGAAGGACTGTTTGAGGAGCGCTGTTTTTTTTGAGTGAGGGGTGGGTTGGCCTGCAATTGCTGCTTCTGTCTGTGGTGGAGGAAAAGGACTGGTGGCTTTTGCCGGTAATTTGCCCGCACATCCAGCTGGGTTTGAAGGGCCAAACGAGCACTTACTTACAAAGTGAATGTTTTGTTGGCCTAAGTTAAAACCTTCATTTTCTTACAAAGTGGTGTTTTCTTGGCTTAAGTTAAAACGTGCATTTGCTTTCAGAGTGAAAGTTTTGTTGGCCTAAGTTAAAACATACACTTGCTTAGAAAGTGAAGTTTTGTTTGCTGAATTGACAACGCATATTTATTTATAAAGTGATTTATGTGCAAAGCAAGTATTAATTCATGAGATTGTGGTCTATGTGTTTTAGTATATAATACGAAGGATATTTTTATATACATTTGTGTGGGGTCTCTTTTTTGGTGTGCCTCTGTGTCACTGGTGTGTTGGGCAAACGCTTTACACATTTCCTCTGGGATAAGCCTGACTGCTCTGCAAAGCTAACAATGGGTGAGCAGGGGTTATCTAGGATGTGTAACTCCCTTACCCGGACAAGAATGGTGGGTTCTGCCTGGCTTAGGTGCATACCCTCACCATCCAGAAACTGTATTTCTAACACGTAGCGAACTAATAAACACCTATTATGGAACTTTCATAAAACCTGAAAATGCATGCATTAACTCTGGCACAATCTCTGGCAGACACAAATGTGTGTGTTCTATAGTGTCCTGTTCAGCAAACACTGTTTAGTTTCCATAATGTGCAAATATAGTTAATTCACAGTTTGCATGATAATCCAATTACCACACTTTGGACAGTTGGCCTTTCCTGCTCCCAGTGGGCACGAGAGGGGTCAGTGATTGAGCTAGGTTCGTGTCAGTGGATAAAAACAACTTGCAACCAGATGCAGGCTGCAAAACCAGTTCCTCCAATGTGCCCTGGAACTGTAGCGTTGTTCCGACCTGAGGCCAGCTCAGTGTGACTTGCTCTTTGCAGGGCATGCAGAATTAAGTAAGCTACTAAACTGCCTTCGCAATGTAGATTAATAGGAAATGTTAAGCAAGAGTTAGTAGTTTGTGTGTAGCTCAGCATCCAGTCTGCCAAAGGGCCTGTGCCTAAACCACCATGTGCCAATCCACCTTCACCAATCCCATCAACTCACATTCTTATCCATAGCCTAGCCTGCTGCCTGTAGTAAGATGCTGTATCCAATTCACATGCAACCAACCTATGCTGTACAACCCATCAGACATGTGCAGTGGGGATTGAGGTTGCCAAGTTCTTCCCCTGCCTTATCCTCACCCAAGCCAGTTACACATATTGTTTGTCCATCTGAATCGGGCTCTGGGTGAATGGCCTGGCCAGAGGCCATTTGCCCTGGGTACTGACCACAGGCTTTACCTCTGGGCTATGGAGAGGCTCTGTCCCCAGTCGTCACAAAAAATGCAGCTGGAAAAACAATTATATAATTTGATATTTTTAAACAATTGTGACTCTACCTGCAGAATGGCAGATCTAGCAAACCAGAATATGCTAAGTCAATACAAAATGTCCACTCATGGGATCTGCAAATCTGTGGTAAATCCACAAATCTCAAATTCCACTGAATACAAGTTGCGACACCACATCCATCCATCCCTCTCAAATGCACAAGTGCAATAAAGAATCACACCCGTCATCGGGATACTTAGTCAGGTAATTTGAATTTTCAGAACAACGACCCAGAATCAATATACCTTTTAGTTATACTGATAGAAAACACAGCAACTAAGCATCCAGCTGTCCATCCCAAATTGTAACTAGGTGCTTGACAAATGAAGAACCACAAGAAGCATAGAGAACTTTCTCATGTGAGCTAACAAAAGAGAGGTAGACCTCTTTGTCCTATTTAAACTTGAATCAGATACTAACAGTCTCAACTAAACATAAATCAAAATCTACCTTGTGTTGTAGCTCAAGTGTCTTTGGAGGCAATACCACATTTCTATCAAATTTACAAGAGGAAATCAACACACACTATAGAGCAATGAGTCACCATAAATAAGCAGGGACGTAACTCAGGACCCTGCAGCCCTTTCAGCTTCTGCAGCGCAAGGATGCCACCAACCCTCCAATCCTTCAAGTAGGCAGCATTCAGCCTAAGGTAAATATATATCTGGGAGATAAGAGAGACTCAGAGGCCTTTATCATATTCTGCAATCAGCAGGCTCTATCCTTTTGCATTACGCCACTGTCAAGATAGTCACAGAGAAGTGTTTGGAGTCCTATCGTGTGCAGTCCTTCCAATATACCAATTCCCCATAAACACTTATGCCACACTCCTGCAGATCATTGTAAGATTTCTTATTATATGCCAATGATACCAAGATCCAGCTTGTCCTCTCAAGTGTTCCTCAAAGAGACACTCAAAACATTAATGACATATTTTAGGTAATGAAGAAATGAAAATAGGCCAAAAGGATTTATTGCAGTGACACCATAACCCAGGGCCAGCTTTAGTGCTGGTGGCGCCCTGTGCGACAATGTTTGTTGGCGCCCCCCCCAAAGACCACCTCCACCATGGATTTTCTCACTAGCACCCTTTAACAGTGACTCTGGGGCATATTATCAAGGACGGCGTTAAAATTATCGCCGGTTTAGCGGCAGAAAACTGCCGCTACAGCGGCGGTACTGGGCTTGATAATATGCCCTGGAGAATTCCAATAGAAGCCCATGTTCACACAAGAACATGGACTTATTTGAATTCTCAAGGGCATATTATCAAGCCCATTATCGCCGCTTTAGCTGCAGTTTTCTATACTAAACAAGTGATAAATTTTAACGCCGTCCTTGATAATATGCCCCCAAGTCTCCATAACCACACTCTCTCAGATGCATTGAATTAGTTATATAGCGCCACTCATACCAGTGTAGGGTGTCCGAGCACTTTGCATCACACACATTACACAGAGACAATCAATCATACCTGTGTAAATCAGTGTATAGGAAATTTTACATAAGCCAAAGGACTAAGGGGCATATTAACTGGTCCCGCATAGCGGTAGAAATATTATCGCCGGCTATCGCTGAAAATTATTGCCATGATAACGCTATATTAACAATACATAGCGCTATGGCGATAATATTTCAGCGATAGCGGTGTTTACCATGGAACATCGCTGGTTTTCCAGCGATGTTCAATGGAAAACAGCGATAACATTGCTGATACGACCCTCCACCTACCATTATTAGTATGCCTTAGTCTGGAATTTAACAGACGTTAAATTCCAGCGTTAAGGCCGAGGTAGCGCGATTTTTTTTATCGCTGCACCTCCTTGTTAATATTTCGAAGCTGCCTTTGCGATATTTTCATGTGTTGTTTTCACAGGCACGCCTCCTTTGCATCTCATTAGCTATGCGAGGCGAGGCTGTGAAAAAACGGGCTCTACATCAAAGAAAAACGCGCTAGCGCTTCCATGATGATATTGCGATATAATTATTGCCGCTTATCGCCCGAAAACGGACACTAAAGCGGCGATAATTATATCTCCAGCCCTTGCTAATATGCCCCTAAAAGTGTAGGAGTCACATGTCATCCATACTGGTAGGCAGTATAGTTTAAGAGTGCTTGGTGTGGAGAAGCACAAACTCGGAGTCGAAAAAGAAACAGCATAGTTGGGAGTTTTCTTTAATACTAAGAATCGATTTCTAGCCAAATTATCCCTTTTTGCAACATTAATCAATGTTCTAATAATGTATACTTTGCAGTGTGTATGCAGTTCTAGGATGAAAGTTAATAGCTCACTATTCTATATTAGGACTTTAAGTTATAAATTGCAAATAACAAAAAAGATGTCTCTTTTGAAAGCAGTAATCTGCTGATCTGTTTACATCATATGCACTCTGTAATCTACTTGGTACACGTTCTTTGCAGCAGGCATATTAACCCTCTGCACTAACTTCACCGAAGTCAAAACCTCAACTATACAAAATGCTGATCTCTCTCCAGGAAGATAATTAATCACACGAGTTATCTTGACATTTATGTGAGGCCTGGTAATTGCCATGGGAAAGAAACGCTGCAGCAGGTGCTTCAAAAGCATAATAAACTTTCAAACACAGCGCCCCCAGGAAGCCAGCACCCGGTGCGGTGGCACCGGTCGCACCGCCCTAAAGCCGGCCCTGCCATAACCGAACCTCTGCTTGCTGTTAGTAAACACAAGCAACGGACAAACACCAGCCCTATGTTGTTTTGAATGTTTTCCATAAGGGACAATCAAGCCAGTGAGGTGGTATCTTCCAGTGATGGTTATCTAAAATAGATTTAAAAAATCCAGCGCTTACAGCAAACAACCATGATACCCACCATTCCTCAAGTGTAGATAAATTACTTGGCATCAAACCCAAGGCCCATTTCAAGGACACAACTTCACAAGGCGTTGTACAAACCAGCATATCAATCTAATTAAAATGCGCCTGCATATTGTGCATCATGCTCATGGTCAATTGTTACACCTTTGGTCATGAAATGAGTGGGAATGTTGAAAAATATACTGGTGCTTAATAATTGTAGCACATTTAGAAACAATGGATTCAAATATAAATTCTAAAATATCTATTACTGCTTATATTTCCTGTAGGAATGTCATCCTTTTTGCCCTAATCACCCCCATTTTTTTTTAACTTCTGCCCATGGTTACTGTTTCTAAAAGTGCATTGGGCTCTAATAACCAGACCCAGGGCCAGTGCTCTGTCCTCTAAAGGTATATGGGAATTGGTATAATTCTAACTGGCCAAGACAACCTACCTCTAGGTTTCTAGTATACGGTTGGACATGTAGGTTTAGGGACGCCAGTGGACTTATGGCACTTAAGTGCGCACTGCTGTGGTGTCCGGTGTCATTTTGAAGCCAGGCCTAGCTTACAGGCTGGTTTTAAAATAGAACAGTGCCCAAATTCGACTTTGGAGTTAAAAGTACTTCCAAAGTCCAAAACTAACTTTTTTATTACTTTAAGTCACCCCTATGGTCTACCCTAGGTGCCTCAAGGATAGGATGCATTGTTATAAAGAGCAGGGACAATATAAAATATGTTTTATATGCCCTGGTAAAGAAAAACAGCCAGAGACGTTTTCCTATTGTAATGGTGCTAGCCCTATAGGCTAACATGGGAAGACTTTATCAAACTTCATAAAGCCTGACTTTTGGTTGGAGATAGCTGACATATCATTCAGAGTATCAAAATAATGGTTACAATAAATCCAACAATTTGCCAGGGTCGGATTTATTTTAACTATTACAGTAAAGTCGTTTTAGAATTTACTGTCCTGAAGTTACCTGAAGCAGCACTGTAGCAGCCTTTTCTGCTCTTCCGATTGGTCAGCCTTTTGCAGCCTGAGGAAAGCTGCTCCCTGAGATGGTGTGAAGAGGCATGGACCTGAAACAATACAGCCATTTAGTGGGAAGCGATTTGCTTCCTGAAGAAGCCAGCGAGAAAAAGGAGGCTGGGGAGATAAGCAGGACTTCAAAGGAGGCAGGAGAACAGATGTTGTAGGACCCAGGCCAGCCCTCACCGTCTTCCTTGAGCCCCAGCAAGATGTGATCCCTCTAATTAGATTAGGAGAGGGACTGGGTTGAGTTACACAGAGAATTTCTGTATTTTGATTTTTGGGAGAACAGTGCTTTCTGGGTCAAACATATATAACACTTAACAGGAAGTAGTCATAGCAGGGGCACCCTTATTCCCACTGGTTGGGGTCCCGCCCCCCTGCAAGCCCTGAATAGAAATAAATGTGGCAGGCCTGCAGAAGCTCCTCAGATATGCCTGGAACATCACTAGAAGAAGGACTGCCCTTCTGGACCCTTGCACTGCACCACAGATGGTTTGCACTCAGAAGGACTGCATCTCCTGCACTCTTACGACTCCACAAAGAAAGGACTGTGCCTGACTCAAAGGAAAAGGAGTGGACTTCCTGACCAGCAACAGGTACAATAGAGCTGGAAGACGTCACCTGCCAAGTAAAAAAGAGGGTCACCTCAGCTGACCAATTGCAACTGGATTTTTCCTAGACTGTGCAGGCGCATTGTGGGAAATTGAGTATTAGCCCCTATGAGGTAATCCAGAGTCTCTGAACCCTTGACTGGTGCTACTGGACCCTTGTTTTTCCCAAAGGACCCAAGAAAATGCAAGTTCTCAAAGTTTAGAAACTTTCTGCAAAGTTTTGCAGAAAAGTTCCAGTAGGAGACCAGCTCAACGTTAAGAGTCAAGCTGCCATTGTCGACTGGTGATTCAGCCTCACCGTGCTAGTTTGTCCACTGGAAGCTCCAAAGCTCTTTGCCGTTGACATCAAGGACTAAGAATTCCAGAAACTCACTGAGGCATCGTGCTGCAGCAGGCTGTCATACTCTAATCAAACTCTGGATCTGAGGAACTTGAAGACTCGATGTCAAGAGAAAAGTTCAAAGAAAAAGATTAAGTCAGAAGGTACACTTTTGACGAGGACCTAGCCGTCAGTCTATCCGACCTGAGCTCCATCGCGGTCGGCCTCAAACTTTGATTTTGTCCCAGTCCAGCTTGACCAGCAAGTAGTGCTTTGAGCTTTTTGGCACTAGCATGTACAGTTGTTTATTTATTCTTTAAACATTCATATCTCCAGTTCCCTGAATTGGATTATTGTCATTTTGGTGTCATTTAAAGATAAAAATAGTTTCTATTTTTGTAAATTGGTCTTGGATTTTTATTGTGTTGAGTCTTTTACTTACTTTCTCTTTGGTGGTATTAAATGCTCTACACATTCCTTTCTCCTACGTTAAGCCTGACTGCTTGTTTGCGAAGATACCAAGGGTTAAGCAAGGATTAATTCACAGAGACTTGACTGGACCCATAAGTGATTGGGGTATTGTTTCTAGCTGGGGATGAATACCCCCATCTAAAAATAATTATCACTGCAAAAAATGTAGGCTAGCAATTTCTCTCATGTGGAAATCTGGGTTACATATGAAACTGGTGTTTCTATAAGCATTTTGACTTTTAGAGGCTATTCCTGCAACCAGCCTGACTCCGATATTCATCCTTGTTATAAACCTTGACAAAATGTAATTTAAACCTTTGTATTCTTGCGTCATTTCTAGAATATCACATTATGATTGATACACGACGTGCCAGAGATTACGGTCATTAGACCAAGTAGCATATTTGAGGTAAAATCATATTGCGAGAATGTGAAAAAAATGCAAAAGAACCAAACATGAGCATCACATTTGTTTTTTGCTTTATTTTAGCGTAAAACTCATCATTGTGCCGAAAATGGATGCAAAGTCGAATTTCACACTTAAAAATTCTGCAAAATGCCAAAGCTGCCATTTTGTGTGCTAACAAACATTTTGGGCAAATATCCATGAAAGAAAATGACATCATTTTCACCCAGTCCTATTATTTTATATCTCCATTCCGGAAGCATTTTGACTGTTGATGACTATTTCTGCAACCAACTACATTGATATATTCATCATTTTTCTATGTACTTTGATATACAACACGACATTTTTTCAATTCTTCGGTAACGTTAACTCTCTCAATAAAGAGGTATGCCGGGAAGCTGCCTTGCTTTGCCTGTTGAATTCTACCAGTTTTGAGCCCAGCAGAAACAAAGATGGCGATGAAGTGGGGCCAGCCGCCCGCCCAGAGCAGCATGGTCCGTCGGCGCTTTTATCTATCATGAGGATTGTATGGTGGCACAGATGAGTCGGGTCTGAAAAAAGAGATGGCCGATTTACAGAGAGCCTGGGGAAATTAAAAAGCCATACTATCACAGTGAAGGGCGGCGCGAAGGGCGGCGCGAAGTGCAGCGTTGGGAGGAAGGCAGAAGAGTCAGCGTAGCCTGGGGATCTCGTCTCACCATCTGACACCCCATCTGCTTCTGGAAAGGCGTAGGCTTGTGGGAAATGCATTGCCTTGGTTTTTCCAGGCTCCATCTGAGCTAATTGTTGCAGGACCCTTGGAAACGCATAAAAATTTGTTTTATTCCATTCAATTTCTGCAAGTTTCGGTCCATACATCGCTAGTGCATTAAAAGCGAAGGCCTTTTCAAACCCCTTTCCACAAATTCAAATTGTCCCAGTGATTCAAACCAGAACAGCTGTAAAAAGCACTTCCCGCCATTAGCAGATATTGATTGAAGGACATATGTCATCTAGTGTGGAATTAAAGCACTCCGATTTTCTGTCTTTAATCTAGATACGCGTGCGTTGTGAAATGAAATGCATTTTATGACTTTTTAAATGGATATTCTGTTTATTTAAAGCCTACGCTTTACAAACTAAAGGGGCTGTTCCCTGAGTACAGGAGATGTGTAATTATTATATGCTTGCTGTGATTGGTTCATGTGTTGGGTCCATAGTTATGAAGGTCATGAAGAGAGGCTCAGTGTAAAACGGCGGGTGGAAGGTAGGACATACTAGTGTTGGGCTGCATACAGAGAGGATGTGGCCTTAGGACCAGAGCTGCGGACTTTGGAGCTGAGGAACCACGGTCGAGCCTGACGTCTGCTCAGCATCCTCTGATTCTGGGCAAATCACTTAACGCCCCCGTGCATACCAAAGACAAAAATGTGTCCTTGTGGAACGTGACTGGTGCTCTTGTAAAGCGCTCCAATACCTTCGGGTCGAGTTTGTGCTATATAAATCTACAAAAAAAAAGAAACAGGAAAAGGTCCAATGGCAGCGTTGATTTTGGCATGTTGCTTTAGAAGGTTGCAAAACCAACATCCAATCTACACCGTTAGACAGTGACACAGTACTTTTGACACAACGTTTTTTTATTTCCTATGAGCTGGTGTGTTTACCTGTAAATTTAAGAGCAAGCCACGCCTAAGTAAGATGTGAGACACAACTGCTCCCAGAAAAATCCACGAGAATTGGGCTGTATATGCAACATTATTTATCTATATATTTGAAGTTTTTTTACAGCGCTTTCTAATTACCACAATTAACGCTGGATGATAGGCACAGAAGTAAGAATAAAGGAGAAAACGAGGTATATAGCTAATTTTTGATCATTAGTTGAAGAAACAATACTGATTCACAAAAAGGGACCTATGATATTTCCGGATATCTTTGAATTAATTTCACATGACTGCAACCTACCCTATATTATAAACGAAGTTGAGAGCTATCCAGCTCTGAAATGTTCTCACATGATTTCAGGGTGATGGATCAACGCGTTTTGGTGGTTCCAGAATACATTCCTCACGTTAAACCCCTGACAAGTCGCACTTTCCCATTGATGACCCTGGAAACACCTTCATTCATAGATTGCGGTTGCCATTATTCAACAAGTCAGGGAACACCTTTTCCATAACCATAAGGGACCCCACCAACTCAAAATATTCCCCTTTCCCCACCATTGCTCGAGTTGCAGTTGATGTACTCCAGCAGGAAGTGGTTTTAATACAAAATGTTGGTTCATAACAAAATGCCCACATAAAAATGGCATTGATTTTAGTGCATTTTTCTCACACAAAGTCAAGTCTAGCAGAAACATGTGCTTCAGACAATTCTTTCTTGCCATATCACTAATGGGGTGAATCTACCACGGTGTCATTTTCAGGTACCTTTATGTGTGCACAAAATCTAGGGCCAGATGTACTAAATGTTTTTACAATTGCAAATAAACAAAATTGCAGTTTGATGACAAAAAAACGTTTTTCACAATGTACTAACCCCACTTTAGAAGTCAATACAATGTTACTGATTCCTAAAATAGGTCGCAACTCCATAGGTGATGTACCAATGTTTTGCGACTGAAATCATGTCACAAAACATTGAAAAGTTACTGGCTCCCAAGTTGGGATGGTAAGCCATATGCAAAAGGGAAATGATCCCTTTGTGACCGCTTCTACTTTGAGAGTGTAAAAAACAGTTTATTGGAGAGTAGGAAGTGGTGCAGATGACCAATGCCAACTCTCAAACAAACTTTAACAAAAGTAAACTTTCTTTTTTTAGATGCAGCCACATGTCCTTTAAGGCTACATTAATATGGATCTATGTGTTTGGGCCCTTTCAGCTCTTGTGTTTCTGGAGCTGGTTGAAGAGGATTAGCCTCCTGATCCTTAGAGTCACTGGTGTTGTTGAGGCTGGTAAATAAACTTTTCCCGGGTCAGGAGTTGAAGGCACAGTCCCAATCTCACTAGCCCAGAAGTGCAGCAAGTGCAGTCCTTTCGATAGTGCAGCCTCTCTTTGCACAGTTCAGGGGCAGCCAGGGAATCCTTCTTCGGTCTTCTCTTCTTCTCGAATTGGAACACAGAGGTAGGATTCAAGGGGTGCCATATTTATCCCAGAATCAAGCCTTGGGGGGACAACGTTGTCACTAGCCAATGGGCTACTGGGTCCTCTCCTCTCTAGTGATGAAGTTCCTGTGATGCATGGCAGCTGGCTATCCCACAGTATCCCATTCTTGCCCCTTTCAAGATGACACAACCCTTCCTTGATCATGAAGAGCAGAGTAGCTACTAGTGGGCTACACACCCACAAGAACAACTGTTTTGGCACTGGTTTCCCTGTCTTATCCCTGTCTCCTAATTGTATGCAGGGACAAAAGCCACCCTGCTAAGTGATGTTCTTAACAGCAGCCCTTCAAATGTGGATTCACCTTTGAAGCCTGCCTTGTGGGTTATCACCCTGAATGGCCATTCTGGGACAGCAGGTGACACCTCGGTCTGCGGCAACAGCCTTTGTTTCTGGACCTGGGAGCTGTTCACATGTCTCCCCAGGTGGTTAGAAATTTGCCTATGTGTCAGGACCTTTGTGAGGCCACTCTACTTGCTGGAGTGATGGGTAACAACTTTCTAAAAGTTTCTTATCTTTAATAGTGACTTTAAATCTGGCCTGGCTATCATTTCAGTTTTAATGTCCCGATTAATTTGATACCTTACTTGACTGTGTTAGGTGGTCCCATTCAGGAGGGAGACAGGTTGGAGTGCCAACCGTTTAACCCTGTGTTAGCCAATGGAGCTCCTAACCTTCGCCAGCAGAATTACAATTTGAAGTGTTGCTGTCAAAACATATTAAAACATATGTCTTACTTAATAATAGATAGTTCCCTGCCATAGGATCGTGTAGTTCTTCTTTAGGGAAGACTTACATATATACACTTAAGGGAAGTTGTCCCTTTGCTATTCGGTGTAATGGCAAAGTCAAGTTAGCAGTGTGACACAATGCCCTGTCAATCTGCAATGGCAGGCTGGGGTCGATTTTATATCTTTCACATACAGGATGGAACAAACAGTGTTGCAGTCCTATGTGAACATTCTGTCTTGCATGCCCTGGGTACCATATACTAGGAACTTATAAGTAAGTCAGTCCTTGCCAAGTGGGTGCATCCAATTAAACATAACGTTTGCATAGGGTTAAAAAACTAGCTCTGAGGTCAGGTTGGCAGGCCTCAGTGCATTCTCAGAGTCAAAAATCCTCAGCATCAGTCCAAAATGTGGGGGTAAACATGCAAAAGCAAAAAGATGCATTTCCTTACAGAGTGTGTGTGTGTGTGCGTACACGGGTGTGTGTGTGTGTGTGTGTGCGTACAATGTGGCCCATTTTCCACAAACCATCAGGGAACTTAAAAGAAACCTGTTATGTTACTGTACATGTTTCTATGTTACACCAAGTTTGACAAGTGCTTGTCCATTTGATGTTGTTGTGCTATTGGGAGGCATTGTCTTTTGCAGTAGGTAGAGCTCAGAATCAGAAGAATAATGCATGCTTTGCTTTCTGGTCATTTTTTTGGCAGTATGATGATTATTTGTGATAGTAGTGGGAAACAGCCGTTTCAACGTGGCCGTTACCACGCATATCCCTTACAACATGGCCGTTGCAATGCAGGTACCATTACCACACATAACTATTACCAGACATGATTTTTACAACACATATGCCTTTACCACGCATGCCTTTACAATTAATTTCATTGTGAAGGCATGAATGGGTAAAGGCATATGCGTTTTATATGTAAGTATTAGGCAAGAATTCAGTGTATATATATATATATATATATATATATATATATATATATATATATATATATATATATATATAGAGAGAGAGAGAGAGAGAGAGAGAGAGAGAGAGAGAGAGAGAGAGAGAGAGAGAGAGAGAGAGAGAGAGGGAGAGAGAGGGTTAGGATGCAGTTTCCATAGGAAGAGTGATTTTTCATTTCTTAATAACTTTTTCGTCGTTTGATGAGTCTTCATGAAATTTTTAAAACTATTGGAGCAGTCACTTCGGCTGCTGTCTTGCAAATTTGATAAGTCAAGAAGGGGCTGAGAAAGAGGGGGTCCCAACATTTTTTCTCCATTTTAATTTCCATAGGAAACTATAGACACGGCTACAGCCCGAACTGCTGAACGGAATGACACCAAATTTGGCAGAAAGGTAGCTCTTGGTCCAGAAAGCACTCTTTTTGTTAAATGGTGAAAATCCGTTCAGTAGTTGCTGAGAAATTTTAAGATTTCTCAGATATATAACTGAGGCGCAGTGGATCCGCGGCCACTCCCGATCTCGTGCCTGAGATATGATCGCTACCAACACTTCGAACGAGGAAGTGTTTACAGCCATCTTGTGACTTGGTTAAGCCAATTCACAAGAAAAACATTTTAAAAAAGAAAAGGGGGCAGGGTAGAAACACCCTGACACCCTTGGCCTCTTGTGCGGGTCCCAGAGGGACCCCAGAGGACCAAAAAAGCAATTTAAGAAAAAGATGTTGGCGGAAGTCGCATTGGATTCGCGAATCCCACCAAAAAATGAAAAAAAATTGAAGCATGAGTTCCCGTGCTGCGTTTCATTAGGTCACCTCCGCGTGGCATAAATACATTAATAAAGGGGTTCCATTGAGGGCCCCAGGGACCACCACATGACAAATTTGAACAGGGGAGGGGGACATGCGGCCCCCCTCAAGGGAGCCCTATATGGCCCTGGGCCCACTATCCCCCAGGGCCCGCTCCAGCAATGTCCCAGGGTGGCTACCCCAAGGATATTGCAGTTTGCTATGGTATAGTGGGAGCACTGCACCCGCCATGCATTAGCAAACAGTGTGCTCTGCTTTGAGCAAGCGGAGCACACTTTGCTTTTACACACAGGAAGATGTATGTCAGCATCTCTCATGTGTAAAAGCAATGCTGGCTCCCAAAAGAGCCTGGGAGTGGGCTCCACGCGTTCCCCAATCGAGAGGCCTGGCAACAGAAGATGGGGTCCTCAAAGCTGAAAGAACCTGTGATTGGGGCCTTGTGGCCCCCGCCCCCCCCCCCAAAAAAAAAACATATATATATAAAAGCCTGACCCCGGGCCATGCGACCACTTCTCTTTTAAAAAAAAAAAAGATTGTAAAAGGTCAGGCCCCAGGTGATGGAGTCCGTGGGGCCAAAAATGGCCCAGGAGGGGTGCCACTCAGCCTTACTCCCTTTGATTTAAAAAAAATAATAATAATTAAAGACTGGGCCCTGGGGGATGGGGTCCCCGGGGCTGAAATTGGCCCAGGATGGTGGGCCATGTGGCCCCCTTCCTAAAATATATAAAAACAAACAAACAAAAAAGCCGGCAACTCTCTGGAGGCCCTGCCCCTTTTCTCCACTACTTTGCAAATACGCCTCCTGGTGCACTGCTTGTTAGGCATTTAAGTCCCCTGGGCTGCTGAGGGTTCTTATGGCCCAACAAGACCTTCTAGTACCTCCAGTAAGCCCAGATAGCATGATTGCTGAGAGGTGGTCAGAGACCACACCCCTTTTCTCCATCACTCTGCAAATGTGCCTCTTGGTGCACTGCTGGTGGGAGGATGAGGTCCCCTTGCCTCCTGGAGACCTAGGGACTAAAGTGCATTTCTTACCCCAACCAGCAGTTGGCCAGGAAGCGCATTTGCAAAATGGTGGAGAAAGAAAGAGTGGCCTCTGACAACCTCTCAGCAAACTCACTTTGTGGGACTTGCTGGAGGTAACATGAAAGGTAATTGGACCCAAGGATCCTCAATAGCCAAGGGGACTTTCTAGTAGTGCACCAGGAAGCATGTGGTGCACTACTGGTTGGGTCATGAAGTCCACTTTACTCCTGAGAGACCTTGGAGGCCAAGAAGCCCTCCTGGTACCTTCTGTAAGTCCTATGCAGTGGAATTCCTGAAAGCTGGTTGGAGGCCCTGTCCCCCTTCTCCACCACTCTGCAAACACTGACTGCTAGTTAAAAAACCTCAGAAATTCACTGTGAAAAACAAAGGTTACAGGGATGTTATAGTTAGGAAATAGCATTTAAAAGGCTTAGAAATTCACTGAAATTCACTGAAAAAAAGGTTACAGGGCTATTATAATTAGCAAAATGAATTTTAAAAAATCTTAGCAATTCACAAAGAAAAACAAAGGTTACAGGGACATTATAGTTAGTGGCAGATTTACACTCATACACAACCAGTGAAATTCAGTCATTATAGTAAGCTGAGCTAACTATAACTTGTGCCCCCACAATGCACTGCTTATGACCTCAGATATTACATCACTCATGACATGGTCACCGACATCACTGATAACATCTCAATGACATCACTCATGACATAATCCACAGAATCTCTGATGCATGCACTCACACCCCAATATAACCTTTCATACACCTACTCCAGCTTCCACACTACCATTCTCAAAACGATTGACACACCCATACCAGTACTTACACACCCACTCACTGATTCATAGGTCTACACACACATCCACTCAGTTACCCATACAGCCACTCATACACCAACTCACTCACTAATTCAGCCACTGATATATCCACTCATATAGCCATACAGCCATTCACACACTGTCAGTCACTCATTGAGCTACTCACACACCTACTAATTCACCTAAATAGTCAATCAGATAGCCAGTTTCTCACCTGTACAGTTATACACACACCCACAGACTTAGTCACACAGATACTAACACATACTCACTCACCCATAAAGCCCCTCACACATGCACTCACTAACCCATACATCCACTATCACAATCCCTCACTCACACATACAGTCACTCATATACTACAAACTTACCTATACTGCCTTTCACATATCCACTTACTCACCTATATATATATACATACATATATATATATATATATATATATATATATATATATATATATATATATATATATTACCTACTGGCGGTCGCCAGTAGGTAGTTATAGTTAGGACCCCTTTTCCATAGGAAATCCGCAACATTCTATTTTGAATAACTTTGGCGCCGGTCGATGAATCCTCGCGAATTTCTCAAAATAGGTGGGGCGCTACGCTCCGCTCCTACCCTGAAAGTCTCGGGGGGATTCGTCAAGCGGGGGCTGAGATAAAAGGGGGGTCCCAAAACGCGTTTTTCCCATGCATTTTTCCATAGGACCTTTAGAACGAGCTACAGCCCGAACGGCTGAACAGAATTACTAGAAATTTGGCAGAGAGGTAGTCCCTAGGTCAAGGAAGTGCCTTTTGTAGGTTTGGTGTAAATCTGTTCAGTAGATTCTGAGAAAATAGCCTTTAAATCAATATATATATCTGAGCCCGCTTACGGTACGCTTACCGTACGCTTACCGTAAGCGTACGGCGGCGTGCGCGAGCGCGATTCTGATTGGCTCTTAGATCTTAGTAAACATTCGAATCGGCCGAAAGCAGGAAGCGGCGTCCGCCATTTTGTCTCTCGCACTGAGTGTTATTTATCAAACATGATGGCCAAAAACATGTTACGGGGCTGTTTTGACAACTCCCTCCCACATAGTCATGTTGAGGGAGTCCCCAAACATCCCCCAAGAGCAAAAACGGTTTTATTTTTTTTTCGGCAATTTCGCCGAGTACGCTTACCGTACGCTTACCGTAAGCGTACGGTAAAAAAATAAAAATAAAAAAACACTATCCACACTTACCCCACCCCCTGTGCTTTTGGTGGCCGCAGGCCACCAAATGTGCAGTGCTTATGAATTTCGGAAAAAAAACGTAATTTTGGCAACATGAAATTATAAAATCGAAATAAAAAAAACACTATCCACATTGACCCCACCCCCTGTGCTTTTGGTGGCCGAAGGGCACCAAATGTACAGGGCTTATTAAAGTTGATAAAACCGTGCACGGAACGAACTGCGTTAAGTGGGCGCGCACGCCTCGAATGGCGTAAAGTAACTTAGCATTTAAAAAACCGTACAAATTCACTGAAAAAACCATAGGTTTCACACACGTTATAGTTAGGAATTAGCATTTAAAAAACCTTGCAAATTCACTGAAAAAACCATAGGTTTCACACATGTTATAGTTAGCGGAAATTTTACTGATAAAAAACCTGTGAAATTGCCCCGTTATAGTTAGTGCTGGCAACTATAACTCCCGCGACCGCAATCTTCTGCTGATGACATATGTGTCTTTATGAAAAAAAAATATTTGTAATATATGTATAGCTAAAAATGTATGGAAGAAGACATGGGCAAATAAGTGTCTAAATACAGTATTAGCATCAGCAGAGGATTGCGGTCGCGTGAGTTATAGTTGCCAGCACTAACTATAACGGGGCAATTTCACAGGTTTTTTATCAGTAAAATTTCCGCTAACTATAACATGTGTGAAACCTATGGTTTTTTCAGTGAATATATATATATATATATATTACCTACTGGCGGTCGCCAGTAGGTAGTTATAGTTAGGACCCTGTTTCCATAGGAAATCCGCAACATTCTATTTTGAATAACTTTTGCGCCGGTCGACGAATCCTCGCGAATTTTTCAAAATAGGTGGGGCGCAACGCTCCGCTCCTACCCTGAAAGTCTCGGGGGGTTTCCTCAAGCGGGGGCTGAGATAAAAGGGGGGTCCCAAAACGCGTTTTTCCCATGCATTTTTCCATAGGACCTTTAGACACAGCTACAGCCCGAACGGCTGAACAGAATTACTTGAAATTTGGCAGAGAGGTAGTCCTCAGGTCAAGGAAGTGCCTTTTGTAGGTTTGGTGTAAATCTGTTCAGTAGATTCTGAGAAAATAGCCTTTAAATCAATATATATATCTGAGCCAGCTTACGGTGCGCTTACGGTGCGCTTACCGTACGCGTACGGTGACGTGCGCGAGCGCGATTCTGATTGGCTCTTAGATCTTAGTAAACATTCGAATCGGCCGAAACCAGGAAGCGGCGGCCGCCATTTTCTCTCTCGCACTCTGAGTAGGGCAGCATAAATGAAGCCCAAAAATGGGTAAAGGGGCAGTATATTGAAATAATAATCACCCAGCAATGATATACGGGCCCCCAAACAACCCACAAGGCAAAAAAAAAAATTTTTTTTTTTTTCGAAAAATCGCCGATTACGCTTACCGTACGCGTACGGTAAAATTTTTTTTTTTTTTTAAAAAGTATCCACACTCTCCCCACCCCATGTGCAAATGGCGCCCGATGGGCACCATTTGTGCATGGCTTATGAAATAATTGAAATTAATAAACAAAACATTTCACAACGATGCGCATAATATGTCCCCCATGTGCGCACGGTGCGCGAAGCGCATCGTGCGTACATGGCCCATCTCGCATAATGTGGGCACGCGGTGCGCGCAGCGCACCGCGTGACCACCGTGCGTGCATGGCACTAACTGCGTAAAGTGGGCGCGCGGTGCGCGAAGCGCACCGCGTGCTCACTGTGCGCGCACGGTGCGCGAAGCGCACCGTGCGCGCACGGAACGAACTGCGTTAAGTGGGCGCGCACTCCACGAATGGCGCAAAGTAAGTTAGCATTTAAAAAAACGTACAAATTCACTGAAAAAACCATAGGTTTCACACACGTTATAGTTAGGAATTAGCATTTAAAAAACCTTGCAAATTCACTGAAAAAACCATAGGTTTCACACATGTTATAGTTAGCTGTACATTTTACTGATAAAAAACCAATGAAATTCCCCCGTTATAGTTACTGTAGGCAACTATAACTCACGCGACCGTAATCCTCTGCTGATGACATATGTGTCTTTATGAAAAAAAAATATTTGTAATATATGTATAGCTAAAATTTAATGGAAGAAGACATGGGCAAATAAGTGTCTAAATACAGTATTAGCATCAGCAGAGGATTGCGGTCGCGTGAGTTATAGTTGCCTACAGTAACTATAACGGGGGAATTTCATTGGTTTTTTATCAGTAAAATGTACAGCTAACTATAACATGTGTGAAACCTATGGTTTTTTCAGTGAATATATATATATATATATATATATATATATATATATATATATTCACTTAAAAAAACCATAGGTTTCACACATGTTATAGTTAGGTGGATATTTCACTCGTAAAAAACCAATGAAATTCCCCCGTTATAGTTAGTTCAGATAACTATAACTCGCGCGGCCGCCACTCTATCACAAGAATGATGTCATCAGTGATGTCATGAGTGATGCCACTGACCATGTCATGAGTGATGTAATATGTGACGTCATCAGCAGTGGATTGCGGTCGCGCGAGTTATAGTTATCTGAACTAACTATAACGGGGGAATTTCATTGGTTTTTTTACGAGTGAAATATCCACCTAACTATAACATGTGTGAAACCTATGGTTTTTTTAAGTGAATTTGCAAGGTTTTTTAAATGCTAATTCCTAACTATAACGTGTGTGAAACCTATGTTTTTTTCAGTGAATTTGTACGGTTTTTTAAATGCTAAGTTATGTATGTATTATTATTTTTTTTATATATTTATTTTAGAATAAACTACATATTAAAAAAAAAAATCTTTTTTTTTTTTGGTTTTTCACCGTGCGCGCACCCCCGCAATTTAAAAAAAAACAAATTAAAATGTTTTTTCCTTCAGGGATCCCTGACAAAGGCTAGGGGGTCAGGAACTCTCCACCCTGCCCCCTTTTCACGTTCGCCACCTTCCTTTTTCACTCTCGCACTGAAAACAAACAAAATGGCAGCCGACACTTCCTGATTTCGACCGATTCGAACATTGATTAACATGTTACCACCAATCAGAATTACGCTCGCGCACGTTATGGTGCTCGCACGGTGCGCGCACGGTGCGCGGCTATAGATATGTATGTGCTTTTAACTGCAATTTTCTCAGGAACTACTGAACAGATTGACTCCATATATGCAAAAGGCACATCCCTGAGCTGAGGACTACCTCTCTGCCAAATTTCAAGTAATTCTGTTCAGCCGTTCGGGCTGTACCTTGGACTAAAGGTCCCTATGGAAAATTGCATGGGGAAAATGTGTTTTGGGACTCCCCTTTTTTCTCAGCCCCCGTTTGACGAATCCCCCCGAGACTTTCAGGGTAGGAGCGGAGCGGAGTGCCCCACCTATATTGAAAATTTCGCGAGGATTCGTCAACCGGCGCCAAAGTTATTCCAAATAGAATGTTGCGGACTTCCTATGGAAACACGGTCCTAACTATAACTATCTACTGGCGACCGCCAGTAGATAATATATATATATATATATATATATATATATATATATATATATATATATATATGTAATGCCTCCTGCTGGCCTTGCTACAGTCTTCATTTAAGGAGCAAAACCTACCCTGGAGTGCGTCTCCTTTCGAGGGCATTTTTTGTACACATACATGTGAATAAAAGGCTATGCCATGAACAACATACCCTGAATCTAAGAGTTCTTGGGCACAGAGGAACAGGAAGTAAAAGTGAGGGGAGTATGGGAGGAGTGAATGGCACGTTATACACACACAAAAGTTATTTGTGGTAATGGCATGAGTTACAACATAATGCGTGGTTTCGTAATACATCCATAGTAGTGAGTACTGAGTAATAGTAAGCAGATGCCGCTAACTCAGAGTTTTCCAGAGGTAAGGTTAGGGTGACCAGGCATCCCGGATTTGCTGGGGCGGTCTTGGTTTTTCACCAGCTGTCCCGGCAGATTTCAGGAAATTTAGCTTATGTCCCGGTTTTTAGAGAGGGTTGGCTGAAAACAGCAGGAGGTGTTTTTTGATGTTTTACAAAGCAGGGAGAGTTAGCAGTTGTTTCAAGAAAGAAATTTAATTAACAGGCAAGCTACTGGGTTTACAAATTGAATTTTATGTATGTTGTTACTCTCTGTTCTGTAATTCTCCGCTGAGGAGCGCTGTCATTCTGTGCGCATGCTTGATGTAAAATTGTAGTCCTTCTTCTATTTTTGTGAAATGTCCAGGTTTTTGGCTTTAAAATTTTGGTCACCCTATGTGAGGTCGATCTTGTGTTTCAACGGCTTAGCCCGCGTGTGTTTGTTTGGAAGTTGTGGATAAGAACAGTTATATAAATTTAGTCTCACTCCAGTGCACGATTTTTCCCTAGAATGTGTGCCAGGCCTAATTCAACCCGACCAGTTCAGGAGGGTTGCACTGTAGTAGCATCCCTTAACAAAAAGGTTTACGAAATTCATATATGCATTTCAGGTTTTGTAATTATAATGCATGCATAATATAGCATGCCCCTTCAGTAGTGATAGTGTAAAATCTATATGTAGATTTCACGGAGCATTAAAGACAGGCCAAAGCCCTGTACTGCTAAACAACCTTAATTTGCTTACTAAGGGCATAGCCATGAATACGTTCCTTCACTTTGCCAGAATAACAACTGGTAAGTGTTTTTTTAAAGCTGACTTCTTAAAAACAATTGCATTTCAGCATACAAATTAAGAAGTCAAAAACGCAATACAACTTGCTAAAAAACTGGATGTTGGAAATGTTCACGCTTTATAATACAGTACAGAAATACACAGAACAGAAATTGCACAGAAATAAACACAGTATTGTACTCGCCCTATGTCATATCTATGGTTACACCTTCTTTAAATCACTCACTAGATGCATCTGCTAGTACCCTTATATTCCACAGATATAAATGCACCTAAAGCTGCTTAGCAATAGATTGCGGCTGCCCGTGGCCCCCACAGGGGGCCACTAAGAGGGCAGCCCTCTAATGCCATCGGGGCACCCCACACCCCCCCTTATGGGCAGGGACTCAGGGAGGAGTCCCCATCCAGCCTTATTGCGGCGCGCAAGGCGAGCGTCACTTCCTGTGCGCGAGGACAGGGGGAGGTGTATATATGTAATGGAGCTAGTGATATTGGTTCGCTAGACAGGGTACATCATTCATAGTTTTTGAAAAATACCCATCAGTAGCTCTTCCTGGGCGCCCTTTTCATCATGTGGGTTCCTTCTAACCATGAAGGATAGGAAAAGAGTTTAGTCATGAATGACAACATAGGAACCAGTGATGGTATAACTGGGTCACAGGGGGCTACTGAAAAGCAGTGCGAGTAAAAAAGTGAAATGGTGCAAAAGTGCAAAGTAGTGATATTAAAATTAGATGGCTCTGAGGAAAGTACTTATTTATTTGAGACCTCAAAGTCTCTAAAGCTTAAAAAGAGCGAAATTGGTAGTTTTAACTAATAGCTACCAACAGGTTGGTCGACATGTTTCAGCAGGAATTACGGATCACACTGGTATCCACTGCATTCTTCAGGACCTGTGTCGCTACTGCTAGTGTTGTGTAAAGAAAATATGAAAAAGGAAAAGGTATCACCTGGGTATTAGTGAAGGATCATTCTCCCAGCATATTGTGCAGGAGAGTACTGCCTCACCTCACCTGGCAAACAGCTCAGGTAATTGAAGCACCGCTCTGTCCGTCGGTACTTCCAGCGTCCCTCTGGCTGTAAGACCTCCCCTTACAGCCTTATACCATCACTGGTTCCTATGTTGTCATTCATGACTAAACTCTTTTCCTATCCTTCATGGTTAGAAGGAACCCACATGATGAAAAGGGCGCCCAGGAAGAGCTACTGATGGGTATTTTTCAAAAACTATGAATGATGTACCCTGTCTAGCGAACCAATATCACTAGCTCCATTACATAGTCGTATCTTGTGAATTTCATACTTTTGACCCTCCATTACTTTTTGTATTGTGTTTAGTTACTTTCGGGGAGTGTAGTGCTGAGTGGTCATTAAAATTAATCCCTGAGACCCAAACCCATTTTGACTTGTTTGATGGAGGTGTATATATGCCTCCCCCACCATCTGGACGTCCTCTTTTGCGCGCTGGACACGCCGTCTCCCACCCTATTGCTTACCCGGCGTGGTTTGTGGCAGGCAGGAGGCAGAGAATGTTCTAATGTTGTCCTTTTTCGTTGCAGGCGGAGTTACAGGGCAATCTGGAAGCAAATGGGTACAGAAGGGGCACCATAGGGGGTGCCAGAACCAAAGCCCAGGAGCCTCATGGGAGGTTCCTGGAAAACCATGTTGGCGCCCCGTTAGTCCTTCGGGCGGTTGTGGACCTGGAAAACCGGGGGCTTGCCTTGCTACGCTCCGCCCTGAAAGGGACGTGAGTAATAAGAGACCATGGGCCCGATTCACAGAACTAACTTAGGACAAAATCCTAAACTTACTACCATTTTGGTATTCACAGAAGGCACTTACTCATTTTGGTATTCACAGAAGGCACTTACTCATTTCGGTATTCACAGAAGTTAGGAGTCCTAACTTTAGGACTCCTAAATGCCTTCTGTGAATACTGAAAGTCTTAAAGTTAGGATTTTTCTCAGTTTAGGAGTCCTAAAGTTAGGAGTCCTAACTTTGCTACTCCTAAACTGAGAAAAATCCTAACTTTAAGACTTTTGGTATTCACAGAAGGTATTTAGGAGTCCTAAAATTAGGAGTCCTAACTTTACTACTCCTAAACTCAGAAAATCCTAACTTTAAGACTTTCGGTATTCGCAGAAGGCATTTAGGAGTCCTAAAGTTAGGAGTCCTAACTTTACTACTCCTAAACTGAGAAAAATCCTAATTTTAAGACTTTCGGTATTCACAGAAGGCATTTAGGAGTCCTAAAGTTAGGAGTCCTAACTTTACAACTCCTAAACTGAGAAAAATTCTAACTTTAAGACTTTCGGTATTCACAGAAGGCATTTAGGAGTCCTAAAGTTAGGACTCCTAACTTCTGTGAATACCGAAATGAGTAAGTGCCTTCTGTGAATACCAAAATGGTAGTAAGTTTAGGATTTTGTCTTAAGTTAATTCGGTGAATCGGGCCCCATGTGTCACGTGATCCGGGAAGAGGATCATCAGAAGGGGCAGCACAGATGGGGTTCGCCCCAGTGCTGCTTGGGTCATCAGGCGGGCAGGCGGCCTGCCCTTGGATCGCCCGTAAAATAACCCACCAGATTACATAACGGTGTATGTAATAAACCTGCAGCAGTTTTACCCAAACAAAAAAATGTGTGGTGTGTTTATTTATTAGCATGCATGCTACGTGTGGTGGGGTGGGGAGTGTTGCCAATGATGGTGCTATAAGTATTCTCCTATTGCTTTATGCAGCTACTCCATACATTGTCATAATTTGCTAAAGTTTGCTAAAGTTCTTTTGATAGAGCCTCTCACTATACACACAAGTCGAGCACATGAGCACCTAGACATTTTATCAGGTGATAACTTCATTCCAGACACAACATGCTCCTGTAGCCTCTTGCACTTTCTTCGACCCAACAGAATTGTCTCTCAGCTTTCCTTATTATGTAAATGCAATTCTGCCATCTAATTGCATAATGGATGGGTGGATTTTGAAAATGTAAAGAAAAATTCGGAAATAGAACTCGATACCTGTAATACCTGTTCTGTTTTGTTTTGAGATAGTGAACCATATAATCAAACATCAAACAAGTAAGTAAAAACATGCTCATGAAGAATCTGGTCTTGGTTTGTGAAATGTTTACTTTCGCACATGCATTATCGTGATTCCCACTCCAGAAACATGGTCTATGGTTTGCAAAATGCCATGTGGCTGTATTTGGTATTACTTCAGGACGAAATGAAGAATGAAGTCATTTCAATAGACACATTTTTAGGTCGAGCATTCGAGACCTCTTGTATATACTTCAGTATATACTTTAGTATATATAATTTAGTATATACTTTTGCCTATACTTATATGTGTATCTACTTTGTGGGCTCTGGAGATCAGCCCTAGGACTTGTCTGCTTCCGCTTAGAAACTTTTTTTTCTGTTCAGCTGCCTCTATTTAACTGTCTTGATAGAAAATGAACAGCAGAGGTCAGTAAACTGCCAGAATTGCTTTCTGCTGAGGGACTTTCTTTTTTTTTTTTGGCAACTGCCTCAATTTAACTTTCTTGATAGAAAACAACCATCTGAGGTCAGTAAAGTACCAGGATCACTTTAGCATTCTCTAGATTCCAGTCCATAAAAATTGTCTTCCACAAGCACCCGTAGAAAAAAATACTTTTTTCAAATCTTGTTTTCTATTTGTTTGCAGTAGTTGTCAACGACATGTGCATGGTTTTCAGATATTTTTACCCAAATATTCCCCATCTCTAATAGCCTCTGGCAGTGATTCGCAGTGATCAAAACTCAAGAGTGTCTTCACCAGCAAGACTCACAAGCAGGCATTGAACAGCCATCCTCGTCTAACATTACTTAGATGGTACCCGAACACGACAGGCATGCAGGCCTTGAGCGGGCTGCCTCCAACTTCGATAGGTGTAGGTACTGATTGTCATGACTAGGCTAATTCAAAATATCTGAATGCATTTGGAGCTAAGGGGCAATCACTGACGTGTTGTTGCTAAGATCTCTCTGGCACATATTGAAGATACGTTTTAGTTTATGAACTGCATTACTAAATAAAGGAGACTTTACAGAACAAGAATGTTTGGCAGACCGAACAATAACTCGATTTAAAGTTAAAGAATGATATTCTAGATAGTGTCATTCACAATGCAGCTGGGCAGTGCATTTCCAATGGCAGCTCAATGCTTATGGTGTTGCTAGTCAAGATAGAAATGACCTTCCACAGCAAAGTGAGTATTCTAAACTCGATGGAGTCGTCCTAAAGGGTACAGCAAGAGTATAAAATTGGAGAAAAGTGTAATGTGAAAGCAGTCTGTAGAGATGAATCCACACCTCTGCTATCAGCCAAGTTTCTTAACATCAATGATAAAAAATGTAGCTGCACAGAGCGTCTGCGCTGGGTCACCATGTCATGGAATGCTTAAGGACCTGAACGCTAAGTACCCTATAGTGGAGCTTTTCTGGCAGGCGGTGACTGAAGCCTGGTGGTGAAGCGGCTTAGAGCCGACTGCAGTAGGAGTGGACCAACACTTGGATGGGCTACATTGTTCACCGATATGCAGACTTCGATCAATCTACCCTTTAAAACATTTTGGGGAGGAAACTGGGTTATTTTCTTCTTCCCCTGAAAATCTGGCGGTGGACTATGCTCGTTCCCGCTCTATTCCAAAATCGGAAGGTTTCCACGCTCTTATCATGATAGTCTGCTTGCGGAGAAAGAGGAGAGATCTGTGAACAACGATTGACACACCTCTGACCAGAAAGCCTTCACACAGCTGACTGCGAGTCACTGTGGGCACAGTTGATGCATCCAGGCTGTGGCCATGGGCTGGTGTTCAACTGACCCATGTGCCTGGGATGGGAGGAAGACGAGAGGCACGGGACAAATTGGGGATAAGAGAATTTAAGAGGATTTTGACGTCTGGTTTGAAAATGTAATTCCTCTACATCAGCACTCATAAATCTGTGATTCCAGTGATCCATGCTGGCTTAAACATTAAACTTTTGTATTACTTTTATTTCTGCAGCACAGACTCAATGCGAGGGGGGGCAGAAGCTTGCCAAACCTTCAACTAATTTCCTATGTAACAGCAGTTTTATCCCAATAGAGACGACTCTACTTGTATTGAGGGCTGCACAGAAGAACTGTACAACATGTTGAGTGGAATCTCACTCAGAGCTCGATTACTGGGCCACCTTTAGCTCGTCCTGTTCCCTTACACCGACTGCATAGGTTTTTTTCTGAAGACATAGTTGCTTCAAGCAGAAATGTCTCACTTTAATGGACTGTAAAAAGGGAATAGTATGAGATTATTTACTCTCGTGAACAGAGGTAAAAATGGGATCTCGCAATGAAATACATCGTGAGATTCCTGATTTTCATGTTACCCTCTCTCGTGAGGAACAAGTAAACCCTGTGGTTCTAGTTAGAAATACTATACAACTTCGCCCATCCCTACTATATATACTCCTAAATCCAGTAGCGTAGCAAGGATGCCAAAGTCTCTGGTGCAAGCAAGCAACATAAATAACCCCTTTCACTTCTGTTGGGGTAGTAAAATACAGAAACGATTAGATTTCAATGAGCCCCTCAGGGCCCCGGTGCCACTGCACCAGCTGCACCAATGGCAGCTACGCCCCTGCCTAGTTATAATTAACATTCGATTAACCTTGTGTATAATCTATATATATATCATTAATGGAAAAAATGTGTCTGCAGCCGCAGAAGTACTTCACCTTCTGCTGCAGGTTTCGAGTTGCTTGCTGTGTGACAATGTTTTTTCCAAGTGAAATATGCGCCATTTTTGTGGAAATTATGGGCCTTATTTATGAGATTTTGGCGCAGGACAGTGCCACAAGGAATCTTGCTGCCCTGTGTCAAATGAAAAGGGCAGAAATGCACCGTATCTATGAGATACGGCGCATTCCTGTCCTTTTCCCCTGCTCTGGTGCTCAATGGGCTTCCATGCGCCAAACCAGGCACCCTTACACCATGGTGCAAGGGTGTCTCCGTTGTATGGGTGACTGTTTATGTGCAGGAATTGACACCTTCTTGCACATAAACAATCACAATAGTTTGTATTTTTCTTTCTATGTGTGCTGTAGAATGCAGCACAAATAGAATGAGGAAAAAATGAAGAGAAATAAGGATATTTCTCCTCGTTGTGCTTCCCTAACAACACCACTGGCGTGGTGTTAAAATAAGACGCATTCCCAGGTTTACGATTCCTAATAAATCTGGGAATGCCTCGGTTTCCATGGGTGTTGCGCTGAAACACCCACAGGAACACCCATGGATTGCCCCTTTCATGCAGTGTTCTGCGTGAAAGGGGCACATATGTATAAGGCCATGAAATGCCATTCAAAGTGGCTTTGCATGGCCTTGTAAATATGCTGCGGCACATTGCACCACTGGAACGTCAAAAAAAGGTACGCTCCGGTGGTGCAAAAGTGCCGCTAGGGGCCTCGTAAATGAGGCCCAATGTGTATTACACAAAATAAACTGGGGTGTCCATCTGCTTGAAAACTGTGCAGGAGCTACTCCCTCGTGCACCATAGCCATGTGAGTTCCTTGCTCACTTTACTATTCTTCTAGCGTCTAAAGTCACGTGGGGAACGTTGGTCACGTGGCCCATAATGCTGTGGCACACATCCAGATTCACAGCTTGTACCAGATTCTTTTTCTTCGAACCAATCTCTTGCTCGCAAACAAAGTTATGAAAAAGCATAAACAGGGGGATGCAAAAACGACATGAATTTTTAAAAACCCAATAATTAGGATCAATAAAAAACTACTCTAGCGCATTGCATTTTTTTTCAAGGGCCTATTTTCCAGTCAAACGGGACCTATTTATTATTCTTATTGCCACAGACATTCTCCCAATGAGTTATTTACACATGACACATGGGGAGAGGAAAAGCATGAGTTTTTATAAAACAGCGTCATGTATAAAATAAAATGAATTCATTTACAATGTGGGTCCGACACACAGTCAGAGCGGGGCCAGGTGATGGAATCGTAAGTTAGGAAACTCCAGCAAATTTTGCATGCCATTAAATGATTTTCTCACATGATTTTAATTGCAAAGTGTTAATGAGATAGCACTCGAACACGTGCAAGAAGTACAGGTAATGAACATCTTTTTCCATTCGCTTTTAAACTCTCTGCACATCATCCTTGACACCTAATTAAAAGTATTTGCATTTTCATAGATATCAGCGTGTCCCATGTCATTTTTGACAAGCTCATTCAATACTATATTTTATTTGAAAAATAGAGCTTGTGGACCTAGGTTTTATCTATTATTAATGCTTTTATGAATAGTTTATTGTTTCAATAAAACATTCGCTTGTCATAAATATTGAATATTCTCCTGCTCTGATGTGCACAATTGAGCCTTTCAGATTCATGCTATAACGCAACCAGTTGAACAGCAGAACAGCACCTGTGGCACAACCACCAAAGACTGTGATATCATTCTTTAATGATTAGCACAAGTAAACGTCTACATATAGAAGGCAGCCTAATAATATGCCTTCTTTTACCCCGCCCTATGCGTTTAAGACCGTCAGGTCCAAATTACTTAAACTTTCCATCAGTGATGCTAACTTACACCAGCGTGCTATTTTTAGCAAAATGTTTCAACATGTTGCTGAATTTCTGTTTTTTGTTGTAGTTTGTGTCATTAGGTACAGTAAGAAAGAGAGTTTGGGTGTTGTCTGCATTTTTATTGATTATTCCTCCACAAAGCAGGCACCCTTCTCTTATAATGGGAAGACATACAGGCTCAGCGTGTTGTGGAAATGTGGATTTTCCTGATCAGTTATGTCCCCTATCTTGGACCCCAACGGTTCTATATGCATGTTACAAGTACATGTATGTTCCCTCCAGTTCCAGTTTCTAAGACGCAAACATATGTGTGTCTACCGTTGACATGTTCTCTGTCAGATCCGCCATCAATGGGCTGGATATTCGATTCCTAAGTATGAAAAGCCACCGACTTTATATGGCTAAGTTACTCCATTTTTACAGTTCAGGCAAGTAGGCCCGATTCTGTCCTCAAAGCCTTTCCCTGCTCTCTGTCTTTGACAGCTTCAGCTTGAGCTCGCATCTGTATCCATGAACTTTGTCCTACTCCCTGTGCAGCTAACGGTGACTGCCTCGGCCAGTTTTCGCCTGTCTGCCAAGAAGTTGTATTTCACCTTCGAATTATCTATTTTACTCTTCAGCCGATGCATTCCTGTCCAGTGATTTAGGTAAACATTTCCTTTAGCTCACAAGCAAAGGACTCAGCCTTTCCGTCCTCCTGCAAGTGATTCATAGCCCTGTTGCCATGGAAAGTTTTCTATCCCTCGCATCTCATATAGACACTTAGACGCTTGTACACGCACACAGTCAGTATAGAATAGATTCTGTCCGAGAGTTCTTCCTTGTGGATAACATAGTTCTTTAAACATAGGATGTTAGATATGATTTGGGATTAGGTTGACTTGACCCCAGACTTCTCGTCTCCACATGTAGAGCTAAATGTCAAGTCCCCTTCACCCCCTAGTTGCACGTCAATTACACGTCATGCTGCCGCGCGCGCATCTATGCCAAGTATTATCTTATAGATCCACCTATGTCTGATAATTCTAACCAATCATGTTTCTTTTATTCCTTATTACGCCTAGTTTCGATTATGTCACTGTTTTGTCACTTTTCTTATCAAATGTTACGCCTTCTACATTCGTTTCATTGTAATGCACTTATTATAAAAATACATGTCTGTTAATGAATTATTGTACTTCACTTCCTGAACCCTCGTGGTGACGGAACCTGAGGACCGCGACTCGAGTCGGCCATTTTGAATGGAATAAAGCCCATTAGAAAACCTCTTATACCACGGATTCTGCCTCTTGTTATTTTGAGCTATTTACTTTAATTTAAGATTCCGCATGAAATTCAGTCCGGTAATATTTATTTTTATTTACCACATAATGGCGCCCGAACAGGGACACTTTCTCATCTCACGCGCCGGCGGTGCGTTGCAGGCCCGGTCTCCTGCCACAGCTGGACGGACCATAAACGCGTACCAGCAGGATTTCCTGTAAGCTCCCTCCGGTCAAGCGGGGGCGACTGAGGCTGCGATCAACCCAGACGAGGCGGTGAGAAGTGCGAAGTATCCCGACCAGAGCCTAGCTGAGAGAGCAAGATCCGAGGTATACAGAGGCCCACCAGGTTTTCCGAAATCCCGACGTCCAGAGGGTCCGATGTCCGCAGTTATCGAGTCCTGTCCATTCTCTGAGGCCTTCCGTTTCAAGGAGCTACTCGGTGAGTACCATCGCCGGGGAGGCGTGTTGACGCGCACATAGGTTGTGCCGGTCAAGACGGATTTGGGTACACAAATCCGGTCTGCACTGTTTAGCAGTGTATATGTACTGTTTAGCAGTATATCAAGTATTCCGAAGTATTCAGTTATTGTCAAGAATTCAGCGTGGTGATTAGTTAGGCAGACTGTCATCATTGTCGACCATTGTTATAATGTTTAATGTTTAAAGTTTAAAGTATTCAGAAATGTCTTGCATATTGTGGTATGAATGACTGTTCATTGTTCACTGTTCATTATTGTATTTCTCGTATTAAGCAAGTTCAAGAGTAAGTATCAGATCAGTTGTAAATATGCCGCTCTTCTCGAAGTTAAGACAGATTACTACCAGAAAAGGGGTGCTTGAAGAAGCAGTTCCTATTCCTCCTAGAGACACTCCAGGGCATTTCATGTACCATAAACATGGCTTAGATGCCATATTGTTTCTTGATCTATGGGTAGATTATACCAAAGGATTACCGGAAAGTCAAAGGTGGCCCATAGCGGGAACCTGGGATGCAGAGTGCATCATGAAAGTGGAGGAAGAGTTATGGAAAAGAAAGGTCAGACAGTCACAGAAAGACGCTGTTGAGTTATGGCGTAAAGAATCTCATAGACGAACAGAAAAAGCACGTAGACAAGAAGAGAGGAGTAAAGAAAGTTCAAATAAAGTTCAAGAAAATCTATTAATTGAGGAAGGTATCCGAGTGAAATCAGAACAAGTGAATAGACAAAGAAATGCTTTTATGAATGGTATGTATCCCCTTCTAGCCGAAGGACTACCTAAGGCTGCTCCAGAGATACCAAAAGACTTGCCACCCCCATTATTTCCAATTAAGGTACATCCAAAGGGGCATCCCAGAACCGCAGAAGATGTTTTTTCTTTCCTCATATCTAGACGATGCAGCTCCCGAGTATGCTAACGCCACACCACATAGACCGTCTGGCGGAGGGGTCCAACGTCAGGATCAGGTATCTGTCCCCGTGCAACAGCAAGTCCCGATACAAGCTTCGGCAAGCACATCTGTTTCCGCATCTGTCTCCGCAGTCGACTCTACAGAGGTATCGACACCCATAGTTGCTGTGTCACGTTCAACGAATCCATTCACACCCGACGCCCCAGATGGGGCCACGGGAGGTGCTAGCAGTACTTTTACACCACCTAGAATAAATAAACTTGTCTTTCAAGAGTCAGCGCATTCACGTACACCTAAATTCGTAAGTGAACGTACGCTTAAAGAACTCCTTGTAAATTGTAGATATGACCCAGTGGTTGGTAAAGAGGACGAAATGGTCCTGGCATCATTACGTATCAGGCGAGCCGCAGAATATTTAGCAAGGTTACCAGGGATGACTACGCATCTAGATAACATATATCATTTTGTTCAAACAGGACGAGATCCAGGATGTATTAACAGAGCTATGCAATGCTTATTCTTACAAGATGGAGTCAGAATATATCAGAAGGGAGACACGATAAGCAAAATTGTATAAATAGCCATGTGCCGAAAAATACGTAAAGAAATAGAGCGTATTCATGAAGAGAGATTGGGAACAGACGAGTTTGAGCAAGATGAAGTGTCCGAATCAGGGAATTCCGCAAGACAGTCAGAGACCATAGCTTATGTAGGCAGAGGAAGAAAGGAGCCGAGCTGCAGGTTCAGGGCTCGGGGATAAAGTTAAACTGTTACCAGGTTTACTAGTACAGGTACTGCCACGTTTATTAACTACAAAAAAGGAAGATTGGGGTGCAATCACAGCCTGCAAACAAAAGCAAGATGAAGACACAAGCGATTATTATGCTCGATTTGAAAAATGTTTTGGTATAAATAGTGGTATAAAAGCAAGTAGTGACTCATATCCACATTTATTTGTGACAAAATTGGTGGAAAATGCATTGCCTCCAGTGAAGAATAGAATATTGAAATTCGAGAGTACCTGGCAAAGTAACACTCCGTCGCAAATGCTACAAATGTTACAGTATCATCACAATAGAATTAGGGATGAACAAGAACACGAGCATAGACGCATGAAGGATACAAAAATGAAAATGCTAGTTTCTCAGACAGTACCAGCAGATGGTCACAAAAAGGGTGTGACACATTCTGGTGATTCTGCAGTTCCTGTAAAAGGAACCTGCAATTACTGTAAACAACTAGGCCATTATGTACATGATTGTCAAGTCCTGAAACGTAATATAGCTACAGGTATTGCAAAAGAGAGACCACGATTAGTTAGACAAGATCAGAATGAACAAGGAGCTATGCAGCATGGACAGTCCATGCCAGTTCAGCAACAGTCTATGCCAGCCTCACAGCAACCCATACAGTTTGTGCCAGCTGCACCACCGTTGCCTGCTACTGCCACACAAACCACAACACGACAAATGTATCAGACTGCACAGTATGAATACCCTGAGTATCAGCGCTACGCATGAACCAGCCTAGAGAGGGAAGTCGACTTACCGCTTATCGAGATTCCTGTAGATCAAGAAGGACCTTATGTACATAGTGAATTATTAGGTCAAGATAGAAAATTCTTACTCGATACAGGGGCAAGTCGAACAACCATAAAACGTAGTGAAGTTCCAGGGGCACCCCTCTCAGGCTCTCAAAATGTTTCCCTTGGTTTTTCAGGAAAACCTATTGTTAATGAAGTATCACAGCCTCTACCACTTACAATAGGACCTTTGACACGAACTACAGATTTATTGCTTACTAAATCATGCCCAGAAAATCTGTTAGGAATTAAGACTCTGAAAGCACTAGGAGCCATAATATGTTGTTCTCCGGAAGGAGTAAGGTTGTTTTTACGTGATTTTAAAGGTCACTATGTGTCTAGAGACATGGATCCCCGACTACAGACTTTACCAGTACATCTATGGGCACAAGGCCCTACGGATGTTGGCTGCATGAACATTACACCCTATCGAGTTACATTGAAAGCAGGAGTGGTACTACCACGAATGCGACAATACAAGTTACCGCATGATGCTGTAGTGGCTTTGTTGAAAATCATTGATGAGCTAATTGCCCAGGGAGTAGTTGTAGAAACAGACTCCAATGTATGTAATTCACCGATAATTCCGATTCTTAAACGAACTGATCCTACTGCTCCGCCAGTATACCGATTGGTTATTGATTTGCGTGAACTAAACAAGTGTATTGTACCACAATTCCCTGTGGTCCCTGATATATCATCATTGTTGACAGCAATTGATTCCGAAGCAACATTCTTTACTGTAATCGATCTCAAGAATGCCTTTTTCAGCGTCCCAATAGATCCGGAAAGCCAATACTTGTTCGGATTCAGTTTAAATGGGCGCAGTTTTAAATTCTCACGCGCTCCCCAAGGATTTACAGAAAGCCCCAGCATCTACAGCCAAGCACTGAAAAGAGAACTTGACAGTATCCACATGCCAGTCAATACTGCACTGCTTCAATATGTCGATGATCTGCTGATCACCGCAAGAAGCGAGCCAGAATGTGAAAAAGCTTCTCTGACAGTTTTACATTTCCTAGCCGACAAGGGGCACAAGGTGTCCCCTTCTAAGCTGCAATTCTGTGTTCAGCGAGTTATTTATCTTGGTCACTCGCTGTCCAAGGAGGGAAGGCAGCTTACACCAGATCGCATTCAGTTAATTGCTAACATGTCAATACCCCAGACACAAAAGGAGGTGCGAGCTTTCATAGGCCTCACTTCATATTGTAGGCAGTGGATCCCTCAGTACGCATTTCTAGCAAAACCACTTATTCAGTTAACCACACAGGAGGCAGCCACATCGACTGTTCTCCCTTGGACTCAGGAACATACACAAGCTTTTGAAAGCCTAAAGGAAGCTTTATGTCAAGCACCTGTTTTAGCAACGCCATGTTATAGCAAACATTTTACACTCTTTGTTACAGAACGCGAAGGTACTGCCTTGTCAGTACTCACTCAGGATCAAGCAGGATCATGCAAGCCATGTGCTTATTTTTCCAGTACATTAGATCCCGTAGCTCAGGCTTTGCCTGCATGCCTGAAATCAGTGGCAGCGACAGCTTTAGCAATCAGACAAAGCGATGCCATAGTATTAGGACACCCATTGACAGTTCAAGTACCACATGCAGTAGAGGTTCTTGTGAACCGAACACAAACACAACACTTGACCATAGCAAGACTTACCGGTTATGAACTGACATTGTTTCAACCACACATAGAGATCCGACGGTGTAATACATTGAATCCTGCTACACTATTACCTGTAATTGGAACAGACCCACTAGCTCATGATTGTGTTGAAATCATTGAAATAAAGACGAAACCTAGACAAGACTTGACAGACGTTCCATTGTTAGATCCAGACCTGACGTTGTATGTAGACGGATCATGCATGAGAGCAAGTACAGGAGATTTAGTGGCCGCGTATGCAGTCACAACAGACACTGAAGTTATTGAAACAAATTGTATAGATACTTTGTCAGCCCAAGCAGCAGAACTCATTGCTCTAACGCAAGCCTGTATTCAAGCCACAAATAAGAAAGTTAATGTATACACTGACTCACGTTATGCATTCGGAGTTGTACACGACTTCGGCGTGCTGTGGCGAGAGAGAGGTTATTTAACGTCCCATGGTGCCCACATTCAGCACGGACCCCTCATTCATGCTTTGTTAGACGCAATACATCTACCCACTGCTATATCGATTATGAAATGTAAAGCACACACGAAGGTTACTGATACCATTTCTCAAGGCAATGATTTAGCTGACAGAACAGCTAAACAGACTGCTCAGAATCGCACATTAGACATGACAAAGCCAATAGTTCAGACCCCAACACAGTGTATGACAATTAAGGATCCCGCACTTGATGTAATTGACATACAGACACATGCCACAGCAGAAGAAATAAAGAAGTGGACTGAACTAGGAGGGATCCAGACAGATCAAGGGTGGATGACAAAGGAGAAATCTGTATGGTTTCTCCCTGATTCCATGGTTCAAGCCATTATAGCTACAGTTCACAGCCCAGCACATTTAGGAGAGAAGGCTATGCTAGACAGCATTCAGCACATTTGGTTCAACAAACATTTACGAGCAGCAGCTAAACAAAAAGTTCGTACCTGTATGATATGTTGTCAGTTTAATCCAGGAAAGAGTGTTCCCGTAGAGCAGGGTGGATTTCAGCCTCCTGACCATCCTTTTGAAGTCCTCCAGATGGATTATATTCAGATGGAACGTTGTCGAGGATTCAAATATGTTCTCGTAGTTGTCTGCGCTCTCTCCCGTTGGACAGAGGCGTATCCCGTATCAGATTACACTGCCCCGACTACTGCCAAGCAGCTAGTTCGAGAATTCTTCCCACGGTACGGTTTACCACGTGTTGTATATTCAGATAACGGTCAGCCTTTCTCATCCGAATTAATGAAACATGTCTCACTCTTGTTGGGATATCAGTGGAAATTCCACTGTGTCCGACACCCCGAGGCAGCAGGTCTCGTAGAAAGACATAACCAGACATTGAAAATCAGACTGTCCAAAATATGTAGAGAGAAAGGTGTCGACTGGATAGTAGCATTACCAGTTGCACTCTTTTATATGAGAATGGTAGCACACTCTAGAACAGGGCTATCCCCGTATGAGGTGATCTTTGGTAGACCACCAAATATGTGGGGGACGCCTATACCACGCAAAATAACTGACATTGACTGTAACATGCTGACAGATTACTTGGCTTCCTTGATGTCTGCACTACAATCTTCTCGTTCACAGGTAGCTGCAGCCTTTCCCGACAACACTGAGGCGAAACCCCATGACATTGTTCCGGGTAATCTTGTCTTTGTGAGAAATTTCGACAGGAAAAGTCAATTGGAGCCCAGGTGGAAAGCACCGAAGTTGGTCCTGTTGACCACAAGAACAGCCGTGAAGATCGAGGGACGTAAAGGGTGGATTCATTCAAGTCACGTCAAAAAATTCCATGGACTACCTTCAGATATAGACACTGTGCCCTGCACTCCCTCACAGACTGATTCAAAACTTCCTTTTGTTGAAAAGAATGACTCTCAGTGCTATAAATTAAAGCTTAGGCCCAAACAGTCGAGCAATTTGATTGTTTAAGTCCTCTCCAAGGTGAAGCGGTTGAATTGTCTCCGACATGTATCCCTTGGACCTGAGTAGAGAAAATACCCGAGAAATGTTGAAACGACAGGCGTATTGTAAATCACTGCGTAGCCACTGTATTGTGACTTTATTAATTTTGTTTTTCTTGAGTTTTTTAATAGTTACTGCAAGTATATTGTTGCATATGTATTATCCTGATTCTAAACGTGTTTTCAATATAACTGATGAACACTCTTTTAGTGACCTACCGCCACATGAGTTGTCCTATAGACTTGCGCTGCGTAATAACACATTCATTAGTATGTTACATCATTCCCATCAGACTAGTAATGCCACCAATTGTTGGGTGTGTGGCCGACTCCCTCCCTATCAGAATAACAAAGGAGTTCTGCCTTTCTTTCCACATCCATTCACACACAATGGCTCCTGTGGAGCATGGTTTAGTTTATTAAATTCCATAGACCCAGACACAGCAGTTTATCAACAACACTGGATATGGGGAAATCTGAATCTAGTTTTATTCAAAGTCTGTCACCCTAATAAGGAGGGTTACCCCAGTAGAACAGGAACTGATTTAGAAAATGAAGTGTATAAATTAGGTAATTTTACGCCTAATCTTATGATTTTGAATGTTAAATCCGAAGTTGAACTAATTCTGCCCACTATGTCAGTATTTCCAGTTAAGGGTGAATTATGTGTAAGAAAAGTTGGTTCCATACACATGGGCCATAGCCAATGCGTTACTACAGTAGAATATAGTGATCAAGGTAAATCTTCATTTAGAGCTTCTCGCCATTCTTACTTTATATGTGGTCAGACGGCATATATGCGTCTGCCTCTAGATTGGGATGGTACCTGTTACATAGCATTCCTTTTGCCACCTGTTTTCCTAGCTCCCCCTGATTATTATCGAAATGTTCATTTAGTACACAATAGAGAGCAAAGAGATCTCCCAGTTGTCGATTATACTGAAACAGCATGGGACAAGTATGTAGATTTCAATAAAGGTATCTTTCCCTATATAGGTACAATATCAAATAGTAAGCTGATACGCAGACTCACCAAGACTCTTGAAGCTGTAGTAAACGAGACTATAGCCGCCCTAGGCAATCTGACAGAGGAACAATCAGTGATGAGAATTGTTGTTCTCCAGAATCGTCTTGTCCTTGACGTCATCCTGGCCGATAGGGGCGGAGCTTGCAGGGTCATCGGATCCAGCTGCTGCATATTCATACCAGAAAATTCGCCATCTGTATATAAAGCTATAACACGCCTTCATAAGATTGTAAGCCAGATACACGAGAATCCAGGCACTTGGACGTGGTCCGGGTGGTTTTGGAGTGTGATATCAGCCTGGGGATGGAGAGTTCTATCCTTCCTAGGTATTGGCCTTCTTATGCTCTTCAGTTGTTGTTTATGCCTACAATGTGGACCAGCGATTTGTGGTCTGTGTGCCACATCGTGTATTCCACATCAAGGTTTTCGTTCAAAATACCGGAAGAAGAAGGAAGAAGAAATGATGCTCCATGAGCAAATCAATGGAATGATGAAGATTGATGTCTCGTGAAGGGCAAGAAGGGGACAAGGAGGGAATGTGGAAATGTGGATTTTCCTGATCAGTTATGTCCCCTATCTTGGACCCCAACGGTTCTATATGCATGTTACAAGTACATGTATGTTCCCTCCAGTTCCAGTTTCTAAGACGCAAACATATGTGTGTCTACCGTTGACATGTTCTCTGTCAGATCCGCCATCAATGGGCTGGATATTCGATTCCTAAGTATGAAAAGCCACCGACTTTATATGGCTAAGTTACTCCATTTTTACAGTTCAGGCAAGTAGGCCCGATTCTGTCCTCAAAGCCTTTCCCTGCTCTCTGTCTTTGACAGCTTCAGCTTGAGCTCGCATCTGTATCCATGAACTTTGTCCTACTCCCTGTGCAGCTAACGGTGACTGCCTCGGCCAGTTTTCGCCTGTCTGCCAAGAAGTTGTATTTCACCTTCGAATTATCTATTTTACTCTTCAGCCGATGCATTCCTGTCCAGTGATTTAGGTAAACATTTCCTTTAGCTCACAAGCAAAGGACTCAGCCTTTCCGTCCTCCTGCAAGTGATTCATAGCCCTGTTGCCATGGAAAGTTTTCTATCCCTCGCATCTCATATAGACACTTAGACGCTTGTACACGCACACAGTCAGTATAGAATAGATTCTGTCCGAGAGTTCTTCCTTGTGGATAACATAGTTCTTTAAACATAGGATGTTAGATATGATTTGGGATTAGGTTGACTTGACCCCAGACTTCTCGTCTCCACATGTAGAGCTAAATGTCAAGTCCCCTTCACCCCCTAGTTGCACGTCAATTACACGTCATGCTGCCGCGCGCGCATCTATGCCAAGTATTATCTTATAGATCCACCTATGTCTGATAATTCTAACCAATCATGTTTCTTTTATTCCTTATTACGCCTAGTTTCGATTATGTCACTGTTTTGTCACTTTTCTTATCAAATGTTACGCCTTCTACATTCGTTTCATTGTAATGCACTTATTATAAAAATACATGTCTGTTAATGAATTATTGTACTTCACTTCCTGAACCCTCGTGGTGACGGAACCTGAGGACCGCGACTCGAGTCGGCCATTTTGAATGGAATAAAGCCCATTAGAAAACCTCTTATACCACGGATTCTGCCTCTTGTTATTTTGAGCTATTTACTTTAATTTAAGATTCCGCATGAAATTCAGTCCGGTAATATTTATTTTTATTTACCACAGTGTGCGTGTGTTTGCGCAATCCCATACTAAAGCTCAGGATTGTATTGTGTGTGCGCGGGAGCAATCCCTACTGAGGGGGTAGTCAGCCTGTCCTGGGCCCTAGTGCAAGGAAAGAAATGCCCGCCCGCTGTACTATAAATTATAACATACAGCAATAATTAGGATTCAGTATGTCCCGGTGCTACTACACCTGCTGCACCAATGGAAGATATGCCCTTGGTACTGAGGATGGTAAGATGTGTGCTTGCACTATGCCATAAAGACCTCTGGGATGCAAGGTGCGTGTGTGCTCCAGTACTGAGACATTTCATTTCATTTCATTTATTCCATTTGGTAACGCGCTCGGCTACTCAGGAGTGTCCCGGCGCGAACCAAAAGGGGGGGAAAGAGACATTCATACAAAAAGGAGTGTTTTAAGCTTTTTCTTGAAAGATGCGAGCTCCTGAGTGTGGCGAAGATCAAGAGGAAGGGCAGGGATGCTAAGGTGTGCCTGTCCTATAATTTTTGTCATTGTGCAGTTTTATATAATGCGAACTCCAACCGAAGGTATCAGAGCGCTTCACATGAACCCCAGCTGCACTACAGACGGACAAATTCATTTCTATGCACCCAGCGAGATTAAGGGATTTGCCCAGAATCACAGGATGCTTGAGCCTCCCGCCAAGACTCGAACCTGCTTCCCCAGGTTCAAGGTCGGCCGGTCTGCCCGTTAGGCTACATCCTCTTCCTGTGCTCTAGGACCGTATGTGCAAGGCCCCCGTGCACGCGCTATCCCGTACTGAGCTCGAGGATGGTAGATGGTGCTGAAGTGGACGTAGATAAGTTCACTGCAGGCTGTATTCCATCTTCGCTGATGACTGGTGCCTTCATGAAGGGAGATGCGCGGGTTTCAGAAGGGACACTTTAAAACAGCGCACAACAAAAAATAAGGTTTTCACTTTTTTTTGCCTACCGTCAGCAAAACCATTAGGGATTTAGAATAAATCACATTGTTCTTCGGTAAAACACAGCCCTTCTCAAGGAAAAGAAGCGCAGCTCAAGCACCCCACACCTATCCACAGGCCAATTCTCTATATTTTCCCAGGCAGTCCTACAAACCGGTATTAACATTCCATCTATTTGCTGCGTCTGCCATATTCGACCCAACAGCTCGATTTCCATGTGTATAGCACATTCTCTTGGTCCTGTTAGGAGAACTATGGGAAATGATTCCCTCAAAATCAATCACAAATACAAGGCCATGTGAACAAGTCACGTCAGACTTATGACTACTTGTGCGCATGTCCCCATTCTGCGTTCTCACTTGGGGTTTCTTTTAAGGTCGCAACATGCCAAGCCTTGGCACACCGTGGCTCTGAGTCAATTGTGGCCTTAGTTGAATACAGTTCACTGCATGACAAAACTGCCATTAGAGGGAAAGAAATAAAGTTCAGTTTCTCTTTTTTGATTCAAAACATCAACTGCAATAAAGATTCTAGAGTGTCGCTCTGTTTGATGGAGCGTAGTTGTTTTTGGAGAAGGATTGTAACATAACTCACTGGATACCCTGCGTCAGCTACATGTCCAGTCCACTTTTGAGCGTTGAAGCTAGACAGCCCACCACATATCACATCTTATTTACTTAAAGAAACACAAACAGGCTAACAATTGCTATTAATGGCAGAACTTTTGTGACGCCTGCTTTATTTTCACACATTTCGCAGCGCTGATGAAATGCGGAGCTCTGGCACTGTACCTCGTATCTGCTGAAGCTGGAGGTCTTCGAGCGGGACTTCTTGCGCAGGTAGACAGAGAAGAACCTGCGCACAGTGAATTTCCTCATGTTCATCTCCATGGTCCCGGACACTGTGCCGGGCTGAGATGGCTCTCTTGCCCCGTTTCCTTACATCCACTGTAGGGCGTGCTGCCCGGCAGCCGGAGGAGCGGCAGCCCGCTCTAGAAGCGCATCAGGGGCAGGTGCGCAAGGTGCGCAGGTGGCGCGCGGACGGATCCATCGGCGTTCCGGATAGGGCTGGCAGTGGCGGCCGTGGCTGGAGCTCGTTCTCCCCCGTCCCGCTTTCACTGTTTACATTGCACAGCCGCGAGCAGCGAGCCGCGCTCCCTCAGGTCCTGGCTGTGCAGCCAATCAGCGCCGGATCTCCTTGCATGCTCAGCAGCCTCGCGCGGATGATACCTCACGCAAAAGCAGGTGTGAGATGACAGGTGGATGTCTCTGGATTATCCCCGCACTTTCGTCCAACCACGCTAGGGTCTGACATAAGAGGTGGTCATCTACGATTTGTCTCTGCCTCTGTCGGAGCACCAGGTGTGGGATGGAAGGTGTCTCCGGTCTCTCGTGGGAACAGCAGGTTGGGGATAAAAGGTGGATCTCTCAGTGATCGTTTACTCCCCCTGAACAGCAGGTGTAAAATGAAAGGTGGGCGTCTCTGTATTGTCTCCACGCCCACCACCCTTGTCTTTCCCAAACAGCAAATATGGAATAAGACATGAGCGTCCCTTAGCTATCCACGCTCTCGTGGTCTTCTCCGCAAGAGAGGGCACGGGATGCCAGAACTTTCCCTTTCCAGTACTTCCAGGCACATCGATTGAAGCCTTCAGCTGTGCTCCTTATGTTTCAAGAGCTGCCTCTCAAGGGGCAGAGGGGAGTAATCTGCTCTGGGATGGTATCAGCACGGACATTGTTATCCCCTCACTAAAAGCCCTATCCTTCCCTCGGGTCTGTATTCCTAATGCGGTGGCTCTGAAATCGCGGCAGCTGAGACACAGTACTTCGGGGACAGATTCTCAGTGGGCGTGCATGGTAACAAAGGGGGGGGGGGGGCAGGGGGAGGGGGATTGTGCTCTTGTAAACCAAGCGCTAAGTGTCGCCGTCTTTACTCACCAATGTTTCAATGCTGTATTATTTAAATAAGGAATAACTCCCTATTCGCCTACGAGAGATGTGTTGGCACTAGGCTGTGCCCTTTTGGGACGCGAGAACAAAGCGAAACTCTGTTACAGATCCTGCCACTCGCGCCGCCGAGCTCGGTGTCTGTGCCTGCCTCGCCCACAGGTTTCGGCATATTGCTCTCGCCAGCTCCCTTGTTCGTTCTTTCTTTTTCGACACTCTCCCATCGCTCCTTCAACTTGACCCAGTTCGTTCGTCACGTGGCTCGGTAAGGCAAGGCTGACCCAGCTGGATAAGGGCAGGAACCCGCACGAGAGGATGCTCTTTATTATTTAATAATGTATTTATCCTCCGTGAAGAACAGGCAGAGGTTGCTGATATGTGGTGCCTTAGCAAGCCTTTAGTCAGAACAGGAGACAACACACCTGGCCAAACTATAGCGTATTCTATGAAATTTCCAACTTATTTCTGTTGACGCCATAACTGACTCTTCGCCCATCTGTCTCCCTTTCAAGGAGACGCTATATTTCCATATTTCCAATCCAGGTATACATTTTTTAAAGAAACTTCTTCATTCTGATGTTTGTGGGTCAATCAATCAATCAGTCAGTCATTTGTAAAGCACAGCACTGTCACCCCTAAGAGCATCTGGGCGCTGAGGGTGCCGTGCTTCTGTCGAAAAGCCAGGTCTTGAGTATCTTCCTGAAGTTTGCAAGGGAGGGTGAAGTCTGGAGGAGGAGGGGCAGGTTGTTCCAGGTCTTGGCTACGTTGTAGGGAAAGCAGCGGCCTCAGCTGCAGCTATGTCGGATGCGGGGATGTGTGTGAGGGAGAGTGAGGAGGAGCGCAGGTTCCTTGAGAGCTGATGGAAGCTCAGTCAGTGGTTGGTATAGAATGGTCCTTGGTTGTGAAGAGCATTGTAGGCATGTGTGAGGATCTTAAAATTGCATCTCTTCGGGATCGGAAGCCAGTGGAGGTTTCTGAGGTGTGGAATGATATAGTCCATTGGGGGAGGTGAGTCTGGCTGAGGTGTTCTGTATGTTCAGGAGTCTTCTGAGGAGTTGGGTGGGGATTCCAGCATTGAAAGCATTGGCATTTTCAAGGGAGCTGGTGGCGGGGACCAGTGTGACAGGTTTTCTGGTGTTGATCGGAGATCGATCTGAAGATTCTGCAAAGCATCCGGAGGGTGTGGAAGCAGGAGGAGGCGACTGCGTTGACTTGTCTTTTCATGGTCAGTTGGCTGTCGAGGATGATGCAGAGGTTGCGTGCATGGTCGGGGAGTGTGGGCAGGAGTCGGAGTTCTGGTGGCCACAACTATGGTCCCATAACAGAGGTGTTTTTCGTTAAGATCAGTACTTCTGTTTTGTCAGAGCTGAGTTTGAGACAGTTATCTCTCATCCAATTGGCTGCATTGCAGAAATTGATTCTGTTGTTGGAGGGGTCTTCGGTGAGTGAGAAAATTAGCTGAGTGTTGTCAGCATATGAGATTATGTTGAGTCCCTGGGCACTGATGAGATATGAAATGGCAGTTATGTAGATGTTGAACGGGGTGGGGCTGAGGGATGATCCTTGTGGCAAACCGCTTTTGATGTCCTATCGGTGTGGAAGTGAAGGGGGCAGTCAGATGCGGTGTGTGGCCTCTAAGGATGGAGGCAATCCACTTGTGGGCATTTTGCTGTATGACGATGTTGTAGAGTCCGTTGATGAGGGTGTGGTGGGAGACGGAGCTCAACGCAGCAGAGAGGTTGAGGAGGATCAGGGCTACAGTTTCTCCATGATCAAGGAGAGTTCTGTTGTCATCTGTGACAGCGCTAAGCACGGTCTCGGGGCTGTGGCTCATGCAGAATCCTGATTGTGAGGGGTTGAGGAGGTGGTTGTGTTCCAGGTAATTGGTGAGATGTTGATTGATTGCTTTCACAAGTACTTTGGCTGGGTAGGAGAGCAGGGAAGTCGGTCCATAGTTTTTGAGGTCTCTGGGCTCGACAGAGGGTTTTTCCAGGAGCGTTTCGACCTCTGCATGTTTCCATTTCCTAGAAGGTTGCTGTGGAGATGGAGGTGTTGATGATGCTGGTGAGCTCTGTGTTGATCGGGTTGATTCCGAGGTGGAAGTGATGGTGGGGGCAGGGGTCGGTGGGTGCCCGGGGTGGATGGACGACATGTTTGTGGTGGTCTTAGTGATGAGTGGAGACCAGGTGGTGATCGTTCAGTTGGTGTCTGCTGGGAGGTTGAGGGTGTTGAGACCGAAAGAGGTAGGTTGTGGGTTGAAGTTTTTGCAGATTGTGATGATTTCACTGTGGAATTTGTCAGAGAGGATGGTGCAGAGTTCTTGGGAGGGGTGAATGGTGATCTCTCTGGCTGCTGGTTTGAAGAATTTCTTGACTATTTTGAGGATCTCCTTCATGTGGTTAGCCGCGGTATCGAAATGGGCAGTGATGGCTGCTCTCTTGGCTTCCTTGAGACATAGGTGGCTTAGTGGTTCGCCATATCTTTCTGAGTCAATAGCAATTGTGTTTGGTGGCTTGGTGGTTTTGAGCTCTGGGGTGTACCAACCTGCTTGTTTTGAGGTTTTGGTGGTTTTTGCTGGTTTTCACAGGGCAACTCTGTTGGTGCATTTGGTGACTCAGACGGAGAAGTCCTGGATGTCCTGTTCGAGGTCGGCTGCTATTTCGGGTTGTGTGGAGCTGAGGGCATGAGTCCACTGAGTATCAGTTACCTTGCTCCAGCTTCGGTGGAAAGGGCAGTGGTGTTTGGTGGTGCTGTGCTTGGGGTCGGAGATGGTGAAGTGGATGACTGTTTGGTCGGTCCAGGTGACATCAGTGACATGGGTGAATTTGACTTTGTCGCTATAGGTAAATATGGAGCCAAGTGTGCATCTGGCTTGGTGCGTGGGTTCAGTGACCTGCTGGATGAGGCCGATGTCGCTCAGGTTCTCCAGAAGGATGATGGAGTTTGCGGTGTTGGGGGTCATCAACGTGGAATTTGAGGTCGCCAAATAGGATGTAGTGGTGGGAGTGGGAATCACCCTTTCCAATGCAGTCATTACATCGCACTACCTTTACATAGCAGTCATTACATCGCAACATCCTTTAAATCGCATGTCATTACAACACAGCCATGACATCGCATGTCACTACAATGCATGTCATTACAATGCGTGTCACTACAACGCAGGCATTACATCGCAAGTCATTACAAAGCATACCATTACAACGCATAATACCCTTACACTATCCAACACTTACCCTACTGTTGCACTCACTGGAGTTAGAATAGTCATTTTTACCCGTACGCTATCCAACACTTACCCTACTGTTGCACTCACTGAAGTCAGAATAGTAATTATTACCCCTATACTATCCAACACTTACCTTAAATGCAATGTAATGGTATGCATTGTAATGGTATGCGCTGTAAAGGTATAATGCGATGTAATGGAATGCGTTGTAAAGGTAGTTTCTGAAAATGTGATGTAATGGCATGCGATGTAAAAGAATGATTTGTAAAGGATGTAAAAACTGCATTGTAAAGGCATGTGTTCTAGATGTATGTGTTGTAATGTCATGCATTCGGTGGGAGTCAATGGCTAGAAGGACAATGAGGTTGGAGATAGCGTAAACGAAAGCTGGACGTGATCCCGTGGGTCTGTAGGTAAGAGTGCACTTATCATGGTCTTAGCGTTGGTCTGTAGCCGGAAGTTGAGGTGCTCCATGAGAGGCGTTGGGTCATATTTGGAGACGGTGCAACAAATAAGTCAATGCTGGAATGAAATGGTTTGTTAAATGAAGATACAGGACTGGAAATGTTGCCCTGATAACAAGACACCATGGGGCATATTTACAAGCCCCTGATGCCACTAGAGCATCACTTTTTTTGACGCCCCGGTGGCTGTGCTCCATACCCCATACTTACAAGGTGGATTTAAGCCACCTTGTAAATATCGCCCTTTCCGTAGCAGTCCGCTGCGGCAAAGGGGCAGGCAATGGGTGTTGCAGTGAGTGTTCCACCACAACACACATTGCTTTTTGATGCTGCCCCATATGTACAAGGATAGGGCAGTGCTAAAAACTAATGCAAAGTAAAACCAGGTCTTAGGATGGCATAACAAGGAGAAAGGGTTAAGTTCTCCTCGTATTTTGCTCTTTTATGTGTGCTGCATCCTAAAGTTACTTGAGACTACCCACCAGAAGGTTATTCAGTTAAAATGCACTATGTAAAAACCAAATGGTAAGTATACCTCAAGGTATACATCAAACTACTGCATAATATGAATCCAGAAGAAGCCCTTCTACCATATTGAAGCACGGGGGGGTCTATGTGCTGTCAACTAAAGAGCTAAAGGTAAGCTGCCTATACAACTCAGAGAGCTCTGCATATATAATTGAGATTCAAATATACCCTGGTGGTAACATGCTGAATCCCTAAATGATAGCTCCTTGGGCTCAACACCTCTCTATAATATTTTGCTGGAAGTTTATAATCTCAGTAAGATAGGTGACAATTTAATGTAACTGCTGCAGAAATCTATGTCTAAACTGGAGAGCACCATTTCTAATGCCATACAGTAGCTAAAATAATTAATGTGGCTCATTCATGGATAAATGTGTGTGTAATCTGCAACTGGCAAGTGCCAATCTAAGTAAGACAACTCGTGGGAGTAATGAGGCAAATTCAGAGATGCGTGAATGTGTAAGTGTGTAACCTGTAGTTTGCTTCTTACTATTCTAGTACGTTAGTGATGGTGGTTAATGGGTCTGCTGCAGAGATGTATAAGAAAACTGCAGATTTGAAATCCATTGGGGACATCTCTGGCTTTCATGGTGAAATAGTGAGTGCATTTGAACTTGGTTATAGTGACTATAAACACTTTACGGATTGTTTACATAAGATTTGTAGTAGCTTTTTATTTCCTTTCAGAAATGCATATTATTATTATCATTAATTGTTTTATTATCTTTATTATTAACTTACACAAAATACATTCAAACATTTGCAAGTTTTTGCAAGTTTCACAAAATGAATTGCCAAACTCAAAAATTGGGGATGAATGTAAAGTTCACCAGCCTTTGAATCAAAGTAGTTGAGCAAACAAAGATGCACTGGGTGGTAGTAATCAGAGGTGACAGAGGTGAATTTATGGAAGCAGTGGCAGCCCCAGTAAAGGGGTGCCATTGTTTTCTAGCCTTCAACTCTGGGCTCTTCTAGTCAGAGAACAGATTGGCCCTAAATGGACTGCAGTCCCCATGAGATTTGTAACTCATAGCCCTGTTATTGGGAGCTGTTGAGGCAAAGTCCTTTGCATTATAAACTTCTGAGTTTAAAAAATATCCTAATATTAAAGAGTAGTTAGTCATGCTTTCAAAACATAGAAGACACATAATAAAATGTAGGACCCCCTAATGCCTTTAAAGGAGCAAGGGAAACCAAGGAGGTTATAAAAAGTAGGGGGGTCTCTAGAAGGGGCATGGTCAAAGACACTCAACTAGGAATTCTTTACAAGATGTGTTGTCTATGAAATTATGATCGTAACCTAAAGCATGTGAACTAGAATTCTGTGTTTGACATTGTGCCACCTGACCAGTATGTGGGTGCCTCTATATGTGTTGTCTGTTAGTGCATCCAAATACATCACAAAACAATAAACACACACCTAAAACAAGACAGAACTTTACCAGTCTTAGCACAAACTTTAATTCAATTTTGCATCACTTTCTTCTGCAGTATTCCTCTCTGCATTAGTGGCCCCCTTTTCCCCTGCTTTCCAGACACTGCATTTTCTTACCCTTTGGCACTGTTAATATTTCAAAATGTGTGTTTGTCCTTATTACACTTTTCCATAAAATCATACTTCCAAATGGCCTACATGTGGCCATCGCTCTGTCGAGGGGTCAAAAACAGGATGATTATGTAACATGAACACCTTTGTGACTTAGTGACAAACACTGAGAAATTCACAACACTTTCAGCCTCACAATCAAGCCTCTCATGAATATCTGCTCACAGCATGAACCCACCTAAAGGGGGCTCAATTTGCTTTACGAGACATAAAAGAGAAATGCGTTGCATGAAAAACATAAGTACAGAAACATGGGAAATGTAAGTAGTGCTAGGAAATAGAGACATATATAACATGCGACATCAAACAAAACATGAAATATAACAGGGACTTTATCTTTGATTTTGCAAACTTTATAGGTTCTCCCATCCATTGCTGAGAAAGAAATCAATGTTTTTGTTAAAAAGAGGGTTAATCTATCATGTACCTATATTCAGAAGTATCTGGAGGATCGTTTAAATTAAACGGTTAGCGGGGGTACTGCGAGTCTTACAAGTAACCGAAACCATAAATGAGACACATATTTATCCTAGATATCCTATTGGAGATCTTATTTTTTCTTTTTTCTGTTATATTCCTATTCTAGTGTCTAACTAGTAATTACCTTAATAGCCAGAAGAAGAGGGAAAAACGATCTCTCTGTGTCAGTCGAGGAGGAATAAGGTTATTTGTTTTTTTTCATTTAATTTTTGTAGTAGTTATTTTATATATTTTAATTGATATTTTCATGTTGAAATGTTTGTTTTTCTTGTATTTCAATTTATTTTTAGGAGCGAGATGTTAGGTTAATAGGGGATAAGGGTGGGGAGTAATTCAATGTTTTTTTAAAAAAGTTTTAAATATTTTTAATTTTATGTAAACTTTTAGGAGCGGGATGTTTGGTTTATAGGGGATGAGGGTGGGGAATACATAAAAAATATTTATTTACATTTTTTATATTTTGTTAATTTTAAGTCAAAATTTAGAACTGAGATATTGGGTTAGAGGATAAGGGTGGGGAGTAATTTAAAAATGTTGGTTAAAAATAAATATTAATAAAAAAATTATTGAAAGATATGAATATTTATTTTAAAAAATATAAAAATTTCAAAACTTTTAGAATCAATCTTTTTTATTGCGTGGTTGCAAGATCACTTGTACACATCAGGATGCCAGCAGAGCGATAATTGATGAGGATAACACAGCGTTTAGGTCTACACTCCGGAGGATGACCCCGCGTTAAGTTCAAGCAGTTGTAAAGCGTGAAGGCACCTAGCGAAAAAAACACTTTTATAAAACAAGAAAACAAAGAAACAACCCCACCTCCCCCCCAACCCACCCTCCCTCTGCATCAGTTTGAGCACGGCCAACCCGTCACACCACAGCCCCCACTCAACGGTCCGTCATCTAGCCACTACAGCACTGGATACTCCAGGTGGTTCTAAGGGTATGAGCTGCAAGATTTGTAAATATTTCGGGCATGTTACTTCCCTCATGTCTTTGGTAAGAATCTGCAGGAACGGAGCCCACACTAGCGAATTCCTTGCCTTTCCCATCTGCACTAAGCAATAGACGTTCCATTGCTAATAGTTGCCAGAGTGTAAGGATCCAATCGCGTGGATCCAGAGTTACCAGGGACACCCATTGCGCTAAGTGCACCTGCCTTGCTGCAAGTAATGCCATGGCTATCTGCTTGCCCCGCAGTGATTTCAGTGGGAAGAACTTGGAATAGGGAGGACCCAGTAGCGTGTATTCAGGAGCGTGTGGCAATTGTAATCTGAAATGCTGCATCAACATCGTCAATGATTGCTGTCCAATAGCGCACCAGCTTCGGGCAGTGCCATAGCAAATGCACCAGGGTACCAGGCAGACCACACCCCCGCCAGCAGAGGTCAGATCTGGACCTGTCCCAACTCTTAATGCATACTGGGGTATGATACCAATAAGTAACCACTTTATATGCAGATTCTGCCCCTGCCGTGTTGGAAGCAGTGTGATGTGCCCGGTAAAAAAATTATTCCCACTCTTTGTGTGTTAAGGGTCTCCCCAGTTCAGTTTCCCATCTGAGTTGCACTTTCGTGCGTTGTGTCTTCGAGTGCGTGGTGATCATGGAATAAAGTTCAGATATGAGTTTACGGTCCCCCTTTTTACACACCAGCCACTTTTCAAAGGTTGTGAGGGGGCAAGACTTGAGAGCAAAATTCTCCGAACGCGTAACCCAATGTGCAGCCTGCGAGTAGTGGAAGGCATCAAAGCTGGTAGGTCAAAATATTCGCGCAGTTGGGAAAAGGGGACCAAGCCCTCAAGATCGAAAAGGGAACCTACTCGTTTGCAACCCTCCTCCCTCCAACGATGGAAAATTGGGGACGCACAGCCTGGCTGGAAATCGGGTTTATCCACGATGAGGGACATAGGGGAAGGAAATGTGGTCCAACCTCTCGATCCTGCCAGTTGGTCTCACACCTTGAGGGTCGGGGAGGTGACCAGTGAGGAGTACAGCCCCCACGCTCTATGTCTGCATGGAAGCCACAGTTCCCACCATATATTCCAACCGGCCACTGTTTGGTTCATAAAATTCCAGTGTTTGCTGGATAGAGGCCTGTTCCATTCTATGATGTAGCGGAGGCATGCCGCTTGGTAGTAAGCACCCACCAGTGGGAAGCCTAACCCTTCCTGCGCCTTCAGGGAGGTTACAAGCACAAATGCGAGACGTGGCTTCTAATTATCCCATAAGAACCTATTAAGAAGTCCTTGCAGTTTACGAAGCACACCCGGCGGTGGGCTCAAGGAGAGCATTTGGAAGATGTTCAAGATGCGTGGAAGCACCGTCATCTTCACCGCCGCTATCCTTCCGTACCAAGCCAGCTTGAGCTGTCACCAGGCCGCCAGTGCCTTGGCCGTCTGCAGCATTGACGAGGCATAATTGAGAGCGTCTCTCTTAGCTATGGATGCAGTCAGACGAATGCCCAGGTACATAATGTCCGTGTGTATCCATTGGAAAGCAAAGTCTTGTTGTAGATCCTGCACCTCAGTTGCCGGAACGGAAATATTAAGGATTTGCGACTTTGTAAAGTTGACCTTAAACCCCGTCACATTCTCAAAGGCAGTTAGCTCCTTGGTCAGATACCGTAGAGTTGACCGAGGCTGTGTAAGAGAGAGGATGACATCATCGGCAAACATGGTAATTTTGTGTGTGTCAGCACCGAATTTAAGGCCCACAATGTCAGGGTTTGAATGAATATGCTGGACGAAAGGCTCCATATAGAGCGCAAATAAGAGTGTGGATAGGGGACAGCCTTGCCTCGTGCCCCGGGCAATGGGGAAAAGGGACGACTTACAACCATTTACCCGCACCGCTGCTGTGGGGGAGGCATATAAGCAACGGACCCACCGAATAAAGTTCTCTCCAAACCCGAAGGTGCACAATACCGCAAATAAGTACTCCCGATCAGCGCAGTCAAAGACCTTCTCCGTGTCGATCGAGAGCAGGAAGGCCTGCGTGCGTGATCGGTGTACAAGGTCAATGAGGTGCAGTATGCTTTTAGTGTTATCCCCTTTTTGCCACGTCGGAATAAAACCGGACTGATCTGGATCTACAATATCATCCATAAGGGGGCTAAGTCGTGCGGCCAAAACTCCCGCGAGTAGCTTCGCATCAATGTTAAGGAGCGAGATTGGCCAGTACGACCCACACTCTGCAGGTTTTTTCCCAGGTTTGAGGATTACAGAGATTGCCGCCTCAGACATTGAGGGTGTCACTTCCCCGGAGTCTAGGAAGGAGTTAAAAAGCCTCGTTAAAAGGGGAGCCAGCTCCACGCAAAATGTTTTATAAAACAAGGCCGGGAAGCCATCCAGGCCCGGAGATTTGGGAGTTTTTAGTCACGCTATCGCTGAGATGACCTCTTCTAGGCGAATGGCGGAGTCCAGCTTGGCTGCCGACGATTCAATTAAAGGAGTAATATCGCAAGAACGCAAGTATTCCCCTGGGTCTTGCATGTAAGCATCGTCTTTCGCATAAAGGCGCTGGTAAAATTGTCGAAAGGTCTCGACAATAAGGGAATCTGTGGTATGCTCCACCGCATTATGGTCTCGAATGGAGTGGATTGCAGACATCTGCGCTTGTGCCCGCAGCCTATGTGCAAGCATCCTCCCACATTTATCCCCACTGAGGTAGAATTTGTGGCGTAGTCGCAGGAGAGCCTGCTCAGCTCTATCCAGGTCCAGATGTTTTAGCATGCGCCACCGCATCTCCAACTCCCTCCACACTCTTGGCGCTCCGGTCCATTTATGAACTGCTTCTAATTCTCCCACCTCCCTCTCCAGCTCTGCACGCTTCTCTTTGCGTAGCTTCGTATAGGATGCTGCAATCGCAATGAATTCCCCCCGCACCACTAGTTTCAAAGTTTCCCACACCGACGGTAGGGGTGTACCCTCTTAGTCATTCTCAGAGAGATAATGCAAAATAGTATCTCGGACCCGCTTAGCGACTTCATCAGAGTGAAGAAGGGAATCATGGAGTCGCCAGCTTGGGGGTGTTGTACTCGCGCATTGGGCAGGGAGCAGGACTGAAATAAGAGCATGATCTGAGAGGGAGCGGGGGGCAATATCTGCCATGTGCAGAAGAGGGAGAAGAGACGAGGAGGCTAAAAAGTGATCGAGACGCGCATATGTTTTGCGTGCCGCCGAGAAGTAAGTGTAATCACGCACATTAGGGTGTTGTACACATCACATAACCCACAGTTAGACAACCACTGCTTCCCAGCCTTCAACAGTGCCCCAGTCTGATTAGACCTCTGCTCCGACCTATCTAATACTGGATCCATTACCACATTGAGATCCCCTCAGATGAAAAGTTCCGTATATGGGAAACAAGCACCTTGGCAGCAAGGCGTAAAAAGGACTCTTGACGCTCATTCGGGGCATATAAGGACCCCACTGTCAAACATGCATCCCCCCATTGTATCCTGAAAGCCAACAGCCTGCCCCTTACGTCCGCCACCGTGGAAATTATTTTCCATTGCGACTTTGCACTAAAGAGAATCGCCACCCCGCTTTTCTCAGCCCGAGGACCATATCTGCTGCGGGAAGTGTCCATCCATCATGCGCTTAGTATCCTTAGCTGGCAGGTGGGTTTCTTGGAGCAAATAGACATCACACCCAGCATTCTCTAAAAGGGAGAGGATTGCAGATTGCTTTACAGGATTATTCAATCCCCGTACATTCAAGCTAACAATTTTCAGGTCCTTACCCATCGCAGTAGTGGGGAAGCACAGGGCTATTCATCCGCTCCAGACCGCCCGCCTCAAAGGTAGTGAGGACCAACTTACTCAAACCAGTGACCTGCCACTCTAGCCCGTGAACTGATGCAGAGTCCCAAAATAATACCCAATAAGACCCTTACTGAACCCAGAAAAAAACAAAACAGTGAGCAAACAAGGAAACATGACCAAAATTCGTCTCAATGGTCAGCGTCCGGGGGAACGTGGCACAGGCCCAGTCCGCAACGGGATGTATGCATCTGCCAACTCAATGACCAGGTCGCAGGGATACCGAAAACAGTCAAAACGTCTCCCCCATCCGGCGCCAGATAAAGCACCCAAGTGGCTGCCATGTTTAGTACCTCAAGGTGTCACTGGGCTTTCAGTTACTTGCGTTACTGACGAGAGTGCTGCCTCCCGTTCCAGCTTGCTAGCAGCCATGTCAGGGGCAGGGCTCGTTAGCGATTTCCCCACTCGCCGCCACCCCGAAGAGCGACAGCGCCTGCGAGGGGGTAGCCCCCCAGCCCCCACCCCGTCGGGAGACTTCTCAATGCCCAACAAGTCATACGCTTCCTCCAGAGATCAGAGCTGATGCAATGTGCCTTTGTGCTTGAACATGAGACAGAACGGATGGCCCCAGGAGTAAGGGATCTTTTGATCGCGGAGGTGATTAGTAATGGGCTTAAAGTCTCTGCGCTTGCTCAGTGTGGAAGCGGCCAAATGTTGGAAAAGCATGGGCTGGTGGCCACGGAACTGCACTGGATTCATTTATCGTATCCTACGCAGGATGCGTTCCTTCAATTGAAAGTCATGGACGCAGACAAGGATATCGGGGGGGAGCTTTGGCAACACGTAGCAGGCCCACTCGATGAACATGGTCCATCTGAATCTCCGTTATCTCCTCATCCCAAGGATCGGCAGGAATAAGGCACTAATGTAGGCCCGAGATCGTCATCTCCACCCTTCCAAGGAACCGCATGGATCCGAACGTTATTACGGCTGGAGCGGTTCTCCAAATCTTCCACGTGGGCCTGTAAGTCCACGTTCTGATCTCGCAGACGTAGCATCTCCTGTTGAAGCTGATGGAAATCGTCCGTCCTGCTCAGATCAGGCTCCTCCAGCGTCGCCACCCTTTCCCCAATGCCATCAACATCGCGCCGCACCTCACGCAGGTCTGCAGAGAGTTGCAAATGTAGGTCCTGAATGTCCTCCTTGATAGCAGAGAAGAGTTCGAGCATGAAGGCTTTAGTCGCTGGCGCGTCCTCCTCGTCCACCAGTGGGCCCCGGCTGCAGGCTGTGAGGCCTGACGTCTTCTGCAGAAGGTCCTTCAGAGATTTCTCTCTCCTCCCTCTGGACGATGACATTTTAGCTCTGGGCGAGCTCTTCTGCCTCTTTCCGTACAGCTTCTCACAAAACCTCCGCAGTGCGCCAGACCTCCCAATAACGCCTGGACCTTGCTGTCAGGACCGGTCAAGCAAGGCAGCACCCCGCTGGGACGAAGGGAGAACCACACTTTCCGCTCCCACCGCAGCTTCCTTTCAGCCTTATATCCGCCTGCCTATCAGCTGAGGCTCACCTCTGATATCATTGTGTACCAACAGGACAGCGGGTTCCAGAGAACAATAAAACCAGCAGGCCCAGGGAGAGCCAGGTCGATATGCGTGGCCACCCCTTTCCAGCTCACAGCAGAGATCAGCACCGGTAGGATATCAGGGAACCGCAGTCTCTGGGTCACTCTCCCGTGGCCTGCCCCATGTCCGCCTGTTCAGGGAGGGATCCTTGCCTGTAGGCCTCGTCTGCATTCAGCACGCGACCTGGCAGGTCAGCGGCAGTCACGCGTGCAGCCCCAGACGCACCAGCCACTGCTTAATGGGATAATCGCAAGGCCTTGCAGTCACCGCCAGGTAGGCCCCTCTTCTAGTTCGTAGTGCGGGCCTTCCAAATGTCTCTTCCCCCTCACTGGGCCCAGGACTTAGGCCGGCAACTCTGCTGTCCTGGCTTGCCAATATCGCCCCACCAGCATTCTCAGCAGGGCAGCGCGTCCTTCCCCAGACCTCTGCCACGTGCACCTGCGGCCCTCCCAGTCGGGCGCTGCTCTATCCGCCGATCAGCGGACCGTGTCTCGTTGTTACCGGCAGCGTCCCCCTCTCCCTGGCCGATCCTCCTCACCTGCGGGTCTTCAGGGGGAAACGCTGCTTCAGCAGGCACCACCGGAGCACAGCCACCCCGCCACCGCTCACAGACCCCACACCACTGCCAGGGATCCAAGCAGGGAGCACGACCGCAGCTAGACCCCGGCTCCTTCACAGTCCCGCAACTTCGGATTCCATCTTCCACGGGTCCTGGCTAGGCCACCACAGTCGCTCCCAAGATGGCGCCAGCCGCAGACCGCCCTCAGACGCGGTCGTGCCAGGCTCATTCAGGGTCCGCCGCCAGTCGATGGGGGCTCCAGACAGAGGAGTGCTTCTTCAGACCACCAAGCACTCCTGACGCCGATCACACCAGGAATGAAGGTCGGCTAAACAACAGCTCACCTCTCACCGAGCCTCAGCGATGCCGGGGCCGGGAGGGACTCACACAGTGGGAGCAGTCACAGGCATTGCAGAACGGTACGGGAGTCGCCACCAGCTCCAGGACAGCTTCAGTCTACCAATGCACCCTCCAGTAAGCATGGATGGGCGCCAGAAGGGATGATATTACAATGCTAAGAAACTGTGGCGCCGGAGGGATAGAGACTCACGTCCTATCTTGCCGCCATCTTGGCCACGCCCCCAAAATGTCAAAACTTTTAAAGTTTTTTTTGGGTGGTAAAATTTTGATGTAAATTGTAATTAAAACAATATTTAAATAAGTTAATTATTTTAAAATGTACTTTCACCAATTTATTTATTGTTTTTGTATTTAAATTTTGTGTTGTTAAAACTTTCAAATTAAATATATTTGAATTGTATTTAGAATTTATTATTTATATATTTTTTATTTTTGTAAGAAAGAGTATATCAGTTATTCTATAACTTTTTAGAATATTGTATTTTAAAATATTTTTTTTTACTTTTATATTTTGGAAATTTTCTAACAAATTTCAACATTTGTGTGTTACATTTATAATTTTGATAAGAAAATGTCAATTTTTATAAATGTTCGTTTTTTCTTAGTTGTGAAATGTTTTATATTTTTTACATATTTATAATTTGTAAATTATTTAGAAGTTTTCATTAGTTTTTTAGGTCTCGCTGAGACAGCGAAAGCTGTCTCTTTGAGACATTTTGTAGGTGGGCTTTCAAAAGTGCTACCCACATGGTTTTGCTGGCCTAGGGCTTGAGTGCACGATGGCGTGCACGTGCACAGCTACTCCTCTGCTCCTTGCATTCCCCCCTCCCTTCTCACCCAGCCCTTTGATGCTCTGCTCGATTACTTTCACTTTCGCCGCTTTGACCCTTGCATTCCCCCCTCCCTTCTCACCCAGCCCTTTGATGCTCTGCTCGATTCCTTTTCACTGTCCTTAAATCCCTTTGTAAGTCCATCTTGTTTGGGTCACCTTTGCTTCATTAGACCCATCTTTCCTGACTAGGAACCAGTTATTTTCGTCCACTCCCTTTAATTTACTTTAATAATAAACTTTCGCCTTAAGTGAAGCAATTGACTTTTAAATGTCGTCGTAATCTTACAGCCTTGTTCTCAAACAAGAAAACTCCTCTTCTTCCACACGTTTCCCATTCGGCCATCTTTTCTTCTGCAGTAGTTGATAACATTGTGGCCATGTTTTAACCAAGGCATCAGGTTTCTGCAATTTTGTAACGACGTGGTGATGCACATACTTTCTGTATGTTGTACATTTCGCTGCCCCTAATGTGTCCGAGGTTTGTGAGCTGTGATGCATGCTAGCGGGATCCCACGCCATTCGCCTCTTCAGCCTCCTAAAATATACCAACCTCACTCTCCAGGTTAGAATTCGACACTTCAAAAACAAACGTGTAGCAACGATCTTCTATTAATAATGCTATAATGGCAGCGCTTCTATGCATTCCATCGTAAATGTTCTGTGGAAAGTATTTTTATTTGATCATTTTGCAGTGGTTCCGGTAGATCGGCAGTCATTGATTCCTTGTTTGTGTACCTTTGCCCAGGGGCGTTTCTTCAATTGGTGCAGCAGGTGCAGTGGCACCAGGGCCCACGAACGCTGATAATTCGTGTATTTAATATAACTGTAGCATATTGAGGAGGTTGGGGGGTCATTTACTTACTTGCCCTGGGGTCCATGACACTGAATAGGCTGGTGTTTCGCCACGTAATTTCATTGGTCAGTGTTTAGCATTCGAGGTTGTACTCCTGAGTGACGTGACATAGAATGTAAGATTGATTGTGCCAGGGCATGAAAAGGAAATGCTGCTCAGGGCGCCAATTGTGTAAGGCGTCTAGACCTCACATATGCTCTTCCCTCTATGTTTTTCTCTCTGGTCTCACATGTGCTATTCCCTCTGTATTTTCACTCTGCCCTCACATGTGATTTTCCCTCTCTATTTTTCTCTCTGTCCTCACACATGCTATTCCCTCTGTATTTGTCTCTCTTCCCTCACATGTACTCTTCCCTCTGCATTTTTCTCTATGCTCTCACATGTGCTCTTCGCTCTGTATTTTTTTCTCTGCCCTCGCATGTGTTCTTCTCTCTATATTTTTCTCTCTGCTCTCACATGCTCTCTTCCCTCTATGTTTTTATCTCCGGTCTAACATGCGCCCTACCCTCTGTATTTTTTTCGCTTTGCTTCCACATGAGCTCTTCCCTCTCTATTTTTCTCTCCTCCTTCACATGGACTCTTCCCTCTGTATTTTTCTCTCTGCCCTCACGTGCTTTTCCCTCTGTATTTTTCTCTCTGCCCTCACATACTCTTCCCTGCATGTTTTCCTCTTTGCCCTCAAGTGCACTCTTCCCTCTGATCACATGCATACACAACTATGCACACATACAAACACACACATGCATTTACACACACATATGAACATATACAAACACACAGACATGCATAAACATATGCATATACATGCACACCCCCACACCAACCCCACATACACATATAAACAAGCACGCACACCAACGTACTCAAACACATATCCATACACACAAACATGCATACGCAGACATAGGTATACACACAAACATATGTGTACACATCCATGAAGACAAATGAACACAATGACACACCCATACTTGCACACCACACACACATGCATACACAAACATATACACATACAAAACACACACACATGCATACACACACAGATATATACATATAGACACACACACTATGCACACACACGCATCTCCCGTACTGTCTGAGGGGAAGAGTCGGTGTCAGCTGTCTCCTAGAGGGAGATCTCGCATGAGACAGTAAGACTCAGAGACATGTGGCGGTGGGGAGAGACAGACATGCCTCCCTTTAATTGTGTTGTTGCAAGATGGTGACTATCTTCTGCCACTGGTGCATTCAGATAAGCGGCAGGAAGTTCGTCGGACACATGCACTGGTTTCAATTTCGAGAAAGTGGGGTGAACGTTTCACAGATCGGGAGTGTGTGTCAACACGTGTTTCTCCTTCACGGCAAGGCCAATCAGTACGTTTTGTTTAACCGTGTGGTCATGAATCCTTCAATTGCATAAGTGAGCGGGTATGGATGTAAACAAAAATGTAACACTAATACCACATTTTCTGTCACTCTTGTGAACAGGTTTGCTGTGAATGTATGAATGAGAATGGTGTTTTAGAATACGTTGCATGGAAAAGGGTCAACATGGTGTATACGTGTTTTTGGGTGTTTTTTTTTATTATTATTTATTTTTTATTGCATGGTTAACGTCATGATATACCGGATTCGGATGCTTCATTGCAGATCAGTTATGTGGCCCGTGGTTATTTACGAGTTTGGAAAATACTTTTGTATTGTTTCGATTCTTTTTGTCTCTGCCCTATCTATTGGCTGCGTCCCTACTCTCTCTCATCTTCTCTCTCCACCTCTTTGCTACATGTTCTCTCATAATGTTTTCATTTTCCCCAACTCTCCTCTTTACTCTCTCTAATTCTTTTTTTTCTCCTTTTCTGTCTCTGTCCCTTCTCTCCTCTTTCTCTCCCCACCTGTCCCTTCTCTAACCCCACTCCTTTTCCTCTGCCCGCCCCCCATCCCTCTCTCTCGCAGTACTGCAGCATAGGCAGCACCAGGTCTCTGATGCCTTCTAAGTGTTGGCCCTGGGGGTGGAGGAGGTAAGTCAGCCCCCCAAGTGAATCCCATTATCAACAGATAGTGAACCTCTATTTACCAACAAGTACGGAGCGGTCTCGGGTGACGGCTGATGCGAACAGTGATCTGCTCTTGGCCCAGGCAGGGCCTGTGGGGTGGGGGGGTTACCTTACACTAGGAGAGGAAGTAAAAGTGATATCCTCCCCTCCCCCCCACTCCACCACTGTCTTTCCTCACCCTCCACCTCTCTCTCTCCTCCACTTCTGATTCCCTTCCAACTCGGTCTCTCCTTACCCTCCACCTCGGGCTCTCCTTACCCTCCACCTCGGTCTCTCCTTACCCTCCACCTCGGTCTCTCCTCACCCTCCACCTCGGTCTCTCCTCACTCTCCACCTCGGTCTCTCCTCACCCTCCACCTCGGTCTCTCCTCACCCTCCACCTCCATCTCTCCTCACCCTCCACCTCCGTCTCTCCTCACCCTCCACCTCCGTCTCTCCTCACCCTCCACCTCCATCTCTCCTCACCCTCCAACTCTGTTTCTCCTCACCCTCCACCTCACCCTCCACGTGTGTCTCCTCACCCTCCACCTCACCCTCCTCACCCTCCACGTGTCTCTCCTCACCCTCCACGTCTCTCCTCACCCTCCACATGTCTCTCCTCACCCTCCACGTGTCTCTCCTCACCCTCCACACATCTCTCCTCACCCTCCACATGTGTCTCTCCTCACCCTCCACACGTGTCTCTCCTCAGCCTCCACATGTGTCTCTCCTCACCCTCCACACGTGTCTCTCCTCACCCTCCACACGTGTCTCTGCTCACCCTCCACACGTGTCTCTGCTCACCCTCCACATGTGTCTCTGCTCACCCTCCACACATGTCTCTGCTCACCCTCCACGTGTCTCTCCTCACCCTCCACACGTCTCTCCTCACCCTCCACACATCTCTCCTCACCCTCCACACATCTCTCCTCACCCTCCACACGTCTCTCTCCTCACCCTCCACCTCACCCTCCACACGTGTCTCTCCTCACCCTCCGGGTCTCTCCTCACCCTCCACGTCTCTCCTCACCCTCCACGTGTCTCTCCTAACCCTCCACGTGTCTCTCCTCACCCTCCACGTGTCTCTCCTCACCCTCCATGTCTCTCCTCACCCTCCATGTCCCTCCTCACCCTCCACGTGTCTCTCCTCACCCTCCACGTGTCTCTCCTCACCCTCCACGTGTCTCTCCTCACCCTCCACACATCTCTCCTCACCCTCCACACGTGTCTCTCCTCACCCTCCACACGTGTCTCTCCTCACCCTGCACATGTGTCTCTCCTCACCCTCCACACGTGTCTCTCCTCACCCTCCACATGTGTCTCTCCTCACCCTCCACACGTGTCTCTCCTCACCCTCCACGTCTCTCCTCACCCTCCACACGTGTCTCTCCTCAACCTTCACACATGTCTCTCCTCACCCTCCACACGTGTCTCCTCACCCTCCGCCTCACCCTCCACATGTGTCTCCTCCTCACCCTCCACATGTGTCTCCTCCTCACCCTCCACATGTGTCTCCTCCTCACCCTCCACAGGTGTCTCCTCCTCACGCTCCACATGTGTCTCTCCTCACCCTCCACACGTCTCTCCTCACCCTCCACACGTGTCTCTCCTCACCCTACACGTGTCTCTCCTCACCCTCCACGTGTCTCTCCCCACCCTCCACGTGTCTGTCCTCACCCTCCACGTGTCTCTGCTGCACGCCTCACACTGCTGCACGCCACACACTGCTGCACGCCTCACACTGCTGCACGCCTCACACTGCTGCATGCCTCACACTGCTGCACGCCTCACACTGCTGCACGCCACACACTGCTGGATGCTGCTGCACGCCTCACACTGCTGCACACCTCACACTGCTGCACGCCACACACTGCCACACACTGCTGCATGTCGCACACTGCTGCACGCCGCACACTGCTGCACGCCACACACTGCTGCACGCCACACACTGCTGCACGCCACACACTGCTGGATGCCGCTGCACGCCACACACTGCTGCACACCTCACACTGCTGCACGGCACACACTGATGCAACCGGCACACTGCTGCACGCCACACACTGCTGCACACCTCTGCATTACTCACTGCTGCATGCTGCATGACACTGCTGCACGCAGCACACTGCTGCACGCCGCACACTGCTGCACGCCGCTGCACGCCACAGTGCTGCATACCTCACACTGCTACACGAAACACTGCTGCACGCCGCACACTGCTGCATGCAGCACACTGCTGCACGCCGCACACTGCTGCACACCGCTGCATGTCACAGTGCTGCATGCCTCACACTGCTACACGAAACACTGCTGCACGCCGCACACTGCTGCACGCCGCACACTGCTGCACGCCGCACACTGCTGCATGCCGCACACTGCTGCACACCTCACACTGCTGCACGCCGCACACTGCTGCACACGGCACACTGCTGCACTCCACACACTGCTTTTATGCGAGTTTATGCTACTGACATTGTAAATGACAAGGCCTTTTATTTGTTTTAAAACCAAAACATAAATAAAAGGCATTGCAATTTTACAATGCCAATAGCTCAAACTCTTATAAATGCGAGACCTACTGCATTGCAAATGCTTGTTTGTTTTGGAGTTAGGAATAGTAATTTTTGGGGGGCTATTATCCAGCACTTTCCCTGAGTTTAGTAGGTTTTGGAGTTGGAATAGTAATTTTTTGGTTTATTTTCCAACACTTTCCCTGAGTTTTAGTTGGTTGCGGAGTAGGAACAGTAATTTGCTTTAGTAATTTGTTTGGGTTTATTATCCAGCACTTTTCCTGAGTTTAGTTGGTTTTGGAGTTGGAATAATATTTTTTGGGGTTTATTGTCCAGCACTTTTCCTGAGTTTAGTTGATTTTGGAGTTGGAATAGTATTTTTGGGGGGTTATTGTCCAGTACTTTACCTGAGTTTAGTTGGTTTTGGTGTTGGAATAGTAATTTGTTTTGATTTATTATCCAGCACTTTCCCTGAGTTTAGTTCAGAGGTCTTCAAACTGTGGGGTGCGCCCACCTGGGGGGGCGGTGGATGGGTTCCTAGGGGGGCACAAATGCAATGTTTATTTGCTGCATTTCCAGGCTGTCTTCATTTACTCCAAAGCACTTGAAGGGAGATCAGAGTGCTGTGGGGCCAGAGGTCAGTGAGTGTGCTGCTGTGGGCTTTGCTGAACAGTGTCTTGAGTCTTATATACGGCACACCCGAGTTTTTCACAGGTCTTTAAAGACCATTTGCATATTTACATACCTTTGTAAAGGGGTTACAGAGGCTTAGTTTCTTTTCTGCCTCTTCCTTACATTTGTATTCTTCATTTACTAGTGTGAGAATGCATTTCATGAAAAGGGATATAAAGTAAGGTTGCCAAAAGACAAATGCCAGCCCTGTGTTGTTTAAAGAGCCTGCAAAGACCTCGTCTTTACACTAAGGGCCTGATTCCGATCTCGCTCGGAAGGGCTAGGAATCGCATCCGTCAAGCGCGAGTCCGATTTGTAGACCCGATTTCCAACTGACTCGTACCGCTGTACGGCGATCAAGTTTGATGCGTTTTAAGCCTCGCATTATGACCGACTCATACCTGTCAGCGATGCCCTTCGAGTGACTCCAAAATGGCCACCCCGTACAGCGCAATGCGTCCGATTTCCGAGCGAGTGATTGAGATATGCGCTTCGAGCAGCCGACTCGAAAAAGCTCCTGGAAGCGGACTTTGAGGGTCTGCAGCAGACCCCCCCCCTTCACCCAGGGCCCTACGACTGGGCCAGTGGGAGGGACCCAAGGGGTCCCCCCTTAACATGCATGCAAGGTGCAGGGTGCACCGAGATGACCCCGTGACAGGGGGTGCCCTTTTCCGAGACCTGCCTTTTACATCAATGGTATCCTATGTACTCTCTGTACAACAGGCTCCCATGCACTTCAATAGGGCTCCGAGCGACCCGAGTCCGTCAACGCTGAATTGCATTGTACTCGGTCGCTCGGAGCCCTGCAGCCCGAGTTGCTCAGGAAGCTATACGGGTGCGAGTCGACCGTAAGGCTTTCCTAGCGAGATCGGAATCAGGCCCTGAATAGGGTTATAAATAAAAAAGTATGTATTCATTTGTAATGTGACTTTTCTGTCTTTTGTGGTAAATATTTAAATTACCTGTACTATTTTTTATGCGGTAAAGTCTAGTAAGAATAACTCAGTCAAAATAAGAGGCAGAATCCGTGGTATTAGAGGTTCTGAAAAGGGCTTTATTCCTTACAAAGGAATTATGGTTCGAACCAGGCAATCTTATTCCATCACCACGAAGGTTCAGGAAGGGATAGGCAATACATTATTGACAAGTAACAATATATATATAAAAAGCATTGCATTAAGACAGATGCAGGAGGCGTAACAGCTGATAGTACAGATAAGAATACACATACGTAATGAAAATGGGCGTAATAACGGGCGTATACTAGAAACGTCATTTAAAATGATGTCACAAGTGGGTGGATCCATAAGAGAATCCTGCAGTGTCAGCAGAAATATTTGGCAGAGATGCGCGCGCAGCCGCATGACGTGTGATTGACGTGCAACTAGAGGGTGAAGGGGGATTGACATTTAGCTCTACATGTGGAGACAGAAGTCTGGGGGTCAGGTCAACCTAATCCCAAATCGTATCTAATATCTTTGTTTAAGGAACTGTTTTATCCAAAAGGAAAGGTCTCTCGGACGGAATCTATTCTATACTGACTGTTAGTGCATGTACAAGCGTCTATGTGTCTACGTGAGATGCGAGGGGGCAGGAATCTTCCATGGTAACAGGGGCTATGAATTACTTGCATAAAGACAGCGAGGCCGGGCCCTTTGCTCGGTAGCTGGAAGGATGTTTACCTAAAACTACTAGACAGGAATGCATTGGATGAGGAGCGGAGCAGATAACTTGAAGGCTGAATACAGTTTTTGGCAGGCAACAGGCCGCGTCAGGCACCGTTAGCCGCGCAGGGAGTAGGAGAAAGTTCATGGATACGGATGCAGGTCCAGGCTGGAGCATTTCAGAGGTAGAAGCAGGAAAAGGCTTGATGGCAGAATTCAGGGCCTACTCGCCTGAACTGTAAAACTTAGAAAAGTGAACCATATAAAGTCGGTGGCCAATTATACTTAGGAATGGAATATTCGACCCATTCATGGCGGATCTGAAAGAGGACATGTTGGCGTTGGACGCACATGTATTTGCGTCTTCATAGCTGGAACTGGAGGGAACATACATGTACTTGTAGCATGTACATGGAGTCGTTGGGGTCTAAGATAGGGGACACAATTGACTACAAAAATTCATATTTCCTCATTCCCTCCTTGTCCCCTGCGGACCCTTATGAAATATCCATCTTCATCAATCCATCAATCTGTTCATATAGCATCATTTGTTCTTCTTTCTTCTTCCGGGATCTTGAATGAAAATTCGAAGGCGGGATACACGATGTGGCACACAGACCACAAATCGCTGGCCCGCATTGTAGACACAAGCAGCAACTGAATAGAATGATTAAGCCAATACCTAGGAAGGATAGGATCCTCCATCCCCAGGCTGACAACACGCTCCAGAACCAACCGGACCAAGTCCAGGTGCCTGGATTCTGGTGTATCTGGCTTACGATCTTATGAAGTCGAGTTATGGCTTTATATACTGACGGCGCGTTTTCTGGTATGAAAACACAGCAACTTGATCCGATGACCCTACAAGCTCCGCCCCTATCGGCCAGGATGACGTCAAGGACAAGACGATTTTGAAGAACAACAATCCGCATCGCAGACTGCTCCTCTGTTAAGTTGCCTAAGGCGGAAGTAGTTTCATTCACTACTGCTTCAAGGGTTCTAGTTAATCTACGTATCAACTTACTATTAGTGACTGTACCTATGTAGGGAAAGAAACCTTTATTGCTGTCTATTGTGTACTAAATGGGTAGTCCTATGGTAATCAGGCGGGGCTAGGAAAACAGGTGGCAGAAGGAATGCAATGTAACAGGTACCATCCCAATCTAGGGGCAGGCGTATGTATGCGGTGTGACCACAGATGAAGTAGGAGTGACGAGAAGCTCTAAATGTAGATTTGCCTTTATCACTAAACTCTATTACAGTGGTACATTTACTATGGCCCATGTGTATTGAACCATTCTTTCTTACACATAATTCGCCTCTAACTGGAAATACTGACATAGCGGGCAAGATTGGTGTAGCTTCGGATTCAACATTCAGGATCATGAGATTAAGTGTAAAGTTACCTAATCCATATACTTCATTTTCTAGATCAGTTCCTGTTCTTTTGGGAAGTCCCTCCTTGTTAGGGTAGCAGACTTTAAGTAAAACTAGGTTCAGGTTTCCCCAAACCCAGTTGTCTTGATAAACTACTGAATTTGAATCTAGGGAATTAATCAAACTAAACCATGCTCCACAGGAGCCATTGTGTGTGAATGGATACGGAAAGAGAGGCAGAACTCCCTTGTATTTCTGATAGGGAGGGAGTCGGCCACATATCCAACAATTTGTAGCATTGCTGGTCTGATGAGAATGATGTAACATGCTAATGAATGTGTTGTTGCGTAGCGCAAATCTATAGGACAACTCATGCGGGGGTAATTCGCTAAAAGAATGTTCGGCAGTAGCATTGAAAGCACGCTTGGAAATAGGATAATACATGTGTAATAATATACTGGCAATGATAATCAGAAGACTTAGAAAAAACATAATTAACAATGTCACTATGCAGTGACTACGAAGTGATTTACAGTACGCATGTTTCTTGAGCTGTTTCTGTCTATTTCTCTCTCTATTTCGGTCTAGAGGATACATGTCAGAGACAAGTTCAACCGATTCACCTTGGAGAGGACTTAAACAATCAAATTGTCTGACTTGCTAGACCTTAGTTTCAGTTTATAGTTTTCCTTTTCTGTCTTGTCAACCAGGGGAAGTTTTGAGTCAGTCTGTGAGGGAATGCAGGGCTGATAATTCAAGTCGGATGATAGTCCATGAAATTTTTTGATATGGCTCGAGTGCAACCACCCTTTACGTCCCTCGATCTTCACAGCTGTCCTTGTGGTCAATAAGACGAGTTTAGGCGACTGCCAGCGAGGCTCCAGCGGGTTCCTTCTGTCGAAGTTCCTTATAAGTACAAGATCTCCCGGAACCACGTCATGGGGCTTCACCTCAGTGTTATCGGGAAAAGCTGCAGCTACCTGTGAACGACAAGATTGTAGTGCAGACATCAAGGAAGCCAGGTAATCTGTCAGCATATTACAATCAACATCAGTTATTTTACGGGGTATAGGCGTCCCCCACATATTTGGTGGTCTACCGAAGATCACCTCATACGGGGATAGCCCTGTTCGAGAGTGTGCTACCATTCTCATGTAAAAGAGCGCAACTGGTAAAGCTACTATCCAGTCGACACCTTTTTCTCTACATACCTTGGACAGTCTAATTTTCAAAGTTTGATTATGCCGCTCCACGAGACCTGCTGCCTCGGGATGTCGGACACAGTGGAATTTCCATTGATAGCCTAACAGAAGTGAAACATGTTTCATTAGCTCGGATGAGAATGGCTGGCCATTGTCTGAGTACACGATACGGGGCAAACCATACCGTGGGAAGAATTCTCGAACTAACTGTTTGGCAGTAGTCGGGGCAGTGTAATCTGAGACGGGATACGCCTCTGTCCACCGGGAAAGAGCGCATACAACTACGAGGACATATTTGAATCCTCGACATCGTTCCATCTGGATATAATCCATCTGGAGGACTTCAAAAGGGTGATCGGGGGGTTGAAATCCACCCTGTTCTACAGTTACGCCTTTTCCTGGATTGAACTGACAACAAATCATACAGGTACGTACTTTCTGTTTAGCTGCTGCTCGCAAGTGTTTATTGAACCAAATGTGTTGAATACTGTCTAGCATAGCTTTCTCTCCTAGGTGCGCTGGACTATGTATTGTGTTAATGATGACTTGAACCATGGAGTCAGGAAGAAACCATATCGATTTTTCCTTCGTCATCCATCCTTGATCCGTTTGGATCCCTCCTAATTCAGTCCATCTCTTTATTTCTTCTGGTGTAGCATGTGTCTGTATGTCAATTACATCAAGAGCGGGATCCTTAACTGTCATGCAGTGTGTTGGTGTCGGAACTATTGTCTTTGTCGTGTCAGTTGTATGAGTCTGATTCTGAGCAGTCTGTTTAGCTGTCCTGTCAGCTAGGTCATTACCCTGAGAAATAATGTCAGTCACTTTTGTATGGGCTTTACACTTCATAATCGATATTGCAGTTGGCAGATGTATTGCATCTAACAGAGCTTGAATAAGGGGACCGTGCTGGATGTGGGCACCGTGAGAAGTTAAATAACCTCTCTCTCGCCAAAGCACGCCGAAGTCATGAACGACTCCGAATGCATAACGTGAATCTGTGTATATGTTGACTTTCTTATTTTTGGCTTGAATACAGGCTTGTGTCAGGGCGATGAGCTCTGCTGCTTGAGCTGACAAGGTATCGATACAATTCGTTTCAATAATTTCAGTGTCTGTTGTGACTGCATAAGCGGCCACTAACTCTCCTGTACTTGTTCTCATGCATGAACCGTCTACATACAATGTCAGGTCTGGATCTGATAATGGAATATCGGTCAAGTCTTGTCTGGGTTTCGTCGTAATAGTAATGACTTCAATACAATCATGTGCCAATGGGTCTGTTCCACTTACTGGCAAAAGTGTGGCAGGATTTAATGTACTACAACGTCTGATTTCTATGTGTGGCTGGAACAATGTCAATTCATAACCCGTCAGTCTTGCTATAGTCAAGTGTTGTGTTTGGGTCCGGTTCAAGAGAACCTCTACTGCGTGTGGTACTTGTACTGTCAATTGATGTCCTAACACTATGGCATCGCTTTGTCTGATTGCTAAAGCTGTTGCTGCAACTGATTTCAGGCACGCAGGAAGAGCCTGAGCTACGGGATCTAATGTACTAGAAAAATAAGCACATGGCTTGTGTGATCCTGCTTGTTCCTGCGTGAGTACTGACAAAGCAGTACCTTCACGTTCTGTAACAAAAAGTGTAAAACGTTTGCTGTAACATGGTGTTGCTAAAACAGGTGCTTGACATAAAGCTTTCTTTAAGCTTTCAAAAGCTTGCGTATGTTCCTGAGTCCAAGGGAGGACAGTCGATGTCGCTGCCTCCTGTGTTGTCAACTGAATGAGTGGTTTTGCTAGAAATGCATATTGAGGGATCCACTGCCTACAGTACGAAGTGAGGCCTATGAATGCCCGTACCTCCTTGTGTGTCTTGGGTGGCGGCATGTTAACAATTAACTGGATACGGTCGGGTGTAAGCTGTCTTCCCCCCTTGGACAGCAAGTGCCCAAGGTACACAACTTGCTGGACACAGAATTGCAGCTTTGAAGGGGACACTTTGTGCCCCTTGTCGGCTAAGAAATGTAAAACCGTCAGTGATGCTTTTTCACATTCAGGTTCGCTTCGGGCGGTGATCAGCAGATCATCGACGTATTGAAGCAGGGCAGTGCGAGCTGGCATGTGGATACTGTCAAGTTCTCTTTTCAGTGCTTGGCTATAGATGCTGGGGCTTTCTGTGAATCCTTGAGGTGCGCGTGCGAATTTAAAACTTCGTCCATTTAAACTGAATCCGAACAAATATTGGCTTTCCGGATCAATTGGGACGCTAAAGAAAGCGTTCTTGAGGTCAATTACAGTAAAGAACGTTGCTTCTGAATCTATGGCTGTTAGCAATGAAGAGATATCTGGGACCACGGGGTATTGTGGTACAATGCATTTATTTAATTCTCGCAGATCAATAACTAATCGATATACTGGTGGTGCTTTTGGATCAGTTCGTTTAAGAATCGGAATTATCGGGGAATTACATATATTGGAGTCCGTTTCTACAACCACTCCTTGTGCAATGAGCTCGTCGATGATTTGCAGTAAAGCCACAACAGCATCTGGCGGTAACTTGTATTGTCGTATTCGTGGTAATACTACCCCTGTTTTGAGTGTGACTCGATATGGTGTAATGTGCATACAACCTACATCAGTGGGGCCTTGTGCCCATAAATGTGCAGGTAGATTCTGTAACCGGTGATCCATGTCTCTAGACACGTAGTGACCTTTAAAGTCTCGCAAAAATAGTCGTACTCCTTCCGGAGAACAACATATTACAGCTCCTAGAGCTTTCAATGTTTTTATACCTAACAAGTTTTCTGGGCATGATTTTGTGAGCAATAGATCTGTAGTTCGTGTTAATGGACCGACTGTTAATGCAAGCGGTTGCGATACTTCGTTAATAGTGGGCTTTCCTGAAAAACCAAGGGAAATATTTTGTGAGCCTGAGAGGGGTACCCCTGGGACTTCGCTGTGACGGATAGTGGTTCTGCTTGCCCCTGTATCGAGTAGAAACTTTCTGTCTTTCCCTAATACTTGACTCTGTACGTAAGGACCTTCTTGATCTACGGGAACCTCAATAAGGGGTAGGCCAACTTCCCTCTCTAGGCTATTTCATGTGTAGCGCTGATACTCTGGATAGTCATTTTGTGCATACTGGTACATCTGTTGTGTCGTGTTTTGTGTTGCAGCAATAGGCTGTGGCTGTTGTTGTGGTTGTGGTGCGGTCTGTTGTGGAATTGGCATAGGCTGTATATTCTGAGGTACTTGTTGTTGGATCTGATCCTGTCTAGGCGGACGTGGTCTCTCTTTCGTTATACCCGTAGAGATATTATGTTTTAGAACTGCGCAATCGTGTATATAATGACCTGGTTGTTTACAATAGTTGCATGTCCCTCTAACAGGACCTACTGAATCATTGGACTGCGTCGTACCCTTTTTATGACCGTCAGCTGGAACTGACTGAGCAACAAGCATTTTCATTTTCGTGTCTTTCATACGTCTTTGTTCGTGTTCTTGTTCTTCTCTAATTCTATTGTGATGATATTGTAACATTTGTAACATCTGTGACGGTGTGTTACCTTGCCAGGTACTCTCGAATTTTAATACTCTATTCTTAACTTGGGGCAGGGAATTCTCAACTAATTTTGTCACAAACAGATGTGGATACGACTCACTACTTGCTTTTATGCCACTATTAATACCAAAACATTTTTCAAATCGGGAATAGAAATCACTAGTGTCTTCATCTTGTTTTTGCTTACAGGCTGAAATTGCACCCCAGTCTTCCTTTTTCGTAGTCAATAGACGTGGTAGTACCTGCACTAATAATCCTGGTAATGCTGTAGTCTTTTCCCCAAGCCCTGAACCTGCAGCTCGGGCTTTTTCTTCGTTTTCTAATGCTGTCCACTCTATCTTTTGGTCTCCCACCTCCCATTCCTTTTCTTTGAGTTTCTCGTAAATACCGGCAGGCAATAAAACTTTTAATATTTTCATAATGTCAGGATAAGTATACTCTCCCATGAGTAGCATGTCTTTTATCTCACGGTGGAAACCTGCTGGGTCTTTGTCATGGCTAGGTACTACTTTCTTCATTTCTAGTAATTCAATTTTAGTTATGGGCGTGTACACAAACACGCGTTTAAAAGTATTGTCTTCACCTCTGATTGGGTGTACTTCGCGTAAGGGATTCTGTCTGTCTATGTGATACGTTTTTCTTTCCAACTTGGGAGGAACTGAAACATATTCTGGGCATACGAAGACAATGTACTGGTGTCGATATTCTAGAATTTCTTTAATTAAATCAGTACCTGAACCTCTCCATTTATTCGTGAGTAATTCTATCAGTATATCAGGTAGGGGACCAGGGTCGGAATGTTGGCTTCTATACAATATAACGAGGTGTTGTATCATGTATATACCAGCTAAACGCTGTTCGTCTGGGGTAAGATTCAAAAACGTGTGTGCTAACGCATCATCACTGTATTTTTCAGAACTGTCAGCCCATTGTACTGCTGACCTGGCTAATTCTTGTTCATCCATAGAATCGAGCATATGATACCCCCTTCGGTCTCGGAGTAATTTATCAGCAGCCTGGAATAAGTGTTCAGGGGACTTCGCATTTAGCATAGGGGCTTGAAAATGTCTGTTACATTCTGGACGTATCGGACGTATCGGGTCATTAAAGTATCTGGTATTGTTACAAGGTCTTCCCCTACCTACATAAGCTATCGTTTCTAATTGTCCCGTGGGCATTTCTGATTCTTCCTCCTCCTCTCCCTCGGATTCAGTTTTGTCTGCCTCCAATCTAGCTTTATGTATTCGTTCTACTTCTTTGCGGATCTTCCGGCACATAGCTACTATACACGTCTGTTTATCATGTTTTCCCTCAGATATATTCTGACCCCATCTGGTAAGTACTTGCATTTCATCCTGATCTACCTCGGACCTATCTCTGTCTCTGATCAAGCAGTTTATGAAGAAGCGTAACAGTAGTCTCTGTACATCCACTTTCTGGTATTCCATGGCTTCGTCAATACTTTCAGGGCCTTGCCCTGTTTGGACAAAGCGATATATATTGTCTAGATGTGTAATCATTCCTGGTAGTGTCGTTAAATACATTGAAGCTCGTCGTATACGTAGTGATGATAGCAGCATTCTGTCATTTTTACCGGGCACTGGATCATATCTACAATCTACAAGATGTTCCTTAAACATGTCGGACGTTGCTATTTGGGGTGTACGTTGGTTTGCTAAATCTCTAAGAGACGATTTACTTCGTGATGGTGGCGTGGCGAAAATTGCTGCCGCACCTCCTGTCGCACCTTCTGAGGTGCTAGGCACGAAAGGATTTGTGGGATGTAAGGTAGAAACTGTGGATGCGGGAAAAGCGGTGGAAACAGATGGACCTATTGGAATATGCGGAGGAGTTTGTGGTTGCGGAGTTGGGGGCGGATGATCTCGGGGTCGAGCACCATCGACAGGTGGCGTGTGTGGTGGAACATTAACATATTCGGGAGCTACATCGTCTAAATAGGAGGAAAGGAAAATATCTTTTGCGGTCTTGGGATGTGCTTTAATCGGGAGTAATGGGGGTGGCAAATCTTTCGGTATTTCCGGGGTGGCCTTAGGTAAACCTTCGGCCAAAAGAGGATACATACCATTCATGAGAGTGTTTCGTTGTCTGTCTACTTGTTCTGTTTTTACTCGGATACCTTCCTCAACTAATATGTTTTCTCGGGCTTTATTTGAGTTCTCCCTACTTTTCTCTTCCAGTCTGAGCGCTTTCTCTGTGCGCCTATGTGATTCTTTACGCCATAGTTCAATGGCATCTTTCTGTGACTGTCTGGCTTTCTTTTTCCATAATTCTTCTTCTACTCTCATGATGCAATCTGCATCCCATGTCCCAGCTGCGGGCCATCTTTGACTTTCTGCTAGATCCTTGGTGTAGTCCACCCATAAGTCAAGATATAACACGGCATCTAGGCCATGTTTATGATACATAAAATACCCTGGAGTGTCCCTAGGTGGAATGGGAACAGCTTCTTCGAGTACTCCTTTTCTAGTTTTGATCTGTCTTAATTTTGAAAAGAACGGCATCTTTGAACCTTGCTACTTGATTCTTACTTGAACTGAACTTGAACACAATTAATACAATAAACACAATAATGAACACTCATTCATACCACAATTTTTAAACACATTAAAACATTTGACATTTAACATTTAACGAACAATGATAATTAGGAGAAAACTAACTACTGACATAATACTAATACTAGATAATACTGAATTATATACATGAACATACTGGATATACTGCTAAACAGTACAGATACACTGCTAAAACAGTGCAGACCGGATTTGTGTACCCAAACCCGTCAGGACCGGCACAAATTAATGTGCACGTCTAACTGCCTCCCCAGCAACGGTACTCACCGGGTAGCACGGAACGGAAGGCCTCGGAACTGAACTGAACTGGACCGGACTGGACTCGACTGGACTCGGAACTTCGGAACCTGGTGGGCCTCTGTATACCTCGGATCTTGCTCTCTCAGCTAGGCTCTGGTCGGGATACTTCGCACTTCTCACCGCCTCGTCTGGGTGTTGATCGCAGCCTCAGTCACCCCCGCTTGGCCGGAGGGAGATACAGGAAATCCTGCGGGTACGCGTTTTTGTCCGTTCAGCTGTGGCAGGGGACCGGGCCTGCAACGCACCTCCGGTGCGTGAGATGAGAAAGTGTCCCTGTTCGGGCGCCAATTTATGTGGTAAATATTTAAATTACCTGTACTATTTTTTATGCGGTAAAGTCTAGTAAGAATAACTCAGTCAAAATAAGAGGCAGAATCCGTGGTATTAGAGGTTCTGAAAAGGGCTTTATTCCTTACAAAGGAATTATGGTTCGAACCAGGCAATCTTATTCCATCACCACGAAGGTTCAGGAAGGGATAGGCAATACATTATTGACAAGTAACAATATATATATAAAAAGCATTGCATTAAGACAGATGCAGGAGGCGTAACAGCTGATAGTACAGATAAGAATACACATACGTAATGAAAATGGGCGTAATAACGGGCGTATACTAGAAACGTCATTTAAAATGATGTCACAAGTGGGTGGATCCATAAGAGAATCCTGCAGTGTCAGCAGAAATATTTGGCAGAGATGCGCGCGCAGCCGCATGACGTGTGATTGACGTGCAACTAGAGGGTGAAGGGGGATTGACATTTAGCTCTACATGTGGAGACAGAAGTCTGGGGGTCAGGTCAACCTAATCCCAAATCGTATCTAATATCTTTGTTTAAGGAACTGTTTTATCCAAAAGGAAAGGTCTCTCGGACGGAATCTATTCTATACTGACTGTTAGTGCATGTACAAGCGTCTATGTGTCTACGTGAGATGCGAGGGGGCAGGAATCTTCCATGGTAACAGGGGCTATGAATTACTTGCATAAAGACAGCGAGGCCGGGCCCTTTGCTCGGTAGCTGGAAGGATGTTTACCTAAAACTACTAGACAGGAATGCATTGGATGAGGAGCGGAGCAGATAACTTGAAGGCTGAATACAGTTTTTGGCAGGCAACAGGCCGCGTCAGGCACCGTTAGCCGCGCAGGGAGTAGGACAAAGTTCATGGATACGGATGCAGGTCCAGGCTGGAGCATTTCAGAGGTAGAAGCAGGAAAAGGCTTGATGGCAGAATTCAGGGCCTACTCGCCTGAACTGTAAAACTTAGAAAAGTGAACCATATAAAGTCGGTGGCCAATTATACTTAGGAATGGAATATTCGACCCATTCATGGCGGATCTGAAAGAGGACATGTTGGCGTTGGACGCACATGTATTTGCGTCTTCATAGCTGGAACTGGAGGGAACATACATGTACTTGTAGCATGTACATGGAGTCGTTGGGGTCTAAGATAGGGGACACAATTGACCATAAAAATTCATATTTCCTCACTTTGTTCCCTTTAAGTATCAGCTGCCCTAGAACACAATTAAAAGTGCTTTCTATTTATATTTGCTGTTCGAAGTACGCACATATAAGTGCTGAAAATACAGTTTTAGGTGACTGTTTGTTTTTGTACCGACTGTGATGTCAAAATAATGAGCTGGCAACCCTAATCATAAGACTGGAAGTTTGTTGCAGGATCAGCACACTATTTATTTCCTCCACGCTCAATCCCTGATCAATGCCATAATAGCAATAGTTTAACTTATATCTGAAACCCCCTGCGGCCATCAATAACATGCTGATTTACTTCAAGTGTCTGGAATTGCACCCTGCATTCAGACAACTCACTTCTCATTCTCACCCTTCACTTTCACACTCACCCTGCACTCACAGCGCATAGTTATGGATTTCCCGCTTTGCCAAATAATCTATCATCTGCTGCATAATTTGCAGATTTCAAAAAAGAAACTTGTTTCTAGCTCAAACGGTTCAAAAGTTACTACAAATGCAGCAACACATGTTACCCCCCAGTGGAAGGTCCTTTCTAAAGGTTGGTTATATAAATGCAATTACAATACAATAAAATACAATGAATCTCCTGTTCAAGCAATACCTTATCAACACCTCATCATCACATGACATCAGCACCACCTATTTCTGAAACTTCACCCTCCTTATCTCACATGCACCCGCAGCCCTCTGATCATGTGCCACCGATCCTCCCTCCAAAGGTCTGGACTGCCCAAAATCCTCAGCTTGCTCTCCTTCTTGTACACTTCCCCAGCAATATTACAGGACTCTGCTGGTTGGCAGCTAGGTTTACTCTTACACATCCACATACCTGTAAACACACATGCATACATTTCATTAAGCAGTAGGTCAGATGCACAGGGATCCAATAATATTCCTTCAAATGGTAGAGAGCCTGCATTAAAACTTTAGAGAAAAAAGTTTACATTGACCTTCATCTTCCAAAAAATTCCCCAAATCCTCTAATCTTATCTTGATTAGTCTCAATGTGGGATTATATTCTGCAACCTTTGGAATCAGCACAAGGATTTTTGCCTTCACTTTCATTTGGTACACATGTAGGCGAAAAAACATATTATTTCAGCTTAGGAAAGCCACAGTTAAATGCCTTGTAAAATAGCGGTTCAAACACCTCAGAGCCACTACTATGCAATATTAAACCCAGTATTTTTCATAACTGAGAGAACCGCATATGGTAGATTTTGCAATTCTAAAATGGCAAATATGTTATCATATCATATCAACTAGGCCTCGCCATCTCAAAGGAAATTAATCTTATTCAAAATGTCTCTTCATCACCGTCCAATGTTTTACCTGCACTCCCCGGTATTCCTCTGATGCTCCATTCAACCTCACTCCATTGGGACACTTAATTCATAAAGGTCGTCATCAGGAAATGACCATCTATAATCCTGTACTTTGAAACGTTAGGTTCCGTGTTTTGTAAATTACGGTATTTGTTATTCACATTGTGTACCCTGAAATAATAGGGTCAAGACCATCTCATACCTATTCCTCTGGGAAAGGATCAGTCTCTAAAAATATTGCATAATATGAGCAATAAGATAAAGGCTTCTGTTAAGAATGGTATCATAAGTGCCGGATCCTAATCACCTGAGTGCCAAAGAATGTTGTCTTACCTTTCTTTTTGCTCCCATTGGTTATGGAACTTTAGAGGTAAAGGAAAGGCCCACATGAGCATCCTGTGACCATGATTTTCCCTTAACTCAAGCTACAGTTATGGTTGAAGTGCAGTGGCGGCTGATAGTTGTGGGGTGGGTTGTCGGCACCAGGGGTCGATGGACGACTATGTTAAAAAAGAAAAAAAGAAAAACACTTACCTTTCTCTCGCCACATTCTCAACTTGGTACTCTTCTGTTAAACTGCAAAGAGCCTGTGCAGTGCAACAGAAGAGCCCACATTTGTCTTCCGGGTTACACTTCTCATCAAGCTCTTTGTAAACAATGGGCCATAATTCCCATGCGCAAGTGATCCCTTTCCCGTAGAAATGAGGTCTGGCGGACGGTTTTAGGAGGGTTCCTTGTTTTTCCTGCTGGTTTTGTGGTGAGGAAATGGGGTTAACAGAAGACATTGCTAAGTTAGCATGAGTAATATATGCCTGGCTGCCATTCTGCCGCTTTTGCACACAACACTACAGGGCTCTGTTCTTGTGAAATACTTCGCTGAAGCTGCTTCACATGAGAACTGTCTGCCTTTCACATATCCAGCAGGGCACGCGATCTCTGTCTGTACAGCCTGTTCAAGGTCGAATAACAATGTATGCTGTTGATTCACTTTGGTCAGTCCCACGCACATAGACATAACATGAAGCACAGCGGCCCAACTCGGGTGCTTTTAATATGGCATTACATGCGTGAGCAGGCACTTGGAGAAAACCTTTCCAACATAGGAGAACTGTGCTGATCCTGAGATGTAAATCACTGCATCTTATCTCGTAGGTATGGAGTCTCGCTGACAAAGCCCAGTGGTCTTCTATAATTATTCTAAACTAGCTCATAAACACGAGGAGGGTGGTAAAAGGGGCTATTCTCCGGTTTCCACTATCATTATAATATGATTTTCTCTTTTGTGCTTTTGTGCTTTATGGAATTGTAACAATGCTAATTATATTGTTTTGTTTTTATGCATTATGCTACTCGTATTAGCAAGAGTACTGCATCTTAGAGCATGTTAGTTAAAAATAAACATTTTAAACTATACAGTGTCTCTGTTTACTCACGTTGTGGGCAAGTGGGAGTGTGAACGAAAGAGTGTTCTTGTTTCCCTCTATTCCTGAGAGTTTACTAAGTCGCATGTTCTAGGTTGTCTAATCATTGGTAGCTTTGATGTAGCACAGAGAACGAATAAGACACTAATGCTAGTTGGATTGAGGTTCTGGGCACTGAGGTGGCTTTTTTGGTACACAACAATACACCGAGGTCCTGGTTTCCTGCGCATAGTTCTGTGCATGAGCAGAATCCCTGCAACATGGCACCCTTAACGTTTGGTCTGGTACTTATTTACTAAACGCTTTAGTAGTGCTTCTACTTGTCCACTATACCCTCACTCCTGTTTTCCGGTAAACAGTGGTGATGGCGAACCTATTGCGCTGCCACACTTTTAAGTTGTTTTCCTTTTCTTAATCCTTATGGCTGAAGTCGATATTGCCGCCCATAGCCTCACGCCAGTCCGTCAGCACTTGGCAGCATATGGAGTGCTAGACGCTGGTATCGCACTAATCTTTGTGGTTGGAGCCGATCCGGCTTTCCACTTTGAGGTATTTTACTCTTGGGTAACGTTTCCGGCAGTGAACGGTGATGATAATTTGTTCCATACATACACTCCCACTGCAGTACCTGTAGCGTATCGGCCATATATAATTCTCTCGAGGTTCCGATTTTAGCATGGTAACACCGTATTTGGTTTAATGGTGCCCTCCCCCACACTGTGACTCCGGTCCGATTAAGCCCCCTGTCCATTCCAGGGACCACTTGGTCAGTTTTGGCCAGGTACACACCACATCCATGTTATCTAGCAGCCACTGTAGCTGTATTGCGTGTCTTGCACACCTCCCTGATTGAGGTGCATAGGGCTCTAGTACAATACGTATCCTTCAATCTCCAGATGGGACCACGTGGGGTTGCGGTGCAACCAGCTGGCCCTGCCGGGATGTCCAATAGTCCCTTCATGGTTAATTCAGTTATGGGCAAGCGTCCACAGAATAAGGATGATGTACCTTACTGGCTTGCTAAGAAATTTGATCAGCTGGAAACGGTATATCCTAATACCAATCCTGTGGAGAAGCACAGAATCTTAACTATAAGTTTGCAGAAAGACTTAGTTCCAGAGGTAACCGATTGTGAGAATTGGGGTAAGGTGTTCGCAGCTGTGTATACAAAGTGTTTTGGCACACCTTCTATGACTGTGCTACCCTCCGTGATTAAGCGAGTTCAGGATGAGCACGGCCCGGAGGCGGCAGTTGAGTTGGGGATGAGACTTGTCGGAGTGTTTGACGTAGTTGCTGATCTCATACTTGTGAACCTCAAGGGGGATGCGGTAAACTTTCAAGTGCCTAATGCTTTGCGTCTTGTCCTGGAAGAAGAGAAACCCCAAGAGCTACCAAAAATTATTGCCGATGCCTATAAGACCATTGGACGCAATAGTTTGGGTTTTAAGCCTTTTGCTAAAATACTGGCACAACAGCAACCTCAGACGGCGCAGTCTAATAAAGACGACCGCCCAATTTTTCCTAAAAAGAATTGGAAACATAAAAAACAGGGGAAGCAACAACAGAAACAAGGATCACGTGCTGCGTCAACGGCACCCAAACCCTCTGAGCGCACTTATGATTTGCGCGACCGCGTGAGAATTAGGTCTCCTGACAGGTTTCAGGTACCTGACCAGCATTCTCCTCGCTCTTTACAGGAAACATCAGGCTCGCAAGCCGGTGGAGGTGATCGCCAGGATCGTGGTAGAGGTCGAGGTGACCCACAAGGACTAGAACTACCTCGTCAGACTGACAGTAAGGGAAAGCAGGACGATTTTCCTCATCAACGCCCTCCGTTTCAGAAAAAGAATGTTGCTGCTTTAACAGCGAGATATGCCACGGACGGTGAAAACCTGCCTTCGGAATCTAACTTGGGCAGTAACGCTGCTAGACAGCACAGCGGAGGTTACCATAGTGCGGCAAGCACTGCATTCATTTCTGGAGGTGACAGCAACTGACACTTTCATTACAGTGGAAACTGCTGACACCCGAGTGGCTCCCCCAGATAGATTATATGAAATAGTACTTTTAATTGAAGGTGACATACAACATGTTATTAAAGGGATTGTTTGGGAAAATCTGACTTCTTCATATGACATTTTGTTAGCTGAGGCAGACTGGCCCCCGCCTTTTGTTTTAGCCGCTCTGAGGGGGGAGGAGTTGATTCTCCCTAGTTTTTCACACAACGTAGCCAAGGAGGATGCAATGGCTTTTGCGGAAGAATGGGCTTCGGTGCTTGCACCGACCCTGTACCGTACTCAGGTGGGCTGGGATAAAAACTCTCCGCCTCATGAGATACCATTGCGGTCTATGCCACAGCCGCAACCCCAATATCCCCTCTGGCGGGAAGCTAAAGCTCCAGTTTCTGAAATACTTGAACAGTTAGAGTATCAAGGAGTCATTGAGACATGTGTGTCGCCGATGAACAACCCACTCTTTACAGTGACCAAACCAGATGGGTCGTACTGCTTAGTTTTGGATTACTGACATTTGAACTCTCATTAACGTAACTGCGCGGTTGAGAATACTCATAGCTCAGGACTGGTAGGAAGTCTTGTGCATAAAAAATATAAAACTACACTAGACATTTCCAATGGCTTTTTAAGCCACAATCTGTTCTCCATCAGTAGTCAATGGACAGCTTTCACCCTGAGCGGTAAACAAAAACAATTTACAAGATTGGCCATGGGCTACAAAAATAGCCCTGGCGTTTTTGCCGCACGTGTTGTCTCTCTGTTAGACGACTAGGGGGCATATTATCGAGCCAGGTGATAAAATTATCGCCGCTTTAGCGGCAGAAAACTGCAGCCAAAACGGCGATAATGTGCTTGATAATATGCTCTATGGAATTCCAATTGAAGCCCGTGTTAAATGTGAAGGACGTCTAACATGGGCTTCAATTGGAATTCCATAGAGCAAATTATCAAGCCCATTATCGCCGCTTTAGTGGCAGTTTTCTGCCGCTAAAGCGGCGATAATTTTATCGCCTGGCTTGATAATGTGCCCCATAGACCCTGATGCGTACTCATACGTTGATGATATTTATCTCATGGATGACGAATTATGGCCGCATCTTTGTCGCATGGACCGCATCATAGTTTTGTTTGCGGACTACGGTTACAAATTTTACTTTGCAAAATCACACATTGCAGAGTATACAGTGTTGTTCCTGGCCTATGAGCTCAATAGTGAAGGAAGAGGCTTGGCACCTCACTTCTTGGAGAAATGCGCGTGTTTGCGCTCTCCTACAAACCTGACAAAATTGCAATCTTTGCTGGGATTTTTAAACTTCGGAAGAAATTGCATCCCTGATTATGCCCAGCGTGTCAAGCTGCTGTATGCCTTGATACAACCTACCTTTACAAAAGCCTGCTGGTATCCGGAACATTCTGCTATTCTGCAGTCCTTGCAGTCTGATCCTATTGAATCTAAATACTTATCATGTGATAACCACACAAACCTGGTGATAAGAATTGTGCCGGGGCAGTGGGTTTCACCTACTTGACATTTAATGAAGGTGACACAGTACCTATTGCTTACAAGTCACATTTGTACACTTCGGCTGAACTGCGTTTTTCGAAAGTTGAAAAAGTATTAACCACAGTCCAGATGGCGATCCTAAAGGAACGTAAACTGGCGCAAGGAAAACGCATGATTGTTGTAACACCACATCCTGCTCTTGAAGCAGTAACAAAAGCCAGTGTACTTGTTGGATACAATGGGCAACTTCGTTTGCGTCATCTGATGTAACCTATGTCTTTGATTCTTCATTGCAAACTCAGGAGTTCTTACAGTATGAATTTGTTCATCCTGCTCCTCTGTCTGTGCGTCCCCTCGAGGACTACCATTGTATGATTTATACTGACGGTTCTGCGCAACCGGCGACTGGATCAAAATATTCTTACTCATCAGCTTGCGCAATAGTGGCAGGTACCATGGTGAACGGTGAGTTCAAGTCCAGTGTCGTGCACACGGATGCACTAGGGGACTGTACCTCCCAGTTGGCGGAGCTACGAGATCTGGTGCTAGCACTGGAGTTTGCTGATCCTAATGTGACTACCTTAATTGTAAGTGACTCTTACTACTGGGTTCAGTCTTTTAATGACAACTTATTCTTTTGGTCTCAGAATGACTATCGTGATTCTAAAGGCAGTGCAATTAAGCATAAAATGCTTTGGGTTTGAGTCGCAGAGCTTAAAGAACGTCTGCCTCTCACACAAGTAATTCATACTTTTGGCCACCAGCACGTAGGTGTACATGCGGTCGGTAACAGTTTGGCTGATGAAGCAGCTAAAATGGCAGTAGCCACTTATTCAGTAGCAGCAGTTACAAGATCCATGACTAAGATTGATGATGACATCTTGGCAGCTATAGCTGCTACAGAGAAGGGAAGTAGGTATCCACAGGGTTTCCCTTCAAGATACTCTTATCATTTAAGTCCAGATAAAGTTCCCCATGTGAGAATTAATGAGGTTGGTGACAGGTTGATTCCCAACCAGGACCGCAGACAACCTTTGATAACAACTGCGCACGAAGGCATGGCGTTGGCTCATGCAGGCGTTTCAGCGACTGTCTCTATCTTACAGCAACGTTACTGGTGGCGTGGTTTATATAAACAAACCCGTAATTATGTGCTTTCTTGTGACATTTGTCAGTAGATTAAACCTTCAATGGTAGCACGCCCGCCGCAAACACAGCTGTACATTTCCAATAAACCATTCAGTTGTGTTTATTTGGATCACTGCGGTCCATTTTCTTCAGATACTGCGTATAAGTTTATATTACTTGCAGTTGATGCATGCACACGTTTTCTATGGGTTTGGCCACAACGCAGTGCTGGCGCTCTAACTGTCATCAGGTATTTGCGTTACAAAAGGGGGTGGTGATGGACGGAGCATCAGAACCAATCAAACACTCACACCCAGTCAACAGATCTGGGTTTGATCCATCACCGTTCTTTAGCCCACTCTGCCACCCCAGTTCAGACATGGCCATATGCAAATCAGTCTGACCCTGTGCCTCATGGGAACAGTCCAGCCCGAACTGCCAAGCCATTCCTTCCCTGGACCGGAAACAAGCTTCCTAGGACCGTTTCTAGCATTGCAGCCGTCTTCAGCCAGGCTTGCTTGAATCCAGTGACAAAGTGAGCAAGGGACTCACGTCTGAGCATACCCTGCCAACTTATGGTGAACAAAGCGGTACAAAAGGGGGTGGTGATGGACGGAGCATCAGAACCAATCAAACACCCACACCCAGTCAACAGATCTGGGTTTGATCCATCACCGTTCTTTAGCCCACTCTGCCACCCCAGTTCAGACATGGCCATATGCAAATCAGTCTGACCCTGTGCCTCATGGGAACAGTCCAGCCCGAACTGCCAAGCCATTCCTTCCCTGGACCGGAAACAAGCTTCATAGGACCGGTTTCTGGCATTGCAGCCGTCTTCAGCCAGGCTTGCTTGAATCCAGTGGCAAAGTGAGCAAGGGACTCACGTCTGAGCATACCCTGCCAACTTATGGCGAACAAAGCGGTACAAAAGGGGGTGGTGATGGACGGAGCATCAGAATCAATCAAACACTCACATCAGGGATTTGCGTGTCTTTGTGGGAATTTTTGCATGTGGCACCTTTCATTCTGAGCAAGGTCCCGCATTTGCCTCTAAAGCGTACAAGGATGCCATGAGGTCTTTGGGGGTGCAAGTCAAATTTTCATCTCCATACAGGCCTGAAGACAACTCAGTTGTGGAGTGAATTAACCATGACTTAAAGCAATCCTTGACAGCTAGATTTATAGGTACTGGCAGGAACTGGTTCGCCCATTTGTATAGCGTACAACGTGCACTAAATATTCTCCCTTGAAGATCTCTGGGTGGGCGGACCCCATACAAAATGTTCTTTGGCATGAAGATGTTTGTCCCAGACCTTGATGGTCTAGACATGGTGGCTACAGCTGCATCCTTTGACGTGGATAATCATTCTGATGTGTTACAGAATCTACAAGAGGCTCGAAACAGTCTTGCTAAAAAACACTTACCCTCCGCCACTGAAGCGGCGCTGCAGATTCCGGTAGTTGGCTGGCTACCCAAGATCAGTGACTTGGTCCGTGAGAAGGTGTAGAACAAGAAAGAGTTTGGCCCCTCTTATCGTTCACCCTTCCCAGTGCTTGGCGTGAAGGGTACCCATACAGTCATTTTACCACCACTGCCTGGTACCAAAGATAACAGATACATCTCAGTGGACAATGTCAAACTACAACGCCTGGCCGATTCTACATAGTATGCCACCTGCTGTTTCCTGTCCAACAATATCCAGGAATACAGTCTTGGCCAATTCCAGCAACATCGGGCATGACACTGCCATAGAGATGACCGCTGTTACTGATCCTTTGCTACACCCTCCGGCTTGCAGTCTTCATGAAGAAACTGAATATACGTATCCCGCTACAGAGTCTTGCCTGGTTTACAAGACAACACACTGAACCAGTCGCGTTTTTCCTTTGACTCTAACTCCACATCATCAAATCCCCCCTCCAAATTTTCTATTTTTGTCACCTGGTTTAAAAGAAACTATTTGGTTCCTCCTTGGACATACATTTGGTTGGTGCTCATCGACATTTTTTTGTTCATGTCTATTGGATTTGTGACATTTTTCTTCCTTTTAATCAATGGTCACTACCTCACTGATCGCTAATTGATGGAACATTGGCACTGCACTCCTCATCACACATCATGAAAAGGGACCAGACTTTTGTCAACATCTCTGCCTGCCCAGTTGCGGATGGAATAGTGTGGGAGACAGTGAACCTCCAAATTCATGGCCCCACAGAAGTGGTTAATGTTCCCAATGTACTTTGTGCTTAAATGTGGGATGTAGTGAAACCGAATATTTGCTCAGATGATTGGGACGTACAAGCCGTTGAATCTCTGTTTTCTGATTTAAAATATTATGCTGCATTTGATGCTGAGGATTTGTATTTAAATACTGCAAATTATGCTGATTTAGCAGGCATTGCTAAGTTAGCATGAGTAGTATACGCTTGGCTGCCATTCTGCCGCTTTTGCACACAACACTACAGGGTTCTGTTCTTGTGAAATCCTTCACTGAAGCTGCTTCACATGAGAACTGTCTACCTTTCACATATCCTGCGGGGCACCGCGATCTCTTTCTGTACAGCCTGCTCAAGGTCGCATAACATTGTATGCTCTTGATTCACTTTGGTCAGTCCCACGCACATAGGCATAACATAAAGCACATTGGCACAACTCGGGTGCTTTTAATATGGCATTACATGCATGAGGAGGCACTTGGAGAAAACCTTTCCAACTGACAAAGACCAGAGGTCTTCTATATATATTCTAAACTAGTTCAAGAGCATGGAGACGGTGGTAAAAGGGGCTATTCTCCGGTTTCCACTATCCTTATATTATGATTTCCTCTTTTGTGCTTTATTGAATTGTAACGATGCTAATTATATTGTTTTTATGCATTATGCTGCTTGTATTGGCTAGAGTACTGCATCTTAGAGCACGTTAGTTAAAAATAAACATTTTAAACTATACAGTGTCTCTGTTTACTTATGTTGTGGATAAGTATGAGTGTGAACAAAAGAGTGTTCTTGTTTCCCACTATTCCTGAGACTTTACTAAGTCGCATGTTCTAGGTTGTCTAATCATTGGTAGGTTCGCTGTAGTACGGAGAATGAATGAGAAACTAATGCTAGTCGGATTGGGGTTCTGGGCACTGAGGTGGCTTTTTTGGTACACAACAATACACCGAGGTCCTGGTTTCCTGCGCATAGTTCTGTGCATGAGCAGAATCCCTGCAACAGTTTTGAGATGGACCCTGGTTCTGTCTTTTATCTATTCAAGTTTTCAACTTTGGCCATTCTGTTAGTGAATGACTTACGCCTGCTATTGATTATACTGATCACTTTCTGCTAACTTCCCCTTTGTATCAAAAGGAAATAATCAGTTGATATTTCTAGGCTATTACAACAAATTACAATAAGTTCTCAGAGACAGTTTAAACTGTTCCTTCCCAGCCTGACATCTGTTTAGGTGTTGAGCCCATGATGAAACTGACAAGTAATAATTTGGCACCTTGGCGACTGTCATAAAATGTCACTAAGGCACAGACAGAAAACAGTGATTAGCTAAATACGTACCTGCTGTAGAAAAGATTCACACTGGATGCCTGCAGAATTGACTTTAACAATAACATGTTAATTGAGAAACATTGTGTACAGAAAACGTATCTCCTACATGCATGAGATGGAAGTTTCCACTTGATTTTAGAGTAAGAGTATTCCAATTCCATATTAGAAACACCACAGCAATTAAGTCCCAGAGTTGCCTTCTTTAAAATACAATCATTTCCTAAAGGCTGCATCGTCAATCCTTTCATATTAAAATCGACCCCCAAACAATTTAAATTCCCATATGGTGAATGTATACCCTTCGGCATCAATACAAATTGTTTCTCTGCTACTAGAGACACTATGTCGAGCTCCAATGCCTTAAGAGGCAGAGACTGAGTCCAAGAAGGAAAAAACGTTTTACTAAATAATTCTTGATGGAAAGATTTTCTCTAAAATATTCCCCTCAAAGTCTGATCTCCATTTGTCTTAAGATCTGCGGCTTCCCTTTCCACTTAAAGAAGAGTGTTGAATAGAATCCAGGTACACGTAGTAGTTTAAAGTATTTATTTCTGCAACACATCAATGTGTCAGCAGTCTGGATGGCTTCAGATGCAACTGGAGGAAGTCCTGCCTTCTACCATCACCAGTCTAAGAGAACTTAGAATGTTACACAAAAGTAAACACAGCGCATGCATGGAATACCTAATAAAGAATACAACACATCTCCCTCAATAAACAAGGCAAGGAATAAAATAAAATAAATTAATCCTATGTACAAGAACAACACAAAAAAGAAATGACATGGGATATGGAGCAAATGCTGTAAAATGCATGTTATGTTATAAAAAAACATTATCTGAAAAAATCAAGAAATCTTCCAGGCGGGTGTCTGATGCGACTTGCTCCATTGTCACTGGAAGCCACATAACCTTCACTATTGTCAGGTGATTCAGAGCAATTACTATAATCCCCATTATGATCATACCTCAGGACATTGCTGTTAAATTTCACTAGGAAATTCCCCACAGTGTCCTCCACCCCAGCTCTTGCGTTGTAAGCATCAGGGCATTTGGCTACTCTCCTGACATTCCACACTTTACTATCCTGGGTAATTACGCAATTAGTAAAAACCTTCTGTATTTCTATAACCTTTCCAAACTTGGCTGCTCCCTTATTGATAAATTCTGGTTTCAGAATTCTCACCCAGTCTCCCACTTCAAACTCACGTGGTCTTATCTTCCACCTGCTAACATACCAATCTTTGACCATACATTGTGTCCTCCTCACTCTCAAAGCAGTCTCTTTGACATTACAACCTTCTTCTTCCCTTCTCCACTTTTCTCGGAACCACCACGGACGCAAACTGAATAACAGATCCTTTCCCTTTAACAATTTAAAAGGGCTAAGTTCAGTAACAGTGTGCGGGGTTATGGAGTGCAGCCACAATATTTCTCTAGGGGTACTCTGCCAGTCACCCCCTTGCTTATGTGCTTCCACTAAATACCCCTTCAACAATCGGTTGAACCTCTCAACCTGTCCGTTTTCATGTGCTTCATACAGTGCAGTACTCACATGTTTAATACCACAATGCCGAAGGAATGGTTCAATTTCCACAGACGTGAGCTGTACACCATTGTCCATAACTAATGTGAAAGGACACCCCTCACGTGCAAAAATGTCCTTGAAGAATTCTATGACAGCGCAAGCGGCGGTTTGCAAGACAAACTTTCCCTCTGGCCTCTTGGAATGATAATCAATCATTACCACAGCAAACCGCACATCCACTGGTAAAAAATTTAAATGGTCCTGAAATATAAAAAACAACTTTTTGCCACGGCATTTCAGACCATTCAACCCTCTTCAAAGGAGGGGTACTTACTTGGCGCATCCTTTCACTGGAGGCGCACACACCGCATTCCTTTACCATCCAGTCAATCACCCTATGCCAGGCCACCAGAAAGGAACATGTGCCAAACGTTTCACGATGGACATACCCTGATGTCCCTTATGTGCTAGCTTAAGAATAATTTCTTGTATCCCTTTTGGAGGAACACATTTACTTCCTTTAAATAATAAACCACCTTGCTTCTCAAGTTCCTCTGCTAGGTTGTGCATCAATAGCAACTCAGAACTGACCTCACTCTTTTTGGGTCACCCTTCTGACACACATTTCCTGATAGCCTGCCACAATTCATCAGCACTCTTACATTACCCTCCTATACCCAATTGGTCACCCCTAGGACCTTAAACATTAGCTCCAAACCTTCCAGCACCTCCCCAGCACCTCCCCATCGATCAACCTTCCCGACTACATGATATCGCACTCAGTCGGTCTCAGCTCCCTCAGTGGAGAGTTGTACGTCTCTGCCTACCCACAGCATACCCACCCACACCCTACACCCTTCCCAATTGAGAATAAGTTGGCAGATCTCAAGAATCAAACTGCATTGCGTCTTTTAGTAAAAACCCACACAACAAGCAGTTCTCAAAATATACCAGCAAGGACAAAATGCAATACAATGAAAGGGAAAATGTAACTGACCCAGATGACTAATAAGTATGAGTGGGATGTAGGGAAGAGCTTTCAGACTAAACAGCTTAGACCCCTTACCGGGACAAAGCTTTGGCAGAATAAACAATTCCTGATAACAGAGGTAATACTGGACAACTAAATTGAGAACATGGAAAATGCTTCCATACTGTTTGAATGGAGCGTGGAAATGCTTAAGCAATGCTTGTAACTAGACTGTAAACATGTTATACGCTGGAAAATGCCTCCAAAATGTTTGCACGTAGTGTAGAAATACTCTTAAACCACGTTCACAACTGAAGCAGGAAGCCGGAGCACTTGCGATGACTGCACACCCAAGATGACTGCTATGCTATGTGACAATGCAAATCTAGTTGATAGGTACGCACCAGTCAAACGCGCTGCCACTAATGCACTGCCACTCCTCCAGGATGCAGTGAGACTTTCCGTGATATCAGCAGGAATAATGGGGAGCTCCACGCTCCAAACGCAGCCCGCTCATATGGATTCCACAGAGGTGCAGTTGGGTGCACGCGACCAGTTCAAGGTACCTACATTCAAAGTTCCCTCCAGCAAATGGTGACCACAATCATAAACAAAAGCAAAATATTGAGGTAATCCAAAATTCCCGGTCCCATAGAAATCTTAATCCTTTGAAATCGTAACACAAGGTCACTACTCTTGCTGTCCTTAAATAAAAAATATTACTCAAATAAATAGTAGGTACAGGAAACGCTCCATTCCTGTGATGCAGCAGGTTGACAATCAATCAATCAATCAATTAATCAAGACATTTGTAGAGTGCACAACTCACCCGTGAGGGTCTCAAGGCGCTAGGGAGGGACGGGGGTGCTGCTACTGCTCGAACAGCCAGGTCTTGAGGAGTTTCCTGAAGGTTAGCAGGTCCTGGGTCTGTCGTATGTGGATGGGGAGGGTGTTCCAGGTCTTAGCTGCGAGGTGGGAGAATGATCTGCCGCCGGCGGTCATTCGTCCCATGCGGGGGACGGTGGCGAGGGCAAGGTCAGCAGAGCGAAGCTGGCGGTTCAGGGTGTAGAAGGTGAGTCGTTCATTGAGGTACGCTGGACCGGTGTTGTGGAGTGCTTTGTGAGCGTAGGTGAGGAACTTGAAGGTGATCCTCTTGTTGACGGGAAGCCAGTGCAGGTCTTTTAGGTGGGCTGTGATGTGGCTGTGGCGGGGGATGTCGAGGATCAGGCGTGCAGAGGCGTTCTCTATGCGTTGTAGTTGTTTCTGGAGTTTGGCTGAGGTTCCTGCGTAGAGCACGTTGCCGTAGTCCAGCCTGCTGCTGATGAGGGCCTGGGTGACCGTTCTTCTGGTTCCAGTAGGGATCCATCTGTAGATCTTGCGGAGCATGCGGAGGGTGTTGAAGCAGGAGGAGGAGACGGCGTTTACTTGCTGGGTCATCAACAATGCTGAGTCCAGGATGACCCCCCGGTACGTGCGTGGTCAGTGGGTGTTGGTGAAGCTCCCAGTGCGGCCGACCACCATGAGGCGTTCCAGGCAGAGGGGGTGGCTCCGATGATGAGGACCTCCGTCTTGTCTGAGTTCAGTTTCAGTCGGCTGTTCATCATCCAATCGGCGATGGCCTTTATTCCTTCATGGATGTTGGATTTGGCGGTGGTGGGGGCCTTGGTGAAGGAGAGGATCAGCTGGGTGTCGTCGGTGTATGAGATGATGTTGAGGTCATGTGATCAGACGTTGTTGGTGAGCGGTGCCATGTAGACGTTGAAGAGTGTCGGGCTGAGGGACGATCCTTGGGGTATGCCGCCAATGATCTTGGTGTCCTTGGAGCGGAATGGGGGGAGTCAGACACTCTGGGTTCTGCCGGTGAGGAAGGTGGTGGTCCAGTCCAGGGCTTTGTTACGGATCCCTGCGTTGTGGAGGCGTGTGCGAAGGGGGTGGTGGCAGATGGTGTCGAAGGCGGCCGAAAGGTCCAGGAGGAGGGCCGCAGTTTCTCCATTGTCCAGCATGGCCCTGATGTCGTCGGTGGCGGTGATGAGGACTGTTTAGGTGCTGTGGTTGCTGCGGAATCCGGATTGGGATGGGTCCAGGATGTTGTTCTCTTCGAGGCAGGAGGTCAATTGTTTGTTGACGATCTTCTCAGTGACTTTCGCCGGGAATGGGAGTAGGGAGATAGGCCGTAAGTTCTTGAGGTCCTTGGGATCCGCCTTGGGTTTCTTGAGTAGGGCATTGATCTCGGCGTGCTTCCAGCTCTCCGGGAAGGTGGCGGTATCGAAGGAGCTGTTGATGACCTTGCGGAGGTGGGGTGCGATGGTGGAGCTTGCTTTGTTGATGATGTGGTGCGGGCAGGGGTCAGATGGTGAGCCGGAGTGGATGGTGTTCATGATTTTGATGGTGTCGTCGTCATTGACGTGTGTCCACGAAGGCAGGAGGTGGTTGAGGGGCGGTGAGTCTGAGGTGTCGGTGTCTGTCAGGGGGGCCTGGTTGTTGAAGCTGTCGTGGATGTCTGCGATCTTGCGGTGGAAAAAGGTGGCTAGGGAGTCGTAGAGGTCTTGTGATGGTGAGATGTCGTTGGAGTTGGAGCTGTGGTTGGAGAATTCCTTCACGATGTTGAAGAGCTCTTTTCTGTTGTGTGCGTTGTTGTCGTTGCGCTCTTTGAAGGAGATCCTTTTGGCAGTTCGGATGAGTTGGTGGTGTTTGCGGATGGCACTCTTGTAGGCTGCATTGTTGTCCGGTATCTGTTTGTGGTGCCACTTCTTCTCGAGCCTACGGCAGGCCTGCTTAGATGCCTGGAGGTTGGCCGTGAACCAGATGGCTTTTCTGTGGGTGTGCCGGTTAAAGGGATTTTTGATAGGGGCGAGAGTGTTGGCGCAGTCATCGATCCATTGCCTGAGGTTGCGGGCGGCGGAGTCGGTGGTGTCAATTGGTGGGTTACGGGCGAGGGTGGTGAGTAGATGGTCTTCGGTGACTTTGCTCCAGCTGCGGCGGGGGGCCTGTTGCGTGCGGAGGTGTGTGGTGGGCTTCTCAAAGGTGAAGTGGACGTAGCGGTGGTCGGTCCAGTGGAGTTCGGTGGTGTGGCTCAAGGTGACGTGGTTGCTGGCGGAGAAGATGGGGTCGAGCGTGTGTCCGGCGGAGTGGGTGGGAGTCGAGATGAGTTGTTTGAGTCCGAGGTTGTCGAGCAGGGTGGTAGAGTTGCTGTCGTTGGTGTTCTTGAGGTGGAAGTTCAGGTCTCAAAGGAGGATGTAGTCCGTGGAGGCAAGGGCGTGCGTGCTGACGAAGTCGGCAATGGAGTCGCTGAACTGCAGCAGTGGGCCATGGGGTCTGTAGATGAGGGTTCCTCTGAGGGTGGAGTTGGGGTCAGTGTGGATCTGGAAGTGCAGGTGTTTTTTGCGGCGCTGAGGGTGTCGTCGGTGCTGGTCGAGATTCTGAGGGTGTTTCTGTGGACGATGGTGATTCCACCTCCTGTTCCGTTGGTGCGGTCCCTGCGGGTGATCTTGTAGCCATCATGGATGGCAACGTCGAGTGCCGAGGAGGGGTTCATCCAGGTCTCCATCAGGAAGGCGACGTCCGGGAAGGAGGAGTCGAGTAAATCCCAGAGTTTGATGGCTTGTTTGCGGGCGGAGTGAATGAGTAGAATGAATCGGAGGTTGTTTTCTCCTGCTCTGGTGGACATGGTGGTGGTTTGGAGGCTGGTGAGGCTGCAATTCCAGCAGGAGAAGGGTGCGCTTTGGGGTGGCCCGGAAGCAGGTGTATAGTCGGCCGATGTTGAGGGCGTGAAGGGTGCTGGCCTCGTAGCGGTGTCGGGTGTTGTGGCGTTCGCGGGGGCCAAGGGGTCTGGCGCTGGGTGCGGTCGCCATAAGAAGGGGAGGTGAGAGGGAGGAGCAGCTGGGAGGCGGGAGCGGGATGAATGGGCGAGCGGGAGGCGGGACCGCAGGGTACGCAGCGGCGGGAAACTGGAGATCAGAACGGGCGGGGAAAAAAACAAGGCACAACAAGCAAAGGCAATACAAGGAATACAACAGAATACAAGCAGAACTGAATACAATAAGGACAGAGTGCAGAGTTAAAAAAGAAGGCAAACAGGAAACAGGGCAGCGCGAGTACCCCGATACCTACGGCCCACCACTGGGCCAACAGGGATGAGATGCAGGTGGTAACCTGCGGGTGGAGGAGGGCCTCGAACTCAAGGCAGGGCAGCAGCAGCGAGCTCAGGGACACTGGCACAACAGGTGGTGCTGTGCGGTGTGGGGAGCGACCTGCCTGGTACAGGGTTGAGGGTCGCTTGAGTTGAGAGTGCCTCCTCAACTCGTTGCCATTGTTGAAAAGAATCCAGATCTATGTCGTAGTTTCAACTATTTATTTCTAAAACACAGCAATGCGTCTGCAGTCAGAACGGCTCCAGATGCCACTGAAGAAGTCCTGCCTTCTACCATCAACACTCTAAGAGAACCTAGAACATTACACAAAAGTAAACACGGCACATGCATGGAATGTTTAATAAAGAATACAACAAGGAGGTTAATTTTTCTCACATGGAGCTGGTGATTTATGAAGTTGGATGCACATTGCTTACACTGGAAGCTTGCTTGTGTGATTAACCAGATCAAAATCCAGTTATTCACTCCTGTGATTTCGGTTTCGGAAGGGAAGCTTGCAGAGGGTGGTATAATGGGTTTAGGAGGACAATTTGCTTGAGGAAAGAGGTGGTGAGTGGGTATATGCAGAGGATGGTGTGGGTGTATGGTAGGCGGCCAGGTTTTTAGTTTTGTATTCGCAGAAAGAGAGGGAAGGGATTTCTACACAGGAAGATGGAGATCAGTTACAGGAGGCCATTTTTTATTTAAGGGAGAAGGAGGTTATATGTTGAAGGTGGGTGAAACAAGGTGTGTTTGTTTCCCTGTTTTAATGCATGTTATATACAGCTCTCCCATTTCCCTTCTGATCCTCCATATATGTTAGAACAGTGGGAGATGATTTGAGGAGGCCATGTACAACATAAAATTACAGATAGGTAAAATCCTTTGCTCTTGTTACCATTGTTGGTCCTTCTAGACCCTTCAGCAGCCTTGAGGAATGGATTTATCTTAATGGTGGTGGACTGTGCCACCATTACCCTGGGGACGGTGCCTGCTCCTGCAGTGGCTGGGGCCCTCCAGGGAATCTTCACTGGGGTTGGCTTCCCTAGGGAGGTGACCTCAGATAGAAGCACAAATGTTATGTCTACCTATCTGTTTTCTGGGTTGTTTCTTGGGGTCAGTTCACTTAGTGGTATCGCTACGGTACCATAACTCTTCACAAACCTTCTGTAGTACCCAGTCAGACCAAGAAAGGCTCTGATCTGAATTGTATAGAGCATGGGTTGAAGAGGTTTTGCATGACTTCCACCAACATGGTGGCACAAGTACATAGCAGAGCCTTGTACTATGTGGCACTTACTTGCTTTGATAGTCAGGCCTGCCTGCTACAGGGCCTGAAGCACTTCCATGAAATTGACCAGGTGATTCCCCCCCCCCCCCAAGTCAAACTAAATACAGTTATATTATCAGGATATGCTGCACCAAAACTTTCCAGACCTGAAAGTGCTCAGTTCACCAATCTCTGAAAGGTGGCAGGTGCTTTTGTCAACACAGCCCCCAAGTGCCTTATGTATGACCCGTGACTCTCTCAGGTCCCCACATATCGTCAATTACTCCCTGTAAGGTCAGTTCCTCGCCATAATTGCTAGCCTAGGCATGCTCACGACTACCTGGTACATCTAATTGATACACTGGCTACAGCTCTTGGGAATTGGCCCACTTGAATAGCTTCACCTTAGACACTCTCCAGCTTGTGTACGCCCTCTTTTAATTACCTGCAATGTTCTTGAATATGATCTAATTTTAATGTCTTTAATTTTTCTCTCCCCAACCTTCCTTTCCCCCTCCCGAACCAAACCCTTCCTTTCTTTACAGCAGGCAAAAAATTCTCAAAACTCTGTTTTTCTCAGGCTACACATTCTTCTAATCCTTATGATGATTTTATTATTTTCTTTGGGATCGAAACGCTGTCGAGTTTAGAACCTTGACACAAAATTGCTGTATATTAATTATTCTATATTGGTGCAATGGTGCTCCTATTATGTTATGTGGCCAAACTATTTGTTTATGCTCCGGCCACGCCTTTGTGTTTATGCCTGAGTTCCTTCCCCTTTTCCCAAATTTATGAGCACTACCCCACTTTCTTTATTACGTCCATGTTTTTGAAGATGTAAATTAAAAACTTTATTTTTCTTATAAAAGTAAATGACACAGTAATTATTATATTTCTGTGCTGAGATGCTCCACTTATAAATTGTTGTAAGGGACTGCTGTTTCCTAATACTTACTTGTACCCAAGTTCCCTCTCAGACACTTTGGGTTCCCTTGTCTCTTAACATATATATTTGTCAACACAAAGGGCATCACTTTAAATTCAAAGTGGCCTTCAGGTGCAGAAGAAGCAGACCTCTCCTTATCTCATGGACTCTAAGACAAACATTCCAACTTCTGTTGCAGTAAAATTGAAAAGATCTACAGTAACTTCCAACATCCATTCCAACATCAACGCCAAAGGCATCATCGCCAAACTGCCCACCGCCAGCCAAGACATTCTCCTAACCAACTGAAGAACACTCACCAATGAAGATATCACTCTAATCATGAAAACTTCCACTCCCGGTCCCCAACAGACCCTGCCCATATCACATCTAGAACCAGGGAGGAAAACTGATAAGCAAAATAGTAACCCACATCATCAACTCCTCCATCATATCTGCCTCCTTCCCCGTAGACTGAAAACATGCAGCTGTCACTGCCCTCCTCAAAAAACCTTTGGCCAAACCCAGCAAAATGAACAATGTCCATCCCATTTCCCTGCTTCCTTGCCCAGGCAAAGTGATAGAGAAGACAATCAACCAACAGCTCACCAATTACCTTGAACTCCACAGCGTACTTGACCACACCTAGTCTGGTTTTCGAAGCAAGCATAGCATGGAGACAGCACTCATCATTGCCACAGATGAGATCTGCATCATACTAGACTATGGAGAAATCGCCACCCTCATACTGCTTGACCTCTCAGCTGCATTCAAAACAATATCACACTCAAGGCTCATCAGAAGACTGCACGACAAAGGCATCTGAGGTCCAGCCCTCAAATGGCTCTGCTCCTTCCTCACAAGAAGAACACAGTCAGATTCCCATCCTACACATCAGAACCTAAGCCCCTGATCTGTTGTGTTTCCTAGGGTTCATCAGTCAGCCCAACCCTGTTCAAAATGTACATGTCAGCACTTGCCAGTGTCATCATAGCACACTGCAACTCCATTTCCTATGCTGATGACACCCAACTCATCTTATCAATGTCTGACAAATCCACCACCACCAGAACCAACTCCTCAGATTGTATGATCAATGTAGCAGTGTAGATGAAAGCCAACTGCCTGAAAATTCAGACAGGATGTGAGTGTTGATCTTTGGAAAGAAGAACTTCGCCCGGTACTCCACCGGGTAGCCTTCAGAGCTTTGTCCCACACCAACTAACCATGCAAGAATCCTAGGTATCATCTTAGATTACATATTTCAACATGGCAGCTATCACGACTGCTCCACCCGCCTGGTTTGGAGGAACATGGTTGCAGCCAATAATCTGGTAATTGAGATTCGAGCCAAGACGAGGATCCTGTCTAGTTCTCCGCGTACCTCAGACAACAGCAATTCTTCTTCAAGTTGTGCAAGGCACAACTTGGTTTTCTGAGAACAGAATACAAAAGCTGTGCTCAGAGAATCATAGGACCTGTAATTGTGATATACCTACCTGGTATTACCTGTATACTGGATTTCTTGGTTGAGCGCTTTGTCCAGCCAGCAGTTCTCTTAAGTTCTACAGTTTGGCTCACTCTTCCACTTCACTTTCTTTGCCTCCCGGTTGTACAGCCCTGAGTCCATTTCTGCCTATGGTGACTGAAGTGCTTGGTAAGATGCATGCCTATTAACTTTTGGGAGTAAAGTTCCATACTGTCACAGGCTTCTTTCCAGGAAATTAAGATTGGATTTTCTAGATTCTTGTTTGAGAGAACTGTGTATAAAGACTGTAAAGACAGTTTGCAGATTCTGTCTACTAAGACTGAAGTCAATAGGAATTTTTTTTTTTGCATTTCCTTGGAACATTATTTTGAGAAGGATTTTACTGTTTATTTTTCTTATAGCATTCTGTTTTTAGATAAAGTATGAAGGATGATTTCATGGTTCGTGTGTGTTGTAAGGATTCCATAATGATAGAAGGTGTAATGGGCAAAGGAGGGATGTAGCTGTGAAGTCAGAATGTTGGTTGGTTGGAAAACTGTTAGACACTCATTGTATGTTACTTCTAGGATTTTCCCAAAATCAAACGTGGCTACTTATCGTTAGGTCAACAGCGGGGTAAGTGGGAACTTATGCTAAGGAATAACACAATCATTAGCTAAATGTATCTAATATGGTAACATAGGAGCTATACTAACTGGTTATAAATGTTCTTAAATGTATTTCTGTAGGTTCACACGAAGCACTGACGATTCCTCTAGAAACTCCAGATGTGAGGTGAATTCTACAAGGAATTCAGACAACACCATTATTTGTTTTCTTCAATTTCCCTTTCCCCTGGGAGCTGTTATAGCTAGGAGGTTGTATTTCTCCTCCAGTGGTGAGCACAAAGAGGTGGCTTCTGGATATACATATTGCTCTTTCAAGATTAGCACAAGCATGTATTCATGCATAGTTGTGCTCCGTCATGAAAGCAGCACTGGAAAACACAGTCAGCTCCTCTTGCTTCCACATGCCCTACATGCTTTGAAAAAACCTTCAAATGGCTTCCCAAGAGCTCCAGACCTACAGTCACTCAAGCCGTCATCACCAGCAGACTAGGGTATGGCAAGGCACTATTTGCCAGAATCCCTAACCATGTCATCCACCGATTTCAGGCCATCCAAAATGCCGCAGCAAGACTCACCCTAGACCGCCCATGACGCACCCACATCCCCTACTACTCAGAGAGCTCCTCACACACATATACATGACATTGTACAAATAGGACCAGCATACTTTAATAGTCAGTTTCACATCTACCAACCCACCAGACTCCTGCGCTCAGCCTCACTCTCGCTAACACACACACATGTAGCAACCAAAAATGGAGTGGGAGGTCTGATTTTCTCACACATCACACCCAAAACCTGGAAATACCTCCCTCCGCACATTAGGCTTTCCTTGCTTCTTTAATACCTCAAGAAGCTGAGGACCTAGCTCTTCCACTAACTACCTGGCGCCGACTCACTCATCACTCCCATTAACCCACACCTATACACCTGCTCTAGCACCTGAATACCCACACTTCACAAATCTAGCTAATATAACATAATGTTATGTTATGTTATGTTGTGTTATAGTTTTTGTCAAGCGCATGGCTGCTCCAGCAAAGGGGCGTCCCAGCTCTGATCTTAACCAGACAGCGGGGCAGGGCGGAAGCAGGAAGGGAAGTAGATGACTTCGGAAAGAGATATGTTTTTATAGCCTTACGTAATGCCCCATGGTTTTGGATGCTTCTGATGCTCACCAGGAGGGAGTTCCAGAGTTTGAACGTAACATAACGTAACATAACTTAACATAATGCAACGTGATGTAACATAACATATTTGTTGGCACTCAGAACCTCTCGATGAATAACATCCATTATTCATAGTTGCCCATCTATGATTCTATATATCTAGTCACTTTTAGTCTATCCTGTCTTTATTTGTATGCAGAGATAAAGATTTAAGTATTGCGGGTGCTGACTCCATTCTTTTGTATCTTGGAATCGTTGATATTTTAACTCTGTGCATCAGGTCTACAGATGGGGCATCTTTGGGGTACTCATGCTTTGATTGGGCAGCTAGGCCCTTTGGTATTTACTCAGTGAGCTACAGGCTAGGAGGTTACTTTGAGGCTGGATGAGCTGCAATAATCTAGCCCTGAAAACACCAATATCCCCATTATAGTGGCAAGTGCAATCCATTGCCCTCAACCACCTAAGCATCACCCTTTCTCCCTGCAACAGTTAAAAGGTAGGAGGTGTTAGAAATTGAGGTGGTCTCCCCACAAACCTTTTGACTCCCCCTCCTGTTTTTCTGTATTCTTTTTTGTTGTCCTTAAGACTATGTGTGCCTTACACTACTAACCAGTTTTAAAGAGCTTGTGCTCACTTTCTAAAATTGAATGTAAAATTGACTTACTCCTGATTGGCATATTTCATTTACTTATAAGTCCCTAGTAAATTGGTATACCATATACCCAGGGACTGTAAATTAAATGCTACTAGTGGGCCTGCAGCACTGATTGTGCCACCCACTTAAATAGCCCCTGGAAAGAACTCTCATTCCTGATATTACAGCCTATGTGCAATTTAAACTGCCAATTCGACCTGGCAAAATAAACCCTTTGACAGGCCTAAAATTCATTTTTTTAATACATGTAAGGCAACCATAAAGTAGGCCCTAAAAATGCCATAGGTAGGATGCACTGTATTTAATGTACTTTCTAAGTTTTACATTTCCTGGTACTAAACCCTTTTTTGATGTCATCCTTAAAATACCTGGACAGTTTTGTTTCTAGCTTTACATTGGTGCTTTAAATGCTCAAGCAATGTCAATTCTGGCATGACAATAGTTCTTTACATATCAGGGCATTGTGACTTCTGCTATAGCAGTGGTACATAACATAATGTGCAGTTTAGAAACTGCCATGGTAATGTGTGCTTTTAATACTGTTTGTTAGAACTGGGGGTCTCTAGTTGGCTGAGGTAGGTACCTTAGTCCAAATAGGGACCTTTGCTTCTAGTCAGGGAAAGGAGGGACACACTCTCAGATAACCCCTGCTCACCCTCGGTAGCTTGGCATGAGCAGCAAGGCTTATCTCCAAGGCAATGTGTAAAGTATTTGCAACCACACTCCCACTAACACAGTAATAACACCACAAATGGAATCAAACTGGTTTTATAAAAATAGCGGTATCTTTATCAACAGGAATACGATGAGACCAAACAATAGAAATCCAACATATGTGTATTCGTAATATTTCACTTTGCTGGTTATTAGGCCAGCAATCACTTGTAGGTTCTTGCGGTATTAATGAGCAGTTCACGATGATCTAATGCAGTCCTAAAACAATGCTATGCAGTTCGTAATGCAGTTCGTAATGTAGTAATAAGACAGTCCTTAATGCACGTACTAATGCAGCTCGTAACTCAGGAATAATGCAGGTCGTAATGCAAGAATAATGCGGTTCTTAATACAAGAATAAGGCAGTTCGTAATGCAAGAATAATGTGGTTCGTAATGCAAGAATCAGGCAGTTCATAATGCAAGAATGATGCGGTTCGTAATGCAAGAATATGGCAGTTCGTAATGCAAGAATAAGGCAGTTCGCAATGCAAGAATCAGGTGGTTCGTAATGCAAGAATCAGGCAGTTCGTAATGCAAGGAATAATGCTATAAGCCAATCTGCGCGGTCAACTTGGGCACTACTAAGCCCCAACAGCAGAGACAACAGTTGTAAGCTTAAAGGGGCGGCCTCGGTACTGCTGGGCAGGTACGGGCCACTCGGGGACTCAGTGCGTCTAACACGGTGCAGCGGGAGAGCGATCGGAGCACTACTGTACTTCTCCTGCACGCCTCCCCAGGCCACACACGCTTGTGGCTCCCGACCTGAGTCCGAGCCTTTCCTGGGGGGTGCACTGCCTCGCTCTCTCTCTCTCTCTCCCCGCTAGTCAGGCGTCCTGCTGGGCGGCCCGATGACGTTGCAGCTCCGTTGTTAGACGACACTGTAGCCGGACGGCTTACAGCACTGCCTTCTCCTTCATTGACGATCTTGGGCAGATGCCTCTTGGTGAACAACGATCACAATCCCTTTCACCTTGCAGCTTCCTTAGCCTCAAGAAATCCTTTACCACGTTGTGGCTTGGGCCGGTGGCGGCGATCCTTACTCACAGCCTCCGTTACGATGATGTCTTGGGCCGCAAACAGCAATGCAGCAGCGTCGACGATGTTTCACGCTGCGGGGGCAATGCGGTCATGGGGCACCTCGTAATCAGAACCACAGACCACACGGCAGTCTCAGGCATGCAAAAGCACACGCACCAAGCATCGCTGAGACACAGTTGGAAACTTTGATGTTCCTGAGTTTCCACAACAGGGGACCAGCTCTCCTCAGGTCCCCTGTTGTGGTTGGAGACAGGTTGGAGACAAGTTACTCCAGGACACAGCACAAAGCAAAGTCCTCTAAAGCGGGGGAACACAGCACAAAGCAAAGTCCCTTGTCCTCTCCTTAGTCAAATCAGCAAACTGCAGGCCAGCCCCAGAACACACAGCAAGGGCAGTCCTTCTCTTCAGTCTCTTTGGCTGTTTTTCTTTGGCAGAGGTTCCTCTTTATCACAAAGTAGTTTCAATCCTTTTTCAGCCTGGATTTCAATCTTGAGTTCAGGGGTTTCAGCTCTCACATTTATACTGCTCTTCCGTTTCTTTTGTGCAATACCCAAGACCCGTTAGCCTTCAAGAAACTTTTAAAAACCTACCTCTTCCCCTAGTGACAGTTAGGTAACCCCTCTTGGACCCGTGCCGGGACACTCCTCGGAGTAGCTGTGCACGTTATAAGAGTATGTAATATAACATAACCTAACATAAATGCCTTTGATGTCTTTGTGTTCAAGGGGCTCTGAGCCTGGTCCAAACTAGACCTGGGTGTCTTCTTGCCAGTGCATACCCTCTTCCTTTGATAGTCAGGGTCTGGGCCCAGGTGCTCCACAGTAGGTGGAGCCATCCTTTGATGGCAGCAACACAGCCCTCTTCATATCCATGGGGCTACTCCTCCCCCACATTAAATGCAGGCCAGCCTGTTGCTGTCTCACCTACTCCTCCCCGGCATCAGGACACTTCCCAGACCCTGTCACATCCAAACCCAGACAGTCAATACACAACCAGGCAGAGGCACGCAGGATGGTTAGGACAAGAAACCAGCCACTTCTAAAAGCGTGGTTTCTAAACACACAATTTAAAAACCATCTTCACAAAAGGATGTGTTATTACATTCTGAGTTCAGGCACACTAAACTCCATCCCTCCATCTTATGCCTATGGGAAGATATGTTGGAAACATGAGACACAGCATTCCCCATTCTGTCCTACGGGCAAGATGTCCTGGCAACAGTGAAAAACGAATGTGGCAGTATTTCACTGTCAGGACATGGTACACACCTCAGTACATGTCCTACCTTTCACATACACTGCACCCTGCCCAGGGGGGTACCTTGGGCCTACAATAGGGGTATCAGATGTGCATAAAAAGGGATGGGTGAGGCCAGGCAAGTGAGTGCACTTGTCAGGATAACAAGGCAGTTAACAAACTGCGCACATGCCTGAGATCTCTTTTTAGGGCTACTTATGTGGGTGGCACAATTAGTGCTGCAGGCCCACTAGTAGCATTTGCATTACTAGCCCTGGCACATAGTGCACTTTTCTAGGGACTTTACTAGTAAGACAAACATACCAATTATGGACAACCAATACCATACCACTTTACACAGAGAGCATATGCACTTTAGCACTGATCAGCAGTAATAAAGTGCCCAGAGTCCTAAAACCAATAAAAACAGGTCAGAAGCAACACAGGAGGAAGGCAAAAAGTTCAGGGATGACCCTGCAAAAAGGGCCAAGTCCAACAATGTTGCATTTTGAAACCTAGCACCATGGCAGTATCTGCAACCTAATACACAGCTCCACTATGTGAGGCCTGAGTTTCTATAAGTAAATCAACGTGATGTAACCAGAACCAGTCATGACACTGAGCAACATCCTTGCCAGAATGAGAGCCCCCCTAAGACAGTGGGCAACACAGACATATTTGAGCATCATTGATCACTTCTGAGTGGCTTGAATTTTATAAGTAATCTGGCAAACTTTAGTTGCACCACCAAAAGGCTGGAATACTTAGCATTGTATTATTGGCAGACCAAATGCTTGGATAAAACACATAACTTTTCAGAGAGATCGGTAAGGGCATTATGTCCTGACTCAATACACTTTCTGTCCAAGTAGGCCAGCATCTACTGTGGTAAAAATATATGCCTGTTGCACATCTATTATGTTAAAATTATGTTACATCATAGGTGTTTCTAACAAACTGGATCTCAAATCTTGCTAGGGGTCATGGGGGGGGCAACAGCATCTTGTGTTCGTTTTGTCCTGCTTCAATCAGAACTTCAGTCTTTATAATCCTTTTCATTTGGAGCTCCAGATGGTTTTATTCATTCAAAAGTATTAGAATTCCTTTGTTTAGAGAGGTCAAAGAGTGGGTGAGCATCTTTTCCCAATTGACTTTTTCTACATTTAGCACGATGCTAAAAGTGGCCACTACAGATTGGAAAACTCTTCTGGGCGGAGTATGAAGTCTGTGAATGCTAGTGTGTCTGATAAATCAGTTATTGCAGCAGAAAAATAACTGAAATTCATAACAACAGCTGCCACTATAATGACATGGAACAAGCCGTGCATTGTTGTCTCAATCTTGCATATCCGGTTGTCGTTATAGCGCTATTCTGCGCCTATTTGCTTTATGTAGAACACTAGATGGTTAAGCAAACAGCTCCAAAATCCATACTTATTGCCTCTCAACAAAGTGCAGAGTTTAATCTGGCTCCAGCCTCCAGCTTTGAAATTGTTTTTTAGGAGGGCTAGCAGTGAAACAAAGCCTGTCACAAGGCTTTTACCTGCAGTCACCCAGGATTGGAGCCATGAATCAGACACACAATTACATTGTTGGCTTTGAAAGGGATAAAGGTTTATGTCAGTCCTCTTCCTGTCTTTAAAAATTGAGTGTGTGAGAATTTGGGTTGTTGGTTGAAGGGACTGTGAACTCTTCTCAAGCAACAGACGCAACCCCTGGCAACCCCTGTCAGCGTGAACCACAAAAAGTAACTATATTAACCTGTGCTTAACCCTTTGGTACCTTGGGACAGGAGTAGTCAGGCTTTTCTGAGAGGCAATGTGTAAAGTATCAATGCAGCACCTAAACAGTAATAACGTGAAAATACAACAAGGAAACAAGGAAAATCCCACACCAATTTTGAAAAATAGAATACCATTTAATAAATTATTTGATGTCAAAGGGACAAAACTCCAGTCAATAGAACTGGAGATATTCAATTGCAAACATTTAAGGGAAGTATAGCGCCTAAAACCACAAAGTGCCACTCACAGTTATCTGGTTGTAGAAGACTGCGTGGAAGTCACAGTTTCAGGCTGATTGTGATAGAGTATGGACTGGATGCAAGGATCAGGTTAGTCCTTCTGAAAAAGTTGCCTTCTGAAGTCCAGTGTGAAGAGTCCAGTTCACAGTGGGGGAGTCAACGAGGAGCAGAGGAAGCGTTGTGGATGATCATCACTGCAGTACGAAGAGCAGGTCAGGCTTACAACTTTAGCATGAAGATCCTGTCGAGTGTCAAGTACGGTCGGTGCTAGGGCTTCATCTTGGCGACCACTGCGGGCTGTCAATGCTGTAGCGTGAAAGTGCGAATGTCGCTCTATCGATCATAGCTTGTGGTTGATGTAGCATGAACAATTGGGTTCACCGGAGTTTCACATTGAGGGTTAAGCAGATGGCAAGATCTTGGTACGAACTGCCCATTTGCAATTGCGAAGCTCCAAAAACTTCAGAATTTCTCCTTTTCTTCAAAGTTGAGCTCAATTGATCACAGGTGTAGGACCTGGGAGGCACCTCTTGGGGATGAGGAACTAACTCCAGCAGATGCTAGCAGGGCTCAGGCAGGACCAGTTGCAGGTCAGGCAGGCCCAGTGCAGCAGTTCAGCTGGGCAGTTGCAGGGAGGCCTCTGCAGCTTTGTGTGTCCTTGCAGCTCAGAACAGGAAATCAGGCAGCTGAACCTTGGAGTCTGAGGGCCCCCTTAATATGTCTCACCTAGGCAGTGCATGCGCTACATGCACTGTTTCGAAGACATATGTTGTATCTGGATATGAGCTTTAAAAAACACCGATCTTTTCCCATGGATCCTCCTACTGTCCTTTAGAAATGCTGGCTTTTCAATGGTGAACACACTTAATAGTCTCTCCTTTTTGTTCCACCCTGGAGACTGCCCCTGCTTTATGAATCCTTCCACTGTGGGACATATGTTTTCCTTCAGTGCACTACTTTGTCTCTAGTTCTTTCCTGCTGCTAGTTCACTTAATCTCCTGTGCCATACCCAGAACAACACCTCCTGTCCCTCACAGCTTGTTTGTATTCTGAACAGCAGTTCTTCGCTCCCTCTCATGGGATGCAGCAACCTCCTACTCCCTGCTCCATCCCCCGTTAATAACATAAGGAGGAAGCCGGAAATTTCTTTTAATCAAATACTGCCTTGTAGTAGGTGTTACAGTAGTTCAAGTTTGCTTGGTGATTGTTTCTGTTTTTTGTGTGCTTTAAAACCATCCTTGAACTTTGAGCTAGGCGAGCAATCATATCCAAACCATAAGTATTATGGAGGCTTTGGTTTCATTTAAGAGTCGCTTTTGTTTCCTGAGACATGGACAGCAGACTCCAGCTACCAACTTCCAAGAAGGATGCTAGAAGATACCTTCCCAGTAACTTGCATAAAAATCAGATGGTTTCTGTCCATTATACATTCTGTTGTGATGTAAAGGGATTAACCTGCCCTAGAATTGTTTCAGTTGGCATTTTCCATGAGGCACAAAATACTAAGGGCAATTGGTGGGGGGAGTTGGGCTTTAAACACCACTTTCCCCCCTGTTAGCCTCTGTGGGGTGTGCTGAACTAGGATGCAAGTATCATTTCATGTATGGCAATGCTCTCCACTAAGACCGTCTGCAGGTAATCAGCCTTCACCATGCAAGTGGCATTGTTTGGTTTTCCTCGTCGCTTATTCCCTTTCAAACAGAAACACGCTACAAAATCCTGTCCTCTGCTTACCTGTAAGTGTGGTTTTGGTTGCCTAGTTTGCAGGAAAATAAACTAGCTGAACACTCCAGATTTCACGTATATATATATTGTTACATTCTGTTTAGTTAATTTATGTGTGCTGCTTAGCAATTTTATTCTTGAGGAAGAGATGGTATGTGTTTGAAAAGCTGCTTATTGCAACATATGTACAAAATATTATAACCGGACGCTTTATTACCAATTAAAAACGGTACTTAAGACAAAATAATATACATCGATTGTGACCTAAATATGAAACATTTGCAGTCTATCTGTATCTTAATGCTTCCTCAAAAAGCATTTGTTTCTCTTTTATGGTAGCAACCCATTAGTCAGTATGTAGCAGCAGGGTACGAAAAAACCAGGCACTTCAAAGCTTTTTTTCTTCTTAAAAGCCATGCTGTTTATCTTTGGTATGTATTTAGTTACGCTGGAAAGTGACTGTGAAACGTGTTGCTTTAAGCATTCCACAAAGTGCTCATGTTTTAGTCTATCCTCTGTTGCCTCATCCCCCCTCCCAATCAACCCCAGCCAGATTGCTCTCATATACGAACATGCTTTATTTAATCACCCCCACCTTAAAAACCTGCAAGTACTTCACCTTTCATTTCTTTTTTGCATTTTTATATAGCGCAAATGAAGGTATCAAAGCATTTTAACCAATCAGCTTGGCACTTTCAAGTCTAGTCACCAATGTTGGATCAGCGCCAGGTGCGGCTGGCACAGGTAGTAGTAGTGGAGTGTGACGGGAGTAGGGGGAAGTCAACAGGTGATGGGATGGATAGGTAAAATTAAATAAACAAATAAATAAAATCGAGTCGCGATGAGTCAAGCACAAGGTAAGTGGTTTTGTTTTTTTCATTTAATTTGACCAGTCCCGTGGTCTGTTGACTTCTCCCCCACCCTACCCCACCCCACCCCACCCCACCGCTCTTCCCTGTACCGGCCACACCTGATCAGCACTCCTTCTTCGATGGAGGAACTGCTCATAATATGTACACTGCAAAATGTATTGTCCCAAAAATGGAGCAGTTAAGCAGCATGTTTTCTTTGGATCGTTTACTTGTTAAGGGCACAGTGGATCTTGCTCTTGAGGAATTTTGCTTTTATATCAAATGTAAAGGTGCTTGATTTGTAAAAAAAAAAAAAGGAAAGAAAGTGCTGCATGCCTAAATACATATAGCTTAGAGGTATACTTATAGCTGTTCTCTGGTCTCATCGGTAATTCCTCAATCTAAGTCCTCTAGGCAGTGCTGCAGCCGCATCTTTGGTCCTGTCAGTAGTTCCTAATTCTAAGTCCTCTAGACAGTGCTGCTAGCTACTTCTCTGGTCCTGTTGGCAATTCCTCATTCTAAGTCCTTTACACAGCGCTGCTACCTGCTTCTCTGGTCTCATTGGTAATTCATCATTTAGGGTCCTCTAGGCACTGCTGCATCTGTGTCTCTGTTCATACATCCACTACACTCCAAACCAAAACACATACTAAAAAACATTGCCATTTACACCGCCAACAGCTCTAACTCTAAAAAATGCTAGATCTATTGCATTGCAAGTGCTTGTTATACTTGGCAGCCACTTCGTGGAAGAAACATCTGGAGTCTTCCTCCCACAGAAGAGTCTAGAATGTCCTGCCTCCACAGAAGAGTCTAGAATGTCCTGCCTCCCTGCTGGGCCCAGTGTGTCTGTAGGAACAATAGGCTAGTGTGAAGTCCTATGTGTGTGAGCTGAGTCAATGTCTTTGAAGTGCAAGAGTGAAAGACGACTGTTCTGCCCCCATAATCAAGCCAGGATGGCCCATCCTGCCAGCACCCAGACCCTCTAATATGTGGTTGTCTGGGATTAATACATAAAGGCCAACTACACCTATTCATATGCCCTCGGAAAAGGCGGCAAACACCAAATGATTGGCCAAAAGTGGATTTTTCAGAATAGCTACTTAAAACCCAAATTTACCTTTAAAGAGTGTTTTAAATTACAATTTCTCAGACACCAAACATGAGATTCCTACCTGCTTTCAAACAAAAGTAATTTCTAAATAAATGTAATAAGGTAACCCAATGTTATCCTATAGGAGAGGTAGTCCTCACATTATTTGTGAATGTATTCCCTGTCAGGACATTCAAAACAGAAGAGTACATGTCCAACTGCTTAAATAATCCCTGCACCCTGACCAATTGGGCTGTTTGGAGCCTACCCTAGGTATGGTTTAAATGTACTGAAGAGGGAGTTTTTAGCTGGGCAAATGGATTATTTTTCCACATCAAATTGGCAGTTTAACACTGCATACTGGCTGCAATGGTAGACCTGAGACCTGTTTTAAAAGCTACACATGTTGGTGGCACAATAAGTGCTGCAGGCCCACTACTAGCATTTAATTTACAGGTCCTATGCACATTTAGTACCACTTTATTAGGGACTTACAAGTGAATTAAATGTGTCAATTGGGTGTAAGACTATTGTGCCATGTTTAAAGGAGAACGCACATGCACTTTAGTGCTGGTTAGCAGTGGTAAAGTGCACAGAGTTCTAAAAGCCAACAAAAACGTGTTAAGAGAACAGAAGGGATGAAGACAAAAGGCTTTGGGGTGATCCTGAAGAGAGGGTCAGGTCCAACAGAGTGATAAAGGATATTCTCCATAGGGAAGTAATTAACCAAATTATGCAGCAAAGGTGACTACCTTATGCTGCAACAAAGGGCAAATGATAAGGTGTAATGCAACACAATTTGTGGTAGTATTATTGAATATTTTGACATTTTAACACTATTTGGGCAGAAGTTGCACCACTTTAATATCAACTTAACACCGAAAAAAGAAGAATCAGCAATGGAAAGATGACCATCACACCTTTGCAAAGTGGCTTCCACTGAGTGGCAACAATGACAATACATATAGCAGCGTTTTTAGTACCTTTTGATCTGTTAAACCTATATACTATTTTTTGTTCAGTTTGGCAATTATGCAGCATATAATGGATTATGTGGCAAGGGCCACAAGTCTATAATTATGTGAAAAACACAACACTATTGCCACATAACTGCATAATTCCAGTGACCCTGGATATTAGATAACTAATGAGCATGAAACAAGGGGGAGCAGATGCCAATATAGAGAAGAAGGTCTGACAGTGAACAGTATTCTCTAAATAAAGCCCTGTTTGAGTAATTAGTTTTTTTTACAGTTTAATTGTACCAGTGGTTTGTGGGGATTATAGGGGTAAAGTGTGGAAAGTGTATTCATTTTTATGAGTTTCAATTTGTTTTTTGATTTATAATATTTCTTTAATTGGTAATTCATTATGTTAATTATGTAAGTACATTTTATTTATACAATTTAGATGTGGGTTGTGAATTGTGTGGTGTTATAGGGTAGGAAATAAAAAAAGTAAATGTATGTAATATTGTTTTTGTGTCTAAATAATTTCTAATTAAACATATTTATTTGTTAGAAAATTATTTTGTATTTTATTTAATATAATTTTTGTAGGTATTTGTCATATGCATGTAAAATTATATCATTCGGACAACAGCGATGAAAGCCCATGCCGCTCAGTCTGCTCTTTGAGCTACAGTGACAACCTTCCTTTCCACTCAGCCTGCTCCTCGCAGCCTCCTCCACTTTGAATGGAACTCTTTCCACCGGTCTTTAAGAAGGAAACATTTTCAACAGGACTTACCTGGTCCCTAAAGCTGACCCATGCTCCATTACAGTCAGCCTCAGCTTGTGACTTTTCCTTGTCTAGCATGACCAGATGACCAACTGTGTGGCTTTGTGCTTTTAGTCACTATTCACGCAAAAACAAATAACATTAAATATCTCTGGTTCTACTGATTAGGTTTTTGTCATACTGGGTGGATTTGTTTTTTTAAATGTACTCTATTTTTCGGGAATTGGTTTGGTGTTTTTCTTGTGTTTTCAGTTTATTGCAAATTGTGTGCTTTATAATACCTTTACACATTACCCCTAAGTTAATCCTGAGTGCTTTTGTGTTAAGCTACCAAAGGGTTAAGCACAGGTAATGTATTGACTTCTTTTGGATCACCCTACAATGATTGTGGTTTTTGCTTGAGTAGGGCTTCCACCCCTCTCAACCAATAACGAGATTTCTTACAGACTCATTCTACTGCTTGAGAGTTGAAAGAGGTTACCATGAAAGGTGTAAAGAGGACTTGTGACTTTTCCTTGTCTAGCATGACCAGATGACCAACTGTGTGGCTTTGTGCTTTTAGTCACTATTCACGCAAAAACAAATAACATTAAATATCTCTGGTTCCACTGATTAGGTTTTTGTCATACTGGGTGGATTTGTTTTTTTAAATGTACTCTATTTTTCGGGAATTGGTTTGGGGTTTTTCTTGTGTTTTCAGTTTATTGCAAATTGTGTGCTTTATAATACCTTTACACATTACCCCTAAGTTAATCCTGAGTGCTTTTGTGTTAAGCTACCAAAGGGTTAAGCACAGGTAATGTATTGACTTCTTTTGGATCACCCTACAATGATTGTGGTTTTTGCTTGAGTAGGGCTTCCACCCCTCTCAACCAATAACGAGATTTCTTACAGACTCATTCTACTGCTTGAGAGTTGAAAGAGGTTACCATGAAAGGTGTAAAGAGGACTACCTGTCTTAAAATATGCATCAGAATTACATTTGGTTTGTGGGGCACAGCCACCATTTCACAGTGGTAGGAATTCCAGACTATGGCCTGTCAGCCAGCCAGGTCTGGGGATGCTGTAACCTCTGCACCCCTGGAGATCTTCACCTTCTAGTTGGTGATCTCTGTAATGAAACTGCATCCTCCCGTGTGATGGACACACTTTTATTATTGTTGAATGGTTCACTATTTTTAAGCAGATGCTGGCATTCTCTTTTGTTTTAAGGTAGTAGAGGGAATTTGTTGCTCCAAAGCAAAAGATAAATGTCCATGACGTGCAGTAAGTTTTCTCCCTGAACATCAGTAACATTTAAAAAACAAATCTTGACGGAACCACCACAGCTCTCGTAGAGTGCCACAATTAACAGTGTGATATGGCGGTCCAGTCATGCCAAGGAGTTCCACAAAACGAAGGGGATGCTCAGGGTCCACCAATGGATACCAAGTAATACTCCTTCTTCTAAAAGGACTGATGGTCCTCAGGCCTTTGGTGGATGTCTCTTATTCGACAAACTCTAAATGACCCCATATGTTTTCTAAAATGTTGTAGCCATACAGGGACTTGAAAGAATTCTCAATTTTTCAAGCGAAGATACCTTTTTTTAGACTAAAATTCCAGACTTGTATTTTGAGTGTTTTACTTTCCAGATCTCTTTCTATACATATGCTAGAAGTAAGAATACTGAAATTGCATCATTTTGAAAGGCAACTTGGTGCACGATTTTAACCTCTGTGCATTGTATAGTGCTGGAAAAGAATTCTCAGCAGGTGGGAGGATGATTTTTCGAAGTGGACTTATTGCAAAATGTAAGTGAACGTTAAATATCTGTCAGTCACCGATTAATAACACCTTGAGCTGAAACGTCTCATAAAGGTTAGCTAGAGAGGAGCAATTAGGGATCAGTTAGATGCTGACAGCTAGCAGAATAAGAGTTAAACATTTAGTGAGAATGACAGAAAGTGGATAAAAGGATAAAGAACACACTCAACCCTATTTGACATGGACATGAATAGTCCTTCTTTCATTTGACATGCTCAACTTTCCATGAAAACAGTTAAGAGGTGCTACAAAATAACATATTTGACTAACTGATTCTAATTTACCCAGGGCTTTGTGTGCTTTACAGGAACAGCAAAGCACAAAAACCACACCAGAAATATTTGCTACCAAAGGGCAGGGGAGGCGTCTCCATTTGAGCAGAGGAGCGTTGCCCCACAGGCCAGAGCTGAAAAATAAAATAGTAATAAAGTTTATTTATTGCTATTTAATTTTTCAACAACCGCCCTGTCCTGAACTGAGAGACAGGATGACACGGGCCAGTTCTGCCGAGTGGCATCAGGGAGCTGTGCGCTTTTAAATGCGCATGTCTCTTTGGCTGGCCGTCTTGGGCCAGCCAGCCAGACATACGCACTTCAAAGTTCCTTAACCTAGCTGTCTTAGACAGTTATGGTGGTGAAAGTGCAGGCCTTTAGTGCTCTTAGGAGCGCTGAAAGAGCTTGCTCTATCCAATCCTGGTGCTGCTCTCATGCTGTGATAGCAGCGCCAGGACTGGTTAGTGCAGTTTCCTGGTCCCATGTTGGAGGCTGCCTGGAAGAGAAACAAGCGGTGGAGGAGGACGTCACAGCGACCTTCAAGGTCAGTGTTTTTTTATTCTTCCATCCCCCGCCGCATCACCCATCGTACATGGCAGTCGCCACTGCCGCAGGACACAGTGATTATTGGATGTGGTCTCATAGCCCCTTTATAGTGTCCTACTGGGAATGAGAAATAGGATAGTGGCTTCACATCCAACATAGTGGCTATTTTCTTTAAAATATTTCTTTATTGGCATTTAGTTGTATCTCAACAATAGATCACAGTCTTGTGTCAGCAAGTGTTTCAGGACTCAAAGAACCAGGCTACATAGCATTACGAAAGATTATCAGTATGCGGTGTAACGGTGCCATTGGACACCATCAATCTTCTCATACCCATCTCAAATCAAATAGAGTACACAATGGTATGACATTCCCCAAAGTGATGCCCAGTATAAAGAAATAAAAAACAAAACAGTATACAACTGTAACAACAAAAACCAGAAGAAGTGAAACAGGACTGCAATGACAAATAGCAGAGCCACAATAATACCTATAGGATTATAAGTGAGGAGTATAACAGCAAAATCTATTTGGGAAGTGGCGTTTTAGAACAAGTAACATTTAGTGGCCAACCACACAGTGCCTCCCATGTGAGCGACGGATGCCTGATGACTCTCTTAAGACTTCCTATGGGATGGAAATTTGGGGCCAGTCTCACTCACCCTACTTCACATATACTGCAGGGGCATTCAATTGATCAAAGTAATCTTATCACATTTGTGTTCCAGAGCGTGGCAGCCCTCCCCCCCCCCCAAGTTGTAGGTCTCGGATATGGCATCTGCCTCAGCCACTGCCCATTTATGTACTATACGTAGCGAACATTCATCAGGGGCGGCTTGGCAACCTTCCAGGACATTGCTTTCAAGCGCTTAAAAAGGGCCATTGCTAGATCTAATAACTTCATGTAGTGTTTGGTGTTTTTCGTCCATTTGGTGATTCCCAATAAGCATAACATGGGGTCAGGCGGCAACTGTACATCTATCACTGTGGATATCTGTTTCATCACCTGTAACCATACTGGGGTCAATGTGGGGCACCCAATACCATATTTAGAAAAGTCCCGGGGCATCCAGAGGGATAGTGGGGGGAGGGGCAGCAGGTGAGTTCTGTGCAAGGAGCAATCATACCATGTGTCAAATGCTTGCACCCCTGACAGCACTAGGCGTGACACCTGAAGCAGGAAGGGAGGGGGAGTGTCACCTGAAAGTCAGCGCTTTAGTATCCTGTAGGGGAGACCCAAGCCACTAAAGTAATCCTCCACATTGCCATTTCACCAAGAAAATGGGCAAGCAAGTCAACATATTGCAAGGGGGCCATGTGCCTAAATCCAACAAAAGAGTGTGCCTTTTTGTGCGTTAGGCAATCCCGGCATTCACCCACAGCAGCACACTCACTTGAAAGTGGTGGGGGGGCACGCCCAGGAAGAACTGTCCAGACGCAACTCAGTACCATCAACTGTTGTGCCGTTGCAGATCAAAGGAGGATCCTCAGTGCCCCACCCGCCGGGACAGTCAGCAAATTGAAGCCCTGCTGTGTTCACCAGAGCTGCCACTGAGCTCCTACGTAATCAGCCACACTGGCCCATTTACACAAGTTTTGCCCGGTCTATCCGGCTAATCACATCCTGGGCCTCTGCTGTTCTGCCAGGCACCTGTTTCCGTGATCTCGCCGGCTCCACCAGGGGTCAAACATAGCCCCCTGTACATCTGAGGCAGCCATAGAGAGTCTGCTCTCCAGAGTGGGGGCCCAGATCACCCCAAATATCAGGATGAATGTGGATGGGCCCAGTATGGAGCGGAGTGCTACAGAAAGGAGACTGCTCCTGGTACCATCTTGGCCACACGCCCTCCAACACAGTGGTTAATATCAATAAATAGAAAAAAGTCAATATAATCCTCATTACATATAGTAGTTAAGCATTTGAGCGTGAGAGTTGTGTTCACACCATTGAGACAACTAGCTACAAACCGATGCCATACAAGTGACAAAGAATTGATCACTCAGCAATATATTGAAAAGGCAATGGGAGCACAATAACAATACGACTTAATTTTTTAAAACGGTATTAACAACAGGTATGTTTTCTTTCTCTTCTTTGAAATTCAGATGATTTGGTGAGCCCCTTAATAATAGCTCAGGTAAAACACTGTCAACATGTGTTTTGTCCTCAGGACTTCTTCACGGGCTAATATTCGGTTCTAATTATTAAATGTTGATGAGGTCGTAATATGGGATGATATAGGTCACAAGCCTAGAGAGTCATGATTCCAGTGGTGGCCGCCACAAAACTAAGGTGGGGTACGGGGCCAGTGGGGAGGTGGATGGGGAATTTAGGGTAAAGTACTAATTAAAGAAACTTACCTTTCACTGCCATGGCCTCTGAAGCCGATGGCCACCTCGGTGCTTTTCTCCCAGCAGCCACTGGAAAAGCACAGGCTCCACCTCCAATCCAGATGATGCTCTCATGCTAAGAGAACAGTGGCAGTATTGTTCTGAGTAGCCTGGTCTGCTGCTCAGACAGTGCCTGGTAGCCTGCGGCTTTTTTTCCACCCGGCTGTGCAACACAGCTGGGTAGGAGAAATAGAAGAGTAGCTGACCAAACTGACATGCGGACATCTAAGTGCCCACCCCTCCTCCATGTCATGGCCCGTCCCCCCACCCTACACATGTATGCCTAAGTCAGAGCCAGTCAGTCATATTTTTCTGTGACTGACTATGACGAGAGGGGTGACGCCACTGGAGGAGCCGCCCCAGCATGATTCATGTGTGCCAATCATTTTAGATGTGAGTACCGGCCACTGGACTGTAAGAGGAAATGGTAATATTGCAGTGAAAAAGTACAACAGATCTGACAGAAGATGGGTGGGTCGACCAACAAAATTAACAATTACTTACAATGTGTTGGTTAGAAAGAGATTCAGAAAGTTGTCCATATGTCTAGGGGAGCAGAATATACGTATCAGGTTCGGACTGTCATAAACTAGATAAAGAGATAGCACCTCGCAGAGACTCGAGGTACAAGTAGAATATAGGTGTGTTCTACGCGCACCTACGTTCGGAATAGGATGGAAAGTCATTGAAACTGAAGCAAGGAATTGAGATAGACAATAAAGCCAACCAATCATGAGTAAGGGTCTGGTCTAAAGCCCTATTGGAAACAACAGGTCTTCCCAACAGCCAGGCAAAGCTGTCATTTGTAGAGACCTAAAAATTAGTTCCATGGTCAGGCTAGCAAATATATCCTTTAGAGCTACAGTTATTTTCAGATAGCAGTGGCACAGAGCATTATTACGAGATGTCTGTAGTTCCTGATGGGGCTATGCAAGCCCTGCTGGGAATGATGAGGTCTGTGGAATTACAACTGGCATCTCATATTTCCCCCCACAATTTTATCTGCTGAAAGCAGCTGAACTCTGTGGAAAACTGCAATTGAGAATAAAGAATTAACAGAGGAATAGGACCCAGAGTTACAGATTCCCCACGGTAATTCCTCATTAGTACCGGCATTCTGGGACTTCACCACATTCTCAATAATTCTAAACACTTGCGCTTACCAGGACTCGACTATTGTTAATCACCACCCTGCATTCAAGGACCCCGTAATGTGGATCAAAACTGGCTCAACAAATTACAGTTGTTGTCTGTTCACCATTTCTAATTTTACTTAGAAAATTAGCAAAATCACCTTGCCTGGCCTCTTGCACGGTACATTGCTGCCTACCGTGATAATTTGTGAATGGGACCTTTAACTGCACACTTATGAGTCACGTTGAGATTTCCAAACACACTGAGATTACTATTAATTCAATGTTTATACTACCTAATGCTGTGCCAGAGCAAACATATTGTATTTACAGAGGTACAAGGCTTGTTAATCATTACTGTTGGTCATACTGACCTGGACCGGCTGATCAGTTGTATATTATATCCTATTTATATGTGGTCTAGCACCATCGCTGAGTGTACACGGGAGCACACACAGAATGCTGATCTTTAACAGCAGACATAAACCTGGCCCTTCCAGACCATGAACCCAAAGAAGAAATTCTGTCTTAGCAAGAAGAATCCATTCACACAGCAAATAGACCAGTCTTAAATGTGGTTAAAGTCTGTCTAATACTACAACTGTGATTGGGCAATGTTGACATATGGTCACAATTGCAAAATATTAAGTGGCAATCTAGCAGGGAGTGCATTTTCCACTCAGGTGTTAAAGGTGGGCAAAGAGGATTTGCAGACACTAACTGCTCTCCACCTGCCAGAGTGGTCAAAGAGGGCCTAAGAACAATCAAACTGCCTGCTGACATGATTTCTGCATTTGCAAGAGGCAGTCCCTTCTTACAGGCTCAGAGCTCCCCTGACCCAATCCACCCAAAATCAACACTCTTCCTAAATCTATTCATAGAAAAAACTAGTGACTCCCACAAATATGCATCACCCAGTCGTGATGGTGGGCACCCTACCTCCTACGCATCCAGAGTCACAAGAGAGAACGGACCACTGGCAGGGCACAGATTGAGAGCTCCTTTGCATGGCTTATGCTCACCTACAAATAAATACTGCATCCAGCGGTGGAGCCTCAATCATGTGCTCCACCAGCTGATTTTCTATGTCAGAGATACGCACAGTTTGCCTCCACCCATCCTCAGATAATGGGACATCTAACTATCAATCCCAGGCGCACAAGAAAGTGATTACCATTTCACATCTAATGGATCTTTTTAGTTGACTGAGAGGCTAAATGAGTCAGCTTTAATATAACAATTTAACTTCCATGTAGCCCATGTGGCCACACAAAGAGGACCAGGAATCGGTAAATGAATTGGTAAAAGTTAATTGGGTTTATTACAAGTTAAAAATTAATCCAAAATGTATGCAGATCAAAAACATTTTATACGTTTACAGAATTACTTCTGGCAAGCTTAAACGTCGGAAGAGATTCAGATTCAATAGCATAAGACATGCAATGAGCACGGTCACCGCAATACAGAACATAGAAATAGAAATTGGTGTTCCATAAAACAATTCTGATCATCATTTCTCAACATGAATAGATTCTAAAGTCATCTAACTCAAGTTCTAAATCTAAGATGCAAAATAGTCATTGGCTAAAGGTCTCAGAGGAATTCGGAAGTGCGGGACGGTGTCAACAGAGCAAAAACTCAAGTAGAAGTCTTTTAAAAGAGAATAAGTACTTATTGTGAAGCTACATTGCAATGGAAATTGAGAGGTCTGTACCCCTCAGAGTTAGAAAAGATCTGAACTGGACTTAAACGATGTAAGACTAATCAAACCACGAAGTTCCTAGAACAAACATCTCTTTCCCCACATCACCCGAAACCCAATTATTTCTCCTTGCACAGAAGGTATTGGCAACATTCTTCGACTTTCCCAACTCACAAACTTGCACAGTCTGCAACTTTGAGTATCTTTTTGTTCCTGATATGCGATTAATAGGAGGCCTCTTCTGCTCGTTCGTACTTCAAAACCTTGCCAAGATTTCTCTTCTCAGGCCTCGCTATCAATAATACAACAATACTCCTTTCTCTAGCTAAGAAATCATGAGAACTCACCTGCAAGAGAAAGAACACACACGGCAAGGAAAATGCCTTTCAAAGTTAAGGCCTTTACTCAAGTTAACTTTAGTTAAGTATTTCAATGTGAATTTTGAATATCTGATTATACATACACTTGTAACTTCAGAATACATGCAACATGAAGAAATTAGTTAATGATTACATATGCAACGCATGTTAATATACGCAGTATAACCTGAAACACAAATGTAAATGGGAATGAGAATTACATGTCTTCACAGACTGATACTCAACCTACGCATGTATATGAGTCTATAGTTTCTAAAGTGAATGCATCTCAATATTGTGTTTAAATGTTAATAAAGATAAAGTATCAAATATAAGAAGGTACCCCCTGGAACAAATACTTCTAGGTATGGGTGAAGGGGGAAAACACTGCTACAAGAAAATGATGAGGACCCACAGGCCTGCATTACTTTAATTGTGCTGATACATGCTGTTGGTACTGACCCATTTATACTAGAATATTCACATATGAATAGATTGTCTTAAGATCAAGTTTATTATATCTTCTTTTACAAATGTTTTCTCCAAAGTTTTCTATTGCTCCATATGAACTATTATGAAAATCATTTAATTATTAAAAACTGTCTACAAAATCCTTTCTATGTATTGGGACACATTTATTAACACATGTTTCTTTGATTTTGTTAAAAACACAATGGTATCACCAAAGATAAACCACCTGCCTTCATACACAACCCTTTCATTCTTACCATCATTCACACTATAACACTCGCATACTAAACATTCATACAGGGGTCCCAGTAATTATACATGAAATCGAGCCTCAGCAGAGATACAGCAATTGCTGTTATCCATTGTGGTGTCCAACAGAGGTCAATGCATGTTTTGGTGTGGGCATGTAATACGCCTGTCACCTTCTTCAGGACCACACAACAATATTCTAAATCATTTCCACAGGTGGGTATGATGTGAAGACTCTAGTAAAAACAAAAAATAGGATCAGGGCCAACCAATACAACCCCTAGGCTCTGGAGGAAAACCTTTATATAAAGGGTAGGTTCACATGTGTAGGACCATCAAAGACACACCCAAAGCTGGTACAGAACAGATTGTGATTCTGATGATGCACAAATCTCTTTAGATGCGTGTCTGCATTATGGTTCCCATTTTAGTAACTTAATAAAGAAAGTAAGTTTTATCCCAAGAGGATATAGGAAAGTTATCTGTTATAATTGCTGGGGTGTCTAGCGTTACCTTTATCCGATGTAGGCTCAGCGACTGCTTGTTCTGTAGGTGTGCCCTCTATCTGGCACTTCAATTAAGGTTTTTTAACTTTGGTTATCAGTAATCAATGTCCTGGTAAGTAAAAAAGAGGTAGCCTATTTAGTCAGTTGTTACAGAGATGCCCGGAAATTGATAACAGGAAAAGCATGTCATTTATACATATAGGAAAAGAGAAATACAAAAAAACAAAAAAGAGTTCCAATCCAAGTTAAAGTACACAACATATATCGTGTCAGGTGTACATAGTCATTGTGCTTCTGTGATATGTAAGGGTGGAGCCTAAATTGCTCTATTCCACAATAATGGGGTGTCCCAGTTGCAGTCCATAACCCCCATTACACGTCAAGGGACAATATGTTTCGTGGTAGCAAAAATAAATATTTCTATGCAATGAACTGTTCTTTTAGGCTAATGTTCTCTAGAACCAAATTGTATGACATGATGACTTTACAGTTGTTTAATTTGGCATTTTAACAAACAAATCTGTGACTTATTTACTGATCTCATTTTGATTTTTCTCTGTGCTTGATCAGTCTTATGTATGTGTGCAACTGCATTACATCATTGGGCATTGTTGTTTATATTTGTTCCTCTTGATTTTTTAATCCCTCTTGCTTTTTATTTATAACTGGCATATATGACTCTCTCAAAATTGAATCAAATGAATTTTGACAGAAGTGTGTTTTTTTCACTTCATGGCTAAAACACACACGCACATTTATTCACAGAAGAAGCCAAAGGTTAAATTGACGTCATAGTTAGTTATGGTAATAAGATCTTAGCTTAAGTAAAAAACTAGGAATTAACATTTAAAAATGAAAAAATACTGAACTGTACAAGTTATAATCTACTGAATTTAACTATGAATTGCGCCCCCATCGTGCACTGGCCTTTGGCCAGGTCCTGCACCTATACTTGCGCAGTTAGCCGAATTCGCTATGCTTTTAAACAGTCATTGTTAGCTCATTTCAACACCTAGTTACTTTAACCTTTAGTTGTGTTCAGTGAAATTCAGTTTTGTTGACACAATCGAAGATCTTATTAGCATACCTAAGTATAATGGCACTTTAAATCTTTGTATTGTTCAGTTAATTTCTGGGATTTTTGTTCACATTAAAACTTGAGCATACACCCAATCCCCTTGGGAAACCTACAGCCAACTCCCCACTTGTGTATGGCCTTCAGCATTCCTCAGGCTAAGTGCCCAATCCCACTATGGCCGGCCACATCCCTGCTGCACATGGCCTTTGACTTTGCACACAGGGTGCTTGGCTAGCGTCCTACCCTGCCATTTGCAGCCAACCCACTAGTGTGCAGAGCTGCTATTGGCCACATAAGGGTATTACAGTTTTTCCAATCATTCTCCCTTTAACTCTACAACACTAAACATGTCCCTCGATTTGCTTTAGAACAGAAATCTTCAGTTTCCTGTCTATCCTGAATAACATGTTGGAGAGCAAAACTTGTAGCTCCCAAATCACAAAAAAAGTAGTACATTTTATCTCTTAGGCTTATACAACTGTAACATCTTCCCAGGAGAACTCACCTGCATAATTATTTAAACAAATATAAGTGTAAAAGGTTATGATTGTAATTAGGATTGCAATTGTATTTATATAGTGGTTATTATCCCTTAAGTGGCTTTGAAGAGTTTTTCGGTGAGTAGCATGCTACTCTGGAACCCAAAAAAAGGATTAGTGGCGGATTTGCATAGGCAAAAATAGGTTGTTAAATTGAGTGGTGGGCAAGTGAGTCTGTTCGTTAAATTGAATATGATACAGGAGGGATAGAGGAGGGAAGAGTGTAAAAGGTGTTATTTGGGAGATCATAGTAGTAAAATTATGTTGGGAGAGTCAAGGATGGATAGAGGAGGGTAGAGTCTGAGAGGTTTTTTGGGAGGTCATAGTAGTAGAATGAGGTTTGGAGTGAGTTGAGGAGGGAAGAATCAAGGGGAGAATGTAATAGCAGAATGAGGTTTAGAATGAGTCAGAGAGTGGAGGTAGAGCGCATAGGATGAGACACAGAGTAGTGCATTGGAGAGAGTTGAAGTTTGTTTCTTTTACAGTAGGAGTAAAAAAATAAATATACATACATAACTACATAGAAAGGAAAATAATAACGCAGTATAAAGTTGCATAAAGTCCCATATGTGCATTTGGGGATAGATAGTTAGAAATTCAGACTTCAAGTGTTACAATCTGTGACACTATTTTATCTGTGTATTTTTATACTGTTTTATATTTATTTTAGTTTTATATTTACCTCAATATTTCAATAGTAAAGCACTTATAGATACAATTGTTATGATTGTATAAACATAATGTGATAGATTAAATTTTTTTTAAAAGTGACACGTAAGCATCTAGTCAACTACCTTAGATGAAAACTATGCAGTTACCGATATAAATGTTAAGCATAAAATAATATATATATATTTCCCTTATTATCTACTTGTGAAAAATTGCAAAAGGTTTTTCCAAATCTGTCAGTCATTGCTTACCGCAGAGCTCCCAATTTAAGATCTCTTATTGTGAGAGCTGAACTCAGGCTAGCAGTAACCAAAGCAGTGGTTTATGGCTGTGATTAGGTAAAGCATTACACGTGAATACATTTTACAAACATCATCAGTTACTAGTTCAGGTTTGATAAAACCTGTAGAATCAGATAGCATCTCACATGCCGCTGAACATGCATTATTTATGTGACTCAGTGCCAGTGCCAAAGCTGTAAAAAACCAATATGTAGGCTAAATAGTGAATAACTTCCGTACACGATTCAGGAACCACAAATCAGCAATTATAAAAAAGAATCTTGAACAGCCTGTAGCTGATCATTTTAACCTTGTGGACCATTTGCTTTCAGATTTGAAGATTTTTCGTGTGGAATATGTCTTAAAGGAAGAACTACTGGACTCCAGAGAAAACGCCTAGATGTACTGTTTAAAATCATTGCACCCAGAAGGACTGAACATCACTGATAGTACACCAGGTAACTGCCTATCTCAAGAGATCTCAGGACTGCCTTGAATCCATATTCCAAAGGGAATCTTCAATCATGATGCTTTTTGAAAATCCAGCAGTATCAGCTGTGCAGTCACTGAGCAAATAATCTTGTATTACCTGAGGAATACAGAAGCCAAAACACGCTCTGTGTGTGTGTGTGTTTGTGTGTGCGTGTGTGTGTCTATATATATATATATACACACAGTATTTTGGCTTCTGTCTTCATTCATATATTCACTGAAAAATCCAAAGGTATCAGGGACATTTTAGTTAGGAAATACCATTAAAAAACCATAGGAACTTATTGAAAAAAAACAAAGGTTACAGGGACATTATAATTAGGATATAGAATTTTAAAAGGCTTAAAAATTCACTAAAACAAAGGCTACAGGGATGTTATAGTTAGGATCTGATTTTTCACACACAAAACCATAGGAGTTCAGCAGTTATAGTTATTTAAAGAAACTTTAATTCGGGCCCTAAGGTGACTATAACTCATGCCACCACCATGCACAGTTTTCTGATCAATAATTTCACTGCAAATGTTTCAGTGATATTATCAATGATGTCATAGAAGATGTCATGACTGATGTAACATGTGGGGTAATTAGCAGTGCATGGCAAATATGCAAGTTATAGTTACCCTAGGGCACAGGTTATAGCTAATTGAGATAACTATAACTGCTGAATTTTGATTTTTTTGTGTGTAAAATCTGAAACCTAACTATGACGCCCCTTTAACCTTTTTTTTGTTGTTGTAAATTTCTATGGTATTTCTAATTTTGTTTCCTAAATGTAACGTCCCTGTAACCTTTGGGTTTTGCACTGAATTTCCAATTTTTTTAAAATTGTTAATTGTTTGATTTTTAGAAAACATCCCTGTATCGTTTGGGTTTTTCAGTGAATTTAGATGTGTTTTTAAAGGCATTTCCTGCACCTTTTGTTTTTTTTTTCAAGAATTTCTAGGGTTTTATCTAACATAAAGTAATATTTAATTATCTTACATTAATCCAATATCGGATGTGCATGGCCTGTGGCCAGGCCCTGTGACCAATCGCGCACATGCAGACATCCCATTGGCCTTTGGCCGTGCATGGTGGGGGGTTAGCCACGGGGCCTGGTTGCAGGGCCAGGAACTGTAGCCGACCCCCCATTGGAGGCCAACCTGGAAGGGGGGCATGCAGCCCTCCTACCCAGGCTGATTTGGACCCCGGACCCCATCCCCAAGGCCAAATTTATTTAGGGGCTGGGGCTATGTGGCACCTAGGCCATTTTTGGCCCCAGTGACTCCATCCCATGGGACCCACCACTGGATTTATAGGGAGGGGGACTTGCAGCCCCCCTCCCCGGGCCGTATTTGGCCCCAGGAACCTCATCGCCCAAGCTCAGCCATATTGTAAATGGGAAGGGGGCACATAACCCCCTCCTCTGGTCAATTGCAGGCCTGAGGCACCCCATCTACCAGGCCCCGGCCATAATATAAAGGGGGAGAGGGGCATTCAGCATCTCTGCCCAGGCCGAGTGGGACCTGAGGGATCCCATCCCCTGGGGCCCTCCACCTTTTTTAAATGGGGAGGAGGGCACACAGACCCTCTCCCTGGCCAATATTGGCCCTGGGTACCTCATCTCCAGGGGCTTGGCATACTCAATTAAAATGCGGGAGGGGGCCATGTTGCCACTGTCCCCAGGCCACAATTGGCCCCGGGACCTCATCCCCTGGGCCTGGTCAATAAAGTGTGGGTGCCCTGAAGCACACCCAGGGCACCCACTGCATCATTGTTGGGGGCTGCGGTTGGAGCCCCAATGCCCCCATGGCCCCAGCCAGCTCCCAACTTCCAACGGGAGCTGGCATTGCTCCTGCCCTCATGGATCAGCTAAAAAGGCTGCTCCTTGCAGGTGAGAGCAATATTTCCATATGTTTCACTGCCTGCTTCAGTGGGGGTAGGGAAACACATGAAAAGTCTGCTCTCAGCAGGCGGGAGCATTTTTCAGGCTCCGCCTGCGGCGAGCAGACTTAGTGTTTTCTCTTGCTTGACTGTAGTTTGAAATTGCTCCCATCAAGCGAACAAACACAGGATTCCCTGCCTGCAACAGGGAAACCGCTGTGTCCTGGGATGGGCACCCCAGGACATAGCTGGAGCTGACCCTGGGGATGGGGTGGACAGGGTCATTAATGTCTCTGGGAGGGGGGCAGTGCAGCCCACCTCCAATTTGTCTGCTTGCCTGGACCTCGGGGTTGGGGTCCCCAGGGCTGAAAACGACCCATAGAGGAGGGATGTGTGTCCCCTCCCTTTCATATTTCATGGCGGGACTGGTTGGGCTAGCGATCCCCAGGGACGGAAATGGCCCTGGAGGTTAGCGGGGTGGCCCACTCCCACTGTGATAAAAGGCTGGCTCTTGAGATTTGGTGTCTCCGGGGCCAACACCGGGATTTGCAGGAATTCACTAGGGTGAATTTGTGGGAATTTGTTTATAGAAAACAATTTTTTTGGCCCTCAGCAGGGTCCCTGTTGGACGCCACCACCAGTCCTAGGGGGCAGGGTATTCCTACCCTGCCCCCTATCTTTTTTTCATAATTTTCTTTCTTGGGACTCAAGCAAGTCCCAGTCCAAACATGGCTGCCACCACTTCCTGTCTGAGGTGGTGGCACCAAATCAGCTCTCACCATTAGATCTGTCCGATCCGTGGATGCTCTGCATCCCTAGATATACATAAATCATTTTTGTTTCCTAACTCCAAAACTACTGAATGGATTTACACTAAATTCAGAAAGGGCTCTTTCTAGACCAAGAACTAGCTTTCTGCCAACTTTGGGGTAATTCTGTTCAGCGGTTCGGGCTGTAGTCGTGTCTAAATTCCCTAAGGGAAATTGCATGGGGAAAACACATTTTGGGTGCTTCGTCTTTTTCTCATCCTCTGCTTGACAAATCACCCCAAAACTGTCCAGACAGCAGCTGAAGTGATTGATATACTAGTTTTGAAAATTTCATGAAGATTCACCAAACGTCGCCAAAGTTATTAGTCAAACAAAAAACACTTTGGTTATGGAAACTAGGTCCTAACTATAACTACCTAAGTAATACATACATTTGTTATGCAGACCTAAAGAATATTTCAGTATTTTTAAACTATAGGTAGTATATTTGGTTTTACAAAGAAATGCACATATCTAAATACCTAAATATAATCAAACTATATATCAATCAAATAAAACTTGAATAGCAAGGCTTATCACCCATGAGGGTATCCAGGTACTGAGGATTCTTGCTGAGGAGGCTGAGTCAAACAGCCAGGTCTTGAATTCTTTCCTGAATTCCAGCAGAGAGGGTGAGGTCCACAGGTATAGAGGGAGGCTGTTGCAGGACCTGGCCACAAGGTAGGACAATGAATGACCCTGCTGTAGTTTTGACGTATGTGAGGGATGTGAGTGAGGTGCAAGGAGGTGGCACGCAGGTGACAGGAAGGTCAGAGGAAGTTCAGGCGGGTTGCGCAGGTCCTTGTATGTGTGGATCAGCATCTTGAAGTGGCATCTCTTTTGAATGGGGAGCCCGTGGAGTTTCCTGAGGTGGGGGGTGGTGTGTATGCACCTGGGGAAGGTCAAGAATGCGTTTGGCTGCAGAATAGTTCTATATGACCTATAGTCTCTACAAGTGGTGCAAGGTGATTCCTGCGTAGAGTGTGTTGCCATAGTCCAGCCTGCTGGTGTCTAGGGCCTGGGTAATGGTTTGTCTGGTGTTGATGCGGAGGCATTTGAAGATCTTGCAGAACATGTGAAGAGTGAGAAAGCAGGCGAAGAGGACTGCGTGGATCTGTTTTTTCATGGTGAGCTTGCTGTCCAGGAGGATGCTGAGATTGCAGGAATGGTCTCTAGGTGTGGGTGAGGGTCCTAATTCGGCTGGCCACCAGGAGTCCTTCCACAAGGAGGTGTTGCTCCCAAATATCAGCACTTCTGTTTTGTCTTTGCTGAGTTTCAAGCAGTTGACTTTCATCCAGTTAGCGATGCTCGTTATGCACCTGTGGTAGTTGGCCCTCAAAATGGAGGGCTCTTCTGCCAGCGATAGGATGAGCATGGTGTTGTTGATGTAGGAAATTATGTTTAGTCCATGGGTTCTGCTAATGTTGGCCTGAATGGTCATGCAGGTGTTGAACAAGGGAGAAAACATTTGCCAGTAGAAGAAACATCTAACATGCATGCCCATGAATTTTAGGTGTCTTCCTTCCCAATTTTAGGGCTTAGTAAAACCATTTCTAAGTGTAAGTTCACAATTACTTTATATTAATCTTTAATTTTAAATCTAAGTAAAGATATTTGAACAAGTGCCTTGCTGAATCACGTTTATATCCTAATTCAGGTTGCCCTGTGTAAGAAAAGGTGTTGGTGTGATGGTAACAACTGGTATCTCATGGTACCCTAAAAAATCTCATAATGCCTATGCATAGAATCTCAAATGAGATCCACCAGCAGAATGGGGATGCATTGCTAGAAAGTGGTCCAGGCATAGCACAATATTTGGACACTCAGTGTAATAGAACAATATGATTTTTTTTATTTATATCAAAGAGAACTGTGAAAAGAAAATGCTACCCAGTTGATCCCCTTGGACTTCTTGCGAGCCATCCTATACTCTTTATGTACAATGTTTTGCTTAAGAGGCTCGGTCAATAGGATTTCTTCTTCCAAAAACCATTGTTTTATTTTCTTTTTTTTGAGGCCCTTAGCCACTCGATGGGCATATATATTTGTGGTCCTCATAGCCTTCTGTATATGTTCTAGCCATGTTTCACACTGAACCCATGCGAAATGGTACAGGGCTTAAACTCCTTCTGTTCCCTGTCAGCTGATTCCAGCACCGGTCCTTACATCTCATTCTCACCAATCCCTACCCGTTTGTCCAATGTAGAAAGAGCAGCCTCAATCGAGGTACCATTTCTATCTCGGATCTCATTGCTTTTTGCAGTCCACACAGGATGAGGAAGTTATTTACTCTGGGCTCTTTATCTGTGTTCTTGTTTTCGAGCACCATCTCTGTCTCCTCAGGACTTGGGTGGCTCCTCAGGACAAGTCCATGATATCTCCCTTAGTTTCCCCTTACCTCCCTTTGTACTTCTTCAGCTCCCCCTGTACTAGTGGTCTCCAGAAGTCTTCATAGGGGTTCTAGTAACTCACTGGGCCTCCTGTGCTCCTATGCACAGCCCTCCACTCTTCTCATTTGCCACATGCATCGGGCAAGGAACACGGGAATACTGTTACGCCGCAGGGCTACCTGTTTCCTCTTTGCTGACCGTGGTGCAACCCGCGGCACCCCTCCCTCGTCTTGGGGGGCACTGCGGTACAGCATTGCGGCCTGATGTGGCCATTTCAACGGCATCGCAGAAAGCACCCGTGACGCCTGTTGGTTTTTGGGCACGCCGCATACTTGCACGGTGGCCCATTCACTTCCCGAGGCACCTTGGGAGATTACACTCACCTGGTGTGGGCGTCTGGTGATCCCCCTTCCTTGGGGGCCATATTGTTGATCTCCTCTTCACCTTTCTCCCAGAAGGCAATAGCGGAGGATTACTTACGTTTCTAACATGGTGATCTTTCTGTAATGCACTTCACTCTTTTCCCTATCCAAGATGGCGACACCCCTCCTTCCTGTTTTTTCACTTCTGTTCCTGTATGTCACCTCCTGTTCCTGTATGTAACTTCCTGTTTTTCTGTATATAAGGGATCAGAACTGGTCTGCAATGCTACTCCCACCTGCAAGGTCTCTGGTTATCTTCCAGCGGGTCTACCTATGCGGCATTCCGAAAGGGCCACTGTCAATGGTGTAACAAAGGCCCCGGCAGCCCCCACAGTGCAGGGGGGGCTGAGCTCCAGGGTTCCCCTTTAGTACAGTACCCTGGCCTTAGAGTTCCTGAGTGTGGTCCTAGCGGCCCCCCTTCATGTACTTTGCAGGGGGGACCCTTCAAGTTTTGTTACGCCACTGGTCACCCTAGGGAACCCCAAGCACCAAGCTTGTAGGTGTTCTCCACAGCCACATCCTCCCCCTCCCCCAGAGATGGGTCTGTGTCAGAGCTCCTGGGAGACACATTCGCTCTGGACCTCAACAACTTTTACCACACGCACATCATTTTAAACTTCATTTGCTATTTTCAGGCCCCTTTCAAATGGGCGCGATTTCAAGTAGAACTATACCATAAAAAGATTAGAACAAAATAGAAACAGAAAATTGGCTAAGGATGTTAATTGCTTCATCGTTGTTCATTTGTTCTCTTTATATTCACGAGCCATTGTGACTAACACATCGTTTTAATTTTTTGTCTGAAACGTTTGGAACAATGACAATAAATGTTTTCTGAGAGGGGTGGACATATTTCTCTTTCTTTTGTTCTTATTTGTTAAATATTTTTAAAATAGCTTTTTGTGCGCTACTAGAGTCTTTCGGTTTTGTATCACTCTAGAACGTAATAGTTACTACTAAGCAGATCACTGAAACAAGCGCATCCTTGCTAAATCCCAACGGTGTCTATGCTGACTATCTGGAGTAAATCAAAATCTCAAGTCATATATGTGAACATGAAAGACTTCCTGGGGTTTTATACACTGAATGTGTTTTTTGCAAAGACTGCTTCTTGCATAATAATAATTTGCACTTAAATGGTTAGAATTTTATTGTTATCCAGCCCAGTGGCACCACTCAAAATCATGAAAAATGATAGGCTGATTGGAATTGTTGGAACTTGGACTAGTAATTGCTGTGCCTATGGAGACGTGCTGCACCTCATCAGAGTGATTCTAAGAATTTGAAAACCATATGTGATTGCGTATGCTTCCATGCAGAAAGGATGTGGCCTAACAGTTCAGGGTGTGCTATCTGCTCAACATTTGTCCACACATGCTAGGTTAACTAGGTTAAGTACAAATCAGTTTCGAAGGAAATTCGAAGATTTCATTGGCTTCCTGTAGCAAGTTGCGTCAAGTTTAAGATGCTATGCCTAGCCTACAAGGCCTTGAATAATGTAGGACCTGTGCTCCTAAAAAGTATTGTTTCCTGGTATTATCCTGGCAGACAGCTACGCTCTACTGGTACCAAGCTTATGCTGGTCCCCAGGATTTGTACCTCTAGTGGGGGGGGGGGGACAAAGCATTGGTTATGGCACGGCCAAACTCATTAGCCTCATTTAGAAAGAGTCTTAAAACCTGGCTATTCCAGAATTAGTTCTTGATCCTTTTGGGGCTTACTTCAGTTGTTTCTAGTCCCAAGACACCTCTGGGTATTAGTGCGCTCAATAAGTTACATTAACATTAACTAAATTTGCGTGGGTGAAGGTACATGCATGGGCACTAGAGCATTTTCACTTTTGCACTGTTTTTATTGTAAGTAAACTGACTGCCTTATATTGCTTTGCGCTCATCGAGGGCACATGAAAATCCTCAGTAAATAACCCCCATGGTGTGTGCCCTTCTACAAGCGCGCAGACGATTTAAGCCACAATTCATTTGAATGCTACCTAAGAGAATTCCCAGTAGTTAAGAAATTTCGGCTTCTTTTGGTGCTTCAGGAAATCTTCTTCATTGAAAGCTGTAGGTCCAAGTATGGATGCAGATCTCGCTATCACTAGGACTTTAGCGGCCATTTTTAAAATATTAGGGCTGAGTATGGTACGTGGCTATATAGATTGTGGGTCCTTCTAGGAATTAAGAGAATCTCTACTAGCTTGGAAGTGAGGGAGGCACAATTTTAGAAAACATGGGGTCATGTATCACTTTCCTGGCACATGAATTTAGAAAGCTCACCTATCCAAAGTAAATACAGGTGCTTCACCACACACAATCTTCCACCACAGGTCGCAAGGCAGCGCATGCAACATAGCTCTGCTAAGAAGAAGTTGGAATAGGTTTGCATGGTACACTCTTTTGTAGATGACTCACTCAACCGTCTTGGAGGGCCTTTATTGTCTCATATGCTGAAGTAGGGGCAGAGGATGATGAGAGTGGGGGATTTGTTGTTTGGATGTGCGCTTGTTTTCGGTACCTGGTTTATGTTGTCTTTGGAGATAAATGAAGTGATGTCCACCGGCCTTTAGTTGAAGGTGGAGTAGCTAGCTGTATGTAAAACCAATAAATAGAATTCAACTATAAAATAAACAGTACTGGTGGAATATGGTTTGGCATCTCAGGCTGGACTATTCATTTTCGACCAGGTTATAGGCTGAATTGCAGAATTATTTATTTTTATTTTGGGAATTCGGTAGTGCGACATGTGCTAACTTTCATTTACTTGAGAGTGAATTTGTACATAAGTACATCAATTCAATACCAAAGATTAGCAGACAGATTTAGGATTCTAGGAAGACAGAGATTAATTAGTTTTTAGTGAGGAATCACTGGTAGATTTTTTAAGACTGAACATGTCGATTGCAGAAGTGGGGTATATTAGCTTGGTGTGAATGCTGTGGAATTTCAGTTTATTGCGGCACATTATATGTGGCTTGAGACGGGATGAATGTTTTCTTACTCCTTCATCATGGCACACCATCATAGTTTATGCAAAGGAATGGACTTATTCTGTTCCCAACATGCTTTCCACAGGGTTCTTTTCCAAACTGAGATGTGTCTGCGTCATTGAAAGGATGTGAAATCCCTGCCTTGAATAAAATACAAACAAAAGTCTATAAAAAAGTTTTCCATATCCAACAAAGCGCATCGCCAGCCCAGGTGTGGCTAGAGTTTGGCCTGCTAAATCAGGTACTTCGGAGCAAAGGCGCCTTTATTAAATTATGTTGGAGGTTGCGTGCTTCTGAAAGCGGGACCATGGACCAACTATGCTGGAAAGAAATAGACAGACAAAAAGAAAAGACAACGCAAGGATCCTGGGGTAGTTATTTAAACCAGGTGATAGAGGACCTGTCTGCCCAAGACGTTTGGAACCTCAGCATAGGGAAGAAGGCTTTCAATAAACTAATCAACTCTAAAATAAAACTATTATCTCACTCAACGGAGGAGAATACCTTACTTCAAAGATGGCATGCCTGGACAGTGATCAGCTCATATGGGATAAGGAAGCCTCAGGAATATTTATCAGCCTATTTCTCACTTACCCTAAAACATCAATTTATGAGACTGCGTCTTGGCATGTGGAAAACAAAAGACCTAATCCCCTTATGGAAGGATCAAAGGGAAAATCGAGACTGCAGATTATGCGGATATAAATGTGAATCTATTCAACATATTCTTTGTGTATGCCCAAAGTTATTAAAAGTCACTATTAAAAGTACTACTGAACAGTATGAATAATGGAAAGTGTAGAGAAGCAGTAATCACCTGGCTCGGCGGGTCCTCAATCCCCCTAGTATGCAGGGGGGTAACATGTTTAAATTTGTATTTCAAGGAAATAGGTTGAAACTCTGTGGAGATCGAAATAGATTTTTTTAAACTATTAGACATCCAGAAAAATCCAGAAAAGCAAAATGCCATCTTTTATATGGGCTGTTACAAAGACATGGACTTTCCAAATCTCTATTTTAAATGAATTTTGTAATAATTGTTGCACAGAAGTAGTTTGTAAATTTCACTAACGATGTTATCTGTTTACACAAGTATGTAGTAGTAATATTTAAAAATGTCATTTGGTGTAATGGTTTTTGTTTTTGAAGACCGATCACTTGAATAAATTGAATACTTGAATTGAATACATGAATTGACAGACATTTTTCTTCATTGGTGGCTCTTATTGCAGCAACCTGATTAAATAAATAGTAGCGGGTCTGCCATGCAGCGCTGTCAATGCAGTACTATAGGCACCTATGATTATTTTGAAGATAAACTCTCAAAACCAGGGATTCATCTTTGGGGAAAAACACAAATTGTCCATCATGCTAAAAGATTTTCCCCTTCGCGTGGAGGGCATTTCTTGACTTTTTTATGTCCAAGACTACCAAGAATAAGATGGTGGTCCTATACATAATGGATGCTAGGAGAAATGGGTGGAAGATGGGCATCATTAAAAAGGGCGGTTCTTCAGCACCATTTCCACCAGAATAGAGTCCATCACAGGGAATTCATTTAATTTATTCCAGAGGTGGGAGGACTAAGAGAAGGGTGGACAGGCCACCTGTGTGTTTTAGCATCTCTCCCATTTCTACACTTTTCACAATGACGCCCTAAACTATGCCTTGCAGAAAAATACAAAAAAGGAAGGAATAATACAGAAGAAATATACATGAAAAGAAATTAAATGAAATCAAAATGAAAAAAAGTAAAAATGAATTATACATTATGGATATCTCTTGCAATCACAATATCGAACATTTACATGTTTGAAAATGAGATGATCAATCATAAAAGCCCAAAGAACAACTTTGGATCTCATTCAATTAATGTTCTCTATAATTTAAATGAAGGCTATTTATGTTGCCAGGAGCAAGTAATAAATCAAGAGAATTATTCCAAATGGTTCAAAAGTTTCTTTTCTCTGGTATACTATTGGAATATCTGGCTATATTCAATGACAGTGCATATGATGTTACCATCTCCTATGTGCCAAGAACATGACATCTAACAGTGATTGTCTTGAGCTTCTCAGCTACCTCCACCGAGGGAGAGACCTTAGTGAGGCCAACATTTGTAATCGAAGAGATTTCGGATCGGAAACATCCACCTTATAAATAGCAGTGGTAATCTTACTACTATAAATGGACTTTACTGGACTCCTTGGTTTTCAATAACATTTGTCCAACTTCTGAAAATTGTAGCAAGGTAAAATCTTGCAGAACTCGGTTTAGAGACTCAGGTTTATATGGAAGAGCTGAAAATTATTGATCTGCATCAGTCCAGTGTTTTCCATAGACTTAGCATAAGACCTTTCTTGTGATGTTGGGTTTCCCCACAGCTTTTGGCATTCTTATTCTTTTGTTATAGCTGGAACATTTGAATTCAGTAATTGGAGCTGCAGATTAAACTCTATAATAATTCACCTCCTTGGAGAGTAAGCTGCAGTGTGTCCTGTTTGGTTCTTCCACCACCTCTCTGTTATTCATAGATTTTGGTGTTACCCCAGAGACAGAATTGCATATGAATGGAATGTATAACCTTCTAGATGGATCAGTTTGAGCACAAGTCTGATTTATATGTTGAATATCAACGGCTACATTTGTGACTCTGGGGTAACTCCAAAATCTATGAATAATAGACAGGTGGTGAAAGAACCCAACAGGACACCTGATGCCCGGGACGGAGATGTAAGCCCCAAATTTAAAATTCACAGCTGTGTCAAGGACTGGTGGTTCAAGAAGGGTCTAACATTTTCTAGCTACAGAGATCACCCGTGAATAGGTGTAGGTGCTCTCATTTACACTAACCAAGACTTTGGAATTAACTACTTGATGACTTTTCAGAAACACAACTGATTTGACTGTAGCACAGACAGAACTCTGCAGTCAACCTAATCTTTGGACTCCACAAGTGTCGCCATATCTCACATCTTAGGAGGTCTGTTGTTAGGGTCAATAAAGAGCAGAGTGACTGCACAGAAATTGACTATCATATCTTTTAAAAAAATGAAAATTTTACTTTAAATCCAGAAGGACATTACACTCCGGTGAACAAGATCGCCTTAATGTCAGCTAAACCATAAGTAAATCTCAGAGCGACCAAAGATTTTCGGTAGTTGGCATCTAGCTATGGAATTAACTAGCAATGCAAAACAAAGGGTCCCTAATCAGTATAATCAGCCAACGAACAGCTTCCGGGTCAGGATACACTATCCTGACCTGGAAGCTGTTCGTTGGCTGCAAGGAGGCTGTATCGTTTTTATTAGGTTTTAAATTTTCGATTGCATGATCATCACAGGAACATCATCAGCCTATTCGCCATACATTTGTAAATAGCGGCGGAGACTCTGACTTTATGATCTGTACCTCTAATCACGGCTCATCAGCTGGTGGTACTGATATACCAGTTGTTTTATCTATTTCTGACTGTGTTCTCAATCGTGGAACAATAATATAACGGTGGCACCAACGAACAGAACCAATATCATTTAGTTTCTTATTTAAAGGTTTTTAATAGGTGGGACATTTTCAACCCCTCATTTTAAGCATATTGCTTCTTCAAATTCCTAGTGAAATTGAATCCTAGAAACTTCCTAATTTTTAGATTTTTTTTAGAAAACTGTCCTGAAGAAGGTGAACAATCACCAACTCACCCCAACACAGCGTCGACTTCTCTGTTTTCTTCATGATATTGTAATTTGTATTGTAATACGAAAAGTTTTTAACCTTCATTGTGTATTTTTATAGAATAACATTTTTTATACTTCTCATTTAGCTTGTTATTAGCTTTCTGTGTTGCACTGACTTGTTTTTATTGAAGACTATATAATTGTATGGATTTTTGACTTCACTTTAAGCACCAGCACTGTGTAAAAACATTATAACCAAAGCAGTTTCGATACTGATTAGGGACCCTTTGTTTTGTTTTGTATGTACTCACCCTGTCCCTATTCTAAATATAACGGTACCTTCCCTGTTTTCTCTTTAATTTAATGAACTAGCAATGCACATTTAGAAGGAGGAAACTGTTATTTTTAAGCAAGCTTTAAGAGAACTTTCTTCTGTTAAATCGCGCCTATTATTGGCTGTATCCGCCATCTTTTTTCTAGGCTTTTAGATGTAGTTCATCAATGGTGTGCATTTAATATATTCTTCTTGTTCTTTTTTCTCTTGTTGCGCTTGTTCTTCTTGTTCTTGTTCTCATTATTATTATTCTCATTATTATTATTGTTATTACTATTGTTCTTTTTGCCCTTCTTCTTGATCTTGTTGTTTGTCTTCTTTGTCGTCTCTTATTTTTATTATGAATACTACTACTACTACTAATAATAATATTAATAAGAATCTTCATCTTCATCATCATCATCATTTAACTCTGTCATACCCCGAAGGTCCTATTTAGAGTCTGGCTAGCAGCCCGCTAAACCGTTAGATTGGCAGAGGTAAATACTTCCTCCACAATGGCTGGACCATTGCGCACTATATTTTGAGATCTCCAGCAGCTCTACAGAGATTTCTGTGTTTTCATAGGAGCCACCGCCACAGCAAGAGTTTTGTTTGAGGACCTAATGATCCTAACACCTTGGAAGTTTTCTCTGCCAGGGTGTGGTGGTAATTTTTAAAGTTTTTTCAGCTGAGGGCCACCAGAATCTCCCTGCAAGTCCCTTAATGTAAAGAAAGGTACATCAGACCGTGTGCTCTAAATAGGGCAGGTGGTCTGATGCACCTGCACTGTCGAGGTGCAGATGTAAGACTTTCTTCAGCTTATCCAGCAGGGGCACTGCCCACAGAAAAATGTAGCCCACCCAACCTAAAATAGAATAGTCACACTGTCAATCTGAATTTGACACACAGGGTAATCCACCACGTTTTTGTTAGAATACCCTGCCCATCACACTCCGAGTCAGGTCCCCATTCAGTTACAGGCAATCAAAGACACATTTTTTGCAAAGATTAAATATAGAGTTTCTCAGTTTTGAAAATATATAAGCTTTTTAGTTTGATGATGAGTTATGTATTATCTTATGGCTTTGCACATTCCTAGAAGAGCAAAAGAAAGGTGACAAACTGTTTGTGATTCAAACATCGATAGATGCAGATCCGAGATACTATCTGCATTATCTTCTATGAACAATCTCTTATTCAAAAATAATTTCACTTTTTACATTAACAATGTTTACTCTCTTCCCTCACCAATATTGTCTATTCTGATCAAAAGTATACTATGGTCAAGACTGTCAACCGTAGCTAATAAATTAAGTAACTTTAACATAGCTTAAGACCCAACATCGAAGATATCATAAATGCATTTTTGCACTTGACACTGTACCATTTTAGGAACCGTGTTACACCTTGAATCCAGACTGTAATGGACAGTGTTCTTGGAAAACCATTTGCTTTAGGAGTGTGGCAGCTTTTATTAATAATTTTGCTGGAGTTAGAATGTAGGACAATAATCATTTCAACAAATTAGAGGGTTTAAAATCAGTATTTATAGCTGAGTACGGGTTACATGTGTGTTTCTCCAATAGTGTGATGGTCTTTTTGTGCCGTGAATAATACACACTTTCAGTGTTATTGCTTCTTTACATTAGTCAGTGTGCGTTTATGCCCACGCCCCTTCAAATGCAAGGTTTGTGCATTTGCAACTCTGAAATTTGAAGTCCACGTTATATTGATATATTCAATATTTATAAACTCACAAGTGAGGAACGAATGCCCTAAGACATACTACACACTTTTAGTTTGGATTTCTGCTTGTTTTTTAAAGTTCAAAGTGAATTAACCTAAAACAGTGATAACATCAGAGTTAATGTTGTTTAGTGGGGGTTAGTAGTCAATTTATCAAGCATTCTACAAGTGGTGAAAGATAAGAAACTACCATAGAAAGGGTAGCAGTGTTGTCAATAGTAATCTTCTTGACTCTTCCGCTATAGGAAGATTTAAGGGCTGGTAATAAATCAGACAGATTATCTGATGCACATTGTTTTTCTAATAGTGATGCCGTCCAGAAATGTCTATAAGAGTTCTCACAATCGATTCTTCCCATGGTACATTCCACCTGAGAGAATGGTTTGTGGAACACCTCAACACCACACAAGTCTGCTTGATCCCAGAGCCTCCAATGTCAACCTGGAGTCCTTCCGAAATGGCATAAATCCTCCTTGTTCCACAGGAAACTTCAAATCCAGAATGGAGAGATCTTCAGGACTGATTTTTCAGCAGGCAGTCAAACAAATTCAAAGTTCTCTGTAGTCAGCACCTTCCTTGAGACTGTGGATATTTTCTTCCTCTCAATAGAATTCTTTTAAGCAGGCGTGTTCCAGCAAGCAGTTATCCAAATGGCAAAAACATTCAATAACAGATGACAAACCTAACTTCCTCAGTTGTGGAACAAAGTCTCAAATATAGAGATTCAAATGAGGAGGGAAGCAATATTCCTAGTTTCATGCACGCTGTTGCACTTATCCGTGCAGCAGGGAAGAGGCCTGATTCTTCTTCAAAATTGAAGAAAGTCCAAAGTTCAATTGAATCAAACAACGACTCTAAACAGCAGGTTGCATTATAACAGTGGGCGACCCTAAATCAATAGCTAACCGTTTGTACCCATTGTACCCAGTGAGTCCTTTCGTCCTTCACAACTCTCTTCAGTGGCGTAACAAAACTTGAGGGGGCCCCCCTTCAAGGTATGTGGAGGGGCCCCCTCGGGGCTCAATCAGGAGCTCCCGGGCCGGAGCATTGTGCTGAGGGGGCCCCCTGGAGCTTGGGGCCCCCTGCACCGCGGGGGATGCGGGAGCCTGTTTTACGCCCCTGGCTCGCTTCCAAATAGTCCTTCCCATTACATTTCAAAAGTTTTCTAGCTGCATCAACTAGAACTTTCCTTGTTACTCATGCTAGCTCTTGGAAACAGCAGGGGCCAGATGTAGGCCATTGACTTTTGCTACTCGCAAATTGCGACAAATTGTGAGTCACAATTTGCATGTTGCAAAAGTCAATGTAAAACAGTGTCTGAGAGACAGTTTGCAATTCCCAATGGGGGTCGTAAATTGCATGCCTCATCAATATGAATGAGGCTGTCGCAATTTGCGACCCCATTGGGAATGACTGGCACTCCCAGGGATCTTGGCCTGCTGGGGTCAGCAGACCTCCATGTCTGGGACTGCTTTTAAATAAAGCAGTTTTTTTTAATGCAGCCCATTTTCCTAAAAGGAAAACGGGATGCATTTAAAAAGTAGAAATGTAACTTTTTCTTTTATTTTTTAAGGGCAGACAGTGGTCCCTCGGACCAATGCCTGCCCTTAAAAAATGTTTGTTCATGCATTCCCAAAGGGGAAGGGGTCCCCTGGGGATCCCTTCCCGTTGGCTAGTGCTTTACCACCCTTCTAAGAAGGGTGGTAAACTGTGAGTGCGGTCACAAAACATTCTTACATTGCCTTTGGAGTCGCTATTAGGAAAGGAACGCCCCTTTCTAATAGCGAGTCGCTAAACACTATTGCTCGAGTCGCAAATTATTTGCGACTCTCAAAATAGGGTTAGTACATGGCCCACAGGTTTTCTGAATGCGCAAACGGGTCTAAAACCCATTTGCGCATGTGAAAAACCGTCGTACATCTGGGCCCAGTGATCCAAAGGGCGCTTTGTCAAAATAACCACACATGAACATGACTAATTTTCGAATTTCCTTTGAAACAGAGCTACAAATGCTATCAAGGAAGGTTGTCCTTGGGTGTCAATAGGAACTAGTTCTGTGCCTGAAGTGTGAAGTAAGGGCCTAAGGGGCTTTCGATAAATCCTATCTCTCATTAGGCTATGGTAGTGTTATTATACAGGAACTATAGCAAGTACCAATAATAAAATATAATGTTCAATTCTGAATCCATAGAACTCATCAGGCTTGATCAAATTGAATTTATATTAATAGGAGTGTGCTATAAATATTGCAACAGGCCTCAGTGACAGGTTAAGGCCACAATAGTGGAGCCACACTGAAAGACGAAAACATACTAGGTTATAATGCACATAGGTAGATTGTCTCTTTAGCTCACTCCAGGTAACTCACAGTAAAGGTGAACAATTGGGGGTACAAATAATTGTACTGGGGAGACTCACAAAATTAAGTGGAAGTGTTCACAAACTCCATTTCTTTTAGTATTTCCTTAGCTTAAGCTCGATATGCATGATAAAAAAATATCCTTTAAACTAAATGTGATAAATCAAATTTCATTTAGATGGTTGAACACCAGGATTTGCACATTTTGGTAGCTGACATTACTATTATTAAAAGATTATAGGGACATATCATCAAGGGCCTATTCTCCGCTTCTGTGGCTTTAAAAGCCAGAAAAGCGGAGATAATGTTTTCGCCCTATAAACAAGAGGGTGCTAACATGCATAATTGCATGTTAGCACCCTTTTTCCCTACGCCTCCCTTTGCATCTCTAATGAGATGCAAAGTGGGCGTTCCTTCCCAAAATAACTGAAGAAATGTTGCTAACCGACAGTTCTCCAATTATCAATGGGCACGCTAACAAGCATAGCGATAAGAAAAGTAGCGCTAACCGCGGTTCTCGCTACTTTCCTTACGCCTGCTTTTAGTTTGACTTTGCCATGATATCCAATGGAAGGTGGATATCATTGTTAAGTATGCCCTGCCCTATCAACAACATAGCGCCAAACGTTGTGCGATTATCGCTGGAATCCCAGCGATATTTGCACAATAGGCAGGTAACTTGGTTATTTTTATCGCTCTGGAGATAAGCGTCGCAGATAGCGTGCTATCTCCGCGATAAAAACAAGCGATAGCCGGCGATAATTATTCTAGCGCTAAGTGCGCTTAGCGATAATTATCACCGGTTGTTGATGATATGCCCCAATGTTTACAGGCTTCAATATATGATGTTTGTCAAGACTTCATTGAATTGCTGCACCTTCCTTAGTGGCATATTATCAAGCACGGCGTTAAAATTATCGCCGCTTTAGAGGCAGAAAACTGCCGCTAAAGCGGCGATAATGGGCTTGATAATATGCCGCAGAGAATTCCCATAGACGCTCATGTTGACACCAGAACATGGGCTTCTATGGGAATTCTCTGCGGCATATTATCAAGCCCATTATCGCTGCTTTAGCGGCAGCTTTCTGCTGCTAAAGCGGCGATAATTGTATCGCCGTTTCTTGATAATATGCCCCTTAGTTTTTATCCACTGGCTATCATGAGATAATAATATCCTGATCTCGTGCTAACGTACATTCACTGTTTTCACATGTGGAGGAGAAATATTTTGCAATTTTTACAAGCGAGAGTAGTCTCTGTTTCAGCTCTGAATATGCGATTCAAACGTATGCCCATGTGTATATTTACCCTTGTTATTGACACGTGCTGTATTACAAGTGTTTGCTCTGCAGTGATCTTTACAATCGCTGAAGGCAATATCGAAAAAGAAAATGTAGTCACTTTTCTTTCATGTGTTTTAATATTGCAGCATATATCAGTTTTCTCTTAGAATCTTTATCTGAGAACCTGCTCACATTGCAGATAGACGCAGACTAATATAAGACATAATAAATAACACTTTAAAGTAAAAATCACACATTTTCAGAAATCAGTTAATTTTAAATAATCAAATTAATGACAACATTCATACCTTTCACACAGCTAATTATAGAAATGCCAGGGACCACTGGGCATGCTACCAACAGCTCAAATGGGATGTAGGAGTTCACCTTCAATAGCAATGTGTTTGGTTCAAATGCTTAACACCTTACAGAAATTCGAAATCCTAGGTTCATAATATGTACGCTCATATCCATTAAAAAAATGTGCAGTCTTTTATTTGATGGACTATTCTTCATGTTAGTGATTTTTGTCTTGTTATCATGACTACAAATGTTCCCCAGAGAACGTAGTGGCGTAGAAAAGTTAGCATCTGCCACAATTCAAGAAAAGAAAATGGGCTCCATCACCATTGTTTGGAAGTAAAAGATCAACCATAATTAAGGTGCGGTGGGCCCCTCACACTTCCTAGACCCTGTGGCCCTCCCCCTGCTACGCATCTGCGATAATATCACAAAAGAACAGGAACTGTTGGAACTGTTTTGCAAAGTCTTTCAAAAACGTTTCTCTGCATTGTTATGGATTTTTCATCCTCCATTGGTTAGGTAATAATGGGGTAGTCTCAAAACATAATTACAGTTCATTCATAGTCCATTGTTTATTTTGTATTTTTGCACACGGTGCTTTCTGCTTATGAACCCTTGCACTTGGCCATTTTTGCAGCTTTTGTACTTTGCACTTGGCACCTTTGGTACTTGTGTCAGAGGTGGGCTGAAGAGCAGGGGTGTTGGACATGGTTCTTCTGAGGGGGACTTCCCTAAAACATTTTGCTTTTTGTCCTCATGGTTTTTGCCAACTCTCTTTTCATGACCTTAGGACTCTGGGCACTTCTCCACTGTACTGCAGCGGGAAAGTGTACGCGCCCTTCCTACACATGCCAGGATAGGGTGCTTTACTTGACTGGTTTAGGTGTCATACCTTTGAGTGCCCTGTAAAATGGGTGCTCGTACCCTGGGCGGGTGCTACACTGGCTGACAGGGGGACCCTGCACTGATTGTGCCACCCACCAGAATATCCTGTCAAAAATGTATCATGCTCATGTTGGCCTGTCCCACTCCGTGGCCAACCTTGAGGGGGCCTTTCACTCCCGCCAAAATGGGGTAGGTGAGTTGCAGTGTAGGTAAACATGCATGTGGACTGCCCAGGTAAGGAGGAACGCCCATGTGGGTTTTCCCTACCTAGGGGGTCGGCACTCACCATGGGACACCTCATGTGTGTGACTGATTCTCTTGTTGTGGACTTAGGGCCTGGGGCTCTTTCCCACTGTAAATGCAGTGTTAAAGTGCTCATGCCTTTCCTACACACGTTAGGGTGTGGTGCTTACCTGAGGTTTCTAAACCTTGGTCAGGTCTGTCCTTGCAGGCCAGTGTGCACACTCGCACCTATGATTTTTTAAAACCTGTGTCCAGCCTGCCATTGTAGACTGGGGTGCACTTTTGCACCAATGGTGTCTCTAACTACGTTTCCGGCCTGCCATGGCTGACTGGTGTGCACTTTGCACCAATGGTGTTTCTAAACATGTGGCCGACCTGCCATTATAGGTTTGTGCGTGAACAATTGCGATCTACTCAGGCTGGCCTGTTTAAGTCACTAGCTATCCTGAGTACCTTTCACTACCACCAGAGCACCATGGGGGTACATCTTAAGGGTGAAGCACATGGTGAGTGAAAGGCAGGGCAGATATACATGTGTGTACTATGCCTAGGTAATGAAGAATACCTTTGTGCGGTTTCACTACTCATGAGGTAGTGCCATAGGCTAACATGGGGGAATGGTTGAAATTACTAGAGACTGAAAAAAAGGATTGCAGTGGGGAAGCCTCATGATGTTTCCTATCATTAGATTCACTGTGACAACCGCTTTCCAGTGGTAACAGTAGCTTTGTCATGATTTGGGTAGAAATGCCACTAATAGACAATGGGTATTTCTCAGCCATAAAATCTTTTGTGTGCCTTTGTGCTTGGCTCCAGTCCACATTGGAGGTTGGTGGAGCACATATGGGCATTTCCCAGTGACAGCTATAAAACACTGGGCATGCAAATGGAACGACAGACATCTTCCATTTGTTGGCCGGATGGATAGATTAGAGGAAGAGGTTTTGACACTTGGCCTCTGGAGCCAGATCATGGACCCACTAAAGATTAAGATCTGCATTCCACGGCCTCCTTGCAGACAGGAATTACATTTAGGGGCGACATCTGTGGTTCGAAGCGAGAACTTTTGAACCAACTCCAACTTCAAAGGCACACTACAGTATAACTACTGGTGCTATACTTCAGCAGGGCAGAAATAAGCTTGTGGGAACGTGGAAGTGGAGAACCTGGAACTGCAGGGTGCACACCACCAGAGGAATCTGTTGTGCAAATGGAGGATTACTGCCATTGAAAAGGACCACGTGCCCTTACTGAATAGTGGCTGGCCCGGACACTAGTAGACCCCCTGAGTAGGCTTCGCAGACCCCAGAGGTTTCCGGCCTACAAATTAAGAACCATTGCGGAGTATCTTCTAAGCTGCCAGAATAGATAAAACATTGATAATAAGACATGGAATAGGTTGTTTTCCCTCAGACACCAGTTTCATTTGTAGATAACTGTAAAACATAGTAATACGCTGTCCTGGGATCCAACAGATTTTGCTAATTTGGCAATCAAGCAATGGCAGAGATTCAAGCATTAGTTTCTTTGAAATAATCTATCAAAAATGGCTCATATTTTTGCTTTCAAAGACACTACTCCCTAGACAACAATCTGCAAATTTCAATTGGTGCCAATTTATCAAAAGCCTTCACAATTTATCACTTACAAGCAGCGTTTTCAGTTCATATGAAATGTATGATAAAGATGAAAATGTGGCTTCCCAGCTGCTATTTGACATGGAGAAATATAAAACGAAGAGAGCTGCACTATTGTAATATGCATAAAATATATTTAATTTAAAAAATGAATTACAACTGTGATCAGTTCAGTTTCAATAAACATTTATTTAGGGAAATGTAGTCCATTAGGATAATAAACACACTATTTACATTAATGTTAAAAGCAGAAATATACATTTAAATATTGCATTTTCACAGAGGTTAAAAACTGTCCAAATCCAATCACCATGTCCACAAAGTGTTTATCTGCCAAAAGACTTATTGCAGCTATTGTTTTTTTTTTTTTTTTGATTTGCAGGGAATTCACACAACACCCGGGGAAATCATCATGTGCCTTTGAGTACAATAGTGGTGTTGAACAAGTTATACCCCATTGTTTGACAACCCATGTTTTATCTTTAATTGTTGGTCAACCAACACACACAAGTAAAGAAGGTATGAGAGCTCTATGCTTCTACATTAGGTACAAATGCATGACTATGGACATTTGGGTAGTGATCTACCGTGCTTACTGACCCAATTGGGCACTAAGAATGGCCGAAACATGCGGGCAAAGAACTGTGAATGTGTGAACATTTATTTCAAAGACATCCCATATTCACTCTTTAAACCATACCAGGGTAGCCACAAATAAAAGTGATGACTGTTGGGTTTAGCCTGAGCTATTTTTAGCTTATCTGTATCCCTGCCTCTATCCAGTTCACGCTTATACTGAGCGACCTTAAGCTGAGTCCTTCCCAGTGTTGGTTACCTACCAGGATAAGCAAACGTCATCAGTGATGAAGCATAACACAAAAATGTGGGTAAGGTATGTGTTTCTATTATCTTTTGATATTGGTAATACATTTGGGCCCTGATAACAGGGTTCTACTACCTGTCACATATTTTGTCATATATTGTGAGGAGCATCACTCTGTCTTGGATGTGCTGCTGTTTAAAGATACTGTAGTAAAACATAGCAAGTAAAAATGCCTGGTCATGTTATTTTTATATATTAATTTCACCTCTAAAGTTTACCTTGATAGCCTCCAAAGTAGCACAGTATATGTTTAAAAAGTATGCCCTTCCAGTGACTCCAAGTCTAAAAGCAATTTCCACTGTAGGATCAGCTACATTTTCCATAGAAGAGGATTAATGTGATTAAAATCTTCAATTTTGCATCTTTGCTTGAGGAAATGCCAGAAGAGGCATTCTAAGTTACTTGTCCCAAAGTACCAGGATATCAGTTTATGATATGGCATGGTTGTGTTATTTCACCATGTAATAAACTCACAAAATGATCTTGGGTGCATTCAGGCTCATTTGTAAAACCTTAGCTCAACCCTGGGTAGCTGTGACTTTGAGCAGTCAGGCTTTGTCAAAGTAACAACTGCAAAGTATTGAGATTAACCAAAACAGTTGAACAAGAAAGAAAAATAGCACAAAGAAAATCTGATGCAATTAAAAAAGATAACTCTTATTTTTATGAACTTTTAGACACCAAAATGAACAAAATCCACTGGAGGGATCCAGAGATATAAATTACTAAACAAATAATAAACCACTACTTTTCATTCAAATCACAAACAAGCATTGGCAACTGCAGTGGTTACTTAGAAAACTTTTGAAAACTTTTGTAAAGGTGTATTCGATGACTAGACCACTTTGGATGGTGAAATCGAACAGGGAGCAAGTCACAAGAACTAAAAGCGGTCACCAGTCCAGTTCTAGGCTCTATGACAGAACCACCATAGACATCAATGGGGTGGTTGTGATGCAAGGGCCAGAGGATGCCGAAGATGCTGAAGATACTAATCTGGTGAGGGGGGTCTTCTGGGGGCCAGACCGCGGTCCAGGATCATGGTGGGGTGACTTTTACCATCGGGTCGATATCTCTTGAAATAAGGTTGAAGCTAAGCCAAAAAACAGTTTCCACTGGTCTACTGTTCTCCGGTTACAGTTACCCCTGTCTTGGGAAAACAAACTGCACTCCGATGACTCTCCCAGGTGTAATAGATTTGGTGTAACATTTGAGCATCAAGACTCAGTTTCCCAGGCTGCACCTCAGCAATCAGCTACAGAGAAGCGATTGTGGTTACCAAATCGCCAAGGCAGGCTTTTTCAGCTTTTGTGGCCCTGGAGCTTTAGCAGGAAGTTAGTCAACTGACTCTTGGAGTCATTTCTGCTGTCTGGGTGTCAGGCGACTATTCCTCGAGAGGTGACCACAGGCACAGTCCTCTCTTTGCTAGGCTAAGGATAAGCAGGTGCGGTCTAGTGTTTGATGCAGCTTCTCTTTACTGGGTCCAGGGAACAGCAGAGCAGTCCTCCTTCTGTCCTTTCTCCAGTGCAGATGTGATCTGAGGTCTGGGTGCAATGGGTACCACCTTTTCTGTTCAGGTCTTTCCCTCAGGGAATGCAGTGACTACTAACCAATGGCCTACCAAGTTCTCTCCGACTTATTGATGACTTCCTGTGTAATGTGATATTTAGCTAATTCAGAATGCAATATTCTGCCCACTCCTATAATGGGAGAGCACTCATCTCTGTGTGTGGAGCTTGGTAGCCCACCCTAGAGGTGTGGTTACCTGAGGGCTACATGTCCATGGGAAAACTGGCTTGGCAGCTGTTTTCCCTCTCTCTTCTCTTGACGCCATCCTGCCTACCAGAATAAAAGAGCAGCCTCTCTCATGTGTAATTCAGTTTTATCTGGATACCTGCTCCTACTTATACTACAATTTTATCTAGACGATTGGTCTTTGTAAGGAGCTTATTCCAAGACAATATACCATCTTTCTCCCTCTTGTATTCGGACATCTCCAACAGCAGGATCTAACAATAGTTTAAAAAGCCCTTGCCTACACCTCTGTGGCTTTTTTACCATGAGATTTTTAATGACATTTTCTCTGTAATTATTTGTCTTTTCAACTCCTGTTGTTCTTTTCTTTTCTCCTCTTTTTTAACATCCTGTGCATCACTGCTGTTCTTGTCTTTATAGGAACTAATCATTCCTGTAATTACACTATGTTTGGGTTACCTGGTTAACCGAGTCCGTGTTGTCCAGTCCCCTTCATATACCTAACGAATTATGTTAAATAGCGATCGCATCATACAGATCGTGAGGTCCTGATTAGATCACTCCGTGATCACATGACTCTTAATGGGTCATGTGACTACCCTCCTAATATGGCGCCGGCTACGAGTCGGCTTTCTAGCATTTCATGCAACCACTCGGCAGTCTGGGGTAAACGCCCTCCTCGACCTGCCTTTCCTTTATACCTTCGTTTGACTGTCTCTGGTTACCAGACCGTGTGGACCGGCCGATCCGTCTGGGTAGGACAAACTTCTTGGTACTGCTAAGGGAACCGTGAGTAAATACACCTTGTTTTTCTTGATAGACGCATTAGCGTTGCAGCCTCGAGACCTCGCGGCACGCCTTGCCACTTTTTGGCGATAGACCCCTTGCACGAGTAAGCATTGTTAACTTCTGATGACAACAACGCTTGCTGTTTGCTCAATACCACATTGTTTGGATCATTTTGTCAGAGTTTCACTTCCATTTGCATTGCCTTCTGAACCATTCTTAGGGGTGATATTAACTCTAAACGACCTTTCCAACTCAGTGCACTTGTTTGACCACCTTCGAATCATTCTTTATCTCATTGTCCGTTACGAAGGTTATTTGTACATATAGCCTCTCTCCCTTATACCACTCAGAGGTTATTCACCTTTGTCAATCTATTGCAGTACTTTCCTAAGAACTAATTTTATCTTACAATATATCAGGGCACTAGAATTCAGTGTCGACGGCGACCGGTACTGTTAAGGCCCGGAACATACGCAATGAGGGTGAGGACTTTCTCGTGGTTTGTGAGTTACTTATTTCGTAACAGCCAGAGTTTCCATGGTAATCTTTATTATGACAACTCACTATTTTAATCTTCCTCACCTGAACGCTTATCGATTGATTTAATATAGTTTGGATGCATCAAGCATGTCACTGCCCACGGGCCATTTGCATGCGTTTGACGCACTATCACTAATTGAACCAATAGCATTGGTCCTTATTGAAATGACATTGTATTGCTTTGTTTTCTGACTGTTTTAACTGTTTTTATTATTACAGGTTAACATTTGATAATCTTTGTTGATACCAGAGGTACCCCTACATTTTTTAGGGTGCTGTAAGGGTGGCCGCTTTTCACTGTTAGTGTTGGGTGACCACCACCAAAAAATATGTAGGTAGTTTTTGATAAGGTCCTGAGGAATTGCCATCGATTTGATAGTAATGCAAGAAACATGTCGACCTCATTTTTTAGCGTATTAATGCACAACATTAAGTGACAATACGCAATTTTTTCATTTTAATTAGAGGAATAGCCAACTTCATTAAAATTATTTTGATTGGACTAGTTTTCCCTATTTTAACATCACTTTCACTCCACATTCACCTACACTAGGACCCTTACTCACACTTCACCTGTCGGCTTTGGAATAAAGATCTCCGTTAAGTAGGCCCCATCACGGGCGCCTGTTCGGGCATTGCAGCGCCGGCCCGAGTAGGAGCAGACCCGATGATGAAGCAAGACACCTACTTGTCAGGTGTGTGAGGGTCTTTTTCCAATAAGGAGATCACTCTCCTGTGTTTTACTGGTTTCAATACTACAGTTATGATCCGTCATCTTTCTTTCTGATAGGAACTGCATACTCATTGTTTACACATACCAAATTGCCAAGGCAGGCTTTTTCAGCTTTTGTGGCCCTGGAGCTTTAGCAGGAAGTTAGTCAACTGACTCTTGGAGTCATTTCTGCTGTCTGGGTGTCAGGCGACTATTCCTCGAGAGTGGACCACAGGCACAGTCCTCTCTTTGCCAGGCTAAGGATAAGCAGGTGCGGTCTAGTGTTTGATGCAGCCTCTCTTTACTGGGTCCAGGGAACCGCAGGGCAGTCCTCCTTCTGTCCTTTCTCCTGTGCAGATGTGATCTGAGGTCTGGGTGCAATGGGTACCACCTTTTCTGTTCAGGACTTTCCCTCAGGGAATGCAGTGACTACTAACCAATGGCCTACCAGGTTCTCTCCGACTTATTGATGACTTCCTGTGTAATGTGGTATTTAGCTAATTCAGAATGCAATATTCTGCCCACTCCAATAATGGGAGAGCACTCATCTCTGTGTGTGGAGCTTGGTAGCCCACCCTAGTGGTGTGGTTACCTGAGGGCTACATGTCCATGGGAAAACTGGCTTGGCAGCTGTTTTCCCTCTCTCTTCTCCTGACACCATCCTGCCTACCAGAATAAAAGAGCAGCCTCTCTCATGTGTGCCCACCATTTGTCATTCAAAGGCGGCTTCCCCAATAAAGCCTTGCCTTTTAGGCTTTCACATTATTTGGCCTTCCTGCTAGACAAAGGTCACACATCTTTCAACAGGTGACCCTTTGTGTTCCTTCCTGAAAGTCGCTCACACCTCCCCCTAGAAAGACAGAAGGCTGTCTTATGGTCAGCAACTGTGAAATGTCACTTAAAAGTTAAAATAAATTCGATTTGGGCATCAAGTTGAGTTTAATGTAACAATTCTTTTGATACGTTGAAGAACCAACTTTAGTAGTACCATTCAGACGTTAGCACAGCTAAGTTGCCAGTGTCTTACCCCTTATTCGCCAATACGCCTACTAGCCTTTCTACAGCAAAAATGACAATCTGAGGTTTTTACTGTTAGGACATACAAAACACATGTAATACTCTTTAATATACAGCACCCTGCATTCAGGTTCAAAACACCTACCTTAGGGGCGACTTATCTATACAATAAAATAAAGGTCTGGCCTTGTCATTAGTTTAAATGGCAAAGTCGGCTTAGCAGTTTGAAAATTGCTCTGGCGTTCAGCAATGGTAGACTGGAAGTCTTGCTTTGCTTTGTCACACTCAGGGTGGCACAATAAGTGAGCCAACGATACATACACATTTTAAGGTTCAGAGCACCATCACTGAGTTCTGGTCAGCAGGCCTCAGTGCACTTCCAGAGTTGAAAAACCAGCAGCAGCAGCCCAAAGCCTTGGGTAGTATTAAAAATATTTTTTAATGGTGAAATCAGATTTTGATAACTTTAGTGCAAAGGTAACTTTATAAAAAGTGGAGTTTGGGCTGCCTAAGCAGAACTTTCTTAAAACCACGTCTGCCACTCATTACACCTCCAGAGCTGGAATTCATAGGCTTGGCTCAGAGTGGTAATGACTATCTCAGAGCTTAGGATGAACAGTATGGTGTTAACTCCTAACCACTTAGCAGGGATTCTTCCATTCATTCCTGAAGCCTTCTGAGACCAATTGGCTCCAACTCCAGGCCAAGGGAGAGAGAGTTCTGACCCTGCCAGTCCAGATGAGAGCTCATCTAAATAAGTGTGTGACTAGAGAGCTGGAGAGAGGTCAGTGTGGTGCACATGGGTTCTGCCATATAAAAACATGGTGTTTGGGTTATTTTACAATAAAACAAAGAAAGCTGTAAAAGGAGGCAGGTAGAGGTCGTGAAAGTAGTCAGGATTAAGTAGGAAATATTTTTCAATCACTGACCAGTACACCTCACCGCCACCTCTACTCAGTCTGGTCCTGGATGAAGAAGAAGGCCCTGCTGGATTAAATGAGACTCTGGACTCTTACTAGAAGAAGAGAGCTCAATAACTCAAGGATTTCTGACTCATTCTCTCAACCAGGGACTGGAGCTGCTTTCCAAGGGTCAAGTGGTTGGCATTCTGCATGCTTGCTCCAAAAAACCAGAATGACTCCTGAATCCAAGAGAGCCAGCTCACTACAGAGGACTGGGTCATGCAGGAGCCCTGAGTGGAGGGAGTTCTAGTAACTAGAAGCCTGCCCTGAAGGCATGAGTCTGAAGGACTGACCAGAAAGAACTTTCCATCAGTTGCTAAAAAGTGTGTCTCAGTCATGTTTTTCACCTCTGGAGGACTGGGGCAAGGTTCCAAGGCTTTCTCTGTAAAGTCACACCCAAGGAGAGCAAGAAAACCCGGTTCATCTCACTAGGAGCTTTTTACACCTTTGAACACAGGTTCACGGGGATTTTGCAGTAAAAGTATCAAACCTGAGGGACGTTGTCAAGCTACAGCTTCTGGCCTTGACCAACTGGAGTATTTTGAAAACCCAAAAGTTGCAAAGTCTGGATTGGGGCAAGATAGCAAATATATCCAACCTTGTTGTCTATAAAATCCTACTATGTCCCTCTTAGAGCATCTGGCGCCAAAACCAATGGCTTCAACAGGAGGTCGGTGATGATGCATCTAACTTCAAAGCAACCTCACAAGCCAGAGCCTTGGACCTTGCCCCACTGAAGGATTTTGATTTTCATTTCAGAGACTATGCCCGAAAGCAAAACCTTTGAACAGAATAGCCTGCTCAGTGTAATCAGCCTCCACTCAATGGAGGTTGGCTTATTAGCGCATAGGTCCTGGTCACTTACAGACTGTTGCTTTTCAATAATTCAATGGTTGCTTTACTTTTTAAAGTGTTTTTTCTCTTAAATCTCTAAAAAATGCATTGCTACAGTACCATATATCCTTTTAATGATGTTGGTGTCTTTGTGCTCATTAACTTATTTTCTGTTTTTCACAAATTGTGCTGGGAACTTTATTTTGTAGTGTCCTTTACTTTAAAATTCAATCACCGGTTGTTCAAAACACTCGATTCCAGGAGATTGCCTGTTGTTTGTGCCATAGCTACTACAAGATGAGCAGAGATTCTCTAAGAACTGTTTTAAAAGGCTAATGGGATTCGAGGGCCTTAAAAAAGTATGGGGTAATAGAAGGTGAATGCTTCAGTTATAGACAACTAAGGCATTGGGTGCTACAACCCATGGTGAAGCATGATCCGCGAGAACCCATAGGGCCATGTAAAAATGCATCAGCGGTCAGGGAGACAAGGCAAACACTATCTCTAAACTTTATAGAGCAGATGACAAAACCAGTGCACCAGGCTGCCTTTCAAATTGCATGAAAAAAGTTAGAAATGCAGCTTTCCAAGGAGCAGTGAGAAGAAATACTTACCAGAAGCACTAATTATGCCATCACACCCGAAGCAGAGAAGACTGTGCAATTATCTATATGGGTGCCATCTCACACTTGTAAGACTACACGTAATTGACCTATCAAAGTCAGAGAGCTCTTAGAAAGAGTGCAGGAATAAGGTCCAAGGATTCAGTGCTTTTGAGAGGACATTTTTTTAATTGTCTTTGAGGTCGCAGGGAGTCAGAAAGTGAAGTAGTATCAGATGATTTTACTGTAGAGTATATCAGAAGTAATTTATCCCCTCTATAATAATAATAATAATAATAAACAAGTTTATAAAGCGCCTGGTTACACTAGACTAGTGTGTCCCCGCGCTACGGTGCAGCCTAGCGGCCCTCTGAGAAAAAAACTTGAGTTACAGCCCCTCAAAGGAAGAAGACAGCAGTGGTCAATCTGCGGTAAAGAGATACGTTTTCAGCTCCTTGCGGAAAACTGCCTCCGACGCCTACAGTCTGAGCCCCCTCTGGAATTTGTTCCACTGCTGTGCCGCCAGGAAGCGAAAGGAGCGGCCACCCATCCTTACTCTCCTGATGAAAGGTATAATGACCTGTCCCATGCCAGAAGGAGTGAAATCAAAGCGCATATGTTTTTTTAGCAAAGTAAGAACTAATAACAATCTGGGGGTAACTGTGTAAACCATGAATACCATGAACAGGAGCATGGTTTATACAAGTTTGGTATTGTTGGGGATGAGGAACTTAGCATATAGTATCCAGAAGGGAAACAGGACATTTATGAAGATTTGGGGTCCTCTGGTGAAATACCTGGTCAAGGACCATTGAGATCTGCCTTAAAAGACTAAAGATTGGGGGGGAGGAGCCTAGCGCGCAACCAAGATGGCCGCGTAGGTGCGAGGCTCCCGAGGACCACCATGACCTCCTGAATTAATCCTGGCTATATCCTGTCCTTGTTGAGGGGACTGCATCGGTGAACCCGAGCTGAGGCGCCATCCGTTTTTCCTTTTCGAATCGGACCCCGGACACCGGTGGGAGCACCGATTGAAGGTTGCGGCCTTCTCCGCGCTGGCCCCCCGGATTGGAGTAGTGGGGCGATCCGGGGACAAAGCGAACAACAGCGGCGGGCAGGGCTGGGCGACTCGCGTATCCCGTGCTTTCACTTTCGCTTTTGCTCTCTCCTTGCGGAGCGGGGTGCGGTGGTGTGGCCTTGTCCAGGTGCCCGGCTGACCCGCCGGCCGCGAGTCGTCCCGCGGCCCAGTGGTCGCCCTCCCCCCCCCCGGAACCCGTGAACTGGTTTATCGGCTCTTTCGAGGAGATTGGCACGACGGTGGGAGAGCAGGCATGTCCACCAAACAAGATGGCGACCGGGCGAAGGTGAAGACGACCCGCCGCGGCCCGGCGCCTCAATCCAACAGTATGGACCGCTACACCCTCCAGAAGGGATCTCCGGAGACATCGCGCACATCCCCGGCGGGCCCGACGGAGGCATCTGCTCAACCTGTGGATCTGACCCTCCGCGACGTCATGGGTGCCATCGCAGAGATGAAGGCCTCGGTGGACCAGCGCTTCGACACCCTAGCGCAAAAGATAGACTCGGTCCTGGTGGATGTTAGCCTTGTGAGGGCTGACTTGTCCAAAACCAACGACCGGGTCGATTCCCTGGCCCACACCACAACGAGCCTCACGACGGATGTGGTGGCCCTCCAAAAGGAGGTGCGCCGGCTTGGCCAGGCGAGCGCCCTGATGGACCGGCGACTGGAGGATTCCGAGGGTCGGGCCCGGAGGAATAACGTTCGCATTGTGGGAGTGCCGGAGGGACGAGAGGCGGAGGCGGCAGATCTTTTTGTGGAAGAATTGATCCTTACCCATCTCCAGCCCCGGGGGCTGAGTAAGCTTTTTGCGGTGGAACGTGCTCACCGGGTCCCTGGGGGCAGACCTAAGGCCGGTGCCCCGCCGCGGCCTCTCATTGCCCGGATTTTTAATTTTCGGGACAGAGACGCTATCCTGCAGACCTCCAGGCAACAGGGACCGGTCAAGCTTGATAACATGGATGTGCATTTCTACCCAGACTTTACTCCGGCGGTCCAAAAACTGAGATTGAGTTTTCTCGGAGTTAAACGTCGCCTACGGGACCTGAACCTTAAGTACTCAATGCTTTTTCCAGCTAAGCTAAGGGTGGAGGTGGATGGACGCACGCACTTTTTTGACCGACCCGAGGCGGCTGGGGACTGGTTGGACACTCTGCCTGGAGATCGGGGCCGAGGGGGTGGGGGGGGTGCGGTTGGCGGGGAGGGCCCGCCGGATCAGAACTGAGGGGTGAAGAATAGGCCTTGCTCTGGACAACATTCCTTTACCATTTACTGATCGTTTAGGTTCCCCTCCGATGGAGGTCGTGTGGGGTCTGTTGGGGGCTTCCCTCCTCCTCTGGGGGACTAGTTAGTTTTCATCTATGGGGCGACAGGCACACTGCACTTTGGGGGGGCTGTCTGGGCTCATGCAGGGGTGCAGGGAGGGGGGAGTTCTGTTGGGATGGGGGGGTGGGGGGGGTGTGTTGTTTGTTTGCACCGCAAGGCAAGCCCTTTACTGTATTGTTGCTCTCGAGATGCTCTGTGGGGGACGACTGATTGCTTCTACGTATGATGGGGGGTAGGGATTTGACTGTGTTGTCATGGAATGTTAACGGCCTGGGGGACAGGATTAAGCGTGGTGTGGTCCTGCAGTACCTGAAACGTATCTCACCAGATGTTATCTTCCTGCAGGAGACACACCTTATAGGTAACTCCTTTCATGCCATGAATCGGCGAGGCTATCGTTTGGTGGCCCACTCGGGCTTCACCTCGGGCTCGCGGGGGGTGGGTATCATGATTAAGGCCCCAATGGTATCCCCATCGAGCTTTACAAGCTGCGACCGGATGTACTGGCGCCCCACCTGCGCGCCATGTTCCTGGCGGCCCACTCGCAGGGTTCCCTCCCGCCGGACCAGCGTCTGGCCACGATCGTGGTGATCCACAAGGAGGGGAGACCCCGTGAGTGGGTTACATCCTACAGGCCTATCTCGCTCTTGAACGCGGAACCCAAAATCCTCGCCAAGGTACTGGCCAACCGGCTGGTTGGCGTGGTGGGCGATTTGGTCCACCAAGACCAATCTGGCTTTATACCCCATCGCAACACGGCTCTTAATCTGCGACGCTTGCATGGGGTGCTCGCGCGTGTCCCGTTTGTGCGGGAGCCGGCCATCTTGGCGTCCTTGGACGCCACCATGGCGTTTGACACGCTTGAATGGCCATACATCTGGGCGATGCTGGCGAAATTTGGATTTGGACCGGGATTCATTAGCTGGGTCAAATTGTTGTATTCGGGCCCATTGGCGCAGGTGGTGGTGAATGGGCGAGTCTCGGCCCCCTTTGCGCTGGGGCGGGGCACGCGTCAGGGTTGCCCCTTGTCACCGCTCCTGTTTGCATTGGCCTTGGAGCCCTTGGCGGAGTGGCTGCGGTGGCACCCCTCCATCCGTGGTCTCCGCTGGACCCCCGAGCATGAGGACCGCGTGTCCCTCTACGCCGATGATATCCTTTTGTATCTCGCCTCCCCGCGTAACTCGCTGATTGTCCTGGTTGATGTTTTGCGCTCCTTCGGTCGTAACTCAGGCCTTGTCATCAACTGGGCGAAATCCTGCGTGTATGTGCTCTCCGGGGAGGCTCCGGCCCTACCACGGGACTGCCCGATCCAGATTGCCTCCCAGGGGTTCCGGTACCTGGGTATATATATTACTCTAGACCCGGAGGCCCGCTACGAGCGGAACTTGCTACCCCCCTCCAGCGCTTGCGGGAGGACGTTGCGCGCTGGCGGCGTCTTCCGCTTTCGCCGCTTGGCCGAGCGGCCTTGTTTAAGATGATGTCCTTGCCGCGCTTTCTGTATGCGCTTCAGAATACTATGGACTTGGTTCCGGCGCGCTACTTCCGTGAGGTGGAGAGCCTGCAGCGGCGCCTGTTCTGGGACGGGAGGCCGCGTATTGCTCTGGCTAAATTGACGCTCCCGTGGTACGATGGGGGGGTTGCCCTCCCGGACATTAAACGGTATTACCGGGCCTCCCAGCTAGCTGCGATTAATCATGGCCTTTACGGGCCCGCCCTGAACCCGGCATTTGAAATGGACAAGATGCTCCTGCCCGGTGGCGACTACAATCGAGCGCTCTACTCTGGCGCGCCCGACTCCCGTCTGACGGGACCGACGCGTGTCATGGTGCGTGTCTGGCACGCGGCTAATGCAGCGATGGGGTGGAAGGACCGTTTGACCCGGGCGACACCGCTATATGCGTCTGAGAGGTTGGGCTCCCTGTGGACATCGAAGGGCTTCGAGAAGTGGGACACGATCGGAATCAGCACAGTGGGTGACCTCTGGACAAGGGGTGGATTCAAAACTTTTGAGACGCTGCGGACGGAATTTCAGCTGCAAGGCAGTGAGTACTTTCGGTACTTACAAGTCCGCCACGCGCTGGGCTCCGTCTTCCCTGATGTCGCGTCCATTCCGGAGTCTTCCCCCCTGGAGGACAGAGTGCTGGATGGCCATGTCCCAGACAGCACGATCTCCCTTATATATAAAAAACTGATCAACGACAGATCGTGCCTGCTGACTAGTCTCCGCGAGGCCTGGGTTGCCGACGGGCTGGAACTGGACGACGAGGACTGGATTTCCGCGGTGGCCTCTCCGAAGGAGGTGGCCCTCCCGGCTCGCCTTCGCTTCGTCCAGCTTAAGATCCTACACCGGGTTTACGTGACGGGGCCAAGGCTTCTACGTATGGGCTTTGTTGGTGACGGATTGTGTAAGCGTGGCTGTGGTGCCTTGGCAACTTTCATGCATATTCTGTGGGAATGCCCACAGGTGGAGCGATTCTGGCGTGGTGTGCATGAGGTCCTGCGTGTGGTGACGCGTGTTGCGCTGTTGCCTGAAGCGAGGAGATGCTTGCTGAATGTGTGGGAACCAAATGACTATTCGGTCCCGCAGACGCGGTGGGTGACTCTGGGATACATGATAGCTAAGCGTGACATTGCTCAATTGTGGGGATCCCAGAGGCCCCCGGCGGTGTCGGCCTGGAAAGAACACATGGATTGGTGTATGTTTCGTGAAAAGGTGGTGTATGTTGCGAGGGGTAAGCCTGGGGCGTGGGTGAAAATCTGGGGCCCCTGGAACGCCTATCGCGGGGGTATTTGTGAGCCGCCACTGCTACCGGCCGCCTCACCGGCTCCGTCCCCTTAGCCGACCCCCTCCCCCAGCCGCGGGCATGTGGTTCCCCTGTCCCTGATCTATTCCCATTCCCCTCTTCAGAGTTTGGCTGCTGGTTGGGATCCCCCACTTAAGGAGCACGTGCCGTCACTTTGGATGGCGGGTTGCCTTGCGGGTGTGGTTTTTTGTGTTGTTCTGTTTTGAAAAAAGGAAACCGTATTGTGGGCTAGGAGTCATGGGGCCTGCGCTATTGATATCTCCTGATTTACCGATCTGCACCGCCAAGAGACTCTTACTGTAGGTATGTCATCTGCTTCTGCCACTCTAGCGGCCGGCCGGATGGTTGTAGGCCCATACTTGTAACCTTTTTTAACATGTAATAAACGGTTTCAAAAAAAAAAAAAAAAAAAAAAAAAAGACTAAAGATTTAACACATCACAGACATCATCTCAGAATCTCGGACTGAAATGTTAACAGATGAACAATGAAACACTATCTTAGAAAGAAAATAGTGCTACTACCTTTAACTAGAACTTTGGACTCATAAAACACAGAGGATGACAGGGGGTAGAGGAATGAAGAAAGTTACACGGGAAAGGGGGCTTGGAGAGTTTATGTAGAATGCCATGGAAAGGTATTGTATGCAATTACTGTACTATGATCTTGTAGAAAATCAATAAAAATTACTAAAACATAAAAAGCAGGTCTGGCAGATGGTGCCATGTTTCTCCTGGGGTTCCTTGATAACTACAAAGGCCTTTGTAAGGAACAGAGGTAAACTCATGATCTGAATGTTTACACCTCAAGTAATTTAGAACCCAATGCCTTCCCCTACTTCCACAATCAGTTTATATACCATGGGGCTTATGCGCAATTTGTAGCACATAAAGTATTACTACAGTAGTACTGCGCACATACTACAAAATGTTATTCACTAAGTTATGGGTGGAGACCTCTGCCTCTGTCTCTTCTATCTTTTCTATACAGAGATCTCCGCCATACTGGAGGGTCATCTCCGTAGAAGTAAGTTTACGTTTTTTGCATTAAATGTGGGATGGAAGGGGGTAGTGTTTGGAAATTAGGGAACACTTATTACAAAATAGAAGGAGCGTAGGGAGAAGTAGGCAAGGGTTTAGGAAGGGGAAGCAGGGGATTATGGTGGGACATTCTACTACAACCATGCCACCAACAAAAGAGTAGGACCATGACTATTTACAAACTGCATCTCTAAAATGCCTACAGTCCACAGGGCCAGAAAACAGTCATAAATATATTACAGTCCAGCCTTTGAGTAAGTCTAGCACAGCACATGCTCACTAACAGCTACTGCAACACACGGTGACTCAATATTCCATTCAATATAATGTTCAATTATTTACTTAATTTTATGGGGGCCTTTCTTTTTCTTGTAGTGTACTGCAACTGTGGAATGGCTTCCCTATATCCCTGAAATTTGATCAGTCAGAAATAAAGTGCAGAAAACTATTGAAAACATTTCTGTTCTAAATAGGTTGCTTGTGCTGTCTTGTTCCAAGTTGGTGAATTAGTGCTAGGAAGCCTTGACAAGGTAGCTAGGCACTCTACAAAAAACTAGTAGAATACAATAGAATTGAGTAATTTTTGTGAGTGTTAAAAAGTTACATTATTTAAAACATGTAATAATTGATCATTTTGTAAAATTAATATTTTATAAAAAAATTTAAAAGCCAAATTTTTAGATGTTTATTAAAAAAATGCCCTTAATTAAAGAAATACCTTTTAATTATATTTAGTCAATATTAATTAAATATGCATGTGTTCGTGTGAGTAGGATTTCTCTTACATTTTGCTAAAAAAATTAATTAAATAATATATTAAACATATTTACATTTTTGATAAAAGCTTAGTTTGAGGAGTTAATACTCTTCAATGGTTTATTTTATTAAGTTTATGTTAGTAATCGTTATTATAAAATATTTTAAAATTGTGTTTTCAAATTATTATTTTTTTAAATTTAAAACAATAAATAAAAAAAAATTGAATACGCTTTAATAATGCTCCCTATGCTTTACCGTAGAGTGAATTCTACCCAGGTAGGGGACATCGCTAGCGCATACCGGCTCCAGGAGGGGTCATAGCGCTACACTGCATGCTGCACGCTGCACCAACCTGCCAGGCTCAACCACGCAGCGCCGCTGGGTTCCTGACGCTGTGACTGGACTACAGCTCCCAGCTTGCTCTGCTTCATCACCGCTTCCTCTTCCTGCAGGAAAGCGCCAGGAGGCGCATAAAAGGGAACAGCTTCCTCCGCGTCGCGGACGCGCGCGGACGGTGCCGGGCGGAGCCCGGGCAGAGGGCGGGCCGTCTGTGGCCGTCTAGGGACGACGAGGGACGGGACGGGCCACCCCCCATACGCCCAGGATCCAGGACTCAGACTTAAATGGGTAAGAGAAAGCTACCCTCCCCCACTGTGGGTGGCACACCCAAGGACAAAGTCCCCAGGAAATCTAATAGTATTCTCTCTTTTCTAACCTTGGAGGTAGGGAAGTTGACTACCGAAATTGCAAGAACCGAACGCAAATTGGGGCTAGAACCATCGCTGAACAGCAAGGAGAGTACAAGCCATCCACAACTCGGTATCACATCTGTTCCCCTTGAACCAAAAATTGTTATTGCCCCGCCCGAGGTGTCTGCGTTACCTCCTCACCCTACTACTGCTGACTCTAATGGGGCTACCCCCAAACCTCCTAGCTCAGCTCGAGCACGCAGAACATCAAGCACAAAGCAGGCAAAAAGACAGTATAAAAAAAGGAATACGCAGAATCACAAGGGAGGAAAGGGCACAGTGGGTTCACTTGAAAAGGCTATCAGAGACATGGTGGAAAAAGTAATCACTGACAAGATAGAGCCCACACTTACAAAAATAGCCTCAGACATCATTGACGTCTTACATCAGTGCGTCGATGGCATCCTAAGGAAATGTGAACGCCTGAATGAACACCACAAAACAGCCGACCCAGCCACTTTTGTTTTTAAAGGTAATACACCGGCGGACCTAGGTTCTAAATGTCCTCAACCAAACTTTGGTACTAAAAGACCAAGGGAAGATTTCTCAGTTGCCAGGAGTGTCGCACCCAACTCGCCCTCTAGACCAGCAACTACCACGATAGACATCCCTAGTATAACAGGAGTAACAAATAAGCCTGCAGCTCCTGCTACTACAGGTCAACAGAACCTACCTAGCCCACCCAAACCTGTTCGTCAACCTTTTATTAACCTACCTCCCGAGGCTGCCCCTTTTGTAGCCATCTTGGTAAATGTTCCCCCACTCAAGTCAGGTGAACACGAACATCTGCCCCAATTGCTAGCCAGGACTAAGTCTTGGGCAAATTCGACCTGCTCAGGAGACAACGAAGTTTCCAATGCCATTATCTCTGTTCGGCGGGTGGGCTGGATCGGGCGAACTAATAAAACAACTGAGGGAGATTGCTTGATATTCAACTTTAATAATCCGTGAGAGGCCCGTAGATTACTCTGGGATGCTTCACCCTTAGAGGGCTTAATTGCTGGGCCCCGTGCCGTACCCCTGGGCTTCTTCTACCCCAAACCTAGACCTCACCCTTTTTCGAACTTGGGTTTTGACCAAGGCAGGGGATTCGATAGGACACCTAGCTTGCCCTCCCATCTCGATAACACTCAACCAGAACCAGACTATAGCTGGTCCACGATTAATAGGTTGAGTAATCATAAGGCGGTCACACACATTCCAATGTCCCTTAATAGCACTTTAACCCTGCATAATAGATTCACGCCCTTGACTCAGGCGGATGAACAAGATTGACGCCCAGTCATCAATACCCCTATGTCCAGACAACCTACAGGGAACTGTCCCCCTCTAGGAGCTTCCAACAGAAGGCCTAAACTCATAAGCTGGAATATAGCCGGCCTTCGCTCAAAAAGGGAGGACAGTGTTTGGCTGAACTTTCTGAACCAACATGACATTATAGCCCTACAAGAAACCTGGGACTGCAATGGCGATTTCTGGGTTCCTGGGTTTACATCTTACTTTGTCCCAGCTACTGGATCTTCCAGTGGAAGGGACAAAGGGGGCCTTATGATCCTGATTACTGTCCAATTGGCGGGAACCATTAAACAAATAACCACTAACTCCCCCAATTTCTTGTGTCTAGAGATCAGCCTAGCCAATGGTCACAAATATATTCTTATAAATTTTTATAATTCTGTAGCAAACGGACACTCCATTGAGCATCTCTGTTCTCTACAGTCTTTTTTGATTAATTTTAAAGAACGCCAAACCACTTTGTTGCACACTATAATTATGGGGGATTTTAACACACATCTCTGCAGGCTTTCCTGCCACATTGAAGACACTGACTGCCCTACCTCAGGCGATTACCAACACTTTGAACACAATACTAAAGGACTGGCACTAGAAAACCTCCTTGTGAACGTGGACCTCTATGAACCGAGTTCAACTCCTACAGTGAAAGGGTCATGACATATAGTGCTAGAAATTCTGAATCGATCATTGATTACATCTTTGTTTCCCCTGGATTATTAAGCTGGGTCGTCTTTTACAATGCAGTTGTGGCCGCGTTTAGTGACCATAACCCAGTCATCCTTGAGCTTGCCAGTTCTGCGGGCCTACTCAAGGAGGGGACAATCAAAATGCCTGAGCTGGCCGTGCGGCCCACGGACCAAGGTAGAAGGCTGAAGTGGTCCAAAGTAGTTCCAACTGAGTTCTTCAAGACCCTAAGCAGCAAAGCCCGCAATGAATTAGACATCTGCCAAGACAACTCCAAACAGGGGGAGGATGTAATCACCGCCTTTGGTACTTTGTGTGCTTTAATTTCTGATGAACTTACAGTTAAATCCAGGAAAAAGACTCAACTGACCAAGGGCTGGTTCAACAAAGCCTACTCGAAAGCACACACTTGCCTCCTGAATGAACTAAAAAAATCACCAAGGGACAGAGGGGAAGTTGCCAGACTAAGAAAAGAATACTATAATATTATTCATGAACGTAAAGAAGTTCTTAAAAAGGATGCCTGGTCCTCACTAATGGAAAAGGCCACCTTAAGAGATAGTTCCAGCTTCTGGGCCATTATAAACAATCCCCTGTTCTCTGGAGAAGCTAATGATACCCTAGAGGCCAACATCAGTGAGGAGGACTGGCTAGCTCATTTCAAAATCATCTATGGGAATGACCAAATATGTGAAACACCTACTATCCTCAATTCTAACTCCCCTAAGCCAGCACTCTCCTTTAATATGGAAGAAGTTGAAAAAGCCATAACCAACACAGTAGGGAAGAAAGCGCCAGGCCCAGATGGCGTCCCAGCAGATATGTTCAAGGCAAATGTCTCTTTCTGGGCCAACATTTTGACCAATGTCTTCAATGCCGCCATGAAACATAGCTTGCCTGCCTCCTGGTCACATGCCACCATCATTCCAATCTTCAAGAAAGGCCAGAGGGGAGACCCGAGGTGCTACCGCCCCATCTCACTAATCGACTCGTCTTTCAAAATCTTGGGGAAAGTGATATTGGCAAGGATCGATGAGTGGGCTGCCAGCAATAACATCTTATCAAATGCCCAATACGGGTTTCGTAAGGGGAGAGGGACGGAGGACCAGTGCCTCAACTTACATCTGATCCTAGGCAAATACACAGTGGCATCTAGCGGATCAATCTACCTGGGGTTCATGGACTTGTCCACAGCCTTCGACCTAGTGAATAGGTCCAGGCTGTGGGACATTCTCCTGGAACTGGGGATGGACCCTACCTTGGTTCATTTTCTGGCTGAGGCTCATCGGGACCTAGAAGCGTCCATTAGGATGACGCCGGAAGGAGTTTGTACAGCTGGATTCAAGTCTACCAGAGGGGTGCGACAGGGGTGTATTCTCGCCCCAATGCTATTTACACTCTATATCAACCACCTCGAATCCACACTGGAGCTGGCAACACTCGACGTCCCGCGTTTTGGCGGACTGACCACCCCGGTCCTCCTTTACGCGGACGACGCGGTACTCGTGGCACGTACTCCTCTTGGGCTACAAAGACTATTGACATCCTTCGATGTCTTTATGACCTCCCTTGACTTAAAAATCAACACAGACAAGTCTCATGTTATGGCTGTAGGCGGCAGAAAAAATAAGGATTTGAAGACCTTCTACTGTGCTAATACTTCTATTTCTAAAGTGAGAACTTTCACCTACCTGGGGGTAGTATATGACGATAAGGGCACATGGGCACCTCAAATATCCGTCAAAACTAACGCCATGAAAAGAACAGCAGCCGCCATTGTCGGCTTCTCAAAACGTCTGGGTGGAAAGCCAACGGAAGCGATGCTGGCACTCTACAGAGCGAAATCAATCTCAGTAGTAAGGTACGGGGCTTCCATTTGGGGTTACTCCAACAATATAGAACCAATACAGATGGAAGAAAACAGATTTCTGCGTATGCTTCTAGGATTACCTCAATCCACAGCCACCTTTTCTGTCCATACGGAACTAGGCCAGGGGTACATTAGTGACACCATCAAACAATCCCCTATCTTGATGTGGTTAAAAACATGGCTGAATTCCAATTTAACTCTGAACCACACAATTATGAGAGACTGCCTACTTCTGGACAATATGAAAAATATCCCGTGGCTAGCATATATTAAAAAAACATTAACTTCCCTGGGCCGCCCAGATCTCTTTCATAAACCAGACTGCATCGTTAAGAATGACCTGGAATGGTTCAAAGTGACTTTTTCCCAAGCGAGAGAAATGGAGCGGGAGAGCTGTGAGCTTGCGAAACTTACTGTGAGGGAGCATTATATTTCCAAAACTACACCGGCCATTGAACCGTATTTAACAGTAGTGTCTATTCCATTACATCGCTGGTCATTAACCAAACTAAGACTTAACCAGATTCACTTTCTGTTAAATGACTCAAAGGTATGGGCCAAGCCAGAGGACTTAGCGGCCTGTAAATGTGATGGCTTTTCTTTGCAGGACACTGCTCATTTTTTGTTCTTCTGTGGTATATACGATCTGCCCAGGAAAAAGTATATTGTTCCATTGCTCAAGAACAAGGGGTTCGTGCAAATCAAGCCTGCACTTTTTTATTTAAAAAAGTTAGATTCACCACTAACTATGTTTAGTGTTGCTAACTTTCTGGTTGCTGCCTTTCGCCTTAAAAAACGTTCTGGAAATAGATAACTTAACAGTTTTTACAACACCCGATGTAATTATTGATACATTTCCGCACTTTTTAAAATCTTGTAAATATTTTAATTGCTCTATTTTAATAGTGACTGCTACCCGATGTAACTGTACCCCTTAATTATGTATTTTATGTCTACGTGCTTTTTATGATTCGTTATGAATCGAAATAAAGTTGTTTTGAACTTGAACTTGAACTTCCCAGGTAGGAGATATTTTCGCATATGTGTGAAAAGTTACTAGTTGTAACTATGCACTCGTAAATTTACTCTTAGATGTCTACACCCCCTGGTTTCGGTAAGTGGAGACATGTAGGCCTACACTTATGTAAATCAACACTGGGAAATGGTGAATAGCACAAACGTGTAGATATGCACCTGAGTGCAGTAATACATTTACAATTGAATAACACTACAGGTATAAATGTACCTTTGTGAATGGAGCCCCAAGTTTGGTAGGGAGGCAACAAATGTAAATGCTGGATTCATGGCAACACATGAATATAAATTGAAGAGCCAGGTTGCATTAATTAGAAGTGTTACTAGTCTTTACAAAAGTACCCCCAAACTAATTTCAGATCAAAAGAAATGCTGTTCAACTTCTAAATGTGTGCAATTTCTCAGGTGTCCTCATGGGCAGAAAGGCTGCATAAAAAATATGCTTTTAATTGAAGCAGATGCTGCTGAACGAGAGAGGGTGATTTCTGCGCGCACACACAGTCTGCTCGACAGATGGCCGTTGGATGAAGAGACGCCCCAACTGCGATCGTTTTAATTAGCATCCCTCATATGGCTTTTGACTCTGTATGTTAATGCAAAGTGTAATATCGCATTGGGTTGATGCAGCTTCCCACCAGCGGCAGATTATGCACGTGTCTAGCTTGTTCTATGATTTGCACAACGTCATGTTCGTTCGCGTTGATTTCTTTACTTTCAGCAATGCACACACGTCTGGCTGATTGATCCCGTACACTGAGGACATTCACGGAACAAGTAATGTCTACACTGGTATGTTTCCTAGAATTTTCACACGCTGCCCCTAGTACTAATCGATCACTTGCACCCGTCGAGTAAACATTCCGACTTTCAGTATCTTTCTCTTTTTAAACATTCATAGGTGAGGGTGTGTGCCTGCGAGATCTTGACTGCCTCAGCTGCCACACTGTGGGCAGCACTGCTACATTTAGCTCAGAGACCCAAGCCTCCGATTACGGATGTATTTCTTGCTTTAATATAATAACGGGCTAGTTAAATTAAAAATAAAATACATCTTCCATATAGCACAGGAGAATGTCATTAAGGGATTATCAATTTGGGGAAACCGTTATATAAACAGTGTTGACAGAGAGCATTACGCTCACTTTTCTTGATGTTTGAAGCCAAGAAAAGTATCCTTTCATGACTGCTTTATCTTCAATTGCTTTGTTTTATATGTTAACATTATTGTGGCTTCATGTTTTTTGTTTCCCATAATATACGATTTGTATATTTGCCTCACGCGCCATTTGCAAGATTATTTCTTAGGCCATTTTGGTCCCCACCAGGCGCACAACGCCAATTGTGGTCAAAGGGCTTCAGCCCCTCCCCCCTCCACCCCCCCCTCCCCATCGTGTGGGCCAGCCCGGAAAACACAGCCACACCCGAGTACTTCACAGATCTTTAAAAGACCATTTACCTGCCAACGAGGCATTGTTGTTTATTCACCCCTTCTTAGAGCCTCTGCTTCTCCACTCTGCCTATTGTTTGAAGAATTAGCCCCCCCCCTACATTTGTTCTTAGTCGCCCCCGAAATGTGGCTCTAGTTGCGCCTCTGGTCCCCACAGGCCGCCCAGTTTATCCTGTTTTTTTAGGCTGCACTTGCAGCCACTCACTCTCTTCATTTTCATCTGCCACGCCCCCTTAGCTTTTATAACCTGAAGAGTGGCAGGGCAGGTAGGCACTGCAGTTTTGCGGTCTGTTTTTACGACCTCCTTACAACACCTCAGACAACACCTCAGACCCCTTTACCTAGAGTCTGAAGTTCATAAAGCTCATTCCTCTCATAGTGGTGGTGCCTCCCTTTCCAGGTAGTTCTCTTTTCCCCTGCTTCCCCTGAAAGACTGCTTTTGAGTTTCGATACACCATAACCCAGGCAACGGCACCAATATTTTTACAAATTTCACCATCAACACACCGTTATTTACACCGCCCGAATCTACACTTGAGAAGTAATTGCCTCCCTTTCTCTACCCGCTAAAATATCCAAACTTTTCACATATGGCATGACACAGCAGTACCTCACACTTCACGAGGTTACTGATTCACAATTTTTGACACAATATACTAGTCATATGCCTTGACACAACTCCGATATTAAGAATTAACAATTAATATACGATGTGACCTAGAAAGCACCAGCACTTTATAAATATATGAATTCACGCAGTCACCCTGGCAAAAGAATCCCAAATCGTTCCTAGACTAATGCGAACCCTTCCTCCCTCTTCCTCGCGCTTGACCCGGTACCCGGATGCGGCCTCCTCATTAATGGAAACTGTAACTATAAATTCATTCTAATCGTCGATAACACTATACGCTCAAACATTATTTTCCTTGGGTTATGCATTACTGTCTCTAAAAATGTAAATAACAAAATCATGTAACCTACCTCTAATTTAATCTCACAATGTCATGCAAATACTTATAAATGCCAAATTCTAATTGCATATCATACTACTATACGATCCGCAATTCCCCTTGTATTCTTTATATATATGAACGGTTATTTTTCTTAATGCAACTCATTTTTGTTCTCACCGGCTTATATTTATACCGGGCAATGTTTATGACTGTAATATGTACTTTCATTTGAAACTTGTGCTAATACTCGCCACTAATTATATTGACCTTTGTACTCTAAACTCTTACTATTTTATCACAATTACTTATTCTCTCCCTCCAACTCGACAAAACACTCTGTACCATATTATTATCTATTTCTCTGTGTCCCTCAATGACATCACATCTTGATTCTTTCTACCTTCCATACCTGCCGCACGCTTACTTTGACCCCTTCCTCAATTTACTATTTTTCTCTGTTCCCTCACTTACTAATTGCCGTTCAATGCTACGTGTCACTATAACTTTACTACTCTTCCCAAAATTCACCCTCACTATATATGTATATATTATACACATGCCTTATGACACCATGTACTTTTCCTACCTTGGGTTAACATTGTCTGTATACAGCCCTGAGGAAGCCCCAGGCCTGATGGCCGATTAGGGGGCGAAACACGTGTTGGCTGTGCCATCCTTTTTCTTGCAGCTACCCAAAAAAGAATAAAAAATACTTATCTCACCCGGATCTGCATGTCGCAATTGGAATTTATTCCCAAAAACTGAAACTAAAACTCTAGCCCGGACACACCTTTTCAAAACCAGTTTCATTTTAGGGGGAAAGGGGTATCTCCCCCTGTCTCTGGGCAAGAACCATTACTTGAAAGCTTCATGCTTATTAGATGATGAGTAAGGGATGAGGATCTCTTTCCCCTCACACTCTTTCAACAAACCTGAAGATCACATCCCCGAATAATCAGCAAGCTTCAATCTTCTACGGATTTCACTAAAAGTACAAGGCCTCAGAACTACCTTCAGATCACATGGCTTTTTGTCAAGACCGACGAGCACAACGTTCGACTAGGGTCGAGGAGACCTTCTCAACGGAACCAATATCCAATAGAAACTCAAACCCAAAACCCAACCCAACATCTGCACGGAGTACATTCCAGAACTTGGAACGTGCAGTTAAGAGAGAAACTAGCAAGTGGTGGGAAGCAGAATCACTCAAAAAATACCTTGAAGCTGACAGGATCCCACGGGGACTCAGAATACTTATCTTCCCACCATCAGACACCACTAACCCCCAATACATAGGAAAATGGGAAGAGAACCTAAAGGAATGCTCCAACAATATGATTAGACAATTAATTGATCACTCACAAGAAGAATACAACCTGGCGAAAACCGAAGTAGACAATCTCAGCAAGCACATAGAAGACTCTAATTGGGGAGATCTCACAAGGAAAAACTACGAAATACTCAATCAAATAATAGACGAATTTGAAGAAGATCTTATCAAAAGAAAGAACCGAAAATTCAGGAGGGATCAACTGGACTACAAATTTGGACGAGTTTACACTTTCGCTAAAAAATACGACACCAAACCTCAAGAAACCTCCAACACCAACACCACAGAACAACCAAGTGGAGCAACTACCAGCTCAGACATCGACTCACCATCACCTGCACCTGAAGGCGATAACTCACGATGCAAGGTCAATTTTTTAGAGGAGGTATTACGCTACCGACTCGGTATAAAAACAACAAACATCACAAATACTTCAACCATGGGAGGTTCCCAACAATTTGGACGCCAGCAGACACCAACAATGGGCGTCACTACGAGATCAAGAAGAAAGGAGATGGAAAAAAGGACATAACACCACTTAATCTTGTCAAGAATCTATCCCACACTCAATTATCCAGACAAGAGGACAACATTCTCAATAAAGGACTATCCTTCTGCCCAACGGCCCCATGGAATCTCACAAAAACACGAATAGATCTGTTCAAATTCATCCGCAGACTTAAATTAAAAGTGTTTTTTGCAGACCAATACATGAGACATGAGCCGTCTGCCACACCAATAACATCTGAACTTTCAATTCAAGAACTCGAAAACATAGACCTGTTGACCAACCTCAGTGAGACGAATCATGATCCAGATTCTTTAACCAGAACTGCACTTGAACTTGGAATTGACACACACCACTCAATCGACAGCAAACTAACCAAAAAATCTACCTTCTTACCACAATTACCTGCAGGGAACAGCATCGATGCCTTCCATATAGCAGTCATGCATGATTTGGAACACGAACACACAAAATACCGCAAAAAATCCAAATACCTTCCACAGAACATTACAAAGGAAGAAAGAAATGCCATCAGAAACCTTAAGGATAGAAAAGATCTTATTGTAAAAGAGGCTGACAAAGGTGGAAATCCCGTAACACTCCATATTGACGACTACATCCAAGAGGCCAATAGACAACTTGCCGACACAACCTGCTATGAACTCCTTACAACAGACCCCACAAAAGAGATACTCAAGTCAATTACAACTATGCTTAACAATTGGTACACCTCTGGACTTATTACACAATCCGAAAAACTCTTTCTGTACATTGCACACCCTACGATGCCCACTCTATATCTTCTCCCAAAGATCCACAAAGGAACTTACCCTCCACCGGGTAGACCCATCATAGCAGGCATCAACTCACCATGCTCCAGACTTGGGGAATATGTTGACAGGAAATTACAAAGTCTTATGAAGGAGATTCCATCCTTTATCCAAGACACTAAGGACATTCTTGACAAACTACAAAACATAACCTGGGAACCAGACTTCATACTGGTCTGTATAGACATTGTCAGTCTCTATACATCTATCAAACATCAAGACGGACTCAGTGCAGTGCAACAATCTTTATGGACACAACCGGCAAACCTACTAGAAAGCAACAAAATGACTGTGGAAATGCTTGACTTCTGCCTAAAAAACAATGTCTTCAGTTTCAATGGAAAGATATACCGACAGACACGCGGTACGGCTATGGGAGCCAAATTTGCGCCGCCGTACGCCTGCATCCTGATGAGCCATGTGGAAAAATTCTGGCTATGGGACCCTGAGTTCGCGGAATATACCGCCCATATTGTTATGTGGCGACGCTATATAGATGACATCCTCTGTATCTGGCAAGGAGATGAGACATTGCTCAAAAGATTTCTGAAGCAATTAGACCAAAACCCATGGGGAATTAAAACAACCCATACCTTCTCCAAGGAAGAGATTAACTTTTTGGATGTAACTCTCTATGCAAAAGACAACACTCTGCAAAGCAAACTCTATCGAAAAGAGACAGCTGCCAATTCCATCTTACGAGCCGATAGCTTCCACCCACGACACAACATAAGAAACATCCCTAAGGGGGAACTGTTAAGAACACGTAGAAATTGCAGTGAAGATGAGGTCTTCAAAACAAAAGGAGAAGAATTGGTATCTAGACTTACACAACGTGGATATGAACAATCAATTCTCAAAAACACAATGAATACAGTGGCCAAAATTGATAGAAAACAGATGTTCAGACAAAACAAAGGAGAAGTACAGAAGCACGATTCTGCTATACGCTTTATAACGGACTACAACAATGGCCACCACCAAATCAGACAAAGCCTCAAGAGACACTGGCATCTGCTTCAACAAACACCAAACCTTAATCAAGACCTTAAAACATATCCAGAGATAACATTCAGACGCGCCCCTAATCTGAAAGACCTCCTGTGCAAATCAGAATTTGTGGACAAAAGGAACTTGGTCAGCACCTTCCTGGACAGACCCCCAGGATTCCACATCTGTAGAAATTGCAATATTTGCAAGCTTAGCAACAACAAAACAACAAAAGTCCAACTAACTGAAGGAAGAGAATTTTCCATAAAAGAATGGATTGATTGTAACAGCAAATTCTGTGTCTATGTGATTATCTGTCCCTGCAATCTTCCATACATCGGAAGTACAATTAGACCACTACGGACCAGGATTCAGGAACATTACCGAAACATTCACAAACATCATTCAGGCCATCCACTTACTGAACACTTTGAAGACCATCATCCTCACAAAAAAGACTTTCGCTTCTATGGTTTGGAGATTGTACACCAAGCCAAAAGAGGGGGGGACCGCGAACTTAAACTCCGAAGACGCGAAAGTGAACTTATAATGAACTATAAAACCACCAACCTGGGGCTCAACAAGGATGCGGAAATGCATGTATGGTTGGGAGAGGATTGATGCCCCAACATACTCTTACAACCGCACCACCTACTACCCAAGACTTAACACAACCTTTCTGTTGTTTACAATAACCCCTAATTAGTTCCCCCAAATACCATCAAAGAACTTACAGCATACCCTCCTGATTTTTTGCCGTTTTTTCAGTTGATATAAAAACATGTAGAAATATGTGATAACAATTTTTAGTGCTACAAGGTCGCCCCAGTGTGACTCAACACGACCTTGTTCATCGATATGTGATAGTACCCTTTGTGCTTTAAGGGCGCCTCAGTGTGACCTAACACGATTCAGCTCTTTGCCCAGTTTTATTGATTTAGCTTCTTGTAGGCCTAGAGATATGTATGTTATTATTAATTACAAACTCCAATTTTGCACCGTAGTGTGACCCAACACAACTCTGCTCTACGCCGAGTTTATTGGCACAGCTTCTTCGAGCCTGGAGATATGTGTGCCATTCTTAATTGCATTCTAAATTATGCAGCAACTCATGTTCAGGTGATTTTTTTACCTGATACATTTACTCAATCTTGATTTTGGCTTTCCACTCCTCCCCGCCAAATTTTTCATCTTTACTCAGTTCCTACAAAAAACAACTGATCGTTATCTTTACATTAATACACACGGATACCTATTAGCATACTTTGGACACATGCTTGCGTCCACAAAACGTGAATGTATGTATTTAAGTATTGTTAATAAGTTGTTATACTAATGTTCAAATGTATTGCTTTAGGTAATTTAAATGTCCGACAATTTCGCTCACTCTCTCCTATTATTGATCTCTAAAACCCTTCTACCATCCCCTTGCACCTCACTCGGTTCATATCAATACTGATGATCGTCACCGTCTAACTTCACCAATCTCGATTTACCCCCAACCTAAAATGGCTCCCAGCAAAAAGCACCCGTTCACTTCCGGGTTTTGAACCGGAAGTGCTCATATGACTCCTTTATAACTTGCTCGCAACCACGCGTTGTTATTATCATCACGACCTTGGAAACTGCAATACCTGGCATTAGCCGAGACTTAAGGTAAGGGACTCCTTCCCACGCTCCCCCTCCCTGTAACCCAGCATTTAACAATGCCTTCCTCTTACATTTTCCTCTTCCACTTCCTTCCCCTTGTGTTTTCTCCACTTTTAGAAATCTTCGGGTTATCAAACCCTTGTCACTAAATACTGAATTACCTAACAACCCGGTAAGGAAGCATATCCAAATTCTTTTTCACTTAAACTTGCACAATTGATCGCCTAGAGCATGCGTATTCCCTACTCCATTACCTACACGATTCTGGACTCCGTATAGATTATACCCCCGAGTGCGGCTTAGAACTTCTAAAAAGATTTAAAAACATGCGCAAGCACTCCTCGCATTCGGCAATTATTGCACAGTCAAATAGTTCCCACCAATATTTTTACAAATTTCACCATCAACACACCGTTATTTACACCGCCCGAATCTACACTTGAGAAGTAATTGCCTCCCTTTCTCTACCCGCTAAAATATCCAAACTTTTCACATATGGCATGACACAGCAGTACCTCACACTTCACGAGGTTACTGATTCACAATTTTTGACACAATATACTAGTCATATGCCTTGACACAACTCCGATATTAAGAATTAACAATTAATATACGATGTGACCTAGAAAGCACCAGCACTTTATAAATATATGAATTCACGCAGTCACCCTGGCAAAAGAATCCCAAATCGTTCCTAGACTAATGCGAACCCTTCCTCCCTCTTCCTCGCGCTTGACCCGGTACCCGGATGCGGCCTCCTCATTAATGGAAACTGTAACTATAAATTCATTCTAATCGTCGATAACACTATACGCTCAAACATTATTTTCCTTGGGTTATGCATTACTGTCTCTAAAAATGTAAATAACAAAATCATGTAACCTACCTCTAATTTAATCTCACAATGTCATGCAAATACTTATAAATGCCAAATTCTAATTGCATATCATACTACTATACGATCCGCAATTCCCCTTGTATTCTTTATATATATGAACGGTTATTTTTCTTAATGCAACTCATTTTTGTTCTCACCGGCTTATATTTATACCGGGCAATGTTTATGACTGTAATATGTACTTTCATTTGAAACTTGTGCTAATACTCGCCACTAATTATATTGACCTTTGTACTCTAAACTCTTACTATTTTATCACAATTACTTATTCTCTCCCTCCAACTCGACAAAACACTCTGTACCATATTATTATCTATTTCTCTGTGTCCCTCAATGACATCACATCTTGATTCTTTCTACCTTCCATACCTGCCGCACGCTTACTTTGACCCCTTCCTCAATTTACTATTTTTCTCTGTTCCCTCACTTACTAATTGCCGTTCAATGCTACGTGTCACTATAACTTTACTACTCTTCCCAAAATTCACCCTCACTATATATGTATATATTATACACATGCCTTATGACACCATGTACTTTTCCTACCTTGGGTTAACATTGTCTGTATACAGCCCTGAGGAAGCCCCAGGCCTGATGGCCGATTAGGGGGCGAAACACGTGTTGGCTGTGCCATCCTTTTTCTTGCAGCTACCCAAAAAAGAATAAAAAATACTTATCTCACCCGGATCTGCATGTCGCAATTGGAATTTATTCCCAAAAACTGAAACTAAAACTCTAGCCCGGACACACCTTTTCAAAACCAGTTTCATTTTAGGGGGAAAGGGGTATCTCCCCCTGTCTCTGGGCAAGAACCATTACTTGAAAGCTTCATGCTTATTAGATGATGAGTAAGGGATGAGGATCTCTTTCCCCTCACACTCTTTCAACAACGGCACCTTCCTTGGAGGTTCGATTCTCCTGTCACATTTTTACCAAATAAATTGCAATCCCCTATAAATTGTTTATTTCAATTCGTTATAGTCTTAGTTTTAAAAATAAGAATATTTATTGGGACTTATTTAGTTTTTTATGGTTTTTGCATCTTGGGTAGCCTATGTAAGAGCCTCCATTTATATGTGATAAAATTATGCTGATTACATTTTAATATTATAAAGAGCCAGACTGTCTTACTGAACATAATGTCTCAGGCGAATTCACAATTAAATGAGAGCAAGAAAGTATAATTTTTCAGACTTCCCATTATTCATCTGCACAGGAAGTGACATCACTGGATTTCCCACCATCTATCTGCATAGAAAGTGCCATCTTTGGTTTCCCGTCAAAACCGTCTTTAAAAGAAGAAGCCAACCAAGAGGACTTCATTTCTCATCATCCATCTGCACAGGAAGTGACATTACTGGATTTCCCATCATCCATCTACACAGGAAGTGCTATCAGTGGTTTCCCACCTATGGCACCTTGTGCTCCACACCCGTCACAAGAACTACCTAATGGCAGAGGCAGTGTGGACGTACAGCTAATGCAAGCAGGGTGAGTACCTCTTGCACTCCAAAAGGAAACCCTTCTGGGGTGCACAGACTGTGCCCAGCACTACGAAACCCTAGTTCTCTCCCTACCCACCAGTATTGTGTCCTCAACCCTAGCTGCCACTTGGGAATGCTGCCACGCTGCATCACACAACACAGAAGGGCATTCAGATGCACCTCTTCTAAATTCTCATGCACTCTCCGCATCCTAAGCCCACCACTCATGCACCAACAGCACCCAGAATCACACTTGCACACACTCACACAAACCAGCCAGCCACTTGTGCTCCCACAGAACAAACACTACCCACACAACATGCCACACTTGCTTGCATGCTCCTCAACACCCGCTTGATCACCAAAACGTCCATGAAGATATGGGATCTACTACATGACCACACTCAGGACCTACTGTACCTCACAGAAACATGGCCAAACCAAACCTCTGCATTGGACATCGTTACGGCCTTAATGCTGGGTAAAAGAGCACCATGCAAAGACCATCAGCACAAGCTTGGAGGTAAGTCTCCATCATATTCCAAGATACTGTCAGCAGTACCACCTACATGGAAACCCCTACCGGCTACATGGAACACATCAAGTTCACGATATGTTATGTTATGTTAAAAAGTGATTTAATATCACACATAAATCACCCCGGGAGGGGTATCTGGAGCTGAAGTAAAATCACCAGCAGAAAAATCTGAGATAAAAAAGCACTGTCTTGAGCTTCTTTCTGAATTTGCAATAATCTAAGCACGTACAATTGTCATAACGCAGATCATTCCAGTAAGTGGGGGTAAAATGGGAAAAAGACCTGCCCCCTATTCTGCCCTTTCTGATACGAGGGACAGTGAGCAAAGCTTTGTCGCAGGATCTCAAAATCCTAACTGGACAGTAACTTGTATACTTCTGGGTGAGATACGTAACATAACATAACATGTGTATTTGTAAAACACACGTTCACCCCTGACGGGGCATCTTGGCGTTTAATAACAGATGTTTCTTGTTACCCAACTCAATGGTACTCATTTTATCGACCTCAGATGGATGAAAGGCTGAGTGGACCCACCGGGATTTGAGCCTGTGACCATGAGGTCGAACACAGGGTCCTGAAGTGGATGCATTAGTCCACTGAGACACCAGAACCGGCTTTCCCTGTTGGCGACTTGTGAGTAAGGCAGCAGATTTTTAAAGTCTTCTCTTCCTTAGAGGCAATCAATGTAAAGATGTCAGAAGAGGAGTGGAAGCGGTACCACAGTGGAGATTGCATATGGGATAGGATGCTGTGTTTTGTACGACTTGAAGTTTTGAAAGTAAAGTCTCATTTGCAGAAGCAAGTAAAGCATTGCCATAAGCCAATCTGCTTACAATGAGCACCTACACCAATGTTTTCCTTGCTGAGAGAGGAAGAAAAGGAAGAGCTTTCCTCAACAGGCACATCACATATAAACAAGTACCCACAGTAGACAGAGCTGGCTCTTTCATGTCTAGGGTATGGTCTAGACGAACACTGAGGTTTATATCTACCTTTTTGGGTAATGGTGCAGAGCCAAGTTCTACAGGCCAAAATTCGGCAGGCCACAGATGCTGTGCCTTCTCAAAAAGGATAATCCAACTTTTTCTCACATTCAACTGTAGGCAATTGGTAGACATCCAAGCTGCAATAGCTTTCATTCCTGTCACAAAGCGTTGTTTTGCCTCAGCCAGGTGTTAGACTTGAAACCTTTGGTGTGGTTTCCCCTGACTTTCTGCCTGTACCTCCTGTATTTGTAATGCTGTGATGTATTTCAATTTTGCTGCCTTTGATGCTTTGGGCACTTTGCCACTGCTGATCAGTGTCAGAGTGTAAGTGCTCCCTGCACAAATCACTATTGTAATTGGATATCCATGATTGGCACATTTGATTTACTGGTATGCCCCGTGTAAAGTGTAATGAGTGTGCCAGGGCATGTAAATCAAATGCTACTAGTGGGCCTGCAGCACTGATTGTGCCACTCATGTGAGTAGCTCTGGAAAGGTATTGCAGACCTGCCACTGAAGTGTCTGCACGCGGTTTTGAACTGAAATATCAAACTGGCAAGTGGACCAATTGGCCAGGGCATAATCCTCCCTTTTCTCACATGTAAGACACCGCTCAGGTTAGCCCAAGGTACCCCCATGGGCAGGGAGGAGTGTATGTTAAAGGTAGGACATGTACTGGTGTGTATGACATATCCTGCTAGTGAAATACTTCCAATTTCGTTTTGCACTATTGGAAGGCTATCTGTCCCATAGGATAACGTGGGAGATGCTTTGTAACATCTTACAAGTATACCTTCCCATTGGGACAACATAGAGATCTGAAGTTTAGGCTGCCTGACCTCAGAATTTAATAACAGATCTTTAAGTAAAGATGTTTTTTAACTAGGCATTTGGTTTATCCGGGACGTGCAAGAGATATGGAATCTAAATTTCGGTAGCGCTATCTACCTAGGTAAGTTAAGGTGTGGGCTAAACTGCCGATCTCTCTCGCCGGCAGAATAGCCATCGCAAAAATGGTTGTCTTTCCCAAATTTTTATATTTATGTATTATTATCCCACTTCCACTCACCCAAGCATTCTTTAACACTCTGCGATCCCTCATTATTTCCTTAGTCTGGGCGGAGAAACAAGCACGTGGTACCTGGCAAATACTCACTCTTCCCCTCACACAGGGTGGACTGGGGGCCCCGGACATGCAGTTATATGCATATTGTGCTCAAGCACAGTTTTGTATTTTCGGATACATCCTGTCCCGTTCCAGCCCCATTTGACAGTCAAGACGGAAATACCCGCTCCCATTCCCCTTCAGGTGGCCATTTGTCAAAAGTACAAAAGACTGAGGACTGGGATAGACACAGTCAAAACCTTAAGGTGGGCCTGGGACAGACTATGTATAAGAGCTGGTGATGAGATTCTGTATGCAACCTCCGCCCCCCCTATCTCGCAACCCACAACATCCAGCCATTGCTGATGATGGAAATGTGTCATTGGCAAGATCAATATGGCTGCATACATATACAGATTTGTACCCCGAGGATACTTTCTGTGCACCTCAGGAATCTGCTGCCGTGGGCTCAAAGAAATCTTCTGAGTTGTTCCTCTATTTTAAGATCAGAACTACTTGCAGGCAATTCAACGTCACCTTTCCAAAACCCCCCAAACATTTACCAGTACTAGAGCAATTGATAAACACTACGAGTTCCCGTAGACTAATTCCGAGAATGTACTGCTCGATGTAGGACACAGCGCCTCTGGCTATACCCAAAGCTCAGCGGTACTGGAATGAGGAGCTTGAGGGTCAGGTGACGGATGAAAAGTGGAAATTCTGCTGCGGTCAGCTCCAGCTTCTCTCACCCAATTATAAACTAAGATCGATCCACTTTAAATACTTACACTGGTTCCACGGAACCCCCACTCAATTATACCGCATGGGGTTGATACCAGATGAGGGATGCTGGAGGTGTGGCCAAGCCCCTGCCAATTTTACACATATGTACTGGTACTGCCCGATCATTGATTCATTTTGGACTGCCATCTTTAGCACAATTCGTGAAATACTAGGGGTACCCAGTGAACCTAAGCCAGACATTGGACTTTCGGGGTATGTGAAAGACACTAAAGCAGAGTACTGTAAGCTCAATGCTCTATAACTTTTGATGGCCAAACGCAGAGTATCCATTCATGGGGGGACAATAAAGCACCCGCATTTAAGGCTTGGATTCAGGACGTCACTTTCGCCCACACTCGACTCTCGACTTTCTGGGAACTAGTGCCTGCAGCCTCCAGGCCAAAAGATATATGGCCCCCTACCTGGATTGGCTAAAAACAGTCTCGACAGATACGCCACCCTCTCCTGATTGAGCTACAGCTCATACTTCCAAGTCACAGGAACAACAGCAGATGCACACCCCAACTAGGTTTATTCTATTTTAGGGTTGATGTACCTGGAGTTTGGTCGGTTTCTCACAGTAAGATTGAATGAAAAGCTGTTAAGTATATTAATATGATTTACCTTTCATGAATACTAGTCCACTTCCTACTGCTTTACACTCAATAGTGTGTGCTATGTGCCAAGCTTCCTGTCTGTTTTCGTTTGAAGTTGATTCTTTTTTCTTGTCTTTTCTTCTTCCTTTTTTGCTTTTATAGTTTTTTGTTTGATTGCTAATGCATTTGAATCACAGAAGCCTTATTATTCCCTAATCCTGCTGCAGCACACCAAATGTGTATCATTATTATATAATGCCAATAAACCATTTTTGTTTTAAAAAAAAGATGTTTTTAAAATTGTGTGTTTGAAAATGCCACTTTTAGAAAGTAGGCATTTTGTTGTTTAACCATTCTGTATGCCTATGCCTGTTTGTGGATTAACTGTCTGGTTTTGGAGTGACAGGAGTTGGGGATGTGCATTCTCCATAGACAGTAACTGGGGGGTTCAGGTGTGCCTGGCCCTTCCTGGATGAGCTGAGCTGAATAGACCTAGCCTTCATTTAGAGTAGTGGGAGGAGTTTTCCTTGCACCCGAATAGGGCCTGTCTCCCTTGCACAATGCTGTTTTCACCCCCTGTGGTCATATTGCACCAGTGAGAACAGAACTGGTTTGGATTGGGTTCAGAGACCCTTGCACAAAGAAGAACTGAGACATATGGGGTATAAGTAGTGGACCTTAAATCCCAGAATTTTAGATAACTTAAAAAAAAGTTATTCCTCTATTTAAAGGAACCTTGGACAAGGAGAAGAGTTGGAGAGCTGTAAGGAGGAGTGCTTCCCCTTTGACGTGTGGGTTGGCCTGCAGTTGTTGCTTTTGCCTAGGAAAGGACAAAGACTGGAACTTTGCTGAGAAACCTGCTTGAAGAAGAATCTCCAAAGGCTTTTGTGTGCTGGCCGCCTGTTCTGAAGTCTCAGGGACACTGACTTTACCCCCAGCTCCCCTGAACTCTATTGCTGAGAGTTCCGACCTGCCACGAGGTGCCTTTTCCAGTTTTGGGCCTCTGGAGTTTGTTCCTGCTGTTGAGAGCTGGAAGACGCCTAAGAAAAGCAAGAAAAGCAGCCTTTGATGCCTTCAGCAATGCTGCTGTGATGCCATGACCTGCACCGAGGCCGGAGGCACCGCTCATGAAGTGCACAACACATCCCCGGCCGGACCGCAGCTCCAACACCGCTTGATGCCTGCAGTTATCGGCATTCACGATGCCAGTGCTCCCACCGACTCTATCATTGCCAGCGTCTGCATCCTGTTATCATGGTGCAGATAACTGCCGAGGGTGACTCCATGAATTTACCGATTTCGCATCGCCTTGTGCTTCACCGCCGGCGTAACTGACTTCCCCTAACCTGGATTCGACTCATCTCCTCCTCGCGGACACAACTATTTTGAATTGCCCTTTTACTGCGTGTATGTTGGATTTTTGTTGTTTTGGTGTTGTTGAGTTTAGATAAAGATACTTTATTTTTCTACACTGGTGTGGGGTCTATTTGTGGTTTTATCACTGTATGACTGCGTTTTCAGTACAAATACTTTACACATTGCCTTTGGGCTAAGCCTGTCAGCTCGTGCCAAGCTACCAAGGGGGTAAGCAGGGGTTATTTTAGGAGTGTAACTCCCTTACCCTGACTAGGAAGAAGGGTCCCTACTTGGACAAAGGTGCATACCTCTGCCAACTAGACACCCCCAGTTCTAACACAAGGACATTGTTGAAAGAGATGACCACCTGTGTATCATCAGCATAGGACAGAATTTTAAAGCCGAAAGCTTTGACGATCTTGGCAAGAGGATCAACATAGATGATAAAAAGCGTGGGGCTTAGATATGAGCCCTGGGCCACCCCCTTGTCAATCATCACAGTACAGGATTTGAAGGAGCCCAGAGAGATGGTTTGGGATCTGTTTTTAAAAAACATAAGAGAACCACTGTAGGGCTGTCCCACAGATTCCAATTTCATACAGCCTTTGTAGTACCCTAGGATGGAACACAGTTTCAGACTCGGTAGATAAATCCAACAGCACAAGCAGAGTTGGTGTATAGCATTTGACCTGTGACTGCCACTGAGGCAGTCTCTGCACTGTGGAAGGATCAGAACCCAGATGGTGATGGGTCCAATATCATGTTGTTTTCCAAGTAGTCCGAAAGTTCTTTGTTAATTTAGCCTTCCAGCAATGTGCAGAGTAAAGGAAGCAACAAGATGGGACAATAGTTTGCAAGGTTTGTGGGTGCAAGATTAGCCATCTTTTGTATAGGCATTACCTGCGCAGCTTTCCAGACTGAAAGGATCTTTACTGTGTTTATTGATAAATTGATAAGCTGGAACATACCGCTGGGCTAACAGATTAGAAAGTAGTGCCGAAATCCTAGGAGGACATAAGTCCAAAGAACTTCCTGATTGTAAGTTTCCAAAGATATTTTGATTAGTTCTGGGGTGACCACATTAACCTTTCATAGGCTGCAAGCACAATTAAGGGGAGGAGATTTGGGATTAGGCTCGATAAAAATCTGATCAAGCACACTTGGAAAGTTATGATAAATTAATTTTTTCATCAAAAAAAACAGCTAACGAGCCACACAATTATTGCGAAGCCTGAATTATTTGGGGAGCACGTGCTGGGATTAATAAAATAATTCAGCACTTTCAAAATCACTTTAGAAGAGTTGCCAGCTTTTCCAATTTGATTTGTATTATGAATTCTTTGAGCAGTTTTGATATTTCTATGATCCCTCAGAAGAGCAGTTTTATATGCTTCCTTGTCATTAAGATTGTTGTGCACCAGGGTCCTTCAGGTTTTTTGACAGGAGGATTTCTCTTTATGCAATTTGCTGGTGAACAAAAGTGCATTGGTTCTATGCTTGATTTTCTTGCTTGCTTTGGAGGGGGGACCTTTGTCAAGAGCCGAGTTTAGTGCGTCGTGGTAGTCAGCTACAGCTTGATCAATTTCTGAGGCCTCAGGAGCTAATGAGAATTTAAATTCTTTGGCGAAGAAGTCAGGAGTAACTCTCTGTCAATGTCGGCTAGCACTAGTGTCCATTGTTTTGGTCTTACTCACCTTGTCCACTTTAGGAATCTGGAAAAAGATCAAAGAATGATCTGTCCAGACAATCGGTAAAGGGGACTCACAGGTCAGGGTTTTAGAATTAGTAAAAAGTAGATCCAATGTATGTCCAGCCATATGGGTGGATGTAATCATTTTCTGTTTCTGACCGAGCATCGCAAGGTCAGACATAAGCTGTGTTGCATTGGTGTTTAGGGAGTCTTCTCTGTGATAATTAAAGTCACCTAATAACAGAAATTGTTGAGATGTTAAAACATGAGCCACAATATATTCGATTAAGCTCTGACAATCATCTTTTTAGGTCCAGGGGGTCGGTAAACTAAAGTACCTTTCCAGCATTAATTTGGAAAAAGTTCTATTTTAAAAATACAGAACTCTGCCCCGTCTGTATTTGTCTAGTTGATGAGAGAGACATTAACGGAGTCTACAAAAGCAGGAAGGTCCAGTGGTTGAGTGGTGGTGATGGTACTTTTAAAAGAGTCCCTAAAACAATGGAAGTTACATTTTAAAGAGGCAACAGGGCCTTCTAAATGCTGCGGGAAGCGGCTGATACACTGGGTGGTTACCCAAGTAGAGGAAGTAGAGGCTTTAGACAAGTCGTCTATTTGGCACAGTGCTTCAAAAGTGTAGGTAATACTATCAGGGGGATTAACCTCTGTAGTGAATGAAGCAGGGGTCCTGGCTCCTGGCAATGGTCGGGTGCAGACGGGCTTACCTTTAGTGCATTGGCAGTGCATCCTCGCTTACATGCACCTTAAATAGGTGCAGGTTAGGGGACCTGAAGTACTGTGCGGGCTAAACAGCTAACCCCTAAAATGGCGGTGCGGTTCGGAACAAACAGGAAGTGATTAAACTAGACTTCCTGAAAGATGCCAAAACCCTCTCTGCACAAACAGCATGAGGAGCTGCGGCATACCCAAGGGAAGTAGCGAGTGACTGTGGAGGTAAAGTTCCCCTACCCCACACAAGACCCCAGGGTAGAAATAGAAATAGTCTGTTGCAGATAAAAGTATAAAAACATTAGTAGGTTCTGCATGCGGGAAGCCAGGATTTGCTGCACGTCCGCGCGTTTTAATGCAACTTAAATATGTGAAGGTTAACGGCCCTGAAGTACAGTACGGGCCAAACCGCTAGCCCCTAAAATGGCAGAGAAGTTCAGAACAAACATGAAGTTAGCAAAGAAGACTTCCTGCAAGATGCAAACACCCTCTCTGTACAAACACAAGGAGCTACAGCAGACCAAATGGATCACCGAATCACAGCCAACCCCTTCATGGGCAGAACCCTCATATACAGACCACAGGACCCCACACCAATTTCACAGCCACATCACTACCTTTGTGGCACCCTTCATCATCAATACCAGTACCTTCATCCTCCTTGAAGACCTTAAATTTCAACTAAAAGACCTAACCAATCCAAACTCTACAGCCCTTATACGAAACCTCAGAAACCTTGGCCTCCCCCACCACATTGCTGAACTCACCCACACCATTTTCAAATGAGCCCTTCAACTCCACCACTAGTATATACAGAACATCAAGTGAACAGCTCTTGCAGATCGCATTCCCTCTGGCACTAAGAACAGAAACAACTTATTTGCCGTCATCAACGATTTCACCGCTCCTCATGCCACCTCCAGCAACATTACCCCTTCACAAGAACTTTGAAACAAACTTCAGAATTCTTCTGTAACAAAATCACTCCTCTACGTGCCAGTTTTCCGGAGACCTGGAAACATGTCACTGTGAAGCCCTTGTTTAAGAAGCCAACTATGCTTTCCAACTACTGACTCATCTTCCTCCTACCATACCTGGCAGAGGCCTTAGAGAAACTAATCAACCTCATCAACCACCTCGGCAATAACCAGCTCCTCTATGCCACATGGTCTGGATTCAGGCCCAACCAGAGTACAGAAACAGCACTCATCACTGCCACAGATGATATTCACATGATCCTTGACAGAAGAGGCAAAACAGCCCTCATTCTCCTGGACCTCTCAGCAGTATTTAACATGGTCTCACACACCATTATCTTCAGGTGCCCACTCAAGGTTGACATCCAAGGACCCATTCTCCGCTGGATCTTCACCTTCTTAACAGATAGAACACAAGCTATGAGCCAGGCATCTTGCTCCTTGGAATCCTGCAAACTCATCTGCTGAGTGTCTTAAAGTTCATCACTTATCTCCACCCTCTCAAATTCATACATGATCACTCTGGCCAATGTCATCCACATACACTACATCACCATCCTTTCCTTTGTTGGCAACATGCAGCGCATACTCTTGCTCTCAGACAAGACCTCCAACACAAGAAACATGCTCACGGCCTGCATGACTGAAGTCAAGCCTGGATGAAAGCCAACTGTCTGGTCTTGCTCTGAGAATCTGGAACTCCTTGCCATCTGAGATCAGATCAAATCCTTCCACTACTTCCTTGAAAAAAACTCGTCAAAAGGCATCTAATGAACGAACGTTAACGCGTTGATCATGCTTGTGTGTGTTGTTAATAACCAAAATCTTGAATCATTTTCACTGATGTTCTATTTTATGTTTCTTTTACCTTCGTTTTGTTCTAGTCCTCGATAGTTACTGTTGATTTTTGCTTGTTTCCTTTTTGTTAAAACTCCTGATGCACATTGCAGATCTTGGTTATTTCTATTGTATGATGTTTTACTCGGAACACTTTACGGCATCTCTGAGACACCCTACGTTTTATTCTTGAATGTTTTCCCAGAGGCTGTAACTTCACTTACCTTCTTTGTTTTGTATACTTACTGGTGCCAACTCTGTACAGCGCTCTGATACCCTTTTGGGTCTTGTTCGCGCTATATAAAACTTTTCAAATAAATAAATCTCAACCCCGGTAAGAAAAAAGGAGTGATCCTCTGCAAGAGCACCTCACCATAGGACTACAACTGGTGGCTGGATGAACTCGGACCCATACCCGCAACCAGCACACAGAGAAGGTATATCGGAATAATCATTAACAGCAAACTGGACATGACAGTAGAAGTCAACATTATCACTGCATTCCGTTTCCACACCTTGGAAATACTGAAGAAGATCTTCAAATGGCTCCCACACAACACTAGAAAGAGTGTCACTCATGCCCTAGTCACCAGTAATTTCTACTATGGGAACACCCTCTATGCTGTGGTCAACAAGCAACTCACTAGAAGACTACAAACCACCCAGTTATTGACTGTCAGACTCATCCTCAGCCTCCCACAGAGAACTCACATCACACCACACCTCATAGAGCTCCACTGGCTCCTGATACACAGACATGCTCATGGCACTACACAGCTTAGGCCCCACCTACCAGAACAGTCACATCTCCTCTTGGCAACCACGCAGACACCTCTTACTTACAGACATCCCATGCATACTCAGAACCAGATGAGGAAGACGGGCATTCTCTTACATTACTCCTAAAGCATGGAACAAGCTCCTACTCCACAACAAAGCATTCAGCAAGACGCAGGGCTAGGCATACACACCTGCTCAGCACCAGAATACTTTGCAGTGATAGTATACTTTACATTGGATATTGAGAGCCTATACACCAGTATCCCCCAGGATGAGACCATCCGGGTCCTGGGGGAATCTCTCAATTCCCATTCTTGGGAGCACAGAACATCTAAAGACTTTATTATCCAATGTGCCACTCTGGCCTTGAAAAAGAACTATTTTGAATATCAGGGACACCTGTATCTACAATCCACGGGTACTTCCATGGGGAGTACCTTTGCTCCTAGTGTAGCGGGATTGTATGTGTACGATTTTGAACAAAAATTCATTCTCCCTGATTCCAATCCTCATCTACCCTCCATAGGCCTATGGAGACGTTATATAGATGATGTGCTCCTCATTTGGCACGGCGATACCAACGCCCTCAAAACCTTCTTCCAGTGGGTTAACACCTTGGATCCCAACTTGAGATTCACATACACCTATGACCATCATGAAGTCGTATTCCTTGATGTTCTGATCACTAAGAAACTTGGATCTCTTCACACTAAGACACACTATAAGCCTACCTCCAGAAATAACCTTCTTGAGTTTACGAGCTTCCATCCTCGTGCATTGAGGGAGAATCTGCCTTACGGGCAATTCCTCCGCCTCCGGCGGAATTGCACCTCTTTGGTAGATTTTAAGTCTCAATCCAGTGACCTAACTTCTAAACTGACAGCTAGAGGGTATCCTCTCCCCCTTCTATCCAGAAGTTATAAACGGGCCAGAAACCAACCCAGAGAAGTTCTTCTGGAGGACTCTGTCAAAGACGCCATGTCCATACCACTCACATGCGTCACTACTTACAGTACCTTGTCCAATGTTATGAAAAAAGTCATCATGAAACATTGGCGTATTATCAACAGCAACAACCGGAGATGGGAAAAACCTTTGTTCTCCTTTAAACGAGCACAGAGCCTGCAGAGCAGCCTGGTACAGACACGCCCCATCACTCAACCTAATACTGCTCAAAGATCCATTACAGAAGCTTGGGGTCTTCCTAAGATTACGGGCCATTTCCCTTGCTCGGATTGCAGCATATGCCACCTGACTTCTCATACTACCAGTTTGAATTTGGAATCAGGCAGGGTTTGGACCCAAAAAGGACATACCAATTGTAACACACCTAATGTCATCTACCTAATCACTTGCCCCTGTGGTCTACGTTATGTAGGGATGACCACTAGAAAAGTGAAACTCCGTATTTGCGAACATTGGAGCAATATTAGGTGTAAACGAGTCACTACCAAACTAAGTGAACATTTCCTGTCTGCCAACCATACCACTAATGACCTAAACTGGACGATAATTGAGGAGATCACAACACGCAGAAACACTCAAAAAATCCTGTTCGAGAAGGAACAAAGATGGGTTTACCGTCTGGGCACCAACCTCGTGGGTCTCAATGATAATATACCCTGGGTCAACATACTATAAGCATTTACTCATGATTGCGTCACTTACAGTGTATCTATAGTCCGCTTAGGCTTTTTTCTGAATTTGGCTTGACCTTATACGGTCACTTATTGTGGTTCTCCAACATATCCACCGAGTACATAGTCTTTCTATGTCCTTACCTGTGTTGGACCCCTTCACCCGATCAGCTGAGCCTTGCAATTTGAGGTTTCCTACACTGCATGTAGCGAGACCTGCACACTCTGTCTCCCGCATTGCCATTGACACTTCTCTTACTTTGGAGCATTCAGCTCATGTTCCACGGCTTTCCTGTCTGTGTTCTCTTGCTCTGCAATTAGTTTCCCTCCACCCAGGTTCACGTTCCTAGTGACGTTTGTGAGCAACACGTTCGTTCTCCCAACACTGTATAAAGTTTTCGTTGAAGACTTTTTTCCAAGGAACCAGCGGTCGAGCCTCCCTGGTTAACTTTCTCTTTCCTCACATCCCATTGGCTGAGGCCCAGCCAATCACAGTACAGCTTTGGTTGTTTTGCCCTATCACTGATGGGCTTACTTTTCTCTCCCTACCCATCGAGGTTTTCTTTTCTTTTATATGTGCCCCGCTTCAGGTCTCTTCACTTCCTGGACCCGGCGGCTTGAGGCACTGCAGGTTCCTAACGGGTGCCGAGCAGCGAGGGCGTAAGTGAACTTCCTGCCCCCCTCCTCTTTATTGTTTTGTTTTCAGCTCATTACGGTCAGCGTGCGTGTTACCCAGCCGCTCGTGGCCGTTTCTCCTTTCTTTCCCTCTCCAGGGTGTGCCATATTGCTCCCACCCCCACCCCGGGATCCCTGAGGCGACGAACGGTCTTGCCTCACAGTAAGAACCTATCTCTACCCTCCTGCATTTCTGTTTCCCAGGAATGACACACGGGCCACGCTTAATTACTTCCCGGCCCACATTTGTTTTAGATTCTCACGTAGCATCTAGACTCCACGTATGTTTCGATAAATAGTACTAGTCACGTTATTCAGGTGAAGTCCTGTTTTACTTCCCTGACACCAGTATCTGGCTAATCCTAGGTGCACGGTCAGCACTACTTTTGCACCTGAGGTACTTATTACTGGCACAGCCCCATCCATGCACTATGTTCGAGCCTGTAGCTGTGACGCTTTATAACGAACTGACCACGCACATTTACAATTCTTTTATGTTTTGTCTTGTGTTTGTATGTCTTTCCTCATTATAGAATAAACTCGTTTCTCTCCACCACGATATTACTTGGCGGATTTTGCACTGTGTATATATATTTTTTCACACAGCAGCCCACGGGAGGGTGAACCTTAGCGCGTTCATACCACCGGGGCTCCCACACTTCCACTCTGGTCCTGATGAAAGCCTGTTGAACACACATGAAGGCAGAAACATGTTGACCGCCATGGAGTGAACCCGGTCTGTTATTTTTTTGACCCTCACTCCTTTTTAATTTTTTCCAATTAGCAACAATATTAAATTATCTTTTTGACTTAATTGGGAATTTTAAATTCACTATCACCTCACAAAACCCCGCTCCGCAGTAACCTGGCGTTGCAGCACACTGGGATGGCATTCGGCCATACCCAGTGGAGCCCGATGATGAAGCATGTCACCAACCAGGTTGGTGAGTGAGGGCTTTCATACATAACTTGTATTACCTCCTTAGGTCTGTGTTCCTCCCAATAACATACTGGGCAGGTTCCGAACCTGGAGACCCGTGCCTTTTGGATGGTAAGTGCCTTGTTGACACTACACTGACTTCGTTGGTTTGTAGCCTTTCCCTTGAGGGGACTAGTCGTGTTATTACCCTTCCTCTTCTGTTGTTGATTTAGTTTACAACTACACATAACATATCATAACAGATAACATGTACTCCTTTATTGGAGACTCGGACCAGCAGGGTGTTTTTGATGGATGTTTCAAAGAACTGTGACGCCTCTATGCAGAAATTGTTGCTGCAAAAATACACCTCTAGTGCAAAGAGAGGCAAAAAGTTAACAATTGCCCACAATAAACCTGTTTTGAATGCCAACACCCAAGTCTCTGGTCCTCACCCCGAGTGGTTATTACTTCAGTGGACATTCTATGCCTTTCAATTATTGCTTTAAATTTAAGGGATTGTGATGACGATATGGAGCTTGATAATTCTGATAATGGGAATGATGATGATCAACAGCATCTACTAGAAGAAGTGGAAATATTCTGCGAAAGACTTGGGCAAATGTTCTAAAAATGCAGGCCAAATGGTCCTGGATTTAATTGGTAAGCCCATGTTCAATCCCTCCTTTATTCATCAACCTAACTCCATTGAAGGGCTCCATTTCAATCATTAGCAGATTATGTCTTGCTACATCTACGACAGCCATTAGAGAAGGTGACTAGGAAAAGATTGCTCTCTGAATGTCCACATCCCCTTAGCTAACAACATCATGGCTACCCCAGCCTTTGACTGTCATATGCTCCTTTTCCTCATAAAATTTGTTAAGGATCTGAAAAGGGTTGGATAGAGCATGGCCGAATTGCCAGGATAGGGTACTGGATGTTGAGTAATACAATGCATCCATCTCACATGAATGACATAATAGTCTGCTTTTGAAGACTGACCAAAACCTTGGCAGTCTATGCACAAAAGAAGAGGGTCAGTAGGCTAATGCCTTGTTGTTTGAAGACTTTTTAATTAATGAGATGAGTAAATATGTGGCAACATTCATTTCTATTTAAAAAGCTCAATTTTCATCAAAAAAGATCTCAATTCCAGAATTTTTGACAGGTCCAACAAAGTTAGGAGTCAGTCATGCAGAAATAACTTTTTCAGAGGCTCCATTAGATACACTCAAGAGTTCAACTCTAATTCTTCCCTCAAAGAGGAAGAGGCTTCAGTGGCAGACGTTTCTGTAACAGAGGAGTATAAAATACAGGTAACAAATTAAAATTCTGGCCTTCATCCCATAGGCTGTTATTTAGCACTTTTTTATGATCTTGGGAAAATATAACTTCAGATCCTTGTGTTCTCCAGACAGTTTATTTATTTATTTATAAGGTTTGATATAGCATGAACGTGACCCACGAGGGTATCAGAGCGCTCTACAGTATATAGATATAAAGACATAAGAAATGAGGTAGTATACACGCATTTGCTATTAGTCATTAATTACAAAAGAAGTAAAAGGTATAAGATAACATACGTATAAGATAACATAGGTGACCAGTGGACGACACATGATGATCCCAGAGGGCAACAGCATATTACAATCTATACGGTTACTGAGCCTTAGGTCAGTATTGTGGAAATAAACAAACCTATAATGTTCTCTTTCAATCCACACGAGGTAGCCAGTGATATGAGGATCGTATCGGTGACTCGATGACAGCATAGGATCGAGTCTTAGGACGTTAATTTGTTTATTAGGAGTATTTTTACCTCTTTTTTGAAGGCGGTAAAGGAAGAGATTCCCCGAACCACTGGAGGTAAGGTGTTCAACATCTTTGGAGCAATCCCTGAAAAAGCTCTGCAACCAGTTTTCTTTTTATGAAAGGATTGTGGTTTCAGAAGTAAAGAACTCGCGCTTCGTAGTTGTCTGCATCCTCCGGATCGATCTAGCTTTAGAGCTAGGTAACTGGATGTGTTGTTATGTAGTGCTTTATGGGTCATGCAGGCAACCTTTAGTTGTATTCTTGCCTCATATGGCAGCCAGTTCAGCGTTTTCAAGGTCGGAGAAATGTGGCTATTTCTTTTAGATCCTGATACCAATCTTGCTGCAGCGTTAAGTGAAGCCCTTAGCGAAGCCAGCTTGTATCTGGGGAGACCGCAGAGTGTTGCTTCCATAGTCTAATCTTGATAGCACTAAGACTTGCACTGCCATTTTTAAGTCGGTCTGAGGGAGGAAGGGTTTAAGTTTCCTTAGTAAACTCATCTGGTGATTGGCTCCCTTGGTGGCCTTAGTGATGTGCGATTGCATATTCAGGTGTTTGTCTATGGTGACTCCCAGAGATTTCGCAGAATCAATGATGAGGGGAGCACAGTCAATGGCGGTTAGGTGTTCCAACCATGGCTCTATCTTTGGTGTGTGATTAGGTGGGGAGATGAGAATGAATTCAGTTTTTTTTGTATTGAGCATGAGGTGGTTGTTCGTGAGCCAACTTTGCATGTTCTGTAGAATAGCGTTGAGGGAGATGAAGTCTTCTGGAGAGGAGATTTTCAAATACAGTTGGGTGTCGTCCGCATACAGGTGATATAGGATATTCGGTGATTTCAATGCATTCGCTAGGGGTTCCATTAGTAGGTTGAAAAGAATAGGTGATAGGGCTGAGCCCTGGGGAACGCCTATGTCGACCACGGATGGTTGAGAGAGTGCATTCTTCATCTTGATTCTTTGTGTCCTATTATTAAGGAAGGAGGAGAACCATTGTAGCACTGTGCCCGAGAGGCCCATCCTTCCTTCCAATAGGGACAGTAGGTTGTCATGTTTAACCATGTCAAAGGCGGGGGATAGGTCAAGCAGTATCATTAGGCAAGATTCATTGCGGTCAAGCATTTTTAGTATGTCATCCAATATGTGTGTGAGTGCAGATTCTGTGCTGTGACCTTGACGGAAACCAGAGTGGTGATTGTCTAGGAGGTTGTAGTTCTGAATATGGTTGCATAATTGTATTTGTACACATTTCTCCAGTAGTTTCGCCAAAGTGGGGATGTTAGATATAGGGCGGTAATTGTTGAGATCTGATGGGATGGCGTCGGATTTCTTTAGTATAGGCGTAACCTGCCCTATTTTAAAACAGTCTGGTATGGAGCCTTGCCTCAGAGAGGCGTTTACAATTTTTGCCCATAATGGTGGGATGGATGTTTTTATCATTTTGAATAGGGCAGGAGGAAGGGGGTCAGAGAAGTGATTGGAGGGATTGATTGCCAGAAGAGTGTTATAGATTTTTTGTTCAGAGATTGGCGCGAAATGTGTTCCAGGAGGCATTGTTTTATTGACTTCCCCTGGATAACAGAAAAGGACCTTGAATTGTGAATAAACGTTAGCATCCAGGGCCACAGGTTGTGGGAGGGCCTTCTTAGATTGGATGTCCAGCTCGATGACCTTTATCTTTTCACAGAAGAAGTTGGCAAGCTCATCGCAAGAAGGTGTAGGCAGGTTGTTTAGATCCGTAGAGTTAGCCGTGTTACGAGCTTGTTGCTTAACGATTTCGAAGAGTTTTTTTGGACGGTTGATTGCTTGGTTCAGCTGGTTTCTAAAAAAGTCTGCCTTTAGAATCTTCCTGTTGTATGAGTTCCTTAACGTTCTAAGGTGATGTAGGTTAACGTCGGTGGGTGCTGATTTCCATAGTCGTTCAGCAGCTCTTAGCTTGCGTCGCTCCGAGTTCATGGAGTCATTGAACCAAGGTTTAGAAATTTTGTCGGACACATTTTTTTCTTGGAGGGGTGCTGTAGAATCCAAGATTTCAAGCATCGTGGAATTGTAAAAGGCTGTGAGGTCATGGACATCCTCCATACCCGTTGTGGGGGTCAGGGCAGAGTTGCATCAGTTTACCAGGGTGATAGGGTTGATATTCTGTAAGTTCCTTTTCCATTGTTTTGTTTTTGATGGTTGACTCCTTTTTGGAATTACTTCTATATTGATGGAGAAGAAGATGCTTTGATGGTCAGTCCAGTCGCAAGGGGTGATGGATTCTAATGAGATGATGCTTGATTTAGCTATAATGAGGTCCAGTGTCTCTCCCTTGTTGTGCGTTGGACTGTCACAGAATTGGGATAAGTCCTGGTCTGACAGAAATGCTTTAAGACATCCTTCACCATGATCGTTTGCATTGTTCCAGTGGAGATTAAAGTCACCCAGGAAAATTTGTGGTACTTGTGAATTGATGTTTGAAGGAATGACTTCCATTAACTTGTCGATGAAAGTTCAGTTTAAGGCTATTACACATACATTTATCAACACCTCCTTCCTCACACGTTCCTTTTCTCTCAAGATCAAGCTTGTTTATTTTCTTTAAAAGTTCAGTCTCCCATTCAAAGAGGCAAGGGAAGCTACAACTTTCAACTCTTTGGGTTTCTGAAACACAATTTTTTCTAGTACTAAAGGAGAAAAAATGTCATCCTGTCATTAACCTAAATATTTCATCAATTTTGTTGTCTACTGTCATTATAAATGGAGACAATTGTACATCTCAAAGATTCTCTTCTTGAAGGCGACTAGATGGTTCATTTGGATCTTCGAGATGCTTATCTAATGATTACAGTACATACAGGTTTCATAAAATACGCCTAATTCCAATGAGAAAACTACATTTTCTTCTTCAGGACTCTCCCGTTTGAACTCTCTTCAGTATCATGGTGATTCACAAAGATAATTAAACAAAATGCTTATTTGAGGGCTCAAGGACTTCATCTGATTGTTTATCTAGATGGCTTTCTACTAATGGCCCAAGGCAAAGATCATTTACTATACCAACTAGATAAGTACCTTAAAGTTTCCTAATGAACACACTCATTCTTCCTCGTTCCATCAACTCAGATCCACTTGTTTTCTAATAGACTCAGAAAAATCCATTCTCCAACTACCTCAACAAGACACATGAACTTTATCAGCCTCGTCCCTAAGATCCTCAGCACATTTGGTAGGACTGATAGCCTCACCAATTCAGGCCATTTTATTATTTATTTATTCTTTACATATTTTTTTTTAGAGTTATATATAGTGCAAACTATACACAAAGTTATCAGGTATCAGAGCGGTTTACATGAGCACCAGTGCATTGCAGACAGACACTTTGATTTTATTTTATTGGGCACGGGGAGAAAAAGTGATTTGCCCAGAATCACAGGATGTTGAGCGTCGTTGCTCAGACTTGAACCCTGTTCCTTAGCTTCGAGGTCGACTGCTCTAGCCGTAAGGCTACATCCTCTCTGCCATTTTTCCAGACCCTTCACTATCAAGCTCTTCAAAGGTCATACAATTGAACCAAGAATCCCATGTAGAACTCCAATGGTGGCTCGATCATCTGGATGTAATGGCAAGAGTTATTATTTCTACCTCCCCACATCTTATTTGAGAATCTAAAGCAAGTCAGACAGGACTGGATGCAAGATGTGGCAAGCTCTTGAATGGAGGTATATGATAAGAACAGGAGTCATCTCTGCATATCTACTTTTTAGAGAAGCTTGCTGGCTCCTTTGTATTTCAGACTTTTGCAAGAAAAGAATACGTTGCTAAATACATTTATCAATGGACAGCCTCTCAGCGGTGAGGTACATAAATCACCTGTGAGGAATAAAATCCAAACCTCTAGCAGACCTTGCCAAAAATTTGGGGATCTGTCTCCAAATAAAATTCTTGTTTCAGACGGAATATCTTCCAGGAAATCTGATGTGATAGCAGATTGGTGTTCCAGATATCTTTAGACTCCAGCTATTGGCTCCCACATCTTCCATTTTGGAGAATATTTCTTTTTTATTTGGGAAAATGTCAACAGACCTTTTTGGTTCCAGTTTGAATACTCAAATCACTTCCTATTTCACCTGGAGACCAGGTACCTAGGCTCTATCAACCGATGCCTTTCTGCAGTAGTGGTCCCATCAACCCAATTATGCCTTTTCCCCATTTATCATGCTCACACGATTTTTGACTCAAGCTTTCCATCAGTAGGCCCGGTTTATCTTGGTGGCCTACTTTTGGCAAACTCAATCATGGTTCCTGTTGGTAGAATACCCCATTTTCATTCTATCCATTTCCAAACTCCTACTGATCCTGCTACATCAACTTCATAATATGATTCTTAAACAGTCCTTCCTTCTATTAGCCTGAATGTGTTCTGGTCATCCTGGACAACCCCAGGCATTTCAGTATGAGCAGATTATTTCTCGCGCATTTCCTGGGGCACCGGGGAAAGACACACTTTACAAATCTGCATGAATGGCATGGAATAGCTAGTGCCTGGTCAGAGGTTCACATCACCTTACAGCTGATTTCTGGCTTCCCTTTCTTCAGGAGAATAAGGCCTAAACAGGTCAGCTTTCAAAGGAACAAGATTCGCTGATCCCCCTTAGCTTAAATATGATAACATGTGGGAAGTTAACCTGGTACTAAATGTATTCAATCCTTTTCAGAACAATGTTGACGTTTCCTTGATATATTTATCTGCAAAGTTAATTATACAACAGTGTCTAGATTAGCTAGGACACCTCTCTAATGTCAAGGCTTTGGATGTTACTTCTAATCAACATTCACCTACAAGTGATTGTTTTCATGTGCATGAAAAGACCAACACAAATTTGATGTCAATGCATTATCCTTACTTTCCATCTCAACAAACACTTTGGGAAACTGTTCAACCGTTTACATTGCTAACAACACCCTCCTCCATCCATATGTTGATTTAATTAAAAAAAAACTCACAAACCTGTATCCTGTGCTACTCTTGCTCACTGGGTCAAAGGGATAATGCTTTTAGCGGATATTGATCATTCTCAGATAGGCAGATTTGTCTAATGTTTTAACTTTCACAACTTCTTACTGTAAACCTGTTACTAGCTTAGCAGATTCTATTGTTTTTATGCATTAAACAACCATAATAGGAGCATCCGCTCTTGTACTAAAATGAAGACTTCCCTAGCTGTAGTGAAGGAAAGCCTAAATTGTTTTAAAGTCATGGAGGCAAGTGTTATTTCAGCACTTTTATCTAGCCCTCCGACTTTTTCTCCACATAGTGCCATTTGCACCATTAACTCCTTCCTCTTAAGAATCCTTCCAAGTCACAAACTACTTGGACCTCTGATGAAACCTCCAAATTTGTTTCCTCATTCATTGAAGCATTCGACGTACTTAGTTCAATGTTCCTCAGGTCCCCCCACTTCGTTCATATTGGCTAAAGATTTTTCCGCTCTTGTGATAGTTGCTATGATTATTATTGTTTTTTCAATGTTACGTTATTCTTAACTGCTCTAGCAAGAAAAAGGGCATGTTGCTTGAAGTTAAGAATGTTATTGCTAATGGTTACTCCTGAATGATCATCTTTTTGTGATATCAGACGGTAGTGTGTACCTCTGTGCTTCATTAAAGATATAGTTAATTTACTTTTTAACTTAGCTGCTATTAAATTACAGCAACATAGAATGGCTAATATTCACATTTGTGTCTATAATAAAATGTAGACCTTTCTTTGTTAGGACTAGGTAAGTCTCCATTTGTAAATAATTAAGTGCCGGGACCCAAACTGTTTCTCAGAATCCAATGCTGCTGAATATCAGATTTGCCAAACACCAAAGCTGGTAAATGTTGACTCCACTTCATGCCTCTTTCATCGTCCACACTGCAATCCTGTTCCTTTATCACACTCTTGCAGGTTCTTTTTGATTTCAATAGTTTTTATTGGTTGGTTTTTAACAGATCTGAACAAATATTATTGCATATATGAAATAACAAATGAATATATGCAATGAGAGATGACATAATACAATAAGGATTGGAATGAAGGTGACATCATGGCAATGTAAGAACAACGAGCAGGATAAACAATCAGCAACAAGTTGCGATAAATGAAAGGATGTAGCTGTCACCTCATATAACCTCCGACCTGCGATAATATAACATGATATACATAAACAAAATTCAATGGGATGGAAAATAGATTAATAGAAACCTAAAGATAAAGGAAAATAGAAAAGCCAGGAAGCAAAAGAAATATCGCTAACTATAGATACCTATTAGGTTATAGTATGCGTATACAGGATATATGTACTTTTACGGTACTGAGAGCTAGTGTGAGGGCAATGAAATGGTCCTTTGGCTGGACCTTCGTGACTCCCATATTTGGAGGTTTGTGAGATGTGAAATATCGATCTAGGCTATCCCACATGTTTCTGAGTGGGGGTTTCCATGGAGAATTTTGCAGGGCCAGATTGTCAGCACCCCTTAAGTTGGAGACCCAGTTCAGCCAGTACTTGAAAGATGCTTTCCGTGTGTCTTTCCAATTATTTAGGATGACCTTAGTTGCTGCTATCAGGAGTAGGTCTAGAAGCGCCCTATCGTTGTCAGTTAGGGCTTCTATGCTGAGGAATCCAAATGTCAATGATTATTATTGTTTTTTCAATGTTACGTTATTCTTAACTGCTCTAGCAAGAAAAAGGGCATGTTGCTTGAAGTTAAGACTGTTATTACTAATGGTTACTCCTGAATGATCATCTTTTTGTGATATCAGATGGTAGTGTATTCCTCTGTGCCTCATTAAAGATATAGTTAATTTACTTTTTAACTTAGCTGCTATTAAATTACAGCAAAATAGAATGGCTAATATTCACATTTGTGTCTATAATAAAATGTAGACCTTTCTTTGCTAGGACTAGGTAAGTCTCCATTTGCAAATAATTAAGTGCAGGGGCCCAAACTGTTTCTCAGAATCCAATGCTGCCAAATATCGGGGTTGCCAAACACCAAAGCTGTTAAATGTTGACTCCACTTCATGCCTCTTTCATCCTCCACACTGCAATCTTGTTCCTTTATCACACTCTTGCAGGTTCTTTTTGATCCCTGCTTTCTCTTTCTGTTTTTCTGTGTTTCTCGTCCTTGTTTATTTCCCCTTTTCTGTCTTTTTCCTTCTTATTCCGGGTCTGATGATGAAAAATAAGCCCATTTCCAAAAATGAGTGTTGATAGGCCCCACCTACAAACATTGCCTGAAATTAAGCAACAGTAGACAGGGTCTTTAGCAAAAACTAGCACCCAAAAAATCAAAGCACCAACCACGGACGTACAATCATGCAAGACCGGGTCAAATGCGAAAAATAAGGCCACCTGTGATGGAGCTTGGTTCAGATTCACGAAGTGGATTGGGCCCGGTCAGTGCTTACCTTCAGAATTTGAAGAAATGTTGAGAAAAATATTCTGAAACATTAAAGTACAGCGGGACAAGGCTGCAGGAGGTGTCTGAGGAGGGAGCATCTTCGTTGGATAGCCTTGGATCAAAGTTGCAGGGAAAATGACTGCATTTGGACTTAGTCTCTGAAAGGGAAATTGAAAATCTCCAGTGGGACAAGGCAGAGGTCTATTGCTGAAGACAGTTCCACAAGGCCAGATATTTCTTTGACGAACGATCCCTGAACAGGATTTGCTGCTGCGGAGAATAATTTAGCACAAAAAGCAGAAAAGTCCATCTGACCGGCAAGGCATCTCATGCAGCTAAGCGAGCAGGTGGGTCCCATTCCCCTCCTGGTTCTCAGAGCAGTTTTTAGGCAAATATTTTTTAAGTCCCCACTTTCATGTTTTGACAATCTAGTCCCCTTCAGCACCACTTCCAAGTGTCCAGGACTGGTGGGGCACCACTTGGAGGGTCAGGTCTCAGGCAGACTGGACTCAAGTGTGGGTCAAAGATGAAGGGACAATTTAGTGTCCCTGAGGCTTAGATCAGGATGCCAGCAAACTAGCTCTTTGGAGTCACTCTGGTGGTCTTCGGTTCAATTTGAAAGCCCAGTCCTTCTTTCCTAGGTAAAAAGGCAGCAGGGCAGAAAAGCAGCAAGCAATTCAACAGGGCAGCAGCAGGTCAGCAGTCTAGGAGAGTGAAAGTCCTTTCAACAGCACAGCAATCCTTCCTGGCAGAGTATTCACAGGTCCAGAAGTGTACTGATGAGCTGGTGTCTGAGACCCTATTTGTATACCCTTGTGCCCTCCTTCTGGAAGGTGGGAGAAGCTTCTAGACAGTAACTTTGAGGTGCATGGAATTTTATGACTCCCCTGCCCTGATTTTGACTGGCTGCAGTGACAATGTGGAGGTCATAGGTCCTTTGTGTGAAGGCAGAGCACTTCCTATTCAATTGGGAGTGGAGCTGTGCTCAGCTCCGCCCCCGCTGCCTGCCAGAAGCTGGGCAATTCAGGAACACCTAAATCTTCTAGTGTCTGTCTGTCAAGAGGGAATTCACAAAGTCTAACTGTTAGTTACACCCGGTCATGTGACTCCAGACAGGCTAGAGGCAAAAAAAGTGCAATTTTCAAAAGTGTAATCAAAAACCTAATTTTATCATTAAATTGAGTTTTTCTTTAAAAATTCAAAAGACACTAAACATCACATAGCTACCTGCTCCCAATTGGAAATGACAACTTATTAACTGAAATAAGGAATCCCACTTGTTATCCTATGGGGGTAGGCCTCACAGTAGTGTAAAACAAATTTAGGAGGTTTCTACTACCAGGACATGTAAAACTTAAAAGTACATGTGCAACCTTTTAATGACACAACACCCTGCCCTATGGGCTACCTACAGCCTACCTTACCTTATTGCTAACATATGTAATAAAAGAGGAGTTTAAGGCTTGGCATGGGTGTTTTAATTCCAAGTTGACATGGAAGCTTAAAATTGCAGTCAGACGGCAGCGGAAGGCCTGAGACATTTTTAAAGTGCTACTTAAGTGGGTGGCAGAATAAGGGCTGAAGGCTCACTGGTGTCATTTAACCTCTTCAGTGCCCATGACGAGATAGTCTCGTCATGGAGCACGGTTGCGCTGTGCCCATGACGAGACTATCTCGTCATGAACCCCGCCCGTTAATGTAACGCCCGGCACAGGGCGGGGAAAGGGCGGGGCACTGAAGGGGTTAATATACAGACCCTGGGTATACGGTATACCATTTCACAAGGGAACATTTAGTGAATTAAATATGGCAATTGGGTATTAGCCAATATAACCATATTTAGGGGAGGGAGCACAAGCACTTTAGCACTGGTTAGCAGTGGTAAAGTAAACAGAGTCCCGGGTACAACAATATGAAATTCAGCAAAATGGAGGAAAAGAGGCAAAATGTTTGGGAGAAGATCACCTTAAGTCTGACAGGTCTAACAGTGCCACTGAGTGACTCCACCCTTAGTAATTTGGGGGAGGGGGTACATCTAAAATATCATGACAATCACCATGGCATAACCATGGTATAACCATCATAGGCAAAGCCAATCGATCTGGTGCAAGCAGCCAAACCTTTGGCTTTAACATTGCTGGCTTTATTTTGACATGGTTTTTGAAAAATCTTATTGTTGGGGAAGCTTCTAGCCCTCAACAATTTAAACAAGCATTTGCAATGCAATAGGTCTCGCATTTGCGAGAGTTTAAGCTATTGGCATTGTAAATGACAATGCCTTTTATTTACCTGTTTTGATAATTAACACATAAATAAAAGGCATGGTCATATACAATGCCAATAGCTCAAACCCTTGTAAATACGAGATTTATTGCTTAGAAAGTGAAAGCGTGCATAACGAGCTGATTGTTGCAGGAAAGCATGTCGTTGCTGCAGTCGTAGAAACTCATTAAAGAAAAAAGTGCTTACAGACCAGGTGCTTTCACATTCTTTATTAAGATAAAGCTATATAAAGGTGTGTATGACCAGCCACAGATCAGGTAAGTATGAGTCATTACCAGCCTGTGTTCAGTTTTGTGTTAAATGCCAGGTGGCTCATTGGTGACTGAGGTCCAGACAGAAAAGTGGGGAGAACTCCATCCCCAAATGTAATGCGTGAGTAAATTCAACGTAAATGGGTTGGACGTTGGTCCAGGGTTAGGGGGTATACATGAACAGTTCCAATTTGAGGACGTCTGCCACCTAAAAGCCTTTCCAGAGGGAGCATTATGAGCAAGAACCAGATAAGGGTGGGGTGAATGAGTGTGTGGCCGTGGAGTGAGGTGTACACTGGAACCAAGAGGACTGGATGATTGTGCATGTCAGGCAGGGCTTTAAGTGGGACGGGTCCTGCTGGTGCTCAGTTCTAAAAAGTAGGTGCTAAGATGGTTCTCCATCGGACTTTCCGTTTTTGCCCTCTCTCTCAGGGTAAAAAACAAATCTGAATTCTGCAACATTACCACCCTACCCTTCCTTTGATGAAACTTCAAAACGACTCGTTCTAGTTCTTTCACAGTCTCTCCATTTCAGAACTGTAGTATTTTCAATAATATATACAAGGAAGCTATAGTTCTTGCTAATTTATCTTATGCAACTGACAACTACTGACAAAACCAATAGTCCTGGCTTGTTGTAGGTGTAATGTTACTTGTTGTATCTTAGATCTGGATGCAATAACAGAAGCATCAAAATACCAATCGGGCGGCACACTATGCTCAAGACAGGTTTTTAGCATAGGTGTTTTTAAGCCACGCCCTTAATTAAATCAGACACTCCCCTTTGAAATATCCCGCAGTTTTAACATCCCACTTAAAGCTCTGATGGCAGAAGTGTAGCAGTCCCAAGCTGACCGCAATCCCTCCACAAACTGTTTGTCACAAAAGACCGAAACTGGTCTTGTTGAGAGAACAAAAAACACACCTTGCCTCTATTAAGGCGGATGCCTGCCATATGTGAGAGAGCCCCATGCCTGAGGGTGGTGATTGCTAACGTGTTGTGTAGCCCTCAATCCAGGTGAGCATTCACTCCTGATGTTGAAGGCAGCAGCCACTGTGGTGAGGGTGGTGGTCGGAGGTAGATGCTGCCTCCAAGTAGGGACACTACTGAGGCCTCATGGGGATTACAAATGATAATGTGTAAAGTTGCCAGCGGCCACCGGTGACGTGTGGGAGTCTCCAGATTAGGCGGTAGGTGCTAGTCAGAGGTGGATGCCACGTCCAAGCAGAGAGGCTGGTAAGCCCACACAAGCTTTACAAATAGTCATGTGTTAGGGTGCCAGTGCCTAACTGTGATGTGTGGGAGTTGCCACACAAGGCGGAAGCTAGTAGGGGAAGGTGTCTGATGGAAGTGGTCAATACCTGGCACAGGTGCGTCTCCTTAGGTCTCCAGGTGGACAGATGCTGCTCGGGCTCAGCACTCCTCCACACTTCCAGATTCCAGACACTTGCTCCTGCCTTCCGGAGCCGGTGACACATTGACTGATCTGCTCCCCTGGGAACCGGGTGGAAGCTATCAGCAGCCATTTGACTTTCTGGAATGTCACCGCCAGTCCCAGTGCGGTCCTGTCACTCCCTCGGAGACTACTTGCCTTAAAGGGCGATATACCCAAGGTAGTAAGGTGTCAGGAGAGCGAGCACTGGGCAAAGGGATAGCACCCGTGCAAGTCTGTAGAGACGAGAATCGGGCTCCCCTCCTTACTTTGTATACGTGGTGTTGCCCTTTAAGATGTGGATCGTCTTTCCACACAACTTGCCCTTATCGGCTCGTGCCACTTTAAGCACTGGAGGCATAGCTGCCAAGTATCTCCGTGTCCTCAGTGACTCCTGGTGCTTAGCCAACCGCCAGTTGCATTCTGGGAGTTGTGTTTTCGCTATTATCGCTGTATTAGCAAACAGGTGCGTGTCTGCGTTGTATAGTTGCAGCGCGAGGTGGGAGCATGTGAACGCGCGGTGGGTGGCGTGTGAGGCAGAGAGGAGACGCCATGCGCGTGCAGATCGCCTGTCCGTGCACGCACATGGTTTGTCTCCCTTCGCGCACCAAACCGACAACAATAGTCTCGCCAAGGCGAAGCAGTGCATGCGCTGCGTTCGCTAGGCGAGACCTAAAACGCACCACACAGAGGCGGCGACGAGTCAGAGCACTGCCTTAAAAAATAGGCATAAGAAAGATAAAAAAGCACACAATGCTCTCCTGTTGCTATTTACCATGTGGGACTCTGAATGGGGTGATAGGTGATGGGGCTGCGCGTGACAGTCCCGCAGGGGAGGGGTGCGGCGTATATTTAGTATTTTTGTGCGAAGAGGTCATGTGTCAGTAACCCTAGCAACACACCAGAGCACAAAGCCTAACTGAATGACAAAGGAGCCCATCGCTGATGCAGCACAAACCAAATGTGGGGCGTGGGGGGAGCCGAGCCCCCAGCAACAATATATACAGAGAAAAGACAAGCAGGGTTTATGTTTGGGTGTTCGCACTTGCTCCTATTTCAGCTCACGTTTCTGTTGCGAAATCTTTCTCTTTGAGAACATAGAATTCAGTTGAAGTGGAGAACAGACCCAGATCTGACCCGGCATTTGGACAGTCTTTCCATCATTTCTGTCCCCCTGCCGGGGTTCAACGAAGGCAGAAGAGTTAATAACAGCGGCATCAGCAGAGAAAGGCCTGGTCTGGTTTACGGACCAATTGGGATGTGGAGGGGGAAAATTTCCTAGCCGAAAAAAACCTGAATGACGAACTTACAGAGGTGACGTATTGCCTACGATGGGGAGGTTTGTGAAAGGCTTAGCGACATTTCTCCCGTTATCCTGGGGAGGAACGCCCACTTTGCATCTCATTAGAGATGCAAAGATGGGCGTTGAGGGAAATGGCGATAAGGCAAGGTTTCACTCGATAGCCTGACCTTGCTGATAAGGTGATAAAATTATTGCCGCTTTTCGTCCGAAAACGGACGCAAAAGCGGCAATAATTTTTTATCGCCTTCTTGCTGATATGCCCCAAAATTCATCAGTAGTGAGACAACCACTCCAAAAGATTGATGTACAAGTGATAATTGTTTACAAGATAGATTCAGAATTTCCCACTGATACTGAAGCACTACTCTACCATAAAAAGGCCAGAATTCTACTCCATGTACTGTGTGGCTCAACACTTCTAATCTGCACCTCGCAATCAAGATGCATGATGGGATACCAATTCAAAGTGCGCATGCGGCCAAACCTGCCAAGCAACCAGACTGGTGGGCTGCTGAGCGAAGCATTTCTAATGTATGCGTCTACAGACTTCGTTGCAGGCACTTATTAAATTATTCAGCCAGCTCTACCTTCCAAAAGGCAGGGGACCACTGAGACGACCTACAAAAACCAACACTCCTTGGTTTTACCTTGGGTAATGCAGCCTGCGACAATACCATTGTTTTGTGTTAACATAAAATAATGCCCACACTCAAAGAGGCACAGAAAAAAATATTGTAATAAGAAAGATACTATTCTAAACGTATTAATCCTACAATTAGTAAACACAAACAACCACTATTAAAGTAAAAGCATTTGAAGACCATGCTTTAGATGTGCACACTCTGGATCTGAATGAAAACAGACCCCATAGGTAAGATCTAGACCGTGTTCATGCATATACATATACTCGATACCAAAACATCCAAATAAGACCTATCCAGTGTGATTGTGGTCATTAAAGGTCATGACTCGCCGGATGGCCCAAGAGACCCTCGTAGACCACTTCCACCGTATAGATCTGTTTTGGCTCCAGTTGGGCACACCATTGATCTATTTACAGATATTTTCAGTATACTATGGTTGATCATCATTAGGGTGACAAGAGTACCTGGAAGAGGCAAGGGGCAGCCTGCTGTTTCTCTTCCCTTTATCTAACGTAGCCAGATATGCTGATATTTGTGCTAAAGAAGCTGGACACCAATGCACCTCAGCTATATCGAACCCCAAGAAGTTATTTTTGCAGACCCTCAGTATGAATACACTATCAAGTTTGTATTCTCCATATCTTGGTTGTAAGGGTTATGAAAAATTTTAAAAAATAATAATTCGACTATGTATTTGAAAATTATTTTCAATGGACACTCCTCTCGTAACAAAGGCAAATTCTGACTTATACGGCAGCTGTTTGACTGGCACACTCCTAAGCCTGCCTTGAAGCATTCCATTTAACAAGCATGTGGAGTGGTGAGGGCGGGAGGAACTAAGGATAGTGGTCTCCCTGTCTAGCAGTTGAAAAGCCATCTGCTTGTGGGTGAGGGGAGCACAAGGGGCTCTCCCCATGAAACCAGGATGGGGCTGCCTTTCAGATGGTCCAGACAGGCTGTGTGATTGATGAACTGCTTTGTAAAACTAGGGTTCTACAGGGAACCAACAATGACAAGTGATTGGCCTACAAAGTTCAAGCCTTGCCTGCGTTCGTACACCTTCCAACATACAGCCTGCTCACATAGAACCGCGAGGTACAACACTAAAGCTTTAATGAGTGCTAAAAAGTGAGCTCTAAATCTTGGCTCACAAAGTAATGTCTTTCAAAAGGCCTGCTGGTCAGGTAAAAGGGTCAACCCAGAAGCCAATGCTCAGAAGGAACAGGGCCCCCCATGCAGTCAACACTCAGAAGGGAAAGGGCAAGCCAAAAAGTCAATGCTCAAAAAGAAAAAAACCTACCAGGGTTTCAATGCTCAGAAAGAAAACGACCTACCAGTCAGTCACCCCTGAGAAGGGCAAAGACTGACAAATCAACACTCAGAAGGGAAAGGGACTACCAGGCAGTAAAAACTCAGAAGGGAAAGAGACCCCCCGGAAGGCAACTCTCAGAAGAATAAGCACCTATTAGGCAGTTATTACTGAGAGCCAAAAGCATTTACCAGCCAGCCAATGCTCATGGGAGAAAGAGTACATCAGGTAGTTGATCTTTTGGAAGGTTGGGGACCCATCAGGCAGTAGATGCTCAAGAGAGAAAAGGGCCCAAGAGGTAACAGATGCTCATCTGTAACATGGTCCACCAGGCAGTCAATAGCTGACGCCATACCCTCAAAGGCAAATGACACACGACAGAGAAGAAACCACCCAAAGCAGACCACCAGAGAGTCACTGCTACAGATAAGAGAGGGCCCAGCAGGCAGTAATCAAGCCCTGTAGGGAAAATGCATACAAACCATGAATAATATCCGAGAACAAATGTGCAATCTAGGAATCAATCACCTGCAGCCGAAAAGGTAAAGGGTCTACGTGCCTGTCACTAACACCGAGGTGGCAAAGAGCCACAAGGGTCTCAACATCCCTAGAAAAGGAACTACCCTGCTACGCAATAGAAAAATCACAAGAGGGAAGTGTCTGAAATCGACCAGCATCCGTGCTTTGGTCATCTCACAGCAAGCTATAATTAGCATATGTAACCATGCAGTGCTCTAAATCTCAACCAAAAGTGGTAAAAGCCTGGAAACTGCAAGAGCCACCGCTTCCGGGAATTAGAGATTCAGAAGAAAAAAATGGACACAGGCTGTTCTTTCCTTATTCTTTGGTAGGGTGCCAAGTAAGTAAAGAGAAGCAACCAGAAAAGGCTTGCCACCACCTCTCAATGATATTCCTGTTGACTCAGATGACTGCAAGCCATGCATTTCAACTATCCCTGAATGTTTACTTAAACGTGCGAATCAAAAATATATATATATATATTTTCACAGAAATTCCTTAGCATCCCAACACCACCAACCAACCAGCTCGGTGACATTCAGAATATTCAGCGTCAGAGTTTTCTGCACTTCTTTAGCAACACCAATATAAACCACAAATATGTGGAACATGGGGACTCCAAAAGAATATCAGGCAACCTATTACATTTACTTCTGCTCAATCACATAATCTCTTACATGGATATCACTAACTGTGCAGTTCTATCAGCTTAGTCCCAACTCTTTCTCGCACCCATGCCAACAGCCATGCTGACATCCACTGCCTCCAAGGGTACCTAGAACCTAATCAGTGAATAATTCCTTCTGTGTGCAGGTCGCGAAATTTGGTCCCACTGCCTGTGGTGGAGGTTGTCTAATTGACCCAACAAGTAGTACTGTGATCAGCAGCTTCCTGTTGTGTTCATATGCCCCCTCGCAGACCCCATCATCAGCCACCGTACTCTAGTCTGTGTTCACGGAAAATACTTCAAATGCGCATCTTCTCCCAATAAAAGAGGCCACAGACTTGGGTTTACATTTAAACCAGGACGGATCTTGACACGCAAGGCGAAGAGAGAACACAAAGCAACATGTCAGCAAGGAAACAGATGGACGTGTTGTGAGCCGGTGTAAACTAGACGCACAGCTATTTCTTTCAGTTCTGTTTTGTCTTAGCTTACTTCTTTTAAGTACTGGGCCACAATGTGGAAGTTTCCCTAGGGCAGATCTGGCTCCCGAGCCCAGCAGGGCACCTGCTTCTTTGGTTGTGATTCATTGCTCTAGGAGTCTTCATTCACATGGCATCTTAGACTTCTCTGGCAGGTTATAGTCTGCATTCTCGGGAACAGCGATGCATCGGTTTGCTAGCAGCCCTGCTCCTAAAATCCCCCCACTGTCACACCTACTGAGGCAGGAAGATACAGAAATAAAAATACACGAAGTGCCAGTGTGTACCCATGACTGTTTCCCACATACACTTTAATGATGTGTGTACCCTCGAACACACTGAAAGGAGCACTCCTACCCCCCAATGTGGCTTATCCACTAAAACCCTTAGATTACTCACATGATGGTAGTGTTTTCAGTGGCGTCAACCTTAGAACATACCCTCTGGTCCCACGGCTCTAGCTGTGGCCTGGCCTGGAAAGTTCCACCTTGGGCCTCTCCTCTTTTGCCCCTGCAGTAAGCGGGTTCGGAAACCCACGTTTGACCGGTAAGCTGATCCGAAGTGACCTGGAAGTCACCGAGCAGCCGTGCACACGTACTACCCAAAGATCTCACTGTTACAAGGAGCCCTGGAGGTTCAAGCGCCTCTCGGGTTGCTGAAGTCTGACGCAGTGAGTAGCGCCAACGATTTGTAAACTCTCCTGGCGACAGTGGGACACATTTGTGGGGCAGAAACCCGCATCTTCGTAGCTGGCTCTGGGGATTTACAGAGTAAATTACCCTTAAAATCAGTTTCTACACAGCTTCAACCTTATAACAAGCGCGCGCGCCTCGTGCTCCAAGTAAAAAAAAAAGTTTGACGAGAGGCAGCGGGGGAGGGGAGAGAGGAGGGGGCCTGCACCTGTTTCCCTTGCGGAAGTGAGCAGGGGCACCATATGTTTGCAAGTTAATTACAAACATATGGTGTCAAGGCTCGCTCCCGCAAGGAAATCGCCAAACGTGCACGAGTTGCCATTGAAAGCAATGCAACACGGGCCCGTTTTTAGGGCAAAAATGTAACTGATCTCAAAAGGTCTTTTTCCTATGCAGCGCATGCGCTCTGCGTAGGCGAGACCTAAAAACAGGTCAATAAAAAAATATTTGTTGTCTCTAAAAGTCCCATTGCCATAATAGTACCTACACTGAAGGGAACTAGTTTGTATGATTATGTGCTCCTTGTGAAAGGGCTGGGGCTTTAGGGCTGCCGGTAGGAGTAAGGGCAATATTCTGAAAACTAAATACCATCCTTAGGATCATTATTATACACATTCAGCAGCCTTGACATAGGTTAAAGCTGGACTCAGTAACAGTCCAACATCTTTTTTAGTAGATCTGTTAAAACCACTAGTTAAAATCCATCTCGCAACCTATAGACCTAAGTGTTGAGTTGCTTGTGACAATAAATCTTCGAGACAGATGGAAGGAATAGAAGATTTGATGAAGAATGCAGCCTGGCATCCGACCACCTCGACGATCCAGCAGCAACTGGCAAAGACCGAGTGCCGTCAGCCTCACAGTCTAAGAACTCTGAAGGTAGAACACTACACATGAGGTAAGGTATGCGGAGAACACAATGACACAGGTAAGTTACATCACAACATATCCTCCTCCTTAATGAACACTGAGAGAAAAGCGAAGAAAGAGAAGGCTAAATTGATGCAAAAATTAAATAAAAACATTGAAAGAAAGAATAAATCAAACAGTGACATAATGTTGTAAATAGGAAGGTGGTTTGCGTGTTCTGACACTACACCTTAAATCAGAACCATCTACAACATCCTCAGACCCACGAGAAGCTGCACTCGACCCAGCAACAGGCCCTCGCTTTCTTCTCTCTTGGTAAATGTTGGGATCCTTATCAGGGATGAACATAGTACCTGAGTACCCCTCATCACAACCAAATTGCTCGACAACAGATCCACTCCTCTGGTAAAGAGCTACCCTGCGCAAATTCCATTATTGTCCTCCTTCGACAACAACAAAATGCTTCCCCACACTGATCACTTTACAGGGACTTGAGAATTTGCTTAGCCCAGCTTTGACTCTACCATACTTCAACTTAACCCAATCACCAACTTTTAACTTTGAATCAAAAAAACTCCTGAGGACGTTCACCCCCCGAAACTATCCACTCCTTGAGCCAACCTGGAACCAACCGAGTCCCATGCTTTGAAAAGGAGAAACTTGAGTAACACTATGTGTAGTGACATGATACGCCCAGAGCATCTCTTCAATAAGACGTCTGGTGGATTGCCCATTAGCCAAAGCTAGTTGAATGGTGCCTTTTACTAACCTGTTTGCTCGCTCAACCATACCATTGCCCATGGGATTGTACAAGGAGGTGCAAGCATGTTTAACGCCACTCTTTTCCAAGAAACAACGCATTTCACCAGATGTTAATTGCGTACCATTGTCAGTTAACAACATATGGGGTACACCTTCATCCAAAAACAATTTTTTTTAAACTCCAATAGTCGACTGATTAGTGACATCCCTCAAAAATTTCACCACAAGCCATCTTGAATGAACATCAATTATTACCACTGCAAAACGCATATCTGTCAAAAGTTTAGAAAGAGGGCCAATAAAGTCTAGGCAAATAGTATACCAGGCCTTCCCAGGATCAGTAATATGCCCCATAATCTTCTGATTTCCAACTTTGAGCCTTTTTTCGCTCTCTTTGCAAAGAACACAATTCTCTACCCACTTACGAATCTGATCATCCATTCCTGGCCACCAATATTCTTGTTTAATTCTTCTAATAGTTATCCCTTGGACAAGATGACCTTCATGGGTCAATTTAAAGATATGCAAGCAAAGTCCATCAGGAGGCACGAACCTGTCGCCTTTCATAACCACATTTGAACCATTTACAGAAAGCTCATCTAAAAGCTTCCAATACAGTCTGACAGCAACCGAAACCATGTTTTCACGGGGGCACATTTCCTGATTAAAGAAATAACATCTAATAACGTCTGATCAGTCTCCATTTTATGCACCCATTGGGCTTTAGAAAATGTCCCTAGACTACACTCGCATAGTTTACTTAAAACGGCAACCGCTTCTTCAGATTCCGATTGCTTCACTAAATCCTTGTCTACAACTACCCAATCTAATGACATGCGAGATAAACAGTCCGCTTACAAATTCCTCCATCCCTGAATGAATTCAATCTCATACGAATACTCTTGCAGCCTGGCAGCAAACCTCGCCAAACAAGCAGATCCTTTTCCAGCGCCTCCCACAGACAAGATTTTCATCAAAGGCTTATGATCCATCCTCAACACGAATCTTGAGCCCCAAAGGTACACCCTAAAATACTCAACACCCCACGCTGCTGTGAGTGCCTCACGCTCAATTACAGAATACTTCCTTTCCGCTTGTGTCAACGTTCTAGATGCAAATGCAATAGTTCTTTCCCCCGCACATTGGTTTTGAGAAAATACAACCCCAATGCCAGTGAGACTTGCATCTACCATAAGAAAGGATTTACACTCAGGCTTAAAGGGAGCTAAAATTCTTGCATCGCAAATCCCTTGTTTAATGTTTGAAAAAGCTTCCTGCTGTTCTACATTCCAGACAAATTTGGCACCTTTACGGAGGAGACACCTTAATGGCTCAGAGATATCAGCAAAACCTCTGACAAACTTGGAATAATATTCGACAAGGCCTAAAAAGGACCTGAGCTGATCCTTGTCTTTGGGAGGGGGTGCATCTTTTATTGCCTCCAACAAGTTGCGTTTTGGAGCTAACCCACTACTTGATATGGTATAGCCAAGATATTCGACCTGTTCAGTTAAGAACTTACACTTGTCTCTGTTTACAGTTAAACCTGCATCTTCAAGTTTCCAAATAACTTATCTCAGAAGGGCGTTATGCTCTTCCACTGTCTTGCCTGAGACTAAGATGTCATCTTGGAAGTAGACCACTCCCACTAGTCCCTTTAACATGTTGGACATCATTCCCTGAAAAACACTTGCGGCCAACGCTCAACCGAACGGCATGCGAGTGAATTGAAATGTTCCCTCTGTGGTAATGAACGCTGTGAGTGACATGGAATCCGGATGTAACCTGATCTGGTGATGAGCACTCCTCAAATCTATTTTCGAAAAATACTTTCCACCACCAACAGATTGTAACAATTCACTAATGTTAGGCAACGGAAAAGTGTCCAATACTATGTCTTTATTGAGCGATCTTAAGTCAATGCAAAATCTCAAACGGCCATCGGATTTAAGTGTCAAGACCACGGGTGAAATCCATGATGATGCTTCTACAGGTTCTATGACTCCTGAGTTCAATAGATCTTGAAGAAGATCTTTCAGTCCCTGCCTCACGGATAAGGGTACCTTTCTTAATTTGTGCTGCACCGGACAAGCATCCGGTTTAAGAATGATTTTGTGGAGATAACCTTTTACGCACCACAGTCTGTCTTCGAACACTTTAAGCGCACCTTGTAAAATGTGATCAACCTGTATGTCATCATCAACAACCATAATTTGATTTGGGGACCTTGGGTTAATGATAATGTGCAAATCATACTGATGCATCCAACCAATGATTGGTGGACCTTCTTTAGCTACATACACTTTACCATGAGTACTCCTCGAACCAAATTTGATAAACCCAGACATGTAGCCCAAAATGTCTATCGATTTACCCTGATAACTAACAGGATTGATATTCTTATCCAACAGAGTGACACCCTTCCACAATGTGAGAAAAAGGGACTCAGGTATAATAGTGAACATGGACCCTGAGTCCACCATAAGGGCTACATTCTCTCCACACACATTAAACTCTGCAGTAGGTCTAGTTATTCTACGTATGTCTTGAGTGAGTTCCTCCCTGAATAATTGTGTTTTCTTCTAAAACCAACACACGGTTCATAGTTTGTTGATCAACAGGACATGGTTGAACCACATTGACTTTATACTTAGCCTTATCCAGGGTCTCTGAATATTTGCACATACGCGCATAATGTCCCTTACGGCCACACTTCCTGCACACTTGGTCCAAAGCAAAACATTTCTTAAAATCAGCTAAATGATATTGACTACCACATCTTAAGCATTCTCTGTTCTTCATTCTAGATAGAGAACTAGAGGCATGAACATTTTATATACTGTTTTTAGAGACTGCAATGATATCCAAATCTACATCTTTGTTATTCTCAACATTAGCAATTTCATTGTTAGGTCTGTCTCTCTTGCTTAACTCCTTTATGCATTTCTGTGATTCTTCAATCACCTTAGCTAAATCTATTGCCTCATTTAATGAAGGATCTTTAGCAGCCCACAATCTCTCCTGAATTTTTCTGTCATGACATTGTAGGATGAGCTGGTCGCGAATCATTTCTTCAGCCATTGTCCCAAAACGGCACTTTACCGACAGTTCGCGTAATCTGGCCACAAAATCATCAATGCTTTCACCTTCAGATTGAGGTTGCATGTAAAATTTATACCTCGTCATGACTAGGTTTACTCCTTTAGCGAACCTTGTTTCAAGACGTTTAATCGCTTCTTTATATTCGTTATCCATTGGTTGACCATTTGCACCCATGGCAACAGGAAGATATTTGAAGACACGTTGACCCTCATTCCCCAAAGCACTAAGTAGTAAAGCTTTCTTTCTTTCTGGCGAAAAGTTAACCCCATCAAGGGCTATAATGTAATTTTCTAACATTCTCACCCAATCCTCCCATATGATACTTGGTGTGCCTGGAGAAGGTAAAAATGGAGGTGGCATAACAACATTGGAATGTGATTCAGCCATGACAGAATGAAACAAGAACAAAAGTACTTGACTAAAATTGGTCACTGAGAGTAAACTGTGGTAAGTGGATTAGCAAAAGTACAATGGTAACAGATGTGCAGATCACCAACGATGACTACACAGTCCAAATGAAAGTATGAGTTAATTTTTTTTTTTAATGCAAATTTTCACTCGTGGAACAAATTACACTAAAATTCGCCAAGGGTGTGCAGATCACCGTTGAGCTAAAGTGCCTGCACGCATGTACACAATCTGTGAGGAAAAGTATTCTTCAGATGTTGAGACACGCACTGAACAGTGAAAGGGTGCTGTTCAACACTCACACGTGAACTTACTAAACTGGTGTGCAGATCACCACTGAGCGCTGGAGTCTGCAGGAATGCGCTAACAATATGAAATAGATCACGTGATCCAATAACTTTCTGCTCGACTCTGTGAGGCAGCGCGATGTTGTGGAGCAGCTGATGTACAGTAAAATGGTGGCACGTAGCTGTCGTCACACGCTGCGCACCGTGTCACTCATGCACACGCACTAGTGCGCGTTCTCTGTACGCCTTGCGTTTCACAGGAAAGTGACATAGCGAAGACGGTTGGGCTGTTGAGCGTGTGCTGGGCTTTGAGAGAAGCGTGCGACTCAAACAGCCTAAGAATATCACTTAAACTCTCAACTTTCAACCACCAAAAGGCACAGTACCTCGATTGAGAGTCACGCAGTGAACAAGACGAGGAGAATGCCTTCTGAAGCTGGAAAATCATCCAATACGGCATGAGCAAGGAAACAGCAAACATGGATCGCAAGGTCGCGTTGAGGAGCGCCGAGGACAACGAGGAAATCGTCGCCAAAATTGTTGAGTTGCGTGTGACAATAAATCTTCGAGACAGATGGAAGGAATAGAAGATTTAATGAAGAACGCAGCCTGGCATCCGACCACCTCGACGATCCAGCAGCAACTGGCAAAGACCGAGTGCCGTCAGCCTCACATTCTAAGAACTCTGAAGGTAGAACACTCCACATGAGGTAAGGTATGCGGAGAACACAATGACACAGGTAAGTTACATCACAACACTGAGCAAGCACACATAGTGAGAGTAAAGAACAATAAGTAATGTTATTGAGGTTTCAAGCAGTACTGTTATTAGCAGGGAATGTAGCAACAATTCCATGAACCTTTTTGGTCTCCAGTTCAAGATCTGTACCAATAATTGTAACTGTATTCTAGGGAATTTGATCGGCTTTCCGATTTGCTATTCCCATGAATGTGCTGCTACATCGTTCGTTTGACTAGCCCAATTTAGGAAAGTCATCCTCTTTGCCCTGATCACCCCCATTTTTTGACTGATACTGGTGGTTACTGACTCTGAATGTGCCCTGAGCTCTTCTAACTAGACCCAGGGCCGGTGCTCTGTTTTAAAGGTATATGGTAATTGGTCTCTAAACCTACACGCCCTACCATATACTAGGGACTTCCAGGTAGGTTTTCTGAGCAAATTGTAATTACATCAATCACAATTGGTTCAGAAAACCTACCTGTAAGTCCCTAGTTTATGGTAGGGCATGTAGGTTTAGAGACCCCAGTGGACTTAATGCAGCTAAGTGTGCACTGCTGTGGTGTCTGGTGTCACTTTGAAGCCGGTTCTGCCTTGCAGGCTGGTTTTAAAATAAAACTATGTTCACATTTGACTTTGGAATTAAAAGTACTTGCAAAGGCCCCTTAGATCTGGCCTGGGTGATTCCAGGGTGGGGTACCTTGTTATAAAAAGAATGGACATTATAAAATATTATTGTATGTGCCTTGGTGAGGGAAAAACAGCCAAAGTCATTTTTCCCCTTTGTAGTACTGCTAGCCCCATAGGCTAACATAAGAGGACTTTATTAAACTTTAATAAAATCTAACATTTGACAGGAGTGTGCTAGCAACCTAATTTAAAGTATCAATATGATACTTAAAATTAATCCAACAACTTGTCAAGTTTTTAACTACCGCAGGATAGGTGTTGCAGAACCTACTTTTCCAGAAGTTACCTAAAGCAGCCCTGTAGCACCATCTTCTGATTGGCCAGCCTTTGACAGCCTGAGCCAAGCTGCTCCCTGATTAGGTGTGAAGAGGTCTGAGGCTCAAACAATACAGATACTTGGAGGGAGGAGATTTGGTACCCTGATAAGCCAGGGACAAGAAGGGGGTTGGGAAGATAAACTGGTTTGCTAAGGGAGAAATCACATGATCCAGGCCAGCCCCCACCTCCTTGATCCCCAGCCAGAAGGGAGCCCCTTTAATTATATCAGGAGAGGTGCTGGAATGGAAGTGTAGGGAAAGGTTAGCCACATCTGTGGGTTAAGTTAGCCAGACCTGAACTCCAAGAGAGATTTTCTCCATTTAGATTTTTGTGGAGATGTGCATTCTGAGACAAAATTATGCCACACTTCCAGAAAGTTGTCATGGCAGAGGGTGGCAACTTGAACCCCATTGGTTATGCTCCCTTGCCAGCCCAGAATGGGGAATAAATATGGGAGAGCTGCAAGATTACCTCAGATTCCTACCTGAAAACATCTGGAGAAGAAGGACTGCTTGATTGGACCCTTTGGACTGCAAAAGAGAGGACTGCACCTGCCTTTGTCTAAAGGCTCTACAACAGGACTTTCTCTGTACTGAAAGATAAGGAGTGGACTCCTAAAGCAGCAACACATTGAAGAGTGCTTCAAGAAGCTTCCTGCAACATTCACATCAAAGACAAGTCCAGCTGATCAGCTTCACTTGGATTTTACTTTGATTTAGCAGGTGCATTGTGGGAGTTGGAGTCACAAAACCCAAGAAGCAAACCGAAGCTTTTTCACCCTTGTCTGATGCTCTGGGCCCTTACTTACCCTCAAGGAACCTTTCAGAAGAAGGTCTGAAAGTTTGGGAACTTTTTGCCAACTTTTGTGAAAAAGCTCAAGGAGAAGACCAGCATTGGCGACGAGAGTTAAGCCGGCAAAAGCTCCAGAGCTCTTCGCAATCGATGATGAAGAGAAAGACCTCCAGGACTCACCAAGCAATCGCGCTGCAGCAGGCTGGCATTATTGAATCGAAATCCGTATCCGAGGACCCGAATGCTTGACGTCGAGAGACAATGCTCTAAAAAAGTGATTAAGTCAGAAGGTAAAAAGTTGACCAGGCCCAACCTTTCATCATATCCGACCTGCACTCCATCAGGGACATCCTGAAACTTTGACTTTGTCCTGGTCTAGCATGACCAGATATCCACAGTTGGTGCTTTACACTTTTAGGTGCTAGAAAGCACATTTTATTTATTTAAACTTTAAAGATTCAAATTCAGATCTCTGGTTCCCTTGATTGGATTTTTCTTGTTTTTGGTGTCCTTTTAAAGATAAAGATATTCTCTATTTTTATAAATTGGTGTTGGATTTTTATTTGGTTGTGTATTTTACTGATTTACTGTTTTGGTGATAATAAAAGCTTTATACACCTGTCTCCTAAGTGAAGCCTGACTGCCCATCAGCCAAGCTACCCAGGTTTGAGCAAGGATTAATTTAGTGACACTTTACTGGACCTTATTTGTGATAGTGGTGTTATTATTAGCTATAGGTACGTACCTGCACCTACTTATAAATCACCTTCTAACACCCAACAATTATAACTTACAATTTAAATCTATTAAATTGATCCCTTTCTGCCCCTCCATTTTGTTATACACATCACAACAATTTAACACAGTAGACAATTGCAGAGCATGTATATCTCATCCAAACTAAAACATGCAGAACTCCCAAGATTGTTGAGCCATCCACACAGCTCTCACAATGCACCTCTCTTTTGACTTGCAGCATGCACTAATATTCCATACTGAGGCATTTCCCAGGGCCTCAAAATGAAAATCTGGGAGTCAATTATAACATTCTCATGATGTGCCTCTCTGGGGTGTGCACAATACATGGCCCTCCTCCTAATACTGAGACAACCTCTGATCTCTTGCATACGCCTTCAGCTTGTTTTTCAAATGTATTACTATCCCAGTACTGACACAGCCACAGAACACTCAAAAACAGCTGTATTCTGACGTCCTGGAGTCTTAGTGCTAAAACCTTTAGCCTGATCTTAAAATTGTATTTGGATACATGCCTTCCTTCCTGGGATTGAAGCAAATCGCTCTCCTGGGTGAGATAGTTTTTGGTGCTGCAGTGGGCATTTCACCACAACACTCATTCATTTTGACGCTGCCCCTATGTACAAGGATCGCGAACATAGGAGGCAGTGCCAACATTAAGACCAGGCAAAACCTGGTCATAAGTTGGTGAAACAAGGAGAAATGCATTATTTCACCTCATTTTTGCTTTTTCCATGTGTGCTACCCTATATTATGGTCATTGTATCTTATAAAGTGCACGGACAACCACAGGGATTTCATGATGCTTCTCTTACTCTTTCTCATCTATACCAGGTCCACACATGTCAGATAATTTTATGAAATCTAAAGGCTAAACAATAAATTGTGATTACATCTCTGTATGACTAATCATCAGATGAATAGTAATAATTTTATTTCAAGCATGTTCTTTTCTACTTTAGATAAATTCATTAATCTCAATGAGCACCTGCACCCACTCAACATACCTACTGGGCAGAAGGAAATGTGCATTCTGATCATTACCTGTTTACGACATCCTACCGATTGCGGCGCCCACATTACCTGTTTCTATAGGAACCTGAGGTCTAATGCTCTAAAACCACACATACGAAGCAACGATGTTCTATTTTAGTACTTGCCCATGCTAGGTGCTGCGGCAAGAGGCTGCAAACACAATATCAACTGGCTCGACTAGTATTTTCTTTTAAAATATAAATATATATATATATATATATATATATATATATATATATATATATATTCACTGAAAAAACCATAGGTTTCACACACGTTATAGTTAGGAATTAGCATTTAAAAAACCTTAGAAATTCAGTGAAAAAACCATAGGTTTCACACATGTTATAGTTAGCTGGACATTTTACTCGTAAAAAACCAATGAAATTGCCCCGTTATAGTTAGTTCAGCTAACTATAACTCACGCGCCCGCAATGCACTGCTGATGACGTCACATATTACATCACTCATGACATGGTCAGTGACATCACTCATGACATCACTGATGACATCTCAAATGACATCACTGATGACCTCACTGATGACATCATCCAGTGAATGTGTGTTTTTCTGAAAATTAAATATGTTTTATATATGTATATCTCAAGGTCGATGGAAGAATAAATGGGTATATAAGTGTCTAAATGGATGATTTGTTTTTAAAAAATTGATTGTGTAACTGACTGATTAAGTGTATCTCTCACTTTGTGTATAAGTGGCTGCATGGGTTGGTGAGTAGCTACATGGGTGTCTATATAGGTTAGTAGTTGTTTTTTTGAGTATCAGTCTGAGTGTCTGTATGGTTCGGTGGGGGGTATTACGTAGTGCATAGGTGCATGAATGAGTGACTCACTGTTTGTATGTGTTGAAGACAGCATGTGTGCAGGACTGTATGGGTGGATGAGTGTGTGTATGGGTGTGTTAGTGAGTGAATGACTGTCCCAATAGTGTCTTCAGGAGTAACTACATATGTTTTAAACTAGTATATGTGACTATTGGTGTATATATGTGAGTATATGTGAGAGGGACAGATTGAAAGAGTTCCTGTACGAATAAGTATGTGTTTCTATAAGTGATTGTTTAAAAGACTAAGTATGTGTAAGTTTCCGTAGAAGTAAGTGTGGTGGTGTGTGTATAACTGTATATGCAGGTGAATGTATGTTTGATTCTTTATTAGCATGAGTGACTATGTGTGTGAGTAACTCTATGGATGAGTGGCATTATGTAACAGGATGTATAGGTGTATGAGTACATATGATGAGTGAGTACATGTATGAGTGACTGTATAGGACTGTTGGTGAATGAGTGGATGTGTATGTGGATCTTAGAATTACTGAAGAGGTTGTTGTAACTGGTATTGGTATGTCCATTGTTTTGAAAATTTTAGTCTCTATTTTTGAATGTGTGTATCAAAGCTTATATTAAGGTGAGAGGAGGTCTGCCACTCTATCACAAGGATGATGTCATCAGTGAGGTCATCAGTGATGTCATTTGAGATGTCATCAGTGATGTCATGAGTGATGTCACTGACCATGTCATGAGTGATGTAATATGTGACGTCATCAGCAGTGCATTGCGGGCGCGTGAGTTATAGTTAGCTGAACTAACTATAACGGGGCAATTTCATTGGTTTTTTACGAGTAAAATGTCCAGCTAACTATAACATGTGTGAAACCTATGGTTTTTTCACTGAATTTCTAAGGTTTTTTAAATGCTAATTCCTAACTATAACGTGTGTGAAACCTATGGTTTTTTCAGTGAATTTCTAAGGTTTTTTAAATGCTAATTCCTAACTATAACGTGTGTGAAACCCATGGTTTTTTCAGTGAATTTGCAAGGTTTTTTAAATGCTAATTCCTTACTATAACGTGTGTGTAACCCATGGTTTTTTCAGTGAATTTGCAAGGTTCTTTAAATGCTAATTTTTTTTTTTATTCTTCATTTTTTTCAAACATATTTTTAATTTAATTTTCTTTCATTATATAAAGACTATGCTTAAATTTTTAAAATCCTTCAATATTTTTTTTTAATATATTTTTTAAAATAAACATGTAAAATTTATTACCAGATTTTTTTTTTTTTTTTTTTTTTAGTACGCGTACGGTAAGCTCACGGTAAGCGTACGGTTTACGCAACGTCCGTAATCTATCTACGCTGCTTGCGTATAGTTACGCAATTTGCGTAGCCGCGCGTACTGCGCGTGGGACGCGTGCGCGCTTACGCCACACGCGCACGTTACGCGGAAGTGCCTGGGAGTGACTGTTATGCGCGCAAGCGCGTGTCTTTTTTTCGCGCACGCGTACTTTTTGCCGTAAGCGTACCGTAAGCGTACCGTACGCGTACGGTAGGTCATGTGATCTTGAAACACAACTTTTGATTGGTTGAAACTACTTTCAGTTCTAGAACTCTCCTACACCACACCCATTCCCCTCATTTCTGCTTGTGATCCCTTGGGAGAAGGAGCTGGTTTGTCTTTGGGATACGATGGCAGAACAGCAGAGCTCTTCTGAGAGTGAGCCTAGCACCAGCAGCACTGTCTTGAGGCAGAGATCGAGGAAACAAAAGCCTTCTTATGTTTGGGATTATTTTACTTTTCCAGAAGGCCAGCAAAAGGTGAATGCACCCTTAGTTACTTGCTGTCTGTGTAAGCGTGTACTTTCTAGAGGTAATCCTAACAGGAAGTATTCCTTTGGGAATCACACCATGAAGAGGCACCTCCAGGATGTACACGGAAGGACACATGGTCATCTTTTTGGAGGTAACTCTTCAGAAAGACGAGCCAGTACATCCACAGCAGCTCAGCCTGGACCATCATCTGCAGGGCTGACTCCTTCTTCTGCAGGTCAGGTGAGCCCTTCATCTGTGGGGGGAGAATCTCCTTTTGCTGGCCCTCTGGAAATGAACCTTCGATTTCGGAAGGTTGATATTCATTGCACATTTTGTAAAGGTCTAATTTGTCATAGGGAGACCAGTGTTTCCCTAGTGAACAACAAAATAGATCAGCACATTTGTAGCTTTGAATGATTTTCCCATGCTTCCTTTCCTCTGTCCCTGCATGAACACAACGGTTCTTTTAAGAGCCAACCTTATCTTTCATCTTTTTTTTACATATGTTTTTTAAAACCTTTTTTTTTTTTTTTTACCGTACGCGTACGGTGCGCGTACCTTTTTTTTATTTTTTAAAAAAAACACTAAAAATCAATTATCACATTACAAGGTCCTTGAGAGACTACAATTATTATTATTGACTTACCATACTCACTCCAAAAAATATTTATTCATTTGTTTTTTTAAAAAATAGTTTTAAAAATGGTTGTAGTTTTCGAAAATTTTCTATATCGATCTGAAAAAAAAGAAAAAAGTATTAATATTTTTTTAACAATTTATAATACAGTATACATATTTACATTTTTTTCAAAAAAATATTTTTGCCTTATTTTTGCTGTTTTCAGAATATATTGCATTTCACTATAAATTGTGAAAGCAATTGCATTCATCATTTTACAGCGGGCAAAAAAAAATAACAATCTCAAAGATTGTATTAAAAAAGCCCAGAATCTCTTCTCACTTAAACTTATCATTACAGAAATGCATATTATTCTAAAAAAATATCATCTAAAAACAATACTTATTTCTTTAAAATACCGTCTGATATGTTTGTTTCAGAAGTATAATCACAATATTATATCTCAAATAACTCCAAAATACATCTGATTTCATTTCCTTTAGGCCAAATAGTATTTTTTTTTTTTTTTTTGGAATAAATTTCCAAGGGAAATCCATTAAAATTCTAAAGTTTAATCTGTCCAGATCTCACCGATTCTCTGTAACATTTTGGTTCACGAAAATTTTTTGAATAATTTATTTAGTCCACAATAGAATTGCTTACTTTTCCACATGGCCAAATAGTAATTTTTTAAATCATTTTTGAAAAAATTTCCAATGGCAGTCCAATATCATTCCAAAATTTAAAATGTGCAGAAGTTACCGATTATCTATAAATTATTGGTTTTTCAAAATTGCATTAAAAATTAAAAAAGTCCACATTACAATTGGTTATCTTTCCTTTAGGCCAAATGATAATTATAAAAATATTTTTTCTACAAAATTGCAATGGTAATCCAGTAAAATGGTAAAATTATTTTGTCCAGATCTTGCCAAGTCTCTCTAAAATTTAGGTTTCAGGAAGATTAGATAGGAATTTGCTAAATCAAAAGGCAAACGTTGTTTGAAAATCAATTGGGAATCATTACACAGTGTCCAGCCTTTTTCACATTTTAGATAAACTGTGTAATGTCCAGAAGTAACAGTAGGTCCATCATGGAAAATTATTGCAACAGTTACAAAAGTTTTTCCTGAAATTGATAATTGCTGTCCTGTAAACTTCTTTATTAAAGTATCCAATTTTGAACCATCAGCTCTACATCGTTGCATCATTAAAATTACATACTGTCCGTATTCCCTTAAAATTAATGATGAAAACATGTCAGAATTACACTCACCACATTTCATGCTATGATTAGCATCTTTAACTAATTTTGCAAAAGTGACTGTTTTACTCTCTGGCAATGTCAAATAAATAAACCTTTCATTATCAACAATAGAGCCACATATATTATAACAATTATCACAACTATGTTCCCATTTATAAGAGAGACCAAAAAAAATGTCAATGGGAACTCCTTCTTCTTCCACTACCTGAAGAAAATACATCAAAAATTCGTGTGCATCTTGCTGTTCATTTTGTGAAAACTGTGTTCGTCCTGAACATACATCTAAAAGTTTTCTAATGTCAGTAGCACTTTCTATTTGAGTTTTATCTTTAATCAGCTTTTGAAAAAGGAGACTCAGCTCTGAACAGAATCTTTTTCCCTGATTTACTATTATCTGCTCTTGCAAACTTTCCAGATAAAATGCAACATTCAGCACTACATTTGCGTAGCAGTTGACACCAGAGCTATTTTCAAAATGACATCCTACAACCTGTTCTTCATTTTCCTTTTTCTTTTTGCTTGCAATTACATCACTCCTCTTTTTTTTCCTCTTCTCTACATCTTCATTACAGATATTCTCATTTCTCCTTTTACGAGAAACTACACGTTTCTCCAACACAGGATACTGACCTAAATGAGGAGCATAGCTTCTTCTTAATCTATTATACTCCTTTACACAGTTTGTATCAGCACTAACTTTTGAGTCATCAAAGTCTATCATGAATAAACCTGATAATGTTTTGACTCGTGACAAAGCTACATATGCCATACCTTCTTTGAACACAGTTGAACCAATGTTCACAAATGCACAATCTACAGTCAATCCTTGAGACTTGTGGATAGTTACAGCATATGCTAGTGAAAACGGAAACTGCTTCCTACGTACATATAAGTCTTTCACAAGCATAAAACGAACTGTACAACGACAAATATCTTTAACTTCATCTATCTGATCAAATTTTATCTGTAAACATTCAATTCCTTCTTTTTTCTGATAATTAATAAAACCCACAACTCTTCCCATCGCTCCATTCACTAAGCCTTTCTCAACATCCAAATTTCTCCTTAAAAACACTCTACAGTTCATGCAAACATATAGATTTTTTTCTAATCCTGCTGTTTTGGAGATGTTCTTCTCTAGTGAGTCCAATTTATTTTTCAGTTTGCCTGTTACTGTGACAGTAATTCTTCCATCCTCAATTTTGTCCACTGCTTCCAATTTCCTGATGTCTTCCTTTTCCAATTTCAAAAGCTCCTCATTAAATATTGAGCATTCACGTAGAGTTGGCATTAAGCAGATGACACTTTTGTTTTCTGCAATATTCTTGTATATTTTCTCTGCAACTATTTCTTCCTTTGGAAATAAATTATGTAGCAGCCGACTCTGTAATGCTTTTTTCCCAACTTCTGTGAGTAGTCCAATCCTGATATCTTTCAGAATACTTCCATATTCTTCATCGTTTGCTTGCCTCATATTAGTTGTAAGTTCCTTGTACTCAAAGAAGGACCAAATATTTGTATTTCCAATGCTTCCCAATGACTTCTTCGTGTCTTCATGTGTCACAGTATTAAACACTGGTTGTCCTTTAACTGGAGTAAGTTGCAAAAGATCCCCAAAAACTATGACGTGTTTTCCACCAAATAACACGTCATAGTCTGTCTTCAAAATTTGCTGCATTCTTAAATGCACAAAGGCAAGCATTAAGTTTGATACCATGCTCACCTCATCAATAATGAGAACTTGCATCTTCTTCAATACTCTTGAAACTTCCAAGGATGCTTCTCCAGTTAGCTTGTTGAATTGTATTTTGTTCTCATGCTCCACTGGTAACATTAGCAAACGATGTAAGGTGATTCCTTTTATGTTATATGCTGCTAACCCAGTTGGAGCAGTAACCACACAAGACAAAGTAGAATCCGTTTTTTGCTTTAGGTAGCTTCTGATGACTTTAATTAGGAAACTTTTTCCAGTGCCAGCTTGTCCGCTTACATACATCCTGATTGGATGAAATGATGTGCATGAGCACTCTTTTTTGATATGTAGAAATCCGTGATCAATTTTGTTTTTGATCTCTTCATAAATTTGTTGCTGCTCTTGATTCAGTTGTCTTTCCAAATTTTCTAAGTCTATAAATTCTTCTTGACCTTGATTCATAGCCGTTTCCACTTCATTCATGGCTATTGATGCTTCATTTTCAACGATTGGTTGTCCTAGGGGATCTTGACTGTATGTTCCTGAACTTTGGCTGTCCTGAGAACTGTCTCTAGCTATTTCTGCTGCAATTGTAGTTTCCTGTTCAATTTCTTCATTTAACATTTGCAGATAAGTTGAGAATGTACTGCATTGTATGCTGTCTTTGCAAGCATTAAAAGAATCTTCATAGCTCTGGAATTCTCCCAGTAGTTCATCCTCTGTACGCCATGGTTTAAACAACTGTAAAAGAGCCAAGTAGTAAAATTCTTTCTTGTCGGTAGTGTCGCAACTCAGCTTCCGGTGATTTATCAAACTTCCTTTGGTTTGCTTCACCAAACTTCCTTCTTCACCAACAACTTTATATTTTCCACTGTTGATGTCTTCTGCAGCTTTCCGTGAATAAATGTAGTTCTGTAACACTTCATACAGACACATGTTCTCCAGATGATGACTTCTCTTGGGATAATATGTGTCCAACATGTTTGTTTTCAATATATCTGTACTTTCTGGGTCATTCTCAGCCAAATATTCAATTTCTCCAACAGATTTCAGTACCCGATTTCTCATTGCTGCAAGGCCTAAACTTGCCCAAATTATTCTTCTTGACTTCGAGTAGAGACTTGCAGAAGATAACCTATCTGAACATTCGTAGGATCCAATTTCTCGATGCGATAACATCTTCAAACTGAAACTGTACAGCTTCTTACTGACAGTCTTCTCGTGAGAAATCTCTTCCCACATTTCCTTCAATTCTGTTTTTTCTGATTTCGTAATGTAAGACGTTACATATCGAGCAACAGCAATGGAATTGTCAGCAACATACTGTATATCCATGTTAGCGTGCCACATGGATAAAATGACTGGGTTGTAGTCATTTATATTTTTTGATTCTTCTTTTCTTTTAAGGTTGTAGGTATTCTTAGGTGATTTTCTTGTGATACTATGTCTCACAGCTGACATAAAACTGTTGACTCTTCCATTTGAAAGAACAGGTCTAGGAAATCCAAATCGACATTTAGTGTAGTATTTTTCTTTGCTCTTGTATTTCCGTCGACAGTATTTTCCACACCGATGACTTTGGAAACGTAGAACTTGCTCCTTTAACTTGTTCTCTTCTGTGCTTTTAGGTATAGCACATGTTGCATATTCTTCAATGTAAGATAACACTGCTTCATCAGTATCTGTTCCAAACTTTGGGGCATCCTTGATCCACAGCAGCATATGAATATGAGGAGCACCTCTTGCCTGGTACTCTTTTCTCCAAAAGAAATCCACTACTTCTCCAAGGGGTGGATTTTTTTTATTGCAGATGAAGGACATCATAGCCTCAAATCTATGATTGAAATATCTGCAAACATTAACCGGATCCAATGAGCACAGTTCTCCTGCTGTCTTGTATTCGATGTTTTTAATGTTTGAATTGGCCTCTCGTAGAAAATCCAGTAAATCATCCCAAGCGTACTCGGCACAGCTTAGGGTAAGGAACCATGTTGGTGTTCCTAAATTGCGTAACATGCATTTTAGTTCACCATGGCGTCGGTACCAATATTCATTTGTCCCACGCTGACAAGCCATCAGATTGATCAGTTGTGTTTCCAAATGATCATCTCGGTGCTGCACTTTCTCCATAAAATCCTTAGCAGACACATTTTGTAAATGTACTCCACTTTTTAAAATGTGATTTACTGCATAAGACAGTGCAGACAAGTCGCTTTCAAATAAAAGATGGAACAAATAAGGAATACTTTGTCGAAATCTGGGATCTTCAGCATATAGTCTTGTAGTTCGATACTCTGAAGCTGGAATCTGTTCTGGACGTTCATCGTATCGTCCTCCTTTTCCTTTAGGAAACAGCTGGGGAAAACATCGAGCTTCCAAGCTCTCCTCCCATACACTCACGGGATTTCCTTTTGCTTTTTTCATCTGAAAGAGATCAAAATTGTCTCCCATAACTTCTTTCGAATGGAGAGGATGTATGCTAAAATGTTCATAAATTTCTTCTTCCTTTGACTTGTCCACTTTTTCAATTTGTCCAGTTGGTGTTTCTGTGTCTCCTTGTAAATCTTCTTCTTCTTCTTCTTCTTCTATATAAATTGATTCATACCATTTGTTATTTTTTTTCAAATACAAATTTGCTCTTTGTACTTTCCGCACATCTACCAGCTCCTGCCAAATCTTCTTATTCTTTGTAGGTACACCATTAACCAGAATAATTAATGGTTCAGTTTCCAAAGTATCCGCATCAATAGTTTCCATATTTTTTTTCAAATCCAAGGGCAAATACACCACTCTACCTTTTAAACCTCTCAGTAAATCTGAAGGAGGTAATTTACCAGTTTTGGGCTCCATACGTACTATGGTCTGGAACGGATGAACACATTGAATGAGTATAGACTCATATGTATTTAATTCAGAAAGTTCAGCAGGAATAGCATCCAATTCTAAATTATTATGTACAGCTCTGGTCGGCATTCTATTTTCCTCTAACTTGTTATAACAGTATTTACAAATACGCTGATCTTCACCCAATTCAAAACAATTTTCTAGAAATATATATGTGGCAAAATCCTTCCACTTATAATTATCTTCATTTTCACTCTTTCTGTAGAGATCAACATTCCTAGTTTGTTTTCTATAATGAGTTCTGCGGCAACAAATACAAGTAAAATTTGGTCTTTCATTAGAGACTATTGCAAATTTTGTTATGTGATCATTAAATGTGTTACTTACAGAGGGTTCTACATTGTCTTCCACTTCTGCCTCATTTACTGTGTCCTTCTCTGCACTGTTTTGTTCAGGACCAAAGTAACAAAACTGAATTTCATCAACAACCTTCTCTACATCTGATACCGTTCCTCGGAACAGAGCCCTATTCAATTCATTTAACTTTATTGCTGGACTTTTGGCAAAATACAACTGTCTCACAAACTTTCTCATTCCAGTATGATGAACAGCCAGCATCCTAAAATGATGGAAAACACTATTGCACACTTTTCTAGATAGACAAGCAAGAGAATGACCCTGCAAACCAGTATTCTCTCTCACTCTGCATGGATCCAGACTTTGAAGCACCTTAATCTTTTGTTTTACACTTTTTTTACTATATTCTCTTAGAAACTCTCGAAATCTGTCAATAGATTCCTGACGCACAGTGCAAATACTACTACAATTCCAAGTGTACACTGGGGCTTTAGGACGTCTCCCCATTGCCTCATCTGCCATCACTTGTACCTCATCTCTTGGAACCATTATCTCCTTCTCCATTATGCAACCATTTTTTACTTCGTATGAACGACCTCTGGTGTCAACTGCATGCAGCAAACTATTACTTTGAAAATAGCTCTCTTCATTAAAAAAAGGTTCACTACTTGAACTATGCATCCACTTTCCTAAAAACACTTTACAAAAGTTTGTTCTATTCACTACTCTTTTGCTTTTGCTTTGTGATTTCAGTACATTAACCATTTTATCTAATGTACGCATCCTATTCAAAATTAATATGAATAGTTTCCTTTTTAATTCTAATGCTTTTGCTGCAATGGCTTCAATTTCTTTTTTTCTCTTGTAATATTTAGCCTTTTGCTTATATTTCTTTATATCCTTTATCAAATTGGACATAACTCTTCTCTGAAACATTTTTCTACGTATCTCTTTAAATGCTGTTTTTCTGTTTATGTTAAACTTTTCAATTGCAGAAGGTATATTTGCATTAACAAAATTCTCTATTTTTTGCTGTTCTCTATGTTTTGTTACATTTTTCCGAGAACAGATATTTTGTACATTTTTCTTTGTTTTGAATATTTTGTTTAGAAATTGTTTTTTTTGCTTACCAGAAGATTTTTTCTTTTTCCCAACATCAGCATCTTCTAATAACTTTGGTCCTCCAGTTGTCTTCAAATATAGTTTTTTTTTTAGCGTTTTTTGAACTCGAGATTTTGTAGGCATCTTAAATTTTGTTCACTGTTCTTCAGCAATACCTGAAAAAAACTAAAAAAAAAATCTGTTATTGTATTTAAATATATTACTACATTTCTTTTCACAATAGTCACAAAACGAAATTTCTTTGCCAATTTGAATGCACACAAACTGCTCTTTTTTTTGAGCAAGTGAAAATCTCTTTTACAAACTGTCACATTATGAAACCACTTTTCAGATTTTATAAAAAGCCCATGTCCACAGTGCTACACTCCACCAAGGGCAACCAGCCTTAGTGATGCTGAATGTATTTGCATTACAGACTTAAACCAGAAAACCCCACTGGCTTGTAAATACTGTGCATGACTATACATGGCAAGGACATGGGTGTGTGCTAAGCCTCTGCTTCTTCCCCCAATAATTCGCTCCCCCTTTCCATCTAATGCAACTGTGAAATCACCAGAGCAAGACGCAATAAATCTCTGCCTATAATTCTTCTATGCACACAGAGTCATGTTTTCACATTAGTGCCAAAACGAAATTTCTTTGCCAATTTCAAAGCACACTTACTGCTCTTTTTTTTTCGGGCCAAGTGAAAATCTCTTTTTACAATTTGAAATCACTTTTACAGACTGACACATTATGAAACCACTATTTTTGATTTATTTAATTGCACGTGTCCAAGCTGTTTTTTTTTCAGACCACCACCATGTGCATTCTCTGTGACTGCCTACACTCCAGCAAGGGCAACCAGCCTTAGTGATGCTGAATGTATTTGCATTACAGACTTAAACCTGAAAACCCCACTGGCTTGTAAATACTGTGCATGACTATACACGGCAAGGACATGGGTGTGTGCTAAGCCTCTGCTTCTTCCCCCAATAATTCGCTCCCCCTTTCCATCTAATGCAACTGTGAAATCACCAGAGCAAGACGCAATAAATCTCTGCCTATAATTCTTCTATGCACACAGAGTCATGTTTTCACATTAGTGCCAAAACGAAATTTCTTTGCCAATTTCAAAACACACTTACTGCTCTTTTTTTTTCGGGCCAAGTGAAAATCTCTTTTTACAATTTGAAATCACTTTTACAGACTGACACATTATGAAACCACTATTTTTGATTTATTTAATTGCACGTGTCCAAGCTGTTTTTTTTTCAGACCACCACCATGTGCATTCTCTGTGACTGCCTACACTCCAGCAAGGGCAACCAGCCTTAGTGATGCTGAATGTATTTGCATTACAGACTTAAACCTGAAAACCCCACTGGCTTGTAAATACTGTGCATGACTATACACGGCAAGGACATGGGTGTGTGCTAAGCCTCTGCTTCTTCCCCCAATAATTCGCTCCCCCTTTCCATCTAATGCAACTGTGAAATTACCAGAGCAAGACGCAATAAATCTCTGCCTATAATTCTTCTATGCACACAGAGTCATGTTTTCACATTAGTGCCAAAACGAAATTTCTTTGCCAATTTCAAAGCACACTTACTGCTCTTTTTTTTTCGGGCCAAGTGAAAATCTCTTTTTACAATTTGAAATCACTTTTACAGACTGACACATTATGAAACCACTATTTTTGATTTATTTAATTGCACGTGTCCAAGCTGTTTTTTTTTCAGACCACCACCATGTGCATTCTCTGTGACTGCCTACACTCCAGCAAGGGCAACCAGCCTTAGTGATGCTGAATGTATTTGCATTACAGACTTAAACCTGAAAACCCCACTGGCTTGTAAATACTGTGCATGACTATACACGGCAAGGACATGGGTGTGTGCTAAGCCTCTGCTTCTTCCCCCAATAATTCGCTCCCCCTTTCCATCTAATGCAACTGTGAAATCACCAGAGCAAGACGCAATAAATCTCTGCCTATAATTCTTCTATGCACACAGAGTCATGTTTTCACATTAGTGCCAAAACGAAATTTCTTTGCCAATTTCAAAGCACACTTACTGCTCTTTTTTTTTCGGGCCAAGTGAAAATCTCTTTTTACAATTTGAAATCACTTTTACAGACTGACACATTATGAAACCACTATTTTTGATTTATTTAATTGCACGTGTCCAAGCTGTTTTTTTTTCAGACCACCACCATGTGCATTCTCTGTGACTGCCTACACTCCAGCAAGGGCAACCAGCCTTAGTGATGCTGAATGTATTTGCATTACAGACTTAAACCTGAAAACCCCACTGGCTTGTAAATACTGTGCATGACTATACACGGCAAGGACATGGGTGTGTGCTAAGCCTCTGCTTCTTCCCCCAATAATTCGCTCCCCCTTTCCATCTAATGCAACTGTGAAATCACCAGAGCAAGACGCAATAAATCTCTGCCTATAATTCTTCTATGCACACAGAGTCATGTTTTCACATTAGTGCCAAAACGAAATTTCTTTGCCAATTTCAAAGCACACTTACTGCTCTTTTTTTTTCGGGCCAAGTGAAAATCTCTTTTTACAATTTGAAATCACTTTTACAGACTGACACATTATGAAACCACTATTTTTGATTTATTTAATTGCACGTGTCCAAGCTGTTTTTTTTTCAGACCACCACCATGTGCATTCTCTGTGACTGCCTACACTCCAGCAAGGGCAACCAGCCTTAGTGATGCTGAATGTATTTGCATTACAGACTTAAACCTGAAAACCCCACTGGCTTGTAAATACTGTGCATGACTATACACGGCAAGGACATGGGTGTGTGCTAAGCCTCTGCTTCTTCCCCCAATAATTCGCTCCCCCTTTCCATCTAATGCAACTGTGAAATCACCAGAGCAAGACGCAATAAATCTCTGCCTATAATTCTTCTATGCACACAGAGTCATGTTTTCACATTAGTGCCAAAACGAAATTTCTTTGCCAATTTCAAAGCACACTTACTGCTCTTTTTTTTTTTCGGGGCAAGTGTAAATCACTTTTACACACTGACACATTATGAAACCACCATGTGTAACTACAACAAAAACAATTCCCATTTCTATTATTCATTTCTTAAGTTACCACATACATCCCCTCTCAAACTGTAAACTCATCTTTAAAATTAGTTAGTTGTGAAAGAAATGTGACACTCAAACAGCAGATTATCAGAGCCAGGATCTCTGTTGTGTTCACCTCTCTCCTCTCAGCAGAACCAGATAATGGCAAACTTTCCCTCTATTTTTCCACACATATACATGTAAGTTTCAAATCTCAGTGCTTCCCCCTTTTTTTAACATGTATTCACACATTTCTATTGGTTGAAAACGAACCCTTTTCCAAAAGTACCCTTCCCCCAACTTGACTTCTGCCTAGTACCCTTCCCCCAACTTGACTTCTGCCTGCTACCATAGCAACAGCTCATGGAACACTGCTGTGTTCAGTTAGGTCAGAAGTTCGACACACAATGTTTCAATTCCACAGAGCAAGAGTGCTTGACTTTTCAAACCTAACAGCAAATCCATAGTACTGTTCTTTGGTTACACATTTTTTTGTACCAATACAAAACATGCTTCTATTAATTTTCACATACAGCCTAGTTTTTATTCTGGAATGGTATGAAACAGCCAATCAGTTCTTTTTGTTTTAAAAAAATATGTATGCCTCCATTTCCAAACTGTCTTTCTTTTCATATTGCCATTCTACTGAAAGACACCTCCTGAGTGCATCCAGTTCTCCTTTGAAGATGTTCACAGTGTGGATTGTAGGGCACAGCTATGTCTTCTGGAGTGAAAAGTTTGCAGAGAAAACAGATATGGTGAGAGACCTTGCTTTGCCAAATGTAGACATTAAATGGATTGGTCAGAGAGGGTTAAAGTGGCACCAATTGATGCCATTGGTGAAATCCTTCATTCAAATCCAACACCCTGACCTCATAATAGTGCACTGTGGTGGCAATGACCTAGGCACTTTGACTGGGGTAGGTCTGGAAATGCTTATGAAGGACACCTTTGCACAACTGTTTACACTTTTCCCTAAAACTGCCTTTGTGTTTTCCAACATATGCCAAAGGCAAAAATGGAACTGGTCCAATCATTTCTGTCCACAGATTGACAAAGCAAGAAAGCACGTCAACAAATCTGTTTCTGCTTTCCTCCGTGACTATGGTATGGGTGCCATTTACCACAACAACTTGCGTTATGACATGCAAGACATTTATAGAGGAGATGGTGTGCACTTCAATGATGAAGGGAACAGAGTCTTCCTCTTGAACCTTAGACTCTGCATCGGTACTTACTTGTAGGTACCACTAAAAAAATGACTTCATAAACACAACAGCTCTTTTTAGAGCTCCCTAATTTCTAAACTCTTAAATCTGCTTTTCATTTATTTTTTTTTATTTTTTTTACCGTACGCTTACCGTAAGCTTACCGTACGCGTACCCCGTGATTTTTTTTAAAATCAATAAATGTTTTTTTTGTACTTTTCTGACCTTCTTTGACCCCCTTACAATTGTTAGGGGGTCTGTAACTCTCCTCATTGCCCCCTTTCCTTGTTTTCACTCTTTTTTTTCAGAGTGAAATACACAAAATGGCGGCCGCCGCTTCCTGGTTTCGGCCGATTCGAATGTTTACTAAGATCTAAGAGCCAATCAGAATCGCGCTCGCGCACGCCACCGTACGCTTACCGTAAGCGTACGGTAAGCGTACCGTAAGCGGGCTCAGATATATATATTGATTTAAAGGCTATTTTCTCAGAATCTACTGAACAGATTTACACCAAACCTACAAAAGGCACTTCCTTGACCTAGGGACTACCTCTCTGCAAAATTTTGAGTAATTCTGTTCAGCCGTTCGGGCTGTAGCTCGTTCTAAAGGTCCTATGGAAAAATGCATGGGAAAAACGCGTTTTGGGACCCCCCTTTTATCTCAGCCCCCGCTTGACGGATCCCCCCGAGACTTTCAGGGTAGGAGCGGAGCGTAGCGCCCCACCTATTTTGAGAAATTCGCGAGGATTCGTCGACCGGCGCCAAAGTTATTCAAAATAGAATGTTGAGGTTTTCCTATGGAAACGTGGTCCTAACTATAACTACCTACTGGCGACCGCCAGTAGGTAATACATATATATATATATATATATATTACCTACTGGCGGTCGCCAGTAGGTAGATATAGTTAGGACCTATTTTCAATAGGAAATCTGCAACATTCTATTCGGAATAACTTTGGCGCCGATTGATGAATCTTCGCGCAATTTTCCAAACTTTTGGCCAGCTCCGGTCCTCTCCTATCCTGAAAGTTTCACGGTGATTCGTCAAGTGGGGGCCGAGAAAAAAGGGGGGTCCCAAAACACGTTTTCCCCATGCATTTTCCCATAGGACCTTTAGCCGCAGCTACAGCCCGAACTGCTGAACGGAATTACACAAAATTTTGGCAAAGAGGTAGTCCTCAGTTCAGACTCGTGCCTTTTGCTTAAATGGTGTCAATCTGTTGAGTAGTTACTGAAAAAATTTGAGTTAAATGTACATATATATCTATGGCCTCGGAGGATCCGCGCACCCTGTGCACACCCTCTGCGAACCCTCTGCGCACACTGTGCGCACCATCCCGATCACACACTGAATGCTAATTGGCTGTCAAGTGGTTGTCAACATTCGAAACCAGGAACTGTTGGCAGCCATTTTGTGCCTCGGTAGAAGCGAGGCTGAAGAAGTCTGTGGAATAAGTGTGTAAAACATATAAAGGGGGCAGGGTAGAAATACTCTGACCCTCTAGACCTGCTTAGGGGTTCCCAGAAGGACTCCCAGGGCCCCTTATTTATTTATTTTTTTAAACTGCAAAATGCGCCCTGGGTGATGTCACTGACCATGTCATGAGTGATGTAATATGTGACGTCATCAGCAGTGGATTGCGGGCGCGCGAGTTATAGTTAGCTGAACTAACTATAACGGGGGAATTTCAATGGTTTTGTATGAGGGAAATGTCCAGCTAACTATAACGCCCCTGAAACCTATGGTTTTTTCAGTGAAAAAAAAATATATATATATATATATATATATTAATCCAAAGATGCGGCACTCGGAAAGGAGGTATTTTCAAACAACGTGTTTATTAGTCACACAGCTCAACCAACGCGTTTCAGCCTACACGGCCTTGCTCACGGTTAGTGAGTCCTTCTTCTATTGCACTATATATACGCCCAATTAGCCTGAATATGGCATTGTGGGGGATGTAGTGCAATTAATACAAGGTTGTGCTATTTAACCAAAAGAAAGTTGATCTTATACTGTCATTAACAGAAAAGATGAATTAGCATCAACACATCATGGTATAGTATCCAAGAGTTACATAATGACATATAATAACTTCATCATTGTCTAGTACAAAAATATTTTACAATGTGATTTCATTGATTCGCAAAGGTTTTCAAAAAGCTTATTCAAAAAACAAATCAAAGGGCTTAATCGGCCTAGTGATATATTAACTTAGTCATAGTCTAGTACAAGATTAATTTTCACAAAATAATGTCATTGATTCGCAGAGGTTTTTCAAAAACACTTTTTCAAAAAGCAGCTTAATCAGCCTAGTGTCTTTGTATAGTACAAAGTTGGACAAACGGCGGGATGTCTGAGGTCAAAAAATGAAAATGAGTAACGGAGAGCACTATATAGTGTCAAAAGGAATTCAGTACATAAAGTATGTGAGAAAAGGAAAAAAGGGTAAAGAGAGAAAGAGGAAGAAAGGGAAGGGGGGGATAAAGGAGATGGGAGAAATACTAGTATTTCAAATTGTCATTGGTGGCCAAGGAAATCTCAATTGTTAATTCGTTATTCCAGGTGCACGTAAAGTTCTTCATCGTTATTAATCCCTTTCGGTGTCTTGGTTTGTAATCTGATGATGTAGCGGGATTCCAACTGCCGTAGCTTTTTAGTTCTATCACCACCGCGTTCATTTGGCATGATGGTATCAATTCCATAGTAGCACATTGCTCGCCAATCACCCTTTTGGCATGATATCATGTGTTTGGCAGTTGCGTATGCAGTGTCCTTGTTTTTGACTGCTCGGATGTGCTCTAGAATACGCTTTTTGAGTGGGCAGATGGTGCTGCCTACGTATTTGTGACCGCAGGTGCACTCGATGATATAAATGGCGAATTTGGTGTTACAGGTTATTCTTTTTCTTATATCGATAGTATTTCCATTTGGCTCAGCAATACGTTTCACATTTTTTCCAATTTTGCAAGCCTTACAAGAGTTGCATTTAGTGAACCCATTCCGTTGTTCAGTTAGCCAGCTAGTTTTTTCTTCCTGAACAAAGTGGCTCTTAACAAGCATGTCTTTCAAAGATGTCGTTTTTTTGTACGTTACTGTAGGTCTTATCCCAACTAGTTTTCCAATATCAGGATCTTTTGTGATCAAGTGCCAATGTTTCTTGATTTTGCTCATGATGAGCGCACTTTCTTTGCTGTAGGTGGTAATAAACCTTGGGACTTGTTTTTCATCCTCAATAGTCGGTTTAGTTTTAGGCATGAGGGTATCTGCTCGAATTTTGGCATCAATTCTCTTTTTGTTCCGCTTTAAAATGGACTCAGTATAACCTCTTTGTTTAAGCCTTTCCATGGATTCTTGTATTTGCTCCTCTGCATCTTCTGGTTTGGAGCAGTTTCGTTTCCCTGGTGGTAAAATAGGGCAGTACTTGGACTTTTTCTTTAACCCACTGCCTGTTTTCTTATCCGTTTCAATTGACAGATGTTCCAAAACTTGTTCTTCTGTCATGTCGTCATCCTCTAGATCATATAAGATGAGCAGATCGAAAATTCCATTTCTTGATACTCTGATCTACATTGAAAATGACCAGATCTACTCAACACTCTACAGGAAGAAAACGGCTACTAATAGCATCCTACACGGAACCAGTTTTCACCCCAAACCATTGTTGGACAGTATCCCCTTTGGAGAATTCATACGACTCAAACGAATCTGCTCCAAACCAGAAGATGCAGAGGAGCAAATACAAGAATCCATGGAAAGGCTTAAACAAAGAGGTTATACTGAGTCCATTTTAAAGCGGAACAAAAAGAGAATTGATGCCAAAATTCGAGCAGATACCCTCATGCCTAAAACTAAACCGACTATTGAGGATGAAAAACAAGTCCCAAGGTTTATTACCACCTACAGCAAAGAAAGTGTACTCATCATGAGCAAAATCAAGAAACATTGGCACTTGATCACAAAAGATCCTGATATTGGAAAACTAGTTGGGATAAGACCTACAGTAACGTACAAAAAAACGACATCTTTGAAAGACATGCTTGTTAAGAGCCACTTTGTTCAGGAAGAAAAAACTAGCTGGCTAACTGAACAACGGAATGGGTTCACTAAATGCAACTCTTGTAAGGCTTGCAAAATTGGAAAAAATGTGAAACGTATTGCTGAGCCAAATGGAAATACTATCGATATAAGAAAAAGAATAACCTGTAACACCAAATTCGCCATTTATATCATCGAGTGCACCTGCGGTCAGAAATACGTAGGCAGCACCATCTGCCCACTCAAAAAGCGTATTCTAGAGCACATCCGAGCAGTCAAAAACAAGGACACTGCATACGCAACTGCCAAACACATGATATCATGCCAAAAGGGTGATTGGCGAGCAATGTGCTACTATGGAATTGATACCATCATGCCAAATGAACGCGGTGGTGATAGAACTAAAAAGCTACGGCAGTTGGAAGCCCGCTACATCATCAGATTACAAACCAAAACACCAAAAGGGATTAATAACGATGAAGAACTTTACGTGCACCTGGAATAACGAATTAACAATTGAGATTTCCTTGGCCACCAATGACAATTTGAAATACTAGTATTTCTCCCATCTCCTTTATCCCCCCCTTCCCTTTCTTCCTCTTTCTCTCTTCTCCTTTTTTCCTTTTCTCACATACTTTATGTACTGAATTCCTTTTGACACTATATAGTGCTCTCCGTTACTCATTTTCATTTTTTGACCTCAGACATCCCGCCGTTTGTCCAACTTTGTACTATACAAAGACACTAGGCTGATTAAGCTGCTTTTTGAAAAAGTGTTTTTGAAAAACCTCTGCGAATCAATGACATTATTTTGTGAAAATTAATCTTGTACTAGACTATGACTAAGTTAATATATCACTAGGCCGATTAAGCCCTTTGATTTGTTTTTTGAATAAGCTTTTTGAAAACCTTTGCGAATCAATGACATCACATTGTAAAATATTTTTGTACTAGACAATGATGAAGTTATTATATGTCATTATGTAACTCTTGGATACTATACCATGATGTGTTGATGCTAATTCATCTTTTCTGTTAATGACAGTATAAGATCAACTTTCTTTTGGTTAAATAGCACAACCTTGTATTAATTGCACTACATCCCCCACAATGCCATATTCAGGCTAATTGGGCGTATATATAGTGCGATAGAAGAAGGACTCACTAACCGTGAGCAAGGCCGTGTAGGCTGAAACGCGTTGGTTGAGCTGTGTGACTAATAAACACGTTGTTTGAAAATACCTCCTTTCCGAGTGCCGCATCTTTGGATTAATATTGTGGTTTTCGTGGCCAGGATCCGGCCCGTATGCAGAGCACCCGCTGGTTGTGTGCCCCGGAATGTGGATCCCTTTGCTTGGAGATATATATATATATATATATATATATATATATATATATATATATATATATATATATTCACTGAAAAAACCATAGGTTTCACACATGTTATAGTTAGCGGAAATTTTACTGATAAAAAACCAGTGAAATTCCCCCGTTATAGTTAGTGCAGGCAACTATAACTCACGCGACCGCAATCTTCTGCTGATGCTAATACTGTATTTAGACACTTATATGCCCATGTCTTCTTCCATACATTTTTAGCTATACATATATTACAAATATTTTTTTTTCATAAAGACACATATGTCATCAGCAGAAGATTGCGGTCGCGTGAGTTATAGTTGCCTGCACTAACTATAACGGGGGAATTTCACTGGTTTTTTATCAGTAAAATTTCCGCTAACTATAACATGTGTGAAACCTATGGTTTTTTCAGTGAATTTGCAAGGTTTTTTATATGCTAATTCCTAACTATAACGTGTGTGAAACCTATGGTTTTTTCAGTGAATTTGTACGGTTTTTTAAATGCTAAGTTACTTTACGCCATTCGAGGCGTGCGCGCCCACTTAACGCAGTTCGTTCCGTGCACGGTTTTTATCAACTTTAATAAGCCCTGTACATTTGGTGGCCTTCGGCCACCAAAAGCACAGGGGGTGGGGTCAATGTGGATAGTGTTTTTTTTATTTCAATTTTATAATTTCATGTTGCCAAAATTTAGTTTTTTTTACCTATTAATAAGCCCTGTACATTTGGTGGCCTTCGGCCACCAAAAGCACAGGGGGTGGGGTAAGTGTGGATAGTGTTTTTTTTATTTTTATTTTTTTACCGTACGCTTACGGTAAGCGTACCCCGCGAAATTGCCGAAAAAAAAATAAAACCGTTTTTGCTCTTGGGGGATGTTTGTGGACTCCCTCAACATGACTATGTGGGAGGGAGTTGTCAAAACAGCCCCGTAACATGTTTTTGGCCATCATGTTTGATAAACAACACTCAGTGCGAGAGACAAAATGGCGGCCGCCGCTTCCTGGTTTCGGCCGATTCGAATGTTTACTAAGATCTAAGAGCCAATCAGAATCGCGCTCGCGCACGCCACCGTACGCTTACCGTAAGCGTACGGTAAGCGTACCGTAAGCGGGCTCAGATATATATATTGATTTAAAGGCTATTTTCTCAGAATCTACTGAACAGATTTACACCAAACCTACAAAAGGCACTTCCTTGACCTAGGGACTACCTCTCTGCCAAATTTTGAGTAATTCTGTTCAGCCGTTCGGGCTGTAGCTCGTTCTAAAGGTCCTATGGAAAAATGCATGGGAAAAACGCGTTTTGGGACCCCCCTTTTATCTCAGCCCCCGCTTGACGGATCCCCCCGAGACTTTCAGGGTAGGAGCGGAGCGTAGCGCCCCACCTATTTTGAGAAATTCGCGAGGATTCGTCGACCGGCGCCAAAGTTATTCAAAATAGAATGTTGAGGTTTTCCTATGGAAACGTGGTCCTAACTATAACTACCTACTGGCGACCGCCAGTAGGTAATATATATGTGATCAAGGCCCGAGTGGGGGCTGAAACGCGTCATGTCGGACAGGCTCGATGTAATTCTAATAAATCAACTTTGATTGGCACTGATTTTGGGTTCGTTCCTCGTCTTTTCTACAGAGACAGCAACTCAGACGATTTTACCTTCATATATATATATATATATATATATATATATATATATATATATATATATATATATATATATATATATTGTTGGACTTGGCCCTTTTTGCAGGGTCATCCCTGAACTTTTTGCCTTCCTCCTGTATTTTTTCTGACCTGTTGTTGGCTGTTTTATGACTCTGGGCACTTTACCACTGCTGATTAGTGCTAAAGTGCATATGCTCTCCCTTTTGTAAATTGATGTATGAATTGGTGATTCCATAATTGACTGATTTGGTTTACTTGTCAGACCCTAGTACAGTGCACTGAGTGTGCCCAGGGCGTGTAAATCCAAATGCTGCTAGTGGGCTTGCAGCACTGGTTGTGCCACCCACAGAAGCAGCCTGTAAAAGTGTGTCTAAGGCCTGCCATTGCAGATCCTGTGTGCAGTCTGGTACTGTCATGCTGACTGGGCAAGTGCACCCACTTGTCAGTCCCTAAACCTTCCCTTTTCTTCATATCAGACACCCCTATGGTAGGCCCAAGGGCAGGGTGCATTGTAAGTATACGGTAAAACAAGCCCTGATGTGTGTGGCATGCCCTAATAGTGAATTACAGCCATTTTAGTTTGTCACTATTGCAAGGCTACCTGTTCTCCAAAGGCTACAATGGGCAGTTGGATTATTACATCTTATAATCCTAACTGACTCAGGGAACATGGTAGAAATTCGATTTTAGTATGCCTGAACTCAGAATGATAAAATGCATCTTTTAGTGCAGTTGGTTTTAACATTCTGTGTTTGAAAATACCACTTTTAGAAAGTAGGTATTTTCTTGTCTAACTTTCCAAGCCTGCCTCTGCTAGGTTGTGTATTCCCTGTCTGGAGTTTGAGTGACAGGGCTGGGGAATTCCAGGAGGCAGGGTGAGTCCGCCCAGTGGTGAATAGAAAGATCTGCATCTAGATGGGAGGGAGAAGTGTGGCTCAATGGTTAGAGTGGCAGACCCTGATGCAGAGATCTGGCCCGGGACCAGGGTTCAATTCCCGCCTCGGCGGGTCTTGGGCTCAATTTCCTCGGACCTGATATTTCTCGCCTCGGTGCCTACTCTAATCATGGGTCCCACTCTGCAACTCTGGGCAATAGCTTGCTTAATCTCCACAACAGCCCCAACAGCGCTGGGGATGCCTGGCTTCACCTTGGGGTGCCCAGGAGTGGACATTTCACAGGGAAAGCCAGGAAGGGTTCCACAGCGGTATGAGTACAGCGCCAGGACGCCCCGTCGCTGGGGCAGCAGTGCGCTATACAAGTACAAAATTTCATTTCACTGTGAAAGGAGAGAATGAATCATGTCAACAAAGTGCTCCAGGGCTGTGCATTCCCTCCACAATGCTGGCTCCACCTCCTGTGGGGCGTCTGATGTTTCTGCCCTGCACTGTAAAAGGAAAGAAGGAGTCATGTAAACAGAGTGCTCCAGAAATGGTTTGGACTGGGTAAAGGCCCTTTTGCCCTCAGAGGACAAAGGATTTTGTGGTATAAGTAGTGGGACCCTGATCCCAAGAATTTAGATCACTTTTGGAACAAGAAGAAACCTTTACTGAGGAGTGGAACCTGAAGAAACTGAGGAGAGACTATCCCTAAGCTGAAGTGCTGCTTGGGGGATTGGCCTGCAGTGGTTTGCCTGACTGAAAAAGGAAGAGACTTTGTGTGCTTATTTCAACTTGTAAGGATCTCCAAGTGCTTGGAACAGAGCTTGCCTCCTGCTGAAGTCTCACGGACAACAGACTTCAACCCCCAGCTCCCCAGAGTTCTTTGGAAGTGCCTGCTGCGGTTTTGGGCCTTCTGAGGGACTGCGTGTCGCAAGGAGCTGGAAGCGCGACTCAACGAAGCCGAAGCGTGTCGCCGACGCTGCTGCTGCCGTCGCACTTCTGAACAAGGGTATCGCCGCTGGAGTTGTCACACTGCACCGCATCGAGGGAAGAGTCTTGCAACGAGGAAGAGCGTGTCGCCGTCGCTGTTGCTGCCGTCGCACTTCTGAACAAGGATGTCACCGCTGTAGTTGTTGCATCGTGCGGACGCTTCATGCATCGTGGGAGAAGAGTGTTGTAGTTGGAGCTGTTGCCATCGCACTTCTGAACAAGGGTGTCGACGCTGCAGTTCACACATCGAACCGAGAACTTCCGAGTGCCACATCTGGAAGATCTTCACGTCTTTATTTCTTTGCACTAGAACTTTGCCGCATTTCCATCGCTGCGACATTGCTTGTCGTGGAAGCGCAACGCAGCGTAGGGTACATTGACACAAAGTGTCGCATCTTAAGAACTGAACTGAACTAAGCTAAAAACTACCATCTTAAAGTAATAGTATTGTGTGTTTTTGTCGTTTATGGTCTTGTGGTAAAACTATATAAAGTATACGTATTTTTTATATAAAACCTGTGTGGTGTCCATTTGTAGTGTTGTCACTGGGTTACTGTATGTGGTCACAAATGCTTTACACACTGCCTCTGAGATAAGCCTGTCTGCTCGTGCCAAGCTACCAAGGGGGTGAACAGGGGTTATTTTAGGAATGTACCCCCTTACCCTGACTAGAGGCAAGGGTCCCTATTTGTCACAAGTACCTACCTGTGCCAACTAGAGACCCCTAAATCTAACATATATATATATATATATATATATATATATATATATATATATATATATATATCACTGAAAAAACCATAGGTTTCACACATGTTATAGTTAGCTGGACATTTCACTTGTACAAAACCATTGAAATTCCCCCGTTATAGTTAGTTCAGCTAACTATAACTCGCGCGACCGCAATCCACTGCTGATGACGTCACATATTACATCACTGTATTCACTAAGATACTGTTAATAAGTCATTTATACAATTAATTTTACAAAAAAACACATCCATTTAAACATTATTTACCCATTTATTCTTCCATTAACCTTTAGATATACATATATAAAAAATATTTATTTTTCAGAAAGACAAATATTCACTGGATGATGTCATCAGTGATGTCATCAGTGATGTCATTTGAGATGTCATCAGTGATGTCATGAGTGATGTCACTGACCATGTCATGAGTGATGTATTATGTGACGTCATCAGCAGTGGATTGCGGTCACGCGAGTTATAGTTAGCTGAACTAACTATAACGGGGGAATTTCAATTGTTTTGTACGAGTGAAATGTCCAGCTAACTATAACATGTGTGAAACCTATGTTTTTTTCAGTGAATATATATATACAAATTCACTTAAAAAACCATAGGTTTCACACATGTTATAGTTAGGTGGATATTTCACCCGTAAAAAAACAATGAAATTCCCCCGTTATAGTTAGTTCAGATAACTATAACTCGCACGCCCGCAATCCTCTGCTCATGACGTCACATATTACATCACTCATGACATGGTGAGTGGCATCACTCATGACATCACTGATGACATCATCCTTGTGATAGAGTGGCGGTCGCGCAGGTTATAGTTATCTGAACTAACTATAACGGGGGAATTTCATTGGTTTTTTACGAGTGAAATATCTACCTAACTATAACATGTGTGAAACCTATGGTTTTTTAAGTGAATTTGCAAGGTTTTTTAAATGCTAATTCCTAACTATAACGTGTGTGAAACCTATGGTTTTTTCAGTGAATTTGTACGGTTTTTTAAATGCTATGTTATGTATGTATTATTATTTTTTTTATATATTTATTTTACAATAAACTACGTATTAATTTTTTTTTTTTTTTAATGGTTTTTCACTGTGCGCGCACGGTGCACGCACCCCCGTGAATTAAAAAAAAAAAAAATTAAACGTTTTTTTCTGCCTTCGGGGTCCTTCAGGGACCCCCTGACAAAGGCTAGGGATCAGGAACTCTCTACCCTGCCCCCTTTTCACGTTCGCCACCTTCCTTTTCCACTCTCGCACTGAAAACAAACAAAATGGCGGCCGACACTTCCTGATTTCGACCGATTCGAACGGTGACTGACATGTAACCACCAATCAGAATTACGCTCGCGCACGTTAGGGTGCGCGCACCGTGCGCGCACGGTGCGCGTCTATAGATATTTATGTGCTTTAACTGCAATTTTCTCAGGAACTACTGAACAGATTGACTCCATATATGCAAAAGGCACATCCCTGACCTGAGGACTACCTCTCTGCCAAATTTCAAGTAATTCTGTTCAGCCGTTCAGGCTGTACCTTCGACTAAAGGTCCTATGGGAAAATGCATGGGGAAAACGCGTTTTGGGACCCCCCTTTTTTCTCGGCCCCCGCTTGACGAATCCCCCCGAGACTTTCAGGGTAGGAGGTGAGCGGAGCGCCCCATTAGTTTTGAAAATTGCGCGAAGATTCGTTAACCGGCGCCAAAGTTATTCAAAATAGAATTTTGAGATTTCCTATGGAAACACGGTCCTAACTATAACTATCTACTGGCGACCGCCGGTAGATTATATATATATATATCAGCTCCTTTTCCCCCAATTTTAAGGAGTAACAACACTCACGGGGACAGTTGCGTTTAATTTATTAGCAACACAACAAGCGCAACAAATGCATTTCGGCAGATACCTTCGTTGATGTAGCACCGACGCAGGCATCTGCCGAGATGTGTTTGTTGCGCTTATTGTGTTGCTAATAAATTAAACGTGACTGTCCCAGTGAGTGCTGTTTCTTCTTAAAATTGGGAGAAAAGGAGGTGCAAACTATTACGCAGGAGCAACCCTGCGATATAGCACTCGCCCGTGAGTGCTGCGTGTTTGGTGCTCTGGAGCGGGGAAAAAAAAAATATAGATATATAGATGTATATATTATAGATATATATCTATACACACACACACACATATATATATATATATATTTTCACTGAAAAAACCACAGGTTTTAGGCACGTTATAGTTAGGAATTAGCATTTAAAAAACCTTAGAAATTCACTGAAAAAACCATATGTTTCAGGGGCGTTATAGTTATCTGGACTTTTCACTCGTACAAAACCATTGAAATTCCCCGTTATAGTTAGTTCAGCTAACTATAACTCGCGAGCCCGCAATGCACTGCTGATAACGTCACATATTACATCACTCATGACATGGTCAGTGACATCACTCATGACATCACTGATGGCATCTCAAATGACATCACTGATTACATCACTGATGACATCATCCTTGTGAAAGAGTGGCAGACCTCCTCTCCCCCTAATATAACCTTTGATACACACATTCAAAAATGAGTGTTCTGTTGAGCTGCCACTCTCCTCCCACCTGCCTAGCATTGTCAGATGACTGTAACCTGTCCCTGCCACCTCCACCCTGCCTGTCCACATGCCATTCCCCTATCCCCTTCCTCCTGTCCTCCATGGTCCATTTTACTGCCAAACCCTTCTGCCCTCCCTGGTCTGTTGTGCTGCAACTGCTCCTCCTGCCTGCCCCACGCGGTCTGTTCTGAGGCCCCTTCCCCTGAACTCTCTTGTCTGTGCCCAGGTCCTGACCCTCCCTTCTATCCTCCATGGTCCTTTGTGCATGCCCCTGCACCCTCCTTCTTGCCCATCATAGCCATTGTGCTGCCACTAACCCTCTCGCTTGCCATGCATGGTCCTCTGTGCTACCATGGCCCCTCCCACCTTCCCTGTGTGGTCAGCTAGCTGCCCCTGACCCCCTCCCACCTTCCCTCCATGGTCTGTGTGTATGCCATCATAGTCTCACTGTTGCTCTCCATGGTGTGTCTTGTTTCTAGTGCCCATCCTGCCTGACCTCCATGGTCATCTTGCTGCTCCTGCCCTGTCCCCTTGCCCCCAGCCCTCTGTTTCCATGTGCAGACCCCTATTCCCTCCCTCCTGGCTTGTCTGTTCCATTGTAATGCCCCTGATCCGTCCCTCCTGCCCTTTATGGTCTGTTATGCTGCAGCTTTCTCTCGTGTCTGTTCATTGTGGTCAGCTAGCTACCATTGCCTCTTTCCCCTCTGTTCTCTGATGTCATGATCCTTTCCCCTCCCTATTGCTTTCTATGGATTGTTGTGCTGCACTCCCGTCCCGCATGCCCTGTGTGGTGTATTGTGCTGCTGCAAACCCTGATGCCTGCCCTGTAGGGTCAGTTTGGTGCACCTCTCCATGTCCCACCTGTCCTCTGTTATCCGAGTCCATGTCCCTACCCCAATTCCTCCTGCCTACCATGATCCAATGTACCATACTTGCGAAAACTTTGAACTTGGTAAGAGGGAGATTTTGAAAAAAAACTGGGGTATTGATTTTCCCCTTTGAGTTACATTAAAAAAGAGGAGATTGTAGACAGGAGACAGATCAAACAAAGCCCATTTGAGCTTAAAAACATTGGCCGTTTCCTGGCTGAAACGGGTCTGTTGGCATGTATGGTTGTACTACCACTGCCTCTTCCTTCTGCCCACAATGGGCTATTATATTGCCACAGCCTCTCTTGCCAGTCCTGTATTGCTGGTTTGTTGCCCCTGCCCCCCTTTCCATTGCGCTCCATAGTCTGTTGTTCTGCCACTGCCCTTCCTGCCTGCCCAGTGTGGTCAAATTGTTGCCTCTGCACTCTCCTACCTGCCTTCAATTTTCAGAGTCTGTGCCCCTGGCCTCTGCCTCTCAGCAGTATCCTAATGAACAACTAGATTGCTAACATTCTATATTTATTACAAAAGTGGGGAACGCCGGACGTTATCTTGATGTAATCAAAACTGTAATACCTAGAGCATTTCCTTTAGAAATTACATATATGAGAGGGTCTTATTTGCATCAAAATTATGGTTAGTGCTCTAAAAAACTAAAATGAGGACATATTTTCTGAGTTTTCAAATAGGGACAAAGAACTTTTACATTATTTTAATCTTTATGTTTTTTTATCCAGTTGACCACTTGATTAAATGTTGCACCTAGGGGAGAGGATATGGTGTTACTTCCAGAGCTGCAGACTTTGCAACTGGGGAACCAGGCTGGAGTTTCTGCTTCAGCTCAACATTCTGTGATTCTGGTCAAATCACTTAATCTCCCCATGTCTACAACCAAAATGAATTTGATCTTGTGTGATGTAACCAATGCTCATGTAAAGCACTCCAATACCTGACAAGTCTGCACTATATAAAACTGCAAATACACCAAAAATAATTGTTTTACACACTTCTGTCATTGGGCTACATGTGGGCTACATCTGGGTGATATTTGTGCTGCATTTGGGCTCTTTTGTCTCTGGTGGCCATCTTGGGAGATTTATTTGTTATGAACTTTCCTAATTTCCTCATTTACTGCAGTCTCCTCAGTAGGAAATGCTTTCAGTTTTTTACTTTGATTCCATCAAGAAGGTATTCAGATATGTCACACATTTGCCATAAATTCTGAATGTTAGCACTCTAGTTGCTCATTAGATCACTGTAGTAAAGCTACTGCTCACCAGGGAAGTCTGCTGCTGGTATTCAAAGTGCATGTTTCAGTCTGCATGTCAGAATTTTTTTATGAAATAGAAGAGGATTTGAGAAGTCAAAATGTGCCCTAATTTTTCTTTCTGCAGCACTAATCATAATTTCTATGGCAAAATGAACCCCTTCATTTTGTCTCCTTTGTAAATTAAATGTTTTAAGTGTTACCACTTTATTCCAATCAAGATGGCTTCAGGTGTGCCATACTATTGTCATAAGTAAGACTGTTAGCGCTCTAGTTGTTCGTTAGAACACTCTGGGACATTCTGTCATTGGGCTATACTTGGGCTACATCTGGGTAATATTTGGGCTACATTTGGGCTCTTTTGTCTCTGGTGGCCATCTTGGGAGATATATTTGTTATGAAGTTTCCTAATTTCCTCATTTACTGCAGTCTCCTCAGTAGGAAATACTTTCAATTTTTTACTTTGCTTCCATCAAGAAGACATTCAGATGTGTCACACATTTGCCATAAATTCTGAATGTTAGCACTCTAGTTGCTCATTAGATCACTGTAGTAAAGCTACTACTCACCAGGGAAGTCTGCTGCTGGTATTCAAAGTGCATGGTTCAGTCTGCAGGTCAGAATTTGTTTATGAAATAGAAGAGGATTTGAGAAGTCAAAATGTGCCCTAATTTTTCTTTCTGCAGCACTAATCATCATAATTTCTATGGCAAAATGAACCCCCTCATTTTGTTCCTTTGTAAATTAAATGTTTTAAGTGTTACCACTTTATTCCAATCAAGATGGCTTCAGGTGTGCCATACTTTTGTCATAAGTAAGACTGTTAGCGCTCTAGTTGTTCGTTAGAACACTCTGGGACATTCAGTCATTGGGCTATACTTGGGCTACATCTGGGTAATATTTGGGCTACATTTGGGCTCTTTTGTCTCTGGTGGCCATCTTGGGAGATTTATTTGTTATGAAGTTTCCTAATTTCCTCATTTACTGCAGTCTCCTCAGTAGGAAATACTTTCAGTTTTTTTCTTTAGTTCCATCAAGAAGACATTCAGATGTGTCACACATTTGCCATAAATTCTGAATGTTAGCACTCTAGTTGCTCATTAGATCACTGTAGTAAAGCTACTGCTCACCAGGGAAGTCTGCTGCTGGTATTGAAAGTGCATGTTTCAGTCTGCATGTCAGAATCTTTAATGAAATAGAAGAGGATTTGAGAAGTCACTCAAAATGTGCCCTAATTTTTCTTTCTGCAGCACTAATCATACTTTCTATGGCAAAATGACCCCCCTCATTTTGTTCCTTTTTAAATTAAATGTTTTAAGAGTTACCACTTTATTCCAATCAAGATGGCTTCAGGTGTGCAATACGTTTGTCATAAGTAGGACTGTTAGCGCTCTAGTTGTTCTTTAGAACACTCTGGGAAGCTGCAGTAGAACACAAAGGAATCAACTGACAGTCTCTGCCCTTGTTGGATGTACATGTTTTACTGAGAATGTCAGACTTCATTCTCACATGACTGAGAAAGATAATATGAATTTACAGAAAATATGCTCTCAGTTTAGCTTATAGATCACCTTCCAAACCTCTGTGGGAAAAGCATGAGAAAATTGTTTTCTCTCAAACATGATTCATGATATCACAGCAGAAGGCTTTTTCACATGATAAAATCACCTTAGAACACACCACAATTCCTGTGGTACCATCAACAAATGATTTATAATGTAACTAAAGTCTTAAAACCTTCTATTAACTGCAATGCTTTTTAATGAGGTGTTATCATGTATATTGGTCCCAAGATGGCTGCCAACACTTCTTGGATGAAGTACTGACAGCCAATCAGATCTCACGATGAGATGTGTGGTTAGGCTCCGTCCAGATATATCTATCTTTTTAACTCTAATTTTCTCAGGAATTACTGAATGGATTTACACCATTTAAGCAAAAGGCACGAGTCTGAACTGAGGACTACCTCTTTGCCAAATTTGGTGTAATTCCGTTCAGCATTTCGGGCTGTAGCTGCGTCAACAGTTCCTATGGGAAAATGCATGGGGAAAATGCATTTTGTGACTCCCCTTTTTTCTCAGCCCGCGCTTGACGAATCACCGTGAAATTTTCAGGATAGGAGCGGAACGGATCTGGCCAAAAGTTTGGAAAAGTTCGCGAAGATTCGTCAATCGGCACCAACGTTATTCCAAATAGAATGTTGCGGATTTCCTATGGAAAATAGGTCTTAACTATAACTACCTACTGGCGCCTGCCAGTCGGTAATATATATGTATATATATGTATATATATATTCTCTGCTTCTTTTTTACATAATTTATGCACCACTCTATGCCTGAAAAGGGTATTGCTTTGGCTTATACTGGCTGTTCCCTTGTGTCTGGACAAAGATATACCTCTCTGAAGAGCTCTAAGTAGAGCAAAACAATGTGTCAGGGGTTGCTTTTACTCATTTCAGGTTGACTTGGTTAGTATTTTACCAATTCAAAGCTGTAATACTGTGCCTGGAGTAGTAAATGGCTTTTGTCATTTTACAGCTCGGCATGGACAGTACTGTGCTAGTCCTATGCTTAAAGACTTCGCTGTAGAAATGGCAAAATACTTTGTCCCTTTTTATCTTGGCGTGGATGGCACTGTGCTAATCCTATGCTTAAAGACTTTGATAGAAAGCAGACATTTGAGGTAAGCAGATCTAGAGTGTTGCTGGTGTTCAGAGTGCTCTATACAGGAGCTGGTTTCCACCTAAAATTGAGAACTACCCATAGTTCTCGGCTTCTCTTTTGCATAAATATATATAAACTAAGGTTACAAGCTCATATTTCACTGATACAAAACCAGAGAAATTAAGCGGTTATAGTTACCTGAGCTAAATAGAACTTACGCCCCACTGCTTATGACCTTACATATCACATCACTCATGACATGATCTAGTGAATGTGAGTGTTTACTAACTGTGTCTGATTGTTAAAGATATATAGTAAGACACTACAAAAGTTAATTGCGTATTTGTAAGACAAATTATGTGAGCGGATATGTGACTATGTTTATCCATGTGCAAGTTGGTCTTTGTTTGGCTCTATGGGTGTGTGAGGGGTTTTATAGGTGAGTGGGTGAGTGGGGATATTGTTGTGTGAGAGGGTGTATAAGTAGTATATGTGTGAGTGAGTGACTGCGTGTGGTGTATGGGTGGGTGACTGGGTATGTGAGAGGATGTATAGGTGAGTGATAGGGTCTCTGAGTGGCATTATAGGTGAGTGAGTGGTTGCATACATTTTATATTGGTGAGTGAGTGGGTATGTGAGTGATTGTATGGGTGAGTGGCTAAATGTGATAGTGGCTTTATGGGTGAGTGTGTGCTTGCATCAGTGACTGTATAGGTGAGTGAGTATATGTGTTAGTATCTATATAAGTGAGCGCATGTGTGAGTAACTGTATATGCAAGTGAGTGGCTGTGTGAGTGACTGTATGGATGACTCAGTAGGTATGTCAGTAACTGTATGAGTGACTGACTAAGTGTGTAAGTAGCTATAATAGTGGTTATGTAAGTGTCTTTATGTCTGTTTGACTGGAAGTGTGAATGGCTATATTGATGAGAAAGTGGGTGCATGGTTGGGTGTGTGGGTAAGTTAGTGGGTGTGTGAGTGGCTGTATGTGTGAGTGGATATCTGAGTCACTCTATAGATCAGTGAGTGGGTGTGTGAGTGTTTGTATGCATCTGTGAATGGGTATGTGATTGGTTGTGTGGCAGTGGCTGTCTAATGGGTGTGCCAGTGGGTGTATGTGTGGTTCTGTGGATGATGTCATCAGTGATGTCATTTTAGATGTCATTAGTAATGTCATCAGTGATGTCCCTGACCATGTCATGAGTGATATAATATATGAGGTCATAAGTGTGAGCCTGTAAACCTTTTTTTTTTCAGTGAATTATTAAGGTTTCTTAAATTCTATTTCCTAAATGTAACATCCCTGCAACCTTTGTTTTTTCAGCAAATTTCTACAATTTCTAAAAATTAAAATTTTCTCACTAGAATATTTTGTTTTTTTTAATCAATTTTGGACATTTTCTGAACATTGTTTTGTACTTTTTCAGTAGCAGTTTTTTCAAGAATAATTCAATGTCTTTAAAGGTGTTTTTCTTTTACAATAGTGTTTTTTATTGGTTATTTGTAAAAATATACAATAATATAATTTCATATATTTTTTAAAATGAAAGTAAGCTACTTTTTTTCTTGTTTGATTTTTTGTATATATTTTTTTTTATTGAATGATTTTTTTATATTTTATAATACATCTCTAAACTGTTTTTTCAAATAAAAAGTATTGGTAATTTTTTTGTTACTGAAAATGTGTTTATTTTTTTAGTTCCACAGTACTTCTGTGGTTTCAGCAAGACACATTAGTCAGCCACAACTCTATGGTTGTTTACACCGATCATGTGATTGCAACGAAACCGCGGTGCCGCAACTACTGATTCATTGAAAATGAATAAAAGTATATTCTTCCTATATACAGCCCTATTTCAGATTTAATCAATAGGGTAGACATATTAGAGTTGTACAATGTATGAATACATATTTATTTTTAAGTATAACTCACTCAAATTGCTGTTTTACGTCACTACTATTCTGCCCATCTGCACCACCGATTCTCCCAGAAACCCAGCAAAATCTCCTCATTTCATCTGACACATAGGGACCACATATTTTTCCCATTAAACCCCACCCACATTTTTAAACTTTTTTAGAAGAGAAAGGAGGACATAACTTGGAGAATCTGCTGTTTTTACTGTTGTGACAGTCAACAGCTATTTACAATAGCTGCCGAATCAACACCTGTTCCTACTGAAGATCGTGTTCTGCTTGAAAATGAGGAGGATGAAGAACATGCAGCACAACGGAGGTAGGGAAGTGGGGGCTGGTGATACTTCAGTATATCATCAGGTGAAAAGAAAGTTTCTGCTAAAATTGTGAAATGCAACATCTGTGGCAAAGAACTTTTATGAGGAACAGCAAAAAAGTACAGTCACTCCACCTCTTCCATGTGGAAGCATATTAAAAAAGACCATGAGAAAAATACGACAGGATGCTGCATGAGAAAGAAGCTGCTTCCCATCCTTCTGTTTCATCTCTGCACGATCCACCTCAGCAATATTAACAGTGGCAGCTGTGGCCCACAATTTGGCACACACTACAACCCAATATTTATGGTGTCATATGGCTGCTGGACTAAATACAACATATGATGCTGAGTATTTACAATGTGTTAATATTCATCTTTGCTAACCTTTTTTTGCTATTACTATCAACATTTTATTGCTCAATTGTTTTTCATTTCAAAAGAATTTTATTATTTTAAAGACACAAATATGAAACATAAGATACAAGCAAAAGTGATACAATTGATACCGGACAGAGGTAATAGATACATTAAAATAAAGTTAAATAAATAGGAAATCAAATCATTGTCATTCATTAATCCGCAGATATCAGATAAATAAATTACTTAAGGAGGGACGACCCAAAATGATATCTGCCAAAGATACTTATCAAAAGTATCACCCACAGATGGCAAACTAGGGAAAAGAGGAAAGAGAAGAAAGGAAAAAAGAAAAGACGGAAAGAGTAGGAAAGAGAGGAGGAAAGAAAAAGAGAGACAGAGAGAAGAAAAGGAAGAGGAGAGGATTTCCAGAGAAATCACCCGACACACAAGACAACACTAACCAGACAAATCAAAGGGATATTGCTCCACCAGCCCTTCGGAGGCCAACTCCATGTATGAATCTAAGGCTTTCCAAACACCAGAGGAAATAGAAGGGGATAGATGAGCATGGTCAACTGACGTATGAGCACTTCGTAGAAAGGAAACCCAAGCCCACCAAGTATGGTAAGAGACGGACGAAAAGGATTTCCACTCCATGAGAATTACTTTGACTGCAATAGTCAATAAGAGGTCCAGCAATTGTAACTCCATGGGATCTAAAGGCAGAGGGACTGGGGCCGCCAAAGGACCCAAAAGAATTAATGGAAAAGACAGATGGAATTTGATGTTAAAGATGAGCATGAGGTGTTTGTGAACTAAATCCCAAAAGGGTTGGAGAAGGGAACAATCAAGGAACATATGTTGAAAATCACCTGGTAGAAGCCCACAACTCCAGCACAAATTGTCTTCTTTGAGATTAAGTGAATACAGACGAATGGGAGTCCAGTGAAGAAGATTAATAGAGAAAAACTTAGACTGCATTAAAGAGGGGGCAATTTTGTTACGAAGAGAAAATTTACCAATATCTTGCCAGGTATCAGAAGAGATATGAGCAGTAACACTATGATCAAAATGATGTAACCATTTTTGCTGTGCGACAGTTTGGGAAGGGAGTGTAGAGGACGATAAAAATTTGTAAATCCGAGACGCAACATGACCAGTCCTGATCCATAACTGAAAAAGCGTAATCATAGGGGAAGAAGGATGAAGGTGCACTTTAGCAAGTGCAACCTTAATCTTAAGAAAAGTATAAAAATCTAAATTAGATAAAGAAAATTGTTGAGCAAGGGATGAGAAAGGGGAAGGGTCATTGTTGGAATCGTAGAGATGTTTAACAAGTGAGACACCTTTCCCAGCCCAGTAAGACATCAACTCAGGGTCAATATTAATTTTGATTTTAGAATTGCGCCAAATAGACGACCATCTAGTTTTATGCAGTGGAATTGCTACTCTCTTATCAACCTTGCGAACCGCAGCAATAGTGTCTAAAATAATAGAGCGAGAGAATGGAATAGAAAGGGTATTCGTGGTTAAAAAAGATGCAGTCGGCAATGGGGAGGCCAGTTCCTGTTCTATTGTCAACCATGCTGGAACATGAATAGATGGAGAAGAAAACCAAAGGGCACCCTGGGACGCCAGAAAGGCAGTTGGATACTTCCCCCAATCAGGAAAATTACAGCCCCCCATATCATAAGATTTCTGTAAAAATTTATAAGCAATCCTAGCCCTTCTGTCATTCCATAAAAATTTAGAAGTAAGCAAATCAAGTTCATGAAAGAAGGAATCAGAAAGCCTTACTGGAAGCATAGAGGAAACAAAATTAATAATAGGAGTGATCATCATTTTAAGAGTCTGCAATCGACCCCACCATGAAATATGTTTCGGAGACCAATTTTCTAAAAGACGTCTCACCTTAAGAATAGTTTGGGATTCATTATAAGTAGCCGTAGCATATAGGGTGGAACAAAAATAGATACCCAAATATTTTAGCTGTTTAGATTGCCATTTAAAGCCCGCCGAACCCATATGAGAGGAGAAGCAGTAAGCATTTAAGGGAAACATCTCTGTCTTATCTTTGTTCAGAGTGTATCCTGAAACTTTTGAAAAAAGAGAAATCGTATCCGAAATAGCAGGGATGGCCAGTGCAATATCATCAGAAAAAATGAGAACATCATCTGCATATGCAGCTGTTTTAATCTGCTGAGACCCAAAAGAGAACCCCTTAATATCTGGATGCGAGTCAATCAATCTGAGGAGAGGATCAATGGACAACAAAAATAAGAGAGGGGACAAAGGACACCCTTGTCTAGTGCCCTGACAAAGGTTAAAAAAAGAAGACGTAGCACCATTCACCCGTATGTTAGCCCTAGGTCGGGAGTAAAGAGACATAACCATACGAATAAAGGAATCGCCAAGATTATGTGCACATAGAACAGCTCTTAAAAAAGGCCAAGAGACCTTATCAAAGGCCTTTTCAGCATCAAGGGCCAAGGCCGCCGCCGGAAGATTAGATCGCTTGGCGGCACCAAGAATATGACAAAAAGTACGAATATTATCACGTGCAAGACGCCCCTTTACGAAACCTGTTTGGGAGGGATGAACCAATTGAGGAATAAAGGACTCTAAACGTTTAGCTAAGATTTTAGCAAAGATCTTAGCTTCCATGTTAAGAAGGGAAATGGGACGAAAATTTTTGGGATCTGCATGATCCTTCCCTTCTTTGGGGATAACTACAATAGTAGCATCAGCCGCGGAACCAGACACAGAACCATCCTTAATAAAAGCATCAAAAACGGATTGGAGTTTCGGGACAAGCACGGGAATAAAGGTTTTATAAAACGCAATAGGATATCCATCAGGACCAGGAGCTTTACCAGACCGAGTAGCTTTAATCGCGGAAATGATTTCATCAGAAGTAATCAGACAATTTAATGAGTGATTATCTTCCTCCGAAACAACTTTCAAAGGAACCGACTTCAAGAACTCCTGACATTGTTCAAAAGAAGCTTGAGCAGACGGGGTATATAAATTATTATAAAAATCGCGGAAAACCTCAAGAATTTCTGCAGTTTGAAATTTTTTCTTACCAAGCTGGTCAGTAATAAAAGGAATTTGGAAAGAATTACAAGAAGATTCCTGAAACTTTAAAGTGGCTGCAAGAATCTTGCCCGCACGATTTTTTAACAGCAATCTCTTAGATTTCTGAGCCTGCAGGCCAATATGAGCTCTCTTAGTGACTATAGTATTGTACGTATACTTTAAATTCTTAATAGATTGGAGGCAGGTCTTATCCTGAGAATGTCGAAAAAGGGATTCCTGACGTTTGATCTCATCTGCTAAGTCCGTGAGTTCCTTTTTAATGGCTGCGTTTCTCCTTGACATACATTTAATGACCTGACCACGGAAAGTACATTTAAAAGAGTCCCAGAGAACAACAGGGGAACTGACTGACCCAACATTCTCAATAAAAAAGTCTCAATATCATTGGAAAACTCTCGCACCAAGGACTCATCATGTAAAATTTCTGTGTTTAGTCTCCACGAACGAGCTCGTGCCCTAGGGACAAAGGACGTAAGAGTAAAGGTCACTGCGGCATGGTCAGAAATTAAAATAGGGTGAATAAGCGGAGAAGAAGAAGATTGAACCAGAGAAGTGTGAACCAAAAGATAATCAATGCGTGAAAAGGACGAGTGAGGGGAAGAAAAAAAGGAGAAGTCACTACCAGTGGGATTATGAAGACGCCAGACATCCTGAAGATGGGTAAGAGAGCACATATTAATCATTTGTTTGTGTGCTTTAGGGGGACGAAAATTAAAGGCAGAATTCCTATCTAAGATGGGATCCATTGGCAAATTAAAGTCTCCACCTACAATAAGATTACCAGAGTGAGGTGTATCATTTAGCTTTTTGGTGATCGCTTTCCAAAAGGACGGGTCATCCTTGTTGGGGGCATAAATATTCATGACAAATAGGTCAGCATTACCATTGGACACCTTAGATAGTAACCAACGTCCCTCTGTATCCTGTTCAGAGGAAACGATAGATAACCCAGAGTGTTTAGAAACTAAGGTAATTACCCCATTTCTTTTACCACAAGCATCTGAACAAGCAACATCAAAGACCCACTAAACAACGCCTCCTTGGCAGAGAGCTTTGTCTCCTGAAAAAGGACGAGATCCGAAGAAAGAGATTTACAGTAGTCCAAAATCTTTGACCTTTTAACTGGGTGATTTAACCCTTTAACATTAAGGGAAAGTATATTTAATCCAGACATAGAACCTTTATCAGGAAAAAAAAAAGACATTTCATATATGACAAATGAAGTGCAACAACCAGGAGAACCAACCAGCCGACATCAAAGGCCAACACAAGACAAGGTGAAACCAAAGAGGAAATCCGAAGAGAAAAAAGGAAAAAAGAGGAAACAGAAAGCAAGAAAATACACAGAAAGAGAGAGAGAAGGGCCCATAAGGCAGGTCTGAAAAAGACCAAATTCATACAAGGGGGGACATGGGAAAAAGAGCGAGGGGCCATCAAGAGGAAGAAAAACAACAGCATAAAAAGCCCCAACACAGTACATAGCTGATTATACATGTTTAAAAGAAGAACTATCTAAAAGCTAAGAACTAGAATTAGTTATAACATTTTGGAAAACAAAGCGAAATGAAAGACTATAAAGGCAACACGTTTAACCAAGTTAATATATAGGTACCAACTAAAATGAATCATAGAGAACGGTAAGGGCAGGAAAGAGAGAAAAAGAAAACAAGTGCAAGCAATAAGAGCTGGTGGAAAGTGAACTAAAAGTTAACATTACAATTAGGTAGAGCCAGACCAAAGCGGACTTCATAAAGAGAAAAAGGAACAGAATAAAGAGAAAAGAAGAAATACATTCTAAAGCATACTATATGATACATTATGGGAAAAATAAGTGAAACATAATAAAAAACGGCATATAGTACCTTCTCAATATAACAATCAATGAATCCCTATGGCAGCTAAATAAGAGAACTAATACTATATATAAATATGTAAAATCTATAGACAAGCTTATAGATAACTGCCCATGAGTAGATAAAGCCAAATACACATAAATTGGCAAAATAAGGTACGCTTGCCTAAGTAAGTGAACATGTAGGTAAAGAGGCATAAAACTATCAAGTACAAAGCATCTATAAAAAACTAACTTACTCGAAAAAGATAATTAATAACACATAATAAACAAACCACTCAGTGAAAAATCAATAAAGTAGATATAACTAGTAACTATATAGACGACACATAGTGACTCTAAATATAATCATAAATAAACATCTAATAAACATATATGATTCAAACATATAGACAAGCCATACAGCAACACGTTGATAAAGCAAAGGAAAAAAACAATGGCCTACTCCATAAATACGGGATAACAAGAGACAACCATGAGGCAAAAAGACCAACCACAAAAGGATAAAATAAACCAAATTTCACATCAAAAATCAACGCACATACCGAAGTCATACAGCGGGATAAGAAACGGACCAGGACCTAATACGTCGAGAGACAAACTGGGAAGGCAAGGAGTAACAGGACGACACGCGAACCGGAGTGAAGTCAAGCCATCAAGAGATGCTACCACAAAAAAATTGGAAGGTTTATACAATAAAACTAACAACAATAAAGACCAATACACCATAACGATAACAAAGGAGCACCAAAAGACGACAAAAACACACCAAAACCAATGGACATAAAGACCACCGCGCAGATCTAAAAGCAACTAGACTTAATAGATCTGACAAAGAAGAGAAACAATGCAGTATGCATAACCGCATCAGGTGCCAGAAGAACCAGGAACATGTGAGGCCACCGTTTGAAGATCCATCTGTAACTCCATCTGATTATCCAAGAACGAGGCCAAATCAGCAGATTCATCAAAAATTCTGACACGACCTTTGAAAGTAATGCGGAATTTTGAAGGACCAGCAAAGGAGAAGGGGATATTCATCTCAGATAAACGCTTCCGGAGATTAAGAAAGCCCTTCCTCCTTATCACCGTGTCTCTGGCAAAGTCTTGAGAAATTGAAATACGTTGGCCATTCCAAGAAACAGCTCTAACCTTCCGCATATGAGCCAAAATCTGCTCTGTATGTTGATGACGCAGCGGTTTAAAAATTATCACTCTTGGTTGCGTAGCAGACTTGGGGCGAAAGGTGGGGACACGGTGTGCACGTTCCAGTTCAAAATCTCTATGGAAAGAAATTTGTAGTGTAGAAGGAATCCATTGATAAAGAAACTCAATCATGGAAGATGCATCCTTCTCAACATCCTCCGGAAGACCAAAAATACGCAGATTGGATCTGCGATTACGATCCTCTTGCTCAGTGAGGTCTTTCCTCAATGCTGCCATGGAACGCTCTATCTGCATGAGAGATCTAGAGTGCTTTTGCATGGTATCCTCTGCGCCACTAATCCGTGTTTCTGTACCTGAAACACGAAGGGAAAGGGCCTTGAAATCATTCCTGATGGCTAACACCTCCACCTGCAGTAAATCTGTGTTAGTCTTAGTAGACTGCGCAATTTCATAGACCTCATTAAGGCGCGTCAGGATGGACTCAAGAGTAGAATTAGTGTGTTTTGGAGCAGACTCAGGTGTGGGGGATACCTGTTTGGACCTCTTAAGAGATGCTTTTGAGTCCTTAACGTCTTTAGTATTCGGTGAAGGGGCCATATTCTCAGCCATAGGGCAAACCACCTCAACAGGAACAAAATACACCTCTTCAGATAGAGTAAGAGCAAGAAATGCCAGGGGAGGTAAGACCCTTAATGTGCGATAAGAAAAACGAGCAGGAAGGAATAACGCACTCGCAGCAAAAAGAGCAGAACAGTGAATATGGCAGGCGATCACGGTCAGGAAAAAAAACCACCTCACACAAAAAGAAAAAAAAAAATATCATGTGCTGCAGCAACAAGTAGGCACACACCGACTTCGAAAACAACCAATATCAAGCATAGAGCAAAGAAGCCTCACATAAGGAAGTGGCAGTGCGTCTGACGAATAGTATATTAGTAGAAACCTCAAAAAGTTCTCACAATGGGCAGCACTGCAATAGGCGGAAGAAAAAAACAAAATAAGCACAAAAAAAAGTGAAAAAACGTCACCAGTTCCTGTATGACTCCATTCCTGACAGGATAGTCCCAGTAGCGTCGACGTGTAGAGGCGAGAGTAAAACTCCCTCAGAGAAAAAACAAAATGGCGGCCGCTCGTGAAACCATGGAGCGCCACCTTAAAATGCCGATATATGGACTCTGGCCACTTCCCACCACCGGAAAACTCCCTCGTAGCGCACACGGCAGTCTCACAGGCAAGATATCATCCTCTGCGCTGAGCGGGGCATTCCTCAGCGGCAGCAATGTCTCCGACGGCCCTCGCTCTTTACGGAGCTCAAGCGCGATCCGCCATCTCGCAGCGGCGCGCAAGCCACGCCCCCTTTATTGCTCAATTGTTAACCTTGATATCTTGTCTGTTGACACGGAACTAGTTTTAGGATGGTTCAGTACCAGGTTATTTTTGGGTACATTAATACTTTAAAAAAACCTGTTAATAAAGGTTCTTTATAGAACCTAACAAATTAATCAAAAAAGAGTTGTGTTTTCCATGTTATTTATTTATTGTATATATGGTGTATTAGTGGGTGTATAGGTGTGTTAGTATATGTATCAGTTAGTATAGGGTGTGTTTGTGTGTGTATGAGTTAGTGTGTCAGGAACTCAGTGAGTGTCTTAGTGTGTCAAAGGTAGTGTCAGTAAATGTATTAGTGACTCCTAGGGTATCTCAGGGTGTATATAAGTAAGTGTGTGAGTGTGCTAGTGAAAGCATTGGTGTATGGATGGGTGTGTCAGTGCATCTATCAGTTTGTCCTAGGATGTGTCTGTGTGTGTACAAGTGGGTGTTTGAGTATTTTAGTTAATGTATGAATGTGTCCATGGATGTGTCAGTGTATGCATTAGGGAGCCCTAGGTTGTCTTAGGGTGTGTAGAAGTAAGTGTGTGAGTGTGTTTTAGTGGATGGATTTGTGAATCCATGGGTGTGTTAGTGTATATATTAGTGACTCCGAGAGTGTGTCATTCAGTGTAAAAGTGAGTGGGTGAGTATGTCAGTGAAGGTATTACTGTTTCCAAGGGTATCTTAGAGTGTGCATCACTGAGTCCTAGAGTGTCTGTTACTTTATATATTTATATATTATAACAATTATATACAGAATTAATTATCAAAATATATCCAAAAATTCAATCCATTGAACTGTTATAAAAGAGAGAAAATAGAAATACATGTTATTGTGACATATTTAAAAGTTTCAGAGTAATATTCAAATTTCTGAAAAATAAATCTTTATATTAATTTAAAAGCAGCACACAACTGTAACACCGTAAAACAATTATATATTTGTTTTAAACATAGCATTTTCATTTTTTTTACTGTTCTCAGCTTTTATATTTGTACATCATACACAATGTACTGTATAAATAATCATCGTTGAACAGTGGGGAAAACAAAATCATGTAGATTGAAGAAAAAACCCAGAACTGCACAGTATTAGATTACAAAAAAGTCACACCATGCATCTCACTCACTAGAAACACTTAATAAATTATTCTAGTAAAAGTTACTCAACCAATCTAAACAAATATATTCGGCCTGGGAGGTAAATTCTGTTCCACTTGCGGAATTTGGGTAATTTCACGTTCCACAGAGAATGCAGAATTGCCCAAAATTCTGCATTACGCGACTTCGCAGAATTTTTTGCTTGTTCGCGTTCTCGAAATGCGTGTTTGCAAGATATTTCCCTCCGAGCATGTAAACAGTGTTCGCGAACAGGAAATTCTGCATGCTCGCAGAGATTTTTTACCGTTTCGCAGAGCTTTGCGTAGTGTGACTACGCAAATTCCGCCCACCCCTAAAATATATATATATAAAAAATTATATGATACTGAAATAGTTTGTTACTTGAAATAGATGTAACATATATTCAAATTTCGGAGTCTATTTTGAAGACATCACCCCTGCTAGGCCGAATCATGTCTTGTACAAGATTATCCATAAAAAGCAAGCATTGTAAGCCACTCTTTAAAAGACAATCTTCCATAAACTTTGCTTAAAGAAAGAAGAGATATGAATTTGGAAGTTTGAAAGGCAGTTTTTGTTTGAAAGTGAGCTTGCTGTCATTCCATTCTGTCCATCCACTTGAATTTTTTTAATACACAGTGTAGTGTCCTGAAGTTATACGATGTTCTAGCCAGTGTTGTGTACATCCTTCCAAAAATTTAAATATGTCCTGCTTCCAAGTTCATAACTTCAATTTCTATTTCTATCCATCAGTTCTGCATCATTGTAGCATCAATATAATGTATTTTCCACTTCCCTGTATCTGCAAGGTAGACATGCAATCTGATATACAATTTGAACAGGTCATATTTTGGTTTGCATTTTCCATTAATCTGTCAAAAGACACAGTTTTACAATCTGGTAATGTTAAGTAGCTGAATCTTTCCGAATTGATTTGAGTAGTAGTTGCAAAGGAACCATCTTCACAATCATGCTTCCATCTGTAACTCAGTCAAAATAAACTTCTTCTTCTTCCAAACATCCAAGCATCACCATAATACATTCCTGAATGTCTTGTTGACTGTTGGAGAATTTACTACAGATCCATTATGCATGTCTACTACATCTTGAATGCCTGAAACAGACTGTACTACAGTCCTATCACTACATTAACGTTCCAGCAAAGTACACAGATGAGAGCAGATTCTGTATTTCCTTTATGATGAATTTGATTTACAAAATGCAGTAAATGGAAGATTACACTGCGAACCACATTTGCATAGCAGTTGACTTCATGACTGTTTTCCAGCTGAAAACCTACAATATCACCCTCAATTTAAATGTTTTCATCTTAACACCTTTTTCCTTATCTTTTTTTAAATTCTTTTCAGGAACAGCCATTGATTGCTTACTAAGCTTCCACTTAGGACAGAGTATTTGTTTCTCATAAATAGGATACTGTCCTAAGTGAGGAGCGTATACACTTGTATTCTCTAATACAACTAGTATCAGCACTTACTTTCTTTTCAATAAAATCAACCAAAATCAAACTGGACAATGCTCGAACTCATGACAATGCTACATATGACAAACCTTCTTTAAATACAATTCTTCCAATATTAATAAAAGCTGCAATTACACTTAAACCTTGTGAGGTATGGATAGTTACAGCATATGCTAGAGAGAGTGGAAACTTCAAGCCACAGACATATAAGTCTTTCACTAGCAGAAAACATACAACGCATCGACCAATCTGTTTGATGCCATGAATCTGATTACATTTTATGGCCAAGTATTCAACCTAATTCCTATTTGGAAAATTTAATAAATCAATAACGTTACCCATCGCACCATTTACTAATCCTTCCTCAAAATTTTAATTATGCTGCACAGTTTTTACACATATGTAAACACTTTTCTAAACCAGCAGTTGTAGATACAGTGTTCTCAAATGACTTCAATTTGTCTAAATGTTTTCATTTAGCACCAGTGTTACTCCATTGTGTTCTATTTTGTCAATAGCTGTAAGTTTCAAAATGTCTTTCTTAATTTTGAGCAATTCTTCATTAAAATTGGTTCACTTTTGAAGTGTAGGCATTAAACTTACTATTGATTTTTCTCCTTCAATCAAATTGAACATTAGCTGTGCTGCTGTTTTCTTAGATGTAAAGAGTTTTTTGATAAGTCAAGTTTCTCAGGTACTCGTACCTTCCATTGTCAGAAGTCCAACTCTAATATCCCTTAGAATATTTCTATTGATACATATTCTTCACTAGTTCCTTGTATTGGAAATTCAACCAAGTGTTTACATTTCCAACACTCCCTAATGAGTTGTGAGTTTGTTCATGCAGAAGTGTCTTGAAAACAGGCTCTCCTTTCACAGGGGGCAGTAAGTCACCAAACACATTTACTTGCTTTTCTCCAAAGAGAACATTATACTCTGTTCTTACAATCTGTTGCATTCTTAAGTGAACAAATTCAAGCATTACATTTGAGACCATGCTTATCTCATCTTAATGTTCTTCAAGCCTCTTGCTACCTCATGACATGCTTCACTAGGTAACATCTCGTATTACAGTTTCTTATCATGTTCAACAGGTAGCATTAATAGTCGATGTAGAATAATTCCTCTAATATTGTGTGCAGCTAATGCAATTGATGCTGTTACTATACAAAATAAATGTGATGGTTTTGTCCTCTGTAAGTAAGCTGTGAACATTTTAATTAAAAAGCTTTTCCCAATGCCAGCTTGACCACCGATACACAAAATAATTGGTTTAAAGGATGAACAATTGCCTTATTTTTTCTCGTGGAGAAATCCATGTTCAATTTTCTCTTTTACTTCCATATAAATGTCTTTCTGTTCATTGTTGAGTTGTGCAACTAACTGTTCCAGATGTATAGTTTCTTGTCTAGCTTTTTCCATTGCACTTCCCACCTACTTTTTAGCTATTGCAGCTTCATTTTCAATAGCTGGTCGAAGAGGATCTTGACTGAGTGGTGCAGAAGTTTGACTGCTTTGTGAACTGTCCTTAGCTACCTTTACAGCAATTCTTTCTTCTTGCTGAATCTCATCAATTAACATATACATATAATTTTGGAAGTCTAAACACTCTATACCATCTTTCCCAGCATTAAATTAATCTTCATACCAGTAATAGCACCCAGTAATTCTGATTCAGCATACCAAAGCTTGAACAGTTAAAGTGCCAAATAGAAAAATTATCCTTTCTCTGAAGTTTGGCAACTAAGGGGTTTATTAGGATGGCGGGCGGATGGCCGGTGGCGTACATCCGCTCACGATCGCAACCCTTAATAATCATGTTGATGTTTAATTGTTTTTTATTATGCATAAATATAATTTGTTTCGATTCATATTAATTGTTCATATTAAGTGTTTTATATATGTTATAAATTGATAGGGTTATTCAAATATGTAATGTGTTTGAAGTGAAGTTATTTTCCTACTGTTGCACAGACGGGAGTGGCAATATTGAATTTAACCCCTCCAAAGTCCAATGCGTTCCCTCCTGTTGCACAGACTGGAGTAGGAAATGTAAATTTAACCCATCTGATATCCAATGCTTTCCCTGCTGTTGCAGAGATTTGAGTGGGAATAGTAAATATTGCCCATCTGAAATCCAACATTTTCCCTACTGTTGCACAGAATATAGTGGAAATAGTAAATATTACCCATTTGAAGTCCAACGCTTTCCCTACTACTTCACAGACTCGAGTGGGAATAGTAAATCTTACCCCTCTGAAGTCCAACACATTCACTACTCTTGCACATACTGGAGTGGAAATAGTAGATATTACCCTTCCAACGTCCAATGCTTTCCCTATTTTTGCACAGCCTGGCGTGGGAATAGTAAATGTAACCCGTCTGAAAGCTTACGCTTTCACTATTGTTGCATAAACTGGAGTGGGAATAGTATATATTATTCGCAGACTACAACATTTTATTTAATAATGTTTAAATATAACTTCTATTATTATTATTATTTTTTATATATTATTTGTATATAAATATTAATTTTTTATTGTTATAATATTTTTTGTAAATGTTTTTGGGAGCCTATAGTTGTTTACATTTAATTCATTTAGTAATTTATTTAATGTTTTCAGTTGATTTGGTAATATTTTTTATGTTCCATTTATATAGTCTTCTATGTTACATAGAAATTGTCACGCTGAGACAATTCTGTTTAATAGCTCAAGGCTGCTTACAATAGTTAGTATATTATATATAGAATCCCTATTGCAGACTTTTTCTACAGAGCCTAAAACCTGTGTGCAACAACCTGAGCACAAGTTGTCAAATGTCACTTGCACACAGGGTTACTCTTCAGTGCACACATTTATAACATGCTCTATACTTGTACAAAGCTTTGATGTATTAGGAGCACAAGCATTTTGTAAACACTAACACCTGTGAGCAGTTTACAGGCTGTACATAATTAGGCAAAGAAGCACTATGGTAGTTATGTGCCACAATATAAACTATCAATCAAACTAACATACTCATTGGGCAACGTCATCGGTGATGTAATTAGTGATGACATCAGAGATTTTATAATTAATGTCATAGAACATGTTGAGTGATGTAATATGTGAGGTCATAAGTAGTGCATGGTGGGGGTGCAAGTTATAACTGGTAAAGTTCGGTGTTTTTTGTTGTTCAAACCATTAATGTTGTCACTGACATATTCACCTAACTATAACATTGCTTTAACCTTTGCTTTTTTCAGTGAATTTCCAGTGTTTCATTAACATAGGGTAATATTTTATCAGCATACGTAAAGCTAAGGAAGGCGGGAGATTAGCTACAGGGCCTCCCTGAGCCTCATTAAACCCATTAGGGCCTGGGGATCCCAAGTCTTTATGTTTTTTAAAGGGTAGAGGGGCCAAGTGGCCCCCTCCAAAAGCATTATCAGGTCCTGGGGACCCCATCCCAAAGGTCTTTTTTTTAAAAAAGGGGAGGTAGGCCAAGTAACGCTCCTCCCTGAGCCTTATTTGGCCCTGGGGATCCCATCCCCCAGGGCCACCTGATAAAAATAACGGGGAGGGAGGCCACTCCTGAGCATTATTAAACCATGGGAAACCAGTTCCACAGGCCCAATTTTTTAATTGAAGGGGAGGGGACGAAGTTGCTTCCTCCTTGGAGCCTAGTTAGGGCCTGGGGACACCATCCCGACCCAGTCTTTATTTGGGGATGGGGTCCATGCATTCCCCCTATCAGACGCTCTTTAGGCCCTGGGGGCCCCATTTCCCAAGGTATTTTTTTATTGAATGGAAGGGGGCTGCATAGTCACCCTCCCTGAACCTTGTAAGGCCCTGGGGACCCCATCCCCCAGGGACCTTTATTTTAATTATAGCTAAGGGGGTCGTGTGTCCCCCTCCCTAATCCTTGCTAGGCAAAAGGGAAGCCATAATCAAGGACCACTACTACAATTAAAGAGGAGGAGGTACTTGCCCCCTCCCGGAGTCTTTTCTGGCTCCTGGGACCCCAAACCTGGGGCTTGCATTATTAAAGGTGGGTGCCCTGGTACCACTCAGCCAGGACAACATTGGGGGTAGTGGGGGGAGCCATAGGGTGCCAGCTACCTCCCCGCATGCAGCGGGAGCATGTATTGCTCCCGCCTGCAGGGAGCAGCTGTTTAGGCTGCTCCCTACGGGCAGAGGCAATTTTTTGATCTTTTTCCCTACCTCATCAGTGTGGGCAGAGAACAGTTCAAAAGTGTGCTCCCAGCTGGTGGGAGCATTTTATAGCTCCTGCCAACTGGGAGCAGACTTTTTGTTTCCTCTCGCTAGGCAGGAGATTAAAAAATGCTCCTGCCAAGCAGGAGCAAACGCAGGTTTACCTGCCCATGCTGGTGCTGGCAGAGAAACTGCCTTGTCCGAGAGGGGGCTCCCCAGGACATAGCTAGTGCACCAACCCTGGGGTCCCGTGGCCATTAATGGCTCAGGAAGGGGGGCTACATGGCCTGTTCCTCTAAATTAGTTTGGCAGCCCCACTCCCTTTTTCACAAATGTTGCCCTCTGGGGTGGGCTCCCTTGTTTCTTTATTATTCCGAGGGAGCCCTATGAGATAGCAGCAATTTTTCCAATTTCTTTTTTGGCCCGGGGGCCGGTGATTCTGATGGGTGCCGTTCATGGGGCCTGGGGGTCAGGTTATTCCTACACTGCCTTCTTACATATTTTTTTTACTTTTTCAGGACAGGGGACAGAATCCCCAACTCCTGTAATGGCTGCAAGCAAAAAAAAATTAATGCTGGTTGCAGCCAATCAGAGCGCTCCTTTCCCTGGAAGTCTGACTCCTGCAGGAGCAATTTTACCCAAGGGGAAAAAGCTCCCTGGAGAATACTCTATTTTTCTTTTTAATTGGGTGTGAAGAACCCTCATGAAAGTCCCTCAAACCCAACCGTCCTCATATCTATATTTGTTTGAACCTCACTTTCTTAAAGACTACCAATCTGATTTACAGCAGCTTACAAAAAGCACAATCTGCTTACTAAGATCTAGCTTCCTGCCAAATTTTGCATAATTCCGTTAGGCAGTTTTTGGTGTAGCCTCTGTCCAAAAAAGTCTGTGGAGAATTCTTAGAACTGGGGATCTCTAGTTGGCTGAGGAAGGTACCTTAGTCCAAATAGAGACCCTTGCTTCTAATTCAGGGACACCTTCTTAGATAGCCGCTACTCACCCCCTCGGTAGCTTGGCACTAGCAGCCAGGCTTATCTCCAAGGCAAATGAGTAAAGTATTTGCAACCATGCTCTCAGTAACCCAGTGATAACACCACAAATATACTCCACACGAGTTTCATAAAAAACAATTATATGTTTATAAAAAAAAGATATACGATGAGACCACAGGGTAAACATCCAACATATGCGTATTTGTAATATTTCACCTTGCTGGTTATTAGGCCAGCAAGCCCTTGTAGGTCCTGCAGTATTAATGATGATCCAATGCAGTCCTAATGCAATGCTATGCAGTTCGTAATGCAACAATCAGGCAGTTCATAATGCAAAAATAATGCAATTCGTAATGCAACAATCAGGCAGTTCGTAATGCAAAAATAATGCAATTTGTAATGCAACAATCAGGCAGTTCGTAATGCAAAAATAATGTACTCTGGTTCCGATCGCGGTGCTCTGGACGGTCTCTATGCCACTCTTACTGACTCGCGGTCAGCTACTGCCAAAATATGCCTCCAACACTGTTATGATGGAAAACAAACTGCAGCTCCAAACTCCATCCCCGGTACTACGGGTTGTGATACAAACTTGAACGGAGGCTTGCGCTGCAAAGATGGGAAAGGCCGAGAGCGTTTCCCTCGTAGCTCCTCTCTTGGCGGCTTGGGCCTCCGATGAGACTTTGTTGATCTTGGGCAGTGGAACACGGACCCCCGACGGTGATGGCTCGAGGTTTCTCTTTGGCAAAGGCAGGCTCGGGCCGGTGGCGGTGAATTCTCACAGCTCCTCTGGGGATGCCGGGCCGATGGCAATGACGATCGCAGCACTTCTGGTCACTCTGTCGATTGAAGCAGAGAACACGGCTGCTCTGGGATACACAGTCACTGGGTTATTTCTCACAAAGGTCTCAGGCTGCAACAGGGCACATGCACACAGCGTCGCTGAGACTCACTTGAGCTTCAGGTGCACACGAGCACAGGGCAATCCTCACGAAGGTCTCAGGCTGCATGAAGCACACACGCACAGCTTCGCTGAGACTCACTTGGACTCCGGGTGCACACGATCACAGGGCAATCCTCATGAAGGTCTCAGGGTGCATGAAGCACACGCACACAGCTTCACTGAGACTCACTTGAATTCCGGGTGCCCACGATCACAGGGCAATCCTCACAAAGGTCTCAGGCTGCACAAAGCACATGCACACAGCGTTGCTGAAACTCATTTGGATTCCAGGTGCTCACGAACACGGGGCAGTTCTTATGAAGGTCTCAGGCTGCAAAAAGCACACGCACACAGCATCGCTGAGACGCACTTGGAAACTTTTATGTTCTTGAGTTTCCACAACAGGGAGCCAGCTCTCCTCGGGCCCTTGAGGACAAGTTACTTCAGGACACAGCACACAGCAAAGTCCTTTCAAGCAGGGGGACACAGCACACAGCAAAGTCCCTTAGCCTCTCCTTGGTTATATCAGAAAACTGTGGGCCAGCCCCAGAACACACAGCAAGGGTTAGTCCTTTCCTTTAGTCTCTTCAGCTGTTTCTTTCTTCGCAGAGGTTCCGCTTGACCATTAAGTTGTTTCAATCCTTTACAGTCTTGATCAGTCCAACGTTCAGGGGTTTCAGCTCTCATAGTTATACCCCTAAATGTCTTTGCAGTCTTTGTGTTCAGGGGGCACTGACCCCTGTCCAAACCAGATCTGAGTGTCTCCCTCCCAGTGACACCTTCTTCCTTTTATAGTGGGGGTCTTGATCTTCAATCACTTAGCAGGAGCTGGAGCCACATTGTTTTATGGCAGCAGCCCAGGCCTCTTCACCTCCAGGGCTACTCCTCCCCCCTACACTCCAGATGCAGGTCAGCCTGTTGCCATCTCACCTCCTCCCCTGGGTCTAGACATTCCCCAGATCCTATCACATTCAAATCCAGACAGTCAATCCACAGCCAGGCAGAGACACACAGACTTGTTAGAACACAAAAAAACAGCCACTTCTAAAAGTATGGTTTCTAAACACACAATGCAAAAACCACCTTCACAAAAAGATCTGTTATTAAATTGTGAGTTCAGGCACACTAAACTTCACCTCTCCATCTTAATACTATGGGAAGATAGGCTGGAAACATATTACACAGCCTCCCCATTCTGTCCTATGGGCAAGATGGCCTTTCAACAGTGAAAAACAAAATGGAGAGTATTTCACTGTTAGGACATGGGACAGACCTCAGTACATGTCCTAACTTTCACAGACACTGCACCCTGCCCAGGGGGCACCTTGGGCCTGCCGCAGGGGTGTCTGATGTGCATAGAAAGGGAAGGGTAAGGCCTGGCAAGTGGCTGCACTTGTCAGGACAACAAGGCAGTTTAACAAACTGCGCGTAGGCACTGCGGTGGCAGGCCTGAGTTCTCTCTTTAGGGCTACTTGTGTGGGTGACATAAATTAGTGCTGCAGGTCCACTAGTAGCATTTGCATTACCAGCCCTGGCACACATGCACTTTACTAGGGACTTTACTAGTAAGGCAAATATACCAATCATGGACAACCAATTACCATTACACTTTACACAGGGAGCACTTGCACTTTGACACTGATCAGCAGTGGCAAAGTGCCCAAAGCATCAATGTTGGCAACACCATGTCAGAAAAAAGGTTTAGAGGGAAGGCAAAACGTTTAGAAAACTTTAGCCAAAAAGGGCCAAGTCCAACAAGAATGCATTGGGATTTTGCATTTTGAGATGCCTCTTTTTTACTCAGCCCCTTCTTGACAGATCACCCCAAAACTTTCCATGTCAAACTAGTCAAAATGTAGCACCTTTTATGGAATGTTTTGTGGGGATTTGTCAAACAGTGCTAAAGTTATTACGAACACACATTTTTTTTTCTTGTGGAATAGTTGACCTAAATCACTGGTTTCATGAGTGATGCCACTGACCATGGCATGAGAGGCGTAATATGTGAGGTCATAAGCAGTGCATTTCCGGGGCATAAATTATAGTAAGCTAAGGTAACTATAACTGCTGAATTTCACTGGTTTTGTATTAGTAAAATCTGAGCCTAACTATAACGTCCATGTAACCTTTGTTTTTTGAAGTACATTTCAGAGGGTTTTTAATTCTATTTCCTAACTATAACATCCATGTATCCTTTGTTTTTTCAGTGAATTTATAGTTTTTTTTAAGGCAAGTAAGATGTTCATCGTAATTCACGGTGGGGGGGTTGGATGCAGGTCCTGGCCTGACATTGTGCTGCCCCTATCTATGCTTGCTGCTCCTGCCACATCCACCTTGACATCTACTGTCCGTGCCCATGCCCCTGTTCCCTTATTACAGCTCTGTGTAGCCATTGTTCTTCCACTGCCCTTTCCACCTGCCCTGAACAGTTATCTTGCTGCCCTATTTACCTCCTCCCTATTCTGAGTTGTCCTAGTCCATGCACCATCCCCCTCGCTCCTGCCCTGCATGGTCTGATGTGCTGCCACTGGCCTCCATTTAGCTTGATGTCCCTGCCCACACCTGCTGCCCTTCGTTGCCCAATTATATCCCTCATCATTGCCTTCCTACTTAGAATCTGTGCTTAGCTTGCTGCGCCTACTATCCTTCCTCTTGCCCTCCGATGTCTATGTGCATGCCCCTGCTCCCTCCTTTTTTCCTACCATGTTCCATGGACCTGCCACTGCCCCTCTTATCTACTCTTGAGTGTTCTGTTGAGCTGCCATTACCCCTCCTATGTGCCTAGCATGTTCAGATGGCTGTCGCCTGTCCTTCCACCTCCATCCTGCCTGTTCAAGTTCCATGCCCCTATCCTCTCCCTCTTGTCCTCTATGGTCCATTCTGCTGCCACTACCTTCTGCCCCCATGCTCTGTTGTGCTGCAACTTCTCCTTCTGCTTGCCCTGCTTGGTCTGTTGTGAAAACCCTTTCCCTGCCCTATTTTGTCTGTGTCCAGCCCTGTGTCGTTAAATTGCTGCCCCAGACCCCTTCCCACTTCCCCTCTGTTGTCTGTGTGTATGTCATAATAGTCTAACTTTTGCTTTCCATGGTTTGTTGTGCTTCCAATGCCCACTCCACCTGCCCTCCATTGTCAGTTTGCTGCTCGAGACTTGCCCCTCCCCCACTGCCCTCCATTTTCCATGTGCAAGCCCCTATCCCCTCCCTCATACCTTGTCTGGTCCAATGGCATGTCCCTGCCCCCTCCCCTCTTCCCTTCATTGTCTGGTATGCTGCAACTGACTTAAAAATATTCGAAGACAGAAATATTAGAAATCAAATACCATGGTACACAAATACCGTGATGTACAAATATTGTGACAATAATCTTTTTTGAGTTAAGTATTATTGATATAAGTTATATACATGTTTTAATATTGTTTTCAATAACATAGTGATTAAAAGTATAGGGCCTGATTTAGATCCTGGCAGATGGGTTACTCCATCACAACGGTGACGGATATCCCGTCTACCAAAATGTAATCCCACTATATCTTATGGGATTTAAATTTCAAAGGACAGGATATCCGCCACCATTGTGATAGAATTAGTCCTGTATGGTCAGCTTGATCCCCTTGCCTCTTTTCCCTCTGCTCTCTGTCATCCATGTGTATGGCCCTGTCCCCTCCCTACTGATTTACATGGTCCATTTTCCTACACTGCCGTCCTGTTTGCCCTGTGTGGTGTACTGTGCTGCTGCAACCCCTGACGGTTGCTCTGTGAGGTCAATTTGGTGCCTCTGCCCATCTCCATACTGCCATCTGTTATCTGAGTCCATGTCTCTACCCCATTACTCCTACCCTCTGTGATCCAATGTACCTTACTTGCCAACATTTTTTACTTGGTAGGAGGGAGATTTTTAAAAAATACACCTGGGGAAATGATTTTCTCCATTAATATACATTGAAGAAGAGAGTGTAGGAAGGTGACAGATAAAATAAAGCCCTTTGGGCTGAAAAACACCGGGAGTCTCCGGCCTGAATTAGGTCTATTGGCATGTGTGATTGTACTGCCATTGTCACATCCTTCTGCCCTCAATAGTCTTTTATATTGCCACAGCCTCTCTTGCCTGTCCTGCATGATTGGCTTGTTACCCCCGCACCCCATTTCCCTGCCATCCGTGGTCCATTGTGCTGTCACTGCCTTTCCCGCCTGCCTAGCGTGATCCTCTAGTTGTCCCTGCACTTTCCTCCACGAGGGTCTTATTTCTCTACAAGTTATGGTTAGTGCTCTCAACAACTAAAATTAGGACATATTTTCTGAGTTCTCACATAGTGACAAAGCACTTTTACATAATTTGCTATCTTTATGTTTTTTATCCAGTTGATCACTTGATTATATGTTACACTTAAGGGAAAGGATGTGATGTTACAGCCAGTGCTACAGATTTTGCAATTGGGGAACGAGGTTCGAGTTTCAGTATTAGCTGGACATCCTGTGATTCTGGGCAAATCACTTAATCTCCCCATGCCTAAAAGCAAAGTGAATGTGTCCTTGAATAATGTAACTGATGCTCTTGTAAAGCACTCCAATACCTTCTGGTCAAGTCTGAGCTGTATAAAAATGCAACAACAAAAAAATATTTTACTGTTTTGCACACTTCTGTCATTGGGTTATACTTGGGTGATATGTGTGCTATATTTGGGCTCTTTTTTATCTGGTGGTCTTCTTGGGAGTTCCTTGTGTTATGAAGCTCCCTGATTTCTTCATTTAACGCAGTATCCCCTGTAGAAAATGCTTTCAGTTTTCCACATCAATTCCATCAAGATGACATTTAGATGTGCCAAACGTTTGGCATAAATTCAGAATGTAAGCACTCTAGTTGCTCATTAGAACACTGTCGTAAAGCTGCTGATCACCAGGAAGGTAACTGGCAGTCTGCTGCTGGTGATGAAAGTGCATGTTTCAGTCTAGATGCCAGAATGTTTTAATGAAACAGAAGAGGAAGATAATAGAGAACTCGCTTAAAATGTGTTCTAATTTTTCTTACTACAGCACTATCCATAATTTCTATAACAAATAGAATTCCCTCATTTTGTTCTTTTCTAAATTAGATGTTTTAGGTTTTACCAGTTTGATTCAAACAAGATGGCTTCAGGCGTGCCATACTTTTGTCATAAGTACGGGAGCCTGAGGATTAGCCAAGTATGGTTTTAAGATTAAACACCCAACTTACAGTCTTTGTCCTTGGGAAATCATGATAGCTCTTGAAAAGTCAATGGACATATGCCAATGTTTGTGAATTAGAGGTGGAAAAAACATACACTATACACATATCATCGACAGTTAGAATATAACATTTTCAGTCAATGATGAGAGGTTGGTAAAGGATTAGTACTATTTTGTCATCTTTATTCAAATGATTCGGTTTACAGAAAGATCAGTGAAACATTGATTAGTGACATCATAAATCAATACACAGTGTTTCATAACAAAAAGTGTCACTAAACTAGCTAGGGCACCTAACCTATTCTAAGTAGAACCCATGAACAGTCCTTTTTGGAAAAAGTGCAAGAGTGAGAATAAAAGAAGAACTTCCCATAACGAGTCATTCTGGAAACTCAGCTGAGTTCCCTACAGCTGCAGTCAATGATGAATTGATCTCTGCAGTAGCATTGATCAGGAAAATGTCATTAGATGAAAGAAATGTCACCTTTAGCAGTAGCTATTGGTAACACGGCAAAAGATCAACTCTCCAGGAGAAGAGGGAGGGGAGGTAGATCTGGGTCTCTTGGTCTCAAATCAGGCCTCCAACTTTCCTTCTAACTCTAAATGGGAATACTCATTATTATAAATCACACAATAATGTATTGAAACTACAAGGTATTAGCTCCCTCATCATATGGAAACTGCTCATCCAATGGTGTCGTCAACTTTCAATGTCTCTTCTCCCAATTCGCTCGGTAAACATTCATGCAACTGTACTGTTAAACATTGTTTCAGTACTTTGTTACATGGAGAAAACTTCTCATTAGAACCTTCTGACCTAAGCTTAAAGATGAACTATGATTCATAGCCAGAGATGCAGAGGCAAACTAGCAATAATATTCTGATGAAGCATGCATAAAATGTCTAAATCATTATTTATTATAACAATCACAGAAAGTCTAATTGTATTAAGGTATTTGATCTGACATGGGGTGGGGGAACTCAATGAAGGACAAGTTTGAAGTCAGCACATTCTAAGCAAGTTGCTGGTGCTGGGAAAAATATTCTAATAAACATCTATTAAGCTGTGAGCAAGAGTTGAGAGAAAAAGGTTTTGAGGCCTAACTAAAAGTGCACATTTAAGAATGATAGCTCTGTACAAAAGAATGTTTAAATATATTATTTCACAAACATTTTGTAAGCATGCTTTCCTCTACATATGAAGGAATTTATATATCTATTTGCAACATTGATAAGAATTCTTTTGCGTTCTGAAATGGGCACATTTTGTCTATGTGTCATTTTCTATGTGATTTCTGCAGCAGTTTAAACGCATTTCTAAAGTGAAATTCTAACATGGTCTGCAAGTCAAATTTCCTTATCAAACTAATTTTCTCAATAAGTAACAGTGTTAGCACTCCAGTTGTTGTTTAGAGCACCCTGGGAGGATGGAGTAGAACACAAAGGAATTAACTGACAGGCTTCTTCTGTTGAAAGTACATGATTTGCTGCGAGTGTCTGACTTTAGTTTCTTATGGCTGAGAAAGGTAGTGTGAATTTACAGAAAATATGCTCTCATATCAGCTTCTGGAGCACCTTCGATAGCCTCTATGAGAAAAGTATGAGAAAACAATTTTCTCTCCAACATAATTGATAAAATTCCAGCAGAGGGCTTTTTCACAGTGTAAAATAACCTCAGAATACACCACACATCCTAAAATTAGATTGGTAACAATAACAATTGATATATTTTGTATCTAAAATCTAATATCACCCTTTGTATTTCCTCCTTTTTGTGACCCTCAAAACCTGCCATTTACTGCAACACATTTTAATGGGGTGCTATCATTATATTGGTCCAAGGATGGCTGCCAACACTTCCTAGATGAAGTATTGGCAGCCAATCAGATCCCACCATGAGATCTGTGCTTAGGCTCCGCCCAGATATGCAAATTTGAATTTCCTTTAATATCTTGAAAACTACTAAACGGATTTATACCAAATATTAAAAATTAGCATTTTAAAAACCTTGCAAATTCACTGAAAAAACCATAGGTTTCACACATGTTATAGTTAGCTGGACATTTCATTCGTAAAAAAAACATTGAAATTCCCCCGTTATAGTTAGTTCAGCTAAATATAACTCGCGCGACCGCAATCCACTGCTGATGACGTCACATAGTACATCACTCATGACATCACTGATGACATCTCAAATGACATCACTGATGACATCATCCAATGAATATGTGTCTTTCTGAAAAATAAATATTTTTTATATATGTATATCTAAGGGTTAATGGAAGAATAAATGGGTAAATAAGTGTCTAACTGGATGTTTTTTTTTGTAAAATTAATTGTATAACTGACTTATTAACCGTATCTTAGTGAATACAGTGATGTAATATGTGACATCATCAGCAGTGGATTGCGGTTGCGCGAGTTATATTTAGCTGAACTAACTATAACGGGGGAATTTCAATGGTTTTTTACGAGTGAAATGTCCAGCTAATTATAACATGTGTGAAACCTATGGTTTTTTCAGTGAATTTGCAAGGTTTTTAAAATGCTAATTCCTAACTATAACGTGTGTGAAACCTATGGTTTTTTCAGTGAATTTGTAAGGTTATTTAAATGCTAATTTATGTATGTATTATTATATTTTCTATATATTTATTTTACAATAAACTACCTATGTATATAGTTATAGATTGACTGTATCCTGTAATATGGAATGGCTCGCTTACATTTTTTAAATTTTTTTTTAAGGGTTTTTCACCGTGCGCGCACCCCGCGATTTTTTTGAAAAAAAATAAAATGTTTTTTTCACCCTTCGGGGTCCTTCAGGGACCCCCTGACAAAGGCTAGAGGGTCAGGAACTCTCTACCCTGCCCCCTTTTCACGTTCTCCACCTTTGTTTTCACTACCACACACAAAATGGCGTCCGACACTTCCTGATTTCGACCGATTCGAATGTTTACTGACATGTAACCACCAATCAGAATTACGCGCGCATACGGCACTGTGCGCGCACGGTGCGCGCATATAGATATTTCTGTACTTTTAACTGCGATTTTCTCAGGAACTACTGAACAGATTGACACCATATATGCAAAAGGCACATCCCTGACCTGAGGACTACCTCTTTGCCAAATTTTAATTAATTCTGTTCAGCCGTTCGGGCTGCACCTTCGACTAAAGGTCCTATGGGAAAATGAATAAGGAAAACGCGTTTTGGGAACCCCCTTTTTTCTCAGCCCCCGCTTGACGAATCACCCTGAGACTTTCAGGGTAGGAGCTGAGCGGAGCGCCCCATTAGTTTTGAAAATTTCACGAAGATAAGTCAACCAGCGCTAAAGTTATTCAAAATAGAATTTTCAGATTTTCTATGGGAACTCGGTCCTAACTATAACTATCTACTGGCGACTGCCAGTAGATAATACATACATATATACACATATATATAATCTGCATATCTATATAAATACAAATATAAATGCATGTATATATATACATATACATATATGCATGTTATGTACATGAAAGTTTGAAAAACACCAATAAAAGCAAAGCTAAAGAGCCACCTAATTGCAAACAGAATTGCTTTAACTTAAACGAGGGCAAGACCTATTGCATTTTCAATGCTTGTTTACTTTGGTTCCATCAAGAAGGCATTCAGTTATGTCACACATTTGCCATAAATTCTGAATGGTAGCACTCTAGTTCCTCATTAGATCACTGTCGTAAAGCTACTGCTCACCAGGGAAGTCTGCTGCTGGTATTTAAAGTGCATGTTTCAGTCTGCATGTCAGAATATTTTAATGAAATAGAAGAGGATTTGAGAAGTCAAAATGTGCCCTAATTTTTCTTTCTGCAGCACTAATAATAATTTCTATGACAAACTAAATGTTTTAAGTGTTACCACTTTATTCCAATCAAGATGGCTTCTGGTGTGCAGTACTTTTGTCATAAGTAAGACTGTTAGCACTCTAGTTGTTCTTTAAAACACTCTGGGACATTCTGTCATTGGGCTATACTTGGGCTACATCTGGGTGATATTTGTGCTACATTTGGGCTCTTTTGTCTCTGGTGGCCAACTTGGGAGACTTATTTGTTATGAAGTTTCCTAATTTCCTCATTTACTACAGTCTCCTCAGTAGGAATACTTTCAGTTTTTTACTTTGATTCCATCAAGAAGGCATTCAGATGTGTCACACAGAATGTTAGCACTCTAGTTGCTCAATAGATCACTGTAGTAAAGCTACTGCTCACCAGGGAAGTCTGCTGCTGGTATTGAAAGTGCATGTTTCAGTCTGCATGTCAGAAATTTTTAATGAAATAGATGAGGATTTGAGAAGTCACTCAAAATGTGCCCTAATTTTTCTTTCTGCAGCACTAATCATAATTTCTATGGCAAAATGAACCCCCTCATTTTGTTCCTTTTTAAATTAAAGGTGTGCCATACGTTTATCATAAGTAGGACTGTTAGCGCTCTAGTTGTTCTTTGGAACACTCTGGGAAGCTGCAGTAGAACACAAAGGAATCAACTGACAGTCTCTGCCCTTGTTGGATGTACATGTTTTACTGAGAATGTCAGACTTCATTCTCACATGACTGAGAAATATTATGTGAATTTACAGAAAATATGTTTTCGGTTTAGCTTATAGATCACCTTCCAAACCTCTGTGGGAAAAGCATGAGAAAATAGTTTTCTCTCAAAAATGATTCATGATATCCCATCAGAAGTCTTTTTCATATTGTAAAATCACCTTAGAACATACCACATTTCCTAAAATGAGTATGATACCATAAACAAATGATTTATAATGTAACTAAAGTCTTAAAACCTTCTATTAACTGCAATGCTTTTTAATGAGGTGCTATCATGTATATTGGTCCCAAGATGGCTGCCAACATTTCTTGGATTAAGTGCTGACAGCCAATCAGATCTCACGATGAGATGTGTAGTTAGGCTCCGGCCAGATATATATGTGATTTTACTTTTGATTTTCTCAGGAACTACTGAACGGATTTACACCATTTAAGCAAAAGGCACGATTCTGAACCAAGGTCTACCTTTCTGCCAAATTTGGTGTAATTCCGTTCAGCAGTTCGGGCTGTAGCTGCGGCTAAAGGTCCTATGGGAAATTGCATGGGGAAAACACGTTTTGGGACCACCCTTTTTTCTCAGCCCCCGCTACACGAATCATCCCGAGTCTTTCAGGATAGGAGCGGACCGGAGCTGGCCAAAAGTTTTGAAAAATTCGCGAAGATTCGTCAACGGGCGCCAAAGTTATTTCAAATAGAATGTTGCGGATTTCCTATGGAAAATAGGTCCTAACTATAACTACATACTGGCGACTGCCAGTAGGTAACATATAAATATATGTATATATTTATATACATATCAATCGTCATGTCACTGATCACCAGCATTCATTATGAATTACAAGGAGTCGACAGCTAAAACACTTACCTGCAAGCCAAGATGGTGCCTGCTGGGAGTTGGAGTCCGCCAAGGGGGAATACAATGAGGTGTTTACGCTATTGGTTAGCTCTGCTGGGCCCCCACCAATGGGAGAATAATGGATCATTTGAATGCCGGCAGGTGTCAGTCTCTGGTGTTTGACATTTGAGAAAGTCAATAAAGAAGAAACGCGTCATGCCTGCCACGCTGCAATAAAGATGTTCTCCTTGGCTCCCCGTTGTGTCCCTCTGGTCTCTTTCTCTTCGTAGTGAGGAATCTTGTTGTGGATATTTTGCGCGCAATGCCCCGAGCAGGCTAGGGGGACCCATATCGCTTGTGGCTGGAGCTACAAGGGCACCCGCTTCACAGCTTTCCTGGACTCCAAGGTATTGGAAAGCCCTGGCCCCCGCATGAAGGAACAGTGCTCACATCGCTGACAATTCAGTTTGTGACTACATGTAGAGGCATGTGAATTGCTGCTGAGTCTCAGGATTCGCCTGGACCTTCACATATGCGGTGAGATGTCTAAGGGGGCCCGGGAGAGGTCTTTGAGCTGCGAGGACACTTGTTATTTTAATCTGCACCTACACTTGTCATGTCACTGATCGCCAGCACTCATTATGAGTTACAAGGAGTCGACAGCTAAAACACTTACCTGCAAGCCGAGATGGTACCTGCTGGGAGTTGGAGTCCGCCAAGGGGGACTACAATGAGGTGTTTACGCTATTGGTTGACTCTGCTGGGCCCCCACCAATGGGAGCAAAATGGATCGTTTGAATGCCGGCAGGTGTCAGTCTCTGGTGTTTGACATTTGAGAAAGTCAATGAAGACGAAACGCGCCATGCCTGCCACGCTGCATTAAAGATGTTCTCCTTGGCTCCCCGTTGTGTCCCTCTGGTCTCTTTCTTTTCGGAGTGAGGAATCTTGTCGTGAATATTTTGCGCGCAATCCCGAGAGCGCTAGGGGGACCTGTCTCGCTTGTTGCCGGTTCTACAAGGGCACCCACTTCACAGCTTTCCTGGACTCCAAGGCCTCGGAAAGCCCTGGCCCCCGCATGAAGGAACAGTGCTCACACTGCTGACAATTCAGTTTGTGACTACACGGAGAGGCCTGCGCATTGCTGCTGAGTCTCAGGATTCGCCTGGACCTTCACATATGCGGTGAGACACCTAAGGGGGCCTGGGAGAGGTCTTTGAGCTGCGAGGACACTTGTTATTTTGATCTGCACCTATGCTCGTCATGTCACTGATCGCCAGCACTCATTATGAGTTACAAGGAGTCGACAGCTAAAACACTTACCTGCAAGCCGAGAAGGTGCCTGCTGGGAATTGGAGTCCGCCAAGGGGGACTACAATGAGGTGTTTATGCTATTTGTTGACTCTGCTGGGCCCCCACCAATGGGAGCAAAATGGATTGTTTGAATGCTGGCAGGTGTCAGTCTCTGGTGTTTGACATTTGAGAAATTCAATGAAGATGAAAAGCGTCATGCCTGCCACGCTGCAATAAAGATGTTCTCCTTGGCTCCCCATTGTGTCCCTCTGGTCTATTTCTCTTTGGAGTGAGGAATCTTGTTGTGGATATATATATATATATATATATATATATATATATATATATACACACACACACACACACATATGTGTGTGTGTGTTCAACGTGGCATCTTTGGCCCGGCTTACCCTGACTTTTTGCCTCTACCACCTCCTGTATTTTTGATGCTGTGCTGCATATTTTGTTTTTGCTGGCTTAGATGCTTTGGGCACTTTGCCACTGCTGATCAGCGTCAAAGTGCAAGTGCTCCCTGTGTAGATTGTCATTACAATTGGTTTTCACTGATTGGCATATTTGATTTACTGAATAGTCTCTAGTAAAGGGCACTAAGTGTGCCAGTGCCTGAAAATCAAACACTACTGTTGGGCCTACAGCACTGATTCTGCCACCCACATAATTAGCCCTGAAAATGTATCTCAAACCTGCAAGTGCAGTGTCTGCACACAGTGTTAAATTGCCATGTCAGCCTGGCAAGTGCACCCACTTGCCAGGCCCTAACCGTCCCTTTTCTTACATGTAAGGCATTCTTGTGGTAGTCCCAAAGTACCCCTATGGGCATGTTACCGCGTATGTGAAAGGTATGACATGTACTTGTGTGTGTGACATGTCCTGATAGTGAAATACTGCCAATTTCGTTTTTCACTATTGAAAGGCTATCTACCCCATGTGATAGAATGGTCAATGCTTTGTAACATCTTACAAGTATAACTTCCCAGTGGAACAACATAGAGAAATAAAGTTTAGGATTTCTGAACTCAGAATTTAATAACACATTTTTTAGTAGAGATGGTTTATAAATTGTGTGTTTGAAAATGCCAATTTTACAAAGTAGGCATTTTCTTCTTTAACCATTCTGTGTGCCTCTGCCCGTTTGTGGATTGACTGTATGGTTTGGAGTGACAGGGTCTGAGGATGTGCATTCACTGTAGACAGCCACTGGGGGGGGGTGAGGAGTGCCAGGCCCTTCCTGGATGATCAGAGCTGAGCTGATTGGGGCTTGGCTGCATTTAGAGCGGTGGGAGGAGATTTCCTTGTACCTGAATAGGGCCTGTCTCGCTTGCACAATGCTGCCTCCACCCCCTGTGGTCATACTGCACGAGTGAGGACACAACTGGTTTGGACTGGGCCCAGAGACCCTTGCACAAAGAAAACAAAGACAAAATGGGGTATAAGTAGTAGACCTTGAATCCCAGAACTTTAGATCAATTCTGGACTCAAGAGGATCCTTTGCCAAGGAGAAAAGCTGAGGAGCTGTGAGGAGGACTGCCCCTTTTCTGTGTGGGGTGGCCTGCAGTTGCTGTGTCTGCCAAGGAATAGACAAAGACTAGAACTTTGCGGTGAAACTGCTTGAAGAAGAATCTCCAAGGGCCTGTGTGTGCTTGACTCCTGTTCTGAAGTCTCAGGGACACAAAGTCTTCACCCAGGCTCCCCTGAAATCTGATGCTGAGTGTTCTGACCTGCCAGGAGATGCCTATTCCAGTTCTGGGCCTCTGGAGGTTGTTTCTGCTGTTGGGATCTGGAAGAAACCTGAAGAACTGAGAAAATTGTTGCATCGCTCTTCTTGCGGCTGTTTTTTCAGACACAGTAATGCCGTGCATGAAGAACCGCCTTGCACCGCTGCTGCAGAAATGACGCAGCACCTGTCACGGCTGCAAGAACTGATGCATCATGGGATCATGGCTGAAGAAACCGATGCAGTGTTACTTGCCGCATCGATCACCAGCACATCCCGGATTTCCATGCATTGCATTTGTGCAGCAAGTTTTACCGATGCATCACCTATGGATCAGAACTGTCTTGGAGTCAACGCTCCCTATTGTCCAGATTTGACGCATCACTTCTCCTGCGTGCAGCAGAACTGTTGCATCGCCTCCCCGAGGACTCAGGAATTGGTACATCTCTTTGTTTCTCAACGCTTCCCTTCTCTGCAGCTGTTTGGCCCTGTGAATTTTGACACACCTACAGGTATCATTGTTTTCTATGGAACCAGTTGCTTGAAACTTTTTAAAAGTCATATTCTTGTTACATGTATGCTGGATTTCTTTCATTTAGGTCTTGTTGAGTTTAGATAAAGATGCTTTATTTTTCTAAACTGGTGTGGTGTCCATTTGTTGTGTTATCATTCTATTAATGTGTGTTTTGAGTACAAATACTTTACACATTGCCTTTGGGATAAGCCTGTCTGCTCATGCCAAGCTACCCAGGAGGTGAGCAGGGTTATATAAAGTGTGCACCCCCCTTACCCTGACTAGAAGCAAGGGTCCCTATTTGTACAAAGGTACCTACCTCTGCCAACTCGAGACCCCCATTTATAGCAGTATGTATATATAACATTTCTTAATTTAAAAAAAGACAAAGTAGCCTTCTGAAAATGTAAAAAACAAAATGCTGACAAAAAAATCTCTCCACTGATTCCCACCCCTTCTTCTACCTTTTCCCCCAGCACATATGAGAGAAAATGGCTAATGACAATAGTGGAGCAAATCACAATACTGTATTACGTTTAAAATACTCTTTTCAAATGAACTGTCAGTTGTGACATCTAATTATACCTGCTACAAGAGTCAGAAGTACCTCCTGAGCCAAGATACTGACAACATGTGATTATAGGAAATTGTTCAGAACTCATTAGGCTGCAGGACACTTCAGTAGATTAGTACATTTTCAGAGCTATAATGGACATGAAGGAAGAGACAATCTCTGATATTTCCTCTTCTTTTGTTGACAATGCTTGCAATAACTGACTGAGTGATTGAAATATGAGTGCATCATAGCACTGATGAGCAGTATGGATACTCACGTACAGTTATGATGACCATTGTATATCACCATCACTGCCTTTCTATTTTTGCCACCCACTTTGCTGGCTTTTTGGTTATATTTTACTTTGAGATTTATTTGATTGGTATTAAATGCATTTCGAAAAACAATGTGGTCAGCTCAAAGTAAGGCCAAAGCAAAATTGTACTTTAGGAGTTATGAATTAACACATTTTGTGTTGCACACAAAGATACCGAAATTCATGAAATTTTGCACCACTCAATTTTGTATTGTCTTTTGTTTACATCATAGGAGACTGCTTAGAGCTGGATAATTTTTCCCATATGTTGCATGAGTTTTTTGCGCAACATTTGCACTTGGGTGAAAACTGCATTTGTGATACTGACAAACTATATTTGAATCAAATTCAGTAAATTTGTGTGATCTCAGTATTTTCTCTGAATTTCTGGAAATTTCACAAATCCCTACCAAAACCTCCCTTAAAGAGAAATAGAGAAATTAAAAATGAAATAATTTCACCACAGTACTTCAAATCTGTCTTCACTAAACTTCTGAACTTCCACCAACCCACTAGACACCTACACTCCTCTTCACTTTCCCTTGCACACCCCCCACATCCACCTGACCCGCAGCGGCGACGGCTCCTTCTCCTACATTACAGCCAAGACCTGGAATGACCTCCCCCTCCAGCTTTGTGTGAAACTCCTAGCTGGCAGACTTCAGAAAGCGACTCAAGACTTGGCTCTTCAACAGAGACTCAGTGCCCAGGTACCCCTATGGGTGACAGAGAGCGTTTTACAAATGCTGATTGATTGAATCAATTGATTAACTAACCAATTGTATTGACATTGGACCAATATAATTCAGGTCTATGTAAAATCCCGGAACCTTGTTGAAAAGGTACAGGACTCTAAAAGCACTAAAAGTCCATACAAATGGATATGTGGCTTATACAAATGCTGCTAACATAGCAAAGTATAAGAAGCTCTCAAGCAGGACTATGGGCATGACAGACCATCCTTAGTTTTTACTAATTGTGGTAATGTACTTTATCATATCCTTGTCTTTGGGGATTCCATCCTTTGATGGAAATGTACTTAGCCTCTGCACACAATGACAATGTGATGTGATGAGCAGTTGGGAAGAGTGGTGAAAGAAGTCCCAATATTCAAACATTATGTAGATGTGAGTTAACCCCTGAGTTCCTTGTCTTCTTATGTGCCCCTAATTGGAAAACCTGTAATGCCGCATACCCATGGACATAAAGTACTGATTGGCAGAGGTATCTGTGGCCCTGAGGTTGCAAAGCCTCATTTCAAAGGTAATAAAAGCAGTAACGAAAGCAAAAAGCAAACATGGCTCTTGGAGCTTAGGTATTGGTATATTATTTGGTCCCTTTATTCCAAGGATACCTTTCAGTGATGGAAAATGGCCAAATTAGTGCTTAGCAAGGGCTCACATCCTCTCTGGTAATGTTTATTGACTAATGAAAAAAATGAGAGCTGGATAATACTAAGGTCAGTGAGAGATACTCTCCAACTATTTTAATGGTTTAGGAAACAAACATGGTTTACTTGGATTGTACCTTGCTCTGCAGAAATGGGCCCTCGATGACTGTTCATCCCAAATTCACTAGGAGGAGTGGATAGCTGTTGATCCTTTCCAGCAGCAACTCTCCATTTTTCCTAAAGGTTGTAAGGTCAGTTAAACTAGACCATACACTGTGGCATTTGCATATGTTGATGCTGTTTAACATATATGCACTGCTCCCTCAGTCCACAGTTTTCTTGAAAATGCCATCACACATGCACCAGACAAGATGACTTTTAAAAGTGGTGACTTGGGCATGGGAAATGGATGCAGCCTTTGGCAGGCGATGCTAACTCAAGATGCAGTTGCCTTGATGCGCTCTTTTGGAAGATTTTCCCTCCTTTTTGTGCTTATGCACAGGGTCGGACTGGGAACCAAACCAGCCTTGACAATTTTCTCGGACCAGCCCCTGGGGAAGAGCTGCCTAGCCCTGGGAGGCTGAAAACACTTGCTTACTGCTTTTGTTACTGGGGGCCGATATTGCAACACCGCTGCAAAATTGTCCCCTGGTAACAAAGCCATACCCCATCACTGCAAAAACATCTGCCACCTTCCAGCGTCCCAGGGTACGGCCAGTCTGGTCCTGCTTTTGCAGCATTTGTTTGGTTCACTCAGCACCTTTCAAAGTGTGAGTTCACATCTTCCTCCAGGGTATGTGTCCTTTTCCAGTCTAGATTACAGCTTTATTCAATCAATCAATCAATAAATCAGGGCATTTATAGAGCGCGCTACTCACCCGTGAGGGTCTCAAGGCGCTGAAGGGAGGGGGGGGGAGCCGCTACTGCTCAAATAGCCAGGTCTTGAGGTGTTTCCTGAAGGTGAGATGGTCCTGGGTCAGTCGTAGGTGTGCGGGGAAGGAGTTCCAAGTTTTGGCTGCCAGGTAGGAGAACGATCTTCCTCCGGTGGTGGTTCTGCGGTTCCGAGGGACGGTGGCGAGAGCGAGGCTGGCGGAGCGGAGCTGGCGTGTGGGGGTGTAGAACAAGAGGCGGCTGTTGAGGTATTCGGGGCCCATGTCATGGAGTGCTTTGTGTGCATGGGTGAGGAGCCTCAATGTGATCCTCTTGCTTATGGGGAGCCAGTGCAGGTTTCTCAGGTGGGCGGGTATGTGGTTGGGGCGAGGGATGTCGAGGATGAGTCGTGTGGAGGCATTCTGTATGCGTTGGAGTCGTTTTTGAAGTTTGGCAGTGGTTCCTGCGTAATGGGCGTTTCCGTAGTCCAGTCGGCTAGTGACGAGGGCCTGGGTGACGATCTTCCTGGTTTCGGTGGGGATCCACCTGAAGATTTTTCGGAGCATGCGCAGGGTGTTGAAGCAAGAGGACCTTCATTTGTTTTTTTGTGCATTAAGATTTTGGTGGCCTCTAGTGTGATCACTCTTCAGTTGAACTTAGGTGACCAGCAGGTGCAGAGCATGGGGCATCTCAAGGCATGGTATCTAACAGGTGAATGCTTCTTTGACTTCTTAGTTGAAGGAACTGAGTATTATTTCATATCAAGCATGTGGTCAGTGGACTCACTGCAGGCACTTAAGGGGGGCTTTCAAACCAGTACTCAGGGGGAAGATCAAGGGATACCTCTCAAGATAAAAAATGATAAGCAACAATAAAAGGATAAAGGTTGAGGCTTTGATTTGTGAGTTAGAAAAAATGACTTGGAAACAGGTTACTTTGAAAAGCACAGAGTTCTTGAACAAAATACAATGCCCCATGACATTTCTCACTGGATGAGGCCGCGGTATCTATAAAGGCAGAGACAAGATCTAGAACTTAAACTGGCTAAGTTCAGAATGGAGGCTAGCCTGCACATTGAAGGGGTGTTGTATGAGGAGAGGGACTTGGACAATAAGTGTTGTGCAGTGGTCCATCAATATCTGGAGTTTTTCTGCATAGTCTTTGCTCCTACTGGGTCCACACCATCAGACAACCTATTGCAGTTCAGGTATGATCTACCCATGAGCGGCTCACTGATATGAAAAGGGATTCAATGTAAGGAGCAATCTCAGCTCCTGAATTGAGGGAAGCCCTTGACCAGCTTCAGTTTACTAAGACCCTCAACCCAATGACTTCTTTCTGTTGGTGTTTGGACAAAATATTGACTTAAAAATATTGGGAGACAGATATAGCAGAAATGAAATATCGTGGCTCCCAAATATTGTGATGCACAAATATCATTGAAAAGAATATTTTTTTTAGGTAAGTATTATTTTTTTAAATAATATAAATGCTTTAAAATTGTTTTCAATAGTATAGTGGTTAAAAGTATAGGGCCTGATTTCGATCTTAACAAACACAGGGAGATGATGGACGGAGTGCTGAAACTTTTCAGACACTCACCCCCAGTCACAGATCTGGGTTGAATCCATCATCGTTCTTTAGCTCACTTCCCCACCCCAGTTTGTACCCAGCCATATGCAAATCAGTTTTGACCCTGTGCCCCATAGGAACAGTAAAGCCCAAACTACCAGGTCAGGTCCTTCCTGGACTGGAAATAAGCATACTGGGACCGGTTTCGGGGTAACACCCCTCATCAGCCAGGCTAGCTTGAATCCAGTGGCAAAGTGAGCGCGAGACCCACGTCTGGGCATACCCTGCTAACTTAGGGTGAACAAATCAAACACAAGGAGATGATGGACAGAGTGCTGAAACTTTTCAGACACTCACCCCAAGTCACAGATCTGGGCTGAATCCATCATCATTCTTTAGCTCACTTCGCCACCCCAGTTTGGACCCAGCCATGTGCAAATCAGTTTTGACCCTGTGCCTCATAGGAACAGTCCAGCCCAAACTGCCACGCCAGGTCCTCCCTGTACTGGAAACAAGCATTCTTGGACCGGTTTCGTGTCAACACCCCTCATCAGCCACGCCAGCTTGAATCCAGTGACAAAGTGAGCAAGGGACCCACGTTTGGGCATACCCTGCTGACTTAGGGCAAACAAAGCAAACACAAGGAGATGATGGACGGAGTGCTGAAACATATCAGACGCTCACCCCCCAGTCACAGATCTGGGCTGAATCCATCATCGTTCTTTAGCTCACTTCACTACCCCAGTATGGACCCAGCCATATGCAAATCAGTCTTCCAACCTCGTGGTCCTAAAATACGGTCAACAAGATGGTTTAACAGGGGTGAATTGATCAGTTGGGAAAGTTGTGATATCTCTTTGAAATACTCAAGCATCTATACTTAAGCATTGTATGTAAGGAGTCATTTTTGTGGTTGCTCTTTTACTGCGGATGATGCTACGATGTACTGTGATCCTGGTTTTTATCAACCTAGTGGTCATCCTGACATAACGTAGTGTGGATGGACAGGTGAATAGATAAATACAGTTCTTGATGTTACACTTTGAATGAGTCCTTTGTTCCCATGGGCAAGTTTCCCCCAGATCAATCTTTTTTGTTGCTTGAGTGAAGTGAGTGAAGTTGCATGCTGTAAAAGTCTCACATGAAGAATGACCAGTGACTGGTGGCAGTCCCCACAAGGTCTGCTGGTACTCCCTGTGGGGAGGTGGAAGGCATGCGTGAACTAGAAGGTCTCTCAGCTTATTTGTGCATTTGTACGCAAATAAGGGATCAGCAATGTCTATGCTCCTTGTCTTGAGAATTGGCCAGTGTTTTTTTAATGATTTTCTGGACTAGGTGGAGGAGGGAGTGAAGGTAGTGACATAGGGGAGGGTGTTAACAGATTTCTTCACTTTTGTCTCCAGCAAGGATTGACAATGATTGTTCCTTGTCCTCATGTATGCTTGGTTGATTATCCTCGATGGGTAATGGCATGCAGTCTGGTCGGTATTCAACTCCTTGTCCTGCAAGTCATATTTCTTCTGGGTGTTGCAGTTCCACCGTAAGAGGAGAAATTCCCCTCCCCCGAAGATTGCCTCGTAGTGCTTTTGAGTGGTGACTGACACAAAAAAGGAGACTGCTCCAATCTGAAGGTTTTTTGTAGTTCGTTATTGACAATTTTCCAGCTTCTCTGGAGATCAATAGGTCCAGGCATAGTATTAAATGCTCTGACACGGTTCTGGTAAATTTCTGAAATGGTTTGGGAGAATTTATCCACACGCAGAAGTCAGCACACGTAGTCACATCTCCATGCCACAGGATCAGGATGTTGTCTATGAACCTCTGCCATGTGATGATATTGGTCCTAGATGCATTCAGATCCATGAGAATTTGTTGCTCCTGGAAGGCTGCCAAGTAGAGAGAGGCTAAGCTTGGTGCAAAGGTACTGCCCTTCAAAGTTTTTTGTATTTGATGGTACAATTGATCATTATATTTGAAGAAATCCTCCTTCATGGCTATGGATGCAAAATCCTGAGTGAAACTGATAGGTGTGGCTGATTTCCAGAGAGTTTCTGCCATCAGGCTGGTTTCCATCACTTCAATGGTAGAATTTTGTGGTATGCTTTTATACAGTGCTTCGACATCAAGTGCAAGGGGGTCGATGCTGGATACAATTAGTCTCCCAGGAGGTGTTTGGTTCCCCTTGTAGATCTTAGAAGTATGGCGTTTTTGTTCTGAAATCACCAGGAAGTCTACCTCATTTTTGGATATCCAGCCTTCTGTCTCTACAGTACTAACCAGGTGTTTGATCTAGTTGTTAACTTGGCTGTTGAGTCTGTGTTAATAGGACAGTAGTATTGATTGTTAGAGGGTTGTTGCAGACACTCTTCATCATAAGTCGTGATGTATTGGAGCACAATTTTTCTACCCTTGTCCGCTGGTTTCACTATAACAGAGGGGTCCTCCGTGATATTTCATGTATTGTTTCTCTCCCAATTGGATAGATTAATAAAAGGAACACAGGGTGCTCTTACCCACATATTTGAGTCCAGCTTTTTTAAAAGTAGTGACTTCACTTGATGTCAATGCTGCAGTTGGTGTAAACCTGGAGGGATTGCGTAGGCCTGAATCTTCTGGGTCCTTGAAGGATTTGTCTTGAAAGAAATCTCATAGACGAATTTTGTAAAATAATTGTTAGAATTCAGTATTAAGTCGGAAATAGTCGTCCTTTGGAATGGGGACAAAACCTAGACCTTTTTTTAAGACTGTTTCCTCATCTCTGGTAAGGATGCGGGAGGACAAGTTGACTGAGTTTTTTGTTGTAGTCGTGTGGCTTCTGAGTCACATCTAAGGTTCTGGTTTTTGCATCGTACTCTCCAGTTGTTTCTTCTTCTTTTGCATCTCTTACTCTGCCCCACCCTCTATTGAAAAAAATGGGTTGAGGAAATTGTTTTTGGACATGGCAAAAAATGTGGTTGTGGAGGCATATGGTACATTGGGTGTCACATCGGTGGATGCCCTGGGTAAGGGCCCCTGTATTAGTTGCCAGTGAAGGGGGACAAGAGGTAATCAAGAGGGAAAGGTGGTTGGTTGCCTTGTCGATTATCATAACATCCCCAGCTATCATTACTTGATGTGCTGCTGAAAGAGCTGGTCTTCCTCTGAGAGGAGGCTTCATCAGATGACACTTCTCCCATAGGTGCCTGGAAATTTTGTTTGGTGTGGGGATATATCTCCTCCCTATCAAATCTTCTCACATCCTTCTCTAATCTGGTGGTTTTCTGCCGTGTTAGATAGTCCTTATGCTTGTTTATCTCCTCTTTGATCCCCGCAAGTCAGGTCTTAAATGCTGATATGTTGGTACCTGCTTTTAGTGCATTTTACGCAATGGTTATCCTGACCAGCAATGAGTCTGAAAGGCACTTAGCTGTGTTGATAATCAGGACCAGACAATCGCAGGTGCATTTCTATGCTGTCTTGGACCATTCTCATCTTAAGATGATGTCGTCTAAAAAGATACACGGGGTAATGTTCACTAAAAGGCAATTGGGTGCAATGTTAGCTCCTAAGTATTTCGTAATGATTGAGCCATGCAGAGAGATTTTCACCAGTTGTTTCTTTAGAGCTGCTATCGAGTTAAAGTCTTCTGTATGGCTGCTGGAGGCCCACACACCCAGACCTGACTAAGGGTAGGGATGCTAACTATCATTTTCTGATCCGGAAGAAATGCCATAGATACCTCTTGGACCCCTGAGTTGTGAAACATGTCGACCCACACACGTTAATAGATTGCCATTCTTCTTAATTAGAAGTAAGGAGGCAGCGCCAACCCTACGAGGAGCTAAGCCCAATGATGAAGCATGACACCTTCACAGGTTTGTGAGGGCACTACTTCCTAATATGGAAGACCCCCTTATTCTTGTTAAACATCCCTCCTGAGACACACTTTCATGGGAACAGTTACCCTTTTAGTGTTTTCATTTTTTATATAAATGTTATTCATTGTTTTAAATATAGCTTGTAATTTGAAGTGATTTAGATGTATCTAGTTTATTATGTAAAAAAGGTAATACTGGTTTATTTGAGTTATATGTCATTAGCAGGCTGTTAGGTTTGTAAGGCAAAAGGGTAGGAAGTTAATTAAGAAATAATTAATTAACAATTAATTATTGATATGTAATTGATGGAATGCTTATTTACTTTACTTATATATTTGTTGCAGACTGCTAGTTTGTAGGGGTCTAATTTATATAACAATTACCAATGCTTTTTAATTGTTGATTCGTTATTTAATTGATTTTAAATATGTAAATTATGGAAAATTTATTTTTTAATCAAATTTTAGGTGTGGGATCCTAGTTGTGTAGGTGTATATGGTGGGAAGTTAATTAATTAATAATTGAATAGCAATTATTTATTTACTGAGAATTAATTATTTTGATTAGTAATTATGTAAATTGATTAGTTGTTTTTAGATTTTTTATTTGATATATATATATTATATATATATATATATATATATATATATATATATATATATATGCCTTGAGGTCTTCCGTATATGAGATGTCTCCTCCTAAACGAGAGTTGCTTCGTTGCCAATGGACCGCACGGAAGCCGGTCTCTATTAAATAACTCGAAAGATCTTCCCCAGTATATCCGGAATAAAAACGAAGCCTTGTGCGGTTAAATAATTCTTTATTCCTCAGTCAGCCATTCGCCAAACGCGTTTCGAGTGCGCAGCACCCTTGTTCACTGACGCTGAGTAAAGTTTTTTTCGGCCATTTAACTTTGCTTTGCACGTGACCATACAACTACAAAATGAGTGTATAAGAAAACAGACTCGTAGTTTTTAAAATAAAAAACAATCTTATGCTGTTGGCGACATGAATCACAGACCAATTTCATTAATGTTAAACTAAAATAGTAAATCATGACCGGCAGTGATTTCACTATTGAAACAATGTTTGATTATCTATTGTAATCATAGAAAATGGATAATGCCCAAGTGGGCTTTCTTTATCAAACCATATTGTTATTAAACAATGCTTTCAAGATTCTTCCAGCCCTAGTGGGCTATGTTGCCAATACAATACATCAATTTTTGAAACAATTTGAGTCAATTCATACGTTGAAAAGCTTTTCATAAAAGAAAATTTGTTAGGAACAGATTATTCAAAGCTGATTATTAAAGATGCGTGTACATATCCTCTTCAACATTCAAACCATCTGGCTGCTTGGAATTTAATTCAATTATGTAACGTGACTCCAGTCTTCTTAGTTGTTTTTCCCTGTTACCTCCCCTGGGATTTTTTTCAACTGCATCTATCACATAATATGTTAGGCCGTCGGGTCGCTTATTATGAAATTTCTCAAAGTGACCTGCGACAGGATATGATCTGTCGTCGTTCTTTATTGCTCTTAAGTGTTGTAACACTCTCTTGTGTACTTCTAAGATTGTGCTGCCCACGTACCTCAAGCCACAAGTGCATTGAAGCACGTAGACAGCATAATCAGTTTTACATGAGAATTTTCCTCTTACCTTTCGCAATTGTTTGTTTAAACCTGGTACATATTTATCTGTGTTTACACCATATGTGCAAGCTTTGCACTTGGTGCATTTCACAAATCCGTGCTTCTTTGTTAGCCAAGTTGTTTTTGGTTTGGATTTTTTTAAATTACTTCTGACCAAGGTTTGTTTAAACGATTTTGCTTTGCGAAATGTAATCTGCGGCCTACGAGGGAGACCTTTTCCAAGGATAGGGTCATTCTTAATCACATGCCAGTGTTTGTTTAAAATGCCTCTTAGTTTGATATGCTGTGTGCTGTAAGTTGTGATGAATCTACCTGGTTGGGTTAAAGATATTTTCTTATTCTTCCCTTGACTCTGTTCTTTTTTGTCAAATAGAATATTTTCTCTTTTCCTTCTCTGAACTTTATGGATTGCACTGTCTATCCATTCATCCGGGTAACCCCTTTCCTGGAATCTCTCCTTTAGTACTGTTAGTTCTTCCTCAATTACCTGATCTTTACTACAGTTGCGTTTTGTGCGTATGCATTCACCATATGGAATGAATGGAATATATATATATATATATATATATATATATATATATATATATATATATATATATATATATATATATATATATATATATATTTTTTTTTTTTCAACACAAACATCCCCGGAATGAAAATGCACTCAAAACCAGCTTCTTTCCACGAGTACAACAGCATTTATTCCAGCGCAGAATTAGTTCCTTAGCCTTACGCGTTTCGGGGCTTCTGTCCCCTTGATCACAGGCATCGACATGTAATGGGATAGAAAAAAGGTATTTAACAGCATGTGACTTTTAAACCCTCCAATGGGCAACAAGTAAGTATAACATGGTGTTGCATGCTGGATAAAAAAGTACGTAATTATTTTCTGTTTGAGTACAGTTTAAATACCTTTCTGCATGATTATTTCCTTAGTAGGCTCTGTCCCAATGCATTATTTCGTCACTTTAAAAGCCCTCCAGTGGGCCTCTAGACTGAAAAACTGTTCGTGTATAAAGCCAGCTGGTAATCCAAAAGGGAAACTGTGAATAGTTCATCTGTCTCCATGGCCCCCAGACTATATATATATATTACCTACTGGCGATCGCCAGTAGGTAGTTATAGTTAGGACCTATTTTCCATAGGAAATCCACAACATTCTATTTGGAATAACTTTGGCGCCCGTTGGCGAATCTTCGCGAAATTTTCAAAACATTCGGCCAGCTCTGGTCCGCTCCTATCCTGAAAGTCTCGGGATGATTCGTTTAGTGGGGCCTGAGAAAAAAGGGTGGTCCCAAAATGTGTTTTCCCCATGCAATTTCCCATAGGACCTTAGCCACAGCTACAGCCCTAACTGCTGAACGGAATTACACCACATTCGGCAGAAAGGTAGACCTTGTTTTAGAGTCGTGCCTTTTACTTAAATGGTGTAAATCCGTTCAGTAATTCCTGAGAAAATCAAAATCAAAATCACATATATATCTCGGCGGAGCCTAACCACACATCTCATCGTGAGATCTGATTGGCTGTCAGTACTTCATCCAAGAAGTGTTGGCAGCCATCTTGGGACCAATATACATGATTGCACCTCATTAAAAAGCATTGCAGTTAATAGAAGGTTTCTGACTTTTTATTTTATAAATCATTTGTTGATGGTACCATACTCATTTTAGGAATTGTGGTGTGTTCTAAGGTGATTTTACCATGTGAAAAAGCCTTCTGCTGTGATATCATGAATCATGTTTGAGAGAAAACTATTTTCTCATGCTTTTCCCACAGAGGTTTGGAAGGTGATCTATAAGCTAAACTGAGAGCATATTTTCTGTAAATTCACATTATCTTTCTCAGTCATGTGAGAATGAAGTCTGACATTCTCAGTAAAACATGTACATCCAACAAGGGCAGAGACTGTCAGTTGATTCCTTTGTGTTCTACTAGAGCTTCCCAGAGTGTTCTAAAGAACAACTAGAGCGCTAACAGTCCTACTTATGACAAACGTATTGCACACCTGAAGCCATCTTGATTGGAATAAAGTGGTAACTCTTAAAACATTTAATTTAAAAAGGAGCAACATGAGGGGGTTCATTTTGCCATAGAAAGTATTAGTGCTGCAGAAAGAAAAATTTGGGCACATTTTGAGTGACTTCTCAAATCCTCTTCTATTTCATTAAAAAATTATGACATTGTTGGAGCGGGTAGTATAAAATGTTGTATACCCCCCCATTTCTGCATGTTTATATTAATTCGAATAATCTATTAATTGTAATATTATTAATCTGTTTGGAGTGATAACTCACCAATTATATTAATGAAAGAATTACACGTGGGATGTGCATTTGCATGGCTAAACTAACTGTATACTGATATATGTACGCATACTAATGGTAGAAAATTAGAATATTGCATGATATATGTTGCTTTTGTGATGTAATTGTAAGTTGCACCAGATGACATCAGTGGGTGAATATAAATGCTTTAAATGTTGCTATCATGCTAGATAATTACTTACAGATAGGGGAATTAGTGAGGGTTTAACATTCTATTAGCCATTTCAATGTTTTAATTACGTTTTGTGTTTGATTTGCTTAAGTTGACCATTTGGGCCTAAGAAAAGATGGCTGACCGAGACACACGACGCGACTACAACCGTTTCACGAGGTTTCGGGTGAAGTGCGCCTGCGCCACCGCCAGCAACAAGTGGCCTCGTCCTACCCCAGGCAAGATGTACCCATCAAGGTCACACTGGGAGAATCGCCAAAATTCACGAAACAAAGGACTGTCTTTAAAACCGGAAGCAGCAAGTGCGATGACTTGACCTAACGGACTATGTGAGAACTTTACCGAATGACCCCAACCCAGCCAATCAGGACTGCCTAAAACAGATTTTTGTTACATTTTGACGTTAGTTTCATTATAAAAGTGGGTAGACAAAGCGAATTAGGAACCTTCTTTTTGAGCGAACTTTCCTTTTTCCTGACGTTATGCTGACGGAGAGGACGGTGACACTGCTGGACAGCTGTTTTCCTGAATCTTTGACAGACTGAATTGCTGCCTGACTTTGATGAATTAAAGACTTTTCCACAACTTGATTGACTTAGAGGACGACTAATAGCCAGATTAGGTAAATATGATGTTCCGTGGTTTGGTTTATGATTTATTAAATTTGCAATTAATTAGATAAACAAAATAATTATTTTAACAAACAAATGTGTTGGGTGATTTATTTGAAGAGACTAGATTAAATGTAGATTAAAGAATTGAGTCACCAAATAGCCAAATTCAACTAACTGATCTATCGGCTAAATGAGGGGAGGCTAAATGAGGGGAATATCCCAAGGTTCTGAGTTTAATAAAGGTACTTAATGTATGTTCAGGTAAATTAGGTTCTTTAGTTGAAAAGATATTCCTTTCATGTCAGCATTTGGACAATTTATCTCTCCTGTGAGAACGGATCAATGAAGTGTGAATGTTGTTGTTATGGGCCCCACCAATGAATGTATTGAGTGAATGAGCTAATGTGATATTTGATCTGTGACGAAGGGAGGATTTAAAATTCCACGCTGCATCAACATGCAGACTGAAACATGCACTTTGAATACCAGCAGCAGACTTCCCTGGTGAGCAGTAGCTTTACTACAGTGATCTTATGAGCAACTAGAGAGCTAAAATTCTGAATTTATGGCAATGGTGTGACACATCCGAATGCCTTCTTGATGGAATCAAAGTAAAAAACTGAAAGCATTTCCTACTGAGGAGACTGTAGTAAATGAGGAAATTAGGAAACTTCATAACAAATAAGTCTCACAAGATGGCCACCAGAGACAAAGGAGCCCAAATGTAGCCCAAAGATCACCCAGATGTAGCCCAAATATAGCCCAATGACAGAATGTCCCAGAGTGTCTCTATGGTGCAAGTGTTGTGCTAGCCTCTACATAGTGTCCCATTCAAACCAGTTTGAGTGCTGATGTTACGCAATAAACCTTACGTAGGATTATTCAAAACCAACGGTGGATAAAAGCCAGGCACAGTTCAGGAGCTTTGAAAATGGCAAGCAACACTTCTTCACAAATCCAAAAGAAGTCGCAAAACATTTGAAAGATTCTGCAGTATAAGAAATGCAACCTTCTGCAGGGGCCGCTATTAAACGGAAGACTTTAACTATTCATGACCACCCTATACTTTTCTGTCCCTACTGGTTGATGTCGCCTATCTTCAAAATGGCACCGGTCAGGCGATTTCAGGTTGACGCCATGTGTGGCCCACAAAAGGTGAGCAGAGGGGCCGACTGGACATCAGCTATTGTTTTCCTCCTCATCTTGTTTTTCTATGCTTATTCAATGGTTGGGCCCCGGAGGTTTGGGATCGCCATCGGCGTAAATCCTGAGTAAACCCTGGAATTTCGAGCCTATCAAACCAAGCTACTTGCTTCATATTGCTAAATATGATATAATATTATAATATTAATATAATATAATTGCTCCCCCACAGACTATTGTTTTTGGATTTTATCTTTTGCTTTTTGAGGTTTGTGTTTGTTTACCTATTTAATTTGCTCCAATTTTATGATGTAATCTGTTTTGCTACCTAATCTGCTCTTGATTTTTAATTCCTCCCTTGGTTATCCTACTCCCATATTTTATCGTGTTTGTTTAACTATTTAATGTGATCCATATTTGCAATGGAATCTGCTTTTACTATCTTATCTGAGCGTGACTGTATTTCCTCGCCTATTTGCCCCCTTGCTTGATTCATCATATCTACCGTGCTTGTTTTACCTTTTCTACCCTACTGAACATCAATGATGTAATTCTGTTTTGCTATCAAATCTGCTCCTGATTTTATTCCTCTATTGCTTAACACTATCTCCTTATCTTGCCCCCGATTTTTTGACCCCACACTCTCCCAGCCCCCCCCTCTCCTCTCCTCCCCTACCCCCATCTCCTTTAACTTCCTTCTCTTTTCTCTGTCTCCCTCTCACGTCCACCCAAAATGCCCCTTCACAGCACTGACCATCACCCTCCGGACCATACTCTCTCTAAACACGGCCCCAACTCCTGGACCATTTTCTACCCCCAAATCTCTCCAAACACGCAAGGAAAAATTTCAAACATAAACTCCTCATCCGCAACCCTGAAACCCTCATTGTCGATAACTACCTCAGCCTCACCTCCCCCATTATTACCAACTACATCTTCTACTCCAAGCGCCCTTCCAAATGGAAGAGCATCTTCCTCCAACACCTCCCTATCTCTAAATCAATCAATATCCCATATGGATTTAAAATATCCACCGCTCCCTCCCCAGCCTTTCAGGGTGATATTGATATCTCCATCTTCAAAACAGGTAATATCCTTATACAAGCCTCGCCTTCCCACCTTTCTATCTTTGAACACCACTTTAGCACTTTGTCTCTCCTCCTTAACCATTCAGCGCCTAACACTCCTCCTCCCCAAACGAACAGAACGCCTCAAATCTCTTCCTCCCCCCCACTCTACCTCCACTCTCAACCTCCAAAAATTGACCTCACCATCTCCCTCCCTTGACCCTCCTATTGATAGCCTAACTCCTCCACTCTCACTTAACAGATCCGCCAGCCGTCACTCCATACCTACTACCCTATCTCCCCCCTCACACAGTAGGCCTCCATCCGCAACTAATCACGACCACTCCCTATCCCCAGACCATTCTCCTCCCACTTCCCATGCCCCTTCATCACTTCCCTGTACCCGGACTACCCAAAGCCTACACAACACTGTACTCGTCCTACCTACTTTAACTTCCAAACCCCTCACTCCTCCCAGCCCCATCACTGCTCACCCCACACCATCTACCACACCTCCCCCCTCTCACATTATTCCACCCTCTGCAAATAACTCAGTCCACGCACTCCAATACCTCCCCTCTCCTCAATTGCCCAGATCCTACACAACATTGAATGTGACCTATCTAATTTAACTACGGAATTTGTCCAACTCAGAAAAGACTTCTTTGTCCACAGCACCAGAACCCTCCCTCACCATAAAACCACCATCCTCCCTCCCTCAAACATCCCCAATAACAAACACAACCTTTGCAGATCACTCCCTCTCCGATGCCGTAAGCATAGACCTCTCCGCACCTCGAACCATCTCTCCCCGTCCGACCTCGCCAACCTATGTAACTCCTACCTTACTAATCTGCCAACCACCAACCCTCCACTCCCTTATGCCCCATCCCTGTTATCATAGGGACAAATAGAACCCCCTCCTCCCCCGCTTCCCCCAGACCACCACCTCAACTTTCGCTGATCCACTCTTGCCCACCCTCCATACCCAACCCCACACCACTGAAATGCATGCTAGTTAACTGTCGCTCCACGGTCCTACACGCCACGGAAATCTCAGAAAACATCCTGAGTGAATCCATTGATATTGCATTCCTCACTGAAACCTGGCTAAATGACCACTCATACTTGACCTTCTCTCCCCCCCCGGGATACTCTACTCTTAGAAAAGACAGACCTAACAGAGTTGGGGGAGGGCTAGCCATTATCTTCAAAAAGGAACTTCGGATTTCCCTTATCACTAACCCAGGCTACTCCTCATGCGAATACCTGGAAGCAGAACTGTTGACTCAAAACTCCCGCCCAATTCGTCTACACAACATCTATCGCCCCCCGTGACCACCACAGCCCTTCATCGAGGACTTATCTGATCTACTGGCGCAATCAGCATTATCCAACTCAAAAAATCTCTTTCTTGGGGATCTCAACCTCCATTGGAATGATACCAATGACCCCATCATCTCCCTCCTCACTACACTTCTTGAAATCAACGAACTCAAACAACTCTGCCAATCTCCAACTCACACTAAAGGATCCATACTTGACGTCATTCTGTCCAACGATAATCTGACTTCCGTTACCAATATCATCCCCACTGACTGGTCCGACCATCACCTTATACTCTTCACCATTGCTACCTCAGCAAACCTCCCTGCCCCAAAACTACCAGACCTAATAAATTGACCAGAAACCTAAAAGGCATCCCCCAGGAGTTCTACAATCGAAACTCCAAGCTCAACTTCTTCTCATTCCCCCCTCCCAAAATGCGAATGAGCTCACTGAACTATTTAACAATACTGTTACAGATATTCTTGACCAACTAGCCCCGCCTAAACTCAAAAACCAAAGAAACACCCCCTCAAACTCTTGGTTTAATACACAGATAAATAATAAGAGACGGGCACTCAGACTGTCAGAAAGAACCTGGAGACACCATCCCTCACCCTCCCATCTTGCACTTCTCAGACATGCCAGATCCACTTACAAAAACACATCCTCAAGGAAAAGGCATCCTTCTTCCGCACTCAACTTGACCGTGCCAAAAACAGACCCAGGGAACTCTTCAAAATCATCCGAAACCAAACTTCCCCCGCACCTCCAAATATGACAGCCTCATCAGACAGATGTGAAGAAATTGCCCACTTCTCGGAAAAAATTGCCAAAATTGACCACTCCTTCCTTCCCACACAACTATCCTCCAACTCCCAATCCAATCCTGTCCTCACCTCTAATGCCTACTCCACATCCCCCCTTCCAGACAACACACTCTCTCCTCTGCCCTCTATCCTAGCGCTCCCCAGCGAGCCTACTCACCCGCCCATTTCCATACCCCCCACCACTCCACAGGCCTCTCACCTTCCACATCTCCAGTAACCAACTCCCCTAAATCTCAACTTAAGAACAATGCCTCCTTGCTCAACTTTCTCCCCGTCACTGAGCTTGAAGTCCTCAATATAATTGGCAATCTAAAACCGTCCTCACACACAAAAGACCCAATACCCTCCAACCTTGTCCCTGACCTTAAGCACATCATCACCCCATTCTGGACCAAAATCATCAGCACCTCTCTCTCCACGGGCTGTGTCCCCTCCTCCCTTCAGCTTGGTCAAATCTCGCCCATAATCAAAAACCCCAATGCTGACCCCAATGACCTAAATAATCTCCGCTCCATCACTAACCTCCCCCTTCTCTCAAAGGTACTTGAAAAATGTGTCCTACTACAACTAGACAAACACATAGAAAATTTCAACCTTCTCGACCCCTTTCAATCTGACTTCAGAAAAGGCTGCAGCACCGAAACGGCAATGCTCAATGTCATAGATGACATCCATCAATCACTTGACAATGGCGAGACCTGCCTTCTTATCCTTCTTGATCTCTCTGCAGCATTCGATGCAGTCAACCATTTAGCCCTACTTAATGTGCTCAGGACCCGTTTCGGCCTTAATGGCACCGCCTACAAATGGTTCATCTCTTATCTACAACACCGTACTCAGCAAATCAAAATTCAAAACTGTCTCTCTACCCTCACTCCTGTTTCCCTTGGAGTCCCCCAAGGATCTATTCTCTCTCCCTCCCTCTTTAACCTCTTTATGGAACCCCTCACCCTCATTCTTAACCAAGCAGGCATAAATTACCACCTCCACGCCGATGACACCCAAATCTATTACAAGATTAAAACTCATGCTGACATCTTACACCTGAACAACACCCTTACCAAGATCCAAACCTGGTTCCATTCCAATCATCTCAAACTCAACCCTAACAAAACCGAAATCATTCTCTTCTCCCCCAAAAATAACCCTCTACCCGTTCAATCATGGATCCCTGACCTCAATGCGCTCAATTGCTCACTCACCCTGTCCAACTCCGTCAAATCTCTTGGCATCACTATCGACAACACCCTAACCCTTAATGTTCACATCAAAAACTCCGCCAAAGGAGCCCTCTTCACTCTCCGTCACCTCAAGAAAATTAAACCATTCATACCCACTGATGATTTCAAACTTGTAGTTCAGTCGCTTGTTCTGTCACGTATTGATTGGTAATGCCATCCTTAATGGAATCCCCAAAGTACACCTAGCTCCAATCAAATATCAACCTTGCTGCCAGGCTCATCACGGACTGCAAACGCTTCGATCATATATCCCCAGCTCTCAAATCTCCTAAATGGCTCCCTATCGAAGGCAGATCGGCCTACAAAACCACCTGCATTACTCATAAAGTCCTCCACCAAAACACTCCGCATTACCTCTCAAAGATACTCCACACTGCGGGCTCCACTCGAACTCTGAGAAGCACCAACACCCTACTCTTAATCCCACCTCTGCATAAAAAGAAAGCTACACAATCTCTCTCCTTCTCTGGCAATGTCCCTATTATCTGGAATGCCCTCCCAAAAAACCTGCGCAGTAATCCCTCCTATTCTAGTTTCAAAAAAGACCTCAAAACCCACCTCCTCAATTATTATTGTGGTTCCTAACCTCTGTCCTACTCCTGATTTCTTATCTATCACACTATATTTGTTCAGTAATTGATATACCCTGATCTCCTGTTTCACCATTTACCGAATTACCTAAATGTATAGCTCCTGCCCCTGTTTATTTATCTGGTTTTGTATAATGCTCATGTTGTCTGTACTTTGTAAATTTTTGTCGCACTACCTTTCATATGCTTTTATACCCTATGTGCCTCATACTATCCTTATCTTGTAAAGCGCTCTGATACCTCTGGGTCTACCCAGTGCTATATAAAACCTTCAAAATAAATAAATAAAAAATAAAAAAGTGTTCTTAAGAACAACTAGAGCACTTACTGTCTTACTTATGACAAAAGTATGGCACACCTGAAGCCCTCTTGATTGGAATAAAGTGGTAACTCTTAAAACATTTAATTTGCAAAGGAACAAAATGAGGGGGTTCATTTTGCCATAGAAATTATGATTAGTGCTGCAGAAAGAAAAATTAGGGCACATTTTGACTTCTCAAATCCTCTTCTATTTCATAAAAAAATTCTGACATGCAGACTGAAACATACACTTTGAATACCAGTAGCAGACTTACCTGGTGAGTAGTAGCTTTACTACAGTGATCTAATGAGCAACTAGAGTGCTAACATTCAGAATTTATGGAAAATGTGTGCCACATCTGAATGCCTTCTTGATGGAACCAAAGTTAAAAACTGAAAGATTTTCCTACTAGAGGACACTGCAGTAAATGAGGATATTAGAAAACTTCACAACAAATATGTCTCCCAAGTTGGCCACCAGAGACAAAGGAGCCCAAATGTAGCCCAAATATCACCCAGATGTAGCCCACATGTAGCCCAATGACAGAAGTGTGCAAAACACTTATTGTTTGTGTGTTTGCAGTTTTATATAGTGCAGACTTGTCACATATTGGAGTGCTTTACATGAGCATTGGTTACATCACACAAGATCAAATTCATTTTGGTTGTAGACATGAGGAGATTAAGTGATTTGACCAGAATCACAGAATGTTGAGCTGAAGCAGAAACTTCAACCTGGTTCCCCAGTTGCAAAGTCTGCAGCTCTGGAAGTAACACCACATCCTCTTCCCTAAGTGCAACATTTAATCAAGTGGTCAACTGGATAAAAAAACATAAAGATAACAAATAATTTAAAAGTGCTTTGTCGCTATTTGAAAACAAAGAAAATATGTCCTCGTTTTTTAGAGTACTAACCATAATTTTGATGCAAATAAGACCCTCTCATATATGTAATTTGTAAAGGAAATGCTCTATCAAGATGAAAGGCATTCCACACTTTTGTAATAAATATAGAATGTTAGCAATCAAGTTTTTCATTAGGATACTGTTGAGAGGCAGAGGCCAGGGGCACGGACTCTGAAAATTAAAGGCAGGTAGGAGGGCGCGGAGGCAACAATTTGACCACACTGGGCAGGCAGGAAGGGCAGTGGCAGCACAACAGACTATCGGGGGCAGTAGAAAGGGGGGCAGGGGCAACAAACCAACAATACAGGACTGGCAAGAGAGGCTGTGACCATATAATAGACCATTGTGGGCAGAAGGAAGAGGCAGTGGTAGTATAACCATACATGCCAACAGACCTGCCAGCCAATGTTTTTGAGCTCAAATTTGATCTGTCTCCTGTCTACAATCTCCTCTTTTTCAATGTAACTCAAAGGGGAAAATCAATACCCCAGTTTTTTTTCAAAATCTCCCTCTTACCAAGTTCAAAATGTTCGCAAGTATGGTACATTGCATCATGGAAGGCAGGAGGAATTGGGGTAGGGACATGGACTCGGATAACAGAGGACAGGAGGGACATGGAGAGGCGCACCAAACTGACCCTACAGGGCAGGCATCAGGGTTTGCAGCAGCACAATACACCACACAGGGCATGCGGGACGGAAGTGCAGCACAACAATCCATAGAAAGCAATAGGGAGGGGACAGGACCATGAACATGGACAACAGAGAACAGAGGGTAAAGAGGCAATGGTAGCTAGCTGACCATAATGGACAGACAGGAGAGAAAGCTGCAGCATAACAGACCATAAAGGGCAGGAGGGACGGATCAGGGGCATTACAATGGAACAGACAAGCCAGGAGGGTGGGAATAGGGGTCGGCACATGGAAACAGAGGGCTGGGGGCAAGGGGACAGGGTAGGAGCAGCAAGATGACCATGGAAGTCAGGCAGGATGGGCACTAGAAACAAGACACACAACGGAGAGCAACAGTGAGACTATGATGGCATACACACAGACCATGGAGGGAAGGTTGGAGGGGTTCAGGGGCAGCTAGCTGACCACACAGGGCAGGTGGGAGGGGTCGTGTCAGCACTGAAGACCATGCATGGCAAGCGGGAGGGTTAGTGGCAGCACAATGGCTATGATGGGCAAGAAGGAGGGTGCAGGGGCATGCACAAAGGACCATGGAGGATAGACGGAGGGTCAGGACCTGGGCACAGACAAGAGAGTTCAGGGGAAGGGGCCTCACAACAGACCGTGCGCGGCAGGCAGGAGGAGCAGTTGCAGCACAACAGACCAGGGAGGGCAGAAGGGTGTGGCAGTAAAATGCACCATGGAGGACAGGAGGAAGGGGATAGGGGCATGGCATGTGGACAGGCAGGGTGGAGGTGGCAGGGACAGGTTACAGTCATCTGACAATGCTAGGCAGGTGGCAGGGGAGTGGCAGAACACTCAGAGTAGATAGGAGTGGCAGGTCCATGGAACATGGTGGGCAAAAAGGATGGAGCAGGGGCATGCAAAAAGACATCGGAGGGCAGGGGGAAGGAGAATAGGGGCAGCAAGCTAAGCACAGAGGCTAAGCAGGACGTCAATGATGGGGCATAGAATAGGGTAATGGAGGGCAGGAGGAGTGAACTGGTAAATCATGCTAAATGGAGGGCAGTGGCAGCACATCAGACCATGCATGGCAGGAGGGAGGAGGCTAGTCTATGGATTCAGACAACAGAGGATAGGCAGGAGGTGGATGGGGTAGCAAGCTAACTGTTCAGAGAAGGTGGGTATTAGGAACTTTATTGTTTTTAAAATGTGTGTCTGTGCGAACTAATTAAAATATGAACAAGTATGCAGCATAATCTCACTTTTATTCAGGAAGAAGAGGATGTTTGTGACTGTGACTCCGGGCTCACTTGGCAGAAACACCCCCTGACCCTCCACCCCCCATCGCAAAATGTAATGCCCGTGAAAAGGGTAGGTGAACGCGGTGGTATATAGAACATAGTCCTGAGAGCATGATTGAAAATGAAAACTAGATGTAGTGTATGGTATAAACTATGCACCAAAAAGTGTGATATAAGATGAACCGGGGTGTCAAATATAATATGCAATACATTGTGCGCAATGACAGATTCATTGGAGAGCGCGAGATAGCACAGGCACTAGCGCGTGCTATGCGATATGCGCCTTGGAGTGTAATATGCACAGGGCAGTGTTGTGTAACCTAACTAGTCTCTAAAGTTGTAATATAAAATATGTGCTGGGGAGTGTAACGTTGCATATGCACTGTGACAAAGATATGGATCCCAGATTGTAATATGTATGGCATAGCGCTGTGCGTTATAACATAGGCATCGAGGTAGGCACGTTAGATGGGGCAATATGACCCGTGCGAAGAAAAGTGTGGCATGACATATTCACGGGGTGGTGTTACAGTGCACATGGGCTAGAGAGTGTCATAGCATACGCACTAGCTGGTGGAATTCAACTCAGAGGTGTGTGGCACTCAGCGCGCACTGGTGGTGTAATACAGCATTGGGCTCAGCCAGGAGCGCGCTGTGACTCTCATGTGAGGTTCATCTCCTTTCCAGAGAGTAAAAAAAAAGTATTACACATCCGGCAGTGGATGTGTGTTTTATTAACCGTGAGGGGGGTTTCTTGCATAGTTTTTGTCGAATTTTTGTCGAATCCCCATTGAATGGCTTGGTGTGCGTGTGTATTAAATCATGTGCCCGTCAATAGCTACCCATGTTTGTATAAATATACGACAAGGGTGTCTACTTGGAGAGTACCCACCGGCGGGGGCGCCGGGATTGGGCTCGGTAGGGCGTCAGACACGTCAGAGCTTCACTAGCAGTGTAAATGCATTCCACGTGGATTCATTGTATGCATAGTCACCTTTTAATGAATATCACGCAAAGCGTCTTGGTGATAGGTACATACGGTTTGTCCAGCATGTCCTAGGTGTTTCTATAAATAATTTTTTTTTTAAATAATAAAAAACAACGTTCGGCCCCGGGGGATGGGGTCCCCGGGGCCATAAGTGGCCTGAGGAGGGGGCAATTAAGGCCATGGGAGGGGGGCCACGCGGCCCCCTTCCAAATTTAAAAAAAAATAAAAAATTAGGGGGCAGGCCCTGGGGGATGGGGTCCCCAGGGCCAATAAATTAGAAAAAGAAGGGGGGCCACACAACCCCCCTTCTTAAAAAAATTAAATAAATAAAAGACCGGCATCGCGCCAGAGGCCACGCCCCCTCCTTGCAGCACTCTGCAAACGCGCCCCCTGGCCAGTAGTAAGTTGGGGAATTAATTCCCCTTCAATACTGAGGGTCCCTGAGGGCCAATTAGCCCAACAGGTATCTCCAGTATGCGCCAGGGAGCTGCGTTGTAGACAGGTGTTCTGTGGCCACGCCCCTTTTTACACCTCTCTGCAACTCAGCTCTTTGGCACTTATTGGAGATACCAAGTGGGCTAGTTGGACCCTAGGGACCCTCAGGATTCAAATGAACTTAATCTCCCAACTAAAAACAGCCACAGGGCGTGTTTACACAGTGGTGAAGGGAGGGGGCGGGCCTGAGTTAACGTGTGCAAACACACCCTGTGGCCCGTTTTAAGTTGGGGAAATAATTCACCTTCAATCCTGAGGGACCCTGGGGGCCAACTAGCCCACCAGGTGCTTCCAGTAAGTGCCACTGCGCTGCGTTGCAGAGAGGTGGTCTAGGCCGTGCCCCTTTTTACATCTCTGCAGTGGAGCTCTGTGGCACTTACTGGTGGTACCTAGTGGTCTAGTTGGACCCTAGGGCCCCTCAGGATTCAAAGGGACTTAATCTCCCAACTTAAAATGGCCACAGGCGTGTTTACACAGTGGGGAAGGGAGGGGACGGGGCCTGAGGTGACGTGTGCAAACACGCCCTGTTGCGTCTTTTAAGAGGTAGTTTTAATCCCCCTGCCCTATTATATACTAGGGGCTTACAGAGGAGGTCATGCTAATCACAGGGGGACCCCAACGCATAGAGTTCCCTAGTGTATGTAGGTGTTTCCACTGTAATCTGAGTGTCTTTGACCATAGCACTGGCTCTAGGACTGGTTAGTCAGACTCAGTTACCACCAGTATCCATCTGAAAAAGTTGAGGGTACAGGATGATTTTGCAACAAGGCTTCTTTCTGCTCCTCTGTTTGTTCTTTCTGCACGTTATCCTTCTTCCTGCACTTTTCTGCGTCTTTGAGGACTTCTGTTGCTTCTTTCTGCATTTTTTTTTTCTTTCTGTGCGTTTTTTCTTCTTTCTTCACATGTCCTATCTCTGTAGGCATAGTTAGAAATTAGCATTTAAAAAACCTTTGAAATTCACTGAAAAAAACATAGGTTTCAGGCACGCTATAGTTAGCTGGACTTTTCACTCGTACAAAACCATTGAAATTCCCCCGTTATAGTTAGTTCAGCTAACTATAACTCGCAATGCACTGCTGATGACATCACATATTACATCACTCATGACATGGTCAGTGACATCACTCATCACATCACTAATGATATCTCAAATGACATCACTGATGATATCATCCTTGTGATAGAGTGGCAGACCTCCTCTCACCCTAATATAACCTTTGATACACACATTCAAAAATAGAAACTAACATTTTCAAAACAATGGACATACCAATACCAGTTACAACAACCTATTCAGTAATTCTAAGATCCACATACACATCCACTCATTCACCAATAGTCCTATACAGTCACTCATACATGTACTCACTCAACATATGTACTCATACACCTATACATTCTGTTACACAACGCCACTCATCCATAGAGTTACTCGCACACATAGTCACTCATGCTAATAAAGAATCAAACATCCATTTACTTGCATATACAGGTATACACACACCACCACACTTACTTCTACAGAAACTTACACATACTTAGTCTTTTAAACAATCACTTATAGAAACACATACTTGTTCATACAGGAACTCTTCCAATCTCTCACTCTCACATATACTCACTTATATACACCAATAGTCACATATACTAGTTTAAAACATATGTAGTTACTCATAAAGACACTATTGAGACAGTCATTCACTCACTAACACACCCATGCACACACTCATCCACCCATACAGTCCTGCACACATGCTGTCTTCAACACATACAAACAGTGAGTCACTCATTCATGCACCTATGCACTACATAATACCCCCCACCGAACCATACAGACACTCATACTGATACTCAAAATACCAACTAATAACCCATGTAGACACTCATGTAGCTACTCACCAACTCATGCAGCCACTAATACACACAAAGTGAGAGACTGATACAGATATTTACATATTTAAACATTACTCACTAAGCCATGTATTCACTAAGATACACTTAATCAGTCAGTTATACAATCAATTTTTCAAAACAAAATCATCCATTTAGACACTTATATACCCGTTTATTCTTTCATCGACCTTGAGATATACATATATAAAACATATGTAATTTTCAGAAAAACACACATTCACTGGATGATGTCATCAATGATGTCATCAGTGATGTCATTTGAGATGTCATCAGTGATGTCATCAGTGATGTCACTGACCATGTCATGAGTGATGTAATATGTGACATCAGCAGTGCATTGCGGGCGCGCGAGTTATAGTTAGCTGAACTAACTATAACGGGGGAATTTCAATGGTTTTGTACGAGTCAAAAGTCCAGCTAACTATAACGCCCCTGAAACCTATCGTTTTTTCAGTGAATTTATATATATATATACACACACACACATACATATATATATAAGACAGGAGGCAGACACTGCGACCTCGGGCGCAGAGTGGACAAAACACCAAAGAAACAACAAGAAACGCCGGGAAAGACACAAATGTAACCAACAGCTAAAAACAGACCACCAGAAAACCAGCCAGGGGCAGATGGAATCAAAAATAAACAAGCTAGGACAAAGATTTGACACTGTAATTAATTTGACTGATACCAACCTAAGTATAGCTGAAAAACAGATCTTGGCACTTGGACTGTCATACAGTCCAGAGAGCAGTTTCAATTATGCAAAAACACGTATGGATATTTACAGATTCATACGGAAGTTGAAATTGGGGAAGTTCCATCTCTTGCAGGCCAAAAAACAGCCAGAACCGCCTATGACTACCATTCAAAGCCCATCTATACTATTGGAAGGGGATGTGGACCTATTACAGGACCTGTACCATCTGCACAATGATCAAACAACTGGTAAAATAGGAACAAGTATGTCAACACTTGACATTAGAAGGAACAATAAGGCCACCGTTTAAACCAAAGTCCACTTTTCAACTGGTGATGCTTCATAACAATCTGAATGTGTATCATGAGCAAGACACGGTGGAACTTAAACAAATTTATAGATCCACCACATGTGCCCGGCACACTCGCAATCGGCAGAACAACTGCAATGTACAATTGATGAAAAAGCTACAATGTAATGATAACATCATTGTGAGATAATTGGACAAAGGGGGGCAATGTGGTGTTGTAGCCTCAAAATGTAAACATGGAAAAAGCGCAAACCCAACTGAATGACATTGAGTGCTACAAGAGGAGTAATATGCACAATGTCAAGTTGGCATGGAATGAACACTACTCTAAACTACTTGCCTGGAAAAGTGGAGGACTTTTGAGTGAGGAAGAATTTTGTTTACTTAAAAAAGAGTATCCAGTCATTCCTGCAATTTTTTCATACCAAAGATTCACAAAAACGCAATCAAACCTGCTGGCAGGCCGATAATTTCTGCTTGCAACAGCCTTATGGAGAACACGTCATGATCGGTGGATTATTTTCTTCATGAACACGTAAAAAACTTGCCCTCGTATCTGCAGGATAACAGCAACTTTCTGAGAAAAATCAGTGAGGTCGCATGGGACCCAGATTCATTATTAATAACTTTGGACGTGACGTCACTTTATACCAGCATTCACCATCATGATGGTATCAAGGCTATTGAACACCACTTAGATAAAAGACCAATGTGTTTATACATGCACAACAAGATGCTTGTCAGTATGGTGTCAACATTTCTGGAACAAAACCTTTTGCTCTTTAAAACCCAAGTATACCAGCAAACCAGGGAGGGATGTCGCTATGGGGGCTTGCTTTTCCCCTAGTTAAGCTTGTTTGCATATGGGTCAATGGGAAGAGCAGGTCTTCAAGATCCAATTTGCAGACACAATGAAACAACATATGCCATACTGGTTTCGATACATTGACAATCTATTCTTGATTTGGAGAGGGCCAGAGGAACCGGCCCTTCAATTCATAGAACAGATCAATAACAATGATCTCAATCTCCACTTTACTGCAAACATCAGCAGAGCAGCAGTATGTTTTCTTGACGTTGAGGTATTTATAAAAGAAGATAAGCTTGAGACTAGGATGTATAGGAAGCCTACTGCGGAAACACAGTGCTCCACGTGAGGAGTCATCACCCCAGACATTTAACACAAAGCATTCCGTATGGGGAAATGTTGCGTATTAAACGCATTTGAAGCATGGAGGAAGACTGCAACATCGCGCAGAAAGAAAGCGGAAATAGGTTCCTGGATAGGGGCTATGCTGCTAACATTATTGAAAAAGCTATCATTAAAACCAAGGCTATTGTCAGAGATGAGGCTCTTTCCTATAAACCTAGTCAGCAACCAACAATCTCTGATCAATCATCTCAACCCACTAGAATGATCCTTACTTTTAACCAACAGCATCAAGCTTTGTGTAAAATATTTAACAGAAATTGGGGACTAGTGCGAAGTGATCCAGTTTTGGGAGATCGGTTACCCAAGATTCCTGACCTTACCTTCAAAAAGGCAAGATCCATGAGCAACAGCCTGGTAAAGAGCAGCCCTGAACTGAGGACAACTAAGAATTGGCTCAAATCATGTAAGGGGTTTGTTGAATGTCCCACATGTAAAGCATGTAGATTTTCCAACAGCAAAACATTCTAGGTCAGCCCATTTAAATCAGACCCTGTACCTATTAATAAAAAGCTTACCTGCAAGACAGAATTTGCAGTTTATGTGCTGGAGTGTCCTTGCAGCTTGCGCTACATTGGCAGTACCAAACTGCCGGTACATATGAGGATACTCCAGCACATACGGGCAATTTCTAACAGCGATCCAGCATACCCAGTGGCTAGACATTTTGGGGAAACTCATGTTGGTAGCCCGGAACATCTTAAATACTATGTCATAGACACAATTCCACCACTTAGGAGGGAGGCAACTGCGAGGCCCTACTACGCCTACTGGAAACTAGGTACATTCTGGAGCTCGACACAAAAACTCCAATTGGGCTCACCGCAAGTGAAGATTTCTTCACTTGCGTGTGAATAAGATTCTCCTTCAGGTAATTTGCACATTCTGGTTTTAACATCCTATTTAAACTACTCAAGCCCTTCAGTCACATAGTTCTTTGTCTTCAAAAAAATAGCACTTTGCACTTTTAGAATCATTGTGGATTCAGTAGAGTGACACCTTAAAGCACCTACACTCTATCACAATATGACATGGAGGAGATTCTAGGCCCACTTAGGGCATAACAACAGGCACTAGCTTAGTGTGATTAAAGAGCACATTATTAGGAAACAGTGAAGGAGTGTATGATATTGATGTTTAAGGTAAATAAGATTGTGTTCTGACAATGAGCTATGTATTTACCATTTCAATATTTTAAAATTTATACGACAGAAATTTAGTTGTCAAAAGGATTGGTATTTTATATCTATTTTAATATTTTTGATTATGAAATATTAATTGATTTTAAGCCAATATCCGTCTGTAGAATGTAACTGCTCTGCATTTTGCTGGAATTCTTTTTTTTTTTTTTTTTTTTTTTTTTTTAAACCGTTTATTGCAGGTTGTAAAAGTTACAGGTATGGGCCTACAACCACCCGGCCGGCCGCTAGAATGACAAAAGCATATTGCATACATACAGTAAAAATCTCTCGGCAGTGCAGAGCAGTGAAACAGGAGTAATCAGTGGTGCAGGCCACACAGCTCCAAGCCCATAGTACGGTTCCCTTTTCTTGAAACAAAACAACACCAAAAAACCACACCCGCAAGGCAACCCGCGATCTAAAGTGACAGCACGTGCTCCATAAGTGGGGGATCCAAACCAGCAGCAGTACTCTGAGGAGGGGAGTGGGAGTAGGTCAGGGACTGGGGGGACCGCGCGCCCGCGGCCGAGGGAGGGGGGCCGTCTAGGGAGACGGAACAGGTGAGGCAGCCGGTAGCAGTGGTGGCTCACAAATACCCCCGCGGTAGGCGTTCCAGGGGCCCCAGAGTTTCACCCACGCCCCAGGCTTACCCCTCGCCACATACACCACCTTTTCACGAAACATACACCAATCCATATGCTCTTTCCAGGCCGATACCGCAGGGGGCCTCTGGGATCCCCACAATTGAGCAATGTCACGCTTAGCTATCATGTATCCCAGAGTCACCCACCGCGTCTGCGGGACCGAATAGTCATTCGGTTCCCATACATTCAGCAAGCATCTCCTCGCTTCAGGCAGCAGCGCGACACGCGTAACCACACGCAGGACCTCATGCACACCACGCCAGAATCGCTCCACCTTCGGGCACTCCCACAGTATATGCATGAAAGTCGCCAGCGCACCACAGCCACGCTTACACAGTCCGTCACCAGCAAAACCCATGCGCAGAAGCCTTGGCCCCGTCACGTAAACCCGGTGAAGGATCTTGAGCTGGACGAAACGAAGGCGAGCCGGGATGGCCACCTCTTTCGGGGAGGCCACCGCGGAAATCCAATCCTCGCCGTCCAGCTCCAGCCCGTCGGCAACCCAGGCCTCGTGGAGACTAGTCAGCAGGCACGATCTATCGTTGATCAGTTTTTTATATATGAGGGAGATCGTGCTGTCCGGTACATGGCCGTCCAGCACTCTGTCCTCCAGGGGGGAAGACTCCGGAATGGATGCGACGTCCAGGAAGACGGAGCCCAGCGCATGGCGGACTTGTAGGTACCGAAAGTACTCACTGCCCTGCAGCTGAAACTCCGCCTGCAGCGTCTCAAAAGTTTTGAATCCCCCCCTCGTCCAGAGATCTCCCACCGTACTGATTCCGATCGTGTCCCACTTCTCGAAGCCCTTCGACGTCCATAGGGAGCCCAACCTCTCAGACGCATACAGCGGTGACGCCCGGGTCAAACGGTTCTTCCACCCCATAGCTGCATTAGCCGCGTGCCAGACTCGCACCATAACACGCGTCGGTCCCGTCAAACGGGAGTCGGGCGCGCCAGAGTAAAGCGCGCGATTGTAATCGCCACCGGGTAGGAGCATTTTATCCATCTCAAATGCCGGGTTCAAGGCGGGCCCATAAAGGCCATGATTAATTGCAGCTAGTTGGGAGGCCCAGTAATACCGTTTAATGTCCGGGAGGGCGACCCCCCCATCGTACCACGGGAGCGTCAATTTAGCCAGAGCAATGCGCGGCCTCCCGTCCCAGAACAGGCGCCGCTGGAGGCCCTCCACCTCACGGAAATAGCGTGCCGGGACCAAGTCCATAGTATTCTGGAGGGCGTAGAGGAATCGCGGCAGGGACATCATTTTGAACAAAGCCGCTCGGCCGAGCGGCGAGAGCGGCAGACGCCGCCAGCGCACCACGTCCTCCCTCAAGCGCTGGAGGGGGGGCAGCAAATTCCGCTCATAGCGGGCCTCCGGGTCAAGTGTGATGTAGATACCCAGGTACCGAAAACCGTGGGGGGCAATCTGGATCGGACAGTCCCGTGGTAGGGCCGGAGCCTCCCCGGAGAGCACATAGACACAGGATTTCGCCCAGTTGATGACCAGGCCCGAGTTGCGACCGAAGGAGCGCAAAACATCAACCAGGACGATCAGTGAGTTACGCGGGGAGGCGAGATACAGAAGGATGTCGTCAGCGTAGAGGGACACACGGTCCTCATGCTCGGGGGTCCAGCGGAGACCACGGATAGAGGGGTGCCACCGTAGCCACTCCGCCAGGGGCTCCAGGGCCAGGGCAAACAGGAGAGGCGACAGGGGGCAACCCTGTCGCGTACCCCTCCCCAGCGCGAATGGGGCCGAGACTCGCCCATTCACTACCACCTGCGCCAATGGGCCCGAATATAGCAATTTGACCCAGCTAATGAAACCCGGGCCGAACCCGAATTTCGCCAGCATCGCCCAGATGTATGGCCATTCAAGCGTATCAAACGCCATGGTGGCGTCCAAGGATGCCAAGATGGCCGGCTCCCGCACAAAGGGGACACGCGCGAGCACCCCGTGCAAGCGCCGCAGATTGAGCGCCGTGTTGCGGTGCGGTATAAAGCCAGATTGGTCTTGGTGGACCAGGTCGCCCACCACGCCAACCAACCGGTTGGCCAACACCTTGGCAAGGATTTTGGGCTCCGCGTTCAAAAGCGAAATCGGCCTATAGGATGTGACCCGTTCACGGGGCATCCCCTCCTTGTGGATCACCACAATTGTGGCCAGGCGCTGGTCCGGCGGAAGGGAACCCTGCGAGTGGGCCGCCAGGAACATCGCGCGCAGGTGGGGCGCCAACACATCCGGGCGTAGCTTGTAGAGCTCGATGGGAATACCATTGGGGCCCATGGCCTTGCCGGATGCAACCGAGCGAATAGCCAAGGCAATTTCGTCCGAGGTGGGAGGGGCGTCAAGCGAATCCCTGTCCTCCACCGCTAGGGAGGGCAGTGCGATGTCCCGGAGCAGGGCATGGGAATCTTCCTCCGAGCAGGGGGAAACCGGGGAGTAGACTTCGCGGAAATAATCCGCGAAGCAGGAGACAATGGCTTCCGGCTCGGTGACACACGCACCATCAATACTCTCAATCACAGGCACCACGCGGCTCGCTCTCTCCCTCTTATCCAACCACGCAATCAATTTGCCAGCCTTATCACCCACATCATACAATCGCCCCTGCTGCTCTCTACTGAGGCCCCTGGCCGCCTCCGTGACGAGGGCCCGATAGGCCGCCTGCTTTAGGTGTAGAACATGCAACTTGGCGTCTGTTACCCCACTCCCCAGGTCACCCTCCAGTTCTGCAATCTCGGCCTCTACCCGGGTCACCTCCTCCCGCTCGAGCCGCCGGGCATGGGAGATAAAGGAGAGGGCCTCCCCTCTAAGGACTACCTTGAAAGCCTCCCACAGGGAGATGGCGGAAGAGACCGACCCCACATTCTCGTCGAAATATCGCTGTAAGGATTTGATCAAATCGGCACGAATGGTGGGGTCACGCAAATACCATGCATTGATTGGGGCCACCCTGCCATCCCCCCTCGGGAAGACATCGAAATGCAACAACAATGGGGAGTGGTCTGAGATACCCCGTGCTAGATGGCGCACCTCCCCCACCCTCCCTGCATGGGCCGCCGGGACAAGGATGTAATCAAGCCGCGAGAGGCTACCATGGGCACCCGAGTGGAAGGTGTACTGTCGCAATTCGGGATGCTTTAATCGCCAGCAATCCACCAGGCCCAGCGTGTCCAGAAGGCCGGGCAGCCACGCCTGTGCCCGGGGGAGGTCCCTAGGGGGGTGGCGATCCCTAGACCCAGAGGCTACCGCATTAAAGTCCCCTCCAACCACCAGCAGGCCACTCGGAAGGTCCAGAAGGAGGCGCCCCAGGTCCGCGAATGTGGTGACTTGTAACCCAGGCGGGACGTAAACGGATATAAAGATAAACACTCTACCCTCCATTCTTCCCACCAGAACCGTGTAGCGTCCCCTCTCATCATGGCGCACCTCATCAATCTCCAACGGGAGCGAGTTCTTGATCATAATACCCACCCCCCGCGAGCCCGAGGTGAAGCCGGAATGCGCCACCAAACGATATCCCCGCCGATTCATTGCATGAAAGGAGTTACCTATAAGGTGCGTCTCCTGCAGGAAGACAACATCTGGTGAAATACGTTTTAAGTACTGCAGGACCACACCACGCTTAATCCTATCCCCCAGGCCGTTAACATTCCATGACAACACAGTCAAATCCCTACCCCCCATCATACGTCGAATCAATCGGTCGTCCCCCATCGAGCATCCTAATAACAAGAACATAGTAGCGGGTTTGCCCTGCGGTGCTAACAAACAACACACCCCCCCCACCCCCCCGGTCCCAACAGAACTCCCCCCTCCCTGCACCCCTGCATGAGCCCAGACAGCCCCCCCAAAGTGCAGTGTGCCTGTCGCCCCATAGCTAAATACTAACTAGTCCCCCAGAGGAGGAGGGAAGCCCCCAACAGACCCCACGCAACCTCCATAGGAGGGGAACATACGCAATCAATAAATGGTGAAGGAACAGCGTCCAGAGCAAGGCCTATTCAGTCACCCCTCAATTCTGATCCGGCGGGCCCTCCTCGCCAGCCGCGCCCCCCCCGCCCCCCCGGCCCCGATCTCCAGGCAGAGTGCCCAGCCAGTCCCCAGCCGCCTCGGGCCGGTCAAAGAAGTGCGTGCGACCATCCACCTCTACCCTCAGCTTGGCTGGAAAGAGCATTGAGTACTTGAGGTTCAGGTCCCTTAGGCGATGTTTAACCCCAAGAAAGCTCTGTCGCTGCTTCTGGACCGCCGGAGTAAAGTCTGGGTAGAAATGTATCTCCATGTTGTCAAGCTTGACCGGTCCCTGTTGCCTGGAGGTCTGGAGGATAGCATCTCTGTCCCGAAAATTAAAAATCCGGGCGATGAGCGGCCGCGGCGGGGCACCAGTCTTAGGTCTGCCCCCGGGGACCCGGTGAGCACGCTCCACCGCAAAAAGCTTACTCAGCCCCCGGGGCTGGAGATGGGTCAGGATCAAATCTTCAACGAAGAGATCCGCCGCCTCCGCCTCTCGTCCCTCCGGGACCCCCACAATACGGACATTATTCCTCCGGGCCCGACCCTCGGAGTCCTCCAATCGCCGGTCCATCAGGGCGCTCGCCTGGCCAAGCCGGCGCACCTCCTTCTGGAGGGCCACCACGTCTGTCGTGAGGCTCGTCGTGGTGTGGGCCAGGGAGTCGACTCGGTCGTTTGTTTTGGACAAGTCTGCCCTCACAAGGCTCACATCCACAAGGACCGAGTCTATTTTTTGCGCTAAGGTGTCGAAACGCTGGTCCACCGAGGCCTTCATCTCCGCGATGGCGCCCATGACGTCCCGGAGGGTCAGATCCCCTGGATGAGCAGATGCCTCCGTCGGGCCCACTGGGGATGCACTCGATGTCTCCGGAGAACCCTTCTGAAGCGTGTAGCGGTCCATACTGTTGGCCTGGTGCGCCGTGCCACGGCGGGTCGTCTTCACCTTCGCCCGGTCGCCATCTTGTTTGGTGGACATGCTGGCTCTTCCACAGTCGTGCCAAGCTCCCCAAACGGGCCGCTATACCAGTCACGGGTGCCAGGGGGGGGGCAGGGGCAACCACCGAACCGCGGGTCAACCCACCGCCGGCGGGTCAGCCGGGCTCCCGGACAAGGCCACCGCACCCCGCTCCGCAGCCCGACCCGGCTTGAGAGCTAGGAGGGCGCAAAAGCGAAAGTGAAAGTGCGGGGTACGCCAGTCGCCCAGCCCCGCTCGCCGCTGTTATTCACTTTGTCCCCGGATCGCCCCACTACTCCAATCCGGGGGGCCGGCGAGGAGAAGGCCGCAACCTTCGATCGATGCTCCCACCGGCGTTCGGGGTCCGATTCGAGCCCAAAAAACGGGTGGCGCCTCAGCTCCGGTTCCCCAACACAGTCCCCTCAACAAGGACAGGATATCGCCAGGATTAATTCAGGAGGTCGCGGAGGTCCTCGGGAGCCTCGCACCTACGCGGCCATCTTGGTTGCGCGCTAGGCTCCTCCCCTCTGGAATTCTTTTATGACTCTTCTATGTCTATGATCGATACACCTGAGTGATCACGGGTCTTTGCACTAGCACTTTAAATATTCGAAGGCACTTCGCAACGCGTCATGTGATCAAGGCCTTTGGGAGGCCGAACCGCGTTATGGCGGTGGTGAAGGGCAGTAAATAAATTTTACACCATATCTTTGGGTCCGCGTTCATCTGTTCCAGGGAAACTGGATGTCAGGAGGCGAAGCTGGAGATATATATAAATATCGTGTTAATTTTTTTTATTTGGATTTTTATATTTCTACCTTTATGATGCTACTTATTTATGTAATATGTTCGCAGTGAAAGTACTTTACTTACACTTGATTTGACTGCACTAGAAATGGTAAAATTAATCTCTTTGCAGTTCAACACTTTCCTTACTGTGGTGCTGTTTGAAGTGGCAATAGTAAATTTCCCACCTGCAGGGAGAACTTACTTATGCTGCTTCTTCCAGTTGGGAGCATCAAAGTATGCATTTTAAAAACAATAAAACAGTGTCATTCTTCTCAGTGCAATACAGTTCAATACACATAAGTTATTAAAAACGAACAATTTTAAATCGGAAGAAAAAGAGCAATGTACAAGTTCAGCACCAAAACAATGAGGGTATAAGATTGAATGGTGCAAATAATGCAATTCAATGCCAATTATTTGTGCAAGGAACATAATACAATGGTAGATGCTGAACTGCCTGTACCCGGTTACCTCATAGATACATAGGTTAAAACAGATAGATTTAAATAGAAGTTATTAAAAACTAATAGTTAAAAAAGGCCAGAAAATGAGAATAGGTAATGTGCAAACCACAAAGTATCATAGTATCATGTTGAAGGAGACAAATTGGTTTAAGACTAAGGGTTAACATAGCTTTCCAATTGTAATAAATGTCTCCTATGCTTACAAGCCCAAAGGAATGAGGCTACAAAGAAACATATAAAAGTATTATGAAGCTTCTTCAGATAGAACAGGGAGATGCAGCACTGCTTAAAACCATGGCGCGTTATAAGAGGTTTAATATATCTGGCTCTCTGCTCCTTATAAAAATGGCAAAAGAAGAAAAGGAGGAGGTCAGACTGGGCTGATAGATTATCGCATGGGCAGGCTATCAGGTCACTATGAGCGTATTTTTGAAGAAAAGTGAAGGCGGCACCAGGAATGAAGTCACATATCCAAAAAGGCCATTATATTTCAAGAAAATCCTTTATTCTTTATTCATCTTCATATAACGGTAGATACACACAGGAGAACAGCCAACGCGTTTCGTTCCAGTTAATAGAACTTCATCAGGGCTGGAAATAACACAGGACAACATGTAAAAGATCACGAAAATGACATAAAAATGAAAAATAAACACATATAAACATTTTACTACTGTAAACAACAATAACCCTAAACATACAAAACTCCATACATAAATCACTTGGTAATTAAAAACACATACAGTCAAAAAATATGTAACAGCACATATGACTCAAGACAATCTAAAATCCTAGTAAAAAATGACATAATGCTAAAAATAGACCAATATTATAAGTTATATTGCCATTTGATTGATTAATTCAAAAAACTTCCATATTAGCTGATTATTGTATATACACTTGAATGGAGGGGATAAAGAAGGAAAAACTTTGTGGAGAAGAGGAAAACCACAGATGAAAAAAAAAACAAAAGCAGAGACACCAAATATCCATGAACAGGAAAGGACCAACGTATTAATCCATAAAATTGTACATTACCAAGAAGAAAAGGCTTGCACACACAATAATAAATCAAAATCTCACCATAAAGTTGTAAAGATTTAGAACACAAAACGTGTACGTGTAGATTCAGCAATGATTACCTAAAAGTAATAATAGGATAACACACATTTCAATTTGACATGATAATCTCATTTCCATAGTTATTATGATGGTATAATTCTACCACTTCCAACAAGATGGTACCTAATAAGTGCATGCCACTAGTAAATACTCACACAAGCAACATTTATAGAGAACATGATAATAGATTGTTCTTATAATAACCATTTCAAATATAGTAATGTAGTGTACTCATGTCGCATATAGACATATAACATTAAAGGCAGACAGAATGATCAAACAGGAAATCTCAAATTTGTGCATAGATATATACACCATCAATATCGCATCCCAATATCTGCATGGTTTTTACTAAAAACACATCTGCCTCTCGCCTCGATATGAATATCGACTACGAATAACTTTAAGCACCAACTCAGTACCTACAATATCAACTTAAATAAGTGATAGGAAACTGAGACATGGTAACTGGGACATGGTAACAATGCTATCTTGGACCTACTGAAATTCCCTTGCTAGAGAAACCTCTGTACCATCACCGCATTACTCAAAAGATTTTAGAAATCCCGTCCAAATCGAGTGGGATAGAGGTACATTCTAGTATTGTCGTAAAGCATAAACAATAAAAGGTAAAAACATATATAGCAACATTATCTCACAGCAAAGTGCAAATACGAGTCATTACATGACGCGATATACGCGTCTCTAATATCAAGTGATCGTGCCCATTAAATAAATATCGTCCGTGAAGGGTTATATTCACTAGTTCAGTAACCTGACAAGTTGATAGTCTTTTATCCTATTGAAATGCTCCTATGTGTAAAATGTGCTGCATTCTGTTACTAGAACGTTACAGCTGTACCCCAAAGTGTCAACTTCAATAAGCACTCGACAACAGAAATGCGGTAAAGAAGTTGATATGACCCTACTTCATCGCCTTTACTATATAAACATATGTTCCTGTCATAATAATATTTCAATGAATAGGGCAATCACAACTGGTTAAAGCCAAAATAAGGCATGTTCTAAAAATAAGAAATAGAATACAATAACGCTAACTTACAGCAAAGGACAAAAGTGCAATAAAAAACATAAATAGACGCGATATATGCGTCTTACATATTACGCAGGCAAGTCTATTAAGTCTAATATAAGAACTACATTCGCACGGCGCTTACTCACTTAGTGAAGCGTTACGATTGACGCTTTAGTCATCATAGACCATACCCGCAGTCTAAAGGGAAAGCAACCGCCTTTTATGATGGTTGCGGTTTATAAAGCAAGTCGCGAAGAAGCACACGAGTCGGCGTCTGACGTCATAAGGATGTCGGAATCATCTCGACTTAGCCCCACAAACATCAGCGCCATCTTGGAGTGTGGAAAAGCGACAATGGTCACTTGTTTTCAAAGAGAATTGACAGAACCGCCGTCAGTTAAGGGCGCAGAAAAACAAAAAAACAAAATTATATGTATTATATGACAGTGTATATATTGCTAATGCAAGTCGGGATAATAAAAGGTATTTGGTTATACATCGAAAGCATCACGCAAATAGCTTCTAAATAGCCCTATTGAGTATAGTTATTAGTAATATGGCAACCAATGTCGATTAAAAAACAAAAGCCTATAATAATGTGCTAAATTTAGAAACGAACAAAGGTCCCAAAAGGAACTTGTAGAAAAGTCCATAGATAGCAAAAGCTAGTAACGGTGCCATCTTGAAAAAACCAATATGGATTGCAGAAACATGTATTCAAGTAGAGGCATGGCAATAAGTATGGGCTACTTTTTGTTAAAATGCCAAAATATAATGATGGCCGTGAGGAGATGGCACTAAATCTCTTTGGATCAAGTGGTGTGAAATCGGTTATTAATGTTGAAACTCCTGGTAAAACAAGCCTGAAAACGTTATTCCTAAGATTGGAGAGGTTGAGAAAACAAGAATTGAGTAGATGGTGGGATGGGGTTACCCTCAAACAATACATGGAAAATGGTAAGGTTCCTAGGGGCCTGAGGATCCTTATCTTTCCCACCTTCGAAGATCTTAGTGAAAACCTATTAAAAGAATGGGAAGGAAATTTAGAAGGAGCCTCACGTGTTATGATGGAGATCTTAGTGAGGCATTCAATGGAAAAAGGGGAGAAATTACAGGAGGAAATTGAGAAAGTTGAAAAAGAAATCAGCGAATAAGGGGAAAAGGAGCTCATTGAAAAAAATTATACTATCTGAAAACAGGTGATGGATAGTCATCAAGCGTACATTAAGGATAAGAAGTTGAGTAAAATCAAAAGGGATGGCCGGGATTACAGGGATGGGCGAATCTATATGTTCGCCCAAAAATTTGACCACTTATCAGGAACAGAAGATAAGAAAAGAAATAGGGAGGAGAAAGAGGATACAGACGATGGTCGGTCTGTGAGTAACCTTTCAGTCTCCTCTACGAGTAGTACAACATCTTCGAATTTAAATCAGGAGATCCCTTTAGGAGATGGAGCATCGTCTTTCCAAAAGGAGCTTGCAAAGTTAAGGATATCGAGTCGCTTGCAACAAAAAAAAGAACAGCTAAAACCAGGAGGGGAGGTCGTAAGGGGAAAAGGGGCAAACAAGGAACCAGTAGAAAAAGTGGAAGTCTTAACCAGATCCAAGAGACCTTAGGTACCCAGACCCAAAAGAACTCTACTGACGACATATGTATTACCACTAATCCCTGCACTCTAAATACAAATACCTCTGATTTGAAAATTGTACAACCTTTCAAATAAAATATTGGATGTTGAAGAGACGAAATTACTTTGTAAAGGTCTTAATTTTTGCCCCACTCAAGGTGGGGATTTTTCTAATGTACATGTTGATCTTTTTAAATTTACCAGAACCCTGAAGCTCAAGGACTTCTTTTCTAACTAGCCCTCTATGCAGATAAGACCTGTAATTACTAGGGGTGAGGGTGTTCATTCGGTTGCTGATGTGCGTAACATCCATTGTCTGTTATCCATTACTGAGGAGGGTTCAGATATGTCAAACCTCCTTAAAGAATTGGATATTACACAAGACATTGCAGTCACTAGTTGTCTACATCCTAAATCCAAATTTATCCCTGCGGGCGGGTACCATCCCAATATTGATGTATTCCACAACAAAGTGGTAGAAGATCTTTACAAGTTGGAAATCCCTAATAAATATGGTGTCTGTCCAAAAATGAACCTTTCCTATTCGGAACGTCAGGCATTACAGCGACTTAGGGGTGACTTGGACATCGTTATACGTGAGGCCGATAAAGGTGGTAACATTGTAATCATGAACCAATGCGATTATTTGAAGGAAATAGACCGACAGCTAAGTGACAACAAAAGCTATAAGAAGATAAGTGGAAACCCCATTCCCAGCGGTACACTTAAAATCAATGCAATGCTGTGTGAATGGAAGGACTCATGTCTGATTACGGAAGAGGAATATAAATACTTATGGGTTGACTGTCCCTCTTATCCATGTATTTACATTCTGCCTAAAATACATAAGGGGGGGGGCAGTTTCCACCAGGCAGGCCCATTATATCTGGGTTCGGCTAACCCACAGAGAAACTGGCAGAGTTTGTTGATCTCAAGTTGCAAAAATATGTCCTTGGTTTGCCCTCGTATGTTAGGGACAGCAAGGATATTTTGGTAAAACTTCATGATTTTGAATGGTGGGAAGATCTTATTTTTGTTACATTTGATGTGGAAAGTCTATATACTTACATTGACAGGAAATATGGCATTATGGCGGTACAGTCCTTCTTGGATAGAGAAGGGGCAGAACTCTATGCCCAGAATGAGATGATTGTGCAAATGATTGATCTGATATTGCTGAACAATTTTTTTCTCTTCAATGACCATTTGTTCCAGCAGGTCAACGGAACCGCGATGGGTTCCAGGTTTGCTCCCTCTTATGCCTGCCTCTTTATGGGATGGTACGAGAGGGAGCATGCCTGGGCCAGATGTGCCTCCTCTTGGACGCAGTATATTGTGTACTGGGGGAGGTATATCGATGATGTAATATGCTTGATGTCGGGATCAGTTGAGCAACTTGAGCAATATTATCTTTATCTGAATGAGAATATGTTTAACATCAAGCTCACTATGTCTTATCATAAGGAAACCATTAATTTCTTAGATATAACATTTTATATCCAAAATGGGACTATTCACAGTAAACTTTACCGTAAAACTACATCCTGCAATTCTCTGCTGCATGCAACAAGTGCTCACGCGAGGTCAGTCATTAACAATATACCCTTTGGGGAATTGACTCGCGTGAGAAGAAATTGCAGTGACACAGAGATCTTCCATGCCAATGTTATTGAGACCAAACATAGGTTCCTCAAGCGAGGCTATGACATTAAGAATCTGAATAAAGCAGAGGCTAGAATCAATCAAACTGATAGAAACGCTACACTGTGTGTTAGACCTAGCAAAAGTAAAAAGAGTTCTGGTGTAAGGTTTATCACACAATATACAATGCATAGCGACAGGATTTTTAATGTCTTTCGAAAAAATTGGCACTTACTTACAGATATCCCTGGATTGAAGGAACATCTAGGCAATCGACCCTCTATTACAAATAGAAAGGGCATGTCAATACGTAACCACCTATGCCCTAGTTATATAACATCGACATCTAGTGGTGGAACGTGGTTACCTTCCAAACCTAAATGTTTTTTTACATGTGGGATGTGTAATATCTGCCCCATGGGTAGGAATAAGACTACGATCTTTTCCTACAATACCAATCACAGGTACTGTGTCAATCATTTCTGCAATTGCAATACTACACACATTGTTTACATTTTGGGCTGCCCATGTGAGTTAATCTATGTGGGAAGTACTGTTCGCCCCTTAAAACTCCGAATACAGGAGCATCTGAGAGCTATTCGGGGCAGAGATTCGAGATACCCTATTACGGAACATTATGAACGAATGCACCCAGGTGATGATACATTCTGGTTTCATGCTATTGAGCATATCCAGATTAATAGGAGGGGTGGAAATAGGGAACTCACTCTAAGAAGGGCAGAAGCTAAATGGATATGTTGCTTGCAGTCTATCCGGTTCGGACACAATACTGATAGCGAAATGCATTACTTTTTATAGAGGTATCACGTTTTATACAGTTATGAATAACTGTGACTATCTTAATCAGCTCAGGAATATCACTTTTATGCCGGGATGTCCTATCAGGACTCATGTGACTTTGTTTTTAGTTTTATCGATTCTTACTTTTGGCCCGTTTTGGGTTTTATTGTATATTTGTACTCTGGGGAGCAATATGTATGGTTTACGGTTTATGTCTGTCCTGATTGCAGAGGTGGCCTTGGTGGACCCTTCTTTGGATCTTTGGATCTTCTTTTCATAGTCGTGCGTTATAACATTGGGATATACTCTACGGTATGAATATCATTTGTTTCCTTGAGATAATAAGGACATAGGATAATCAGACATGGATGAGATTAAAATTATTATATAATCTTAGCCCATACTTATTGCCATGCCTCTACTTGAATACATGTTTCTGCAATCCATATTGGTTTTTTCAAGATGGCACCGTTACTAGCTTTTGCTATCTATGGACTTTTCTACAAGTTCCTTTTGGGACCTTTGTTCGTTTCTAAATTTAGCACATTATTATAGGCTTTTGTTTTTTAATCGACATTGGTTGCCATATTACTAATAACTATACTCAATAGGGCTATTTAGAAGCTACTTGTGCGATGCTTTCGGTGTATAACCAAATACCTTTTATTATCCCGACTTGCATTAGCAATATATACACTGTCATATTATCCATATAATTTTGTTTTTTTGTTCTTCTGCGCCCTTATCTGACGGCGGTTCTGTCAATTCTCTTTGAAAACGAGTGACCATTGTCGCTTTTCCACACTCCAAGATGGCGCTGATGTTTGTGGAGCTAAGTCGAGATGATTCCGACATCCTTATGACGTCAGACGCTGACTCGTGTGCTTCTTCGCGACTTGCTTTATAAACCGCAACCATCATGAAAGGCGGTTGCTTTCCCTTTAGACTGCGGGTATGGTCTATTATGACTGAAGCGTCAATCGTAACGCTACACTTAGTGAGTAAGCGCCATGCGAATGTAGTTCTTATATTAAACTTAATAGACTTGCCTGCGTAATATGTAAGACGCATATATCGCGTCTATTTATGTTTTTTATTGCACTTTTGTCCTTTGCTGTAAGTTAGCGTTATTGTATTCTATTTCTTATTTTTAGAATATGCCTTATTTTGGCTTTAACCAGTTGTGATTGCCCTATTCATTGAAACAATATTATGACAGGAACATATGTTTATATAGTAAAGGCGATGAAGTAGGGTCATATCAACTTCTTTACCGCATTTCTGTTGTCGAGTGCTTATTTAAGTTGACACTTTGGGGTAGAGCTGTAACGTTCTAGTAACAGAATGCAGCACATTTGATCTCACATAGGAGCATTTCAATAGGATTAAAGACTATCAACTTGTTAGGTTACTGAACTAGTGAATATAACCCTTCACGACGATATTTATATAATGGGCACGATCACTTGATATTAGAGACGCGTATATCGCGTTGTGTAATGACTCGTATTTGCACTTTGCTGTGAGATAATGTTGCTAAATATGTTTTTACCTTTTATTGTTTATGCTGTACGACAATACTAGAATGTACCTCTATCCCACTCGATTTGGACGGGATTTCTAAAATCTTTTGAGAAATGCGGTGATAGTACAGAGGTTTCTCTAACAAGGGAATTTCAGTAGGGCCAAGATAGCATTGTTACCATGTCCCAGTTACCATGTCTCAGTTGCCTATCACTTATTTAAGTTGATATTGTAGGTACTGAGTTGGTGCTTAAAGTTATTCGTAGTCGGTATTCATATCGAGGCGAGAGGCAGATGTGTTTTTAGTAAAAACCATGCAGATGTTGGGATGCGATATTGATGGTGTATATTAGGGGTGGGCGGAATTTGCGAAAGCGACTTTCGCAAATTATCGCGAAAATGTTAAAAATCTCCGCAAACAAGCGGAAATATCGCGAAGATGCGGAAGTTTTTTTCCCGCCCGTTCGCGATATTTTTTGCATGGTTGCGGGCCGCTAACTTACCCCTGTGGTTGCTCGCGGGCACGGCCATCTTGTTTTCAGTTGTCTCGCAGTGCATGATCGCGAGAAAAAAGACGTGATCGCGCGACGCATGACATCACTGCGGACGCGAACTGTCGCGAGACAGCGCAAATGGCTAAAACAATACAACATCTCATGGAGAACGCGACCGGATCGGGAAAACTTGTCGGCGAACGCGGGGATTCAGGTAAGGCGATCGCGCGCGCGCGAGAATGTATTATTTTACAGCGCGAGCAAGAACCAAATTATCGCAAAGCTGCAGAATGCGGAAATTTTGACATTTCCGCGCTCTCTGCGGAACGCGGAAATGCCAAATTATCGCAAATTCGGCGAACGGAAATTTTGCCCAGGCCTAGTGTATATATCTATGCACAAATTTGATATTTCCTGTTTGATCATTCTGTCTGCCTTTAATGTTATATGTCTATATGCTTGTAATAAAAAAAGAATGGATCACTTGTACCTGTTATCCAGGGTTATATGGTTTTTCAGCTGTTCCTTAAAAAAACCTCATTCACGTTTAGGTGGTTCGTGTGGCGGTATATCTTGATTCTCCGCCTGAATAACGTGACAGCATCATCATTGGGTTTAGTTTTATGCTTCCTCCACCCGGAGGGAACCACTGGATATTTGCAGTAGTGATCAGAGATAAAAATTGGATAAAGTGCTCGTGTATAGTAATTCAGTGCGTTAAAAAGGATGTTTCCTCATGCTACCTAGACTATAATTTTTATTGTTGTCTGGTGCATGGGAAAAGAATAAAATGGGAGGAAGTTGTGCAGGATGGGCGTGTAATTTTTATGTCATTTTCGTGATCTTTTACATGTTGTCCTGTGTTATTTCCAGCCCTGATGAAGTTCCATTAACTGGAACGAAACGCGTTGGCTGTTGTCCTGTGTGTATCTACCGTAATATGAAGATAAATAAAGAATAAAGGATTTTCTTGAAATATGATGGCCTTTTTGGATATGTGACTTCATTCCTGGTGCAGCCTCCACTTTTCTTCAAAAGTTTATCCCTGGGTCTCCCAGTAGGACCTTTCTGCAGCAGGTCTTGGAGACGTTTGGCACAGGACTCTTTGATTTATGGGACTTCAGTATTGATGTGCTCAACATTAGTCGGCTGTGGGATCTCTTTTTTGTCACTATGAGCGTATTGTTTGGAAAGAAAGTCCAGCATTAGGGGTATTACATTTAAGCGGAACCTTAAAAGAATAAACCTACGCTGCAGATTCCTTACCGCATCCAGATAAAAATATTCATCAACTGGCACTGGTGGAATTGAGTAATAGGTCTTCATAGTTATTTTTAACTTCTGGGACTCCTCCCTTTCATATGCTAGCTTTGCCAAAATTAGTGCCTTTAACCTCTTCTTGTTGAACCTGGAACACAACCTGGAGTTTGCGTACAGCTCAGGGACTCCTATTGAGTACAAAGCAGTTTTAACGAACTCCAACCAGGGCATCCTATGAGTTTTATCCAGTGATTTATTATGATAGTCTGTTTAAGATTCACTGTGTCCCTGTTCCATGTTGAGTGCCATAGCATGATCGGAGCTACTCTCACCATGTCAGACACATAGGGCATCTCCATTTCTAAGTGAGTGACATGGTTTGAAAAAGAAAGAGGAGAGCTGTAAGGTGTCAGTTGGTGTTGTGCCCCAAACCCCTGCCCCATAAGTCGCTGCCGAGAACATTTTAGCAATGTAGATCTCATTTATTGTTGTTAGGGGTTTTGAGCCTTGTTTTTTAACAAAACCAGCGACTACCGCCATAGTGTGCTCCATCGTTTGGGCCCTACTACCCACCATGCGAGACCAGGTTTGCCTGTTGTCAAAAACGACCCCCTAGGTATGAGAAGGTCTCCACAACTATATTTCGAGTTCCAATGTGAAACAGCGGAATGTTTTTTGGAGGTGGTAGCCCTGACACTAAGATGAAGGGTTTGGACTCATTGGCCTTAAGATCCATAGATGATATGAAGCCTACATTGGTGTTGCAGTGCTTTACCTGTCCTGGCTATCCGGACGGCGTCATTCGCGTAAGGCAGGATTGGTAATGGTCCTGAGGGAAACTGTGGGACATCAGGCATGCACGTTTTCAAGACTCCTTCCACTCCATTTGTATAAAGTGAGAATAAAAAAAGGGACGAGGACACAACCTTGCCTGATTCCTCTCATGATCCTAAATGATCTGGTGCATTCCCTGTCCCTTCCATAATGGACAGAGGCTGTCGCCTGTGAAGACATTTGCTGTATAAGAACAATCAGCCTGGGGTCTATGCCCATCACAGCAATGAATGTCCAAAGTTTGGAATGGACTACACAATCGAAACGCCGACGAAAGGTCCATAAAGGCCATTTATATATTCCCTTTCTTTGCTCTGGTATATTTGGAGATAATCAAGCTGAGGTTTAGACATTGGTCAATACTGCCTCTGCCCTCCTGGAATCCATATTGGGAAGGCATCAGGACATTGTTTTCTCTTGCCCAGTCTTTAAACCTATGAGTCAAGACACACCCCAAGAGTTTGGCGGTGTAATCCAGAAGGGAAATAGGGCGATAGTTCTGGGGGTTTGATTTGTCTTCTTTTTTATACATTGGCACTATAATGCTTGTTCTCCATGATGGAGGTGGGCCAGACTTGGAGATTCCATTAAATATGTTAGTTAGCAGGTCTCGATGTTCTAGGAAAAAGTTGATCGGGCCCCATCCAGCCCTGGTGCTTTGGTACGGCTGCATTTATTGAGAGCAAAGGTTATTTCCTCCAGGTTAAAGGTTATAGGTTTAAGGGGGGTCTCTAAGGGGATGTGGGGTTCATCCCTTGGGGCAATCACGCTCTGCAATATCACCTCAAAATGTGCCACCCATGTGTCTTCATCCACATGGTTGTCTAATAATTTGTCCTGTTCTTTCTTGAAGAAAGGGGCCTTTACTGTCTTCCAAAAATCCCTACTACTATTAAGGGATGCAGCTTTAGCCAGGTTTCCCCATGCCTCATCTTTTTGCTCGACTTCCCGTGTTTTTTTCGAGCTCTCTTATAAACCAATCGCAACTCTTTGATCTGTGATTGGTTTCTGGGCAATGCTTTCAGGGCCCCCCCTAGGTTCTTTAAGTCCTGGGCACAAGTCTCATTGAACCATCGTGTTTCCGGTCTTTCCCTGTTGGTTTTACGCCAAAACAGGGCTATTTTTTACTCCTGGAGGATATCTATAAAATTATTAGTTAAGATATCTGATGGAGTAGCCAGGTCCAAACTGTTTTTAATCAGATTCACCTTATTAGTTGTAACTTCCTGGATAATTTTGGTCGTGTCTATATTGTCTATATTGTGATGAACAATGAGTAGAGTCTCCTGACATCGGACAACGTTTGTTTCCCATGAATAGAATTTCTAATGACATGAATAAATGGGATTTTGTTTCACTTAAAGGAAGACTGAACTGAATTGGAGTCTGACTAATTTGTTTTAATACCCACTGGATGGGCCTTTGATGCTGTGCTCAGGGGGACGGCTCCTAATCAGGAGACGCTACTCATTGTTTATCACGAATCACACCTTTTGACCAGTAAGTGATACCCCAGAGGCACGCAACAAACTTTACAACTCGAACTACCTAGGTTGTGCGTGTTTCATTTAAACTGTTGTTGTCTACAATTTGCCTGCTCTTGTAACACGGCACACCTTTATCTGCATACAGTGACATATGAAGAAATTTCGAATTTAACTGAAGTAAGAGCCAACACATTCACGTTTGCAGACGAGGATGCTTCAAAGATATACGCTCTTATACATGAGGAAACCACCCCTCTCTCCAGCTCCAAGAACAAAGAAAGAAAAATTAAGCAGTTATTATATTTAACCAAGAAAGAAAGAAATCAAAGGTTACATGCTAGCACACTTATTAAATATCATTGTGCTCAAAGGATCCCAAGAGGGTGGAGAATCCCATTAAAACCATTACTTTGTAAGAACAGCCCAAGATTCATTGAAAAGTGGTACGCCATTCTTAATAAGTGGTCTATGGTCTGCTCTCAAATCAGGATTTCCTGACTACTTGGAATGAGGACCAAATAATGTAATTGTGCTGCTTTTGCTTTTATTAGAATATGTTTACCAATGGTCTATGTGCTCCATTTTATCATTTCTTTTGCACTGCCCTTGACTGTATTTATTTTATCGACACAGCAAATCTCCTTCAAACTTAGGGACCGATTATGATGTCAGGCAGAAAGCCATCCGACAGCTAGTCAGAGGCTTTCCGTCCGACATCAATAGTTTCCCTCCAACTTCTGTATTACACTACAGGCGGTTGAAGGGAAGCCTGGCGGGGGCTTCCGCTCCGCTTCCGATGGGCTCACAGAGCCTGTCGGGGTGGAAGGCAGAATGGTTATACCATCATTGAAAGTGGAGCCAGCCTTGGCTCTGCCATCCCTATTATGATGTTGCTTTACACCTGCCCTTTCATGGCGGTCCGCCATGAAAAGGCAGGCAAGAAAGTGACTTTGGGGGCCACCTAAACAGCCCTGCATCGTGTGCAACACGGTGCAAGGATGTTTGAAAACATTCTTTTTACGATTGTTGCTCGTGCTGGGGGCCTTTTCCACCCGCAGCATCGGCTGTAATTATAAAATGGATGTTTCCGACTTAAGATAGGGCGGTTGCATCCAAATACAGGGGATGGAACCGACCTACTTCATAATTAGGCCATTTCTCACATTGCCCTTATTGTGATGGGAAAAAACACTCAGACCTACCTGAGTGAGGCATTTTCGTTAAACTAGGAGTATGCCACATTATCGAAACCCTATGTTAATTTAGGGGTTTCTTTTAACATTCTTCCGACATTACAAGGGCATCAACTGATATAAATGCACTGGTAGTGTTAGAGTACATTTGAAGGCATTGAATAAAATGAAATATTTTTGCTGAAACGTGTTCATGTTCCTGGTAAAGTCATATACAGAAAAATAGCCCGAACCAGATATAATGGTGGCGACGGAGGTAAAGCCTTACAATTTTTGCCACATTTGTAAGCAAAATGGTGGCTTTGCACGGACACGCCGTTGTTTGGTAAATACGTAAATTCACTGGTGTGTTGGGGGCACCATATTGCTACATCCATTATTCTTTTAAAGTCTAACAAAAACAATGATCAATAATCTACCAATTCTTCCATGCCTTTGTGATTGTGGCCCGCTTCCTATTGCTTTCTGAAATGAAGGCAGGTGGCCTTGATGTGCTACTGCAAAGAATACTTAAACCCACAGCCAGTTTCCCTGCCTATTTTTACAAAACAACACGGAAATCTTTCTTCAGGCCTGAGAAACCTCGAAGACTCTCTCCAGCAGCCGATGTCGTGCTGCTCTATTGTTATTTTCTCTGTGCATTTTTTTAAATTGGCTGGTAATTTTAGAAGCCTGCTTCCTGTTTGATATTTAAAGTCGCTTCTTTTGTGTGAAAAAGAAAAGTATTGATTTTAACAGTTGCGGCGCTTTCACTATCAAGCAACTTGTTTGACTGAGCTCTGCTTATTTGTTCTTCTGGCAGTCCATGTATTCTTGCAAACCGTTTGTTTTTCTTTCATTTGTCTGCGATTACAGTGGTTAAATATCACAATATGTCCTTCCTCTTATATCTCTCTGGAGACATCTTGAATAATTGTCGGTGTGAGCGAATAATCCCCTTATCATCATTCTGTTTATGTATATTCAATTTTAAGATAGCATTTAAGAGACCTCAAGGAGTAGCAGAAAGATAAACCTTTTTGTGCAAAAGAAAGGAAACTGCAGGACAGAGTCAAGAAAACTCCGATTTTTTCTAACACCCAAAAAACGTGAATTGGCTGCTTACCACTTACTTCCTGTATTTCCTCTGAGAGGTGAGAATCGCTGGAAGTGTGTTGGGTTCTGTATCTTTTAATATCAGCACATGCCACCATGACTATGGGTTCTATGTTGGAATGCTGGCATGTGGAATGGTGAGGCGTAGCAGCTGGTGTCGGTGGAGAGCAGTTGGTGTTGGTGCTTGCTCAGACCGGTCCTTTACCTTGATCTTGAATAAAGATGATAAACTTACTTGCTGTGTCCTCCGCTTTCTTTCACTGGCGACAACTGGATTCGGACCCTGGACCAGCAGAGCACACCGTACTTCTTTCAGAAGGTTTTTGTGTTCTTCGTTCACACACCGCCTGTCTCGAGCTGGTGGAATTTCTTCCTAGCCCTCTGGATTTGATGAGTGTTGTTCCATTTTCTCCTGCAACAACCTTCTCTTTTCTTCATGTCATGGCTGCGTCCCTGTTTTGGGCTGCCCCAGGTTGTCCTTTTACCTACATTAGCCTGGTGATCTTCGTTGTGTTTACTGACGTCTGTTAGTGACTCCAATTTTCATGTTTACTTCACGGAGTGTTTCTAGTGCACTTTTAACATTTTTTTTTTGGGGGGGGGGGGGGTCATGGCATCATCACCGTGCTGTGCGGCATTCCGAGCAACTGATTTTCATTTGCCTAGCGACCTGGAAGACTCCACGGGCTCTACGGAGCACAACGCACTCTGCGGCCTGCAGTCTAGCAACCACCAAGTCTCTACGCATTTTATGCAGCACAATGCGCTCTGCAAACTAGCAACTTGATGCACACGGATGTCTCCTTCATGCTGCGAATCGGTGATATGCACACCCAAGCAGTTTTTTTTCTCCTCTTCACACATTCAAGTGCATGTCGGTGATGCGCACACCAGGAACTTTGATTAATCATTTTGAGCAGTGTATACAGTTGTTATTAAATTCAGCGTTTTCTAGTGCACGTCGGTGATGCGCATACAAGGCTCTGGCTTGCTGGTAGGGTGTGGATTACTTCAGGCAATACTTATCGGGTTCGGAATTTGTCATCCGTATGGACCACAAGCCTTTGGTTAATTTGTTCTCCACTAAGGGTGCCAGCAATGCCACTTCCCGCATCGCCAAGTGGCATTACAGGTTGAGGAAATCCCATTTTCAATTGGAATACATTACTGGTGTAAAAAACATTTTTGCAGATTGTTTATCCAGGTTGCCTCTTTCTAACAAGCAGGCAGGAGAGCAGTTGGAGGATGAATTTTGTATTGTGGCTTTGTTGGTGGATTCTGGTTTTAATTGCATTTCAGAGGAAGAGTGGAAGGTTGCACTACAGGAGGATGAAAAATTTCAACAGGTTATTGGCATGTTAGGTAAAGGTTGGGCACCTAAAGATGGGCAAGTGAGCTCGTTCAAGCATGTTTATCCAGAGTTAAGCATGCATTCGGGAATTTTGAGAAGACCGAATTTGTTGGTAGGGCCAGTTTCATAGCAGAACAAGGTGTTGGCTCTGGCCCACGAAGGCCACGTGGGTATGAGGGCCATGAAGAGAAGGATTAGGGGAGCTTTTTGGTGGTCTGGGATGGATCATGCAGTTGAACATTTTGTGAGAGACTGTATTGCATGTGTTATCAGTGACAAGTCTCAAGTCACGTTTCCTAGTCCCATTGAGGCTGTACCTATTCCAGACAAACCATGGTTCAAGTTAGGTTTAGACATCATTGGGCCCATATATGTTTTGAATGAACAGAACAGGTACAATTTAGTTGTGGTGGATTATGGCTCTAAGTGGCCTGATGTGAAACTTGTGAAGTCCACCAACACTGAAGATTCTATTGATTTTCTCCAGGCTCTATGTTTGAGAGAAGGTGCCCCTACTGAAATCATCACTGGCAAAGGCGTGCAGTTCATGTCTAAAGAATTTCAAGAGTTTTTGTGCCATTGGGGCATCAAACATATCACCACCTCATCATATCATCCCCAGAGTAATGGTTTAGTGGAACTCTGTAACAGGGTCATAAAAGACCAAATTCAACTGTCTGTGGCAAATGGATTGAATTGGAAGAAGGAACTGGTAGATTTGTTGTGGGCTTTGCGCACTACCCCAAATGCGGTTACCAAAGTATCTCCTTTTGCCTTATTAAAAGGTAGATTGGCTTCCACTAAGTTGGTGAGACCTTGGATGCCGGATTTAAATGTACCTATTGTGAAACCCAAGTTTGTGAAAATGAATTGTGACAAAGCTCAGAGCAAGTATGCTACTAGTGAGCCAATTAGAGGAAGAAAACAAGCTCTTTTAAAAGCTGGGGATTGGGTGAAAGTGAGACTTCCTGGTTTTGTTGCGAAAGGTCATTCCAAGTTTTCTAGTCCCATGCAGATCATTGCACTAAGAGGCAGATCAGTCAAGCTCAGTGATAGGAAGTGGTGGAACATGGAGAGGTTGTCCAAACAGAGGTCTAATGGTGAGCCTAGCATGAGTTCCACCACACAAAGGGAGCCCAGTTCCACCACTCACGGTGAACCCAGTTTCAATACTTCTGCAAGAGCAAGGAGACCTCCTGTTTGGCTCAAGGACTATGCTAAATCTTAGTGTACGCCTTTAGTTCAGGAACTATGTTTAACCTCACTGTATGCTTTCATGTTTCTTTTATTTGATTTCTTTTTCTGTGTGATTCATTTTTTAATTGTGTGCATTTGTTTTATAAATATTCTTTTCTCATTATTGTAATGGAAGAGATGTGTTGGGTTCTGTATCTTTTAATATCAGCACATGCCACCATGACTATGGGTTCTATGTTGGAATGGTGGCATGTGGAATGGTGAGGAGCAGCATTTGGTGTTGGTGGAGAGCAGTTGGTGTCGGTGCTTGCTCAGACTGGTCCTTTACCTCGCACTTGTATAAAGAAGTATAAACTTAACTGCTGTGTCCTCCGCTTCCTTTCAAAGTGACAGAGAGGCATTCTGCCTTTAGTACTTCATCCTTTCAGGAAGTTGATTGCAAGTTAGGCTTTGCAGGTGGAAGAATCACTGATTCAGTGTAGTAATTGCTCCCCTGCACAGTACTATTAATGTGGACTAACATATGCAAATTATCGGTCTGTTTTTCATACAAGAAGTCCCAATCACCAGCACAATTCCACACAATAATTCCTACTGTTTGATCATGAAATAATCTCAGTGGCGGCTGTAAAAAGGGTGATGCGGCAGGGTGGAAAAAATAAAAGTTATAAATAAATCTAAAAACAATTACACTTATCTTTAATCCTAGAGCAACATCCTCCTCGCTCTGGTCTTCTGTTCTCCAGGCAGGCATGCTCCAACGCAGGACCAGGAAGCTGCAGTAACCAATGCTGGCTCTGCTGTCATGCAGCATAAAAGCAGCACCAGGATTGGATGGAGCAGCCTCTCTCGCCGCTCCCAAGGGCACTACAGCCCTATGATGTCTCTAACCCAGCTGTCTAAGACAGCTGAGTTAGAGAGGTTTTACTGCGCAGGTCTGGCTGGCAGTCGCAAGACATATACTTTACACATTGCCTCTTTAGATAAGCCTGACTGCTCTGTGCCAAGCTACCACAGGTTGAGCACAGGGAGTGATGGTTCCTGCCTGGCCTGGGTGAATACCTCGGCCAACAAGAAATCCAATTTCTAACACTGCCTTATTATTTGCGGATGATACTTTACTTATTTCCTGCACATCTGTAGGGCTACAAATTGTGAAGATAGCTTCCATGCCTACTGTTACAGCAAGGGTTTGTAAAAAAAATACGCTTAAAACTAAATGTATACCCGTCAAGCACCATAAAACCTACAAGGTGCACCTTACAATTAGAGGCATTGGCTTGGAAAAAGTTGATAGGGTTGAGTACCTAGAGATTAGAGTGGACAACAGGTTATCTTGGGTACCTCACATTGAAAAAAGGTGACCCCTACCTATATTAGTGCTGCTGTTCTTAGGCACTATTGGGAAATTTACTATGGAGCAGTGTCTCCAGCAATAGAGGAGTATATGTCAAATGCTTCATTCGGCAGCACTTTATGGGACCAAAGTATGGGTCTCAGAGTGTTCCGCCATCCTAGCTTTGGTCACAAATTCCTCCCTTAGATCACTGCTAGGGGTACCACTGAATACCCCTTGTTGCCCATATATTATGATTTGGGGCTGAAGAGGGTGGACCAATTGGCAATCTTTGGCCCTTACTGTACTGGATTTGTGTTTGGGTGTGCCCTGAGTTATATATGTTTACATGAAGCACCTGGAAGAAATATTGGGACTATTGGGTTCTGATTCCTTACCATGGCGTAGACACATGGAGAATTGGTTTAGCATTTTGGGTATGTCTCTTTTATGGGAAAAGCCAAGATTATTGCAGCTGGCGTCTAAAGAGAATATTGCAGCTGGCGTCCAAAGAGATACTCAAGAGGGCCTATTGGGATCATATGGGGCCATATGTATCAAAATGTTCTTTTGCGATTCTCAAATAGCGATTATTTGCGAATCGCTATTTGAGAATCGCAAAACGCTATGTATGTAGGATTTGCAAATAGTTTTGCGAATCCTACATATTCCTAGAGGCCCATAGGAATGAATGGGAAGATATTCTCAATTTGCAATTCTCAATTTGAGAATAACAAATTGAGAATGCAATTTCAAGGGTGCCAGGGTGTCAAAAGGACACCCTGTTGGACCCCTGAAATGTGCGTGTGTGCACATGTGGCTCACATACATGCCCTAAGGGCATGAATGTGCGCCACGTGGCACTTTAAAAAATACAAAAAAGTGAATTTTTCAAAGAAATCGCAAATTACCACCAACTTGAAGTTGGTGGTAATTTGAATATTCCTTAAGGCCAAATTGCACTTTTTCCATGCTTCTTACATTGCATTTGAGGAATCGCAATTTGTGATTCCTTAAATGCAATTGCAAAATAGGGAATTGCAAATTTTGCGAGGCAGTTTTTCATTGATACATGCCACTAAGCCCAATTGCGACCGCAAACGCCGAAATTCTGCGAATTTCAGCGTTTGCGATCGCAATTTGGAATGATACATATGGCCCATAATATGTAGTCAGAATACCATAAGGGCTACTTAACTGATACGTTTTATGGTTCTAACCAGTTCCTATTTTTTTAATTATTATGCGACATAAAGCAAAGTACTTATATTTGAAGCTTTTTTACAGAATTTGAAAAATTAAGGACTTCACTACTAGATGGTCTAACAGTAATATTATCGATACTGTTTGCACCATGTATGATAGCCCCGCCCATGAATCAATCCCTCATGTTCTTGTTTTCTTTGTGAAGCCTATTAAATTGCCCAAAGAAGATGGATTCAGCCTCTCTGTCTTAACTCGAACCTTTGCTCACACCTGGAGGCATTATGGATCATTCAGACGGACTCATAAGGGACGGTTGGATTTTTCACGGAGTATGGCTGAGTAGGAATGTTAGAAATGGGGGTCTCTAGTTGGCAATGGCTGGCCACTGTCCAAGTAGGGACCTTTCTTCCTAAGTCAGAGTAAGCGGGCTACACCCTTTGATAACCCCTGCTCAACCCTGTGGTAACGTAGCACGAGCAGCTAGGCTTATCTCAGAGGCAGTGTGTGAAGCATTTATGACCATACACAGTAACACAGTGAAGAACACTACAAAGGGACACCACATAAGTAATTATAGAAAAAAAAGTATCTTTATATATAGACTTAACACTGGACCAATAACGGTAAAAAGCCACAATACTGTAAAATAGGATTATTCTTGAAATGCCGCAAAAATAGTTCAGAGTGTGCAAAGAGGAGTTCAGTTCAAAGCAGTGGTCTTTGTGACCCTTTTACTTACAAAGTACCTGGATTTCATAGCAAACCAAACAAAATGTCGCAAACGAGCTGTAGCGATGATTTTCCTCATGCGAGACCGGCCATGCGTTGAATCCTTGCCTCAAGGTAGGATGATGCGCCGTCTGCAGATGCATGAGGGACAAAGCGACAAACTTCTTCATGCTAAGCCGGCGATGCGTTGAATCCTTGCCGCAAGGGAGGATGATGCGCCGAACCTGTTGCGTGTGCAACCTTGTTGCGATGAGAAGAAATGGCGCTCCGTGAGGGAGCGACGATCCGGGTGTGAAGTGATAAAAATGGCAGACGCACGGCGCCCGCACTGCGATGTAGTGATGCGATGATCTCAATGCGATGATCCTTGGTTACAGAGCACTCGACAGCCCGCAAACGTGCGATGCCATGATCTTTGGGTGTTAGCGAGCACTTTGTGGCCCGCAAGCGAGCGGTGTGATGAACCTTGGTTTGCGAGCACTCGGCGGCGGAAGCGCGATGATTTTTTGTACGCTCTTCAGCTGCGGCGGCTCGCAAACGGGCGTTAGCGACGATTTCAGCACTCTCTTCTCTGTAGTAGAACCAGAGGCCCTGGAACTCACAGAAGCCTCACCTGCAGATATAAATCCTCGCTGGGAAGAATCAGGAGGCTGGTGGTGGAGTCTGATGTGCCTGAGACTCCAGCAGGAGGCTATCTCTCTTCTAGCCCTTGGGTGATTGCTTTAGCAAGATAAAAATAAAAGTTCTCTTCAAAGTCCTTTTCCTCTTCTTCCAAGTCCAGTGACAACTACTGCAGGCCAATCCCAGAAACAGCACACAAGCACAAGGACAGTCCTCTCCTGCAGATTCCTTCAGTTACACGGACAGAGGTTCTTCTTGACATTCAGGAGCAATACAAATTATAGGGGTTTCAGCGCAGATATTTATACCCCAAAAGTCTTTGTTCTCAAAAGCTACAAGTCACTGAACCCAGCCAGAACCAGTTCTGCTCAGTCCTGGAGCACTTTGTTTACCAGTCTGAATCCTTCCTTTCAGAAAGAGGGGGTCTGCCATCAGACGTACAATAGGAGGTGGAGCCAGCATTCACCTTGCCAGGCACAGCCCTATTCAGGTCAAGGAGCTACCCCTCCCCATACTCCAAATGCAGATCTTTCTATTCAACCCAGGTCTGAGTCAGCCTGCCCTGTCCCTCCAAAACCAGACAGCCAATACACATAACAGCAGAGCACACTGGAAGGCTTAGGCAAGAATATACCTACTTTCTAAAAGTGGTATTTTCAAACACAGAATATAAAAATAAACTTTACTAAAAAATGTATTTTAATATTCTGAGCTCAGGCATACTAAATTCGTTTTTCTAACACGTTCCTTGGGTCAGTTAGGACTATAGAATGTAATAGTCAAACTGCCCATTCTGGCCTATGGAGAACAGGTAGCCTTCCAGTAGTGAAAAACGAAATTGGGTGTAATTCACTACCAGGACATGCTATGCTACACACACCAAGGCATGTCCTACCTTACACATACAATGCACCCTACCATAGGGGTGACTTATATGATGCCAAGGGAAGGTTCAGGGGCTGGCAAGTGTGGGCACTTCACAGCCAAGATGGCAGTTCTGGACTGCACAGACTCTGCAGTGGCAGGTCTGAGGTATACTTTACAAGCTGCTTCTGTGGGTGGCGCAAACCAGCGCTGCAGGCCCACCAGCAGCATTTTTGGTTTACCAGCCCTGGGCACACATAGGCCATGCTACTAGAGACTAACAGGTAAACCAAATATGCCAATCATGGATATACCAATTCAGATGTCATATTTACAAAGGGAGAGCATATGCACTTTAGCACTGATCAGCAGTGGTAAAGTGCCCAGAGTCATAAAATCAACACAAACAGGTCAGAAAAATACAGGAGGAAGGCAAAAGGTTTAGGGATGACCCTGCAAAAAGGGCCATTTCCAACAAGGAAGAAAACAGGGCAGGGGTTTTAAGCAAATATTTTAAGGTGTTGACCGATTTATATTATGTTGTCTATTTGGCAGAAGTTCTGGTCATAACTTCCATTTTGCACATAACTTATCTATGGTTGATGTACTTTTATTTTAAACTGTTATGTCTTATGTATTCCTAAGAGCATTTAAAATATATAATGTTTATGTCCCTGATGTTTTTTTTAAATATGTGTATGTTGTGTTTTATGAGCTTGACTCGAAATAAACACTTTGATGATGATGATTTATTTAACTAGTCAGTCAGTCAATGTTATTGTATGGTAAGAGAAAGCTTTACAACAGAGCAAATAAATATACATTGATACAAAACAATATAAATTAATTCTTGGTTATTAAGAAGGAGGATTAAAATTAGTTATAAACGAAGTTGACGCAAGTCTAGACGTGTGAAGTACTAATTAATTTGTTTCACTATATCCCAGAATAACTTTGTCGTGCCCGTTTTAGTTAATTTGGCCAGAACAGCATAAAACAATTAGAACCATTTGCCGAATGCATATCCGTTGGGTTAATACCAGCCAATGAGCAGGTTCCGAAATGAAGATGTCTAAGAGATGGGAGTAAAAATTCCGACCATTCCATTAAAAACCAGGGCAGCAACAGATGTCATGTGATTTTTTCCAATAAGGGCAGAAACAGCAATTCGCAGAGTGTCACGTGTATTTCCATTGGTGCCTAATCGCGCCCATGTTGAATGGTCCATATCTCAGTTGTGCCAACTCTCATTGCCCTCCATTTTTAGAGCTACCTTCAAATTTAGTTGAATTTCGTTTTGGCCATAAGGGTTCAGTAAAGTGATGCTAAGGACTGCTCCAGTGCTAAGGAGCTCAGTGGCTGTTATTTGCTCACTATGTTCTTAAAGTGGGAGCTAGATGTGTGAGGTCTCAGAGTTTGGACATCTTCAAGTGTTTGAGTGAATTAGTCACTCAAAGGTGGCTTTCTCTTATTTCTTTGCAAGAATGAACTTCAGCCCATAGTACGGACTGAAGAACTCTGCACTTAAGATGCGTCCCGCCTGGTGTGCAGTTTGATTTGTCAAATAAAATTCCAAGCAAATTTGTGTTTTTGGAACTTTTTTTTTAACCATAGAATAAAATTGATTGACCGGCTGACTAACTGATTTCTTTAACTAACCTAGCAAGGAAACACTTACATTATGAGAACATAGTGTGTTTGGGGTCATCAAATGATACCTCAAAAGATTTGCTTACTAGAGGTGATCTTAAATTCACATAATAGGTGGTAAGTCCTTGAGTCGGCCATTTGTCTTGGATGGCTCAGTTCTCAAGTATGTGAATAATCTGCTTCTTATTTGTTTGTAACCAGTATCTAGATGAGCCTTGCCTTCATTCAGGTGCAGTGTGATGCCCACAATATGAAGTACAAAGTATGAAGGACAAGTGTTGGGGGACCTGCATAACCCCCCTGGCCTCTGCTCAGGTGAGAGGATATTTAAGCTAGGGAGAAATCACTGTCCAGAGTGCTAGAAAGTAAACCCGGCCATCCTTCCAACCCCCACACATGGGGGAGAGCATACCTGACTATCACCAGGGGTGTAACACAGACCCCTGCAGCCCCTGCGTGGCAGGGGGCCCTCAACCCTTTGAGAGGCCCCCCAACTCTTCAGAGGGCCACAATTCATCCCAAACCCAATGAATGTCTGTGAGATGTGGGATACTAAGGAGCCCCTCTTCACATTCTGCAGGGGCCTCATCATTTTGAGATATGCCCCTTATTAATACACTAAACAACTAAAGATCCACTAAATAATAAGTAAGCTATGCTTCAAATCTCCCAAGGGTTACGTTCAGTGTAGGCATACTGACATTCTCTAGCAGCATGGTTTTATTTCCAAAAGCACAGAACAATTCAAAAGAAAAGTTTGCACCAGTAGTGGATGAAAACTCGGGCACAGGACACACATGACATTTTCTGATCTCACTTCAGGTGATTTAAAGCTGTTGAATTCACTGAGATCTGATGTAGTGCTATAAAGACAACATTTGTGTTATTAAAATCGTAATTAAAATCATAAAATCATAATCAAAAGACATTATCTTGTAACCTACTCTCTAATGGAATTGGGCCACTCTGCAGGGCCACCCCCAAACCTTTCGCCTTCACCCTCCTGTTTTCTGAATCATTTTTGTTGGCTTTCAGGAGTCTGTGCACTTTACCACTGCTAACCAGTGCTTAAGTGCTTCTCCTTTAAACATTGTGAAACTGACTTGCACTCAATTGTCCGATTTAATTTACGTGTATGCCCCTAGTAAAGTGGTACTACTTGTACCCAGGCCCTGTAAAATAAATGCTACTAGTGGTCCTGCAGCACTTATGGTGCCACCCACTTATGCAGACTTTTAAATATGTCTCAAGCCTACCGTTGCAGCCCGAATGCGACTTAAACTGCCATTTCGAACTGTCAAAATAAACCTATGCCAAGCCTGAACCTTTCCTTTTAATACAAATGTCACCCCAAGGATAGGCTCTAAACAGCTGCTCATAGCTTCAGTGTGCAGTGTATTTAAAAGATGGACACATACTTTTAAGTTTTACATGTCCTGGTAGTGAAGAATTCTTACATTTGTTTTTCACTACTGCAAGGCCCAGCTCTCCCATACGATTACATTGGATAATATTATTACATTTAATAAGTAATAACCATAAATTGGTAACAAGTAAGAATGTCAAGTTTGGTCTCTAAATAATTGTAATTTAAAACCCTCTTTAATGGTGAAGTTTGATTTTAAGTCACAATTATGAAAATGCCACTTTGGAAAGTTTCATTTTCTTGTCACAACCACATGGTGCCTGCAGCCTGTATCCTGGATCACATGACGAGTTGCATCTGGCAGCTGGTCTTTGTGTATTACTCCCAGACAATGAGACAAAGGGAGAATAAGTGTTGGCAGGATGGGTAAACTTTGACTTGACAGAGGGGCGGAGCTGTCACCTACCACACTTGCACATCAGAAATACTCTGCCTCACCACACACACAAAGGGTTTGACACTAGTCTTTTGTGTCCCAGACAAGCTGGAGCCAGGGCAGGGAGGCAGGAACTTTCAGACAACTCAGTAGGGGGAGGACTCTAGAGGCTTCTCCCACTTCAAAGTGGGCACCATGTGGCTTAATGGCTAAAGCGGCTCACCTTGAAGCTCAAGCATCCTGTGATTCTGGGCAAATCACTTAATCTCCATATGCCTAAACATGAATGTGTCTGTCTGTAATGCAACGGGTGCTCAAGTAAAGCACTCTGATGCCTTCAGGTCGAGTTTGTGCTATATAAAACAAAAAAAAATGTAGTGGTCCCTCAGACCCAACTCTTGAGTGAACTTCTGAACCTGTGGATACTATTGAAGAAGAACTGCTGGGCTGGTATGCTTCCAGAAGGACTACTACCCTGCTACCCTGCTACTCTGCTGCCCTGCTGCCTGCTGTCCTGCTTGTTCAGAAAGAAGACTGGACCTGCACCATTAATGCAAGGCTGAAGTGACACTAAGGGTCAGCTGACAGACCTCCTCTTCTGAGCTACAGGGCCATTACAAGTTTCAGAGGTTCTCTGCATCTGCCCAGCTGACCTGCTGCCTGGACCTATTTGAGCCCTGCTGGCTCTGCTGGAGTGAGGTCCTGATCTCCAAGAGGTTACTGTCAGGTCCTGGACCGTTCATGTGGACTCTACCAGGAAAAAGAACTGCCCAGTTGTGAAGTATGCCCCGCTGGCATACTTGCTGACTAATGGCTGCTTTGCTGCCAAGGCCTACTGTTGATGCACCAGGATTCTTTTACTGCTGTGAGATTCCCTGCTGAATACAGCCTGCCTGTATTGACCCAGAACTCCAAAAATTCTCCAAGGATCAGGTGGGTTGCCCCTTTTCAAGCAGGCTGTTCAACAGGCTTCTTTGACATTGACGCATCTCCACGCATTTCCACAGAATGCGACACAGCCCACCCTTGACTCCACCCCAGCGCAAAACAGTTTGTCCTCAATGCATCTCAGTGCAAATCGTTGGAAGCACCAGTGTCTTCTTTACGCCGACAGCCAGACGCTGATACCAGTCCAGCAAAACACATTTCATTCCCTGCGCCAATACATCACGGTACAAATATTCATTAGCCCCACGGCTGCCTCGACATCGACGCAGGACCTCCCATCGCAGCTCTTCATTGATAGTCATCAACTCCGCAGCTGCACAACACATCTCAGTGCCAGATCTCATATCCCAGATCCTTGTCAAGAGCTCATCGTTGCCGGCCCCTGCATCTCAGCCACAAGGTAATTTGCCAGCGACTGAACTTAGGGCCTGATTATATCGACGGTGGGACCGCCATCATCAGGCTATCGGTGGTGGTCCCACCGCAATCAGACCCTGCAGTACCGCCCTGCATTACGATTGCGAGCGGATGGTTGGCAGTCAGAGTGACCGACCGCCATGCATCCAGAACCCGTCAGCACGCTGGAGGGACTACAAACCCTACAACAGCGGCGGTGCCTGCTCAGACACCTCGATATGGATTACAATGTCCCTTTCTGCCGGCTGTTTCATGGCAAGGGAACTGCCATGAAAAGGCAGGATGTAATAAACTTGGGGGCCCCTTGAGGGCCCCCATTCCCCCTTGCCCTCGGATATGGGTCCTGGCAACATATCCCTGCACCATGGGGCAGGCACCCCATGGTGCCTGCCACATCGTGCAGGGATATGTCAGATGTGTTTTCTTTTGTATTGCGGCATGTGCTGCAGCCCGCAGAACGTGCTGCAATACAAAGAGTACACATTGCAACCGCCTTGAAGGCTGTCACATTGTAATCCTGATGGCGGGACAGCAGATAGATAGTCGGGAGGTCTTAGTTGGGCGGTCCCATCCCCGACTGGATGGCGGTCAGACGAAAGTCCGACCGCCATTATAATCAGGCCCTTAGTCCTGTATTTGGACGGTGCTCCATCATGGTTGGCCTGAACTTGTGACTTGGACCCTGTCTACAGCCAACATATAACCACGGTTGGCAGTTTATGCATTTTAGTGCTTGAGTTTCACTAAACCTTTAAAATTACATAACACTAGCTCTACTAGTTGTATTTTTGTCATTTTAGTGTCATATTATTCATTAAAATTTGCTCTACGTTTCCTAATTGGTGTGGGATTTTCTTCTGTTATGTTTTCACTTTATTACTATTTGTGTGCTACATACTTTACACATTGCCTCTAAACTAAGCCTGACTGCTTTTGTGCCAAGTTACCAGAGTGCTGAGCACAGGTTAAGCTGGGGCTTGCTTGTGTTCCACCCTGGCAAGAATTGTGGTTACTGCTTGAGTAGGGTTTTACTGCCCTCAGCCAGTAACCAAATTTCTCACACTCTCCGGTGAGTCACCAAGGAATTAATGCACTTGGTTTCTGACTGTATAGTCCACACCACAAAAATCCAACTAAATGGTATCCAAGAGATTTCTTTGAGCAGGGTGTTTCTCCTGTGTGGGAGCAGGGTCAGCCTGGGAACCAAAACCATCCCACGCAAAAGCGTTCAAACCAGCCCTACTCCCTTCCTTCTCCTGCTCCAGTTTTTTCGCTCTCTTCCGCCTCTTGTGCCTGCTGTAATTAACTGGGGGTATGGAGAAAGTGGCAGAGGCATCAGCAGCTGCCCTCTTTCTTTAAAAACTGGCTTTAAATTGCTCTAGCCCACCCGGGAAATGCCCAGCGGTAAGAACAGGCAGTTAGGCCCTGTGTGGGAAATGGTCTCTTCTGAAACACGTCATGCACAAGGTACTTTCATATCAGAGTATAGTGGGAATCTGAAGACAGGGTGCAGTCCCATTTAGATAACTGTAGTATGACTGTGGAACAAATCAATCTGCTCTGCATGTGACAAGCAGTCCGAGTATTTTCATGTGTTAAATATTTCCACACTATGAATGTAACTTCAGCATCTAGATGATTGAACGATTTTACAGACTTGGCCCTTGAGGACTGGTGATTTTTCATCCATCAAAATACTGCACAATGTATTCAAGGTTTCTTTATATAACCTCTGAATGTGCCTTGGGAAACGGTTCATGTGAAGTGCACTGTCATTCATTGCTTTAAGAAAAGCCTACATAGTGAGCAGCATATATGGGTACTTGAAATTTATAGCAGCTACTGACCATGGGTCTATCATGGGCCTAAGAGTAAGAAATGTAGTCTGGTGTCTGCAGAAAGGCTTCCGGGCATATTATTAAGAACATCTCCATGTTCCTTCAGCCCTCAAAGAAGCCCCAACCTCTCTGTAAGCTGGACTAGGGAGACCAACAGCTGTACATACACAGCTTTCTCCGCTTCTAATGTCAACTGAGTTTTTTCAACCTGGGGAGATATAACTTAGTGCTACACAATGTAAAGGGTATGTCATCAAGTGGTCTACAAAATGTGTGACTAAAAATAAGTCCGTAAAACACCAAGCATCCTACCCCATTGATGGCGATGGAAGTATTTCTGGAAAAGTTGCCTCATAACTTCTCCTAGGTATGTGAAGTTTGGTATGTCTGCTTCATTTATATTTAAAAACAAGTACATCAGATGTTCTTGCACATCTAATAGTGTACTAGTCTTAAAGAAAACAAAGCCGAGATGAAGCAAGAATGACTTCATCCCTGGGTAAGGAAACACATGCTGCAGGCAGAAAACCAGCAAGATCAGCAAGACATCTGTATTTGCAACATTATGCCTGGAATGTAGATGCCCAATTGAAAAGTGTTGGACCTAGCATCCTTGGCCTGTGTTTCGCCCTAACTTTTTGCCTTCAGACCTCCTGTTTTGCTCACTTTGTTTTTGTTGGCTTTAAGACTCTGGAGTCTTTACCACAGCTAACCAGCTTGTGCTCCCTCTTTAAATCATGGTAGGATTGGCTTATTCCCAACTGGCATATTTAATTTACTTGTAAGTTCCTAGTAATGTGGCACTATTGTACTCAGGGCATGTAAATTAAATGCTGCTAGTGGGCCTGCAGCACTAATATTGCCACCAACTCAAGCAGCACTTTAAACTTGTCACAGACCTGACATTACAGTCTGTGTGGGCAGTTTTTAAACTGCCTTGTCGACCTGCCCAAGGCTTCCTTTTTAATGCAGGTAAGTACCCCTAAGGTAGGCTCTGTGTAGCTCAGAGGGCAGGGTGCAGCGTGTTTAAAAGGTTGGACATGTACCTTTAAGTTTTAAAATGTCTTGGTAGAGAAACACTCTTAAACATTTTTTAACTACCGAAAGGCCTGCCTCTCCCATATAATAGTACTGGAGTTACCTTATTCCATTTGATAAGTTATACATTCCAAATGGGAGCAGGTGACCAGTTCATGTTTTTTTGGGGGGAATTTTAATGAAAAAACCTCTCTCATGGTGAAGTCGGATTTTTAATTACATTTTTGAAGACGTCACTTTTATAAAGTTGTGTGCTACGCAAACAAAGGATGGACGAAATGCTGAATACATCATACATTCACCCCCAGTCAAGAGATCTGGGTTAAACCCATCGCTTTTTTGCTACCTTCGGGCTGCACTCCAGCCCAAACTGCCAAGCCAGGTCCTCTCTCGACCGGAAATAAACATCCTTGGACCGGTTTTGGGGTATTACCCCTCATCAGCCGGGCTAGCTTGAATTCTGTGGCACAGTGAGCAAGGGACCCACGTCAAGGCATACCCATCCCACACAGGGCGAAAGTGCTATGCAAACAAATGATGGAAGAAATGCTAAATAAATCATACATTCACCCCCAGTCAAGAGATCTGGGTTAAATCCATCATCCTTTTGCTCACTTTACCACCCAAGTTTGGACCCAGCCCCATGAAATCAGTCCTGTTTCTCATTTGTGTTTTTTTTATTAACATGTACTCTATTGTTCTAAATTGGTGGGGGATTTTTCTTACGTTGTTTTTCACTTTATTTCTGTTTGAACTGCTGCATAAATACTTTATTTGTTGCCTCTAAGTTAAGCCTGACTGCTCTGTGTCATGTGAGCACACGCAAGGCAATGAAATGCAGACTACACAACTCACTGAAAAACGGGAAAATCCTTCAGCACATCCATTTATGTAAATAAATAATACTCGACAAATTATCATGATCAAAGTTTTCGTTTACATTAACCAGTATAAAGCACAAGCATATTAGACTTTTAATAAATCTAAATGGACCAAATAGAACCAAAGATCGAAACACAAAGAATCATGATTGTAAAACTGCAGTAGTATTTAAGAACCTTAACAGACATTTTAAAATGTATTCTAATCTAAGAGTAGACAAGGTTCACAGGATAGTTTGCCAATAGCCGTCTAGCATAGAGTATATTTCACAATTGTATTGTTGTTTAAGTATTTGTGGCAGCAATAAAATGTGTTGGTGACCATGTTAATGCTGATTCTTTTGAGGAAAAATAGGATGGACCTTTTAGGCGACTTTGTGCACTTGAAAAGTCTGCTGTGATTCTAGGTGGAACCATAGAATCTGCCCTTAGAGCAAGAGAAGAGCTGACAATACATGCTCATCTTTCCCCTGACAGGCATAACGGAAGTGAGTGAGATCACTCAGGCCACCATGATGCCTGTTGTACAAAAAGGATCTTTTGGGAACTTACAGAAGGGCAATTTCAATGTGGGCACCTGCTAAGTTCATATTTGTAAACCCTTCCTTCCGAAGATTCATTGAGCATCCCTGGCAGAAAAGAAAAAGAAGCCATGCAACTGCTCTTGAGAAATGGCAACAAAAAAAGGTGGCCCCTTCTGATGATTTGGCATACTTGAATATTCTAAAATGATTCAAAGTTGGGGCCATCGGCTCTGCGTTCAGAATGGAAGATTTGAGAGTGCATGCTCACTTTTGCTCAAAGTGCCAGAAAAGAAGTGACTGATATAATATAATTCAAATTAATGCCTTTTGTCCAATCAAGGGTTTCAGATTTTGAATTTAAAGAGGTGAAGGTTCAACTATGGCACCGACTATGTTCCTATTTCCAAGTTCTTCATGTTGAGGTTTAATTTGTGTGAATTTAGGGCCTGATGTATGACTGTTTTTTCAGTCGCAAACGGAAAGCTGCCCCATTTGCAACAGCAAAGTAGGTCTGCCCTATTAACATACCCATTCTGCGAGTTGGTAACCTATTATCGACTCACAGAATAGGGTTTTCAACTCGCTATTAGGAAGAGACGTGCCAAGGGGGTCACTACCTAAGAGAGACCCGCACTTCAATGTAAGATTGTTTTGTGCCTGCAATTTCGGCCGCAAAACACTCAAAGTTTAACACCCATTTCAAATGGATGGTAAGCCACTCGCAAATGGGAAGGGGTCCCCAGGAACCCCTTCCCCTTTATGACTGGCATTGAAAATATTTTTTAGGAGCAGGCAGTAGTCCCACGGACCACTGTCTACTCTTAAAAAATGAAACAGTAACGTTTAGTTTTTCTTTTTTAAATGCATCCCGTTTTCCTTTAAGGAAAACAGACAGCATTTAAAAATAAAACTGCTTTATTGAAAAAAGCAGTCACAGACATGGTGGTCTGCTGACCCCACAGGCCACCATCCCTGGGAGTGCTAGCCATTCCCAAGGGGTTCGCAAATTGCACCTGCCTCATGAATATTAATGAGGCAGGCAATTTGTGACCCCACTAGGAAGCGCAAACAGTGTCAGAGACACTGTTGTAACTTCCAATATGCGAGTTGCAAATTGCAAGTCATAAAACGATGCAATTTGCGACTCCCAAATTGGAAGGACCGTACATCTATGCCGTGTGGAAAAGTGTAGATATATTTCTCCAAGAAGAGTCCACAATTTAGCACCAGCCACATAACTGCTCTTGAAAAATGGCAGGAAAAGGAGAGTGGAGGTCTCCTATTGCTTGCCAATTATGAGCTTCCTCATTGAGTCATTGAGTACATTTCTAGAGCCTATCTTACACTACAGCTGTGTGATAGACTCCAGGGGGATGTTTCCAGTGATCTCAAATTCAACGGAGGCAATATAGCCTTAATGTCGCCTAATCATAAGTAAGGGGCTGACCCAATGCCCCACCAACTGTATATTATGTAAAGATCTACTTACAGGTGGCTAAAGCTGTCTGCAGCAGAGGCATTAAAGGCATTTTCTATTCACGAGTTTTCCTGAAAGAAAGTCTGTGGGTAGATGGATTTCTCTGATCAGAACATAATCCAAAGCCTCGAGCAGACTATGTGTTTCTGCAGAGAACAAATTACCATTTAAAGCTGAAGAAATAGCTTCAGAAAATGTGACCTGCATATCTGTCGATTGAGATTGCTTCTTGGTCTGTGTCTCCTCACTTAATATCCGAATGGGGCCTATCTTGAGCAAACTTTCTTGCTTCCATGGTGTCCTGGCAATCCAAACAGACCCTGCTTCCTCTGGTAAGATCAGAACAAGTGCATACCAATGTGTGCGTGCTATCAACATCACCTTCTGTCAAACGGATAGCAGTTTTCAGGGGACTGAGAAACAAACAGGACATAGAGAAGGAGCTCTGGAAGATTTGGGGAAGGCGCAAGAGGTTTGTGGTAGAAAGGGAAGAAATACGTTTGTATCAAGTTTCTTCAATTTTCTTTATTGTATTTAAAAGTATCTGTCTCAGGGGACGATGCCACCTCACATAGCTAGCACCGTGACAGAGAAAACTAGGACTAGGACTAGGGTGATGAAGATCACTGATAAAGATTACTGAGTAACAGCAACCTTTTCTTGAACTTTCCTTTCCATCTTTTCCACTTCAAACACAATGATTTGATCCATTTTAAATATACTTTCAGCTTTTTTCCTAAACCATGCCAAACATTTGTGTTATCGTAATAAGACTATTTTCACCTGGCTGTGATTTTTCCAAATGATGTGGGCACAATATTTTCTGCTGTCTGGCTTTGTGAACCAGAGGTTCTTGTTTCCGAATGACAGACAGAAAGAAAATCCTATCCTTCCTTATACAATTGTACAAAGTTAGGGGCATATTTACAAGGGCTATTGCCACGAGAACATGACTTTTTTGACGTTCTGGTGGCGATAAACCCTTCACGTTATTTAGAAGGCGGCATTAAGCCACTTAACGTGGCTTAATGCCGCCTTGTAAAAAATACTTATTCCAAACAAAGGTTCAGAGCGTTCATAAAATTATCATAATACAAATACAAAAACAATTAATGAAACACAATTTGTATGTATAACAATGCACACATTGAGATACAGGAAAGAAGAAGAAGGCCCTACTAGAAAAAACATACAAAATGTATTCAATGAAATATATCAACGAGGCTCAGTATCATACGCTGGTACATATAACATATACAAAACATATACATAACCAGACAGGTGGCAGACAAGGAGAAATTACATAAAAGCAGGAGTTTCAGAACATTGCGAAAACTCCAACAAACAGAAAATGTGTCCTCCATTAATTGCGGCCACAATTGCGTCGGCGGCGTTTCGACCTTTGGCATTAGTAAATGGTCATCTTCAGGACATGAAATTTTAACTGAGCATCCCAAAATGAACAATTTATTCGACAATTGGGATCAATAATATTATTAGTCCAGTTCAGTGGGTGGCCTTCATAACTGATTTAGTTAGTAACATTTTCCGGCCAAAGAAGGATGAATCCTTGGTAAATGTGCCCGTCATACATTCGAGCGAAATTCGAATATCGCGCAGCAAATCAATTGCTAAGTATGTGTATTTTCCTGAAGTGCCTTCTTGATCAGTTGCAATTGGACTGTTCCAGAGGTCCTCAGAACCTTGGCTGTGTCTATAATCTCTGAAAAGTTGGGAATTATAAAACCTTTTGAAGTTTACTCTTCACAATTGAGGTGAAAATCCTAATTATTTCAGTGCTTGACCAGTGATAGAAAGCATTTTTTTTAAATTAAAAAATGGCTGCGATTTTACCAAATAAAAGATGTAAGGAAACAGGCTCTGGTGTAGCCCCACCCACACACATTTTCCCCCCATTTGGACTATTAGCTGCTGTTATTTTTTTAACTCTGAGAGTGCACTGACCAGACCTCAGTGCCACTGTTCTGACCCATTACAAAAGGTATGTCAAATGGGATGTCCCCAGTTGGCAAGTACTGACTTACTAATAAGGCCCTAGAGCATGGTACCCAGGGCATGCAAGACAGAGTGTCCAACAAGGGCCGCAGCACTGTTTGTGCCACCCTGAGTTTGACAAAGGACAAAATGGTCACCAGCCTGCCACTGCAGACAGGAAGAGCAGTGTGTACACTGCTACTTCGACTCGCCATTACCAATAATGGCAAATTCCCAAGGAACCTTAATATTATATGTAAGTCTCCCCAAAGGAAGGCCTATTGAGTCCTATGGCCTATATTATTAAGTAGGACATATATTTTTCATATATTTTAGCAGCAACACTTCCAAATTGTTGTTTTTCTGTGGAAAGGTCAGTAGATCCACTGGCTTACACAGGGTTCTTCTGAATGGAACTGCCTAACCGGTACTGTAAAGTATCAAATTAATCATGGCCTTAAATTCGTCTTTATGTCCAAGTCGAGATTTATGTCACTTGTTAAAGTTATGCAACTTTTAGAAAGTTGCAACTCTGTGGCCCAGCTGGTCCAGTGGCTTTGCACAAGCCCTGGCCAAGCAGACAGCTTTCTGCCCATCCAGGGAGATGTGTGAGTGACTCCCAGGCTCAGGATCAAAAGCAGGTGCCAAGTGATGTGCGACCTCCTCTCCCAGGAAGGCTGCTCAGGGTGTTTGCCCAAGGGGGGAGCTTCAAAGGGGAAGCCACCTAGAAGGGCTGCCTGTGACAACACTCCCGAGCAGGATGCTTTTTGTTCCTGTACATAAGTTGGAAACAAGGCCAGATCGGGAAACCCATCCTCAAACAGTTATTCTGGGGGCATGCAGCTCTTAGGTAGCTACACCTCTTGGGTGAGCAACCAAGCTCCTGACAGTCGGAAGAAGGTTCAGACATCTTGAGAGTAGAAAGAATATTGCACTCTAGGATTGCCAAATGCCACACATTGCTGAAATTTTGTCACTAAAGATGAGGAAATCTATGAGGCCATCAGCTAGCGATTGCGTTTTCCCCTCGGGCACTTTCCCGGGTTAAAAAGGCAGCTCTGGCACCCTGAACCTCAGTACTCCATGGAATTTGAGTAAGGGCCAAGAGAGGACCAAGAAAGGAGTGTCCTACTGCTTTTGAATCTGCATGAAGAGACCTGCTGCCCTGCCAGAAGGACTGCACCTGCTGCACTTTGTGCTAGTGAGATTGAACTGTGTCTGTGGCTCTTGCCACAGGGAAAAAGTTGATTTATGGCCCCCAGATCAAAGCAGTAACTCCAAGAGTCAGTCATCTGGCCCCCTGGAAAAGCAGCAGTGACATCATACTGTGGAAACCCAAACCGGTAAAGCACTAGCCACCCCTCAGGAATAGCCGCTTGCAACTGCCGAGCATGCCAAGAGACAAATGTGAGATAACCAACAACTGCACCTATGTCTGCCATACCCGAAAGTGCTATCAGATACTGGATTTATCATCCAAGAAGGTCACTAGCCCCCACCAAGGATATTCGCTGCGACCACTGTGTCACGAGATTGAGTGCCTAGCTGCAGCTGGCCTTCTACTGTCGCAAAGAGGAAGAATGTCATGGGACCCCAAATGCCGTGGTCAAAGTCGCCTCAACCCACCCGTGGGCTGAGGGATAAACCACACTTCACCCGTCGATCGCACAGCACCAGGAGCCATCTTTAAGCATCTTTAGCCTGTATACTCAGCATCAGGACCACTTAATTGATGCCTATGGCAGTTGTCCTGTAAAGTCTGCTGGCCAGGTAACTTTCCAAAATATCCTTAATGAACTCCTAGACCTCTACCCTGTTTGGTTTGGTTGCCCAAGCTGGGCCGGATTCGCCGAGCCAACTGTTTCAAACTTTTAAAATGTTTGCACAGTTTTATTGACCAATGCTTGTTTGCAGTTGCATTTAAAGGTATTTATTGCTTCAAAAATCTGTATCTCTGGAACCCTCCAGTGGATTTTGATAGTCAAGGGCTCAAAATATTCATAAAAATATGGTCTATTTTTATACACTTTTATAGTGTCTCTTTCTTGTTGTGTGACTTTTATTCCCTTGTTTCGTGCTGTTAAATGCTTTACCCTAAGTTCCTTTGCCAAGCCCTACTGCTCGCAGTCACAGCTACCCAGGGTTGACCCAAAGCTAAGAAAACATTACTGACTGGACCTAAAATGGTATTTGTGAGTGTACCCAACAATAAGGCCCCACAGCCATATCATATAGTAAACCCAAATCCTCAAAGAAGAGTTTAAGAAACTTCCAGCGTTTGTCATTTCGGAGGAAAGGAAACACTTTCAAACTCTGACAGAGATTGTTGTGTGAATGTAAATGCTCATTGCTTTAATGACAATTATGTATGAAGGTTATCTTTTTTTTAACTCTTTTCATACATGCTATACATGCTATCAGGTAAAATAACTGATTTAAATAGAGAGCAACTAATTTGCTCATGATCATATAAAGTGTGCAGGAAGAGGGGCTATCACAACGCTAGATGTGGTAATATTCTACTACCACTTTTAAGAGAGTGGTAAGCAGACACTAAGGGCCCAATTGAAATATAGGCAGTCGGGCCACCCTCCAGTAGGACAATGAAGTACTTTACTCTGTCACCCTGGAAGAGGTCCCGACAGCCAAATTTAGAAACGTACGTCGGGCCAATGGACATACCTAGCATTCACAGGAACTGCTGTCAAAGCAATTCCTGTGAATGCATTGTAACTTTGACATATGGCACTGTCAAAACCTGATAGAGCCGTATCGCAAAGTTGGAAAGTTTTTTTTTTATTTCCAAAAATAAAACCCCAAAATTGGGATTTTGTTTTTGAAAACAAAACAGCAGAACCCACCCTCGCCATGGATGCCATCTCCTATGGCGAATGGGACATTTTTATGTTTTTACTCCCCCTTACCACAATGGTGAGGGCAGTAAAACATGGGTATATGTCCACCCATCTAGATTGGATGCGTGTACTTATAGTCAATTCTCAGAAGGTCCTTACTCCGTCGAGCCGTTGGAGAAGTTTGGCCTTAGCAGAGATGGAGTAGTCTCCACCAACGCCAAACTATGGTCTGCTCATTTTTAGGTCTCGCTGAGCCCCAGCGCTTGCGCTGGCTCGAAGAGACATTTTGTAAGTGGGATTTTCAAAGTGCTGCTGGCTGGTCTAACGCTTGCGTTCACGCGATCGTGCACGCGCGCAGCCGGCCGCCAGCAGCACTTTGAAAACTCGTGTGCGTCATCGCGATCACTTTCGCTTTCAGAGCGATCGCGATGACGCACGCGCACACACAACTCCCGCTTCTCCCCCTCCCCCACCACATTTTGCATCTCCGGCCGCTCGCGCGCGGCCAACGCTTGTTCCTTCTTGCTTTCAATTGGCAAACGTCATCAAGGTTTCATCATCGATATATGTTAGCTTAGCTGTAATGGATTATTTTGTATGGACCAATGTTCCAGGTGCAGCGTTTTTAGTGCGAGATATACTGGCTCGAACCTCAGGGTTGCTATATTGTGAAAGTAATAATCCTTATTGCTTCTGACACCCATTACTGAAATTTTTCTTCCAATTAGCTCAGTCTAACCCTACTCTTGAATCACTCCAAGGATGCGTATGTTCTATTTCAGCCATACCATAAGGTGCACTTACGTATGTCAAAATGTTTTTAAGTGCACTGCATATCCACGGATGTCTTTTTAATTGTCTAATGTCTTTGTTGGTTTTAGCAGCCGCACTCACTGCCCTGGCATTTTAAAAGCTTCCCACCACTACAAGATGAAAAGGCTTACCGTGCCCTGGCTACTAATTCACTCCATAGATTTTATAAAGGACATACATTTTATACAAGTTTATATTCGCTGTTCATTCTAGCGTATCCAGACAGCAGAGACGATGCTGATGGAAACATTTTGTCCTGGCATTTATTGCAGTGGACAACTCTTTCTATTCCATTTTACAGTGTACCAGCAGCAAAAAAGATGGTGCATTTTTTAAAGCAACACTTTTTGTAAATATCCTCTGTTTAGGTTTTTGAGTTAAAGAAGTGAAGGATACTTTGGTGCCACCTCGTACCACAGTTAATACCGAAAACAATAAAGGACCTCATGGAGGGTTTAGTTGTACAAGAGAAGCGCCACATATCGGCAGTGGGGTTAACTGCACCATCAAACGTGCAGTTTATTTAGAGTTGACAGTGGAGCCTTAGCAAGGCATGTAGCCTCGGTCACAGATAAAACAAGCGTTGGCATAGGCAATAGGTCTTTCTTACTTTATTTCATTGTCACTCCCTGTGCCTACTACTTCTCCCTTATCCTCTGCCTTTCTCCCCATCTCCATCTTTTACATTCTGTTTTCCATGCTCTCACTTTCTATTTACCTATTACATATACATACTTGGTTATCAGCCTCATGCACAAAGTCCTTTCTCTGTTCTGCCCCGCCTGTGTCAGTACACTATAACATCATTCTCCAAGATTGCTTGCTGGAGCAGAGGAAGGCCTGGCCAATGTCATAGGCTTTTTGTATTTTGATTGTGGCAATGCAAATTACCAGCAGCACTAACTAGCCCCTACTCCGCTTTACCCGGTGGGACATGGACAATGTCAGCTTAAAGTGATGTTAGCCCATTGTTAATTGGTTTGCGTTATTGCCACTCTCATTTGCTTGTTTTTTATGCGTCAGCTTAAGTGGGCTTTACTTCCTGTTCTGTTTGTTCAACCCATGGAGCATGCATGCATAACTTATGTCATTACACTGCTCACTTTTGAACCGCTGCTTTTATCTTTTTGGTTAAGCACTCTGTCGCTCTCTGTATTGCTTTCTCTCACCTTCCATGTTGTGCTTGCCCTCGTGTGCTTCTACTCCATATTGCTTTCTTACCTGGGGCTTCTCTCCAACAGCCCTACATTTCTTTCTCTAGCCCGCCCTCCATGTTTCTCTTCCATATTGGTTCTTCTACACACACCCTCCGTATTGCTTCCGCTCCTCTGCCCTCCATGTTGCTTTGTTCCCCACATATTGGTTGCCTCCTTCACCACCAGCACCCCTGTGGTGCTTCCCCTTCACCAATGCCATAAAAAATAACGCTGTTGTGCTACTTTAAAAAATATATATATATTCTCTGAACCAGCTTGGATCGGAAAATAAAGAGAACAAAAAATGCCTGCGTCTTTTTTGTAGGTGCATGCTTGCTGCGTGCTCCCATAAAAAAAGGTGGATGAACCTGCCATAGAGCCTTTTTTGCTTAATCGTTAGCCATGCTTACAGCATTGGCCATGGTGCGTGTATACCATCGCTAAGAACCCAAAGGTAGGATGGCTGGCTTTGCCAGTGCTTGTTACCTGATGTAAATCACACAAATCTTTCACAGTTAAATTAATATTCCATTTTATTATTTCATAGGAAGAGAAAACAGTTTAACACAACTTGCATGTGACCACGGTCATAGTTGCCAACTGTCCTCTTTTTTGCAGGGACAGTCCCGGCAAGTTGGAGACTGTCCTGGGTAATATTGTTGCAGAAACTGTTCCTCTTTATTACACACAGGTAGGCAAACAAGAATTTTATATCTGCAGCAGCCCTGTGCTGCAAAGTGTCTCTGGATTTTTGGGAAATGTTGGCAACTATGCACAGTCAACACATACAAAAACAAGCATTTGCAATGCAATAGGTCTCGGATTTACGCGAGTTTGAGCTATTGACATTGCAAATGACAATGCCTTTTATTTTTGTTTTCATTTTTAAAACATAACTAAAAGGCATTGTCATTTACAATGCCAATAGCTTACAGTCGTGTAAATGCGAGACCTATTGCATTGCAAATGCTTGTTTTATTTGGCGAGCGGACCAATATGTTGGTGGGAATGGCACTCTCCGCTAACACATAACCCAGGCCATAACTCTGTTATATGGATTCCCACAATAGTGTAGCTAACCTGGATGTGGCACACTTTATGCACACAGGTCAAACTTTACCAGATCCATAGCCAACTAATTGGATCACAGAAATGGTATTGGTGCCACCATGGGCTTTACGTTCAATGAATAATTTAGATTTGTGACAATTTCCAGTTAACAGAAGACAAACTTTTGGTCTCCTGTTTCTTGACTGAGGACACATTTTTCTTCCACCTCTTCTCTAGAGGAACTAGTTGCCGAAAAGTAAAAAAAAAAAAAGTGAAAAAGCTGTGCATGGTAAACACCGGAATGGATCACTTGATCGATTTCATTTTCCAGGCAGCCATGACTATGAGCATTGAACCAGGGTGGCCACTGCATTCCAGTTCATTACGGTCACCATTTGCAGCTATGGACTTTTGGGTGATAGTTGAATGTATTGTGGGTTTTGGAATCTTCTTTTTCTTCCATTGATGTAATTAGACTAAAACACCTGAAGACAGTGATTTGCAAGTGAAAAGCTCAGGACTGGCGATAGCGTCTGAAATGATGTGTAGTGAGGTAGTCATCCTAAATGGAACCAACAGATAAAGTTGAAACATGTTTCATATTACCACAATATTAATACACTTGCATGGACGTGATCTGCACAGTGATGATTGTTTTGAAACAATCACATTTTCATAACAAAGTCATGGCACTGCCCATTTTATGAAAAAAGGAGAGGTCTCAAGGTGCATCAATGGTGCACGGAACAGACACTAATGATGATTTTCCATCCTTACTGCATAAGAAAAGCAGTTCATATGACTCCAATAACCTTGAGGAGCTAGAGCCGGGCTTTGGGGAAGAATTTGTGATTAATGATATGCATTTAGTGGACAGCATTAACTTACTCACATTGGTGGTGAAATACGGATGTATGTCGTTACAACGCACACTTTTACAACGCATGCACTTACAACGCATTTTTTACAACGCAACATCCACTACAACGCATTCCATTACATAGCATGACACTACAACGCATTTTAAAAAACTACCTTTACAACGCATTCCATTACATTGCATACTACCTTTACAACGCATACCATTACAACGCATAATATTAAATTGCATTTAAGGTAATATTAAATTGCAGTAGGGTAAGTGTTGGATAGTATAGGGGTAAAAATTACTATTCTAACTCCAGGGGGTGCAACAGTAGGGTAAGTGTTGGATAGTATAGGGGTAAAAATTGCTATTCTAACTCCAGGGGGTGCAACAGTAGGGTAAGTGTTGGATAGTATAGGGGTAAAAATTACTATTCAAACTCCAGGGGGTGTAACAGTAGGGAAAGTGTTGGATAGTATAGGGGTAAAAATTACTATTCTAACTCCAGGGGGTGCAACAGTAGGGTAAGTGTTGGAGAGTATAGGGGTAAAAAATTACTATTCTAACTCCAGGGGGTGCAACAGTAGGGTAAGTGTTGGATAGTATAGGGGTAAAAATTGCTATTCTAACTCCAGGGGGTGCAACAGTAGGGTAAGTGTGGATAGTATAGGGGTAAAAATTACTATTCAAACTCCAGGGGGTGCAACAGTAGGGAAAGTGTTGGATAGTATAGGGGTAAAAATTACTATTCTAACTCCAGGGGGTGCAACAGTAGGGTAAGTGTTGGATAGTATAGGGGTAAAAATTACTATTCTAACTCCAGGGGGTGCAACAGTAGGGTAAGTGTTGGATAGTATAGGGGTAAAAATTACTATTCTAACTCCAGGGGGTGCAATAGTAGGGTAAGTGTTGGATAGTATAGGGGTAAAAATTGCTATTCTAACTCCAGGGGGTGCAACAGTAGGGTAAGTGTTGGATAGTATAGGGGTAAAAATTACTATTCAAACTCCAGGGGGTGTAACAGTAGGGAAAGTGTTGGATAGTATAGGGGTAAAAATTGCTATTCTAACTCCAGGGGGTGCAACAGTAGGGTAAGTGTTGGATAGTATAGGGGTAAAAATTACTATTCTAACTCCAGGGGGTGCAACAGTAGGGTAAGTGTTGGATAGTATAGGGGTAAAAATTGCTATTCTAACTCCAGGGGGTGCCACAGTAGGGTAAGTGTTGGATAGTATAGGGGTAAAAATTACTATTCAAACTCCAGGGGGTGTAACAGTAGGGAAAGTGTTGGATAGTATAGGGGTAAAAATTACTATTCTAACTCCAGGGGGTGCAACAGTAGGGTAAGTGTTGGATAGTATAGGGGTAAAAAATTACTATTCTAACTCCAGGGGGTGCAACAGTAGGGTAAGTGTTGGATAGTATAGGGGTAAAAATTGCTATTCTAACTCCAGGGGGTGCAACAGTAGGGTAAGTGTGGATAGTGTAGTGTAATATTATGCGTTGTAATGGTATGCGTTGTAAAGGTAGTATGCGATGTAATGGAGTGCGTTGTAAAGGTAGTTTTTAAAAATGCGTTGTAGTGTCATGCTATGTAATGGAATGCGTTGTAGTGGATGTTGCGTTGTAAAAAATGCGTTGTAAGTGTAGTGCGTTGTAAAAGTTTCGTTGTAAACGTTGTTCCACGTGAAATACCACAGCAAATGCATTAGGTTACAGCATAAATTTTGAAAGAAAATTGGGTTACTGTTTGTGGGAGGGGGGTGAAACCCAGTCAAGTAACAGCCACAATCCTTGTCAGGGTGAAGTCACAAGCAAACTCTAAATTAACTTGTGCTCAACCCTTGCGTAGCTTGGTAGAGAGCAGTCATGCTTAACTCACAGGCAATGTGCAAAGAATTTGTGCAACACTTCAAACAGTAATGACGGGAAAACACCTCAGAAGAAGGATCCAAAACCAAATAAGAAAAATAGAGCAACAACAAAATCCATTAAGTAGAAACAGAGATGTGCAGGTATAAAATGTCTGTGAAAATTGTGCTAAAAAGCACCAAAGATCAACTGTGGATACCTTGTTGCGCCGGACAGGGACAAAGTTCTGGTCAACCGCAATGGTCCTGTGTCAAGGATGCTTTGCATAGCTGAGGTGATGCGGGGTCCAGGTTGGATGTGCCATGCAGGATCAGTTCCTAAGAGCTGCAAGGCCGTGATGCAAGGTCCTGCGTCATTGTAGAGGAGGCTGTCAATGAGGGGCGCATGAAATGCGAAGACCTGCATTATGGATCGTCACATAGTGGCTGGTTCCGAAGAGACTTCTGATGCAAGTCCTGCATTGTCATCAAGGCTGCCATCAGCTACAGGCTTGCAATATGAGTGCCTTTGTTGGGGATGTATCACACAGCGACGGTTCTGAGTAGGTTGCAGGCTGCGAGGTTATTGGAGAGACGATTCATTGGTTTTGCTTGGACTGCTGGACTCATATTTGGGGTGGCAGAACACCTTCAGGCCCACTTACAAGGATCCAGGTCTGGAATGGTACCACTTGGCAAGGTAGAACTCACAGTTGCAGAGTTCAGGTTCAGAAACTAGCCCTTGGAGTCACTCTGGTGGTCCTGGGTACAGGTTGCAGGTCCTGTCCTTTTCACTCAGGCAAGAGGGCAGCAGGTCAGCACAGCAGGCAGCCATCCTTGAGGGCAGCAGACCAACAGATTGGCAGTGCTTTCAGCAGCACAGTAGTCCTTCTTCCTGGTAGACTATTCCACAGGTCCAGAAGTGTACCGAAGAGTTGGTGCCTGAGGTCCAAAATGTTATACCTGGTGAATCCTTTGTAGTGAGAGAAACTTCTAGAGGTTTCTCTTTGAAGTGCACAGGTTTCCTGTCTCCCCTGCCCTGGATCCAGACTAACTACAGGGGTTTTCAATCCTTGTTTGAAGGCAGGATATAGCCTAATCAGATGAAAGTGGGGGCGTGTCTAACTCTGACCTTCCATCCTGCCAGTAATGGCCCATCAAGGCACACCTAAGCTCTCTATTAGCATGGCTGTCTAGGAGGAATACACAGAGACCATCTGCAAATTACACCAAGTCATGTGAGTCAGAGACAGGCTGCAAGCACTAAATGGCTGAGGCAGGAAAATTCCAACTTTATAAAAGTGGCATTTTCAAAATTGTAATTCCAAATCCGACTTTACCATAAAAGAGGATTTTGAATTACAATTCCAAAGACACCAAACAGTCCGGTTGATTGTGGAATACTGACAAAATGCCGACTCCGATGCCTCGTGGGCAGATATAGGTGGCGCATAGGCAGGATGAGACAGTGGCTTGAGCCACAGTGAGCCGCTCTGAAAGGAGGAGGATTTCGCTGAGCCCTGACTGCATGATTCCGGTGAGTGCATATTGTTAGGAGAAATCTCCCGAACCAGCGCATACAGGATGCAATCAGGGTGCCCTTCCTTGAAAGTCCGGATGGGTGGAGAAAGAGGCCGCCGATAGAGAGAGCACACAGCTTGCCTGAGACTCACACATGCTGTCGGAGAACATCGCTGTGGGCCTATGGCACAGAGTTAAGAAGACCAGCGCAGAGCTTGCAGATACAGACCGTCAGGAATGATAACAACAGCTGTGAGTGTGGAGCGCTGATACGGGGTGACGCCACAGTGAGAACCTGAGCATTTAACGGATGCAAGGGGGCCCTTGATAAATCTATGGACGAAGGATACCTGATCACCCCAGATGTTGCGGTGCTGACGGGCGGGAGAGGTGAGCTCGACAGAGTACACAGCCTAGGCCTACCTGTCACCAGGAGCAGAGTATAGAGAGTGGATGCCGAGGAGAAGTAATGCAAATAGACCGCAATCCAGGCCCTGACGCACAAGTACTGTTGGAGCGTGCTGTTTTGGGTACACTGTGCAGTACTAAACAAGTGGTGCTGTGCATGTAGGGACAGGCTGAAACAGCCCAGACAGGGGAAGTAAGTGGTGGCGGGCCCATAAGTGTGGGAACCGGGTACAAGGCGTAGCCATAACGAGAATCTGGGCACTAAATTGAGCTGAGGGGGCCCATATTACATCACTGGGCAACAGATACCGAGCCCCCCTGGATGTTGCAGTCTAGATGAGCTAGAGAGAAGACTCCTGCAGATTGCACAACAATTGCATACGGCGGGCTAAGAACCTAGGCCCTATACTGCTGGTACGTGATTGACTATACTGAAGACAGAGTGGAGCCTCAATGTGTGCTCTGATAGAGAGACATCTGATAACTGCAACTCAGGTACCACAGGTGCATGGGACATTACAGTCTAGCGGGCAGGGAGTAAACAGAGGCAATGATTGGGAAAGCCCTTCAGCTAGATCATACCTGCTCTGAACTTGGTAATGAGGTAGTGAAAATGGGGAAGACGGATAAACAACAGACAATTCGAGTCTAGGTGACTCACTAAATCGTATCGTCAGATTGCATCGGATTTTAAACAGGATTTGGAGGTAGGAAGGGGAACTACCATGGAGAACACCCTGCTGGCTATGCAAAATAGTCTGCAGTCCATTGACAGTAAGATAGACACTCTTAACCTCTGTATAGATCATATGGCGGCAAAGTTGGATAAACAAGGGGCCCAAATCACTGAAGCAGACTAGCGAATTTCACCGATGGAGGATACCATGGGCACAGTACGCACCTCCTGTGGGCAGATGGAGAACGTATTAGCTGTTATCCAAGCCAAAAAAGAAGACCTGGAAGCCAGATCCAGACAGAATAATCTCTGCATATCGGGGTGCCTGAGTCAACCAATACTGGCAGATTGGAGCTATATATAGAAAACATGCTCAGAGATATATTTGGGGCAGAGCAGTTTTCGGTGGTCCAGATAATGGAAAGGGCCCACAGATCATTGGCCCACAAACCGGTGTGGGGTGCTGCCTCAAGACCCATTTTTGCGAAGTTGTTGAACTATCGAGATCGGGACACGCCTCTGAGACGTACAAGGGAAAAAAAAGTCACAACATATCAAGGTAGCGAAATAGCCCTATACACAGACTTCATAATGGCTTCACATTGTGAGTTTCAACAAGTCAAAAAGAAAATGCAAACACTAAATATCTAATACGACATGCTTTATCCAGCTCACCTCAGGATCTAGCACAAGGGCAAGCCGAGGATCTTTTTGTCATCCAAAGATGCAATGATGTTCGTCAATCGACAAGAAAAGATTGTGTCAACTCAGCGGCCTGGAGATGATGAAGACAGTGTGGAATAAGGCGGCGAGACAGAGGAAGCCACACACAAGAGATGCCATGCACAGTATGTGGTGTGGACTGAGAAGTGGGGAGGGCAATTAAGAAATAGTGATCAGATGCACCAGACCACCTGTTGGCCAGTCGAACGCTACGGGAGGGATGCAGGGTAAATTGCTGGACATGATTTGTACTAATTGACAATGTAAGTACCGTTGCAGCATACGATGAATAGACATATATACATGCTAGGGTGATGACGGACTGGTGCCGGACCAAGTAACCAACAATATCCAAGCAATAGATGGTCCAAAAGAGCACCCCGACCACCCCGACCACCTCCGCCAACTACAGGGGGATGTAAAGGCCACTAGCCGCCCCCGGAGGGGATACCCCAAATGTTTTAAACTCTGAATCAGTTTGCCGGTAGTCAGGCTAAAAGTTGGGTTAACCGTTCTATAACTATAGTCTTCTGGTTGCAAGGAACTGTCTTTGGCATGGTTGGGATGCTAAGCTGGGTGGGGGGTAGGGGTTCAGCAGCTAGCTATTCAATTTTTTGATCACAATGCATGCGTCAATAATACAGCTCTGGTACTGCAATTCAGGATATTTGAAAACATCAACCGGCAGAATAGGAGATACTAGGGGCTACATATCATGGGTCACTTAGAACATCAGGGGCCTTAACAACCCCAAAAATACAAGACAAGTATTGGCATATTTAGATCGTTGGGCATACAGGTGGCATTATTGCAGGAAATGCACCTCACGTGGCATTCAGAGAAAAAAGTGGCTGAGAAGTGGGCTGGGGTGAAGATAATCTCCTCTTATTCTTCATACGCGAGTGGGTGATGATTCTTATCAAAAAGTGTTTGCCTTTGGAGCTGATTAACACTGAGACAGATGAGCAGGGGAGATATATTATTGCAGAGGTCAAACATTAATTACGGTTGTTAATGTATATGAGCCAAACACGGATGACCCTGAAGACACCAATGGGGGGCATGAGAGAGAGATGGACCTCATTGATATTTGGAGGTTGCAAAATCCTGATAGTAAAGAGGGCACATATCACTCATATGTTCATAATTCCTGGTGTCGGCTTGACTGTTGGTTAATTACAAGGTATCTAAACTCACAGACAGCCACAATTCAACACTTGCCCAAAACGTTGTCGGATCACGCCCCGGCCATGTTGACAATGACGATCCCCACATATGCCCCACTGCCATTCAGGTGGCGACTGCAGCCATTCTCACTGCTAGATCAGGTCTTCAGGCAGGGAGTAAGATTGGCGATTGTAGAGTATTTTGATAAAAATGTAGATCTGTCCAAAACATGGGAACGGTCTGGGAAGCATTCAAAGTTACAATATGTGGGACCTGTATAAGTCTCTAAGCTGGGATTCTCAAGTCCATACAGGGGCATCTTAATCAGACTGATTGACCCTGTAGAATCTAGAGAGGACATACTAGGCTACCCATAGAGAGGACATGCTGGCAGAAATCAGAGGAAAAGTCACAGAGTACAATGAAACAACAGAGCAGGAGGTGCAACACATGTCACAAAGGTGTTGGGCCCAGGTCTTTGGCAAGGGGGCTAGACCAGGCTGCACATTAGCCAATAGAATAGCAGAGCAATGGGCAAAAGAACATATAGCAAAGATGATGTCTGATTATTACAAAATAAGGCATGATACACCAGGCATCTTACATATGTTTGTAGAATAATATGGGTGTATGTATGCTGCTCATTGCACAGCAGAGGAGCTGGAAACTGCGAGATATCTTGAAGATGTCGCCAGGGTCTGGCTCTCCCAAGGACAACGTGAATTCTTAGCCCAGCCTCTCATATTGGAGGAAGCTAGGGAGGCCATTGCCACTCTACCTAATTGAAAGGCTACCGGAAGTGATGGGCTACCCTGAGAATTTTATAAAGAATGCGCTTCTATAATAGCCCCACACCTGCATGCTATGTATATGGAGGACTCTCAGCATCATTTTTTACCTGGCACACTCCGAGAAGCCCTTATTATCACACTATTAAAACCTGACAAACCCTCTTATGAATGCAACTCATACCGCTCGCTGTCTCTCATATATACTGATGCTGAGATACTAATGAATGCTATGGCCCCATGACTCCTTCTATTGCTGTCCGTTATGGTGCTCCTTTGGATCAATCTGGGTTTATACCGGCACGATCGACCTCGCATAATTTACGCACATTGTTCGCGGTCCCACACCAACTTGAACCCACGCTCCTGGCAGTGGCGGTGTTGCTAGATGCCGCAAAGGCTTTTGTTTCAATTCAATGTGGGTTCATGTTAGAAGTAATGCACCATATGGGGATATCACCAGCATTTATGCGTTGAATTCAACTCCTGTATATCGACCCGGTGGTCCGAGTACAGCAAATGGACACACATCACAGACCTTTTCGATTCACCACGGTACGAGACAGGGATGTCCACTGTTGCCACTGCTATTTGCAGTGGCGTGGTGCTGGAGCCCCTTGCATGTATACTGCAACACAGGAATGCAGATACGCCATTACGATTTCGTCAGAGACCATTGGCTGTATCATTATACGCTGATGATATGGTGCTTTATGTCAGGGACCCTGGGGAGAATTTGGAGCGTCTCATACAGGAATACGTGCGCTTTGAGTGACATTCGGTCTGGGTATTAACTGGTCGAAATCAGTCATTTTTCCTCTGACCAAAGGCATAGTACGTCACAAGTTGGGATACCCCTTGTAATGCTGCGAGGACCCTGTCAAGTATTTGATGATATGGATACATAAGGATCCCCAACTAGTAGTACAATACAACTATGGCAAGGCAATCTCCCGTCTGCATGAGCAGGTTGCGAGATGGATACGACTACCATTGTCCCTAGCTGACAGAATAGCTTTGGTAAAAATGATAGTGTTGCCTAAATTCTTATATTTATGCACTAATATCCCCATACGCCTAAAACAATCTTTCCTTAGTACATTGTGCCCACTATTAGTTAACTGGCCTGGGGGGAAGGCAACCCAGACTTAGATGGGAAATATTAACACTTCCTTATGACCAGGGAGGATTTGCAGCCCGAGTTGTATTATTTGTGTGTGCTGTCGCATTATGCCTACTATTGGTGTCATCCACCGAACCATATACCGCAGGTAGATGTGTAAAGTGACGCGGTGCATCCTGTCCCTCTCCGGGCCATGATTTCTAATATCAGCACAATCTTTCCATCTGGGGAAATAGACACGGTGTAATGCACAGTTCAAGCGTGGAAAAAAATAGGACATAGAGCACAGATAGAACCATTGTATGCCATGGCCTTACCACTCAAACACCATTCAGAGATCACGGTCACAAGAGAATCAGGCTTGTTGATCACCCTGAAGGCAGCAAGGCTCCATACCATGGGAGATAATTATCAAGAGGGTAAATGCATAGCCACCTCTAAACTTATTACAGAGGACACCATCGCCCCCATGCTTCTTTTCACATACAGCAGGCTACATGCAGCACTCCGCACATTGTACCCACAATTCCCAGCATAGCAGAGGGCCTTAGTAGCTCTACAATTAATACTTACAACAAACACACTGACTCATTTATTTACGCGGACCTCTCCAATCAATCACAGATAGACAAACAATTACTAGCAAAAGGGCCCCTGTCTAAGTGGAATAATACCATTCACACGCAAATTAGTATAGGAGACTGGGAAGTGTGCTGTAAGCTCACAGGGCAGCTGACGGTGAACTGTAACCTTAGAATTATACATTTCAAATACCTCCACTAATTATATTACACCCCAGCACAATTGTATAAATTTGGATTACGTGAGACAGTGGAATGCACTCGTTGTGGGGAACCAGGCGCGGATTTTATACATTTAGCATGGACATGCCCGAGGGTGCGGGCCTATTGGGAACAAATTACAGTACACTCACTAAAATAGTTATGGAGCAAGTTGAGTGCACTCCGCAGATCTGCCTATTAGGCCTGATTGAACACATCCAGGCATCACATCGTAAATTAGTGGCCATAGCCTTATTACTGGCTAAACGTAGAGTTTCTATTCTCTAGAGGGGGGGAGAGAATTGGCCCTAAACACAAACACTGGTTGCGGACATGGCATATTGTCGAGACCAACTTTACTTCGCATTATACTGCAAGAGTTGATGAATGATAAATGCAACTATCGATAACAGGGAGATGGATATATTGTAATGCTATAAACCTAATTTATGGGGTATTTGCCCTATGATTTGATATATTGCATGCCTAACACTCAGTGCTTAATTTGTAAAATATGAAGTGCAGGTGCTCCCATTTTTTAGGAGGCCACACCCACTTCCACGGCTCCACCCACTTCCTCCAATGGCTCCACCCACTTCCTTTATTGGCTCTATCCACATCCACAAGCCTCAACACATCAGAGCCACCTCCTAACTTCTAGAGTTCAGCAAGAAGCTGAAGACCTGGCTCTTCACATAAACACCTCGAGTACCTCACACCTACACAGCTGCCCATTGCCCAAGCACCTGGATACCCTCTTGGGTGATTAGTGCGCTATGCTAATCAATATAATATAAAATATGTAAAGTCTATAACAACAAATTATAAATCAATTTGAATTACAGAATATGAGTAAAGGTCAAAATGCAGCTTTAGAAAGGTAATATAAGGACGTGAGGCAGCTTCCCAACTTAAAGAGAATGTGCTTGTACTGTGCTGCTTGAAAGAAAGAGAGGGATAAAGGAAAAAATACATTAAGGAAGGCAACAATAAATGCAGGCAGGAAGGGGAGTACTGGTCTGGAGTGAGGAAATAAATGAGTAATGGATGAAAGGAGGAAAAAAAAGAAATTGTGGAAGAAATGAAGGATAGAGGGAAAAAGGAAGCAAACGATGTGTGATGGATGACTAGAAAGAAGAAAGGAAAATGGAAGAAAAGCAGAAGGCAGTGTTAAGGAAAAGAAAGAAAGAAATTAAAGAAAGGATGAAAGGATGAAAGGAGCCGGAAAAAAAATTAAGGAACGAAAGGAGGGAGAAGGAAGAAATGCACCAAGTGTAGTGATTGAATAAAAGATCTCGTGTCCCCTAGAGACAAGTTGTACTATCAACCTTTATATTATGCTTTGTACACCCGCACGCCCTGGCCAGTGAGCCTGTGTTGCTTAAACAGGTGCCTCTCACAGGGACATGCTAAAAGCGTGAATACTCGTACGTGCTGCTAGCCTGCTGATCCCGTACAAGAAATAGGTATGTTGTTATATTACATTAATAATATCCCTTTCAATAACATTCCCATGACTGGAATGTCTCTCCATTCCTCTTGAGTGCCGGTGAACTTCCATCCACAACACTAGCCTGTTCCTCCCATTTCAAGAGGAATCATTTCTCCCATTAAACATGCTTTTTCAAGCACAGTCCTCTCCTCTCCCTATTTTTAAAATAAATTGCATTCCAAGCAGATTCTCACATAACAGTGCCTGTGACAATGCTAGCTACCGCAGGGCTGACTCACAGTATAAAAACGACATCAGGAAAATGCTGCTACAAGAAATGATTAAGACGCTTAAACTTCCACACTGCATTAAATTTCAGTCTAGAACGCCAGTAATATAGCTCAGTAAGTTAGTGCCTAGTAGAAAAGATTTGAATACAACATGAGATTCTTTTATTCTATGACTTAATTTTGAAGTCAATAAAATGAGCACCACCGATTTAGTTTTTAAAGTACTACGAAGTCCCATGACTAATGCACTAAGTACTATATTAAACATTTTAAAAAAGGTTATTCCTTACATGTTGCAGAAAGAGTTACTGCTCCCGGTACAGATCTTATCATCATGGCTTCTGCCTGACTGCAGCAGGGACCGGGCTGCCCCATATTAGCATTACAACCAACAAATGATGGACGGAATGCTGACAATGCATACATTCTCCCCCAGTCAAGAGATCTGGGTTAAATCCATCGTTCTTGTGCCCACTACACCACCCCAGTTTAGACATGGCCATATGCAAATCAGTCTTGACCCTGTGCCTCATGGGAACAGTCCAGCCCGAACTGCTAAGCCATGTCTTCCCTGGACCGGAATCAAGCATCCTAGGACCGGTTTCTGGCTATCAGCCGTCATCAGCCAGGATAGCTTGACTCCAGTGGCGTAGTGAGCACGGGTCCCACGTCTAGGAATACCCAATCCCACTTAGGGCGAAAAGCGTTACAACAAACAAATGATGGACGGAATGCTGACAATGCATACATTCTCCCCCAGTCAAGAGATCTGGGTTAAATCCATCGTTCTTTTGCCCACTACACCACCCCAGTTTAGACATGGCCCTATGCAAATCAGTCTTGACCCTGTGCCTCATGGGAACAGTCCAGCCCGAACTGCCAAGCCATGTCTTCCCTGGACCGAAATCAAGCATCCTAGGACCGGTTTCTGGCTATCAGCCGTCATCAGCCAGGATAGCTTGACTCCAGTGGCGTAGTGAGCACGGATGGATTTAGGCCCAGATCTCTGTACTGGGGAGAATGTATGACATTGTTCTACATTCTGTCCATCAATTGTTGTTTTTGCATTTGTCACCCCGAGTGGAAAGGGTATGCCCAGACGTGGGTCCCTTGCTCTCCATGCCACTGAAAATCAAGCAAGCCTGGCTGAAGACGGCTGAAATGCCAGAAACCGGTCCTAGGATGCTTGTTTCCAGTCCAGGGAGGACCTGGCTTGGCAGTTCGGTCTGGACTGGTCCCATGAGGCACAGGGTCAAGACTGATTTGCATATGGCTGGGTTCAAACTGGAACGGCATGGTGAGCAAAAAAACGATGGATTTAGGCCCAGATCTCTGTACTGGGGAGAATGTATGACATTGTTCTACATTCTGTCCATCAATTGTTGTTTTTGCATTTGTCACCCCGAGTGGAAAGGGTATGCCCAGACGTGGGTCCCTTGCTCTCCATGCCACTGAAAATCAAGCAAGCCTGGCTGAAGACGGCTGAAATGCCAGAAACCGGTCCTAGGATGCTTGTTTCCAGTCCAGGGAGGACCTGGCTTGGCAGTTTGGTCTGGACTGGTCCCATGAGGCACAGGGTCAAGACTAATTTGCATATGGCTGGGTTCAAACTGGAACGGCATGGTGAGCAAAAAAACGATGGATTTAGGCCCAGATCTCTGTACTGGGGAGAATGTATGACATTGTTCTACATTCTGTCCATCAATTGTTGTTTTTGCATTTGTCACCCCGAGTGGAAAGGGTATGCCCAGACGTGGGTCCCTTGCTCTCCATGCCACTGAAAATCAAGCAAGCCTGGCTGAAGACGGCTGAAATGCCAGAAACCGGTCCTAGGATGCTTGTTTCCAGTCCAGGGAGGACCTGGCTTGGCAGTTCGGTCTGGACTGGTCCCATGAGGCACAGGGTCAAGACTGATTTGCATATGGCTGGGTTCAAACTGGAACGGCATGGTGAGCAAAAAAACGATGGATTTAGGCCCAGATCTCTGTACTGGGGAGAATGTATGACATTGTTCTACATTCTGTCCATCAATTGTTGTTTTTGCATTTGTCACCCCGAGTGGAAAGGGTATGCCCAGACGTGGGTCCCTTGCTCTCCATGCCACTGAAAATCAAGCAAGCCTGGCTGAAGACGGCTGAAATGCCAGAAACCGGTCCTAGGATGCTTGTTTCCAGTCCAGGGAGGACCTGGCTTGGCAGTTCGGTCTGGACTGGTCCCATGAGGCACAGGGTCAAGACTGATTTGCATATGGCTGGGTTCAAACTGGAACGGCATGGTGAGCAAAAAAACGATGGATTTAGGCCCAGATCTCTGTACTGGGGAGAATGTATGACATTGTTCTACATTCTGTCCATCAATTTATGTTTTTGCATTTGTCACCCCGAGTGGAAAGGGTATGCCCAGACGTGGGTCCCTTGCTCTCCATGCCACTGAAAATCAAGCAAGCCTGGCTGAAGACGGCTGAAATGCCAGAAACCGGTCCTAGGATGCTTGTTTCCAGTCCAGGGAGGACCTGGCTTGGCAGTTCGGTCTGGACTGGTCCCATGAGGCACAGGGTCAAGACTGATTTGCATATGGCTGGGTTCAAACTGGAACGGCATGGTGAGCAAAAAAACGATGGATTTAGGCCCAGATCTCTGTACTGGGGAGAATGTATGACATTGTTCTACATTCTGTCCATCAATTTTTGTTTTTGCATTTGGCACCCCGAGTGGAAAGGGTATGCCCAGACGTGGGTCCCTTGCTCTCCATGCCACTGAAAATCAAGCAAGCCTGGCTGAAGGCGGCTGAAATGCCAGAAACCGGTCCTAGGATGCTTGTTTCCAGTCCAGGGAGGACCTGGCTTGGCAGTTCGGTCTGGACTGGTCCCATGAGGCACAGGGTCAAGACTGATTTGCATATGGCTGGGTTCAAACTGGAACGGCATGGTGAGCAAAAAAACGATGGATTTAGGCCCAGATCTCTGTACTGGGGAGAATGTATGACATTGTTCTACATTCTGTCCATCAATTGTTGTTTTTGCATTTGCCCCATATTAGCAAACTGAATTGAACGTAGTGAGACGAGACACCAGAACCACAGGCTACACTTTACTGAGACTGCCTTTAAGTTCATAGCTGCCAAGGTTTCAGATTGCTAAGTGTGACATTTTCACAAGTTCAGTGTAATTATGAGTGACATTTTAACGACTATGAGTGACACTTTCTCACAAGAGCATTAAGCAATTTAGACATACAAATAATATCAGAAATGACACCAATTTGAGCAACGAGAAACTAAGAAGTCACTGAACTAAAGTGTACTAACGGCAGGCAGCTGAAAACTGAGCAGAGCAGCCTCAGGCTGCTTGACTGCAAAGTTTTCAGACTCAGTACACCACAGGACAGGGGGCGCAGGCAGCTCAGATGGATTGAAGCACCAATGTTATTTATCAAGAGCATCCATAGCAAGTTATCTTAACTACTAAAACACAGATGCCCTAGCAGCCTTCACCCACACAGGCCCCCCTGGGTCCTCCTTACTGCCGGCAATCAATCAATCAAGTCAGCATGCAGAGAATTAGTGTAGATTCCAGGGCCTCTCTGTCCCACGTGGGACCCAGGCCACAACAGAAGGATGTGAGCCCCCAACATGAAAAACACGTACCTCCGCAGTAATGCCTCTAAGCTGCAACAGTAGTGGACCCACTCGTTGCAGTCACCTGTGCTCGATTCTTGCCTGTTCAGTACTGCATGCAATGCGGGAGTCGGTCTCACTGTGCAACGTCATTTGCAATGGTAGCAGATTCACCATTCTGACCCAAGCTCTGAGACCGTGACTGCAAGCCTTGTCAGCCGGCCTGTGCCTTTTGAGAGAACCGTGGTCGTGGAGCAGTGCTACCGACATGGAAGGCAGCAGGTGAGTTGGCACAACAAAATTGACTCTAACGGCCCTTACACGGAAAGAGTCCCTATGGTTTGCATTATACTTACTAATGTTATTTTATTTAACATTTAGCACTCAATGCTTCAGACGAAAGACGAAAACCAGCGGGAAGTATTAGCCGTTGCAGAGCGCAGTAATTGGGAAACAGGCAGCTGCTCACATGGAGCAGCGGACTGACCCCATTCAGCTACATAATTTAAACAAATATTAACAGCTCTCTCTCAGCGCAGACAGTTAAAATGTGCTCCGGAAACTTGAGTAATTAGCTTCTTGCATCCATAAAGTGCCAAGAAGCAAAAACGTGCAGAGGAAGCACAGTTTAATACGCTCCATTTACTTTACATATTTTCCCAGGCAAGCGTTAAAAAGAAAATGGTCTCACACTTACTTTTGAGGAGAGCACAGAATTCCGGTTTACGGGCCGACTGCCTGCCTCCCCAGAGTCTGGTCGCAACTTCTCTCACTCGACTCTAATGGGAATTGGCAAGCGTGCACGCGGCCCCTGATGCCCCTCAGACTCACTCAGGCTCACAGCAGGTGCAGCTCAGAGCGGAGCTGTGCAGTGGGCTGCAGCGACCCCCGCAGCCTGTGTTCATCATCGATTTAAATTTACCGCCGTGGGCGAACTTTTAATTTACATGAGGCCTGCTGCGCAACACACTGCTTGCTTCTGCTTTCAGCGCCCGATAACTGCTGAGGCTGCGCAGTATGCTGGGGCGGGCTGCAGGCTGAAATAGTGATCATTGGTCCATGTCGGGACCCATACTTTCGGATTTGCCAAGGAGGGAAGGGGCCAGTCTACTAACATATTTTCCAATCCGTCATCGGTAGCAGTACTACTGTGATTTGTTGGTGTCAGCTGAGGCAGGGACCCCGGTGGTTTCTCGTAGTGTGTGTCTCGTAATATGGCGGGCATCCGCGGCACCCAATTTGAAATATTTTAAGCCCAATAACGAGCGATATCAGTTCTTCACTCCCACCGGGGAGACCGGAGTGAACTCAGTGAGAAGGCAGCAGCTAATATCGTGCATAGACCCGGCCCTGTCAAATAAGTGCTGGTGCTAAGCACCGGCACAAATTAAGCCCTGCTAACACTAAATACTGATATCCAAAAACAATGGCTATGTTGATCAGATGTTTGTATTTGGAAACCTTAATAAACAAATAAAAAAATATATAATAAAGTTACCCTAATGTTATCCTATGGCAGAGGTAGCCCTTCGATAGTGAAAAACGGACTTAAGAGTCATGTAAAACTTAAAACAACAAGGCCTACTTTTAAAATACATTGCACTCTGCCATGTGGGCTGTTTAGGGCCTTCCCTAGGGTTGACTTATGTAGGGAAGATTTGGCACTGGCAAAAGCTTTATTTTACCCCAGGTTGACATGGCAGTTCAAAACTACACACACAGGCTGTAATGGCAGGCCTAAGACAAGTTTGCAGGGCTACCTAAGTAGGTGTAGCAATAAGTGCTGCTGGCATTTAATTTACAGGCCCTGGGTACATGTAGTACCACTTTACTAGGGATCTACTGGTTGATTAAATATGCCAAATGGGGAGAAAACAATGTTACCATATTTTTTAAGGCATGAGCACACACACATTAGCACTGGTTAGCGGTCCTAAGGCCAACAAATCCAAGGTCAGAAAAGTATGGAGTAATATGGCAAACTGTTTGGGGAAAGACCATCCTGACAAGTATAACAAATGCCTATCAGCAAATACCAAGCCACCTTCATTACGGAATATTCTATTTGTTTCATCATCATAGTGCTCCAGGTTACCAGGTTTGCAGACAAATTAAAATTCCAGTGTGGATGGAAAATGTGGGAACAACTAGAGCACAGGCAATTCTTTGCGAACTTTATAATAGGGAATAACGTACATCATTTTGGTATTGTGACGGTCAGGACCTAATGTAAATTGTGTATCCCCTGATTTTCAAAACTCCAGGCATATGCAAATTAGCAGGTGGACAATTTGTGTTTCCATTTTAAGGTCCATTGTGATCGGTGCCCTAACATTTCCCCTCTTCCTCTGTATACCAAGACATCCACGATACACACAGCAAATACAAACCGTTTTATCATACTAGGAGTAATACACCAATTAAATCAAAAGAGAAGTGATGGGGGAACAATGAGCTTTCGATTTTGTGGATCCATGAGCCGAGTAATCATGTGAAAAAATGGTATGAGGATACCAGCAGGAAACTATTGTATTATCATCTACCATATACTTCCCTAATCAAAACTCTTTTTGGAACACTTTTCAATCTTTTACCATGTGCTAATTTTATTTGGAAATTGTGGTCTGGTCATATCCCAGTGAGAAAGTTATTAAACATGTCCCTCTACTGGTCATAAAAAATATTTAGTTGTGAGGTAATCATACAAACCCAATATGTTCCTTTGGGTTTTTTACAATATTATTGCTAAACTATTTTTTAAGTAGCACTTAATACTGCAGGTTTTGACCATGTAAAGTTCAAAACCTGCAGTATTCTTACTAGTAGTGTTGTTAGTACAAGTGTTACTATTACCCAATTGCAATGGTACACAATTTCACCGAGTCCATCAGGTAAACGATTGGGTAAGTCGTGCTTGGATATGAATTTGTGACTTGCTGATCACATAGACATCTGTAACAAATGCCTGGCTCAGCCACAGTGCTGGTCCCAGAATCATTTTTGCATAAAATTACATGCACATCAGATACCAGGTACAAGAACTTCGTGGATAGTTGGACAGTGTTTGGGGTGTTTAAGGTAATACTATCGCCACTAGAAAAACATGATTGGTGGCGCTAGTTTTTCTGCCTAGTTATGTGTTTATTACATTTGCCATATAGCCCTCCTGCTGCTGCATAATTCACAGATTTCAACAATGAAGTATTGTTTTATCTCAAACGAATCACAAGTTAGAAAAGATAAAGCACCACATGTGAGGTAACCTAGTGGTACAGTTTGCAAAGGTTAAGTCATCCCATTTTAGTCTCTGGTTGCAGTATTCATATAGGGAACATAAAGAAGACCTCATGATTCTGAGATACGACAGATGAAGGTTGTCAATCTTTGCTCTCTCTCGTTTTCTGATGAGTGTGTGGAGAATCAGGTACAAATCAAGTATCCCTTATGAGAAACTTGCATAGTGGCGAACATTAACATGGCAGCTGCACAATCGTTGGAGAATAGGAAGGTTAATGCTTGTTATATAACAGGATTAAGATTAGAGTTTTATATTCTTTTAACCTTTTAGCAGGCGAATAACCTATTTTATTGCACAGAAAGCCACACTCGCTTAGCTTCAGGATAGCTGGATTTGCAATTATGTCAACAATTAATTTAAGCCTAGGGAGGTGTCAGGCACCCTCAAACAAATTTCATTAAATCCTTACGCTGTAGGAGCCCGCTTCATAGCAAGGAGTCAAAGGCTGCTTCATTGGTTATATTATTGTATTTATACTCTAAATGTCAAATGTTTTATTTATGTTTTATTCCACGTGCTTTTATGGCTTACAGCCGAAATAAAGTTTAAAAGCAAGTATTCCTATATTAAACTAATACTAATGAGTTGTAATTTTGCTCTGATTGTATTAAATTGCCCACTAGTTTACATATTCATTACATGCTATTGGAGGCACCTCATACGTACATTTCTACTTTTTTTGACTGCATTACCATTGAGTTTCAATGTATTTATTTGTGCATTTTTATATAGCGTGTACTTTACTTGAAGGTGTCAGAGGGCTTTGCAATAGAACCAGTGACATTACATAATAACTTTAGAGTACATGAATTACATAGAAGACACAAACAGGTAAACTCTAAACTCAAAAAGAATGGTAGTAATTACATATGTCTACTACAGATACTTGAGGTTAGAGTTACATATATACCAGTTTTAAAATACCTCAAGATTAAATATTAAGAAAAGTTGAAGCGATTAGAGTTGGACAAATATATATTACATATTTACAGAGCATGATCTTCTCGCCACTGCTAGGGTACTTGAGGTGCTCTATCAACCATGCCTTCAGGGTGCTGTTGCACTCACGGACAGTGTTCTAGGGCCTGGAGGGATCCCTGAGATGGCCATAGGGGTAGAAGGCCAGGTGGTGGTGGGAGAAGGCGGCATGCTGGATCCCGAGATGTCCAAGTGCGCCCTCACAGCTGGTTTTGCTAAGGCCCAGCGGGATGCTGCATGGAGAGAGCAGCCCCACCTGGTCATCAGGCCCTGCCAGCAGCCCCTACTGCTTGCTGGAGTACCTGTTGCGGCCCCAGAGGCTTCTATGGCACTTAGTTCAGCTGAGGGGGAGGGCACCCGCTCTCTGCCCAGTTCCACCACAGACCATCTGGTGGATGAACACTGACCCACGGCAGCCCCCAGGTGAGCGCACTAACCTCCTCTTTGCGCGTAGGCCCTCCTCTGGCTTCTCCCCTCAGGGAGCCTGCGATCTGACAAGGCGAGGTATCTATCCTCAATAGGCCCTACTCCGGGGTGCCTCAGATCCACGGCGTTCGTCCGTTGGTACCACGCTGCCAATGAGGCCTCCTCGATTGACCCCCACAGCCCCTGCTGCAATACCCAGGGTTCAGGCCTTAACCACCAATCGGCACCCAGTGTCACTGGGAACTGCTCGTTCATCTGTTGCGCCCCATCCGCCATCTTGGGGGTCAAGCGCTGTGCAGAAAACTGTGGCCGCCAGCTGCTCAGGCCGCTACAGTTCTTGGGCTACAGCCCAGCACTCAGGGGCGGGGCCCCACCAGGCGTACAGTTGGCTTACTTAGGCAGCCCCGAGCCCTCGTAGTTTGCAGGATGGGAAACCACTTGTGGAGCTCCCACCTGAGCATCCTACTCAATGGATGCCATATGGAGCAGTCGGGGTGCAGGGGGGCTTGGAAGGGGGCATGGTTACATAGAGGGCTGGAAAAGAAGTTTACACTTATGGTTCTTCTTGTTTAAGTTATTTATGGACAACTGATATATCCAAAAACATAAAGCGTTGTCACACAAAACATTTTTGTCCTTATCATGATCCAGAGCCCCCCTTTCAGTTCAAATGTATCTAGAATTCTTCCGTTCCATCAACATCAGCCTTTGTCATCATTCATTCACAATAACACATCATTCAATGTGTGTTTTAATGAACCTTGGATTGGTATTTCAGTATATTATCTACGTGTATATTTCTGTTTTGAGAAATTTATTTAAATGCTGATAGATTGCTTGGGTGCTCTTGTAACAATCTGCACAGGACTGTTGGAGTCAGTGCTTAATTTGTAAAATAATAAGTTCCAGGGCCCTGACCAAGAGGCCACTGCAGCTTGCACCACCCATTGCCTCGTCATCACTGCCAAGGACAGTACCAAAACAACTACTAACCATCTCTCTCGCCTGCAAGTGCGACAGTTCACATTATTCCAGGTCCCCAAAGCTAAAGGAATGGCTGAGGAGGCAGATATTAGTATTTTTTATGTATATTGTATTAATAAAAAAACGTTGTTATGTTCATCTCTAAATTAGATAAACAGTTCCACCATGTGGCAGAATGTCATAAGTCTGGTGATGACAATTAAGTGCAGGTACTGAGCACCAGAAACCAATTAAGTGTTGGTGTTGAGCACTGGAAACCACTGGCTCAAATTAGGCACTGGTTAGAGTAGATTATGCAGTAGGACTGATGCAAACCTGTGAGCGGTACCAAGAGAGGAGGCACATTATCAACACTCAAAGGTTCACACCAATCGGGGCCATGGAGTTTGATATCTGAGGACTGGATCATTACCTTCCCTTCTGCATACATGAAGATTTGTACTTTCTTTTAACAATAAGATATTTCTTTGCAAAGTCTAACAAGAAAAAACATATTTATCAGTTCAGGAGGAAAGGCCTTTAGTAGAATCAATAGGTCAATTTTAATGAGCTCAGTCAGAGACTATGGTATTTGTCAGTGATAAAAGTTTCCAGGTCAGCCATCACAAATTAGAGTTAGAGGTATTAGAGCGAAGATTTAAAAGACAACTGGGAACAGCACTTCTGAGGTATTGTTTCGTGTATCCTGTAGTCTAATCTAATAGGAAGCTCTCTTTGTTTCAGTTTTGTCGGCCATATTTGAATAGCACGAAAAACATGTTGGCTTTTTATCTAGAAAAGCAGTTTCGTAACATTTGGTTGTCAACAAGTTGAGGTTCATGAGTGTGGAAATTTTTTGGGGCTAATAACCATCTTTAGGTGTAAAACCACTTTTCGGGGTAAAATCACAGTAAGTTGCAAATACACTGATGACACAAATCACACTATTGTGATAACCCTTAAAGGAGCACAAATTATATTTAACAACAAAACACATTAAGGTGCAAAATCGCATGCAAGTTTAAAATCACTATAGGTGATGCATCAAATGCTTTTAGGAGAAAAATGTGCCTCCATTGCAGTGCATGGACTCTTCACTCCACCATCCATGTACCACAATGGGTAGCTCTCTTTAAGTAGGCTTGATAACACACCTAAAACCCAATATGTGATTGACACTTTCTTCAAGCAATGGCTGGAGGAGGTTGACATGAATGAACCAATCGTTGAAGAGGGTTGACCCTACAGTACGATTTTGGTGTTGATAGCATGATCTCTGACATCAGCTAAAACCGTCTGAAGGCAGGCCAAATTACATAAAAATATTAATGACAACAACATTGTGAAATTATTCTATAGGCCAAGAATATTGTTTTAAAGGGCAGTTTTTAATATTTTGTTTTAGAGAGGACCATTTACAAAAATTAACTGGAATGGAAATACAATGGAAGAGAGAGGTCTTTCCCTTCGAAGGACTGCTTCCTGGTCTTAGCCCTCCTAAAACCAGCGACATCAAGATGAAAGACATCCTCATTACTAAGCGCCTATGCCTGTGCAAAAGAGCTTAAAGCCAAAGGAGAAGGAGAACTCCAACGTGCAGCCTTATTGACATACCACACCAAGCTGAACTGGATCCGGGCTGCTAGGTGCACTGACGTGGTCCCATCTCATGCTTGATGCCAGATCATGGCATGCTAAAACCCCTTTCATGTTGAAAGGGGCTACTGTGAATTCAGAGGAAAGATCTTGGGGGCATATTATCAAGACAGGCGATAAAATTATCGCCGCTTTAGCGGCAGAAAACAGCCGCTAAAACGGCGATAATGGGCTTGATAATGTGCTCTATGGAATTCCAATTGAAGCCTATGTTAGATGTCAAGGACATCTAACCTGAGCTTCAATTGGAATTCCATAGAGCATATTATCAAGCCCATTATCGCCATTTTAGCGGCAGTTTTCTGCCGCTAAAGCGGCAATAATTTTATCGCCTGTCTTGATAATATGCCTCATGGTGTTGTGCATAACTAATATCCTGAAAAGAGACACTTAAGTAGCCCTATTCTTCTGGTGAGAATATTAAGGAGGTCATTCCTTACGAACAAAGGGGCATATCAGCAACAACCGGCGATAATTATCACTAACCGCACTTAGCGCTAGGATAATTATCGCCGGCTAGCATGGATTTTTATCGCTGAGATGGCGTGCTATTAGCAACGCTTATCTCAAAAGCGATAAAAATCCTAGCGCTAACTGCCGAACGTGAGATTATCGCTGGAAACCCAGCGATAACCTCACGAAATGCGGCGTTAGCTTGTTGATAGGGACTCACAAACTTAGCCATGATATCCACCTTCCATAGGATATCATGGCTAAGTCAGTCCTGAAGCAGGCGTAAGGAAAGTAGCGATAACAGGGGTTATCGCTACTTTTCCTGCCGCTATGCTTCATAGGGTGGGGCTTGATGATAGGAGAAATGTCGCTGTCATGTTAGGTCAGGAACGTCCACTTTGCATCTCATTAGAGATGCAAAGTTGGGCGTTAAGATTAGGTGCGCTAATGCAAGGTTTCACGCATTAGCGTGACCTTGCTAATTAGGCGATAAAATTATTGTCGCTTTTCGGCCGAAAACGGCCACAAAAGCGGCGATAATTTCCTATCGCCGCCTTGTAAATATGCCCCGAGGGGTGTTCGGCTAAGTCTAGGAAGGCAGAATACATGCCATAGTTTTGGGAATCCACACAAAAAGACCTGCATACATTGAATTTAAAAATAAATATTTTAGCGACGTAACCCACACAGTCTATCGTAATTCTGGAAATTTAGCATAGATTGGACTTTCAACTACAAAAAAAGACGCATTTCAGATGGCAAAGAGAAAATAAAACCTGACTCAGAAAATAGAATAAAGAGATAATCCTGGAAATATATCTTGACCGAACAAATCATGAATGGTCATATTAACTTTTTAAAGAATTAGTAGTGGGGGCAATAAACCGAATTCAGTAAAGCATGTAGCCTCTATAAATAAACCCGAACAAGAAGAGGCCACGAAGAGCTACAGTGACATTGCAGGAGGAGTCAATTAAAGGAGTTGATTACGGAAGTAAAGTGCTGAAAGTCTGTGACAATTTCTGTGTTTAAGCCCCTCATCCACCTGCGGAAATAAGTTCCTAGCATTTACCTCCTAGACTAACAAGCAGAGTGCTCTTGCTTAATTCCCCACCAGGGAACAGGATGTTTTACAGTGCAGCTCTGCTGACAGGATGTCAACAACTGCGATTCATCATTTATCATGCGGTCACCACAGCATAATAGGCTGTGGCTTGTTTTCAAGTATAGTGATGCGTAATAGCTAAACGCGGTCAAGAGAAGCCCGAAGTGTCTCACTAAAACACCCAAAGGCTAAATAAAGAGCGGGAAAACAACAAAAGGCAAACTGGCAGTGAGGTAAACACGGTCCGGAGCAGACTTCTGCAGCACTGGTTCGTGGTGGCTTGATTAATGCCTCATTTTCAGGATAGGCAGGAAGACTGATTTTATGTACATTTCTTTCACATAGGTATCCTGAAAATTTGTAATGGGTTCACCCAAAGAGAACTAGTGATAGACACCCCACATTCAGAGTGCGGTTGTGTGAACATTTAACTTTTACAGGTATTCTCTTATACTAACATGGGATTCTGTAATCCCTGTATATTCACCTGTCTCTAATTTCTTTATAATCTGCAACTACTGATAAGCACCTCACATTCAGAGTGCGGTTTTGTGAACATGTATCGTTTACGGTATTCTTTTATTATACATGGGATTCTGTAATCCTGTATATGTCCCTGTCTCTAATTTCTTTATAATCGGCGATTACAGATAAACACCTCACATTCAGAGTGCGGTTTTGTGAACATGTAACTTTTACAGGTATTCTCTTATACTAACATGGGATTCTGTAATCCCTGTATATTCACCTGTCTCTAATTTCTTTACAATCGGCGACTACTGATAAGCACCTCACATTCAGAGTGCGGTTTTGTGAACATGTAACTTTTACAGTATTCTTTTATTATACATGGGATTCTGTAATCCTGTATATGTCCCTGTCTCTAATTTCTTTATAATCGGCGATTACAGATAAACACCTCACATTCAGAGTGCGGTTTTGTGAACATGTAACGTTTACGGTATTCTTTTATTATACATGGGATTCTGTAATCCCTGTATAATCACCTGTCTCTAATTTCTTTATAATCGGCGACCACTGATAAGCGCCTCACATTCAGAGTGCGGTTTTGTGAACATGTAACTTTTACTGTATTCTTTTATTATACATGGGATTTTGTAATCCCTCTATATTCACCTGTCTGTAATTTCTTTATAATCAGCGACTACTGATAAGCACCTCACATTCAGAGTGCGGTTTTGTGAACATGTACCTTTTACTGTATTCTTTTATTATACATGGGATTCTGTAATCCTGTATATTCGCATCTCTCTAATTTCTTTATAATCCGCGACTTCGATAGGCACCCCACATTCAGAGTGTGGTTTCATTAGCATGTAACCTTTACAGTTATTCTCTTATAATACATGGGATTCTATAATTCCTGTATATTCGCCTGTCTCTAATTGCTTTATAATCAGAGACTTGTGTGTGCTGCATCCAGTCGCGATTATAAAGAAAAGATATCAGAACTCAACTATTATAAGTTATTACAGTCGAAGTTCTGATAAATTAGTGCAGTCATGTCACAATGCCTGCTGCCAGAGCCAGCAGCCGAGGTGAAAGGCAGGTAGAGTCACCAAGCATAATTGAAGTAGCTGTTTAGCAAGGAAAACTGAACTTTGCTTTATTTTCTTCTGCTCTATTTTTCTAGCTTAGGAGAAGCAACGAACATGTACATTTTTGATACTCCTTAGTTAGAAAAAAGCTAGAATCTGTCTGCATGTTTCTTCATATTCCGACCTACTGCAGCATTTTTTTAAAAACGTATTTGTATTGAACTGTTTCTAATATCAGTTTGCAATAAGAGTCTAACAGGTTGTTGATGTGTTTAATTTTCCACTAGACTTTTTATTTTTAGTCTTCATGTTTGCAAACATGCTCGCTGTTTTATATGACAGAGCTATGCACCAAGGGTTTAAGTGGTTTGTGGAAAGGTGATGGTAGGGCTATGTATTATATAGAATAAAGAACCCCCTGGCATACATGATAAGGATATTGGGCGTCACCTCTGAGTTCGATAACTTCGTAAAAGAACTTTGCGTTTGGCCTTGTTCTTCTATATGGTTTTGGTACTTCTCGCTAACATGCAATATCCTAATAATGTATGGAAGTTGATACTTTCTCCCTTACGTACTAGCTAAAAATGTGTGTAATGTAAACTTATTATATGACGTTTTGTCAAAAATTACTGATAATAAAGCATTTGGTAAAATAAGTGGTTTGTCAGTATTTCTAGTGACATTTTCACTCATGGTACACCTCCCATCAAAAAACCTTACAAAGTACTGGCAGAATACCTGTTTCAGCAGTCTATGTCTCTCTGCTGGATATTTTCTGAACAAGCTAGTCTTCTATAAGCAAAATATGATGTTAAAATGAGATATAGTGCAATGCAAGATTTAGTGAATTTTGCTTATCGCAAAAACTGAAAAATGTGCCACATTTTGTGAACAGGATTAAGGGTTGTGTGGGCAAAGGAGTAAAACTGGACAGTAGGTGGGAGCTCCAGTTGCTCCAATCAGTATTTAAATTGTCAAACTACATGCTCTGATGTTTTAACTGCCATTGTTTTGGTACGTATGTCCATTACGGAGGATAGGTGCTTCTATGAACAGTGAGCAAACTATCTTATTTCTTCAAGATTAAAACACTTCTTGGCATGCACATTAGACTCTTATAGTTCATTTATACAAGGAAATGGCAGTGCTAGGAAGCAATGATAAGAGGGTCATGTGGTGACTGATGAGGAAGGTGCTTGAAATGAAGGTGGCAGGCTTATAATCTTAGGCATGTCCTCAAAAGGTCACCTGGTGATAAACAAACATTTGCAAATTCAATAAGGCTGGCTATATATTGCTGGCTTTATAGTGTAAGCCAATGCAAACAACAGTATGAACTAATATAGCCTTATAGCCCGCCGTAGCTGGCTTTACCAGCCATTAAAGGTCAGCTCCAGTGTCCAAGGCAGCAGCACATTAATGCGGGTATAGTCCAGCTACAAAGGGCTGTAAGACTATTAGAATATTCCCCCACTAGAGGGCAGAATGTTCTAACAAATAAAACAAAGGCCTCATGAAGCCCGAAGGGATCGAAATCCCCTCAGGATCCGTGAGGCCTTTGTTCATAGCAACAACTGTGAATGACATACATTGTAATGTTGATGCTCCAGGCTTCTACCAGCCATTAGAAGCCCGGAGCACTCTGCTGTTTTCAAGTGAGCTCCCTTTTCTGATGTAGTTTACATGCAATATCACATTAAAACTAGGGGTGGGCGGAATTTGCGGAATTGCGTTACGCAAATCTCCGCGAAATGGTAAAAAATCTCCGCGAACACGCAGAAATTCCGTGAACACCTGGAATTGCTTGTTCGCGATGCTTTTTTCCTGTTCACAATTGCTGTTTGCATGCTCGGGGAGAAATATATCGCGAACGCGCATTTTGAGAACGCGAACAAGCAAAAATTTCGCGAAATCGCGGAAAGCAGACTTTTGAGCAATTTCGCGTCCTCCGCGGAACGCGAAATTACGCGAATTCCGCAAATTCCGCGAGCGGAGCGGAATTTACCGCCCAGGCCTAATTAAAACAAGATCAACGCAATGGAAAAGGAGCATGAGATTAACATTTACTAAACTTTAGAAAGTGTTGTCAAGCAGCAATGCAAATGATTGCTACACAACGCAAAGCTGTGCTAATGGCAGTGTTAGAATTTGGGTCTCTAGTGTTCACAGGTTTGCATCCTGTCCAAGTAAGCACCGCAATCCTAGTCAGGGTAAGTAAGATACACAACCTAATTCAACCTGTGCGCACCCTTTGGTAGCTTGACACCGATCCATCAGGCTTCACTTAAGAGGCAATGTGTAAAGCATTTGTGCAGCACTTAAATTACAGTAACACAGTGAAAACACCACAAAAACAATCCACACTAGTTTAGAACAATAGAGAATATTTATTTGAGTAAAACAAAACCAAAATGAAAATATCCAATCAGTAGAAGTAGAGATATGAATTTTTAAAGAATAAACTGCAATATAGCGCTTAAAAGCCAATGCCTTAGGGGTCACTTGAGGTCGCGCTGGACTGGGATAAATCCAAAGGTTAGGCAGACCGTGAAGGAGGGCAGGCCAGCTACAGGACCCATGCAGGTCCCACTGAAACAGTACCTTGGATTGAGCAAGAGTCAGAGTTGCAGAATCGATGTTTCGGTTCCGATCCACGCAGTCAGGTAGATGCATCGATGTCGAGCCTCACAGTCAGGTCCCCATGTTGTCGTTTAGCCTCTTCCGATGCAGATGATGAGTCGTCAACAAGTCTCATAGTCGGATCCTGTGTCAGAGTCAAACTGCTTATGATACAGGTGCTGTGTCGTCATCAAGACTCGCAGTTGGGTCGCATGTCGTTGTCAAGTCGCAAAGGAATGTCCTCAAATCAGTGCTACGTCACAGTCTTAGGGTACTGCATCGGTTTTAATTGGTGGAAAGATATCACTGCATCGATTTTTATACATTTTAAACTGCAAAGCCCAATATCAGTGAACACTTACAAGATACCAAAGTGGATTTAGCATCAAGTGTGCACTCCCTTACTAAATGTCTCAGTTGGCCGTGTGGTAGAACAATACAGTAATTCTACAGTGTGCAGTACACAAGCTGTTACTAAGGGCTAGATGTACGTAAAACTGATCACGAAATACGGGTCAAAATTTGCAACCAGTATTTTTGCAACCAGTGTGGTAATTTGTACTAATAGGTTGTTTTGCAAATTACTGATTCATAGTGAATTGCAATTCAACCTACCTCGTGAATATTAATGAGGTAGGTCAGAAACTGTGACTCACTAGGAATCTCAGCCATCACAGGGTTGATGGCCTGGCGAGGTCAACAGACCAATATGTCTTTGATTTCTTTTAAATAAGCAATTTTTTCTTCTTTAAATGCACCCCGTTTTCCTTAAAGGGAAGTGGGATGCATTTGAGCAAAACAAATAAAATGTGTAGTTTTTATTTTGTGACATTCACAAAGGGTGTATGGTCCCCTGGGCACCCCTTTCCTGTTTGCGAACCGGAAATCACCTCCTTTGAGTAGCCTGTAAAATATTAATATTTTGCAACCCCATTTCAGTCGCAAAACATAAATAATACCACTAAGATCTGGAACTTGGAAGGGATGCGCAAACACGCCCCTTCTAAATCACAAATTGGTATTTGGTCGCAAACCCAAACTCCGATTCGGTAACAAGTTACCGAATCACAATTTGGTGTTTGCCATTTATAAAAGCATTTTTAATGTCTCAAATGTTCCAATTATGCAAATTGGGCTGTTTGCGACTTCAAAAATGCTTTGAACATTCAGCCATAGACTTCCCAATAGAGTCACCAGTACAAGTCAGCAGATCCTAAAATCCTTTTCTTTTATAGAGTAAAAAGGCAAACAGAATATGTTTTATTATTGTCAATAATAAAACATGTTATTTGTGGTTTAAGAATAACCTGTAAACACAAAAAAAACCTTGGCTTAAAGAACTATGTTTAGGCAATATTTGTTAGATTTCATAACAATTGTTATTCATATCTGCAATTGGTTTCTTAGTCACTATCTACAGTGTGTTTGATGTATACTGAGTTGTTTCTTATGTTGATGAATGTTTTCATGAGTCAAAAATAAACAGTTTAATAAAGAAGATAAAAAAATATATAATTTATTTTCCAGTAAATGTATCCATTTTCCCAATTGCTTTGCTTACACTGTGTAGGAAAGTGCCCTTTTTGTATGCTCACCCCCTTCCCCTTTTTACCCCAGTGCTGATTGTTATGACCCTAAAAGTCCACTGGAGCCTGCTGCCCAGGCCCTAGTGCCAGTCTTCTCTCCCTAAAACTGATATGTGGTGAATTAGTAACCCCAATTGACAAAAGTCTTTAATCTCCTTATAAGTCCATGGTACCGAGGACATGGGTGTTAAAGGGTTTACCATGGCTTGAAGCATTGTTTGTGCCACTCTGAGTGACCTGAGTAAGCTAGTGACAGCCATCCTGCCATTGCAGACTGCAGGAGCTGTGCAAACTACTCGAACTCGACTTTTCCCTCATCATGTGCAGCAAAATCCCAGCACTATTTTAATATATGCCAGTCACCCCTAAGGAAGGCATCCTGAGCTCAGGAGGCAGGGTGCATTATATTAAAGTTGTGGACATGTAATTGCAAGCCTTTATGTCCCTATAGTAGCCTTTACCATTAAAGGCTAGTATAAGTGATAGACGGTTCATAGGAAAACACAGGCTAGCACCTGGTCAATCCCTTGGTTGGCAGCTCACTTATAGTACAGCCTAAATATGTCATGTTTGTTATTAAACAATGTGCCTCATCACCCTGTCATGAATCTCGAGTCAAGAACGATGTGGCATGTACCCAGTTGGCTAACGAGGAGGGTGCTCACCTTGTTCCCCAGCCTTTTGTGTCCTCTGACTGTCAGCCTGTGCTGGCTACTGAAAAGACAGGAATCTGACTCCCTGCCAGTAGGTGTGAACTCTCCCAAGAGTCAGAAACAATGGCCTGGATGGGAAGGAGGTCACACCTCCCTCCCTGAACAGGGGGTAGTGAAGTGCCTGAATGAATTAATTTTTATTAATGTTTAGACACCGTCTTTAAAACATACAGTCCTTAAAAACAATAACATTTTTATATGATTACACCGTATAAATACCAATTCATCATAATACACCAAAAGCTCAGAACCCTTACTATTTAAACTATAAGACACTAATCCAAAACATTTTTAGGAAACTTAGGCAGTGCACAAGTCACATTAAAAAATTCCATCCTTTTTTTTACTTTTTCAAAAAACTTTATTGATAAACTTGCACATCAAATTACAATGGACGTAGGCGGGGATTCCGCACTTAAAGAGGAAAACCACATCTGTTGCATGCATCATAGGAACAATTGTACATAAGCAGCTCATAACAGTACCTGGAGCGAAATGACAGGGAATGGAATGAGAAGGGCATAAAGTATCGCCCTGGGGAAGTCAAGTGCTGGTGACAGAGACCGCAGGGTGCCAGCAGAGCGCATGGAGGGGAAGGCTGCCCCCTACGAGCCAACACCGGTGACCGCCGGTGGTGGAGTGCCAGCGGGGTGCGCAGGAGAGGCTGCGGGGGCCAAAGCGCTCCGGCGTAGGAGGTAAGAGAGGAGGGGACCCCAGATGTGAAGCGGGCGGGAAGCTGCCGGCATCAAATCCCAGAATTCGGACAGAAGCGTCTGACAACGCGCAGCATCCTCAAGCCAAGCGCTGACCTTGGGCGCAGGTCTCCGTCCCCAATGCATGGTGACCCTGCGCCGTGCGAGAACAAGCAGCATAGCAGTGAGCTGCCGGGAGGCGTCCAGACAATATTTCACAAAGCCTAAAAGACAGAGCATTGGGTCAGGCGTGACAGGTGTGGAGGTGATCTCAGTGATGGCGGTGCACACAGCACGCCAATATGCAGGGACCTTTAGGCACAGTCAGGTGAGATGGGAGAAGTCAGCAGTGGGGGCTGAGCATCGGAGACATCTATCACTGGGAGTAAGGCCCATTTTCTGCAGCTGGGGAGGGGAACGGTACAGTCTATGCAAATATTTAAAATGTATAAGTTGCAGGTGGTAGTTAGGAGACAGACATTTGGTTTGCTTGCAACAGTACAGCCAGACCTCCTGCGAGAGATCGGTGCCTAGGTCCTCGCTCCAGGCAGCGAGGGCGTGGTCAGTGGAAATCTGGGATGTCGCCAGCATGTGGGCATAAAGCCTGGAGACCAGTTTGCGTGGGGAGGCGGATGTGTATACGAAGTCGAGGTCAGCCAGCGGAGGAGGGGGCTGAGGAAACGCGGGGTGCTGCTCCCTGTAGGATGCTCTAAGTTGGTAATACAGCAAAGTGTCCATGGGGCCAGACTCGGCTGGAAGGGGAAAGAAGCCGCTGGCCGGGTAGAGGTCCGATAACGTGGACAGCCCCAGGCGCATCGTGCGTCTAACCATCCCGGCAGTTTGCAAAGGGGGGAAAAACGGATTATGTCCGGTGGGCATGGCATTGGCAGAGAGCGTACTAGCGCCAGAGTATCTCTGAAGGCCATTCCAGGCCCAGCGTAGGGTCTCCACAGTGTCAATCTCACCGCGGGGGTTTTGCAGGGGCAAAGATAGCGGTCTGGACCGGCCGGGGGCTGCAAGATCAGCTTCCACTGCCACGTGAGGCTGGGGGCACCCAGTCCGCCACAGGATGAGGGAAGCGTGAGGATATTGTAAGCGATTCTAGGCTGACGCCCGGCCCAGACAACAGAAATAATAAGGGAGCGAAGTTTACAAACAAAATGAGCCGTGAGGGGGATAGGTATGTTAAAAAACTAATAAAGAAACTTTGGGAGCACCACCATCTTGGGGATGGCTATGCGCCCCGCCAGGGACAAGGGCAAGCGCCGCCAGAGGTGGATCTTAGTTTCCAGCCAGTCGACCGCCCCCGGCCGAAATTCGCCCTCCAGAGTTCGTCCAAATCCCTGCTGAGCCAAATGCCCAGATATCTAGTGGGCCCAGACGTCCATACAAATGGACAATCTGGAGTAAAGGGAACAGTGCCATCCATCAGGGGGAAGAGAATAGACTTACCCCAGGTGACTTGGATTCCAGAAAAAACCCCGAAGCGCACCACTTCACGGACCATGGGGCCAAGATTTTCTTGGGGGTTGCAGACATAGAGTGTCACGTTGTCTGCATACATGGAGACGACTAAGGCTCGAGCCACAAAGCCGAGACCCCTCTGGGTGTGATGCTGCCGGAGCCTAGCGGTGAGGGGCTTCATAGCTACAGCAAAAAGCATGGGTGAGAGTGGGCACCCCTGCTCTATTTTTTGAATAGAGAATGCTCCAAGGCCTCAATACCCACAGTTGGCCAGTCCTTCTTCACAACTGTCCCACATGGCTTATAAATATTGGTTAAGAAGGGTACCCAATCTGCTTCTGGCATCATTCATCTAACTTGAGGGGTATCCGTACCACAACGCTTCTGGACCAATTTCCGGAATTTTCTCATATCCTTTTCCTGAAGCGTCCTAATCATAACATCCCAGTTCAACTAAAATAAAGCTCACTTCTCCTCCTCACCGGAGCTTCATATTCCCTTTTCTTGCAACAGTAGATTTCAACTAGGTTTGCTTGATCATTTGATCGCCTCAACCTTCCTATTTTCCTTAACTCCTTCCTGGCTACAACACACTCTTTTATGAACCATTGTTGATTTGAAAATTGGCACAGCTGATCCTTGTCCCCCTCTTCTTACATACCCTTACTACCAGTATCAATCTCTTTATTAATTCTGCAATGATGGTTTCATATCAAGCACCATTTGGCTCTCCTAAGGCCCTATCATGGATCAAATCATTGATGAATTGATACTGCATTAACTGCTCAATATATCTCCCATTAATTCTTGTAGTTAAACGTTTGGGGAACTCTAGAGCCATTAGAATAGCTTGATCTCTCACTAATGGGGATATCGCTATGTCTAATTTTAGCCCCAATGATCGCTTCCCTGCAGAGATTAACATATCATGCCTGTATGAATATGTAGTAAATGGGGCACTGTTGTTTCCTATATAGAAACGTTTGGACAGCCGGGTCATCCTCTTTGAAATGGCCATTTAGGCATACAAACCCTAGCTCTGCCAAAACGTTCACCATGTTCCTATCAAGCTTCAACTGAACACATTTTGGAAAATTTGCGGTCGGGATACTATAACACTCTAGCATATCTGGGATTGCAGAGTCAGCCTTCCTTGGATCTAAATGCAGATTGAAATCCCCTAACAGCAAAATTGGATACTCCCCCTGGAGCTCTATTAGATTTACCAGGTCTCTCTTGAACATTTCCCATTCCTCTTTTCTAGAGTTTTTCTGATTTATGTAGACATTCACGACTATCAGTTTATTTTGTTGAAAGCCCCCCGCATAGAGAATCAGTAGGCATACCAAGACCCAATCACTACTGGTTTCAATTTTCTTTACCCCCTAACTAGATTTAGTAGATATCAGAGTCATTAGGCCACCCTTCGCCCTCCCTGTACCCGATTTGGTTCCATCTTTCCTAAAATTATTAAACCATTTTGATGAAAATCCTCACCCGCCAGCCATGTCTCCTAGAAGCAAATTATATAATTCCCCTCCCAAAACTCTACAAGATCAGCTGTTATTAATACATTCTTTAATCCATGGACATTCCAGGAGACAACCCCCAAGCCGGGGGATGTATCTGTTCCCTAGTTTATCTCTTCCTCCCATGAGAAAGTAGACTCCCCATCAACGCTTAGATGCGCAAACCTATTGCGTACTGGGATCAGAAAAGTGAAGTGACACTTGACGGCGGTGAACTTTGAAGTCAGCACTGCCTGTGATGTGCAACCAGGCTGCCTCCCAAAGGAGAAAACATCCAGGCACATTTCCACCCAGGCAGGCAGGAAAATTAGGTATTCAGGAAGTGTAGAACCCCAGAAGGCTACTCACAACTCTAGGGCAGGATTCCTGGTCTGTACAGCCAAGGAAGACTTCTGCCATTTTTAAAAATTGTAAAATATTTGGTTCTGGGTAGAAAAGGTGACCTACATTCCTGGATGTGGTCACCTCAGAGGCATATTACTTGCTGGGGTTTGTAGCCCATTGGCCACTTGCACCCACACCCCTAACACCCCTACATCTAGGATGTATGGGCTACCCCTGACACCAAAACCTCAGTTGTGATCTGACGTGCAACAAGGACAAAAGAAGAGCCCCATGTCTGCGGCAAAAGGAGCTGCACAAAACAAAGGAGTGATACCCTGCACCTGTGGCAACCTCCATGAAATGCCAGACTGTGGCTCGTCCTAGACTAAAGCGTGATTTCCCCAGGCAGAGGGACCTCTTTGAGAGCCAAAGTCATCACCAGACCCCCCTGAACTAGTGGCACTAGTCCCCTGCAACCGCAGGTAAAAACAATGTACCAGAACCAAAGAATTGCTGGCCATTGGGTCCTCCGATGGATCGGCCTGAAGTAGATGGTTCAGTGCATTGTGGAAAATGTAGTCCTGACCTCCATAAAGTTTCAGGTTGCTTCGGGTTTCCCAGGACCTCTGGACATCGAATCAACTTTCTGCTCTGCTTACCATTGCCAAGGCTTTTTGGTCAACAGTCCGGCAACTTCCCCCTTTACTCAACTCTGTACCTTGAGGTAACTCTCCAAAACCTTTATCCGACATCAACAGTGGCATTTTTGTCAACTTTTTGCACCTTGTTCCCCACCAGCACCTTGTAAAGGGTAAAGTCTGCTCCACAGCAGCTCCCACTTCAGTACCACGGACAACTAGGACTACTTGGCACTGAGGCTCCTCGAGACAGGTAAAATCAAACTGACTGTTGTGGCTTAGTCCTGGGACCCGCATCACCTTTACCGTTCTTGGGTTCCACGCAACTCGACCTGCAAGGGACCGATTGTCACTACCACTTTTTCCCATGAACCGCAATCCAAAGGTTCTGCAGAAGTGAATTACTGTTATTTATGTTTTCTTCTAAAATCCATAACTCCGTATATATGTATCTGATTTAGTTTGTTTTGGTGTCTAAATTGACAGGCATGGACACTGGAGAATTTTACTCTTATCTTCATCTTTTAACGAGGAGTTTTAATAACGACGTCTTCGTGTTGGTGCATTGGGAGCCTGTTTCCTGCTGGGACTGCGAGGTCCAAGGTGCGCTGCTGTGCAATCTGATTGAGCGCACCTGGACACTCTTCCCGGCTCCTCCCCCTCCTCTCTCGCCTACATAACGCCTCGCGGCCCCCGCTTCGCGGGAGCCGCTCGCAGGCGTGGACACTGGAGAATTTTACTCTTATCTTCATCTTTTAACAACGAGGAGTTTTAATAACGACGTCTTCGTGTTGGTGCATTTGGAGCCTGTTTCCTGCTGGGACTGCGAGGTCCAGGGTGCGCTGCTGTGCAATCTGATTGAGCGCACCTGGACACTCTTCCCGGCTCCTCCCCCTCCTCTCTCACCTACATAACGCCTCGCGGCCCCCGCTTCGCGGGTGCCGCTCGCAGGCGTGGACACTGGAGAATTTTACTCTTATCTTCATCTTTTAACAACGAGGAGTTTTAATAACGACGTCTTCGTGTTGGTGCATTTGGAGCCTGTTTCCTGCTGGGACTGCGAGGTCCAGGGTGCGCTGCTGTGCAATCTGATTGAGCGCACCTGGACACTCTTCCCGGCTCCTCCTCTTCCTATTTAAATTCCGCGTCTACTACCGCGTTGCGGGACGCGTTGCGGGACGCGTTGCGGGGCGTAGTCCGGGGCGAAGCCCGGGCAAAGGGCGGGCCCGTTTAAGCCCGTTCAAGCACGGACAAGACCGGACCGGGCCCTGTCCCTTTGCTCCACTGTCTCGCCGCGCCCAAGGAAGTAAGTCACTATGGACACACGGAGTAAATTAACGAGATCCCAACCGATAGTATCTGGAACTTTGGATAATTTTATTATCAGGGCGAACTCTGTAATTCAGGGGGAACTGAACATGCTAGAAAGGCGCTTATCTGATGGGATTGCCAGTACGCGCAGGTCATCTCTGGGTCTAATCGCATCTGCAGGCTCCCCTTCAAACCTCGATGACTCACAAGCAGCATTGATGGACAGTATCGATTGTACAATTGAATCTGTATTATGCGACTTAAGATCTAGCTCCCCCTCATGTAGAGATACTCTTCAATCCATCCCTGAGGGTACTGATCAGACTATGCATTCCCGATTGCCGGACCTGATGTCAAATCGAGCACAGTACATTGAGGAGGGTGCTGTCCCAAAAAGAAAACGAGTGGGGGCCACCAAGAGAGGGAAAAAACCCAGACTCGATAGACCTCATACTAGTACTGTTAATGTATCCATTCCATCATGTACTAGGCCTGCCCAAGTCAACAATGGCATTTTCAAACCCCCATTGGAACAAACCTTATTGACGTCTAATACCTCTATACATGTCTCTGATTGTGACTTGGAACCCGATGAGGGCTCTTGCCGATTTACTGATACTGTAAATACTGCTATTAAGGGACTTTTTACTTCACTGATTGTTAGGTTTGATGCAATTGATATTAGGCTTAAGGAAATAGAAAGGGCCGTTACAGCCCCTGCAAACGTATTAGAGAGCAGAGCCAAACCGTGTGCTTTATGTGAAGCAAGTAAAGCGGATTCACATTTTCCCTCCCTTCCTATTCCCTTGGGCTCCCCAAACTCACTTCAAAGGAAGGAAACCCTTCCACTTGGAATTCAAGATCCTATGCCAAGCATACCAGAACTTACACCAAACATCTCTCTGCCGATATCCTCTGCCCTTCAACATACATCCTCTGTGCCTGCCCAATGTCAAACACAAACCCTAACTAAGAACTCAGTTACAGTACCTAACCCACAATACGTAGACTCAGACCAAATTTCTAAGGATCCAAGAGCCAACACTAATTCAAATATGGCTTTAACAAACAGGAGAAACATAATTAATCTTCCACCAGAAGCCTCACCTTATGTTGTTGTTTTAACAGGCGTTCCGGAACTTACTAATTCATCGCCTGAATCCTATGCATCTTTAAAAAACAAAGTCATTAACTGGCTTAATAAGCATAGGCCTCTCCCCCCAAATATTAGGTCACAGGTTCTAATGGTTAGAAGGGTTCCTTGGCTGGGTAGCACTACAAAGAATATCAAGGGTGACTGTATTTTGGTTAATTTTAGTAACCGCCTAACAGCTCCCTATATTCTTAATTGGACTGGTAGTAACAGTACCTCCCTTATTAATTCTCTACCTCTGTCTTTTTTCTATCCCCCAATTCACACTTTCTTCCAGGATGATATGGATGATAAATGGTCTAAAGTTGGGGGCAATGGGGCTAGAGGTAGGCCTAGGCGCTTCCATATCGATGAGCCCTTGTGCTCTGGTTACTCAACTTTCAATAGGTACGCCTGTCTTGAGGATGTCGATTGACTTCCTCAGGAAGTCTCTATTTCTATTCCATCCCCTGTAGTGCTTCCACTTTCTAATTGCCAGTCCACTTCTCCTGCTCCTATCCTTGTTCCTATTACCACTCCTATTTCTCCAAATCTGTGCGAGCCTTCCGTTTGTAAAACTCCTGTAGCTCCTTCCAACTGTATAACAAAACACAAAGTGCTCTCATGGAACATAGCCGGTTTACCCAGCAAACTTGATTGCCCAATTTGGGGCTCCTTCATAGATCTTCACCAAATATGTTGCTTCCAAGAAACTTGGGCAAGACAAGATTACCATCGATTGGGTTATGCTACTTATTCAATTCCGGCGGTGTGGGGTGGTCGTGGCCGCCCTTCTGGTGGTTTGACTATTTGGGTTGCTACTCACTTGGGATGTACTGTTACTAATTTTGAAACTGGGTCTGATGATATTCTATGTTTGATACTGGATTGGGGCTTAGATAAAAAACTGGCGGTGATTAATGTATACGCCAGACCCGTGAATTTTTGTGCGGAATCCCGGGTGATTGAGGCCCTTTCTAATGTCTTAACTGGAATACCCGACCATATAATGCTTCTTATAGCTGGTGATTTTAACTCTCATTTTGAACCACTAGAGGGCCTGGTGGACCAAATAAACCTAGAAGAGGACGAAATCTGGAATATTCCCCAGGTTTCAGGCCCAATGGCTAGGGCCTGGACACCCCTGGCTATCCAGATTACTTCCTTGACAATGGTCCACTCTATTAGGGCTTGTAATGGACAAACCACTTTAGATAATCCCCCTAAGCCCACATTTAATAAGCCAGGCAGAGAGGCCAGACTTGATTATATTTTTGTCCAAGCCAAGGAATGGAATAGAGTCCTTGATTTTCAAGTCATTCCAAGGGGGGAGAGCGACCATAATCCTCTTATACTGGATGTCTCCCTATCTGGTCTGTGCCCTCTAGATTTAGCGTCACCACCCAACACGGAGCCATCAGACTCAGCCATTCTCTCAAATAATAAGCGGAGAATTAAATGGACCAAATTGGTCCGTAATCACAAAGAATTATCCCAAGTTTATGCTGTAGCTGCCTCGGTTTTAAACAATATAGTGGAGATTTTAGAGCAGTATTCCCCTCCAAACTACTATGAGAAATTGGCTACTGCCCATCAGGAATTGTTTCATATGTTGTCTGGTTTATTTAACCCAACCGTTCCTTGTAAAAAGGGATTTGTAAACCAGCCCAACTGGTATAACAAGACCTGTAGATCGGCCAAGAGCGACCTGCTTGATGCTATAAAGAAGAAAGCCTCTAAGTCTGACATTCAACACAAGAGACAGACTTATAGATCCCTGATACACTTTGCTAAATTGGAATGGGCTTCTGAAAACTGGGAGAATTTAACATCTGCCCTAAAATCTAGAGATTCACGGAGATTTTGGTTGATTGTATCTACTGGCACAACCGAACCTCCTGCAATTGTAATTAATAACATTGCCCCAGAAGCCTGGGAAACCCACTTTAGCACTCTTTATAGGGGCCCGATATCTGCCCTAGTGAGCCCATCATACGCAGTACCAAGTCAGGACCAGGTAAATTTTACGCTAACTGAAATCCAGCTTGCAATTTCCCAACTTCCTGCTGGGAAAGCACCAGGGTTGGATGGGGTACCAGGTGATTTGTACAAACATGAACCTAGAGTATGGGCACCATATCTTACATTATTATTTAATGCTATTCTTGATGGTTTGCCTGTTCCCTCTACATGGCTAGGCGCCGAAGTTGTGCCTATTTTCAAAAAAGGGTCCCCCTTGTTGCCAGGGAATTATAGGCCCATTAGCTTGATAGATGTTGCACAGAAACTTTTCTCGAGGCTGATCCTGGATCGTATTATGGAATGGGTCGAGACCTCTGAGATTCTGAGCAACTATAAAGCTGGCTTCCGAAAGAGCGTTTCCACAACTGATCAGATTTTCAGGTTGTGTATGCTCTTCTGGAAAACAGTAAAGATAGAGGGGGGCTCCCTCTACACAGTCTTTGTCGATCTCCGTGCGGCTTTCGACTTAGTTCCCCGCACAAAATTATAGACCGTGTTACAAGATTTAGGCCTCCCAGGGCCTCTCTTGCACATACTGGTGCGCCTCCATACTAATAACTATGCGAGGGTAAGATGCGGTAGAGATGGTAGCCTCTCAGCTAGTTTCCCTGTCGAAAGAGGGGTAAGGCAGGGTTGTGTTCTGGCGCCCACGTTGTTTTGCCTTTATGTAAATGGTCTCATTTCTCATTTAAATGATGTACCTAATAGAGATGCTCCACGGCTTGCGGGTATTGGCATTTCTGCCATTATGTTCGCCGATGACACGCTGCTTTTAGCTAAGACCCCTATGGGGTTACAACGTGTCTTGGATGGCTTTGTATCCTTCTGTATTGACCGGGGGTTGGAGATCAACACGGCTAAGACCAAATTTATGATCTTCAACCCCCCTAGGTCTCTTCGCCCTAATCCCACCATAAATGGAACCAGCCTAGAAAGAGTCCACACTTTCGAGTATTTGGGTCTAACTCTGAATGAGAAAATGACCTGGTCCCATCACCAGATAAAATCAAACTTAAAGTTAACTCAAAGGGTAGGGGGAATCCTGAAATTATGGAACCAATCCATGACTCATCCGATTGGTCCGCCTCTGGACATTTACAAAATGCAGGCTCGTGGGGCTTTAATTTATGGCGGCGAACTCTGGGGCATTGACTGTGCCCCTGAGATTGCCGCTACGGAAAACAAGTTCTTACGGAACTTGTCTGGCCTCCCATCTAGCACGCCGTTACTTCCCTTGAGGCTCGATATGGGACTGAGACCGTTAAGGGAAGAACTTGGTGTGAAGCCTTTAACTTTTTGGAGGCGTCTCTGGACAACCCCTGAACTTTTGAGCTATCGCTCTGAACTTATGGAACTCTACCTTCATCCAGCTCTGGGCAAAATCCCATGGCTTAACTATGTCAAAAATGAATTTATTAGGCTGGGCCTACGGACCCACTGGACAAAACCCCTAGAGGCCTGTGCGACTATATCTCGTAAAGAACTTGTTGCACTATACCATAATTCTAATCTCTCGGCATCTCTTGCAAGCGAGAATTTGGGATCAATGACCACTACTTTTTTAACCACTAAGGATTACTATAGATTGGAAACCGTCCTGAACGATATAAATCCCGTCGCCTTGAGAAAACTATTTCTACAATGGCGATATAACGCACTCCCAGTTAGAGCACTCACCAGTAAATGGCACCCGCCTACCTTAAAAAATTGTCCTGCATGCTCTAGTGAGCTGGAGGACGATATTTATTTAATGTTTTTTTGTCCTATGTACACTAAATCTAGGAAGAAGTGGATCGCTCCTATTTGTAGGAATTGGGGCTTTAGACGACATTTAGATGCCTATAGGCTGCTGAAACGTGATTTATCTTCTTCTACTGTTTTTGCTATTAGCAAGTATCTAGCAGCAGTATGGTATATCAGAAGAATTCACCTGCCGAAATGAAATGTAAAATTGCTTATCTGTGGCTAGGATTATGCTGCAATTTTCCTATATTTGCAATTGTATTCACCCTAGTTTATAGTTGCATTTTATTATTATTGTAAGATTCCTCTCTTTAAGATAATTTGTGTTATTCAAATGCATTTGTATGATTTCTTTTATGATTCTTTGAATCGAAATAAAGATTTAAGAAGAAGAAGATATAAAAATCTGCTGTAATTTTATAAATTGGTGACAGATTTCTATTGAGTTGTGTCAATTACTTATCGTCCATCTAGGTACTCTGAAATGCTTAACACATATTCCTCTAACTGCTCTTTGCCACTTTCCCAGGCATGAACTAAGGATTTATTATTGTGAATCCAAGGACCATCTTTGGAGTATTGTGAAAGTATTGCATGGGGAAGCCTAACCAGCATCACCATAAAATATTCCACCTTCATACACACTGCAAAAAGAAAATAGCTGTAAAGCTCAGCTCAGTTCGCTGTGGAATTTTTTGCAGCACAGCACCCTTCAGAGGACAGTTGTTTGTGAAGATAATGAAAGTAGGAGGTTTAGCCAGGTTCAGTCACAGTAGAGAATGTGTACACAAGGGCTTGACAGAAGATCTGCAGACCCATCATTGTTTTTTTACAGTACTTGCATTAACCAGAATCTTTGCACAATCCCAAACACTTCTTTTTAACCCTTGCATGAAGCAATACATTCCTTAATAGAATAGAGGGCTCATGTACAAAGATTCAAAATAAGAAATCATAAACTATGACTAATAACTATTGACAATTTGCTATTTCTTCTTTGGAATGTACTAAAATAGATTTTGTAAACGTGGTTGCAATTTGTTCACCAAATGCATTTGTGGGCGCTCTGGCAATATCACTTAGATAATCTGTATGACAGTGATGCCCAAATTGCGGTGTCAGGGAAGATATTGACCTCAAAATTAGATAAGGTAATGTATCCCTAATAACAAGATTCAAAATAGCATTGCAACAATACAGTGAATAAGAAAGAAAGGACTGACTCAAAAAGGGTGTTTGAGATTAGTAATTCAGTAAAAAAACATGAAGATTTATTAAAATATTAAAATAAAATCCAGGAGGGGAAAATGTAGCTCAGTTCAATATTTCAATCATAGGACATAGGAAATCAATTACCATAAAGGCTTCCAGCAATAGATAGAAAAGCAATAATGTGAAAATCAGAAAAACAGGCCAAGTCCCAAATGTTCAGCAAATTGACAAAGATACAAGCAGCATCCATTGGTTGTATGTTTTCTTTATTTGGGTTAAAGTGATACACTGCTCAACATTGACCTTCACAGGAGTTTGGCTGTCAAGATAATGAAAAAAAGAGGGAGTAGCATGCTTTTTTATGGAGAAGATCATGCAGTCAAGGCATTGTCAGAACATAAGTATGCCCACAATTATCTGTACACTTTCTCATTCCTCAATCAATCAGTCAATCAATCAGGGGTTGTTAGACCTGGCATCATTGGCATGAGTCTCTTCTCCATTTTTTTCTGTTGGCCTCCTTTGTTTACGATGTTTTGCTGGAATATTGCTTTGGGCACTGTGCCACTGCTGATCAGTGCCACAGTGCAAGTGCTCCCTATGTTAAATTGATACATTGATTGGTGTTACCATGTTTGGCTTGGTTGACTTACTGTTCAGACCCTAGTCTAGTGCACCGTGTGCCAAGGGCATGTAAGTTAACTGCTGCTGGTGGGCTGCAGCACCGGTTGTGCCACCCACAGAAGCAGCTTGTAAAATGTGTCCCAGGCCTGCCATCGCAGAGCCTGTGTGCAGTCCCTGACTGCCATGTCGACTTGGCAAGGAAGCCTACTTGCCAGTCTCTAAAACCTTCACTTTGCCAAATTTCAGACACCTCTATGGTAGGCCCTAGGGCTGGGTGCATTGTTGGTAACAGGTAGGTCATGCCCTGATGTGTGTGGCATGACCTAATAGTAAATTACAGCCATTTTCGTTTTTCACTATTGAAGGGCTACCTGACTCCCATAGGCCAGAATGGGCAGACTGATTATTAACTCCATTATAATCTATCTGACTCAGGGAGCATGGTAGCAGGTCGAGTTTAGTATCCCTGAACTCAGAATTTAATAACACATCCTTTAGGGATGGATGGTTTTTAAATTCTGTGTTTGAAAATAGCCCTTTTAGAAAGCAGCTATTTTCTTGTCCAACTATCCACCGGTCTCTGCTGGTTTGGTATGTGTTACAACAAACAAATGATGGACGGAATGCTGACAATGCAGACATTCTCCCCCAGTCAAGAGATCTGGGTTAAATCCATCGTTCTTTTGCCCACTGCGCCACCCCAGTTCAGACATGGCCATATGCAAATCAGTCTTGACCCTGTGCCTCATGGGAACAGTCCAGCCCGAACTGCCAAGCCATGTCTTCCCTGGACCGGAATCATGCATCCTAGGACCGGTTTCTGGCTATCAGCCGTCATCAGCCAGGATAGCTTGACTCCAGTGGCGTAGTGAGCACGGGTCCCACGTCTGGGAATACCCATCCCACTTAGGGCGAAAAGCGTTACAACAAACAAATGATGGACGGAATGCTGACAATGCAGACATTCTCCCCCAGTCAAGAGATCTGGGTTAAATCCATCGTTCTTTTGCCCACTGCGCCACCCCAGTTCAGACATGGCCATATGCAAATCAGTCTTGACCCTGTGCCTCATGGGAACAGTCCAGCCCGAACTGCCAAGCCATGTCTTCCCTGGACCGGAATCAAGCATCCTAGGACCGGTTTCTGGCTATCAGCCGTCATCAGCCAGGATAGCTTGACTCCAGTGGCGTAGTGAGCACGGGTCCCACGTCTGGGAATACCCATCCCACTTAGGGCGAAAAGCGTTACAACAAACAAATGATGGACGGAATGCTGACAATGCAGACATTCTCCCCCAGTCAAGACATCTGGGTTAAATCCATCGTTCTTTTGCCCACTGCGCCACCCCAGTTCAGACATGGCCATATGCAAATCAGTCTTGACCCTGTGCCTCATGGGAACAGTCCAGCCCGAACTGCCAAGCCATGTCTTCCCTGGACCGGAATCAAGCATCCTAGGACCGGTTTCTGGCTATCAGCCGTCATCAGCCAGGATAGCTTGACTCCAGTGGCGTAGTGAGCACGGGTCCCACGTCTGGGAATACCCATCCCACTTAGGGTGAAAAGCGTTACAACAAACAAATGATGGACGGAATGCTGACAATGCAGACATTCTCCCCCAGTCAAGAGATCTGGGTTAAATCCATCGTTCTTTTGCCCACTGCGCCACCCCAGTTCAGACATGGCCATATGCAAATCAGTCTTGACCCTGTGCCTCATGGGAACAGTCCAGCCCGAACTGCCAAGCCATGTCTTCCCTGGACCGGAATCAAGCATCCTAGGACCGGTTTCTGGCTATCAGCCGTCATCAGCCAGGATAGCTTGACTCCAGTGGCGTAGTGAGCACGGGTCCCACGTCTGGGAATACCCATCCCACTTAGGGCAAAAAGCGTTACAACACACAAATGATGGACGGAATGCTGACAATGCAGACATTCTCCCCCAGTCAAGAGATCTGGGTTAAATCCTTCGTTCTTTTGCCCACTGCGCCACCCCAGCTCAGACATGGCCATATGCAAATCAGTCTTGACCCTGTGCCTCATGGGAACAGTCCAGCCCGAACTGCCAAGCCATGTCTTCCCTGGACCGGAATCAAGCATCCTAGGACCGGTTTCTGGCTATCAGCCGTCATCAGCCAGGATAGCTTGACTCCAGTGGCGTAGTGAGCACGGGTCCCACGTCTGGGAATACCCATCCCACTTAGGGCGAAAAGCGTTACAACAAACAAATGATGGACGGAATGCTGACAATGCAGACATTCTCCCCCAGTCAAGAGATCTGGGTTAAATCCATCGTTCTTTTGCCCACTGTGCCACCCCAGTTCAGACATGGCCATATGCAAATCAGTCTTGACCCTGTGCCTCATGGGAACAGTACAGCCCGAACTGCCAAGCCATGTCTTCCCTGGACCGGAATCAAGCATCCTAGGACCGGTTTCTGGCTATCAGCCGTCATCAGCCAGGATAGCTTGACTCCAGTGGCGTAGTGAGCACGGGTCCCACGTCTGGGAATACCCATCCCACTTAGGGCGAAAAGCGTTACAACAAACAAATGATGGACGGAATGCTGACAATGTAGACATTCTCCCCCAGTCAAGAGATCTGGGTTAAATCCATCGTTCTTTTGCCCACTGCGCCACCCCAGTTCAGACATGGCCATATGCAAATCAGTCTTGACCCTGTGCCTCATGGGAACAGTCCAGCCCGAACTGCCAAGCCATGTCTTCCCTGGACCGGAATCAAGCATCCTAGAACCAGTTTCTGGCTATCAGGCGTCATCAGCCAGGATAGCTTGACTCCAGTGGCGTAGTGAGCATGGGTCCCACGTCTGGGAATACCCATCCCACTTAGGGCGAAAAGCGTTACAACAAACAAATGATGGACGGAATGCTGACAATGCAGACATTCTCCCCCAGTCAAGAGATCTGGGTTAAATCCATCGTTCTTTTTCCCACTGCGCCACCCCAGTTCAGACATGGCCATATGCAAATCAGTCTTGACCCTGTGCCTCATGGGAACAGTCCAGCCCGAACTGCCAAGCCATGTCTTCCCTGGACCGGAATCAAGCATCCTAGTACCGGTTTCTGGCTATCAGCCGGCATCAGCCAGGATAGCTTGACTCCAGTGGCGTAGTGAGCACGGGTCCCACGTCTGGGAATACCCATCCCACTTAGGGCGAAAAGCGTTACAACAAACAAATGATGGACGGAATGCTGACAATGCAGACATTCTCCCCCAGTCAAGAGATCTGGGTTAAATCCATCGTTCTTTTGCCCACTGCGCCACCCCAGTTCAGACAGAGCCATATGCAAATCAGTCTTGACCCTGTGCCTCATGGGAACAGTCCAGCCCGAACTGCCAAGCATCCTAGGACCGGTTTCTGGCTATCAGCCGTCATCAGCCAGGATAGCTTGACTCCAGTGGCGTAGTGAGCACGGGTCCCACGTCTGGGAATACCCATCCCACTTAGGGCGAAAAGCGTTACAACAAACAAATGATGGACGGAATGCTGACAATGCAGACATTCTCCCCCAGTCAAGAGATCTGGGTTAAATCCATCGTTCTTTTGCCCACTGCGCCACCCCAGTTCAGACATGGCCATATGCAAATAAGTCTTGACCCTGTGCCTCATGGGAACAGTCCAGCCCGAACTGCCAAGCCATGTCTTCCCATGACCGGCTGATAGCCAGACGGATGACTGGCTGATGACGGCTGATAGACATAAACCGGTCCTAGGATGCTTGATTCCGGTCGAGGCAAGACATGGCTTGGCAGTTCGGGCTGGACTGTTCCCCTGAGGCACAGGGTCAAGACTGATTTGCATATGGCCATGTCTAAGCTGGGGTGGCGTAGTGGGCAAAAGAACGATGGATTTAACCCAGATCTCTTGACTGGGGGAGAATGTCTGCATTGTCAGCATTCCGTCCATCATTTGTTTGTTGTAACGCTTTTCGCCCTAAGTGGGATGGGTATTCCCAGACGTGGGACCCATGCTCACTACGCCACTGGAGTCATGCTATCCTGGCTGATGACGGCTGATAGCCAGAAACCGGTCCTAGGATGCTTGATTCCGGTCCAGGGAAGACATGGCTTGGCAGTTCGGGCTGGACTGTTCCCATGAGGCACAGGGTCAAGACTGATTTGCATATGGCCATGTCTAAACTGGGGTGGCGTAGTGGGCAAAAGAACGATGGATTTAACCCAGATCTCTCGACTGGGGGAGAATGTCTGCATTGTCAGCATTCCGTCCATCATTTGTTTGTTGTAACGCTTTTTGCCCTAAGTGGGATGGGTATTCCCAGACGTGGGACCCGTGCTCACTACGCCACTGGAGTCAAGCTATCCTGGCTGATAACGGCTGATAGCCAGAAACCGGTCCTAGGATGCTTGATTCCGGTCCAGGGAAGACATGGCTTGGCAGTTCGGGCTGGACTGTTCCCATGAGGCACAGGGTCAAGACTGATTTGCATATGGCCATGTCTAAACTGGGGTGGCGTAGTGGGCAAAAGAATGATGGATTTAACCCAGATCTCTTGACTGGGGGAGAATGTCTGCATTGTCAGCATTCCGTCCATCATTTGTTTGTTGTAACGCTTTTCGCCCTAAGTGGGATGGGTATTCCCAGACATGGGACCCGTGCTCACTACGCCACTGGAGTCAAGCTATCCTGGCTGATGACGGCTGATAGCCAGAAACCGGTCCTAGGATGCTTGATTCCGGTCCAGGGAAGACATGGCTTGGCAGTTCGGGCTGGACTGTTCCCATGAGGCACAGGGTCAAGACTGATTTGCATATGGCCATGTCTAAACTGGGGTGGCGTAGTGGGCAAAAGAACGATGGATTTAACCCAGATCTCTTGACTGGGGGAGAATGTCTGCATTGTCAGCATTCCGTCCATCATTTGTTTGTTGTAACGCTTTTCGCCCTAAGTGGGATGGGTATTCCCAGATGTGGGACCCGTGCTCACTACGCCACTGGAGTCAAGCTATCCTGGCTGATGACGGCTGATAGCCAGAAACGGTCCTAGGATGCTTGATTCCGGTCTAGGGAAGACATGGCTTGGCAGTTCGGGCTGGACTGTTCCCATGAGGCACAGGGTCAAGACTGATTTGCATATGGCCATGTCTAAACTGGGGTGGCGTAGTGGGCAAAAGAACGATGGATTTAACCCAGATCTCTTGACTGGGGGAGAATGTCTGCATTGTCAGCATTCCGTCCATCATTTGTTTGTTGTAACGCTTTTCGCCCTAAGTGGGATGGGTATTCCCAGACGTGGGACCCGTGCTCACTACGCCACTGGAGTCAAGCTATCCTGGCTGATGACGGCTGATAGCCAGAAACCGGTCCGAGGATGCTTGATTCCGGTCCAGGGAAGACATGGCTTGGCAGTTCGGGCTGGACTGTTCCCATGAGGCACAGGGTCAAGACTGATTTGCATATGGCCATGTCTAAACTGGGGTGGCGTAGTGGGCAAAAGAACGATGGATTTAACCCAGATCTCTTGACTGGGGGAGAATGTCTGCATTGTCAGCATTCCGTCCATCATTTGTTTGTTGTAACGCTTTTCGCCCTAAGTGGGATGGGTATTCCCAGATGTGGGACCCGTGCTCACTACGCCACTGGAGTCAAGCTATCCTGGCTGATGACGGCTGATAGCCAGAAACTGTCCTAGTATGCTTGATTCCGGTCTAGGGAAGACATGGCTTGGCAGTTCGGGCTGGACTGTTCCCATGAGGCACAGGGTCAAGACTGATTTGCATATGGCCATGTCTAAACTGGGGTGGCGTAGTGGGCAAAAGAACGATGGATTTAACCCAGATCTCTTGACTGGGGGAGAATGTCTGCATTGTCAGCATTCCGTCCATCATTTGTTTGTTGTAACGCTTTTCGCCCTAAGTGGGATGGGTATTCCCAGACGTGGGACCCGTGCTCACTACGCCACTGGAATCAAGCTATCCTGGCTGATGACGGCTGATAGCCAGAAACCGGTCCGAGGATGCTTGATTCCGGTCCAGGGAAGACATGGCTTGGCAGTTCGGGCTGGACTGTTCCCATGAGGCACAGGGTCAAGACTGATTTGCATATGGCCATGTCTAAACTGGGGTGGCGTAGTGGGCAAAAGAACGATGGATTTAACCCAGATCTCTTGACTGGGGGAGAATGTCTGCATTGTCAGCATTCCGTCCATCATTTGTTTGTTGTAACGCTTTTCGCCCTAAGTGGGATGGGTATTCCCAGACATAGGACCCGTGCTCACTACGCCACTGGAGTCAAGCTATCCTGGCTGATGACGGCTGATAGCCAGAAACCGGTCCTAGGATGCTTGATTCCGGTCCAGGTAAGACATGGCTTGGCAGTTCGGGCTGGACTGTTCCCATGAGGCACAGGGTCAAGACTGATTTGCATATGGCCATGTCTAAACTGGGGTGGCGTAGTGGGCAAAAGAACGATGGATGTAACCCAGATCTCTTGACTGGGGGAGAATGTCTGCATTGTCAGCATTCCGTCCATCATTTGTTTGTTGTAACGCTTTTCGCCCTAAGTGGGATGGCTATTCCCAGACGTGGGACCTGTGCTCACTACGCCACTGGAGTCAAGCTATCCTGGCTGATGACGGCTGATAGCCAGAAACCGGTCCTAGGATGCTTGATTCCGGTCCAGGGAAGACATGGCTTGGCAGTTCGGGCTGGACTGTTCCCATGAGGCACAGGGTCAAGACTGATTTGCATATGGCCATGTCTAAACTGGGGTGGCATAGTGGGCAAAAGAACGATGGATTTAACCCAGATCTCTTGACTGGGGGAGAATGTCTGCATTGTCAGCATTCCGTCCATCATTTGTTTGTTGTAACGCTTTTCGCCCTAAGTGGGATGGGTATTCCCAGACGTGGGACCCGTGCTCACTACGCCACTGGAGTCAAGCTATCCTGGCTGATGATGGCTGATAGCCAGAAACCGGTCCTAGGATGCTTGATTCCGGTCCAGGGAAGACATGGCTTGGCAGTTCGGGCTGGACTGTTCCCATGAGGCACAGGGTCAAGACTGATTTGCATATGGCCATGTCTAAACTGGGGTGGCGTAGTGGGCAAAAGAACGATGGATTTAACCCAGATCTCTTGACTGGGGGAGAATGTCTGCATTGTCAGCATTCCGTCCATCATTTGTTTGTTGTAACGCTTTTCGCCCTAAGTGGGATGGGTATTCCCAGACGTGGGACCCGTGCTTACTACGCCACTGCAGTCAAGCTATCCTGGCTGATGACGGCTGATAGCCAGAAACCGGTCCTAGGATGCTTGATTCCGGTCCAGGGAAGACATGGCTTGGCAGTTCGGGCTGGACTGTTCCCATGAGGCACAGGGTCAAGACTGATTTGCATATGGCCATGTCTAAACTGGGGTGGCGTAGTGGGCAAAAGAATGATGGATTTAACCCAGATCTCTTGACTGGGGGAGAATGTCTGCATTGTCAGCATTCCGTCCATCATTTTTTTGTTGTAACGCTTTTCGCCCTAAGTGGGATGGGTATTCCCAGACGTGGGACCCGTGCTCACTACGCCACTGGAGTCAAGCTATCCTGGCTGATGACGGCTGATAGCCAGACACCGGTCCTAGGATGCTTGATTCCGGTCCAGGGAATGTGGAAATTTAGCTTGCAAACTGAACATTATCTGCGCCATCTTGCCTCTCCCCAGTGCCACGCACAGCGAATGCACGGCCGCCATTTTAGGCACCCCACTCTCTCCCCGCTCACTCTCGATCGCCAGCGCTTTCCCCTGGCGCTGCGAGCATCCCCCCGCGCGCCGGCCACCCCTGCTCTCTCATACAGGCCATAAACCCTCTCCTTCTGCGCGACCCTGCTACGGAACCACATCCGACCGACATCCCATACATGGTCATGCCTCTCCTTTGATAACCCCCTTCCTCTGCGCCCCATTGTCCGAACTGGTCCCAGGCCATCACCTAGCCCTGCGGATGCGGTTTATTGCCCCTACTGTAAGGGAAACACCCCGCATCAAAGGGATTACAGTAGATCAAAGCCCCTACCCCCTGAGACCCGACCGGTCACACACACCCCCAGGAATTGGCGGAATACCCTGCTGCGCAATAGCCATCTCCTACTGTGGGTGGGGTGGGAACTTCTACTGTATCTATGTGTGGGATCGGATCTGAACCGGGGCTTCAGGGGATATTCTCCCATACATCAAGGGAACCTCAAGAATGTACTATGTGTAATAAAGCAATAAACCAGTGTATAAGAGACCAGGTCTCAGAGATGCAGTTAGAGCACCTCGTGACGATACCTTGCTGTCTGATCTGATGTGTTCTGCTCCGACGGAATAAAACTTTGTTTCTTGCCTTCCAGTCTCCGGCGCCTGCCTCTTTCATTGGTAAATTATCGAGTGGTATGAGAGGCGATTACCGCCGGGCAAATACTTGAAAGGTTATCGACTGAAACTGCCGCTACCATTTAACAGGAAGACATGGCTTGGTAGTTCGGGCTGGACTGTTCCCATGAGGCACAGGGTCAAGACTGATTTGCATATGGCCATGTCTAAACTGGGGTGGCGTAGTGGGCAAAAGAACGATGGATTTAACCCAGATCTCTTGACTGGGGGAGAATGTCTGCATTGTCAGCATTCCGTCCATCATTTGTTTGTTGTAACGGTTTGGTATGTGTGTCAGGGGCTGGGTGGCTCCAGAGGTCTGAATGAGTCAGTGTGGGGTGAATGAGGCATTTGCACTTAGAGTGGGGGAAGAGTAGTCCCTGGTAGCCTGCCCTGCCTGACACAATGCTGGCTCCACCTCCTGCCGGGCAACTGATGGCCCTGCCCCTGCCAGTGACACTACTGGCTCCGCCTCCTGCTGGGCAGCTGATGGCCCTGCCCTGCTCAGTGAATAGGCCAGGTGCCTTGGCCTGGCAGCACCCACAACAAACCTAGGATGGGGGGAATTTCCCTGCTTGGACAAAGGTAACAAAGCAGAAAAGGGGTATAAAAGAAGGACCCCTGAACCAAAGAACTTAGATCACTTCTGACAAGGAAACCTCTAGCAAGGACAAGAAGCCTGCTGATCCAAGGACTTGCCTCCCCCTTCTGCCAGTGTGCTGTTTGCTGGGGGGAACCTGAAGCTGCTTCTTTAGTTTTTGCCAAGGGACAAGGAGAGAGGAACTGAGTGTGTACTCTCAAGCTTGCAAGAAAATCTCAAAGGGCTGGAAGAGTGCCAGCCTCCTGTTGAAGTCACAGGGCCAAAGGACTTCACCCTCTGCTGAATTGCTGGTTGCTGGAACGTGTTGTTTCCAGTGCACAGGGGAAATCTGCAATCTCGACGTCGCCGGCCGCCGCCGAATCCAGCTCGACATCGTGAGTACGGCTCCAGTGTTTCGAGCCTTCGACGCCGGCCGCTGGGCCCGATCGACGCCAGAAGCGATGCCAGTGCGTAATGAGTTTGGCTCCAGCTCCAAGTGACCCCGTCTTGACGCCGGTATCGACGCCAGTGAGTAGTGAGTTCGGCTCCAGCTCCAAGCGACCCCGTCACGACGCCGCTGCTGATCGCCTCGACGGGGCGCCCTTCTCGACGCCGTGAGCGCTGCTCCAGCGCGACACCTCTCGACGCCGCTGCGGATCACCCCGATTCCGAGGCATGATCGACGCCGACCCCTCGAAACCGACCTCTCGACGCTGTGGATCATTGTTTTTCTTCATTCCAAAGGTACTGTGTTTGTGGGGTCTGTTGCAACTCCAGGCTCGACGTAGCGCTCCTCGCGGTCGACGTCGAAGTCAACATCGAACCTTGGGAATATCGTAAACTCGACGTCGTGTGACTCCTGTGGGGTCACATTGTTGCCAAGAACTGTGTTTCAGAAGAATACTTACTGTTGTTGCTAAAGAACTATTTCCTAAGAAGAGACTTTACCTGAACTATTATTTTTCCTTCCAAAGAGTATTTATTAAGATTGTGGTATATTTTTATTGTTATTTGGTCTTGTGCTAAGCCTTATATAAAAATACTTATTTTTATAATAACTCCTGTGTTGTGTCCATTTGTAGTGTATTCACTTTATTACTATATGTGGTCATAAATGCTTAACACACTGCCTCTGAGATAGGCCTGACTGCTCTGCCAAGCTACCAAGGGGGTGAGCAGGGGTTATCTGAGTGTGTAATTCCCTTGCCCTGACTAGAGTTGGTGGGTCCCTATTTGTCAGAAGTGTATACCTCTGCCAACTAGAGACCGCCGGTTCTAACAGGGATTTATAAAGCACGCTACTCACCCGTGAGGGTCTGAGGACGCTGGGGGTGTGGAGGGGGTGTAGGTCCGGATCAGTCGAAGAGCCAGGTTTTGAGGCTCTTCCTGAAGGTGTGCTGCATAGGGGAGCGTCTGATGTTGACTGGGAGCTTGTTCCAGGTCTTTTCTGCGACGTAGGAGAAGGCTCTTTTGCTGCTCTGGTTCTCCGGATGCATGGGGTCTCTGCCAGGGTGAGGTCGACGGACCAGAGGTTCCTTTTGGGTACGTAGAAGGAGACTCTTTCTTTGAGGTATTTGGGTCTGATGTTGTGGAGGGATTTGTGGGTAAGTAGCTTGAAGGTTACTCTCTTCTCAATGATGGGCCAGTGGAGGTCTCGTAGGTGCTGGGTCATGTGCTTGTGTCATGGGGTTCCAGGATGAGTCTGGCTGAGGTGTTCTGGATAGTTTGGGGCTTGTGTAGCAGGGTCTTATTGATTCCGATGTAGAGGGCATTGCCGCTGTCCAGTCTGCTGGTTATGAGTTCGTGGGTGATGGTCTTTCTGCATTAAAGAGAGATCCACTTGAAGGTCTTGCGATGGATGCAGAGGGAGTTGAAGCAGGTGGAGGTGACGGCGTTGATCTGGTGGGTCAAGGTAAGAGAGGAGTCTAGGATGATGCCGAGGTTCCGGGCATGGTCGGTCGGGCGGGTGGGATCCCGAGGGCAGGGTGCCAACAGGAGCTGCCCCACACAGTGGGGAAGGGTCTGAGGATGAGGACCTCTGTCTTCTCCAAGTTCATTTTTAGGCAGCTGTCGCTCATCCAGGTTGCAACGTCTTTTATTCCTTCTTGGAAGCTGAGTCTGGTGTCTTCGGGGCTCTTTGTGAGAGAGAGAATGAGCTGAGTGTCATTGACATAAGATACTATGCTGAGCCCATGCTGTCTGATGATGGTGACGAGGGGGGTCATGTAGATGTTGAAGAGCGTGGGGCTGAGCGAGGATCCTTTGGGTACCCCACAGTTGATCTCTTTAGGTTCAGAGAGGAAGGGGGGGAGTCTGATCCTTTGGGTTCTGCCGGAGAGAAAGGAGCGGATCCAGTCAACAGCGGTTCCGTGTATACAGGTCTCGTCGTGCCTCGCAGGGAGAGTGCGGTGTGAGATGGTGTCCAAGGCTGCGGAGAAGTCTAGTAGGATGAGGGCCGCAGATTGGCCCTGGTCAAGTAGCATGTGGAAGTCATTGGTGGCGGCGAGGAGGGCGATCTCTGTGCTGTGGTTGCTGCGGAATCTGGACTGGGAGGGGTCGAGGATGACGTTCTCTTTGATGAAGGTGGTCAGTTGGGCGTTGATGAATCTCTCTGTGACTTTGGCTGTGAATGGAAGGAGAGACATGGGCCGGTAGTTTGTCAGGTCCTTCCGGTCGGCCGAGGGTTTCTTGAGGAAGGGCTTGACCTCTGCCCACTTCCAGTCGTCAGGGAAGATGCCAGATCCGAGGGAGGCGTTGATGGTTTGGGCTAGTTTGGGTGCTATGGCGGTGGCGGCTCTGTAGTAGATGTGCAGTAAAAGGGGTCAGTGGGGGCTCCTGAGTGGGTGTTCTTCATGGTCGTGGATGTCTCTTCAGTGGTAGTGGGTTTCCAGGCGTGATGGTCGGCTGGTTGCCGGTGGTGGAGAGGGGGGGGTGTCTGAAGTCTGTTCGCTAAAGTTAAAGTAGAGGGCCTTGATTTTCAGGTGGCAGTAGGAGCTGAGCTTGTTGCAGAGGTCCTGAGATGGTGAGACGTCCGTGGCTTCACTGGGGGGTTTGGTGAACTTCTGTATGACGTTGAAGAGTACTTTTGCATTACTTGCGTTGGTGTGGATTTTGTTCTTGATAAAGGTCCGCTTGGTGGCTCTTATGCGCTGGTGGTATTCATTCATGGCGTTCCTGTATTTGTTGTGGTCTTTGGTGGTTTTCCTGTTCTGCCAGAGTTTCTTGAGGCGTCTGCAGGAGTGCCTGGCTTCTTGGAGGTCAGTGGTGAACCAGGCGGCCATCAGGGGGCATTGTTTGATGGGGTGGTGGAGGGGTGCGAGCTTGTCAGCACAGCCGCTGATCCAGCAGTGTAGTTCTTTGGCTGTGGAGTTGGCGTTGGTCGTGGTGGAGGGGGGTCGATGAGGAGGGTGGTGTTGAGGTGTTCTTTTATGATCTTGCTCCAGTTCCTTCATGGCAGACGCGGGGTGGGTTTGGGTGCGGTGGTGGTGGTGAAGGTGAAGTGTACGCAGTGGTGGTTTATCCAGAAGGGCTGCATGGTGTGGATGTTTGTCCCTCCTGCGAAGATGGGGTCGAGGGTGTGTCCGTCTCTGTGGGAGGGGAGGTGACGAGCTGCTTCAGTCCGAGGTTGGCGAGGAGTGTGGTGGAGTTGGGGTCCCTGTGGTTGTCGAGGTGGAAGTTTAGGTCTCCGAAGAGAATGTAGTCCGTGGAGGCGATGGCGTGAGGTGCGAGAGGTCGGCAATGGTGGTGGTGGAAGAGGCACGAGGGCTGGGGATCTGTAGAAGAGGGTCCTGCACAGCATAGTTCTGGGGCTGGTTTGGATCTAGAAGTGGAAGAGCTCTTTTTTTTAGAGGGGGTCGCTTGTGCTGGAGGTGGAGAGTCAAAGGGAGCTCTTGTGTGTGATGGCGAGTCCTCCTCCTGGGCAGTGGGGGTGGTCCTTTCTTTGTATTTTGTACCCGTCGGGGATGGCAGTGACGATGTCAGGGGCAGAGGTGGCATTGGTCCAAGTTTCCGCGAAGAAGGCAACATCTGGCGTGAGGGTGTCGAGCAGGTCCAGGATCTCCGTGGCATGTCTGTGGAGGGAGTGCACGTTGAGGAGGATGTACGTCAGGGCTTCTGTGGTGCACGAGTCCAGCGGGGGGTTTAGCAGTCGTGAGGGGGGCTGTTGATGGTGAAGGATTGTCAGCAGTGTAGACAGGAGAAATGGCCATGGGTGGTGTTCAACATTGATCTCCAGCAGTTGTTGTTTCTTCTGGGGTTGAGTGTGAGGACGGCAGCAGAGTTGTAGCGGTGCGTGGTCGTAGATCTAGGGTTCCAGGCGCTGGCCGCAGTCGGGTCACGGATGGGCGCAGACGGGCTTGCCTTTGGCATGCCCGCTGCGTGCATCCACTGCAAGGCCGCACAAGGTCCACCATTAAGTAGGGGAGGGGGGAGGGAAGCGCAGCTGGGAGGTGGGAAGTGGGAACCAGTGGGGGGAGAGGCCATAGGGCAACAGCGGTGGGAAGGGCACAGAGGCAGAAAACGGGCACAAGAGAGACAGAAGAACAGAAAATGCACAAGGCAGACACGGGCACAAGAGAGACAGAAACCACAGAAAGGGGCGCAAAGACAGACACGGGTGCAAGAGAGACAGAGGAAAACACAATAAAATGGCAAAATGGCACAAAGACAGACACAGGCACACAGACAGAGAGCAACGTGGCACAGAAGCAGACAGAGACAACAGCGGCCAGCAGAAGAGCAAGGCTCTCCCACTGGACCACCAGGGATGAGGCGCAGGCAGGAGCCTGGGGGTTGTGGAGGGCCTCAACACCTACCTGGGATGCAGAGCACAGTGCTGGAGCGGTGGCACTGAGGAGCGGAGCAGCGGGGGAGAGCATGTCCCTGACCAGGAGGTCAGAGGTCTTGCTCACACTCCCTCGCAGTTGCCGCCGTTAAGTAGGGGAGCAGGGAGGGAAGCACAGATGGGAGGGGGAAGTGGGAACCAGCAGGGGAAGGAGGGGCCGCGGGGGCAGCAGTGGCAGGAACGACACAGAGGCAGAAAACAGGCACAAGACAGGCAGAAGAACAGAAAAGGCACAAGGCAGACATGGGCACAAGAGAGACAGAAAACTCAGAAAGGGGTGCAAAGACAGACACAGGCACAAGAGAGACAGAGAAAAACACAATAAAATGGCAAAATGGCACAAAGACAGACACGGGCACACAAACAGACAGCAAAGTAGCACAAAGACAGACAGAGACAACAGCGTCTAGCAGAACAGCAAGGCTCACCCACTGGACCACCAGGGATGAGGTGCAGGCAGGATTCTGCGGGTGGCGGAGGGCCTCAACACCTACCTGGGAAGCAGAGCACAGTGCCGTAGCGGTGGCACTTAGGTGCAGAACTGTGGGGGAGAGCAGGTCCCTGACAAGAAGGTCAGAGGTCTTGATCAATGGGTGGTAAATACCCTTACTCTAGGATGTGGTATTTACCAGGTGGTATAAAGGCCGTCTTTTCCAAATTCTGCAGATCGGAATCGTGAATAACTTGCTTTGAATATTTTCTAACTATTTTCACCAAAGCAATCTTGCCAGGTTTTATGAGTGTAGGGTAATTATCCTGTGCAATATTTACCTCATGTATTATTTGCCGATTTCTATAATACCTGATTGGAATTTCAGGTTTATGTGTCACTTATTGGGCAGTTCATTGTTGCTTCCATGAATGAGTATTTTGGGCATTTTTTGTATCTTCCAATATTCTACCATACCCGATGCGTAGCCGTGCATCCGAAGAGTCTCCACAGATGCATCTTTAGCATTAACCATATTTTTGGATGATATGAAAGTGCAACTTATCTCAGAACTAGTTTACCAAGTCCATTGTAGACAACACCAACCTCTTCTGTAGTTGTGTTTTTTTCACACATGGTAATAGAATGGACTTCACAGATAATCTTCAGCGAACGTTCACAGGTAGAAAATGACTTTACTACCACCCCCTAATGGCAGAAAAGCAGGCAATGTTTCAGTGATCTTCTTTCCCCAGACCCGTTCACTAAAGGGAGCCGCTGTTTTGATCACTAAGCTCACTAGTTGATCAACAGTAAGTACATCAATACCAGCAACACTTGTTTGATGGTGGATATTGGCATAGTGCAAATGTAGACATGGGCAAAAGAATGACATACAAAGCATGGGGCAAAGAGTAATTAGAGAGAAACTGACTTTTTAAGGTGTTGAACTTTATGGACCACAGCGACTGATGAGGGCACATGCAGCTTCTCCCCACTCACAGACCACATCTTTGGAGGAACTCCCAAATTAGTAATAAAGAGAACAGGTTGGGACCAAACAAGAGTTGTGAGGAAAGTCAATAAATGGAAGGAACACATCTATTCTATATTAAGCCATGCGCCAATGGACTCTCCAACCGGATCCTCTGACTGCCAAATGATGTCTGTGATGAAGGACTCGAGACAGAGATGGGTGCTAAAGTGGGAGCAGAAAATGGTGGCCCCCAAAAGATTGCAGGTATAAACTGTTTAACAATCCAAACCTGTGGACATTCTTTGCTAACTTCGGATCCTCTTCTCTCAATTACTCCTAATTAGAGTGAGGGACAGCCAGGGTCAGACAGAGCTTTTATTCCACTGGGCATATCCTGTGTGGGCTTTGAAGCTGGTTGGCTTTGAACCTGGTTTTGAAAGTCCAGGGGTGCTCCAGGTGCCTCTCTTGCTTTCCCCGACTCCCCGAGATTAATTGCAGCAGGCATGGAGAGGCTTCAAGAAAGAAAAAGAGAGGAAGGCAAAGGGGATCAGAGAGCGCAAACAATCAGAGAGGGAAAAGAAAGAGAGAGAGGAGAGAGAGAATGAATGGATGGGAAGAGAGAGATTGTGCATGAAGACGAAGGGAGCAGGGCAGGTTCTTGCATTTTTGCCAGGTTTACTTGTGGTTCCCCAGCCCACCCCTGGCCAAGGCTAGGACTGGGAATGTGGTGGCAAAACCCAAATAGGACTATTAATTGGCCGGATTTATGTTTTGAGATAACTGCATGCAACAGTGTTTCTATAGGCCAGGTCCCACCTTCTTCTATTTCATTAACCCCTTCGCTGCGGCGCGAATTCCGCCGCAGCGCTGGGGGGGTTTGGGGGCAGTGCGGCGCCGCTGTGCTCATGACGGAACCACGCCGTCATGAGTCACGGGTGAGCTGTGCTCATGACGGCGCGGTTCCGTCATGACTCCACCCACTTGCGCTGATCGCCCGCACAGGCGGGGAATTAGCGCCGCGTGGGAGGAGCGACCGCCAACGGCCGCAGCATGACGGAACCACTCCGTCATGAGCACAGCTCACCCGTGACTCATGACGGCGTGGTTCCGTCATGAGCACGGAACGGGTTAAGATGATTGTTTTGGTACAAACACAGCAATAGCATTCAAATAAGGACTGGAAAGCAGCACTGTGTATATTTTATGCATTTTTCAGAAGGAGGCTCATCTCTGGTATTTATATGTTAAATGTATCTTGCTTTTTCTCTCTTGTTCTTGTTCTTAATATTATTATCATTCGTATTATAATTACTAGTAATATTATTGATGATAATAGTAATAATATTATTATTATTGTTATTATTATTATTATTAATAATAATAATAATAATAACAACAATAATAATAACTATAATAATAACAATAAAAATAACAATAATATTAATATTAATACTAATAAATAGTTTTATGAAGCACAAGTGTGTAGCCTTTCAATTACTTGAGAGCACTTGAGAGAATGAACATACTGCTTGCTGATAGGAGGGAACAGTTGGGTGAATCATGTCTGAAATGCTTCACTTGTGATCCCTCTTCTTGCTGACTTCACTGAAAGGCCAGTCTGCATATATTATTCATTAACAGTCTCCTCGACTAGATGTAGTTGGGTTCACGTGTCAAGTGTTGTTATGTGATTATTATTGCTATTATCATCACCACCAGCAGCATCATCTTCATTATTGTAATAATAATATTACCCATAAGAATGAAGTCTCTACACTCAAATGCATAACACAATCACATGGCTCTTCACCTAGCTTCACTCCCAGGGCCCAGCATAGTGCCTATTAGACCACTATGTTCATACCTCCATTTTATGTGATACATTTCTCATCATTAGAAGACCACATTGTTTCATTAAACATAGTTGATAATTGATTTTATTTTTTTGTAATTATTTACGTTTACATTTTGTAGTATTCCAGTTACTGGCTTAGGGGCATATTATCAAGCCAGGCGATAAAATTATCGCCGCTTTAGCGGCAGAAAACTGCCGCTAAAATGGCAATAATGGGCTTGATAATATGCTCTATGGAATTCCAATTGAAGCCCATGTTAAATGTGAAGGACATCTAACATGGGCTTCAATTGGAATTCCATAGAGCATATTATCAAGCCCATTACCGCTGTTTTAGCGGCAGTTTTCTGCCGCTAAAGCGGCGATAATTTTATCGCCTGGCTTGATAATATGCCCCTTTGATCTTTATTTAGATCAGGGTTTTCTAAAGTCGGTCCCGGAGTGCCGGATCCATGCCAGATTTTACGCATATCCCCATTTAGATAAATGTAGTTATCCTAAAAATCTGGCATGGATCCGGGTCCTACAGGACCAACTTTGGAAAACCCTTAATTCAGATGAAATACCAGGGCAAGGCTGGTCTTTCTATCGTGCATGTACCCCGTTGCCTTGAGCCCCTGGGGGCCAGATTTGAAAGCCCAGGGCCACTGCTGGTGCCTGTGCCACTTTTCCCAGCTCGCCCAGGTGAACTGCGGCAGACATGGGGGAAATCCAGAGAGGGGGGGGGGGGGAGTGGAAAGAAAGGGATCACAGAGAGGGAAGAGCAGCAGCGGCCGGTGCAGGAAAGCGTGGTAGGGCGGGGCAGGGTCAGGGGGTGATGTCAACAGAGGATGAAATAGGGAAAATTAAATAAATAAATCCTATTCCATCTTCTGTCGACATCCCCTGCCCCCACAGTGCTTACCAGCACCGGCTGCTGCTGGGGAAGAGAATGGTGGAAAGACCGATAGAGAGAGGACAGAAAGGGGGCAGGACTGGTTGGAGCATTTTACCAAAGTTGTTTTTAGTTCCCCAGGTCAGACTGTCAAGTACCTGGGGTAACCAGTCATCCACCACCGGGTGCGAACACACAGACTGATCAGTGAACACAGCACTTGAACCATCGAGGATTTTTGAAAGAAAGATGAGTGTTACAAATGTGATTAATTCTTGCCCTTGCTGAAAGGCTGCCTTAAATGCACTGAGTCTCTATATATAGTGCACAATATAATACATTATTCTTCCCAGATATTCTAATCAAATAATGATTTTATTATGGCCGCTAAGTGTATTCAGCTTCTGTAAGTGAAGAACAACATCAGTGCAGGCCGTTCTATTTCGCCGGGCATTGACTTGAAGGGTTGGAACCCTTGAGGCCAGTTTTGAAAGTCCAGGGCTGCTGCTGGCTCCTCTGATACTTTCCCCGGCTCCCTGAGGTTAGCTGCAGCAGGCACTGCTGGTGCTTCAGGAGAGAAAGAAAGGGGGTGAGGTGGAGAGAGATCAGAGGGTAGAAGAAGCGAGGCAGAGAATGGATGGTTGGAAAGAGAGAGAGAGTTAGAGAGAGTGGAGGAAGGGAAAGGGAGTAGTCGGGTTTGGATCATTTTGCAAGGGCTGTTTTTAGCCCTGCCCAGCATACTTCACATACTGGGACAAAGGGCAGAAAATCATCCACCTTTCTTCTTAGCAGTAAGGGGCTTAAATATGGGAGGCTTGTGCTGCCGGAGCATCACTCTTTTGACGGTCCGGCGGTTTAAGCCTCTCAATCATATCTATGAGACAACGCCAAGCCACTTTGCATAGCTCTGCATGGCCTCATAGATTTGGAATAAGACACAGCAGCGCAAGTAGCTGCCTTGCCTTACTCTGCATCAAGGAGGCGTTCCATGGGCGTTGCGGTGGGTTTTACAATGCAACACCCATGGATTTTGACGCAGCCCCAGATTTACTCAATCCCATAAACCTGGGGTAGCACCAAAACCTTACACCTCCCCAGAGCAGATGAAACAAGGAGAAATATTTGTATTTCTCCTAATTTTTTCCTCTTCCCTTGTAGAGAGGGAAAACTCCTCTCTGGATTGTTTTTGTGCAGGAAGGAGGAAGGTGCCCATACTGCACAAAAATAATCTTGCCAACGTAGGCACCATGGCGCAAGGGTGCCTACGTTGGTGCTAGGCAGGAAATTGTGCGCAAGCGCAGGGGGAATGGGAGGAGTTCACCAAATTTCATAAACATGGTGCATTACTGCCCTTTCACATTGGCGTAGGGCAGCCAGCAAGAAGACTTGTGGTGCTGCCCTTCAGCAGTTCCTCATAAATTAGGCGTTTAGTTTTGACGTATTCACACCAGCTACTTTATTGTGTAGGTGTTTTGATGAGGATGAACCTCACCAGGAGCTGCAGGGCAGTTTGGGATAACACTCTTCACTGAAACAACTGAAGGCCACTGTCTCCAACCTTAGGATGCTGAGCTCGCAGCTTCCAACCCTGTGGGCTGTTCTAATCTTCCCTCAATGAAGAGCATTTGGAGTGAGTGGGTGAGAACACTTATCAAGTACATTACTATAGCCTTATAGCCCGCCGTAGCGGGCTATACCGGCTATTAAAGGCCGGCTCCAGCGGGCCTTTAATAGGCAGTATAGCCCAGCTACGAAGGGCTATAAGGCTATTTGAACATTCTGCCACTAGAGGGCAGAATGTTCTAACAAATAAAACAAAGACCTCTCAGAGTTCAAGGGGATTTAAATCCCCTCGGGCTCCGAGAGGCCATTGTAAAACAATATTGGAATGTTGCTTTGCGGGCTTTTACTGGCCCTTAGAAGCTTGGAGCACTCCATTGTATTCAATGGAGTGCTCCACATTCCAATTTTCTAATATATTTTACAGGCTACTTACAGTTCAATCTGAAACACAATGGCCTAAAAACATACACATGCAAATCTATGACCACAGAACTAGTGCTCCAGATGTTTCCTACATCAGGTCATGCTGATAGGGGTTTTTAAATTTCACTTATATTGTTTTGCATAACATTTCTAAATAAAAAATATATGAAAAATAACCATAATTACAAAAATTACAAATCTAGCACTTAGTGGTTTTTTCATGAAATACAGCTAGTATGGGTATTGCTGGTCCAGCAATAAAGTTTTGTTGTGCGTGTAGCGGAATTAGAAAATGTAGTAAAATGGTGGAATTTCACGCAACAAGCATAACATGGAATTACGTAAATTATGCAAGATTGCACACGGAAATTTCGCCCTTGAATAAAGAAGACATCCAGTGACTCTTTGCATCTATGATAAACATGATTGAGAGTGCATTGTTTTCATTGCTTTTTTGTGCCCATGAAGAGCAATATAGTTGCTCAGTGCTAAAGTGTCAAATGTAGCACAATACTTCTGCAGAGGTCATTGCAGCAAGGATTCCATCAGCCTGATGTGAACAACATACATTTTGCATTTTCTGTGTGATTGTCTGTGACATCTATTGTGCAATATGTCTTGGAAACTTACCTCAACCATAGTGTGCCTAATTGCAAAGGCTGCAACTAATAGAGTAACACGAGTGTTATGCAATGCAAACCAGACCTGGAATTATGTACATGTGCTTTTTTTATCATTTGTATGTGTTCCCTGTGAATGTGGCAATAACCCCTCCAAAGCCTTTGATCATGTAAAAAGAAGACATGGAGAGAAATGTTGTTGGAAAACAACCCCAATTCTTGGCAGAGTGAAAACAAGCAAAATTCAAATTAATCTGGACTTGACCCTCTAGTAACTTGGCACAAAAGCAGCCAGGCTTAACTTAGAGGGAATGTGTAAAGTATTTATAGAGCACGTCAAACAGTAGTAAAGTGACAAAACACACAAGAAAGGTCTAACACCAACTTAGAAAAATAGGGTAAAATGTAATAATTTATTTGAGACAAAAATGACAAAAACTCAATCAGTAGAACCAAAGATATGCGATTTTAAAGGTTTAAGTGAAAGCAGTACTTAGAAGCACAAAGCGCCAACAGTGGTTATCTATTGATGCCAGACCAGAACAAAGTTGCAAATTCAGGTTGACCGTGATGGAGCACAGGCTGACTAGGTGGACCAAGGTAAGCCTGCTGACCAAAGTACCTTAAATCCTGATTCCGGAGCATTGCGAGATCTCACATCGAGGATGCGTCACTCACCGATGGTTACGAGGAAGCTGCGGGGCTGTGATGCAGAGTCCTGTGTCAACAACGAGGATGGTGTTGATGAGGACTTTGCAATGCAAAGTCTTGTGCCTAGGATGCATCGCGCAGAGGTGGTTTCAAGGGAGCAACGGGGCTGCGATGAAAGGTCCTGCATCTAAGATGCATCATGCTGCGGTGGTTCCAATACGGCTGCGAGGACATGCGCTGCACAGCATTGGTTCTGGTAACAGGACCACAGGCGGGTATGCAGAATACCTTTAGGCCCAATTCCAAGCACCCAGGACTAACGGGCCACCACTTGGCTGGCAAGAACCCAGGATGTAGAGTCCGGGTGCTGGGTTAAATGTGGTTGCAGCCTTTTCGGTCTCTGAGGTTCTGATCAGGTGGTCCTGAGTTCAAGATGCAGGGTCAGACCTTCCTACTCAGGTAGCAAGGCAGTAGGGCAGCAGAGTATCAGCCCTCTTGTTGAGCAGCACAGAAGTCCTTATGAGTCTTCCAAAGGTCCAGAGTTGTGATGAAGAGTTGGGGTTTAAGGGTCCAATATATATATCTGGTGCCCACTTTGAAATAGGAGAAGGTTCTGCAGGTTTCTAATCCCAGAGATAACTGCAATTTCCTGCTTTCATGCCCTGGCCCCAGAAAATTAATTTCAAACCCTTTGTGAGTTTGCTCAGAGATGGCCCACTCTGCAGGCACCAAATGGTTTGGACATGAGAATGCCAACTTTCTAAAAGTGGCATTTTCAGAATTGTGACCTAAAATTGACTGTACCATAGAAAGGGGTTTTAAATTACAACTCTTTAGACACCAAACTTGACATTCTAATATGCTCTGAATTTAAATGTAATACAGTAACCTAATGTTATCCTATGGGTGAGGTAGGTATTGTAATAGTGAAAACACATTTAAGGATTTTCACTACCAGGACATGTAAAAGTTAAACGTACATATCCAACTCTTTAAATTTAAATACACTGCACCCTTCCATTTGGGCTGTTTACAGCCTACCTAGGAGTGACCTATATGTATTAAAACCTTTTGCCAGGTTTGGGACTGCCAAATTCTTTGTTTACCAGGATGTAATGGCAGCATAAAGCTGTACACACAGGCTACAATGGCAGGCTAGAGAGATGCTCAGAGGATGACTTGAGTAGGTGGCACAATAATTGATGCTGGCCCACTTGTAGCATTTAATTTACAGTCCCTCGAAACATGAGACCACTGTACTAGGGACTTACAAGTAAATTGAAACCAATGTTGCCATGTTTTAGGGAGTGAGCACATACACTTTAGGACTGGTTAGCAGTGGTAAAGTGCACAGAGTCCTAAGGACAACAAAAACGAAATCAGCAAAAATGGAGGAGTAAGGCAAAATGTTTGGGGATGACAATCCTAACAATGAAAGGTATAACAAATGTTTATTCCCTTAGTGGCATAGCCATGAAGCAAATAGGCCCTAAAAGTCAGTGGGCATTAAAAAACTATAAAGGAATATGAAGTACAATTTAAAATCTCTTGATAGCAGAACTTATCATTTAAATTTGTGAAATCATACGTATATATTTGTATCAACAATTGTGTTTTACTGTTGGCAGATATTGTTCTTAAAGAATTTTTTTATAAAAGGTAACTTAAAATATGACTTAATATTCCTCTAACTGAAGCAAATCTACAAACATTCATCTGTCTGGGATGGGGCTGTATAGGCTTGTATGAATGACAATTATGATTCAGGAGGTCCCAGTGCAATTAGAAGTTAGTGTGCTCCAATTTTGGAAACTGGAGTATTTTATCGCTCTTTTCCTGGTGGCTCAAACCTCATGACCAAGTACCTCTCTTAGCAGAGTAGGAAGGCAAAGCAGCCCAAGGCTGACTCAAGAAGGTGCTGTGGGATAGAAACTAAGGGGCTCATTTATGATCCCCAGCGTCACATTTGCGCCACCCGTGCGTCACTTTTTGTGACGCACCAGTGGCGTAAAACATGCACCATGTCGCGCCATATTTACGAAGTGACGCATCTAGGTAGATGCGTCACTTCGTAAACCCCTGCGCTACATTATACCTGCGCCAGGTATAATATATGCAGGGTGGGCGTACCCCCGCAAGAAAGGGTCGTAGGAGTGGCGCAGCAAAATCTATGAGATTTCGCTGCGCCACTATTAGGACGCCAATGCGTCAAAACCTTACGCCTGCCTCATGGCAGGCGTAAGGGTGACGCAGGCCCTTTCACATGGGGCTATTTTCAAATGGTAGGTGCAAATACCAAATAAAATCCCTTCTAAAAAGGCTCCAAAAACGAAAGGTCACAGTGGAAAACTAAACCCTTCAACTTAGACTACCATTTAGTTTTGAGGTACATTTAGGAATTTTTGCACCGGCTGACCCTATCTTCTTATGCTGCTATACCTTTACATCCACTTTGACCAAAACATATAATGATATACACTATTCAAAGGTCAGACTTGCTACCTTTGTCAAGGTCACCACAACCATAAGATCATTCAGTAGAAACCAAAAGCCAGTGCATTTTTCAAACAGAATGCACATTTCTCAGTTACAATGAATAAAAGATAGCTATTGTTTTTTTCATAAAATCTTTTTTTTTTTACAACATGAAAGCATTTTACAAAAACCATATAGCATGCCAACTTACACAGCAGGAATCATTCTGGTTCAAATGTACTAAAGTCAGTTTACAAAGAAACGAATGTGCAGAGATGTTAACATTCACAAGGTCAGGTCCGTTTTCAAGTATCAGTTTGCTAGGGAGACCAAGGGCCACAGATCTGTTCATGTTTAGAATCACAGCTGCTCCACTCATGCACCCCCTTTTCAGCTCTCCCACAGTAGTACACGCCTCTAAACCAGGCCCTCCGGGTAAGGAGGCAGTGCAACTCCAGTTATGTGCAATGTCCCATTTTGCACCAGGAATCCAACTATGACCAAAGTTCTCTGTCTACGCAAATCTGCCCTCCATGATCTCCAATAGCACGGCCCTGGGGTCAGCGGAAGCGGGTATGTAGTATGTTTTGCGAAAAAAGGGTATGCAGTTCCTATCAAGAGAAAAGGCTGAAAAAGGAGGGATCAGGGGCAGATAAAGTCCAGCATATAAGCCCCACAGATACTTTGCGAAAAGAGAGAAGGAGTTGTATTATGTATAATGCTTGCCAGCAGATTATAAATCCCCTGCCAGCTTCCCGCAGTGATGGGGCATTGCCAGATGGTATGGCAAAAGGTTTCATTTGGGTCACCCCATTGCCTGCACTCAGGGTTTTTTTTTTGCCCTTCTCGTTTTCTAAAGCCTATCAGGGCTGTAGTAAATATATTGAGAGTAATTGAACTGGACTAATCACAAGTTTGTGGGAATGACTAGCATTCTTCCATTCTTCCTCACACAACTCTACATTGTCCCATTCCCAAGTCTTGTATAGACCTTGCAGGGTATCTGAGGCATTAAGTAGAAGGGATGTGCATGCTTTCTATCCCTAGGAGGACCCCTGTTGAGAAATAGGCAATTTTTTCTCTGCAAGAGCTTATGGAGCATTTCTTTGTCCCTAGGCTGTCCTCGTCCACTATTGGACCGTCACATCAGGTCAATACTAACAGGCCAAAGGCAGGGGCAGGAATGGTTTCTTCTTCATTCCTCGTGGGTTGTGAGAGACCATAGTCTGGCACCTAGTTGTTTGCCAAGGGGTTTTATTAAAGAAGCAGGCTCCTTTGGTGATCCCTTGTCACCCTGGGTATGGGCAAGGGGACAAAGGGCTCCAAATGAAGGAAGCTTTCAAATGCAAAACTCTTGGAAACTTTCACTCTGTTAGTAACAGGATTTGTACTGTTTTGCTACTGGTGGTTTGCTCTAGTCTCCAGAGCTAACTCTCAGGGGCCTCCTGATCCTTGGGAATTCCTGCAGCCTTCTGCATTCTCTTGCACTGCTGCTTTCTCCTGCTGAGCAGCAGCTCAGCTGTGGAGTTCTGAGCCTACCCACTTGCCCATCACTGGGTGTTTCCTGACCTAGAGGCTCCTCTGCAAATGAGCATCCCCCCCCTGCATGTCCTCCACAGCAGACCCCACTCATGAATTACCATTCTACCGCCACCCAGGTCTCCTCAACCTCATGCAGGGTGACTCCGCATCCGAGCCAGAGCCCACAGGGCCCAGTCCTTAAAGCACTACAACAGAACCAGACCAAGAGGAGCCTATGAGACTCCTCCTTCAGGGTCTCTACAAGCCGCCCTCGACTGCACCTGACAGGAAGTCAGGCAGGTACTGCAACAAGTCCAAAAAAGTCCAGAGTACAAGCTAGGTATCTACAGACTCCAGATACTTGTTCAGGACGGTCTGGACTATCATTTTCCCAAGCTCATTCTCCACTCTTGAGACTGCATATGATCCTAAAAAAGGGAGGCGGTGTTTCTTTTACTTGGCAAGGCACCAACCCAACTTGGTGTTGCTGCATTATCCCTTCACCCTTATGTCATTCACATGGCCCAATCTACTGCACGTTTCACCCCTGTGCGGCAGTCTGGGAAGGTTTCAAAATGGCAGCTCCCTCAAAAACCTTGGCACATCTCTCTCTCTGAGTCAAGCTCTGTCCACTGTGGCTTGAAATATGCTACATTATGAAATGTGTGAAAGAAATGACGAATTGGACCTCGTATTTAGATACTGGGCTTAATAAAGTACATAATACACACAGATACTCTAACCTTTGTATCACGCCAATTCCGAATTTCAGTGAAACACAATTTACACATATAGTACATAGTAAAAAGCTGTACATATTGTATTTGTTTTACCGAAAACGGGATTTTACAGTCCCTTTTGGTCTCCAGGCAAATTATGTTAATGTTTGCCTAGGCCCCTTCTGTGTGTTCAGATGTCAGTTAAATAACAATCTTCATCACTCAGTCTGCACATGTACATACATGCATGTACATATGTTAACATGCAGCTTGCACTCACCCTTCCCCAGCCCTGTTGTTGGGCATGTGTCTTTGGGAAAAAATATTGGCTGTTTCTAAAGACTTTTCATTCCATTATGTGTGGTTCAAAATGGAGGCTAAAAATCAATCTAGAACTAACATTCTATCAAGAGCTATAGGTTTTCTTCCTGCCTACAGTCAGACTTGAAATAGTTAAAAGAAAGTCATTCAGTAAGGACATTCATTTCCGTTTCTCTCCCCTTTTTTTGTGACTGCACAATCAAGAAACCTCTTATCGGTGCACTATTCCTGACGTTCACTTTTGTATAGGTTAATTTGAGCTCGCGTCTCCCTGGGGATTCAAGTGTCTGTTTAAAGAGAATGTGCGCTACTCATTAACAGTCTGAAAAACTGCAGAAGTGCGTGTTGAACTGTCGCAGGTTCTGGTGCAAGGCTTGTCTAGCCATTGGGTTTGATAATTAAAATGCAGAACGTGGTAACATGAATTCTCGACCCTCTTTCTGAGGTTGCCAAATTACAAGTGACCTTTGCAATACATATCGCGACCCAACCAGCAATTACAAACTGTTTGCTTTAGCATATATTTCGTTTTCCTAAGGCTGATTAGGAATACACAAGCATACGTTATGTACATTTTAAATGCTGTATTAAACATATATGGTTGATAGTGTTATTGATAAACATTGAATCACCTATTGGTGTAAAATATTGCATTTAAACAGATTTATTGATTGTGGTAGCATGGTTTTTAAAATGTGGAGTCATTGATTTTTAGGGCAGTGACCTTATAATATGTTGTGATGACCCTTTGACAAAGCCAATAGGCCTGCCTTATTTATTAGGGGGTCAAATGTGATCTAAGACTACCTTCTAAGGTATTTCCATCTGCCTAAAGTATATATTTCTAAATTAATGTGTTGTATTTAGATTTGTGTGTAATAAATGTACTTTTCCTTTTTCAGAGAAGAAGCTCTGACTGCACAATGATTTATTGAGTCTTATTTTTGCGACACAGTGGATGGTGATTACTAGCCCACACTCTCCTCCCTTAAGAAGGCCCTCAACTGCTTTGCTTCGCAAACCCTGAGAGAGACAAGTGTTACAATGGGGTGCTTAGTTCACAGTAAGAGGATATTGTGGACCTATTACTTACGCAGGCCTCCCAGCATGCACAACTCATAACCCAGTTTCTCACATTGGTGCTCCGTGGTGGTATCCAGTACTTGTGTTTGTGCAGTGCCACTCAGTGATTCTGTGCAACACTAAACGGCGAAAAATGTGACAGCAAAAATATTTTTCTTTCTCAATTGTCCTTAGCCTTTATTTCAGCTATTTTTTCATTTTTCCAAATATAATTTTTCCTCACATCCTTAGGGCCACAATGGAGATAGAGCTGATCAATTTTGATGACCTCAGCCAAGCAGAGCTGTGGAGGCTCTGCAAGGAGAGGGATCTGAATATTGGGAGGAAGGCCAACAAGGGGGTTCTCAAAGTAGCCCTCCATGTCTTTGAGGAAGTCAGAAGTCCTGGTACTCAGCTATGTGGGGGGGGGGGGTGACACAGAAAACGCCGTGAGGTTGCACACAGTTCCAGAGGACTATTAGGGGGCAAGTATCTTCAAACACTTGCCTACAGTGATGAGGAACTCAAGAAGGTGGGGACCAGATGAAGTAGGCTCACATGAAGGCCATTCTTCTCACTACATTTGGATTTACCCCAGAGAAGCACCACATGAGATTTAGGGACAGCCAGAAGCTGTCAAGCCAGTCTTGGGTGGATTTCTGTGATTACTCAAGTAAGACAATGAGTGGTTGAGTGAGGGGCATTATGGTGAGTGAATTTAATGGGCTTAATGCCCACATTTTGAGGGAGCACATGACCAGTGCTTGCTTTACAGAGCTGTGTTAACACCTAATTGACAGGAGGCTTCCTTCACCTAGGATCTTGCCTAGGAGGTGGACCTCTGGGTCAGCACCAGAGTGTCCATGATGGTATATTTGTGGGATCAACCAAAGGGTGGACAGGGTGCACACCAAAATCAAGAGGGGGTGACAAAAAAAGAGTGATCTCAAGGCTCCAAAAATACTTTTCAGGGAGAGTGTTCACAAACACAACCCATCCAAAAGAAGAATGGGCTCCCTGACAAAAGGTCTCCAGAGAAGTTCCACCCCAAATGTTATGAGTACTATATGTATGGGCACATAAAGGGATATGCTAAATGTCCCAAGAAGGCCCCCACTGGTCGGCAAACTCGTGCATTGGCTACTGTGAAACTTATGGAGAAAGTTGTTTCAGTTAACACGGCAGGTAGTGCACAGCTTACCCTGGTGTCTCTGGGTGAAAAGGAGATGATGCCCAAAGTCCATATGCCTACCAATACCTCCAAACATATGCAGTGGGTCACCATTAATGGACAGAGAGTGGACGATCTGAGGGACACAGGAGCCAGCATGACCATTGTAATGTGTCACATGGTGTCCTCAGAAAAGGTAATCACTAATGTGTTCCACCAGGTTGTGATAGCAGACACAGTACTTGGGTCCTCAGGTTTCTTGAGAGCAGCTGTGAGTCCAGCCATGCATGTAGAGTGTCTGTTTGGAAATTACTTAGAGTACACTGTCAGAAAGTGAAGCTCTAGTCCCACCTGGAAAAGTTAGGGTTTCCTAAGTGTGTGTGCCTGACCACAAGGTCCATTGCAGCCTGAGAGGGGAGTCAAGGAGGCCTCGCGCCTGGAAAAATGGCCCAGGTATTTGCTAAGAAGAGGAGTGGCATGGGGTGTGGGAAATCTGCCCCTGAAATACCCATGGTCTGGGAGGAGGCTTAGCATGAGGGCAACAACCTGGAGCCTACAGGGGAGGGTATTGCTGTCCTGGGAGACCTACCTGAGATTGCTGGTGTTAGACATTGAGTTACTGGCTGACGGGTATGAGCCCTGGTCAGGCAGAAACCACAGTCCTAGTCAGGGTAAGGCACAAGCAAACTCCAAATTAACCTGTGCCCAACCCTCTGGTAGCTTGGCACCAACCAGTCAGGCTTAACTTAGAGACAATGTGTAAAGCATTGGTGCAACACTTCAAACAGTAATGCAGTGAAAACTCCACACAAAAAGATCCCACAGTAGGTTGGAAAAATAGAGTGTACTATAATAAATAAACCAAGACCAACACACCAAAAGTCCAATCAGCAGAACCAGAGTTATGATTTTTTTTAAAATAAACTGTACAATAGTGCCTAAAAGCGTAAAGCGCCAACCGGGGATGTCTGGTTGCGCTGATCAAAGTCGAAAGGTCAGGCTGACCGTGATGGAGCGAAGGTCAGACACAGTCCCAGATTAGTCCTGCTGAAGTTTTACCTTCTCCAGTTTTGTGCCAAGAGTCCGGCTCACATTGGAGAGGGTCACCGGGGGCAAGGAGAGCGTCACGGTTGGCACTCGGGGTGGCACAAAGGGCAGGCCAGCGGTTGAAGACAGGCAGGCTTGAGCTTCACGTTGGCAGCCCTTTGTGGGCTGACGCTGCTGCAATGTAAAGAGACTGGTTGGTGGCAGCTTGCGCTAAATTTTGGTATGACAGACGCTTTTCTGGTGAGCCCAAAAGTTTGATTTAAGAGCCCGCTGATGCACACCTGGGTCCAGGACCTGTGGGGCACCACTTGGGGGTCAGGAAGTCGCTGAAGACCGGTCCAGGAGCTGTTGGGGTGCCTTTTATGTCCCTGAGGCTCATCTCAGGAGGACAACAGACTAGTCTTTTGAGTTTCTCTGGAGTCCTGGGTTCAAGATTAAGTTGCAGTTCAGTTCTTACCAAGGCAAGAGGGCAGCAGGCAGCTCTTTAGCACACAAGGCAGCACATCCTTTAGAGGAGCAGTCCAGCAGAGAGGACACTCCTTGTAGCTGCACAGCAGTCCTTTTTCCTGGCAGAACATCCAGAGGTCCAGAAGTGTACTGAAATCATGATGTCTGAGGTGCTTCTTTCATACATAGTTGTGCCTTTGAAGCATGGAGAAGATTATAGTGGCATGCCTTTGAAGTGCACTGATGCCCTGTCTTCACTTTACTGACTAACTATAGTGGGTTGGCAACCCTTTATGTGGCAACAGTACACAGCCTATTCAGGTGTAAGTGAGGCTGTGCCCAGCTCCTCCTTCTCATCCTGTATGTGATGTCCCATCCAGCCGCACCTAAGCTCCTATTGTATGTGGCTGTCTAGGAGGAACACACAAAGCCCAACTACACCCAGTCTTATGACCAGAGACAGGCTGCAGGCACCAAATTGCTAAGGCAAAAAATCGCCAACTTTCTAAAAGTAAAATTAACAATTGATGGGCAGAATGCTGAACAATTTCAAACACTCGCCCCCGTCAGAGATCCAGACCTAAATCCATCATGTTTTTTGCTCTACACACCATTCCAGTTTGGAACCAGCCATATACAAATCAGTCTTGACCCTGCTCCTGATGGCAACAGTCCAGCCCGAACTGCCAGACCAGGTCCCCACTGGACCGAAAACAAGCATCCTAGGACCAGTTTCGGGGTATTACCCCTCAGCAGCTAGGATAGCTTGACTCCAGTGGCATAGTGAGCACCAAATGTACGTCTAGCATACCCGTTCCACTTGGAGTGCCAAATGCTAAAACAACCATTGATGGACAGAATGCTGAACAATGTCAAACACTCACCTCAGTCAGACATCTGGACCTAAATCCATCATTTTTTTGCTCACCACGCCTGTTTAGTTTGCACTCAGTCATATGCAAATCAGTCTTGACCCTTCTCCGCATGGGAACAGTCCACCCCGAACTGCCTGGCCAGGTCCTACATGGACTGGAAACAAGCGGCCTAGGATGTTTTTGGGGTACAACCCCTCATCAGCCATAATAGCTTGACTCCAGTGCCATGAGGAGCACGAGACCCACTTCTGGGCATACCCATCCCACTGGTTCTGGGTTGCATGTGTTCCAGCTTAGGGAGGACCTGGCTGGGTAGCTTGGTCTGGACTGTTGAAGCAGGGTTAAGACTGATATGCATATAGCTGGGCCCAAACTGAGGTGGTATGATGTGCTAAATAACAATGGATTGTGATGCAGCCCAAGTGATTACCAGTGGCTGAGGTTAATTCAAGCATTCCATCCATCACTCTTTTGTATACTAACTTTCTAAAAGTGGCATTTTCAGAATTGTCATTTAAAATCCGACTCCACCATAAGATAGGATTTTGAATTAGGATTCCAGAGACAACACATGTTAAACAGTTATCTCTTCCCATTTGGAAATTACACTTGCAAAATGTAATGAGGCAACTCAAATATTATCATGTGGGAGAGATAGGCCTTGCAGTTGAACAATTAATTTGATAGTGTTTCACTAATAGCACATGTAAAACTTAAAACATCATGTACAACTTTTTAAATACGCTGCACCCTGCCATTGAGACTGTCTAGGACTTACCTTAGGAGTGACTTACATGTATTAAAAAAGAAGGTTTGAGACTGTCAAAAGGTTTACTTTACCAAGTCGAGATGGCAGTTTAAAACTGCACACACAGGCTCTGCAATGCCAGGTCTGGCACGTTTAGAAGGCTACTTTAGTGGTTGTCACAATCATTGCTACAGGCCAACTAGTAGCATTTAATTTATAGTCCCTGCGCACATGTAGTGCACTTTACTAGGAAAATATGCCAATTGGGTGTAAGCCAATGTTGCCATGTTTGTTGGAAAGAGCACTTTAGCATTGGTTAGCAGTGGTAAAGTTTGCAAAGTCCTAAGGCCAGCAAAAAAGAAGTCACAAAAATAGGAGTTCAGAAGGCAAAACGTTAGGGAGAAACCATGCCAAGGATGCCAAGTCTAAAAGCTGGTTTGCAAGAAAGCTGAGGCTGGCCAACCAGGGAGGGGTTCTACAGAGGTAAAAATGAGTGCCCTACTCTTGAGGGCTTCAGACAGCAAACTGATGCCCAGGCAGCTGGCGACACTTCTGGACATCACATTATATATTGGGAGAATGACCTACTGTATAGTGAATACAACAAGATGATGGACTTAGTGCTGAAACTATTCAAACACTCACCCCAAGTCAAGAGATCTGGGTTTAATTTGTCATTCTTTTTCTCACCATGCCACCCAGTTTGGACCCAGTCATATGCAAATCAGTCTTGACTGGGGGTGAGTGGTTAAAACGTTTCAGCACTCTGTCCATCATCATGTTGTGTCTCTTGTATAGTGAGACTAATGTTCCTGAGACTAGGGCTGGGTTGCTGGTTCCTCAGTGCTGCAGAGCTTTCCTACTGGATCTGGCTCATGACATACCCCTCATTTTGTGCTACAATGGTCCCTAGGTAGGTAGGGATAGGAAGTAACAAATGAATATAGACCCAATCAGTGCTGTATTGGTTAACTTATCCAGCCGGACAGAGGTTCAATATTTAATTTATCAGCAAGTTTTTTGGATATAAAGAAACACAAATACTGAAAAGTGGGACACAAGCCTGCATCCTACTACACAAACATACAAACATAAAATAGGGAGAACATTTAAGCGAGGCTCAGGCAACGCTTACGGTTTCTTTTGACAAGTAGTATGAATTTTAAGAAACAAATCACAAGTAACATCTCTACACAGTTAATAATGACATCACATTTAGTGCATGAGGCGTTTTAAGGTGTCTATGGCGTTTCGATCCAAGTGAGCAATGCGTGGATCATCTTCAGGACATTACATTAGCATGCCTGTATATAAGTGCCTACGATAATTGGGGAAGTCCGAAGGGCCTGCCACGAGACTGTGGGTGTGACAACACCGGATGCGGGAACGTCCGAGCTCGGTAGGGGCTCCGGCAGTCGCAGATATGCGGTATTGGCAGGTCGAGGATCAAGGGGCACTTCAGGGAACACTTCAGGAGGGGCTGCGTGTAATACGACTTCGCGATGGCATCCCGGATGCTGACCCCCTGAGCAGCACGGCGCATTCATCGACTATTGGTCATTACGCCGTCCGAGCCCACGCTTGTGGCTCCACTCCCGGGAATCCCTCCAATTTCTTTACTTGAGGCCATCACGCTGCCATCGCGAAGTCGTACTACACACAGCCCCTCCTGAAGTGTTCCCTGAAGTGCCCCTTGATCCTCGACCTGCCAGTACCGCATATCTGCGATGGCCAAAGCCCCTACCGAGCCCGGGCGTTCCCGCATCCGGTGTTGTCACACCCACAGTCTCGTGGCAGGCCCTTCGGACTTCCCCAATTATCTTAGGCACTTGTTTACAGGCATGCTAATATAATGTCCTGAAGATGATCCACGCATTGCTCACTTGGATCGAAACACCATCGACACCTTAAAACGCCTCATGCACTAAATGTGATTATTAACTGTGTAGAGACGTTACTTGCGATTTGTTTCTTAAAATTCATACTACTTGTCAAAACAAACCGTAAGCGTTGCCTGAGCCTCACTTAAATGTTCTCCCTATTTTATGTTTGTATGTTTGTGTAGTAGGATTCAGGCTTGTGTTCCTCTTTTCAGTATTTGTGTTTGTTTATATCCAAAAAACTTGCTGATAAATTAAATATTGAACCTCTGTCCGGCTGGATAAGTTAACCAATACAGCACCGATTGGGTCTGTATTCATTTGGTACTTCCTATCCCTACCTCCTAGGGACCATTGTAGCACAAAATAATTGATTCCCGAGGTCCCTGGCTGACTTTACTTGGGTCCCCTTGTTGTTTGAAATCATGACATATCCCTGGCAGGGCAACTGGAGCAGGAAAAGACCTTTGCCAGTCTTGTCACCCACTTCTATTGGCCCTGGATGAAGGTGACCCCAGATGCATTCTGCAGGTAATCTCTTACTTACTAGGGTAGTGGGAAGTCAGTGAGAAACGTAAAGGCTCCACTGGTTCCTTTACCTGTCACTTGCATTCCCTCTGAAAGGGTGGGCATCAACATGGTTGGGCCCCTGAAACCCAATACTGCCCTAGGCAACAGGTTTATTCTAGTCCTGGTGGAGCATGCCACTAGATACCCAGACACCGTACCTCTGAGACTTCCTCTGCAGTGGCCAGGGCCCTAATGGGGGTTTTTATTCTGGTGGGGTTCCTCAAAGACATAGTGTCTGACAGCGGCACAAACTTTATGTCAGCTTACATGAAGGCCATGTGAAATGAGTATGGAGTAAATTGGAAGTTCACCACACACTATCACTTTCAGATAAATGGCCTTGTTGAAAGATTCAACAAGATACTTAAAAGCATGATTATAGGCCTGTTAGAGCCCATGAGGCATAAGTGGGAGGTCCTCGTGCCACGCCCTCTCTTTGCTTACAGGAATGTGCCACGGAAAGGAGTTGTGTTCTGTACTTTTAAACTCCGCTATTGCCACCCTGTTAGGGGACAGCTCAGTCTTGTAAAGGAGGGGTGGGGATAATCACCCAAGAAGCCTCTCCCAGGATGTAATCAGCTACATGACGGCTCGCATGACTGAAAGAAAGCCAATGAGAACCTGGAAGCCAGCCAGGATGTGATGAGGTCCTGACATGACCAGAAGACCACTCTGGTCAAGTTTCAGACTGGTCAAAAAGTGTGGGTGATAGAGCCAGTGAAGCACAGGGCCCTACAAGCTTGCTGGTCTGACCTTATTAGTTGAAGTCAAGAAAGGTAGAGTGAGGTCACCTACCTGGTGGACCTCAAGACTACCAGGTACCACTTAACAGTCCTCCATGCCAACCTCCTCAAGCTCCACTATGAGAGGTCTGGTCCTCTGCTCCTGATGACATGATGGGGTGGAAGAGGAGAGTGAACATCTCCCCAACCACATATCTTCCAAAGAGCATGCTGGTCAGTAGAAGGTGTCAACCTCTCTCCTACCCTGATCCCAGAGCATTAGAGACAATGTCCCCACTTGCTGGGGCAGTGTGCCTCTTTATGCTCACTGACCCCTGCACTCACTATTCTATGTACCCTCGATATTTACACTGGGGACCGTATGCCTGCAAAGAACAAGATTTACAGACTATCTGACAATGTGAGAGCCAGTATTAAGTTGGAAATGTCCAAGATGCTGGAATTGGGGATGATTGAGCATTCCAGTAGCTCTTGGTTAAGCCCACTGGGCCAAGTACACAAAGCCACACTGCCAGGTGATCCCCAGAAATCAGATTCTGTGCGGACAACAGGGGACTCAACTCAGTTCAAAAAGCTAAAGCTCATCCCATCCCCCAAGCTGATGAGCTCATAGATAGGTTGAGAGCTGCCAAGTTTCTAGATACCTTTGATTTAACATCAGGGTACTGGCAGATTGCCCTAAGCAAGGAGGTTAAGGAGAGGTCTGCATTCCCAACTCCAGAAGGCCACTTCCAGTTTAAAGTAATGCCCTCTATGTTAAATAAGCCACCTTCAAGAGGTTAGTTAAGCGATTCCTGGATGGGATAGAGGCTTTCAGTGCAAGACAGTGCATTCTTCAGTTCCAGCTAAGAGGACCACTTGTTATCCCTCCAAAAGGTGCTTCAGGCCCTGCACAAGGCAGGCCTGACTTACAAAGCAAGCAAGTGCCAGATAGGGCAGAGATCTGTGGTGTATCTGGAACACCTGGTGGACAGGGGTAAGGTGCAGCCCCTCTAAGCCAGATTGAGACTATCCTGGCTTGGGAACCTTGCCAAGACTCAAACTGAAGTGAGGTTTTCCTAGGCCTTACTGGATATTACAGGTGTTTTGTCAAGGGCCATGGCACATGTGTTGCCCCCTTGGTTGAAAAGCTGAGCTCTAAGAAGCAGTTGAAGAAGTTGATCTGGACAGGCCTGCCAGAAAGCCTTTGACAACCGAAATAGGACATGTGTACAGCACCAGTACTCCAGGCCCCTGACTTCTACAAATAGTTTATAGTGCAAACAGATGCCTCAGAGCCTAGGGGCTGTGCTCTCCCAGCTAAATGAAGAGTGACTAGACCCTCCTGTGGCCTTTATCAGTAAGAAGTTGCTCCCAGGGAACAGAAGTGGAGTGCAAATGAGAGGGAGGCTTTTGCTAAGGTTTGGCAATTGAAATAGTTGAAACTATACTTGTTTGGGTCACTTCTGGGTTAAAAAAGACCAGAGTTCCTCAGGCGGCTAATGCAGATGAGGAGTGAGAATCCCAAACTGTTGAAGAGGTCCATGTCCCTACAGAAAATGGACCTTATGGTGGAATACAGTGTGGGTCTGACCACTCCAATCCCGATGGTCTTTTCAGGTTCTTCCTCCTTAGTGATAAAAACCTCCATAAAATTGTTTCATTTGAGTTGGCTTTAGAACTCTGTGCACTTTGCCACTTCTAACCAGTGCTGAAGTGCTTGGGTTCCCTCCTTTAAGCATGGTAGTATTTGCTTACATCTGATTGGCATATTTAATTTATTTATAAGCCCCTAATATATGGTACTGCATGTATCCAGGGCCTGGAAATAAAATGCTACCAATGGGCCTGCAGCACTCATTGTGCCACCCAATGAAGTAGCACTTTAAAACATGTTTGTAGTCTCCCATTGCAGCCTGTAGTGCATTTTTAAAACTGCCAATTCGAACTGCCAAAAAACATTTTTTTCCAGGCCTATTAAAATATATAAGCCACACAAAAAGGTAAGCCCTAAACCCCTGCCTAGGACAGGGTGCATTGCATTTAAAAAGTATGATGTGTTTTTAAGTTGTACATGTCCTATTAGTGAAAAGCTCCTAAATTCGTTTTTCACTACTGTAATGCCTACCTCTCACATTGGATTACATTGTTTTACCTTATGAGTTCTAACTTTTGATTTGGAATGGTTAAAATTGTCATGCCTTGACTCAAATGAATTGTAATTTAAATTCTTTGTTAATGAGAAAGTTAGATTTTAAGTCACAAGTCTGAAAAGGCTCTTTCAGAAAGTTGGCATTTTCCTGCCCTCACCCTTTGGTCCTGGCTGCCTCTCTCCTGGGTCAATTGACTGTGAATAGTTTGGCATTTGGCCTTTGTGTATTTCTCCCAGACGGTGAGACAAAGAGGGACTAGGTGTTGGCAGGATTGGGCATCCTGCCAGGATGGGTGGGACAGAGCTGTTTCTTGCCCCATCTTACATTTCAATTGTGCTGCCTCCAGCACACACTCAGAGGATCATGACACCAGTCTTTTGTCACTCCAGACTTCTTGAAGCCTTAGGCAGGAAAAAGGAAGAACTTACCAAAACCAAATATGGAAGTAGTGAGGATGTCACCCCCACTTTAAAGGCTGGCACCAGGTATAAATATTGGACCTACTGAGCCACTTCTTGGACCTGTGGAAGACATCAGAAGGACCGCCTTGTACTCCATGGAGCTGCCCAGCTGCTTGAGGCCTGCCTTGCTGGTTGAAGGTGAGGCGGCCATCTTCTTTAAACCCAGAACTAGTAGAGTGACTGCAAGTGTAAGATGGCTGGCCTCCTGTGTGAGCTACAGGAACATCACCTGCTCTAGAGACCTTGAATCCTACACCTGGCCTCTGCTGGATTTAGTCCTAATCCCCCAAGTGGGACTCCACACATCTTGGACCATTGGAAGTAATGCTAGAGGTGCCCCTCATGCCTGACCCTTAAAGTGTTCTTAGGAAATGTGTCACCAAAAAACACCATAAGAACTGTCAGAATACAGGGACCTACCAGCCAGCTGATCCTGTCAAGTTGCATCTCCGGTCACCCTGATTTCGCTTTTCTAATAGCTCCTGCTACTCCACAGCAGCAAGTTCTGTTCAGCAGGATTTGTGAGTGACGATATCCGGGCTTATGGAGTCCTCTTCGGCTAAGGCTTGCAGCTTACTCCCACAAGAGGTTTTAGACTTCCAAAACGTTGTCTAAGTCTGAAGATAAAACTCTTCACCGGGCTCGACAGCGAGAGGCTCCACATCGATGACAACAAACTCCTCGGACTGAAAATCCATCTTCTCCCACTCGCAGCTTTATCCCACCATCGTCGACCGCTTCATCAAGACCTCTTCCAGTGCTTCCCAATGACGACTCCTCCCCTGAGACATCCTGCTGCCCTACCCGACTGAACTCTACCTTCCCCTGGCCTTTACTTCAAAATTTCTTCTAAGTCAAAAGGATAATGAAGATCGTTCCCTATCCACCTCATGTAGCCAAACCAAACCTCATTGCTGTTGGCCTACATTTTTGACTTTGCCCCTGTCTCACCCGACCAAATACGTAGTTGGCACTTTAATCTTTTAGGTGCTATTATTCACCAAATTCTTTAAAAATTCATAAATCCGGTCCTACTGATGAGATTTTGTATCATTTTATTTATTAAACTTTTCTCTTTTGTTCTAAATTGGTGTGGGATTTTTCTTGTGTTTTGGTGTCACTCTATTATTGATTGAGTGCTGCATAAATACCTAACACAGTTCCTCTAAGTTAAGCCGAACTGTTTAGTTTAGTGACTTTTGTGGTACACCCTGACCAGGCTTGTGGTTATTGCTTGAGAAGGGTTCAAACCCCACTTAATCAAAAACTAAGTTTCTAACATTTGGGTTTTAGGTATTTTGTGAATTTTTCTTTCTTTTCTATTACGCTTTTTCACGTAATTCCCAAACCCAGAAGAAAGTTTAACACAGTAACTGCAAAACTGATCCTTACTAGTACCACAGGTCACATCTTGCACTAGTTTCCCTGACAGTATCTTTCGTTATTTTTGCAAGTCAGTCATGCAGACGACCAGTGAAATGCATTTTGCGTAATAAACATATTTGCTACTCTAATTAGCTGTAGCTAACAAATTTAAAATCTGGGCTGCCATTACAGTTCTGAGATTCTCAATGACTGAATCAACATTTTTGTGGGCTTTGTGTTTGGATAGGCTTTGTTGCGTATAAGGCAGCGGCTGGCTAGAGTAGAACTGACTGTTCAACTCCTTAGTAATAATTCATTCTCTGTACACTGTCATTTTAAGGGTTTTGGGGTCTCCCAAGACTTATTTCGGGGCCCCCTGTTTGGAACAACTTTAAATGTATTACCCATTTTCAGCTAATTCAAATCTGCATGATGCCAAACAATCTTGAATTTTAGTTTGATTTTCTGAAGTGGTGGAATACAAAAATATCAGAAAGCAAAAGAAAGCTTGAACAATCATTGTCCATGCCCCTTTCTTTTTCTACTTGTATCTTGCAACATTTTACATATTAATCAATGACTAACCAGCCTGTGTCTCCTCTTGTAGTAAAGATATAATAAACATAACGTAGTGGATCTTTTGTGGACTAGAGCATAATTATGAAATAAGACATACTAATTGCAATTGCAGTTTTAATTGCCAGGTATTTGTAATCACAATTAAATCCCCTTCTCGACTGGCTTTCTTGCTGTAACATGGAAAATCAAAACACTGCGTCTTAGATTTCCTCCATTCCATCCAGTGAAATATGATAATTTTCTCCTTAATTCTCTGCCCTTGTCTGTTTCCTCCTCTCTTCTTTCGATGTTTACCCTTCTCTGGGTATGAGAAATGGGAGGTGGGAGGAGACACGTCTGGTAAAGAAGTGAGGTTGAGAAAAGGTTGAGAGATAATTAAATTGAGGTGAGGGATTGAGAGAGGGACACAAAGAAAGAGTAAGGCAAAGAAAGATGAATTTGGGAGCTGTGAGGTTAGGTAGATGGAGGAGAGATACTGAGGGGTGAAATGGATAGGTAGAAGTGAGGGAAAGAAGGGGCATAACCGGCAGATGAAGCAGAGAGAAGATGTAGAAAGATGGAGGTTAGCAAAATGACTGGAGGAGAGACAGGCGAAAACATGAGGGATAGGTGGAGAGAGGTGGGGTGAGATAAAAATAAAAGGTGACATTGAAAGAGTAAAGATAGAAATGTGGGAAGTTTGTTGATAGAGATGTAAAGATAGGGAGAGAGGAAAAGGAAAGGATGAGGTAAGAGAGTCGAGGGAAAGAGATATGAGAAAGATATGCGAGGCAGAGATAGAGGTAGAGAGTGGTAGAAAGAGGTGACAGATGTTTTCAGATAGAAGGGGCAATATAGAATTGAGGTAGAGAGAAAGATAGGCTGAGTGATTGATTAGGTCAAGAGAATTGAGATATATTGAACAAGGAGTAGGGAGAGGCAAAGTAGAGAAAATTGAGCTAGAGACTGGAAAGGTAGATAAAGAGGTAAGGTAGATACAGATGGAGGTAGTAGTACCTTAGACTGAGGTCGGAGAAATTAAAATAAAGGTAAAGAAGGACAATCAAGTTAGGGTGAGAAGATGCTCACGCAAGACATAGATGACATGGAGAAATTGAGACACATAGAAAAATAGAGAGTTGTGTGGTATAGATAGGTATAGTGCAAGCCAAAGGTAAATGTGGTCAGAGAGAGATTGAGACAGGGAATGAGAATGAGAAACACAGGTTTTTTACTATATAAATCATTTAATCAGCAGGCATTTGGAAGGTGTGGCCCTGGGCGGTTGCCCATTCCTTAAAACATTCCTGCCTTGTAGTTACCACATAAATGCTAATAGCAAGTCCCATATTAGAACATCACAGAAGAAAGAGGAAGCAGCAGAGTCTTTGGTGGACAAAGATGACCCAACACATACTTGAGATCTTCTGGTCCTGGGTGAATTGGAAATAGGAGGTATGTTGGTTGACAGCTAAAGACTAGGAGCCAGATGTACAAAATGTAGCAATTACAATTTTCTAATTGCAATTCTTACCAAAGTACAATTCCAAATGTAAGAAGATGTACAACTCTGAAACAGTGATGCCTAGTGGACCCCAATCGACCTACCTCATGAATCTTAATGATGTAGGTCGCAGTTTACGACCCACTAGGGATTACAGCTATCACATGGATGGTGGCCTGCTGGGGTCAGCAGACCGCATTCTCTGTGATTGCTTTTAAATAAAGCAATCTTGTTTCTTTTTGAAATGTAACCCTAAAACGAGATGCATTTGAAACAAGGAAATGAAAAGTTTAGGTTTCAGTTGTCAAAATTAGGCAGTGATCCATTGGACCACTGCATGCACTTAAAAATATTTTTTTAACTTTCTAAAAACTTGAAGGGGGACCATGGGGATTCCTTTCCATTTGCGAATGAGTTACAACCTCCTTCGAGGTAGCGATAAAATACTAATGTTTTGTGACCAAACAGTAATCATCGCATTTAGATTTGGTATTTGGAAGGGACACCCTAAACAAGCTCCTTCTAAATACTGAGGGGCAGATTTGCAAGCCCCTTGCGCCACTTTTGCGTCACTTTTCCCATGCTAAAAATGACGCAAAAGTGGCGCAAGGGGCTTGTAAATCTGCCCCTGAATTGGTATGTATTTGCAATTACAAATTGCTATTTGGTAACGTGTTAAACATGGATTTAAACATGCCAAAATGTTTTTTATGTTCGCAAATGGCCAGACTCTGTGACCGCAAAAAGGTTTTGAACATCTTGCCGTAGATCCTCAACACCACATGCTCTAGCAAGAGCTCTACCTGCTCATCGAAGCCCACTAAATAATCCTGTTGAGAGCAGGCTGTGCTGAATTCACTGTGCTGAATTCACATTCTGAAAGCGTTCAATGGCACGAGACAAAGAACAGCGCCTCCATTGTGCACAGCTTTAAAGATGCATGCCCGCCTTGTTTTACCTCTCCTCAAAGTTTCTATTGCTGATTGCTATATTAGGATGTTAAACTGGAACCTATGAGGAAACATCTTTGACTAGACAGTGTGTACATTTAAAATCACAAAATAAGTATATTCTGTTGATTCTCTATGTTTATTTAATAACATGTGTGAGTGTTAACTGTTTCCATTTGGCGTGTTGTGGAACACTGTATGCCTGATCACAGTGTTTTATAGAGCGCCAACCAGACCCGTGAGGGTATCAGAGCGCTTTACAGAAGTAACAGGTGGGATACAAGGACATAGGGGGAAAAAAGTCAAAGGGATAGGGACAGGCGGATACAGCATATAGTAGAACAAACAATCATAATATCCGGATACATTTTGGGGTAGGAACAAATCGATACATTAAGCTAGAGAAGCAGTCTCAACACGGAAGTGCAGGGTGGGTATCATAAGGAGAAAAGGCCCCGGGATAATGCCGTGAAGATAGGCGAAGCCAGGTTACAGAGGTGATTGTAACGTGAGCGTTAGGAGAGGAATTTGCCCATTAGGAAAGTTTTGGCCTCCTTTTTGAAGTGAGCTAGAGACGGTATTCTTCTGATGGCAGGTGGGAGTGAGTTCCATATTCTTGGGGTAGCCCCAGAGAAGGCCCGATTGTACGTTCTATTTTTCCTGAAGCGTGCTGGTTTGAGCAAAAGGTCTCTGGCGGACCGGGAGTTTCTGACTCCTCCAGATATCACGAGTTTCTGGGTGAGAAAAACAGGGGACTTGGAATAAACAGCCTTGTGGGTGATGCAAGCCAACTTGAATTAGATTCTGGCCTCAATAGGAAGCCAGTTCAGAGCTTTAAGGTGGGGTGATATATGGTTGTACTTCTTAGAGCCAGTTAGAAGTCTGGCGGCGGCATTGAGGAAGGCTTTCAAGGGTGCCAGAGAGCTCTTGGGTAGGCCTGCGAGGGTGGAGCAACCATATTCTAGCCTAGAGATGACTAGGGCCTGTATTGCCGATTTTAGATCTGGGGTGTCGAGGAATGGTTTCAGGTTTCTTAGGAAGTTCAAGTGAAATCTGGCTGTTTTGGCCATCGTGTTGATATGGCCATGCATGTTCAGGTTGCTGTCTAAGTAATTCCAAGGGATTTAGCAGAGTCAACAATGGTAGGAGGGCAGTTTAGCGCTGAGATAACCTTGATCCATTCTTGAATGTCTGTATTGGCGTTAGGTGGTGCAATTAGGAGGAACTCCGGTTTTTTGCGTTGAGGTTAAGCTGGTTAGAAGTGAGCCAGTGAACAGTCAACTTCAGGGTCTCATTCAAGGAGCAAATGTCCTCTGGAGAAGAGATTTTGATGTAGAGCTGTGTGTCGTCGGCATACATGTGGTAGGAGATATTGGCGGTGCGCAGCACCTCTGAGAGCAGTTCAAGGTAAAGATAATATTATTAAGCCAGGTGGCCGCTGTCTTTGACTACTCTGGTCCTAAACCTTTCAGATTTTTAGAACATAGATATCAAGTTACAAGAATATCAACACCGCTATTTCATCAAGCTAAGTATATATAGGTAAGCATAGATAAATAAGTCTGAACTTCACGTAGATGTACATTGAAGATTTATACATCTTCAAGATATATATATATATATACACACAAATATGTATATATACTTACATATATATATATATATATATATATATATATATATATATATATATATATATAATATATATATTCACTGAAAAAACCATAGGTTACAGGGATGTTATAGGTAGTTGGACATTTCACTCATATAAAACCAGAGAAATTCGGCCGTTATAGTTAGTAGAGCTAACTATAACTCGAGCCCTGCAATGCACTGCTGATGACATATTACATCACTCATGACATGATCAGTGACATCATTGATGACATCACTGATGACATCTCAAATGACATCACTGATGACATCATCCAGTGAATGTGTGTTCCTGTAAAGTTTAAATATGTTTTATATATATATATATATATATAGGTTTCAGGCCTGATATAGTTAGGAATTAGCATTTAAAAAACCTTAGAAATTCACTGAAAAAACAATAGGTTTTAGGGGTGTTATAGTTAGCTGGACATTTCACTCGAACAAAACCATTGAAATTCCTCCAATATAGTTAGTTGTACTAACTACATCTCGCGTGCCCGCAATCCACTGCTGATGATGTCACATATTACATCATTCATGACATGGTCAGTGACATCACTGATGACATCTCAAATGACATCATTTCAAAGGTTTTTTAAATGCTAATTCCTAACTATATCAGGCCTGAAACCTATGTTTTTTTCAGTGAATTTCAAAGGTTTTTTAAATGCTAATTCCTAACTATATCAGGCCTGAAACCTATGTTTTTTTCAGTGAATTTCAAGGTTTTGTAAATGACAATTTTTAATGTATTAATTGTTCTACTGATTTTTTGATACTGATTTACCTCATTTTTTAAACTATTTATTTTAAGATATTTTTAATTAATTAAATTATACATTACAATACAAAATATACTTTCTCAGAATTAATTACTTTAGTTTAAATACTTTGCAAATAGGCAATAGACTTTTAAGTACAGTAGTTACGGTTGTTTCAATGGGCAACACAATTTCAAACACAATGCAACATGGAGCTCAATGTGAATTTCTAGTCAAATGGAATTAGTTACTTTATGGATTACTTTTCTAACCACAGGACTGGATCCTAGATTCAGTCCTTGGACATCTCCTGTAAACAGTTGGGTAAAAGCGTTTTGGTTATAGTAGTGATTTTTAAGGAATATTATTGTATTTTAAAAGTTGACAGAAGTATTTTCACATAGAATCACCAATGTTATCCTATGGCAGAAAATTCACTTAGCAGGTAAGTAGTGTTATCGTTACTTTTTCTTACTCAGTGGTGGATCCTGGATCCAGCACTGGTGAATCTCCTGTAAACAGTTGAAAGAATGTGTGTAAGTCATACAGACAATTTTTAGGAATATTTTTAGTTTGTGAAAATAGACACTTCGAAACTTTTCTGGTGAAAACCACACAATGGATTCCTATGGAAGGAAATACAAGTTACTGGTAAGTACGCTTAGAATTACTTTTCAGGGTCAGTGCTGGGCTAAAAGATGCAGCACTGGGTTCTCTCCTGATAACAGGTGAGTAAATCGGAATTCGTAGTTCGGCTGATTTTAGAGGAATATTTTTACGTTTCAAAAATGCACACACAGAAACTTTTCTGGTGAAAACCACTCAATGGATTCCTAGGGAAGGAAATACAAGTTACTGGTAAGTACGTTTAGAATTAGTTTCCAGGGTTAGTGCTGGGCTAAAAGATGCAGCACTGGGTTCTCTCCTAATAACAGGTGAGTAAATCGGAATTCGTAGTTCGGCTGATTTTAGAGGAATATTTGTACGTTTCAAAAATAGACAGAAACTTTTCTGCTGAAAACCACACAATGGATTCCTATGGAAGGAAATACAAGTTACTGGTAGGTATGCTTAGAATGACTTTTCAGGGTCAGCGCTGTGCTAAAAGATGCAGCACTGGGTTCTCTCCTGATAACAGTTGAGTAAATCGGAATTCGTAGTTCGGCTGATTTTAGAGGAATATTTTTACGTTTCAAAAATGGACACACAGAAACTTTTCTGGTGAAAATCACACAATGGATTCCTATGGAAGGAAATACAAGTTACTGGTAAGTAAGCTTAGAATTAGTTTCCAGGGTCAGTGCTGGGTTAAAAGATGCAGCACTGGGTTCTCTCCTGATAACAGGTGAGTAAATCGGAATTCAAAGTTCGGTTGATTTTTGTACAATGGTGAAGGAAGGGGGCTGGGCCTGAGGTGACGTGTGCAAACACGCTCTGTGGCGCGTTTTAAGTTGGGGAATTAATTCCTCTTCAATCCTGCGGTCCCCTGGGGGCCAACTAGCCCACCAGGTACCTCCAGTATGCGCCAGGGAGCTGCGTTGCAGAGAGGTGTTCAGAGGCCACGCCCCTTTTTACAACATTCTGCAATGCAGCTCCGTGGTGCTTACTGGAGGTACCTGGTGGGCTAGTTGGCCCCCAGGGACCCCCACTATTCAAGGGGAATTAGTTCCCTCTCTGCAAACGCGCCAGGGGCCGCGAGGCTCCCGCCCTGTCATTACAAACAACAGTGTCCCGGGGGTGGGCACCCCGGGACACTGCAGGAGCCGGCCCTGGGGGATGGCGGACCCCAGGGCCTATACAAGGCTCCAGGAGGGGTGCCCCTCCCAGATTTTGAAGTTGCCCCGGGGGTGGCGGTCCCCGGGGCTGGGGGGGCTCTCAAATTAAATAAAGCCCCAGGGGTGGCAGTCTACGGGGTTGGGGGGCCCCTCTGGGCCTCCCTTTACATAACTATTGCCCCCGGGATTTGGGCCCCCCGGGGGCCAATTACCAAATTTCGGCCGAAATTTGCGCTGGGTGCACGAATCTCACTGATTTTTTTTTTTACAAATGCTTTTTTGGGCCCTGGGGGTCCTTGTGGGACCCCCTGAGCAGGCCTAGGGGGTCAGGGTGTTTCTATAAGAGAGTAAGTATGTGCTAGTATTTGTATAAACAAGTGAGGTGGTCTGTGTATAACTGTATAGGTGAGTACATGAGTGTGATTGATCCTTTGCATGACTGAGTAGGTGTGTGAGTAAGTCTATGGATGAGTGGCGGGGTGTGAGTATATGTATAGGTGTAAGTGTACATATGATAGTACTGTATTGATGAGTGACTGCATATATGAGTTACTGTATGGGTGAATGAGTGGATGTGTGTGTAGACCTAGGAATCAATGAGTGCGTATGTAATAACTGGTATTGGTGAATCTATGGTATCGAAAATGGTAGTCTGTATTTTAGTGTGGGTGTATCAAAGGTTAAATTAGGGTGTGAGGAGGTGCATCAGATTATCACATGGATGATGTCCTCAGTGATGTCATTTGAGATGTCATCAGTGATGTCATCAGTGATGTCACTGACCATGTCATGACTGATGTCATATGTGATGTCATCAGCAGTGCATTGCGGGGGTGGGAGTTATAGTTAGCTCAACTAACTATAACGGACGAATTTCTCTGGGTTTGTATGAGTGAAATGTCCAACTAACAATAACGTCCCTGAAATCTATGTTTTTTTCAGTGAATTTCAAAAGTTTTTTTAAATGCTAATTTCTAACTATAACGTGCCTGAAACCTATGGTTTTTTCAGGGAATTTCAAAGGTTTTGTAAATGCTAATTTCTGACTATAACATCTCTGAAACCTATGTTTTTTCCAGTGAATTTCAAAGGTTTTTAAAATGCTAATTTCTAACTATAACATAGCAGTCACGTTTGCAGCGTGGTGGAGAAAGGTGAGCGTGGCCTCCAAACACCTTTTAGCAATCCCACTGTGTGGGATTTAGCGGAGGTAACAGGAGGGATAGTTAGCCCCCAACGTCAACCATGGGGGCCAACTACCCCTTTTATTACCTCCAGTAAGTCCCACACAGCAGGATTGCTAACTTCTTATACCAGGCCACGCCCCTTTTCTCCACCACTCTGCAGAAGCAGCATTTGCAGAGTGGTGTAAAAAGGAGAGTAGCCTCAGACCACCGCTCTGCAACACAGCTCTGTGGCACTTACTGGAGGTACCTGGTGGGCTAGTTGGCCCCCAGGGACCCTCAAGATTGAAGAGGACTTAATCCCCCAATTTACAATGTGCCACTATTGGCCCCAGGGGCCCATTATTGGCCCCGGGGACCCCATCTCCCGGGTCCTGGCCATAGCAAACAGCAGTGGGCACCCCGTGACATTGCTGGGGGGTGGCAGTCCCCAGCACAATCAAGGGCTCCAGGAGGGGTGCCGCATGACCCCCCTCCATCCATTTGCATAGCCCTGGGGAGGTGGTGGTCCCCGGGGCCAGTGGTCCACAACGGACCCCCGTATATAAATATTCAATGCCCAGGGGAAGTGGTAGTCCCTGGGGCCGTGTGGGCACACTTTTATTTTGCCCCCACACCTTTATAAACAAAGCCCCAGGGAGGTGACCTTCCCCGGGGCTGCGGGGGGGGCATGTGCCCCCACATTCAAATTAATAGGCCCCGGGGAGGTGGCGGTCCCTGGGGCTGCTGGGACCCCCACAGGCCCCCGCAAATTATTCCCTGATTTCCCCCGGGACCTAGCCCACCCAGAGGCTTTTTGAAAACGAAGTACGCTTCGGTTTGTCAAAAAAAATTCTGCAGGATTTGCGACCCCAACGTGAATTCTGCAGTTTTTAAAAATAAATGCTTTTTTTTGGCCCTAGGGGTCCCTGTCCTGAGCAGGCCTAGGGGGTCAGGGTGTTTCTACCCTGCCCCCTTTTCTTGTTTTTCAACCTTTTTTCCACTCTTTTCTAGTGACTCGTTTACTGAGTCACAAGATGGCTGCCAACACTTCCTGGTTTGGAGTATTGGCAGCCAATTAGAGTGAAGCTCATGCTCAGGAGGGTTCACAAACCCTCCTCAGTGCTCAGATATTGATATTATTCTTTTTTAAATTTCTCAGGAACTATTGAACAGATTTACACCATTTTACAAAAAGGGCGCACTCTAAACTCTAAACCAAGACCTACCTTTTTGGTGTAATTCCGTTCAGCAGGTCGGGCTGTGGTTTGTAATAAAGTTCCTATGGAAAATAACATAAAGAAAATGGGGTTTGGGACCCCCCTTTTTTTTCTCAACCCCCTGCTTGCCAAATCACCCCGAAACTTTCAACACACACACACTAAGCAGTCCGGGCCTATTGTTTGGAAAATTTCACGAAGATTCGTCAAACGACCCCAAAGATATTGGCAAATCAAAAAAACGCTTTTCCTATGGAAACTAGGTTCTAACTATAACTACCTACTGGCGACTGCCAGTAGGTAATATATATACGAAGATGAAAAGATGACTGATTTGTAAATTTGGAAAAATAAGAGGTGTAGCTTCAGCAGCCCTCCTTTGCAAAGAGGAGTGACTCAGGAGCAGAGGTGAACTGCTACTGTTGGTGTTTTCTAACCTTTCCTCTGAGCCATTCCAATACCCTGCAAGCCCAGTTCAGAGGGCCCATCAGGGATTCCCCTCTACTCCAGCCATGCACACAGTTGTACCCCGCCCACCTCTCCACATTACCACTGGCAGTATGTAGCCCCGTGGCCACTGGTATGGCTGCCGGTGATGCTAAACTTCATATCGGCTAGTCAGGAAAAATCCAGAAAATTCATACCCTTCAAATAAAGCAACGGACTCAACTCAGTCCAGCTATGTGGAAGTAGTAAAAGACTTTGCCAACACCTACCCAGAAGGCCATCTGCCTCAACAGGCGCTTCAAAGTGCCTTTCTGAGGAATTCCCTTGTCTATCTATTTTATGTTGAGGCCTTAATATTCCACTTCAGTTCAGGGGAAGTATACACAAGATTAAGAATCAGATTCCTTCACATAGTGAGTTATAAATATGCTATTTTATTAATTCTTCCATGGAGCCATTTAAAATACACATGCACAATTAAACAATTGCACCGGCCATCGGCCTTTAAGGGGTCCAGACTGATAAAAAATATCATAATAGCAGGATTAGCAAGCATCTCAAAATATAGTACTTTTTTAAACTAAATGACAGTCAGAATGCGGAGATGGTGTGTGAACAGTTATCATATAACTTCTGTCTCGATAAATATTATTTATTATTCGACTGTCAGCTTAATCAAACACCCACACTCTACTTATATATAAACATATTTTTAAATTTGTTTTTCAACTTGGTTTCTAGCCATAAGATGTTTTAAATTCCAGTATGTTTTTCATTTCATTACCACAGTATGAATAATTTTTGTTTTCTGGACTGCTAATGATATAAATTTGGCAGTGTTCCAATCCAAGTGCTTATCTGTAATTGTGCAATAGGCATGCCTAATTAACTAAAAAAAGACGCCTGCTTGCCTACTTTTAGCCAGGTTAATAGAAAGGGTTTGCAAATGACTTTCGCATTTCCGTGTTAGGCTTGCTACAGTACTGCCAGTATTCGGTCTGACTTTAAACATACAATAATATTCAATTAGTGTAGGACACATGGGTAACTTATGCGTAGTAATGGAATTGTAAAAAAATAAATACAATAATAATAATAATAATAGCAAGTGCAGTGGTCCAAAGTTTTTCCTAGGAGCGCTCTACCTTTGCTGATGAATGCCAGTGCTGCTGACTACCAAGGCTGCTTAGCTCCCGATTTGAGGTGGCATGTTAAATTGTGACCCCTCCTCAAACAACTGATTGGATTCCACCTCAAGCCTCTTTCTTGTACCACCCTATACTTCATGTCTCATTATCTCATTCTTACATGTCCTTTTCCCGTCACCGCTCATTTCTTTTGTCACTTTTTTTTTATATCGTACTCGACCCCTTCTTTGTTCTTTTTTTGCTTTTCTCTCTATTGCTCTGGGCCAGCGGCGACCCGTGCAGGTACGAGCGATGGGGCCGGGTGGGGAGGGATTTTTGACAGACGGCAACGAGGGAAAATTAATTATTTATGTAATTTTCTCTCATCGTAGTCTGTCGAAATCCCCCCACCTGGGCTCACCGCTCTTACCTGCATGGGCCACGACTGCTCTGGGCCAAAGTCTGAATATAAAAAATAAATCACAGTCCCCCAAAATGAGCACCAGTGACCACCACCTGCAACCACTGGCTCAAATTAAGCACTGCTTTTGTGTTAGACTTTTGGAATCTACACGCAGGGCTGAGGATAGGTTGCATTCCTGCCTCTCTTTGGGGCAGATATTAAAAGCTGTTTGCTCTCTTAATTTCATGAGAGGTGTGGAAATACCCTATTTCAGAGGCAAACATCAATTCTGATTCGTTGAAGCATGATTAGCATGATTTTACAGTGAACTAACCTATGTACTAATTTGTTGATTCCCAAAATGACCATTTGCAGTGGTTCAAAAGCCAACCCTCCTGATTAATATGCATGAGGTAGGTCTCAAAGTGTGACCTACTATAATTGGATATATTCACAGAAATGGTGGCCTGCTGGGATCGGCTGACCACCATGTCTGTGACTGCTTTTCAATAATGCAATTTGTTTTTAAAAATGTTACCTATTTCCCAAATAAGGAAAACAGCATGCATAAAAAACAGAACTTTAACAAAAAAAAGTTATGAGTACGCGTTGGTTCCATGCACCACTGACTACTGCCTAATCCTAAAAAATGTTTTTTGAACATTCACAAACATTTGCAAAAGTGGTACTATTACCACTTAGTAGTCAGAAGCATATTATTAATTTGAGACAAAAGTTTGGTTACAAACCCCAAATCAATCGCATTGGGAGTCAATATTTGAAAGGGATGCCATAAATATGCCCCTTTTAAATTGTGGTTTGGTACGTAGTCATGAACCATAATTGAGATTCAATAACATGTAACCAAATCCGGGGTCCAATGTTGCAAATCCGGCCCTTTGCGACTGCAAAATGCCCTGGAGCATCGGCCCCTTTTTTACAAAAACAGAAATTTCACAAATATGGTGGAAATTTTGCAAGTGCAGATTTAGGGTTAACAATGTTTTACAGGCGGTTTAAGGGGGCTCTATTAGCAAATAAATGGTGGTTAGGCAAAGGTGATTCTCCATAAAGGAAAATATTTTCCATGACTGAGAAAAAATTGTATTCTCCATATGGTGGGAATTATGCATGCCTATATTTAATGCATGTGATAAATCAAGGGAATTCAAGACTGTGAAGCTTTTTTCCAATACTACTAAAGAGATTCTTTATAAACCCCATAAGAGTTTGAAATATGCTCCAAATGCAGGATTATGAGTATGGTATCACTACATTTGATATATATTGATTATCCTTTCTTGAAGGGGAATTTTGTCCTCCACCGTCAAAAACAAATACCACTTGCAATCAGACAATGCCGAAGATTTTTTGCCCAATTGCATACACAAGTAAACAGTGCATTGCCAGAGGTAGTTTCACTGTCAGAGGTAGAGTTTGGCTGACAGGTTACTCCATCATTAAGATGACAAATATTCTGCCTGCCTTATTACAAATGCATTATATCCAATAGAACTTTCAATAAGGCGAGCAGGATATCCGTCAAGTTTGCAACAGAGTCACTCTTTTGCTAAACTCCAAATCAGGCCCTTCATCTTTCTATAACGGGACTTCTCATTTCCCTAAACACACCTCTGACTGAGACACCAGAAACCTCCAATGGCAGAAGGGTGCTGCCATGATGGATTTTACTTGGAATAGTGCACTCTGTGAGAGTCTGCAGTAAGGCAAATAGGATAAGCTGCAAAGGTGGGAAAGGTTGCCCCTTGGAAAACATTTCTCATTGGCTAGGGAGTGTCCAAAGGTTGCCACCGCCTGATGGCATAGAAAGTTCAGTGTCACCTGTGGACTGCAGCCTATGTTGTTCCACGTGCTGAACTGACAAATGAAACATGGCTTCAGTTCTACCTGTATAACCTGACTGCTGTAGCTTTCAAACCTGCAGCGAACCTGTCAAAATAACCCTTTTTTGAAAGATAAAATACATACTTTTAAAAATATTAAGTGAGCGACCACTCAGTAGGCCTTGCAGCCCACAAGGAAAGAGTGCCTATTATGTACAAATAATGAATTCAAGAATTGAGCATTGGCATGGACTTAATGACTAGCCAAAACTTATTTTATTGTGAATGGTGTACCTGCCCTATGAGAGAAACGAAAGTTCAGAATAAAATACTATTTCTGATAACTATGGTTTGTGGTAAGTTACCAGTATGAGTGAGCCACTGTAGTTAACATTTATTAAAAATCCAGTTCACTGGTGAAATTGGAATTTTGATATATATGTCGGAAAAGTCAATTTAAAAAAAGTTAGACTTTGGGCCTGATTTAAAGTTTGGTGCACCATTTACTCCATCACAAACATGATGAATATCCAGTCTGCCTTATTGTATGTGCATTATACACTATGGCACTTGTCATGAGGTGGATAGGATATCTGTCATATTTGAAATGGAGTACCCTTCTGCCAAACTCAAATTCAGGCCCTTTGTTTTTCCAAAAGAGTACTGCTCATTTCCCTAAAACCCCCTCTGGCTGGGACCCCAGAAAATCCTAAAAGCATAAGAATGCTGCCAAGCTGGATTTTTCTCAGAATGGTGCACTGGGGATGGTTTGCAGTAAGCCAAACGGGATATAAAAGTGCGAAGGGTTGCACTGTGGAACTTTTTTATCAGTGGATAGAGAGTGTCCAGGAGTCACCCCCAACTAGTGGCTAATTAATCCAATTAAAGTGGCACCTCATATACAATGTATCAGAACACATTTGGACCTGAATAATGACCTTTCTTGACAGTTGAGGGCTGGATGTGTTCCCGCTTGTACTAAGGATTGAGAAGTGGACTCTTATGGTCAGTTGGCTGGCCTCCTGTGTGCCTGAAGGACACAAGTAAGAGGTCTTTTCATGAAGTCCCAAGCTGACTAGTAGCAACTGGATCTGGAACGGACCCTGAAAATGGCCTCTGCTGGAGTGAGTTCTGGCATCTAAGTATAGTCTCTGTGGTCCTAGGAGCTGTAGTAGTGGCAAAGAGAAGCTGCTCTAAAACGTCTGAAAGGGTATCCAATTTCAAGAGAACTTTGGGGCATATTTACTATGACGGCGATAAATAAATGCAAAGCGCGCTTAGCGCTTGTTTATTTATTGCCGTCTATCGCAGGAATTTATCGCCCTGGTAACGCGTTATTAACAACGTGTTACTCCAGGGCAATAATATTCCAGGGAAATGGGCTAACATTGCTGGAAAACCAGCGCTGTTGCACCCAAAACGGAGATAGCCTTGGTGATACGACCCTGTGGTCGTATCACCATAATCCACCTCCCATGTTAGCTATGCCTGAGTCAGGAATTTAACAGACGTTAAATTCCTGCGTTAAGGCATAGTTAACGGGATTTAAAATATCGCTACCCCTCGTTGATGATATCACGAAGCTGGGGTAGCAATATTTTCCCATGGTGTTTTGTTAGGCTCGCCTCCTTTGCATCTCATTAGAGATGCAAAGTGAGGCTTGAACAAAATGGGAGCTGAATCAAGGAAACACACGCTAGCGTGTCCTTGCAAATAATGCAAAAGGTAAGCAATTTGACTCTCCATCCTATTTAGAATGGGCGGAAGATTTTTTTAAAAAAATTTCTACAATTTGCCATCACCAGGAATTTCCTGGCAGTGAGGGACAGCAAAAATAAACAATGACCCCACACCATACGAGAAACCTCCCATGGTGCTTGGGCAATTCGTTTCTTTCTTTTCCAAAAGCAAACTCCTGCTCTTGGACTTTGTATTTGGAAAGGTAAAAACTCTTTAAAGATTGGTGTACGAGCCCATCACTAACGATGGACCGACACCAAACTTTCTAATGGTTTTTTATGAACCGCCATGACTGCGATCAATACATTTCGAGTGCTGGTAGTGAACTTTAAAGTCAGGGGGCAAAGTAAAGGCAGGGTGGTGGATGTGAAGACATTCATCACCCTGATTGCCTTTACTCTGTCCGCTAAAGTCTAAGGGGGTTATTCTGATGGCGGTCGGACCACATCTGTTGGCTCATTGGAGGTGGTCTGACCGCCATCTACTGCTGTGGTCTGACCGATACAGTACAATGCGTGCGGTCGGAGGCATCCGGCAGAAGGACAGTTCAACACTTTTAGATGATCTCCTTGAGCCCATTGGTCAGTCAGAGGGTCAGTAATCTCTACAATAGGGGCGGTTCCTTCTCAGGCACCGCCTTAGAGATTACAATGTCCCTTTCTGCCTGCCCTTTCATGGCGGTTCACCCGCCGTGAAAAGGCAGGCCCGAAAGTGACTTTGGAAGACCCTAGGAGACACCCCTTGCCCCCTGGCCCTCTGCTATGGGGCCTGGGGTCACGTAAGGTGCCCTCGTAAACATCCCTGTACCAAGTGGCAGGCACCGCATGGTGCCTGCCACACGGTGCAGGGATGTTTTCAAAGTGTATATTTTCTTTGCGGCTTCTGCTGAAGACCGCAGCACAAGCCAAAATAGAAAATATACACTTTGTGACAATCCTGAAGGTGGTTGCATTGCGATTAGGGCAGGGGGATCCCTAACTCCATGTCGGGTGGCCCTTCTTCCGCTACAGTGCGGGTCGGACGAGAGTCCAACGTGCATCGTAATGGAGCCCTAAGGCTCTTGATTTAGAGTTCGGAGGATGGGTTACTCTGTCCCAAATGAGTTGGATATCCTGACCGCCAAAATTGCATTCTATCCAAGGACACTTGTAATACTTAGAGAAAATATCTGTCACATTTGAGACATCAAATCAGTAAGATAAGGAGGGTTCAAAGAAGGTTAGCGAGTGTTTACATTTTCCCCCTCCATATTGTGGGCATCGCTACGTAAGAAACAAGCCACCCTCCAATGAGTAACAAGCGAAGCTGCTCTGGCTCTTTCAGCAATTTAATTAGTAAGGATAACTTGTATTGACGTGGTGAAAACCTCCATACAGATGGCTGAATTAATAGACTCACTTGTTGTACGTGAAAACGAGGTGATTTATTTATTCCCGAAAGAGAAGAGCAATGAGGGCCATGAGTGGGAAAATTGCGCACATTGTCTGAGGAGGCGGGAACAGCTGTGGCGTAGATATGAAATGGAAACTTGACAGAGTGCATAACCCCATTCACAAATTTGCAGTAGAAAGTAGAAGGCTTGGTTTGCCAGTCAGTTTTAATGAGGATCCAGTGAGCTGAAATGCTGTTTTATCCGGTTAAGTTTGTTGGCTTTAGATTTGAATTAGTATCTAGAGAGCAGTACCTATCAGTCATATTAAGTGTAATAGTGGCGCTCCCACAAAAACAAAGATTTACTTTTTAAACAAGTAATAGTAAAATATCCAATTTCACGTTATGGAGGTATTTCCTCACATTTAAGAAAAGTTATACATATATTAAAATAACATTGAAGGAAAGAAATACAAGCTGGTGACTTCAAAAGCCGATATTTACTGATCTGCATTTCTCAGATTCTGAAGAATTTTAGCATCCCTGCCAAGCACTGTTGGTTCAGTTATCTAATTCGTGTCGTTGACTTGTGCCAAAAGCTTAACATAAGGTGTCTGGTCAAAATAGAAAGTAGATTATAAATATATTTATTCCACAGGTATCTTGAAACTTCAAGACCAAACTGGATCGGAAAGTGCTTAAAGTCTATACACAGTGAACTATTTATTGTATTTTGAAACTTCAAGACTTAGCTGTACATGAAATTGTGTCCAAACTCAATACATAGTGGCTGATATATACAATTAATTTAAGTGTCTTGAAGTTGCAGGACTAAAGTGTATAGGAGAAGAGAATTATATGTTTATTACAAGTTGGTATATTCAGATAGCTCCTTGACACCTTTGGGTATTTGTTCCCGCGATACAAATTAATCAAACATATAGCAAAACAATGAGATAACTCATCTGTCATGTAAATACGGTAAGTAAGATAATACAGTAGGTAGAGAAAGTATCATCACTTTTTTCTTGATAAAACCATATTGAGAAGAAGAAGCCAGACAAGCAGACCTCATTTCCAGGCATCCACCTGTACACAAAGTGATATCACTGCATTTCCCAACATCCAGCTCTACAGGAAGTGATATTGTTGCCTGACTACTCCCTACTTCAGTCAACCCTTCAGAGTGTCCTACCCCCTATAGGTGTCCTTGTCCCAAAGGCTACAACATCGATCTCCTGGACGACACACAGAAGTCCTTCTGGTTGTAATCCTGGGCAACAGTGACCATCAACTCCATGGAACTCCTGAACTGCTACTTCCTAATTTTTGGAACTCCATCTGCCACCTTCCATTTCACCTTCATGCATCCTAGCAAGAACAAGTAATCGATTAATTCTCTGATTGCCTTTATAGAATCAAGCATTTACTTGAAAAATGCACAAAAACATTTCTTTTAGAAATTAACAAAATGAGGGGGTCCATTTCGTCATAGAAAAAATGGTTAATGCCCTAGAAAGCTAAAAATAGGACACATTTTCTAAGAGATCTCAAATACTCTTCTCATCCATGTCAGTAAACCATTCTGACATGTAAACTGAAGTATATGCTTTCAACATCCGTATCAGTCTACTACAGCTTCCCACAGTGGTTAAATGAACTAGCTAGCTAACATTCAGTATTTATGACAAAAGTGTGGCACACCTGAAAACAGCTAGATGGATTCAAAGCTGTAAAATATAAAGCATTAATTTTAGAAACAAAATGAGGGAGTTCAAAATTATGCTTAGTGCACTTGAAAGACAAAATGAGGACAAGCAGTGACCATTGACAGTGTCAGCACAACACACCATGGAGGGCAGGGGAGAGGGTGCAGGGACATGTACACAGGCAACAAAAGACTGGGCAGCAAACTGAGGGCAGGGTGCCATGGCAGTGGCAGCACAATAGACCACCGAGGGCAGGAAAGGAAGGACAAGGGCATACACACACAGATTGGAAGGCAAGAGGGTGGTTGTGGGTTAAGGACGCCAAGCTGACCATGGAGAGAAGTCCGGCATGGTTAGGGGCAGCAAGCTGATTATGAAGGGCAGATGGGAGGGAGCAGGGGTGTGCACCTGGAGAACAGAGGGCAGGGGAGAGGGGCACAAACAGCAAGCTGGCCATAGAGGACAGGGTGCCATGGGCGGTGGTAGCACAATGGGCAACCGAGGGCAGGAAGGCAAGGACAAGGGCATACACACACTGAATGGAAGGCAAGAGGGTGGTTTAAGGGATAAGGATGCCAAGCTGACCATGGAGAGAGGACCGGCATGGTTAGGGCAGCAAGCTGATCATGAAGGGCAGATGGGAAGGAGCAGGGATATGCATGTGGAGAGCAGAGGGCAGGGGAGTGGGGCACAAACAGCAAGCCGGACATGGAGGACAGGCCAGCACCCACAGAGGATTGTTGGAAGAGGGCAGGGGCACACACAAGGAGAACAGACAGCATGGCAGCAGGGGCAGTAAGCTGACCGTGAATTGCTGGCAGGGGCAGCAATCTAACTACAGAAGCTAGGCAGAAAGGGGCAGGTGTTCACAGATGGAGAACGAAGAGCAGACAGAAGGTTGGTGTTGACAGGGACAGCAAGCTGAATTTTGAGGTCAGGCTGGCATCAACATGGGCAGGAAACTGACCACAAAGGGCAAGAGAGAGGCAGCATGAGCAGCAAGCTGACTATTCATGGCAGGCAAGCATAGGAAGGGGCAGCTCAATGGACTATGGAGGGAGAGCAGGAGGAGCAGAGCACTCACCCAGAGAATGGAGGGCAGGGGGGAGAGTGCCTGATGCAGGGCATGGGGCAACAAGCTGACCACCGAGGGGAAGCCGACAGGGGCAGTAAACTAACCACAGAGAGCAGGAAGGGGTAGGGGTGTGCAGATGGAGATTGGAGGTCTGGTGGAAGGGAGGCAAGGGCAGCAAGCTGAACATGAAGTGCAGTCCGGCATAGGCAAAGGAAGCACAATGGACCACAGAGGGCAGAATGGAGGGGGCAGGGGCACACAATTGAAATGGAGAATGGAAGGCATGGGGGAGGCGTCAGGAACAACAATCTGAGTATGGAGGGCAAGCCACCATGCATAGGGGAAGTCCAATGGACCACGGAGAGCTGAAGAGAGTGACAGAGGCAAACATACAGAGAACATAGGGCTGGTGAGATGGGGGCACCCTCTCAGGCAGAACAAGCTAATCACGAAGGGCAGAGAGGAGTGGGCAGGGGACAGAGACAGAGAATGTAGTGCAGAGGGGGTTTGATGCAAGGGAAGGGGAAGCAAGCTGAATTTTCAGGGCAAGCCATCAAGGACAGGGATAACAAGCTAACCACAAAGGCCAGGCAACTGTTGATTGGCCACCCATCATGCACAATTGGAGTGTTGGCTAAACGTTATTAAACAAAACAGAAATTCACTGAGAAAATCAAAAGATGAAGAGATTTTATAGTTAGATATGATAATATGATCTTCCCTTTCGTTTAAAATACACCAGAAATGTGTTGAAAAAAAACAGAGAATAACATGACATTATAGTTGGCTGATGAAATGGGTAAAAAAACTAATGTTTATAAATAAAAAAAAACACTGATATTAGCCAGTTATAGTTTAGTAAATTAACTTTAATTTGTGTCCTCACCATGCACTGCTTAGGACCTCACATATTTAATCACTATTGACAAGTTCAATGGCATTATTGATGACATCACTGATGCCCTCTCAAATGACCTTTCTGAGCTAGTACAAAAGGTAATGTCATATGGTCAAAACCTCTGCTTTGGCAAGCAGGATTCTACTTCCTTATCAGATTCTAGCGAATTTGTGCAACTCAAGTATGGTTCTTGGAATTATATGGCAGGGATTCAATGTCATTGTGTGTGCTTAAGGTCACCAAAAAAGTGCAGAATTCCATGGCCAGGAAAATTCATAGTTCTCTCCCAAATACTACATTTATCATAAGTCCTTCGCCTGTGAACTTGTATAGATGGTTTTCGTTGTGAAAATGTTATTTACTCACATTGTATTATTGCCCTCCACACATTTTCACATTCTAATCTGAAAATTCCACACTTATATGCCCCAAGTCTTTAATCTCTTTTTTCAATGTTCTCTGCCAGTTTCATCTTCTAGGTAGGTCTCTTTTACTTGCCTTGTCTTTCGTTCTCTTATCTTTTTTTCACTGTAGATGATCCTGCCTGTCTTCCTCCTAGCAAAAGTCTCCAAACATCCTTAAAGTCATTCTTTGTACTGCCACATGATTTGTGAGCTCTAGCGAATCCCGTTTTAAATTATTCCTTACTTTAGTGTGTCAGACAACAGTGCTATATCCACATACACCGGAAGAGTTTGGTGTAGGTTAGAATGCAGTAACTGCAGCATCACATAATTTAACATGAACATCACCACCCAAAGGACTAATCTCATGACTGTCCTAATTCATATCTGTGGACGAGGATCTTGATAGCTGACTGTTCAGAGGCAGCAAATCTATTATAAACATTATAGATGTGCATGAATCTAAATAATGTGTCCTCTGCCATCCCAATAGAGTAAACTCTGTCCTCCAAATCATACTTCATGCCTCTGGGGTCACTTTAAACTCCTGTCGTCAAACTTCACTACTGTGAAGGGAGCCGCCAAGGTGTATCTCACAGTAATTAGATCTCTAACAGACAGGCAAGGATCTCTAAATATGGCAGTAAGCTTTCCATCAGGGCGGCAGAAGTCCTACCCTCCAATTCCTGGGTGATGCCCAGCAAGGCCTACACAAAGCCTTTGACTCTTGGTGAGTAGAATGGGGTAAAATGTCAGCTAAGGTGGGAACAGTGATGACACAATCATTATATTTCCTATTTGGAGGTATTTCTTTAGAGTAGAGATCAGACTACTGTTCCTATTAAGTTCTATTATATAGTAATAATGCTTTCTAGAGCTGACAGCTTTAATATAACATTCCAAAATTACGACTAAAGTGTAGTGCTCTACTCACATTCATTAGGACACCAATAGTAGATTTATCTGTGTGGTGGAGCGGAAGTGCGATGACTGTTCTGTTCAGCAAAGTCAGAGAACATTCTAGCACAGTCTAGCTCAGTTTTAGAACATATGTCAGTATGGTAATGCTTCTGGGCATGACTTGGGCTTGTTGTTGGATGCATAGCAGTTTACAAGGGCCATGGCTGCAGCAGCGTGTATCAGAGGCAGAACACCTTATATCAATATGTGTAGCACATGAGTGGCTCAGCACACAGAATACGGGAAACATGCAAGGAAGAGAGGTGGGCAGTGGTCACTGCCGAGTTTAGTAGCACGAGCCACTGTAGAGGGATAGTCAAAAGCAGGGAGGCTTATACCCCATGAGCATATAAGAAAGGTAGAAAGTCATCTTCATTCAGTATCTTAAATCTGTATGTATATGACATGCTTGTGATTTGCCTTTAAAAATCAATAAAAATTGGTTAAAAAAATAAAACAAAGGTAGAAGGCAGTCACAGGGAGGGAGGGTACCTTCTTGATGGATATAGAGCGAGCTCAGGATGTGTTTATTTCTAATTGATCCCCATCTTGGGGTCAGGTTTGTAACCTAGCAACAGGGGAAACTCCTCACAGTAAGAATCCTCATTGAAGCACTTTGATCTTTTGTGCCTGTAGTCCATGCTCTGAGCACTCCAGCCAGTTTATCTGCTTCTCATTCACGTCTCAGTAACAACAGATTTTTCTGAGTCCAGTTTTATGTTCCTATCCTCCAGGGAAAGCAGTCAGTGTGAGTACCTCTAGTTCATTCCTTTACTCTGTACTGGTGGTTCGAGCTCCTAGAAATCAAAAGATGAACTTGCATCCTGGGCTTCCAAATCTTGCACGAGCAGTGACAGTTTGTTTCACATCAAATGCTTTAATCAAAGGTGTGCTCAAACCTCCCCAATGACTGTTCATCTCCCTGGAAACCAGGATCCTTTAAGATGCACTGTTACTCTGGTTTCCTTGGTGATTGTAGGCATTCGATAATGTCCACTGGTTGCATGTCTAACCCAGATAATCTCCACTCTATCAGTGGCTGTTGCTAGGCTCAGCTTATCTTGCCACTGCTGGGCACAGGATACAGAGGATGCTCAGCCAACCCATCAAGCAGTTTAGGGGTCCGTTCACTCAGGCCACATGTTGAACTGTTGGAACAGGTTGTTCCAGGGTGATGAGCACAGATAAATCTTTGTTCTCCATCATCACTGAAAGGGACTTGCTCTAAAATTCAGATACTCCACAGGTGTTTTACAATGGCTGATGGGTGCTTGGATGAAATATCAGTTTAAAAATCTCTGGAAGCATAAATATAAATAAAAAAATATTGTGTGACAAAAATAGTGGGATGCAAAAATATTGTAGAAAAACCTATCATTTTTTTAGGTAAGTAATATTGGTTTAAAAAATATCAATGTTTTTACTATTGGTTTCGATAATATAGTGGTTAAAATTATTGTTTTTTAATTATTTGAATGTGTTTTAGTGGGTATAATAATATTGAGCGACTACTGTTTACATAAAGATTATTTTAAACACAGCTTGTAATTTTAAGTGATTCTTTTATAGAAACTCACTAGTTAAACATAAATGTAGACAATACAGTATTAGACCCTTAGTGCCAAAAATACTATATGTGTGCATATATTTGTATTTTACAGTCTGTAAAAAAAGGTGCGATCGCTGAGGTTACCAACGTAATCAAGACTCCCGGCTTCCCTTTGAACACGATAATGAGGTTTTAGAGATGGTTTTTATAGAAACTCACCAGAAAAACATGACTTTAGAGAATACAGTATTAAACCCATAATGTATAAATACTGCAATAAGTGTGCATATATGTGTTTTATACTTTATGAAAAAGGCGTGATCATCGTGGTTAACGACGTCGGTTTGATGCTGTGAATAGCTGTGAAAACAGAAAATAGGTTTTAAAGAAACTTAGTACACAAACATTAGTTTAAACATGTTTTTTAAAGAAGCATGTACATAGCAATATGTGTAGAGCAATGTTTAGAATTATTTTTTGTGTTATTTTCGCATATGCTGGTTCTCGTTGAATGTCTGCTTGTTGTGAGATTTTGCGATGTATTTTCAATCATCGAGGCGTCGTCGCGAACATTCTGAAAGGATCTTTATAAAGAAAATTAACAATATTTCAGGTACTAGGGAGGCTTCGACAAGAGCCTTTATGTTGATTGTGTGTATATGATAGCAGCGGATGCAGAGTTTCAGGCTACTTAGAAACACCCTGTCGCCATTGTCTCTAAAGTGTACTCCATCATTTCTATAAATTCTATGCATGTGAAAACACAGGTTGTTGTTATAGATAGAGCCCATGTTATGGTCTCAGAGAAATGCAGAAACAGTTCATTAACATGTTTCCTGGCTTTGTCAATCTGTGGACAGAATTGATTTGACCACTTCCATTTCTGCCTTTGGCTTATATTAGAGTATACCAAGACAGTGCGAGTGAAAAGTGACATTAGTTCTGCAAATGTATCCTTCATTAGGATTTTCAGCCCTACCCCAATCAATGTACCTAGGTCATAGCCACCACAGTGCACAATCATGAGGTGAGGAGGTCGGCAATCCACAATGGTTTTAACCAAAGCCAGCATCTGATGAAACTTTAACCCCCTCTGGCCATACCAAGTAATCTCCACATTTGGCAAACCCAAGCTTCTGTCAATATATTTTTGTAGCCTCTTTAGCCCAATAGACATAGCTGTGGCCAACAATCCACACTCTAAGCATTTTAAAGTGACAGAGCAATAGCAGTCAAGAGACTGCTGGAGCTGAATGAGGTAGTTTTCTAAATGAAAAGCAGTTAAAATGGAGGTGTTCTTTTTAAAAAAAAAAGATATATATTTCATTGGATGCTGTCAGCATGTAAGTCAATAAAATTAGGTAGTGTGTTGGATGCATTAAGAAGACGTCCTATTATTGGCTGTTGTTTAAAAAAGAAATGTATTACAGACATGGACATGCTTTTGAATCTGTGGAGTAAACCGCACCTGCTACATCTAATTTGGAAGTAGCATGTTCCTTCTGGAATGTGCTATGAACTAGTGACCTATTGATTCCACTGGGTTGCTAGATACACTGAGCTAAGAGTGTATTGGGGAAGGGTTTTAAAGAAACAATTTAAGTAATGATAAACAATTGAGGACTATGTAATAAACTTTTGTGCAGTATTTAAATTGAAAAAAAACCTGAAGATAAATATCGGTTTGGACTCATGTTTTTTCCGCAATCACTCCGCGATGATGGCAAAAATATCACGAAAATGCGAAGACAGGAACTTCATTTTGAAAGAGAGGGAAAATGTTAACAGATGATAACCATTCACAATTGGAGATAGAGTAGCCTAACGTCAAAGAAATGATTTGGTTTGATGACTTTTTCATGATCACAGAGTGGAAAGTTGAAGAGATTGCTATTTTATAGTTGCTTTGTATGAGAGTGGTGTACAATTCTTGTGCATAGTTTTTACAAATCTTAACAGTGTCAAAACTATCCAGAAAGACCTAAAACAACAATATAATTTACGACCTGAAAAAAACATAGGTTTTACAGACTTTATAGTTAGGAATTAGCATTTAAAAACCTTAGAAATTCACTGAAAAAACCATAGGCTTCATGGACGTTATAGTTAGTTGGACATTTGACTCATATTAAACCAAATAAATTCACCTGTTATAGTTAGTTGAGCTAACTATAACTCGCGCGCCCGCAATGCACTACTGATGACGTCACATATTACATCCCTCATGACATGGTCAGTGACATCACTGATGACATCACTGATGATATCACTGATGACATCACTGATGGCATCGTCCAGTGAATGTGTGTTTCTGTAAAGTTTAAATATTTTTCATATATATCTATGCCAAGGTGTTTTGAAGAAAGAGTGAATTTACAAGTCCCTGAATGGATTATTTAGTAGGTGCGTGACTGACTGTATAAGTGAGTGATTGAACATGTGTTACTGAATACATGGGTTAGTGACTAAACTGTGTGAAAGTCTGTATTAGTGTCTCAGTTGGTGTATAAGCGGCTGCATGGGTTGGTGAGTAGCTACATGAGTGTCTATATGGGTTATTGATTTGTTGTCTGAGTATCTGTATGAGTGCCTGAGTGTCTGTGTGGGTGGGTGGGGGGTCTGTGACTCTGTGCATACATATCTGAGTGGGTGATTCACTGGTTGTATGGGTTCAAAAGTACATCTGGGAAGGGCTGTATGGGTGAGTTATTGTGTGTATGGGTGTGTTTGTGAGTGAATGAATGTCTCACTGGTATATGTGTGAGTAACTACATAGTTTTAAGGCAGTATATGTGAGTGTTGGAGTATATAAATGACTATACGTGAGAGTAAGTTATTTGAAGATTTGGTGTATAAAAGAGTGTCTGCTTGTATCAGTGATTGTATAAGACAGTAAGTATGTGTTAGTATATGCATAAATAAGTGATGTGGTGTGTGTATAAATAACGCAGTTGGTGTGTATAACTGTATACATGAGTAAATGGGTATGTGATTGTTTCTTTCCATGACTGACTAGGTGTGTAAGTAACTCTATGGACGAGTAGCGGACTGTGACTGTATGTATAAGTGTATGAGTGCATATTATAGTACTGTATTGATGAGTAACTGCAAGTATAAGTGAGTGGATGTGCGTGTAGACCTAGGAAATAGTGGGTGGTATGTAGTATCTGCCATTGTTGTGTGTTTGGTTTCAAAAATAGTAGTCTGTGTTTTAGAGTGCGTGTATCAAAGTTTATAGTAGGCCATCAGTATGTACATCAGATTATCAGGTGGATGATGTCATCAGTGATGTTATCAGTGATGTCATCAGTGATGTCACTGACCATGTCATGTGACGTCATCACCAGTGCATTGCGGGCGCGCCCGTTATAGTTAGCTCAACTAACTATAACAGGCGAATTTCTCTCGTTTTATATGAGTCAAATGTCCAACTAACTATAAAGTCCCTGAAACCTATGGTTTTTTCTGTGAATTTCTAAGGTTTTTTAAATGCTAATTCCTAACTATAACGTCTGTAAAACCTATGGTTTTTTCAGTGAATTTCAAAGGTTTTTTAATGTTAATTTCATATTTTAATATTTATAAAAACCTATATTTTTCTATTTTTTTGTAATATTTTGGAACTCTATTATCCATTTTTTTTATTTGAAAAATATGTAATGTTTTATATCTTCAAAAAAAAGTATGTATATCGTTTTTTTTTTTTTTTTTTTAGAAAAGTGAAGTCCCCTACCGGTAGTGTACCAAGCTCCATCAGCACGCAAATCCTATCAGCCATATTGCTAAACTCGTAAAGGATGCACATTTCGTATCCGACGGGTTCGTGGCACCGCGTCCCGCGTAACATCATATACGTATGTGGTTGCGGCAGCTGCGTCTTTGGTATGCGACAGGTACGCAGTACCAAGCTGCGCCTTACGTCATGTATGTATGGGGTCAAGCATTGAGTATGCGACAAGTGCACGCTGCCAGGCCCTGTGTTACATCATAGACATATGGTGTTGCGCTGGGAGCACCATTCCCATTTTTTCCGTCTCAAAACTATATCTAAATAAGTTTAAACTGTATATGAGAACAAGCGATAATCTAAAATAGTTTAAACATTTATATATTTCTAACTGTAATAAACTTATATTATGGTAAATATATTTTCTCAAAATCACGTTGGGTGCGGTCACCTTGCGCACTGGGTGCGCGATTGCCATGGGACCTTAAAAAAAAGCATTTCATTGGTTCATAACATTTCCCATTGTAACAGTTGGAGGACCCCACCCGTTTTAGTCATTCTCTCTACAGCGTTTGATGAGATTCTTCTTCTGCTTACAGAGCTTTTTTGAAAACTTTTTGCTATATACACATATCTGACACTACACACAACATGCAACCATCATCTTTCATCAATATTCATGATCTGTAAAGTAGCCTTCCACCTGTGATAGCCATGCATCAAAAAGCTACATTACAGAACTTTTCCCCACTGCCAGAGGTAACATGGTTGCATACGCTGTCCACAGCACAATGTAATGTGGTACGGCCCAGGGGCAGTATCATGCATAGATAATGAACACACAGACACAGATAGATAGTGGAAGTGGGTACGGGCACGTGCGCTCGACTCCTCTTTATTACCAGGGTCACATATCCAGTGACGTTTGTGCTGAATGCGTGTCGGGTGAGTGAAAGCCAGCCCTCAGGGAATGGTTGCTGCTAGCATCAACCACAACAGTAATCATTGGATCACACAGAGAGATTCAATAATAAAAGGGTCAATAGTTTGTGCTTCAGTAAGGTAGGGACACTAGATGTGAAATAATACAGAAAAGATTCTATCGTAAAAGAACCATGACTTTTGGTATACTGAGATACAGGCAGTAGATCTGAAATAATACACAAAAAGATTGTATCATAAAGGGTCCATCAGATATGCACATCAAAAGCATTCAGCATGTGCACAGCCAGCGATGATGCGTGCTGCAGGCGGGCCGTACTAGGAGCAATGTCTGTTGCCTATAACACTACATCATCTGCAATAGCGACTCGATCTGAATTGTAAATACTGCTGTCTGCACTGTAGGCCAGAGAGCGGTCAGCAAGGGCCCACAACCACGTGGCGTTGACTTGAGCTGTCCTGTTTGCCGTACACGAAGCAACAAAAACCGTGTGCGGACCCTGTGATGATGCGTATGCGTGGTGCGGACAGAGCGCACTGGAGCAATGTCTTTTTCCTACAGGACTGCGTCATCTACAATAGCGACTCAATCTGAATTTTAAACACTGCTGTCTGCAGTGTAAATTGAAGGCAGTAGTGAGCACAGTCTTCCATGAACCCTTTTTCTCACTTCCTCTTCACAAAATACAACAACATAAATTACACAAAACTCTGCAATAAATAAATCAAAACAATTGCGATCTATGCTGTCCACTGTGTACACTGTTATTCAGTGTTCTTTACCACTACCAAGAAGAATTTGGTCATTGTACTAGACCTATAAGTCATCTTAAAAAACTTCTTCAAGCAAGTATACTAAAAGGCTATTGTGCATATTTCAATAGACGTTGTAGTTAGTTGCCTACTGGATTCTGTAATTAAACAATCACTACTCGATCTGAATTGTAAACCCTCCTGACCGCAATGTAGGCCAGAGGCAGTGGTCATTAACGCCTCACAGCCACGTGCCGTTGGATTCGGAAGCACAGAGTTGGTTGCACCTGATTGGAGGGGGTACACACAAATCATCACAGACTTTAACTTCTGACATCCTCAATCACAGAATCAAGACCCCGTTTCACTGTTCCGACCTGCTGTACTGCGGTGTACTCCACCGACTGCAGTCAACCAAGCCCAATAATCATGTGCAGCAGTTAGCTACGGAAGCACAGAGTGTGATGCACGTCAACGGAGGGAATTCTGTGAAAAACAAGCAGCAGGTAATATCGGACATCGTCCATTTTGGGATCAAGACACCGTTCCACTGTTGGGACCTAGAGTTGGTTGCACCTGGTCGAAGGGACTACCTTCATCTCCAATCTCACATACAGTTCTAACATAGTCCATTGTGGGATCAAGACCCCGTTTCACTGTTCGGACCTGCTGTACCGCGGTGTACTTCACCGACTGCAGTCAGCCAACCCCAATAACAATGTGCAGCACTTAGCTACGGAAGCACAGAGTCTGATGCACCTCAACGGAGGGAGTTCAGTGAAAATCAAGCAGCACGTAATATCGTACATCGTCCATTTTGGGATCAAGACACCGTTCCACTGTTGGGATGTAGAGTTGGTTGCACCTGTTCGAAGGGAGTACCTTCATCTCCACTCTGAGATGCAGTTCTAACATCGTCCATTCTGGGATCAAGACCCTGTTTCACTGTTCGGACCTTTTCTACCGTGGTGTACTCCAGCGACTGCAGTCAGCCAAGCCCAATGATCATGTTCAGCAATTAGCTACGGAAGCACAGAGTCTGATGCACGTCAACGGAGGGACTTCTGTGAAAACCAACAAGCAGCAGGTAATATCGGACATCGTCCATTCTGGGATCAAAACACCGTTCTACTGTTGGGACCTAGAGTTGGTTACACCTGGTCGAAGGGAGTACCTTCATCTGCACTCTCAGATGCAGTTCTAACATCGTCCATTCTGGGATCAAGACCCCGTTCCACTGTTCGGACCTGCTGTACCGCAGTGTACTCCACCGACTGCAGTCAGCAAGCCCAATGATCATGTGCAGCACTTACCCACGGAAGCACAGAGTCTGATGCACCTCAACGGAGGGAGTTCTGTGAAAACCAAGCAGCAGGTAATATCGGACATCGTACATTGTGGGATCAAGACACCGTTCTACTGTTGCTTGCACCTGGTCGAAGGGAGTACCTTCATCTCCACTCTCAGATATAGTTCTAACATCGTCCATTGTGATATCAAGACACCGTTCCACTGTTGGGACCTACAGTTGGTTACAGCTGGTCGAAAGGAGTACCATCCACTGTTGGTATCTATTGGACTACTGTGTTAGTAGTATACATAGCACTCCACGGTGCTGGGCCTCAGGCTGGGCGCTGTCTGCCTGTGTCACGGTAGCCGGCATTGATCTCAGGAGCCTTCCGAGCTCGCAGCCCTCGGCCCAAAAGCTTCCGCCGGCATGTGGTGGGCCCTCTTTCACATACGGCCGTGTCGAAAGGTGAACTGTGTGGCATATGTGCGTCACAGCAGTCATGACGGTTTCTGTGTACCAGCAGGCTGAGAGCATTATTCCCGCAGCCACCTTCGCTCACGGCGTCAGCCTCGTGGCGGTGTAAGCTGCGCATATCTGACAGACATGTTCGCCATTCCGGAAGAGAACCACACTCAGAGAAACGTGCCTTTTCTTCATACCCCTACGCTAGCCTTGCGTACGCCGAGCCAGCCCACTACGCTAAAGATTTGGGGGGGGAGAGGGCACGTACGCGCTATGTTTTCGTAATCTTCCCTACTGACTGTACTATCATGGTTGCGTCCACTGTCCACTTCACTCAATAGACCGTCAGTGTATGTTGACATGTACATGTCTGTGCTCTGCATACTCAAGTGTGTCCGGCACATCTCCTCAACACTTTGCATTGTATACTTTTATAATCGCGAATCACTTGCCACCTTCGCTTATACTTTGTTCCCATCCCTCCCCGCATTTTGCATTGTGTGGCAGAGGTGCTATATTTGGTTTGTGTACATGACTAGCCACGGTTCCCACAGTACGCAGTGTTGTTGTTTCTGCTAGGTGTACATGTTGTTTGTCATATTGTATTTGATTATATAAGGTAGCGCGTTTATTTACGAGCAGTGGTTTCTCCCATTTACATATCGCTGTCTTAAAGAGGATACCGAAGTTTTTTTCACAGGTGCAAAGTGGAACCACAATGGCAGTCATTCATTACTATGCAAGAATGTCCAACTGCACAACGCTTCTAAGCTTACAGCCCCCAATCTTGCGTGCTTTCTTAAAAGCACGCCAACTCCCACAATCAGGCCAAAATTCACACTGCTTTCTAACGGCAGTTATCTGCTTCTTAATAACATGGACTGCTACACAATGTGAGCTGGCAAACTGTATGTCCTTACTGTTTCAAACCGAATAACTTCCTCTGGCAATCTCTATTCCCACCCACACAAAGTAACTCCCAAAGTTCAAATTTGCTTTCAATACCTACTTTGAAAACAGATTTTATTAAACGGAGCAAACTGAAAGTGCTTTTGTTTCAAACAGAAGTGTCCCTCACTTCTCCAAAAGTAATTTATCGACTGCAGATAGCACGAACTTCAAGTAAAAAACACTCCCTTTTAAATACGAACCTCCCATTACACTTTGTGAATTATTACACAATGTTCAACACATCTGGCATTTAAGGTCTGGCACACTTTTTTAACACTGTCTCCTCCGGCCTTCTCACAGACTTTCAAACTGTTTTTAGTCTAATACCAGACGTCATTCATTCGATCATCTCTGGAATAACAGCAACAGTGCCCATAATTCTCGCTCTGTTTGCGGCCATCCTACTACTATTTTAGCTTGTTAAAAATGGCTGCGCTCCCTGTGGTAACAAGCATGTCCGACAGAATACGCCTCTACGCGAAGCTACATCAATACCGTGAAAAAATGGAACAACTTTTCGGCTGCCTGCCTCTATCTATTATCGGAGCCAGGTACAACATGACATTTATTTACACATACACAATCTGCGTGCAACCATCTTTTAATTGCAAAACTTGCCCAATCGACTGGCGAATGGATCTATGCCTTGCCAACATCCCAGCAAATGCTCCAGACATCCAGCAGGTAATGGAGAATCTTGAAAACCATGAACTTGATTGTTCGGGCAGTGGAACAATGGTGGATGCAACGCAAAAAGCTATCCTGGCAGAATGGGATTTCTGCGCAGCCGCAAAAGATCTCCTGCAACGTGCGACCTTTGACAACATCACAGATTGCCTGCCAAATCAAATTGCCGCTCCAACATTCGAGGAACATTACTGTCCCTACGAGGATGTGAATTGGATCGCTTCACTTTTCTCACACGATGGCAACAATCGCCTCTTGGAACATTACGCATCTAAAGCCGCTGAAGAATTTCCGGACTGCAATCTCCAAGACTTGCAAGAAATTCACTTTATTCTTGGATTGATTTTTTCCCACTTTTTTTTACTTTTTCCCATTAAATTTTTTAATACACTTCAATTGAACTATTTTTACATAATAACTTTCTAAGTGTGCTTAGGCATTTGAACTGTGTTTTCATTATTGGCCCTTACCTCTCCACACTAACCAGGGATGGATGATGTATGGCCTATGCAAATATGCTATTTACTTGCTAAATTAGCCTAAACCTGACATACATTTTGAAACCATATCTATTCTTTGTACACACGTCTCTCTGCCGGCCTGTTATCCACGAAGCCCTTTCACACAAATTAGCTCATCCTCAGCCTCTGCTCACGAGCTGGCGATCAAGATCAAAAAACACGGCATTGTTTAGGAACTGGTTGGCACAGTGTGGTAATCGTATCCTACCTTTATTTTCATTCTACAATTTACAGTCATTCATGTCTAATAGGTATTGTTTATGCCACATGGAACTGTAACATGTAATGTGGAATTGACTGATGCAGGAGCTTAGGTTTGAATACAGCAGAAGCAGTTGGAGTTTGCCTCAGCTGGATGCCTTAGCTCTTGCACCAGTGGTTCCATTTGTGGAACTTAAATAAAGACACTTTATATAACTTGCAGACTCCCTCGCTTTATCCCACACAGCCACTTTTTAAAACACACCTGATTTCACCATTTGTCTTCTGTGGCATTGCAACATTCTGCATTATATTCTTCACGATTATTTCTTTATTCCTGCTTGCACTCCATTCGAGTCTTCAGACCGGTAGGGGTGAGTAGTTTGCTTCCCACTCCCGCTATAGTCTAAACCCATACTAACACCACTTGCACAGCTATGCTACAGCGGCCAGTATGCTACAGCGCCCAGAGCACATCAGTTTACAGCAATCAGCTCACGGTTTCATCCCCGAGTGTACCGGCACCTCACCTCAGCACCATCTCACTCTGGGCAAAACAGCACTTTCACACCGCTAGAGGTGAATACTTCGCTTCACATCTCCCTCTATAGCACACCCTAACCAGTAACCAGCCCACAGAGCTCACAGCACTATAATCTAAACCCATACTAACACCACTTGCACAGCTATGCTACAGTGGCCAGTATTCTACAGCGCACAGAGCACATCAGTTTACAGCGAACAGCTCACGGTTTCATCCCAGAGTGTACTGGCACCTCACCTCAGCACCATCTCACTCTGGGCAAAACAGCACTTTCACACCGTTAGGGGTGAATACTTCGCTTCACACTCCCTCTATAGCACACCCTAACCACCCCACAGAGCTCACAACGCTATAGTCTAAACCCATACTAACACCACTTGCACAGCTATGCTACAGCGGCCAGTATGCTACAGCGCCCAGAGCACATCAGTTTACAGCAATCAGCTCACGGTAGCACACCCTAAGCACCCCGCAGACCTCACAGCGCTCCTACCCTCCTCTTTCCTACTCTTTTCGCCCTTTTTTCCCCTTACTCGCTTCAACGGAATCACAAAATTGCTGCCAACACTTCCTAGTTGCAACCGCTCGTAGCCAATAAGCAGCAAGCTTGTGCTCGTAACCCCTCAGCCAATCAGAAGGCAGAATTCCCAAATATCGATATCTGTAAATTTCGATTTTTCTCCAAAACTACTGAACCGATTTACACCAAATAAAGGAAAGCGTGCTTTCTAAACCAAGACCCTTCTCCCTGACAAATTTGGGGTAATTCCATTCATCCGTTTGACCTGTAGCCTTGTCTAAAGTTTCCTAGGGAAATTAACATGGAGAAAACACGTTTTGGGACGCCCCTTTTTTCTCGGCCCCCCCTTGACGAATCACCCCCAAACTTTAAACATAGGAGCTGATACAAACAAAGAATTAGTTTGGTACATTTCATGAAGATTCATCAAACAACGCCAAAGTTATAAGCAAAACAAAAAATGCTCTTCCTATGGAAACTTGGTCCTAACTATAACAACCTACTGGCAACCGCCAGTAGGTAATATATATATATATATATAAATATATACATAGTATTAACTATTAGTGGAATATATTTAATTTACATTATATCAAAATTATAAATCAAAATATTCAACCTTTACTACTTTAAAATCTATTTATATTTTAAAAAATCGATATTTTTGTATATTTTTTTATGAAGTTAGTGTCAATAATATTTTAGAGTTGAGTGGAGCACAAACAGGTATCCAAGAAAGGGAAGAGAGGATAATTTCTGGATGCTACTAATGACAGAGGAGCATCCTTCAATCTAGGCACTATGTACACCCAAGTAGAATGCCATATTCAAGTACTCCACCTTTGATATAATCAAGCGCTACTCACCCAAACATCTCATCCTTAGGGGAAGGAAGGGTCATAGTCAAGACATAAAACAACTCTTTTTATCAGGACTAGTCAGTAGGAAATCTCCACATATTCGGGTGCAGGGCTGTAACCAATGTCTGCAAATCAGCTGCCACCATGTATTAGTTACATCATGGCCTAGTTATGTCAATGGTATCAACCCATGTTAGTAGGAGTTAAACTTTAGGTGGACCCCAGAGTCCTGTGGAGTTTAGAACTGTCTTGGGAAACAACATAAACATTACGTTGAGCACTTGTAAAGGGACTTTCAATACAGGCCACCTGGACTGAGCTTCTGGCTCTCAGAATGGAGACATCATGAAAAAGGTTGCCAAGTGAATGGGGCTCCAGGAACGTTTGACTATAGATACTGCAAAGATCACTTTTTAACAGTATTTTTATTGACACTTTTGATGTTTTGACAACATATATTAGCACAGTGCAATCCGATACTGAAGGGCCCAACACCAGACAGTTGTACCCCAGTTCCAAATGAACTTATATTTCATTCTCAGACTGGGATCTACAGTCAGGAAAGTAACATGGCCATAAATGACTAGGTCAGTAGAAAACAGATGGAACTGTATCATAATCATAGACATTTTATAACCCTAATTTCAAGTCAACCAAACCCAGTGTCATTTTTAATACCTACATGGTGTGCCCCATGCGGGGCTGCTCCCCAGCAAGAAGGAGGGGCAGATGGAAGGCCTTTCTAATGTTACTTGAGTTCCACAGATTCTGGAAAAGGAGATAAGTACATATATGTGGAAAAGTTGGATTAAAGAGGATTGATCAAAATGGGAGAAGAGACTTGAGCTGGTGTGATGTTGTGCAGGAGGGGGTGGGTCACGTACAGAGATGGGGAGATGAGGAAAAACCAAGATCATAGTGAAACATGGATAGACCAAGCACTATTGATGAAGGGGAAGAGACAAGGGTTTGTCTTTCCATGCTTGTCAGAATATCCCTCTTAAAGTACACTTTATTATAAGCATAAGCATAAAGCATAAAAAGGTTTATAAAGCGCTCGAATACCATGTGGTGTCTTGGCGCTGTGGTGTGAATGACTTACAGGGGAGTAGATTACAGCTGAGCCTGGAATAGGTGATGCTTGAGAAATTTTCTGAAAAGGACATAGCTAGGTTGTAGTCGCAACTCGACAGGCAATTGGTTCCATAGTCTTGCTGCACAGAAAGCGAAGGAGCGCCCGCCCCATCTGGCAAGATTGAATCTGGAGATACACATAAGACCAAGGTTGGCCGATCGCAGAGCACGGAGCGGAGTATAGGGAATGAACCGGTCAGTCCCATCATTTGCGCCCCCGCCAAAACGAGCCTGATGCACCAAACAAAGTGCCTTGAACTCGATTCTCTGTTGAACCGGGAGCCAGTGGAGGGAATTCCTTCCTGCAGAGGTAGAGCAACCCCTGGGTAGATTAAGAATAACCCGAACTGCGGCGTTCTGCAAAGATTGAAGCTTTCTGACCTGAAATTTGTCGGTGCCGAGAAACAGGGCATTACAGTAGTCCAGTCTGGACATAAAAAGAGCAGCCATCACAGTCTTCTGTAATGCCAGAGGTATATAAGGAAGAATCTTCCGCAGAGTCTTGAGCAGAAAGAAACAGGTGGACGTAAGGCTGTTGACCTGGGCTGACATATTCAGCTTTTGATCAAAAACCACCCCCAGATTCCTCACCTTAGTGACTGGAAGGGGGCATTGTCCGGCTGCCACAGGCCACCAGAAGGAGTTCCAAACCGATGGCCCCTTCCCAAACTCCATCACTTCTGTTTTTTCGGTGTTTATTTTCAAAAAACTCCGATGCATCCATGACATCACATCGGAGAGACAGGCATGGAATTTGGCCACTATTTGTTCAGGATGCTCAACAGCCGATATCACTAGCTGTGAGTCATCGGCATAGGACACCAACGTGAAACCATGCTTCCTAACCAAGCTGGCCAGGGGTTTAACATAAATGTTAAATAAGGAGGGGGAAAGGGCTGAACCCTGGGGAACACCACAAGGTAGAGAGAAGCTGTCCGAATGTAGACCAGCCCAATTTAAGCGTTGGGTCCTGTTTTCCAGAAAGGAAGAGAGCAGAGTCAGGGCTCGGCCTACAATCCCCATCTCCTGGAGGCGCTGAATCAGCACCCTATGGTTCACAGTATCGAACGCAGCAGACAAATCAAGAAGGACGAGAATAGCTCGCCCCCCTTTGTCTACTGTCGCCCGAATCCCTTCAGCTGCAGTTAAGAGGGCAGACTCTGTGGAATGCCTAGGCCGAAAACCGTGCTGGGACCTATCCAGCAGGGTGTTTCCGTCCAGGTACCCCATCAGTTGTTGATTGATAGCCTTCTCAGCAACTTTAGCCATCAGTGGAAGGCCCGAGATGGGGCGATAGTTCTTAGGTTCTGAGGGGTCCAAGGAGGCCTTTTTGAGGAGGGGTTTAACACAGGCAGCCTTCCAGGCAGCTGGAAAGGTACCTGATGCTAGTACCTGATTAATTAGGATTGTAAGACATGGCACTATCCTATCCGCCACCAATGAAAATTGTGCGGAGGGCATGGGTCAGAGGCGGCACCTGATTTTATGGAGCCTAATAGTGTCAGAACCTCCTTATTAGTTAAGGGATCGAAAGTGGTCAGCCTGCAAATAGGCGGCTCCTGCTGATAATCCAGGGTAGGGGATCCCAGAGTATTTGATAGATCCTCATAGATAGCAGTAACCTTAGTGTGAAAAAAAGAGGCAAGCTGGTCACAAAAAAACTGATCCGGGCTAAACTGGCTGTTCTGCTGCGGACTAGACAGGAAGGCCACCGTTTTAAAAAGTTCTTTAGAGGAATTTCCGGCCTCGGAGATTTTGCGGGAGAAATAATCTTGCTTGGATTTCCTGATGGCCAGCTTATAATTGTGCAGGGCCTGGTTGTAGGCTGACTTATGGCTCCTGGTGTAGTCCGTCCTCCATAACCGTTCCTGCCGCCTACACTCTACCTTCAGTACTTTCAGCTCCGGGCCATACCAGGGGGAGCCCGGCGGGCGCCTGTTCTGGGTAGCTGACTGAAGAGGGGCAACCTGATTGATGGCGTCCCCAAACCATTTGGTAAATTGGGTGACCGCAGTATCATTGTTTTCCTCCAGGATAGGGGAGGGGTATCCCAGTGCCTCCATCAGAGACACTTTAGTGACCTTACCCCATCTCCTGAAAAAGATCTTGGTGGGTTTTTGAGGATCACTTCTTACTCTTAAATTTAGGCCAATCTTAAAGAACACTGCCCTGTGATCGGTCCATGGGAGAGATTCAACCCCATGAAATACCAAATCTGGGTGGCTGGAAAAGAGACCATCCAGGGTGTGCCCCGCAACATGAGTTGGGGCTGTCACCAGTTGAGATAGTCCATATGCCTCCATAGTGTCCAGTAGTTTTGCAGAATCTGAGTTACTCTCATCCTCCAAATGGAGGTTGAAGTCTCCAAGGATCGTATAGGCCGTGAATTCTGTACAAGACTCTAGATGCACCTGGAGGGCCTCAAGAAAACTGGCTCTAGGCCCAGGGGGTCTATACACCAGTAACCCGTGGGTAATGTTAGAATTTTTTAAGGATATGCTGAATTGTAATGCTTCAGCATGCATATTTTCAATCGCCCTGACCTGGACTTTTAATTGGTCCTTATGAATGATCGCTAAGCCCCCTCCTCTGCCCGCCTTTCTATCAAGACAGAGAAATGCATAACCAGATGGTAGAGCTATGTTCCAGTCTGGGCAGGAAGCTGCGTTGGTCCATGTTTCCGTAATGAAGGTCATATCCGGAGAATGTTCGGTCAAGAACAGTTCAAGTTCGTGTTTGTGTTTGACCACAGAGCGAGCATTCACAAGGATACAGACCAAATGATTATTTAGACTTACCCCCAATTCATGATTGAGAGGTCGCCTCTGAGTGTCACTTGGCTCAACAGAGAAACCCATCCCAGGCAACGTACATGGGGGATGGGTAACTCCAGCTTCATGGCTCTTAATCTCTCTAACAGCGGTAAAACCGCATCCGGGGCAGAGGTAACTGTTTAGGTAATTTTGGTTTAAAGCAGAGGTACAGTCTACCTTATTCTTCACCCGTAACGCTAACAGGCTGGAACGAGTATATCGTATGGGATAGGGGGTAGGGAAGGGGGGGAGTGCTGTCACTGGCAGGGTCCTGGCGCGGACGGGCGCAGACGGGCTTGCCTTTGGCGCGCCTTTGGCGCGCCGCCGGCGCGCCCGCTGCGCGTTCGCGCCAGCGTTCTTTAAATGGGGACCGGAAGGTTAGCACTAGACCAATGACCTCTTCCGGGGTAATGGGGTTACTTCTATTCAGTTCAAACCCAAAATTCCCTTCTATGATTGTTAAAGAGTGTCACTGCTGAATTGAAGAATTTAAGGGTATGTCTCACCAGTCCACTGAATTTCAATTTCTTGGAGCTATCTAGCATGCACAAGGGCCTCCTGGCTCCATCACAGCCTCTCAGTGAGATGTTGTTGGATGTCTATTCAGTGCTGTGTGCGGGACACTCTCCAACATTCGCATACTGTTTAGCCAATTTTGCACTTACCTCATTATCCAGAGAGGCATCCCAACTTTCTTTGTTTCTCCTTGAGTTGGTGTACTCTGTCTGGTTCTCACTTCCACTCTTTCAGTCCCAAGTAAAGTCCATTCTCTCCCCTTTTACCACTAGTTTTCCACTATTTCCTATTAAGGGAGTACCTGAAGAGGACGGAGGTGGGTAAAGAGTTTTTTGTTTTATTTAGCTTAGTCAAGTGGTGCCTGGGCGGGTAAATGAATATACCTCACTAATGTAAGGACTAGGAGGAGGAAGTAGTGATGAATGAGAAGCCCAGATCAGAAAATCCAATCACCTTTACCAAGGTAATCATATGAGATAAACCAGAACAACAACAAGAAGGCATGGCACTTATTTTCTCAACGGGTAATTTGTCCTCCCTACCTGTGATATCAAATGGGTGGACACAAAATAATTTATTGTCCTTCCGGTACACGCTTTCTAAGCTTATTTAAAAGAAACCTAGGTGGAGCTTTACAAGCGTTCTGCGCTGGGTTAGCGTCACAAAAGTGATGCTAACCAGCGCGAAACGTTTTTTTGTGCTATTTACTCTCAAGTGCAAAACTTGTTTTGTGCTGGAAGGCACTCTTAATGTAGTGCAAAGCACTGCTTTGAATTACTTACCACAGAGGGGGTGTTACATGGGCAGAACATGGGCATTCCCATGCAATCACCCATGCCTTTTGATACTAAACCATATTTACAAAGATTTGTAGACATCATTTTGCGCCAAAAGTTAACACCCCTTCAAAGGAGGCGCTAACAGGAGAATTGTTTTCATTTCTCCATGCTTTTCTGACGTTGCATGCGTGCTGCACTGTGCAACACGCTTACAAAGTGAGAAAAGCATTCCATTGTGTCTAGACATAGTATTTTGTACAAGAAGGGTACCCTTCCAGTACAAAACCTATGCTAGAATCATGCACACACCCTAGTGCTATGGCACTAAGGTGTGTGCATGGTGCACAGCCACTGAAATCAGTGCCAGAGCAAGGGAAAGGGGAGGAGAGAGCCATTTCTCTGAAGATATGGCCCTCTCCTTCTCCCTCCCTGTTGTGCAACGCAGCACAGCCTTGCGGGGGGATGCGCTGCATTGCATGCCGTTTTTTTATAAATCTCTCCCCTAGATTGTTGTGACATTTAAAATCAGAGAATTTAGCAAAAGAGTTTCACTCAAACTCATTACTAGTCAAACGTATTTGAATTCTTGTTCACTTCTGTTCCACATTCCACATATCTAAGGGCGTTATGATTCTAATATGGTGTTAGTGAGGCACTAACACCATATTAGAATCATAACTCCTCTGACTTTTAAAGTGGGAGCACCTACCCAATGACCATGTTGTACGACGAAATCACAAACATCACAGACAACCGTGCCTAAACATTTGTATTTTCACCTGAAGAAACCAACCAAATCTATTCCTTAATTCAAGAAGCTGATCCCTCCACTTCCAGCTCAGTATCGATACAGAGCATGATAAAACAATTTCTATATATCACAAAAAGGGAAATAAACCAATGGTTACACGCAAGCACTTTGATTAGGTATCACAGAGCACAAATGATCCCTAGGGGATTGAGAATTTCCCTCAAGTCAACTCTTTGTAAGAATAATCCGAAGTTTACAGAACGTTGGTATGCAATCCTCAACAAATGCTCACTAGATTTAATTTTATTGATTGTTGATGAATTAGCAAAAGTCATTGAGGATCTTGAAAAGGAAATCAACCAAATCAAAAGAGACCTAAACACCAAACTGTCAGCTGATGAACTAGACACAGTCTTGAATGATATCAACAAACAACTTGACTGCTATGCCAAAGAAATTAACAAAAGAAAGATAAGAAAATATATGAGAGACCCAATAGACTATAAACTTAGCGAAGTTTATAGTTGGGCAGATCTCTATGCTGAGCGCAGAAAACAATGTCCATTTCCGTATTCAAGTTTATGAGGAGCTTATTTCTGAAGCATTTTTTCAAAAATATGGCAACAGTCCAAACATCCTCTAGCCAAGATACCACGTTGGGCTTGAAAAAGAAAAGCACCTCATGGCACCTTTGAGTGATAAAATCCTGGATTCTTATGAAACAGTTATACTTAAGGAACTTCAAGAAATACACAAAAAGAACCAGCCCAAAAGCCTCTAATTTAACTAACAAAGAGAGACAGGCCATCTACAGCATTGCTAACAATACCGACATCACTTGCTGCAAAGCTGATAAGGGGGTGCTTTAGTGATCCTTGACCCTCCATTTTACTTGCAAAGTGTGGAGGAACATGTACATGATGCATCTATCTACTTGAAATTACCTAACAATCCCACAGAAGAGTTCCAAAAAATTCTACAACCCAAAGTTGTGAGAGCATGCGAAATGGGCACCATCACAGAAATTACAAAAAATACCTGTTACTTGATCACCTCAGAAGCCCTACAATAAACATGCTACCCAAAGTACATGAAAATCAACAAAGGCCACCATTTCGACCCACCGTTTCTACAATAAATACCATCCATGAACCAACTGGGAAATACATTGACTGTCACTTGCAACCACTTGTTCAGAACATGTCCACTTATTTACGTGACACCACAGATTTTTTGAAGAAGATTAACAACATACAATTGGATGAAGACACACCTACCTTGCTATATACAATAGACATTTGTTCTTCATATACATCCATTCCTCATCAACAGGGCATAGAAGTAGTGGAATCTTTTTTACTTAACCATCCAATTGATGAAAGATTAAAGGTATTCCTTTTGGAGTTACTTCAATTCACCTTATTCCGTAGTTATATCCGCTGGAACAACGAATATTATCAACAATTGTCCGGAACTTCCATGGGTCTGCGCAGCACCTTGTTATGCTAATCTCTACATGTACCGCTTTGAACTGGACAACATTTTATCAAACAACATCTGGAGTACAAATTTGATTGCTTATTTGCGCTACATTGATGATATTTTCTTAATATGGAAAGGCCCACGTTCTGATTTGTTACAATTTCTAGATCATATCAACAATATCAATGATCACATAAAATTCACCAACAACATTGATTTGAACCAAATACCATGTTTGGATGTACTTATATCTAAGCAAGGCAATAAACTGGAAACAAGTTTGTATATAAAAAGCACTGACAGGAACAACACCTTACATTACAACAGTTGTCATCAGGTTTCTTAAAATAATTATTTAACATATTCCCAGTTTTTGAGAGCTAAAAGAATCATATCTAACAGTGAGAATTTCAAATCCAACAAAACCAAACTAATTACCAGATTCAAAGAAAGGAAATATCCTGCTGCTGTATTGGAAAGTGCATTACACACATTGAGAGAGATCAACTACATATGAGTAAAAACAAAGTTGATACAAGTAACAGACCGGTGTTTGTATCTAGATTTTCAACCACAAGTCACCTCATAAGAAGAACTATTTTGAAATATTGGCCAATGCTTAGGAATGAAAGAGACTTCAAGTGAATCTTTGAAATCAACCCATTGTTCGCTTACCAACGCATAAAAAAATCTGAAGGAACTACTAACTAAACCAGGTCATGATAGCGATTTATAAAGGTACCATTCCACCATTCCATGTTTAAATTGCGGACACTGCTACAACATTATTAGGGGAACCACCATAAGACATCCTTCTAAAGGTACCCACATCCAATTGCGTACCACAGGTACATGGGATTCTGAAAACTTGATCTACTTGTTGAAGTGCCCATGCGGCTTGGCATAGGTAGGGAAAACTGAAAGGAAGATAAAGGTCCGCCTAACAGAACATAAAAGTAACATCAGAAATCATTCAGAGAAGTCACTGGTAGCGATCCATTTCACTCCACAGAAACACATCAGCCAACTATGATTTCTGGTACTAGAATTGGTTCCTCTCCTTGAAGGTGTCGATAACAGAAAACATCTATTACAACGAGAACTGATCTGGATAAAAAAATTTGACTCATGCCAACCAAAGGGTCTTAATGATAGTTTAGAATACAGTTGTTTTTTGTAAATTAATTGATGGCATTGACATTGATTACCATCCATGGCTCCCGTCATCATATGAACAATCACAGCACTTCTATTGGGGATTTATATTGCAGGATTTTGTTAACAAATGAAAAATATTTGTCCTTTTTTGTGATATACATGAAGTTCTCTTTATATTCTCCTCATATCTTCCACTCATTCTAGCTAATCTTTCTTCTTTCCTACACACTCACAGATTTCGCATCTTTATCACGTTTTTTTCACTGTTTTTTTATCGTCCGTTTTGCACATGGCGTTAGTTTCGCCCAGTCCTCTTTTTATGTTTGCTTAATTCGATCCCCGTCATTAGGAAAATTACGTACACCCATAAGACTCTTGGGTAGTTTTGGCAGAAACTCATAGAAGTTCTGAGCGTTCCGGGATGAGTTCTTCACTCTGACACTTAGTAAGCTACTTTGACTGTTCAAGCGGGGACTTTCTTTCTCTGCAGCTCATTACTTTATAGATTTTCCCGCTTTCATTTCTTTCAGTACCAGAGTCGCATTTGAAATTTAAGCTGTTTATACAGACGCACAGCGCTAAATTTGACGCGGCATTTCAACATTTACTAGGTGGGTTTTCTCCGTTTAAATGCAGCACTTTTTATGTTATTCTCCTTCACCTTCATTAGAATCGGTTACTCGCAATTAATGCATTATCACCGCATGTGCGATGGTTAGCTATTTGCACTTGCTTAGGCATCCTTGCACACCATTTTTTAAGGAGCCACAAAACTTTGGGTTATTGGATTCTGCTTTCCTCCGATTAACACACTTTCACTGAATCAAATTCAAATTTTCAAATTCAAATTCAAATTTCTTTATTCGATAAAAAGTTTTATCATAAAAGAAGACAATAAGCAATACAATACAATAAAATATACAGAACGGGGAAATATCGGTATAAAATACATCCATCAACTCCCATTACACCATAAATGAATAGAATATGAAGACAATAAAAACAATGTCGGGCAGGGTGGAAGTCCTAACCATTGTCTTTACACTGTTGGATGGAAGTGGGGGAGGCTTTACAAAGCCTCATGCGTGTCCGCCAAGCACTACCCAAAAATTTTGCGACTCCGCAAACCATAGCAATAGAAGAAGTATCAGTGCTGAGTATCCGCAGAGCCATTCGGTGGCATCTAAGGCCCATCCCCTTACATAGCGGTTTTAAACCAGGTCCTCCTGGCTACCCTATATGCTGGGCAGGCAAAAAAGAAATGCGCCACTGACTCTGTAGGTGCTGCGCAACCAGGACATGAGTTCGATCGGCCACTCTGCTTTTTCCATCCCGAAGTGAAATCGTTGACTGGGAGGATCCCAAACCTAACCTTCAGATAAAGAGCTCTGTCCAAGGGTAACTCAATATAGTCCAGGAACGGTTAAAAACTCCTACCCCATTTGAATGACAAGAATCGCTCTGTTAGAGAACCCCCTAAACTACTGGAGAGGTTCTCCTTCTGAACTAGATCCCAGTACAGCTGTTTAATCACTAACTTGGGTGGTGGTGTTTGACTTTCCCAAGAGTCACCTAAACCCAAAAGGACAACCATCCGCTTCAGATTACTCAGCCACTTAATCCTATTGTTAGAATTGAGCAGGATTAGTTCATCTAGGGCGGCGGCATATGTCTGTAGCTCCCTAGTCCTTCGCAAGCGGACCCAAAAGAGTAACGCAGTACAAAAGGGGGTGGTGATGGACGGAGCATCAGAACCAATCAAACACTCACACCCAGTCAACAGATCTGGGTTTGATCCATCACCGTTCTTTAGCCCACTCTGCCACCCCAGTTCAGACATGGCCATATGCAAATCAGTCTGACCCTGTGCCTCATGGGAACAGTCCAGCCCGAACTGCCAAGCCATGCCTTCCCTGGACCGGAAACAAGCTTCCTAGGACCGGTTTCTGGCATTTTAGCCGTCTTCAGCCAGGCTTGCTTGAATCCAGTGGCAAAGTGAGCAAGGGACTCACGTCTGAGCATACCCTGCCAACTTATGGCGAACAAAGCAGTACAAAAGGGGGTGGTGATGGACGGAGCATCAGAACCAATCAAACACTCACACCCAGTCAACAGATCTGGGTTTGATCCATCACCGTTCTTTAGCCCACTCTGCCACCCCAGTTCAGACATGGCCATATGCAAATCAGTCTGACCCTGTGCCTCATGGTAACAGTCCAGCCCAAACTGCCAAGCCATGCCTTCCCTGGACCGGAAACAAGCTTCCTAGGACCGGTTTCTGGCATTTCAGCCGTCTTCAGCCAGGCTTGCTTGAATCCAGTGGCAAAGTGAGCAAGGGACTCACGTCTGAGCATACCCTGCCAACTTATGGCGAACAAAGCAGTACAAAAGGGGGTGGTGATGGACGGAGCATCAGAACCAATCAAACACTCACACCCAGTCAACAGATCTGGGTTTGATCCATCACCGTTCTTTAGCCAACTCTGCCATCCCAGTTCAGACATGGCCATATGCAAATCAGTCTGACCCTGTGCCTCATGGGAACAGTCCAGACCGAACTGCCAAGCCATGCCTTCCCTGGACCGGAAACAAGCTTCCTAGGACCGGTTTCTGGCATTTCAGCCGTCTTCAGCCAGGCTTGCTTGAATCCAGTGGCAAAGTGAGCAAGGGACTCACGTCTGAGCATACCCTGCCAACTTATGGCGAACAAAGCGGTAAAAAAGGGGGTGGTGATGGACGGAGCATCAGAACCAATCAAACACTCACACCCAGTCAACAGATCTGGGTTTGATCCATCACCGTTCTTTAGCCCACTCTGCCACTCCAGTACAGACTGTACTGCTTTGTTCGCCATAAGTTGGCAGGGTATGCTCAGACGTGAGTCCCTTGCTCACTTTGCCACTGGATTCAAGCAAGCCTGGCTGAAGACGGCTGAAATGCCAGAAACCGGTCCTAGGAAGCTTGTTTCTGGTCCAGGGAAGGCATGGCTTGGCAGTTCGGGCTGGACTGTTCCCATGAGGCACAGGGTCAGACTGATTTGCATATGGCCATGTCTGTACTGGAGTGGCAGAGTGGGCTAAAGAACGGTGATGGATCAAACCCAGATCTGTTGACTGGGTGTGAGTGTTTGATTGGTTCTGATGCTCCGTCCATCACCACCCCCTTTTTTACCGCTTTGTTCACCATAAGTTGGCAGGGTATGCTCAGACGTGAGTCCCTTGCTCACTTTGCCACTGGATTCAAGCAAGCCTGGCTGAAGACGGCTGAAATGCCAGAAACCGGTCCTAGGAAGCTTGTTTCCGGTCCAGGGAAGGCATGGCTTGGCAGTTCGGGCTGGACTGTTCCCTTGAGGCACAGGGTCAGACTGATTTGCATATGGCCATGTCTGTACTGGAGTGGCAGAGTGGGCTAAAGAACGGTGATGGATCAAACCCAGATCTGTTGACTGGGTGTGAGTGTTTGATTCGTTCTGATGCTCCGTCCATCACCACCCCCTTTTTTACCGCTTTGTTCGCCATAAGTTGGCAGGGCATGCTCAGACGTGAGTCCATTGCTCACTTTGCCACTGGATTCAAGCAAGCCTGGCTGAAGACGGCTGAAATGCCAGAAACCGGTCCTAGGAAGCTTGTTTCCGGTCCAGGGAAGGCATGGCTTGGCAGTTCGGGCTGGACTGTTCCCATGAGGCACAGGGTCAGACTGATTTGCATATGGCCATGTCTGTACAGGAGTGGCAGAGTGGGCTAAAGAATGGTGATGGATCAAACCCAGATCTGTTGACTGGGTGTGAGTGTTTGATTGGTTCTGATGCTCCGTCCATCACCACCCCCTTTTTTACCGCTTTGTTCGCCATAAGTTGGCAGGGTATGCTCAGACGTGAGTCCCTTGCTCACTTTGCCACTGGATTCAAGCAAGCCTGGCTGAAGACGGCTGAAATGCCAGAAACCGGTCCTAGGAAGCTTGTTTCCGGTCCAGGGAAGGCATGGCTTGGCAGTTCGGGCTGGACTGTTCCCATGAGGCACAGGGTTAGACTGATTTGCATATGGCCATGTCTGTACTGGAGTGGCAGAGTGGGCTAAAGAACGGTGATGGATCAAACCCAGATCTGTTGACTGGGTGTGAGTGTTTGATTGGTTCTGATGCTCCGTCCATCACCACCCCCTTTTTTACCGCTTTGTTCGCCATAAGTTGGCAGGGTATGCTCAGACGTGAGTCCCTTGCTCACTTTGCCACTGGATTCAAGCAAGCCTGGCTGAAGACGGCTGAAATGCCAGAAACCGGTCCTAGGAAGCTTGTTTCCGGTCCAGGGAAGGCATGGCTTGGCAGTTCGGGCTGGACTGTTCCCATGAGGCACAGGGTCAGACTGATTTGCATATGGCCATGTCTGTACTGGAGTGGCAGAGTGGGCTAAAGAACGGTGATGGATCAAACCCAGATCTGTTCACTGGGTGTGAGTGTTTGATTGGTTCTGATGCTCCGTCCATCACCACCCCCTTTTTTACCGCTTTGTTCGCCATAAGTTGGCAGGGTATGCTCAGACGTGAGTCCCTTGCTCACTTTGCCACTGGATTCAAGCAAGCCTGGCTGAAGACGGCTGAAATGCCAGAAACCGGTCCTAGGAACCTTGTTTCCGGTCCAGGGAAGGCATGGCTTGGCAGTTCGGGCTGGACTGTTCCCATGAGGCACAGGGTCAGACTGATTTGCATATGGCCATGTCTGTACTGGAGTGGCAGAGTGGGCTAAAGAACGGTGATGGATCAAACCCAGATCTGTTGACTGGGTATGAGTGTTTGATTGGTTCTGATGCTCCGTCCATCACCACCCCCTTTTTTACCGCCCAAAAGAGTAACGGGCGCAAGCGCACTAGGGCCTTAAGAGGACGCCTGCCCATATCTGCCCGTAAAGGGATTAACGGGGTGGAGGCCAGAAGGGCAACCGCGTCTCTCAGGAACTTATTTTCCGACTTATCTAGCTCTGTGATGTTTTCGAACCCCCAGAATTCAGAGCCATATAAAGCAGATGGAAGAACTTGGCCCTCATAGATAGCAAGGAGCAGTGCTAAGGGCTTGCTCTTGGATTTCCGATGTTCTCTCAAGACCGCCCCTGAGACTGTTTTATGATTTAACAGCATTTTGGCCAGATGGTCTTTCCAACTCATGCGATTATTAACCCTAATGCCCAAATAATCGAAGGAATCTACCAACTCCAAGGGCTCCCCGTTAAGCAGGAAATTATTCCTGAATCTAGTGGAAGGTGCTAAGGCTATAAGCTTTGTTTTAAAAGTATTGATAATAAGGCCTCTATCTCTACAAAATGAGCTAAAACGATTCAGAAGCTTTTGGAGACCTGCCGGGGACTTGGAGATCAAGATGGTGTCATCCGCGAAGAGGAGAGTGGGGATTTTTTCACCTGCCAGGGATGGAGCATCAGCCGGATCCCCTCTCAGATGGTCCACCACTCCATTCACAAAAAGAGAAAACAGCGTTGGAGCCATAACACATCCCTGGCGCACACCCCTCTTCACGGGTATCTTCTCGGTCAATTGACCTTGGGTACCCCACCTGATCCTAGCGTAGTTCCCCTCGTGGAGTTGCACAATGAAGCCCAGAAGGGAACCTGGGAAACCCATTTGCTCCAAAACTACCCACAGCCTATCGCGAGGGACCAGGTCGAAGGCCATCCTGAGATCTATGAATGCCAGGAATAAACTACCTTTATTGATGGTAACTGTCTTCCAATAGATCGCAAAAAAGCGAAAGACCTGGTCCATCGTGCCCACCTTTTGGCGGAACCCAGCTTGGAGATGGGACAAAACATGCTTCTCTTCCATCCAGGTGCCTACCCTCATAATGATGACCCTGCCGACCACCTTCTGTAACACATCAATCAAACTGATTGGTCTGTAGTTGGCAGGGTCATCTCTGGCACCCTTCTTAAAGATCGTGATTACCTCCGCTCCCTTCCATGAGTCTGGGACGGGGAATCCCCTGGAGATCAGGTTCATTATTTTTGCAATGAGTTTGGCCCATAACTCCGGATCTTCCAGAAGGAGGTCTCCTGGTAACCCATCTGGGCCAGCAGCTTTTTTCGGAGTCAGGTGTCTGATAGCCAGCACCACCTCAAAAGGCAAAAAGGGGTCCTTAACCGGTTGTAAGGGAGGGGCCCTGGAAACATGGTCAGGGGAGGAAAAGGGCACTTCTGACCCACCATATAATGCAGAAAAATGAGTTCACTTTCACTGAATCTGCAATGGCTTGCTTTCATGAGGATTAATGCATTAGGGAATGCACAAGTTTATGTTACACCGGAGATGATTATTTTCATTGGCACATGTTCCTTTTGAACTATCTTCACTACTCTTATTTCTTCAGTGAACCCTGTTTTCTAACTTTTGTGCACCTTGTTCTCTTTACGAAACCCTTTTTAAGCATGAAAGTACATAAAAATGATAACCATTATGGAGCCGATCAGTGATTGATTTTGGTTTATTACTTTTTTGTTTCAGACCATACCCCTGATGAAGGGATTTTTCCCGAAATGCATTGGGAATACAGTAATGGCGAGGTTTAATTGTTAAAAAGAAAAAATCATATGAAATTATGACACTCAATTTACATGTGATGGAAAACATTGTTTGTTGAAAAGAAGTCAATAAACATACAGAAACCAGCAAAACATTTGAATACATTTGTTTTTTCAAACTAAAATCAGAGGGCCTTGAACCCTAATCTCCCTGCTAAATGCTGACTATAATATCTTTGTCATCATTTTGGCAGGGAGACTATCCAGAGTAATCCCTCATTTAATACGTGAGGACCAGAAGGGGTTTATCCCTGGGAGGCAAATGATTGAGTTAACCCAACAACTAATAGCATGTATCGATATAGCGACCGAAAGATCTGTCCCCTTGGCGGTGGTCGCGTTGGACGCCGCTAAGGCGTTCGATCGAGTCTGGTGGGAATACTTATGGGTAGTCCTAGAGCATTTGGGGCTTGGACCCCACTTTATAGCTACATTAAAAACACTATACACTATAACAACTCTACAGCTAGAATCCTTCTAAATGGAGTCCTTACTAAAAGTTTTGAGATTACTAGAGGGACAAGGCAGGGCTGCCCAATTTCTCCCCTGTTATTCGATTTATATATTGAGCCATTTGCCCAGGCACTCCGTCAAGATACCCAGGTATAGGCTTTCCGTACAGGAATGTTTGAGAAAAAAATCTCATTATACGCGGATGATTTACTTTTATTTACATCAGATCCTGTTATAACGATCCCAAGAGTTGAGCAATTGGCGGATGAGTTTGGGGCCCTGTCTGGGTACTTGGTAAACAGTGACAAAACCGGGATTATGTGTTGGAACACTCCGGATTGGAAAGGGAGTGTACAGACAGAGATCAGATATTTAGGTATTAACATCCTCAATGAAGTGCAGAACGTTCCGCAATATAATCTGGAAAGAATTACAAAGGAAATTGTAAACATTTTGGAAAGGTGGAAGAATCTGAATCTGACGATATACGGAAGGGTTAATTTAATCAAAATGGTCATTCTCCCGAAACTCACATTTCTTTTTAATTGTATACCTTCATCTTTCCCGAGTAGGCTAATAGATAGAGTACAGGGTAAACTGGGCAGTTTTGTTTGGGCAGATAGGGGAGCGCGTATGTCCTGGGAAAAACTCAGACGTAGATTGGCAGAAGGAGGGCTTGCATTACCAGATGTAAAACTATACTGCATGGCATGCCAGTTCAAAAACTGTAGGATCTTACTATGTACAACAGGGCACCGGGTGTGGGGGTGGGTTGGGTGAATAAATGATTAAAGAGTGGGGAGGGAAAGGATTTGTGTTCAAGTTTGGCACACAGAAATTTTAAAACAAAATAAAATTTAAAATGTTGAAGGCAGCTCTGACTTTGTGGGTTAAGATTAGGAATATGTTAGGAATTGGTTATTATTCAGGGGAGGCCCCAGTATGGGACTCACCCGGTACGCCTGAATTTTTGCAGGACCAATTGAGCATCCCACTGAGGAGGGCAGGAATAGAGGTCTGGGGGGACCTTATAGTGATGAATGAAGTGGTCCCATGGGAAGTCTTATGGAGTAAGACAGGGGGATCGTTGTCCCGGTTTAAATTTCTTCAGCTGAAGTCTTGGGGGGAAGCGAATAGACTGGAAACAAAAAGTCTCTGGGAGTTTGAAATAAAACTAAAGAACGAAAATATAGTAAAGAAGGAAATAACCGGATGGTACCATGCATTATTGACCTCCGAGTAAGAAAAAATCAAAGCCCCCTATAAAATTTGGGACGAAGCGATGCAGATTCCTGATCCACAAAACGTTTGGCATCTCTCTTTCAAGCTGCTTTATAAAACAGTTAAACCAGCAAACTTGAAGAGAAATCATTTTTTCACGGCAAATAGACTATATTGGACTTCACAAAAATTTGCGAAGTTTGTAACTGATATTCCCCCCAAATGTCGTAGGTGCGGATTGCTCAGTGCTAATGATAAGCATATGTTTATTGAATGCCCTCTTTTAGAAGAGTATTGGTCTGAGGTTGGTAGGATAACTAACGAAATTCTTAATACAAACATTGAAGTTAACCTCTTATTAGTAATGCTCGGGGTAACAGATCCGCCATGGAATGACATTATTGGGGACAAACAGGCTTTGTTATTCTATCTAATCCTTCTTGCTAGGCGGGAAATCTGCAAGAAATGGACTGAACCCTCCCCACCACAAGGGATAGACTGGTTACGAGCAGTAAGAAGGACGGCGAAAACAGATATTGATTTGGAGTCCAATACATGATCATATTCTAAAATGTGAGTGGCCTTCCAGATCTGGGATGGAAACATAATTGAGTAACCCCTACTGTCCAATGATTACACCTGCGTGGTCTGTGCAGCCAGGACACTGGAAGGGCACGAGTGCAGGAGCTATTGAAGTATTGCAATAGCCTGGAGAGGCGCAGACTGGTTAACAGGCTACTATTTTGCATACAAAGGTGGTATGAGGACAAATACAAAAAACAACAAAAAAAAACAGAGGGCCTTGAACCCTAAGGAGTGCAAAGAGGGGACACTGGGTGAGACTCACCCGATGCTTTTTCATTAGACATATCTAAGGGCCTCATTCAGAGTTTGGTGGATGGGTACCCTGTCACAAACGTAAGTGATATTCAATCCACTGTATTACAAGTGCTATGGGCTACAATGCCCAAGAATGAGGCAGATGGGATAGCTCATGACAAACATAAGTGATATTCAATCCACTGTATTACAAGTGCTATAGGCAAGTTCCTAAATTAGGGCAGCAGTATCACTACAAAAGGCAATTACTGAGACTTAAAGAATAATTGTGTCGCTGTGATCAAATATGTTCAGAGTAAGCCCGGCTTTTTCATTTGGGATTTCCCTCGAGTGATAATATTTGAAAATCTTAGAAAATGACTTGGTATGTGATTGTGGTGAATTAGTTAAGCAGAGCAGTAATGCTGCATATTTTAGCTGAAAATCACTTTTCTGTGATTGCTGTTCTCAGAGTCACCATTCTCTACTTAAGCTATCAGATCTACCCAAATGGACACTGCAATGAACTGACAAATTCAGGAACTGGCTGCCATTTGCAGAAGCGAGGACGCAAAAATAGAAAGGCTAGCAGCTTAACAAGGACAACATCATTCTTCCTCCGCAGATGGACATGTTTGTTTGGTTAAACAAAAAGGAACAAAAGAAATTGGAAAAGACGCTGAGGCTACATAGCAGGGCATTGACATGATAGTACTTTCAAAAATGCCTCTCCCTCTATAAACAGAAAAATTCCACTTCCCTTTCTCAGTTATCGCATCCGGAGTCCTTATGGCTGAGAAGAACATGGTGCCTTTCTAGTGCTCATGAAGGTTTTGGTCATATTGCATAGTTCAGTGGAGGCTGCCATAAACGCAGGGTGGTGAGGTGGGTGGGGTCGCATGCAGGGGGGTTACAATAAAAAAAAATATTACCTTTTGCTGCAGCGGCCAGCCATGTCTAGCGTTGCATTTGCTGCCTCTCCACTTCCTGGGTCCAAGCAGCCCCTGGGACCCAGACTCCCATCCAGAGCAGCGCGGATATTGGTTTGAGCAGGTAGGAAAGACGCCCTGCTCAGACCAGGGAGTCTGTGGGGTTTCGCCAACCCGGCTGCTCAATGCAGCTGGGCTGGGGAAAAAAAAAATAGGTGCACATGTGTGTTTTGGTCAGCCTAAAACAGCCGGCCAAAACACATATTGCACAACCAGTCATTTGTGGTAAAGCAAGGTGTGCAACTTAATGAGACTGAAATTTGTGCTTGACTGATCAGTAAACCTGATAATGGTGAATAACGCACAAATAGTATTTCACTTGATCTCAGGCAACGTATTACCCACAATTTCCGTGTGACACAACAGGAGTCACTGGGGCACCTTGATATTACAGAAGAGCAGCAGGTATCTGAGTGGTTGCCTCTTCATAATATGAGGGAACAGCAGTGTTCCCCTACTTCTTGATTTAAAAAAAGTGTCCCGGGACTGCCCTAATTCAGGCCCGGTTCTAGTAAGGGCTTGAAGGCAGGCGCGAAACGCCATGGGGCTCAAAGTGCTTCAAAGCCGCCCCCCCACACCTCCCCCGTCGTGTGTGTGTGTGTGCGCCCGGGCGCGCACACAGACAGTTTTTGAGATTATCGCAGCCTTCCCCGAGTACTTCACAGGTCTTTAAAAGACCATTTACATGTTAGCAAGGCTTTGTTTATTTTTTCACCCCTTCATCTCCAACAGGGGCATGGCGAAAGGCGAAACATCCTTTCTTTGGCCGCGGTAACCTTTGCCTACTGTCCTGCTGCGTGGATATTCTTTTTCTATGCAGCGCAGGAGAAAAGAAGTTTGTTTATTTTGATTCACCTTTCCCAACCCCTGCAGCTGCTTATCACACCAGGCTGCGACACTAAGATTGACTAATGGAGTAGGTAGGTGAATGTGTCACTATTTGTTTTTCTTTTTAAATTCTGCACAGGCCCAGCAGGACATGTACTTCGTGTGCGCTTCATTTAATCAGTTTTTATCATTATCATGGCCGATGCAGGACAACAATAAGACAATAAAAAATGCCCAGATAACGCTGGTGATTAATGATCCTGCTGGAGAGCAATCATTTGTCTGTTAGTAGTTAAGTGCAGGTGAACTGTACTTTATGTGGAAGCTCAGTGGGTTACTGTCATTGTGACAGAGATCCTTGTGTTGCTTGCAGTTCAGAAGTTACAATCCTAACATAGGACAGTGACCAATGAACTGTCATCAAATAGCTGCATGCAAACCTGAATGATATAGTTAGAACTTCGCGTTTTTTGTTTTGTGATATAGTTAGAACTTCCCCAGTCTTTCATTATTCTAATGTTGCTAAAATGAGTATCTTTGGGCAGATATACATTTGTATCAGTAAAGCCAACCCCTAACCACTGGAGTACTCTTTAAATCCTGAGTTTGTGCTTCTCCAGACCAAACCCTCTTAAAATAACTGCCCACCAGTATGGATGACATGTGATTCATACACCTTGTAATCCTCATTGGCTTATGTGACGCTCCCTGTAGGCTGATTTACATACTTGTATGATTCGTTGTCTCTGTATAATGTGTACGTGGTGTAAATTACTGACACACACTACACTGATATGAGTAGCGCTACACAACAAATGAAATGCATATGAGGGAGGGGCTACATAACGATGAGGGGCACTGTTGGAGGGTGGCAGTGAGGGAATCTGAGGAGGAGGTAGTGGGAGTGGCTATGGAGCGATGAGGGGCACTGTTGGAGGGTGGCAGTGAGGGAATCTGAGGAAGAGGTCATGGGGGGAGGGGGGAGCTAGGAAGAGATGAGGGGCACTGCTGGAGGATGGTAGTGAGGGATTCTGAGGAGAAGGTCATGAGGGGGAGGGGCTACAGCGAAATGAGGGGCACTGGTGGAGGGTGGCAGTGAGGGAATCCGAGGAGGAGGTCATGAGGGGGAGGGGCTATGGGGAGATGAGGAGCACTTGTGGCGTATGGCAGTGATTATTGGTGTGGCGCCAAAAAAGACTGTCGCATCAGCGCTAAAGCCGGCCTTGTCATGGCCTTTCTGTTTTTGTTTATTTAATTAGCAGTCGGGTCATAAGGGCTACTGTGGAACATACTTTAAAGTGTGTGCTAATTATATTTACTGCTATATTCAATGTTTTAAGTTTGAAGGTGATTTTACTAATGTTTTTACCGGGAAAAATTAAAGTGGAGCCCGATGGTGCCTGATATGGGGCTGGGGCCCAAGGTCAGCTGTGAGATAAGGTGCACTGGAGAGGAGTAGTGGATAATCAAGCCTGTAAGGAAGTGCGTTGCGTAGTCTGGGGTCAGGTGGAGGTAGCAATGAAGAGGGATCCTCCATGAAGGCTCGAACAGAGGGAGCCCAAGTAGTGTCACTTGCCTGATACTACCACCTCAGAAACCTCCTCTTCCCATCAAAGGAAAATTACATAGAAAAAACAGTTTTTGAGAGTGATAATATTTAGAAAGAGATTTGGAAAAGAGTGCGATTTACTGGGCCTTGTAAGACTAAGAAGAGATAAAGGAGGGCCCGGAGGATTTGCAGTCTGGGTGTTGCTACTTCCAAGATAATTTTGAAAAAAAAACTATAGGGTCAAATACTTCATTTTATTTTCAACACCCCATTTTTACACAAATTCTCTCAAAAGCCATTACTGTGCCAAGACAACATCCCCAGGAGTTGACCACATTTTTTTTCAAGATGCACAATATGTTCCTCCCATAAGTAAATATTTACCTCCACTTTGCCAAGGCCTGTGTTTTGTCCTGCTTGCTCACATGTTATCTCACTCAGGCTCATTACCCCCATTATTCATTCTCATTCACTTTCCCTTTTACTCAAAATTGCTCACTTGCACTCACTCTTCAACATTCGGTATCCCATTCTCACTCACTCAGTCTCACCACTTTTTCCTACTCTGATTACCTCATTCTAACTTACAGTTTCACTTACTCTTCGTGACTCCTTCTCACTCACTTTCTCTCACTTTCATCGACAAACACTCTTTCACTCATGCTCAGTTACATTCAGGCACTCAATCATTCACACCCACATTTACTTACTCGCACTCATTCTTCTTTGCAGGACACTTGAATACATATGTGCTATACTATGTTTGAGCAGCTAGCTGGCTGACATGAATAAGAATTATTAATTTATTTATCTCACTTGTAAAGCGCACTCTCACCTAACAGGCATCCTGGCGCTGACAAACAAGAGTGCACAATTTGTGGATAAGAAGGAGCCCTTGTGGGTTTCCGTGAGTCAGATCAGATTCTCTTGAAGAGTTCCTTTGTCTCTGAGCCCTGCTTAACACATGTGTACAGGAGGAGCCCTATATTCATGTCCTCAATGTTTGAGACAAAAAATACTCATTGATTTCTGAACGAGAGTAAAAGCGTTAAGGTAACATGTCGTCCCTGCTTATATTTTGCATGCTTTACATAATCCTGCATTCCGTATGAGTATTTGCTTTTCCCAGAATGTTGTTACTTTTTTTCAGGCACTGCATAATTTGAAATGAGTCACATCCAGGTGCTTATAATGGGGCAGAATTGGGTTGTAGCTGAAGACAGTGCGAGTTTCACTCAGTGGGGCAGAAGGTTGTTCGGTGGGGATAGGATGTGGCATTATGGCCAGAGCTACCAAATTTGGAACTGGGGAACCTGGTTCAGCCTTCATGCCTTGTCCATCAGACCACTCCTGAGGGAGCACCCATTATAGACCTTAGAAGGGCCCACTAGACCTTAGAAGCCCTGGTCTCTTAGCACCAGCAGGTGAACCCTACCGGTGGCCAGTTGGGGAAACTTGAAGCCCTGTCCACCACAATTCATACCGAAGTTCACCACCAGTCTTGCGGGCAGGTCTACAAAGCAGCACACCCTAGAGCAGCAGTGGCTTTGTCACGCAGTAGTTTTCCTGCAATAATAAAAGTCTCCCACACAACTCCCACGGTTTTTGACGCATTCATAGATTTACAAGGACTTGTAATCCTGGGAATGCAGCAAAATCTTGCGCTGCCCCAGAGGAGGCATAACTAGGAGAAATATCTTTATTTCTCCTTGCTTTTTCCTATTTCAAACTGTGCTTTATTCTGCAGCCCACATAGAAAGATGAAAAAGCCTCTCAAGATTGTTTTTGTACAGGAAGGTGCCCCTTCCTGCACAAAAACAATCCTGCATGCAAAGGAGGCACCCTTGCACCATGGGGCAAGTGTGCCTGCGTTGAAGCTAGGCTGTCGAAATGGCGCCAGTGCAGGGGGAAAAGACCGGAATGCACCATATTGGATAAATACGGCACATTCCCGCCCTTTCCCTGTGACGCAGGGCAGCGCAGCAAAGTAACTTGCTGTGCTGTCCTGCGCCACCATTCCCATAAATATGTCCCTAAGCTCACAAATAGTAAATTGACCACACTAATTATCTGTGTAAGAGCATGTATTGATAAACACAATGAGCCACTGACCTTTTTCTTGGACCTTGTTGAGTTGCCAAGCACAGCAGCAGATCTAATCTTAGATACCTTACTTGCATGCTTAGAGAGACACGGTTTTACTGATGAATATTTAAAAAGTCATTTGGTTCAGCTTGTAACAGATGGTGCTTCCAATATGATAGGTAGGAAATCCGATGTGGCAACTCTTCTGAAACTGAAATATCCACAGTTGAGTGTATGGCACTGTGCTAGCCACAAGCTGGAGCTTGCTGTGGATGATATTTGTAAAGAAGTCGCAGGCATTAATCAGCTCAAATTTGTTTTTGATAAACTATATACCACCTACCATGCCTCTCCGAAAAATCAGAGAGAGCTTGGGGAATGTGCTCTGGAGGTAGAAGTAAGACTTCTGGCAATTGGAAAGGTGCTAGATATACGTTGGGTGTCCTCAAGTGAAAGATCTGTGAGAGCTGTTTGGAATAACTACAAAGGACTTATTAAACATTTAATGGAATCTTCCGAAGACTCAATGAGGAGTGACATTGAGCAGAGGAAATATGCTGGTTTAAACCGTTTATTAACCTCCCTGGTGTTTGTTGAAAATATGGGCATTTTATATGATGCTCTCACAGAATTGGGTGACCTATCCAGAAGGCTGCAGCGGCGTGATATGACCATATATGAGGCCGATCGTTCAATACAGATGCAGATTTTAGTGTTTGAATCAATGGCTGATGCACCTGGGCCCTTTGTTTGCTACAACTGCATTAGATGCTGCTGAACTGATGCAGTTTGCTGGTGTAGGACTGCAACAGAACAAAGGCTGTGTTAGCATCAATAGGGCACAGTTCTTTAGGAGCTTAGCAAATAACCTGCAAAAAAGGATGACAATGTCTAATGCATCAAATGTTCCTAGATGCACAACCACAAACAATGATGAAATAGAATACAAAGAGTTAGTACATAGAATGAAACTCCTACAACCAGTTTATTGGCCAGATCCAGTAGACATCTTATACGGTGAGGGAGAATTACAAAACCTTTGTAGCAGGTTGCATGTATTTGATACCAGGCAGTACATCCTTGGTTTCAGAGAGTACAAACAAAATAAAAATTGCATCTCTGAAAGCCTGAAACCATTAATGCACATTATAAACACCTTTTGTACCTCAACTGCTGAATGTGAACGGGGCTTTAGTGTAATGAATGATGTGCTCACACCACTGCGGAACAGAATATCAATCAATCGTCTGTCTTCTACAATGTTCATAAATATCGTGGGGCCACCTGTCATAGAATTTAAACCTGAATATTATGTTCAGAAATGGTTAGAAAAAAGGAGGAGAAGTGCAGATGAAAGAAACTGCATGGCTCGGAGACAAATGGCTTATGATTCCACTTATAAGCGTATTTGGAATATTCTGTGATTGGAAACATGTCCCACATTGTAAATTAATTAAATATAAACAACTTATATATTAAACCTCAAATAAACATGTTTATTGATTCTTTGAATTAAATAACGTTATAAGCTGTAACTGGTCAGTGAAATGCCAAACGTTCAAAAATTGGTATGTTTTGCTATTTCTAGCCACACCTCCGACTCCGCCCACTAATCCAATCCTTGGGTTATTCCCGCCCCCTGAGTCTCCGCCCACAGTTCCCCTACTTTTTTTCCCCCACTTCGACCACTGGGGAACAGCTGTGTCTTTGTGTCAGAGCAATATTACAGGTGCTGACGCAAGAACAAACAAGCCTTGAAATGACACATTGCACTTACATGTGCGACGACCAGGACAAGGGTGGAGGAGACAGCTTCTCTCATTCAACCATCTCATAAGAGCTACTTTTCTCGCTGCAGTGAAAATGGACCAGTGGTTTAAAACTGTTGGTTCTCATTCAACACTGCACGGTTCACTGCAGTACAAATCGGACGGTTCCCCCAAACTGTTTTTTTAGTGGTGGGTACATGAAACTGCCTTTTGTGAAATTTGCACGCATGACTTGTTTCAGGTTCTTCCTGTCACACATCATAGGATCAAAAACTGGCAAATTGCAGTAAAATACGAATCAGATTTGAGGGACAAACGAACATTTCTGACAAAATAATATTCTCGAGTTCAATAAAACTCTTGACACATTTCAGACCAAAATGTATGTTTGATACATCCCGTCAGTTTCAATACTTTGAAAAAATAAAAAGATTCTTAGTTTTGTATTATTAAACCACTTTCCATGATATATCTTCGAAAAATTGCAAACCTCATGCGAATTCATGTTTACGTTGTTCATAGTGCTTTTGCTAGGTTGAATATGTAATAAAAGAGGAGTATATAACACTTAAGGACCAATTCCCCAAAAACTTTCTCGGAATAGTCTTGTCCTGACTTATGTATGACTTACTCCTGCACTTCCAAGAGTATTGCATACTTATTAATGGAAAAAGACTCAGGAAAAAAAACCAGTGAGCTACGGATACAATCTTACTCTCTTGATAATGCTCCCGTTTGAAACACTAGATGGATGAATCATTGATTCACATTTAGGAACCTAGGTTATATACTTTTCGGTATTTTCCGTTGGATATATATATTGAAGGCATTTTGTGTATCTCCTCAACGGTATAGAAAAATGTGAATTAATTGTATTTTTAATGAGGTGCGAACACAAAACGTGTATTATCAGGGTGGAAATAAATATATTAATGGAATATCAGAGTTTGGTACTGTGTTTTTGGCTGGTCTATGGTAAGTGAAAAATAATTCCATGAACGGAAGGAAATAATTCCATAATATATAGTAAAAAGAGCAATAGATTCTTTCGTTGAACTCCACAATAAGAAAGTTTCGGCTTAATCACTAGAAGGACGTTTTCCATGCATCTGTCCTTTAAACATCCCTATCTTCCTTAGAAGGTAAGAGTGGGTACCTGCTGTATAACCTTAAAATAGAGTGATTCTAATAGCAACACATACATCAGTTTAATGTTACTCTCTGTTTTTAGTTTTATACTCGTAGGGTTTTTTGTAAAGCTATACTAACCACCCACTCCAGAGTGATGTAGGGTATCTGTACATATAAGACGGAGTGCACAGTTGCATTATTATTATTTTTTGTTTTATTAGTTCTTTATTGCTATTTTGTAACATTATAGCAAAGCAACAATAATCCAGGCATCTGGAAATAACTCAACCAGGTCGCACACGAAAGCACATCCAGCAATAAAAGTCCCAGCCTGCGAAAATAAAAGTATGAAGCAGCTCCAAGGTGCGCCTGTAAATGTCAGTGCCTAGAAGATACCAGTGGCATAACAAAAGTTGAGGGGCCCCCCTGCAAGGTACACGGAGGGGCCCCGCTCCAGATTTAATCCGGAGCTCTCAGGCCTGAGTACTGTGCTGAGGGGGGCCCCTGCAGCCGGGGGCGG